>NC_057350.1:91066029-92322279 GCF_016509475.1 Prionailurus bengalensis | reverse complement strand
CCCTCTATACCCAGTTTGTTGAAACTTTTATCATGAATGGGTGTTGAATTTTATCAAATGTTTCTTTCTCCATCTATTGATATGATCCTGTGATCCTTGTTTCATTTTGTTAATGTGATGTAACACATTGGCTCATATGTCAGTGTTGACCCATTCTTGCATTCTTTGAGTAAATCCCACTTGATCATATATATGTGATCCTTTTAATATGCTGTTGAATACTGCCTCCTAATATTGCATCTATGGGTGCCTGGATGGCTCAGTCGGCTAAGCATATGACTTCGACTCAGGTCATGATCTCACGGTTCATGGGTTAGAGCATCGGGCTCTGTGCTGACAGCGTGGAACCTGGAGCCTGCTTCAGATTCTTTGTTTCCCTCTCTCTCTGCCCCTCCCCTGCTTCCTCTGTCTGTCTCTCTCAAAAATAAATAAAAATTTTTAAAAAAATGCATCTATGTTCATTAGTAATATCGGCCTGTAATTTTCTTTTCTTGTAGTGTCCTTGTCTAACTTTGGTATCAGAGCAATGCTGGTCTCATGAAATGAGTTTGTAAGTGTTCCCTCTGCTTCTGTTTTTTAAAAATACAGCGTGAAGAGGACTGGTTTTTGTTTTTTAAATATTTGATAGAGGGGTGCCTGGGTGGCGCTGTCGGTTAGGTGTCTGAATTCCACTCAGGTCATGCTGTTTGTGAGTTCAAGCCCCACATCAAGCTCTGTGCTTATAGCTCAGAGCCTGGAGCCTGCTTTGGATTCTGTGTTTCCCTCTCTCTCTCTCTGCCCCTCCCCTGCTCATGCTGTGTCTCTCTCAAAAATCAATAATCTTAAAAAAATTTTTTAAATATTTAATAGAGTTTTCTGGTTAAATCATTTGGTCTTGGACTTTTGTTTGTTGGGAAGATTTTGATTACTGTTACAGTCTCCATACTAGTAACTGGTCTATTTAGATTTTCTATTTCTTCATGATTCTATCTTGATAGGTTGTATGTTTCTAAAAATTTAGCCATTTCTTCTAGGTTGTCCAATTTTTTAGTATGTAATTGTTCATAGTAGTTTCTTACGATTCTTTGTATTCATGTGGTCTCCGTTGTAATGTCTCTTCTTTCATTTCTAATTTATTTGATTCTGCTCTCTTCTTAATTTTTAAAAAATGTCTATTTATTACTGAAATATAATTGATATGTATCATTATATTAATTTCAGTTGTACAACATATTGATTTGACAATTGTATACAATATTCAGGGCTCATCACAATAACTATAGTCACCATTTAACATTATTACAGTATTATTGACTGTGTTCCCTCTGGTGTATTTTTTATCTCCTTATTTTATAACTGGAAGTTTGTACCTCTTAATCTCCTTCATCTATTTTACCCATTCCCCACACACCTCTCCTCTGGCAACCACTGGCAAGCACTGGTTTATTCTCTATATTTAAGAACTTGTTATTTTCATTTGTACATTTGTATTTTTTTTTAGATTTCACAAGTAAGTAAAATCATATGCTATTTGGCTTTCTCTTTGATTGATTTCACTTAGCATAATACCCACTGAGTCCATCCATGTTGTTGCAGATGGCAAGATCTCATTATATTTATGAAAGATACTCTATTATTTTTCATTATATATATACAAATATTCATGTATGTATATATACACATCCCATCTTCTTTATCTCTTCAGCTATTGATGGACACTTTTTAATCGCTTCCATATCTTGGCTATTGTAATTAATGTTGCAATAAAAGCAGTGTACATATGTTTTCAAATTATTGGTTTTGTTTTTTTGGATAAATGCTTAGTAGCAGACTTACTGGATTATATGACATTTGTATTTTTAATTTTTTGAGGAAACTTCATACTGTTTTCCACACTGGCTGTACCAATTCACATTCCCACCAATAATGCCCAAGAGTTCCCTTTTCTTCATATCCTTGCCAACACTTGCATTTATCTTTTTGATACTAGCCATTCTGACTGGTGTGAGATGATGTCTCATGATTTTGATTTGCCTTTCTCTGATGATAAGTGATGTTGAGCATCTATTCATGGATCTATTGGTCATTTGTATGTCTTTTGTGGATAAATGTTTATTCAGGCCCTCTGCCCATTTTTAATCAGGTTATTTTTTGGTGTTCAGTTGTATGAATTCATTATATATTTTGGACATTAATCCTTTAGTGGATAATTTGCAAATATCTTTACCCATTCAGTAGGTTATATTTTTGTTTTGTTTGTAGTTTTCTTTGCAAATCTTTTATTTTGAGATAGTCTCAATAGTTAAATTTTGTTTTTGTTTCCCTTGCCTGAGGAGTCATATTCATAAATATGTTGCTAAGGCCAAGTCAAAGAAATTATCACCTCTTCTCTTGTAGGGGTTTTAAGGTTTCACGTCTCACATTTAAGTCTTTAATCCATTTTGGGTTCATTTTATATATGTTATAAGAAAGTGGTCTAGTTTCATTCTTTTGCATGAAGCCATCCAGTTTTCACAGCACTATTTATTGAAAATACTGTCTTTTCGCCATTGTATATTCTTGCCTCATTTTTCATAGATTGACTATATATGTTTGAGTTTGTTTTGGGGTTCTCAATCCTATTCTGCTGATCTCTGTATTTATTTTTGTGTGGCAAGCATAATCTTCTGACACTACAGTTTTGTAGTGTGTCTTGAAATCTGGGATTGTGATACCTCCAGTTTGTTCTTCTATTGTTTCTGCTATTTGAAGTCTTTTGTGGTTCCTTACAAATTTTAGTATTTTCTGCAGGTCTGTAGAAAATGCTACTGGTATTTTGCTAGGTATTGCATTGAATGTAAATTGCTTTAGGTAGTGTGGACATTTTAAAGATATTCTTCTAGTCCGTGAGCATGGTATATCTTTCCATTTTGTCATCTTCCATTTCTTTCATCAGTGTCTTATAGTTTTCAGAATATAGTTCTTTCACCTGCTTGGTTAAATTTATTCTTAGGGATTTTATTATTTATTCTATTTTTTTATTCTATTTTTATTCTTTTTTTGGTGCAGTTGTAAATAGGACTGTTTTCTTAGTTTCTCTTTCTGCTACTTTGTTATTAGTATGTAAAAGCACAACATATTTTTGTATATTAATTTTATATACTGCAACTTTACTGAATTCATTTATTAGCTCTAATCACTTTTTTGGTGGAGTCTTTAGGGTTTTCTATAGATAATATGCCACGTGCAAACAGTGACACTTTTTCCTTACTGATCCGAAGCCTTTTATTTCTTGTCTGATTGCTGCAGCTAGGATGTCAGGTACTATGTTGATTAAAAGTGTTGATAATGGACATCCTTGTCTTGCTCCTGATCTTAGAGGAAATGCTTTCAGTTTTTTACCATTGAGTTTGATGTTATATGTGGGTTTTTTGTATATGGCCTTAATTATGTTGGTGTATGTTTCTTTTAAACCCACTTTATTGAGAGTTCTTATCATGAGCAGATGTTATATTTTGTCAAATGATTTTTCTATATCTATTGAGATTATCATATGGTTTTTATTTTTCTTCTTGTTAATGTGATTATCACATTGAATTGCTAGTATTGAACTACCTTGCATCACTGGAATAAATCCCACTTGATCATGGTGAATAATTCTTTTAATGTATTAATGAATTAAGTTTGCTAATATTTTAAGCATTTTTTTCATCTATTGTCATCAGAGATATTGGCTTGTAGTTTTCTCTTTTTTTGTGATGTCTTTGCTTTTGATGTCAGGTAAAGCTGACTTCATATAATGAATTTAGAAATTTTCCTTCCTCTTCTTTTTTTGTTTTTTGTTTTTTGGGTTTTTTTGAATGGTTTGAGAATAGGTATTCTTTAAATTTTTTTTAATGTTTTTATTTATTTTTGAGACAGAGAGAGACAGAGCATGACCAGGGGAGGGGCAGAGAGAGAGGGAGACACAGAATCTGAAGCAGGCTTTAGGCTCCGAGCTGTCAGCACAGAGCCCGATGTGGGGCTCGAACTCACACACCGCGAGATCATGACCTGAGCCGAAGTCGGATGCTCAACCAACTGAGCCACCCAGGTGCCCCAAGAATAGGTATTCTTTAAATGTTGGTAGAATTCACCTGTGAAGACAACTGTTTCTAAAGTTTTGTTTTTTGGGTGTTTTCTGGTTTCTATTTCAATTATATCTTAATCAGTCTGTTTAAATTTTGTTTCTGAATTTCTTTGGAACACTATATTTCAAGGCACTTACCCATTTCTTTTAGGTTTAGGTCCAATTTGTTAGCTTATGTTTTTTTTTTATAATACATTTGTAACTCTTTGCATTTCTGCTATTTTGATTGTTATTTCTCCTCTGTTTCTGATTTTATTCTTTGAGTTCTTTCTCTCTTTTTCTTGATATGTCTGGCTAAAGGTTTATCAACTTGGTATATCTTTTCAAAGAGCCAGATCTTGGTTTTATTGATATTTTCTATTGTATTTTTTGGGGGGGGGTTCTATTTCATTCATTTCTATAATCTTTACTTTAAAAAATTTTTTTAATGTTTTAATTTATTGTTGAGATAGAGTGCGAATGGAGGAGGGGCAGAGAGAGAGGGAGACACAGAATATGAAGCAGGTCTAGGTTCTGAGCTGTCAGCACAGAGCCCGATGTGGGGCTTGAACTCATGAACCGTGAGATCATGACCTGAGCTGAAGTTGGACGCTTAACCAACTGAGCCACCCAGCCGCCTCTCCACTATAATATTTATGATCTCCTTCCTTGTACTAGTTTCAGTCTTTGTTTGTTCTTTCTTGTTCTACTTTCTTTAGGTGTAAGGTTAGGTAGTTTGAAATTTTTCTTATTTCTTGAGGTATACCTGTATTGCTATAAACTTCTCTTTTGGAACTGCTTTAGCTGCATCCTAAAGATTTTGGACCATTGTGTTTTTATTTTTCATTTGTCTCCGTGCATTTTCTGTATCCTTTTTGATTCCTTTATTAACCTTTTGGTTGTTTAGTGGCATGCTGTTTAGCCTTCATATGTTAGTGTTTTTTCCAATTTTTTCTTGTAATTGATTACCTGGTTCATACTGTTGAGGTTAGAAAATACACTTGGTGGGATTTCTGTCTGTTTAAATTTACTGAGACTTGTTTTGTGCCTGACATGTGATCTATCCTGGAAAATGTTTCATGTGCACTTGAAAATAATGTATATTCTCTTGTTTTGGTTTCTGTATATATCTGTTAGTTCCATCTAGTCTACTGTGTCATTCAAAACCATTGCTTCCTTGCTGATTCCTCTGGATGATCTATCCATTCATGTAAATGGGGTATTAAAGTCTCCTACTATTATTTGTTTACTATCAAGTTCTCCCTTTATGTCTATTCATATTTTCTTCATGTATTTCGGTTCTTCTGTGTTGGGTACATAGATATTTACAAATGTTACATCCTTTTGTTGGATTGGTCCCTTTATCATTATGTAATGCACTCTTATTGTTTCTTGCTACAGTTTTTTTTAAAGTCTATTTTGTCTGATATTAAGTACCACTACCATGAATTTTTTTCTCCTCACTTCCAGTTGCATGGAATCTTTTCTTATCCCTTCGCTTTTAATTTTTATATATTTTTAGGTCTGAAGTGAGTCTCTTGTAGGCAGCATATAGATGGTTCTGGGTTTTCTATTTATTCAGCCACCCTGTGTTTTATGATTAGAGTGTTTAGTTCATTTACATTTAGAGTAATTATTGATAAGTATGTACTTATTGCCATTTTATTGTTTTCTGGTTGGTCTTGTAGTTTTCTCTTCCTTTCCTCTCTTGCTTTCTTCCCTTGTGATTTGATAATTTTCATTAGTATTATGCTTGTGTTATAGGTTTTTATAGGTTTTTAATCTATGGTTATTATTATGTTCATATGTAACACCTTATGTGTATAGTGCTCTCTATTAAGTTGATGGTCACTTAAGTTTGAACATAATCTGTCTAAAAGCACTAAATATTTACTCCTCCACATTTTATGTATATGATGTCATATTCCGTACCTTTTTATTTTGTTTATCCCTAGACTAAGTTTTGTAGATTTGATTAATTTTACTTCTTTTGTGTTTTCACCCTCATAGTGGCTTTATAAGTAATTAGTCTACTACCTTTACTATATGTTTGCATTTGCCTGTGAAACTTTTTCCTTTTGTAATTTTCTTCTAGCTAAAGTCTTTTATTTTCTTTCCACTTAAAAAATTCTCTTTAACATTTCTTGTAAGGCTGTTTTAGTGGTGATAAACTCGTTTAAGTTTTATCTAGGAAACTCTTTTATCCCTTCTTTAATTCTAATAATAAGCTTGCTGGGTAGAGTAGTCTTGGTTTTGTTGTGTGTGTGTGTGTGTGTGTGTGTGTGTGTGCGTGCGTGTTTGTGTGAGTTGTTGTTGTTTGTTTGTTTTTAGCATTCTGAATATATTGTGTCACTCCCTTCTGGCCTGCAAAGTTTTTGCTGAAAAATCAGTTACTAGCCTTATGGGGTTTCCCTTGTGCATAACAATTTTCTTGCTGCTTTTAAAATACTCTGTCATTATTTCTTGACATTTTAATTATTATGTGTCTAGTATTGACCTCCTTGGATTCATCTTGTTAGGGACTCTCTGTGCTTCCTGGAACTGGTTGTCTGCTTCCTTCTCCAGACTAGGGAAATATTTAGCCATTATTTCTTCATGTAATTTTTCTGCCCCCTTCTCTGTCTCTCTTTACCTTTGAGATTCCTATAAAACAAATGTTATTACACTTGATGATATTGCTGAGTTCCCTTAACCTATTCTCATTTTTTATTCTTTTTCTTCTTTTTGCTATTCAGCCTGGTTGCTCTCCATTATCCTGTCTTTCAGATCAATGACCCATTTTTTGCATCCTCTAGTCTGCTGTTGATTCCTTTAGAGTATTCTAGTGTAATTTTCATTTCATTTATTGAATCCTTCAGGTATGATTGGTTCCTTTTTATATTTTCTATCTTTTTGTTAAAGTTCTGAGTTCATCACTCATTCCTCAAGTCTGGCAAGCATCTTTATAACCATTTGAGTTCTTTATCAGGCATATTGCCTTTCTGTTTTATGGAGCTCTTGTCTTTCATTTGGGTTATAGTCATCTGCATCTTCATTTTGTCTAGCTCTCTGCTTGTTTCTGTGTATTATATAGATCAGCTATTTCTTGTGGCCTTGAGAGTAGTGGCTTTGTGTAGAAGACATCCTGTGGTTCCTTATAGCATAATGCCCCCTGGTCACCAGAACTAGGCTCTCCAGTGGTATTCCCTGTGGGGGCTGGCTGTGTCTTCCTGTTGTGGCTAAGCCATGATTATCTTCAGCCCAGCCTGCTGCATTTTGTGAATAGAATGTTTCGTAAATGTCTCAAGTCCACTCGTCTAATGTGTCATTTAAGTCTAAAGTTTCCTTAGTGACTTTCTGACTGGATGATCCAACCATTGTTGAAAGGGAGGTGTTAAAGTCCCTACTATTACTGTATTGCTGTCTATTTCTTCTTTCAGATCTGTTAATATTTGCTGCATATATTTTAGTGCTTCTCTGTTGGATGCATACATATTTATAAATCTTATATCCTCTTGTTGGATTGACCCCTTTATCATTATATAATGACCTTCTTATTTCTTTTTTTAGCTTATCATTATTTTATCTGAAATGAGTATAACCAGGTTCTTTTGGTTTCCATTTACATGTAATATGTTTTTTCGTCCCTTCACTTGTGTCTGTGTGTCCTTACATCTGAAGCGATTCTCTTATAGGCAGCTTATACTTGTGTGTGTGTTTTATTAATTTTTTAAGTTTATTTATTTATTTTGAGAGAGAGAGAGAGAGAGAGAGAGAGAGAGAGAGAGAGAGAGAGAGATAATGAGAGAGAATGAGAGAGAAGAGGGAAAGGCAGAGAGAGAAGGAAAGAGAGAATCCCAAGCAGGCTCCACACCCAGCACATTGCCCTACCTGGGGCTTGATCTCATGACAGTGAGTGAAATCATGACCTGAGTGGAAATCAAGAGTGGATCTTAACTGATTGATCTACCCAGGCACCCCCATACTGGTTTTCTAAGCGATTTGCCTATCATCATTACAATATGAGTATTCTGAATTTAATTATATATTTACCTATACTAGTGAAGTTTATGCTTTAATATGTTTTCCTGTTACAGATTTTTTGTTGTTGTTTAGCTTGATGTCTCTTTTACATTTCTTATAAGGCTGGTTTAGTAGTGATAAACTCCTTCAGTTTTTGCTTGTATGGAAAACACTCCTTCAATTCTGAAGGACAGCTTTGGGGTAGGATATTCTTATTTGGTAGTTTTTTTTTTCTTTCCAGCACTTTGAATATTTCATGTACCTCTCTTCTAGCCTGCAGAATTTCTGCTGAAAAGTTTGCTGGTGGTCTTATAAGGGTTCCCTTGTTAATAAGTTATTTTTCTTTTGCTGCTTTTAAGATTCTCTCTTTGTAAAACTTGAAAATTTAATTATGATGTTTCTTGGTGTGGGTCTCTTTGGATTATTTTTATTTGGAATTTTTCTAAGCTTACTGAATGTAGATATTTGTTTCTTATCCCAAGTTAGGGAAGTTTTCAGTCATTATTTCTTTGAATAATATTTCTTTTTTTATTTTAGTTTTTATTTAAATTCCAGTTAACATACAGTGTAATATTAGTTTCAGGTGTACAATATAGTGATTCGACACTTGCATACAACATCCAGCGCTTATCACAACAAGTGCCCTCCTTAATCCCCATCACCTATTTAACCCATGCCCCACCCCACCTCCCCTCTGGTGACCATCAGTTTGTTCTCTACAGTTAAGAGTCTGTTCTTGGTATGCTTCTCTCCCTCCCCCCACCCCACCACCCTTTGCTCATTTGTTTTGTTTCTTTGAATATTTCTGTCCCTTTTTTCCTCTCTTCTCCTTCTGGACAGTTATAATGTGAATATTGGTGGTTTTTTTTGATACCCCATAAGTCCTTTAGGTTTTCTTCACTCTTTCTTTCTTTTATCTTTTTACTCTTTTGATTGGATGAATATCACTGCCCAGTTTTTGAGTTCTTTTATCCTCTCATTTGCTTGATCTAGCTTTTTTCAGTTCCATTATTGCATTCTTTAGCTGTTGTTTCTGTTTAGCACTTTCTTATATTTTCCATATTTTTGTTGAAATTATCACTTTGCTCATGCATTGTTCTCCTGACCTCAGTGATCATCTTTATGACTATTATTTTGAACTCTTTATCAGCTAAATAATTTATGTCCATTTCCTTAAGTTCCATTTCTGGATTTTTATCTTGTCTTTTGTTTGAAACCTATGTTTTAGTTTAATTATTTTCCTTGACTGTTGGATTTCTGTGCTTTAGATAAAGCACCCATATCTTGTAGTCTTGTAGAAGATGAATGTTATTATTAAGCTTACCCTTAACTCTTGACTGTCTCTCCAACTGTTGATTGTTCAAGTCACCTCCTTTGCTCTTAGTAGCTCTTAGTAGTTGAAGGTGTGACAAGACCCATTTTGATGTAGGTATTTTCTTGTTTGTCCAATGTGTAAGAGTTAGCTTGTTTCTCAATTTCTTTTGGATGGAGTTGCTCTGCATGTAACTATAGATATTGTGTGTCCATGGGAGGAGGTGAGTTCAGGAGCCTCCCTTATTGCCATATTGAACTAGAACTTGTACACTTTGGCCAGTTTATGGCCAGTTTATGGCTATGAAATATAGCAGACAATAGCACTATGAGTTCTAGCAAGTCCCCAAGTCCTCACTGTGGTTTTATCCTGCTTCTTACATTTTAAAAACAATCACATAAACTCTTGAGCCTTATTTCCCTATTTGTAAAGTTTTAGGCTCACAAAATACTTGTCAAGAAATAACAAGACAAAGTATGTAGTAATCATATATGTGTCATTTACAGACCTGCCTATTGAGTACCAGGTACTTCATTAAGTAATTCATGTACATTATCTCATTTTTATTCTTTCTACAATCTTTTGAAAATATATTGCTTTATTCCTCCTTTCAGAGTGGGAGACTAAAACTTACAGTTTACCTAATTAGCCCAAGATCACACAGCATTAGAAGTCAGATTGTAATTTAAGTTTGGCCAACTTCTGAGTTCAGCATTCTTTACAGATACCCTCTGCTATATTACCATGTAAACTAGAACTTAACAGAAAATTAGTTCTTTTTTTCTCTGGGCTTGACATGGTCAAACCTAGATGCTAAAGGGAAGAAATGAGTGAGTGGCAAGAAACTTAGTGAATATTTTGAATTTCAGAGTGAGGTTCTAAGTCAAAATTGGAACCCCATGGTGGATAGATGTACTTCAGAGTGTTAATACATTGCCTCAGAATCATCCTGAGGCAATTCTTCATCATCTGTCTCTAATATATTGAAACTTATTTAGAAAATCTGATGTGTGCTCTTCATTGCATACCAAGTAGTAATTGGTATAACAATGCCATTAATGGAAAAAAAATCATCTTAATGCCATAATTAAAAAAATAAAACCATTAATAATTTCTATTTTCATTTTTTAAACGTTTATTTTGAGAGAGAAAGAGAGAGAGTACACGAGCAGGGGAGGGGCAGAGAGAAGGAAACAGAGGATTCAAGCAGGCTCCCCACTGCCAATGCAGAGCCTGATGCTGGGCTCAACCTCACGAACCATGAGATCATGAACTTAGCCAAAGTCAGAGGCTTAAGTGATTGAACCACCAGGCACCCCGAGCATTAATATTTTTTTAAAAAAACATGTTCTTAACTGAGCTATATCATTATAATGTATAATTTGTAATAAATATTTATAATGCAATATTTGAAGCATTTTGATATAAGAGAGGGATTATGAATAATGACTGTGAATAAAGAGATATAGCCACAATTTCAGGGAGAATTAAAGCAATAAACAATTAGTTTGTCCATAAATGTTTCTAATTTTTGAGGTACCGTATGTGATCCTATTATGAACAATTCACTGAAACATTGGATTGACCTCATTTTATTGTATTAAATGTTCTACATTGATGTATAGATTTGACTGTATCTTGAAAATGTTCCATGAATTTCAAGTTCCAATTTTGTTCAGAAGAATATATGAATATAATAATTAATATAATGAAATCTTAGGATTCTAGGAACTGAAGCAGATTATTAAGAAAAAATGTTGAAGTAGCATTTATCACAAACTCATTCTTTGCAGCAGAGAAAGCTCAGTGAATTTGCAATGTATCTAGTGTTAATGGGGTAGAAAATGAAAAAATATCTATGAAAATTGTAGGGTGAAAATAATTTAAAATTGGATTTTTTTAAGGGTCTATACATCAATTTTCTGGTTGGAAAAATTAATAGTAGTAGTAATTAAAAAAAATCCCAAACTATTTTAGATCCATAATATTTTAGAGATGGTTGGGACTAAAGCTGACTAATCAACTTCCTCTCTCTCCTGATATTTTTTTGAATTTAGTTTGAGTATAGTTGACACAATTTCACATTAGTTTCAGGTGTGTAAATATTGATACATTCTCTGTACATTATGCAATGCTCACAACAAGCGTAGCTACCATCTTTCACCAGACAGTGGTATTAAAATAACATTGACTATATTCCCTATGCTGTGCCTTTTATTCCTATGACTTATTCATTCCATAACTGGAATGTATCTCCTGTGTGGCTCATTTGCCCATTTTGTCCATTCTCTTTCACACCCCTCCCCCAGAAACCATTGCTTTGTTATCTTTATTTATAGGTCTGATTCTTCTTTTTGTTTGTTCATTTTTGTTTGTTTGTTTGTTAGTTTTAGATTCCACATATTATTGAAATTATATGGGATATATTTATCTTTCTCAGTTTGACTTATTTCACTTAGCATACTGCCCTCTAGATCTATCCATGTTGTCATAAATGCCAAGATCCTTTTTATGGCTGTATATTTCAAAGTCCTCAAGAAAATATTAGCAAATCACATTCAACAACATATTAAAAGGATCATTCACTATAATCAAATGGAATTTATTCCAAGGATGCAAAAATGGCCCAAAATTCCTTCTCCCTTGATTTTAAATTAGACAACTGAGGCTTAGAAAAAAAATTAGAATAATAGAGTTTTTAAAAGAGGAGAGAGTATGGGAACCATCTAACCATTCTCTTCTTTGTGATCCACAGAGGTTGAAAACTTTCCCAGGAACTGCCAGAGTGAGTTCTATCCACTGGCAACCTTCTATCTACTGTCTACTATTTTTTTTTTTATCAATGTTAAGATTAAACATCATTCATTAACCTGCTGGATTCTAAGTAGAATTATCAAATGGTAATTATTGTGATAATATATATCATAGTTCATGATCTTTCGTTTCAATCCATAGTTTTAAACTAGGTAATTTTTGTATTCTATTAATGTACGATTCCTTTCCCTAGGTTTTAGAAATGGAAAGTAAACAAAACACATATATCACATTCTATTAGAAGGTCAATGTTGATAATTCTTAAGGATGAATTCTTAAGGATGAATTTTTGATCAGTAATAAAACTGGTAACCAGTAACATTTGGGTTAGATGAGGATAAAGACATGCATTCTGGCAGTAGTTGGGGGAATGTAGAGGAGGAAGGAAATAAGACCAATGATTAAACAGATAGAAGTAGAAATGGTAGTCTTCTTATGGTGTGCCTCTTATACCTAAAATGAGAGGAAATTTATTTATATGTTGAAAGATAATCTGACATAAATGGGGACAAAATATGTTATGAAGAATGTGGAAGTTACACATGTACAGATTACTTCCTAATTTTCTTTGTTTCCTCTGTATTGTCTGACAGCATGAAAATAACACAGATAGGGATTAAATGACCAGGGAAATAAAAGCCAATCAAGTGATTTAATTTGAACACATTTAAATACACACACACCCACACAGAGTTTGACCATTCACTTAAAGTATCAGATATTACAGTAAATGGAGAATATTATTTAAATAGAAAACACATTTTTTTGTGACATACTTGAACTTATGTCATCTAAAGAACAAGTTTCAGGGCGTTTGAGTGGCTCAGTCAGTTAAGCATACTACTCTTGATTTGACTCAGGTCATAATCTCATGGTTTGTGGGTTCGAGCCCCACATCGGGCTCTGTGCTGACAGTGTGGAGCCTGCTTCATATTTTCTCTCCCTCTCTCTCTAGCCCTCACACTCTTGCTCTCTCTCCCTCAAAAATAAATAAATGGACTGTAAAGAACAAGTTTCTTTATGAACATGGAGAAAAAATATTGGGTTTATCTTTTGAGGTTCTAAGTGAATAAATAAATAGCACTTTTTTCTTCCTGTCATACACTTCTCCTTCATTTGTCTTCATCTCCCTGCACTTGGCCTTATATTAAAAGGTGAGCAGTTTCTTGTGGCTTTGAAAATTTCAGAAACTTGTTATTTATATTATAGGAACTGAAAAGGTTGAAATAGAAGTGAACACAGTTATATTTGTGTCTTTTCTAGATTAGTTGACAATGTTGCATAACGTCAGGATTTTTCAGGGTGAATCCTTACTTATTATTGAATACACCATTTACGGCAGCTTTGAAGATGGCATAGGTTTTTATATTATTCAATATAATGTCATTTTTTGGCAACATGATAACATGAGAAATTGTATTGTTTTCTACCACATGAGTTTTCACACTATGCAACACCTTACTGCCAAAATGAATGCAATATCCTCACCTAACAGTGTGATAGTGAAAAGAGTCAGCGGAGGAGAGAGAAAGCTTCCCATCTTCTGTTCACCAAACTTTATGAGTAAATTACTGTTGCCAGTTTGAATAATAATCATACACAAGACCTTTTGGAAACAGCAACCTTAATTCTGCTGCTGGGTGCACCTCAGGATCATTTCAGATAAACACCCTTAAACAGTTTTAAAAGTTTGGGCATTTTTTTCTCCAAATGTTGTGTTATTGATGTTACTTCAGACACCTGAAAAAGAAAGACTTCTGCTTTCCCTGGAGAATGCCTCTTTTACCACCTTCTTTCTTACCCTATTGGTTGTCATTCAATATTTACATTCAATTTTGGGTCAGATACCTTTTTTGCTTTCCAGAAGATAGTCACCTTCCATTCTTTACATGTGGCTCTTTGCCCATGAAGTTTGGAATTCATAAGTGGCCATTTTGAATCCATTATTTTATTTTTTTTATTTTAGAGAGAGAGAGAGAGGGAGAGAAAGCAAGTGGGGGAGAGGGACAAAGAGAGAGGGAGAGAGAATCCCAAGTAGGCTCCACGCTCAGCATAAGAATCTGATGTGGGGCTCAATCCCACAAATCTGAGATCATGACCTGAGCTGAAATCAATAGTCAGACACTCAGCCAGTTGAGCCACCCAGGCATCCCTTGAATCCATTATTTTAATGTGTCCTCATTGCCACTAGTATTGTTGATCTTCACCTGATCTTTCAATGAATCCTTGATGGTCATTGCTTTCTTCAATTTATGCCCTAGACTCTCATGAGAGATTCTCATGAATCAGAAAATAAAGACATGGGATGGGTGAAGGTGTTTAGTGTGTCCATTTATGTCAATAATCAAAGCTATAAACTGAATAGTTTCTTTGTCAGGCAATATCAAAGGGCTCCATTTTCAAAAGAGCCTTAATAAATGCTTATGCCACTGAGGCCACTATCTTGGCTCCTTTTATGATTTTATTTTTTTTTTATCATTACCATTATTTAAACACTAGTTGAATCTTCTTATTTGCTCTAGATCAGGGTCTTCCTTTGACTCATTAATTTAACAAATATTTACTGAGTGTCTACTTTGGAATAGACACTGTTCTTCATACTTGGTGTATATTGGGGAACAAAGTTGACAAAAAATGCCTGTCCTCTGGGAGCTTACATTCTAGCAGGGGACAGGGAACAGAAAGTACAATATTAAAGAATGAGCAGGCCAAAATTACTATCTGTGGATCTTAGGCAGAGGCCACGTGTACAGCTGTGCATTTTTTGTACTATACAACTCCTATGGAGTACCATTTACTTAATTGTCCTTGTGAATGATGCCACCCAGGATTGAATAGTTTACAGCCTGTGCAGCCTTGGCTGACAGTTCTGGTGCTGGGCCAGATTTAAGTAGAGGCAACAGCTTTTGGTCCAGTGCCACATGAGTTCTTGAGAGTGGATAGGCCTGAATTTTCTGAAGGAGTGGGTTTAAAGCTTGGTGAAAATTAAACACAAACGAGCACACAGTGGTTGCAACCTAAAGAAGTTAGAATTGACTTCAGTTGAACAGAAATAATTTATTTAATAACAAATGATATCAGAGGACACAAAACTTTTCAAATCTCTTTATATCCTAGTGAGAGACACGGTGCATGGTCAGGCTAATTTTCTTATCTACTGTGAGATCTTTCTAGTTAACCTTACCAAACTGCTTTTCCCACCAAACACATCAATTGATATTTAAGCATAATTACCTTAAATTACAAAAATAGCTTTTTGCAGGCCATATCACTTAGATCTGACATACAAGTTCTAAGTAGAGTTTGCCCATCAAGCACAGTCTATGCCACACTGCCCTAAAGTTACATGATGCCAACTACACAGGTTCTTGCCAGTCACTGTCCACTGCTGTGTCAATGCTCAGTGTGGAGCCATGCTTTGGCTTGCACGTGCCAGAAGGGTGGAGTCTGGCACGTGCCAAAGGCTGGCTTTGCCAAGTCTTACTTCATTTATCCCCAAGAGACAGGTCCTGACACTGGGACATGTATACATGAATGTCCGGTGGTTGACTTGTCTTGGAGTTTTTATTTCCATTTCTACTTTATTGATCCTCCAGAAATGGATTATCAGGAATATATAAGTTCAGTTAGAATAATTTCCTTATTCTCTTTTATATTTTTGTTTTCCTGTGAAGTTCCTGACGCAGAGCTGAGTGAATGAGCAAAATGCTTTGGCAGTGAAGTGCAAAGGTCTGGCTCGGATCAAATTGCAAATTTTGTGGTTGTAGTCTGGGCCAGCAAATAAAGTGGCCGCTTCTAGAACAGAAATATGGAACTAAAGAGACCTATTAGAATCTTTAACCTCAATTTTAGTCTGGAATTTTTTGATACAGGTTATATAATAGTTCTGAGTGAAGCAAGTTGCCTAAACGAGTTGGTGGAAGTTGAGAAAAGAGAACTCTTAGAGCACCTAGAAAACCTTTCTGTCTGGTTACTCTTTATTTACTTTAGCTGTAGCAATTTAATTTTACTTTCTTTGAATCAGAGGATGATATATTGGTATGGAGAGGTAGTGTTTTTCCTGGCAGTACATTCAGTGAGGAAATCATGGTTTATTTTATAAGTAAGCATAATTAGATAATATAATAAGTATACAGTAATGTCTTTAGCTGGGAGGTAGTGTAATTTAGTGGTTAAGAACATGAACTTTTGAGTAAGATAAAACTAGATTTATGTCTTACTTCCTTCAGTTACTGCTGATGACCATGGGCATGTAACATTAACTCTGAAACTAGTCTTATCATTTTTTCTTAATGTTTGTTTATTTTTGAGAGAGAGAGAGAGAGAGAGAGAGAGAGAGAGAGAGAGGAGAGAGAAGGTGAGTGGGGAGAGGCAGAGAGAGGGGGGGAGACACAGAATCTGAAGCAGGCCCCAGGCTCTGAGCTGTCAGCACGGAGCCCAACATGGGGCTAAAACTCAAGAACTGTGAGATCATGACCTGAGCCGAAGTTGGACGCTTAACCAACTGAGCCACTTATGTGCCTCAGTCTCATCATTTTTAAGTGGAAAATTATAGTACCTAATGTTGGGATGTTGTCATGTGGATTAAGTTATATAATGTAAGACACCTTCTTAGTGCTTAACTCAAGCAAAATGCTTAATTGTTGCTACCACTATTATTCAATTATTTGGAGATATATTTAGTAGGTTTTAAAAAATAATACTATTTTTCTCCTAGAACAAGTTAAGTAGATTACTAGGACATGAACAAATTATAGAATTTGGTTAAAAGTTTGAAAAACTTACTGATAATCCATAAAGTCTTGGTTTCTTTGGTGGAAAGTTATTTAATAGTTCTCTCAATAATAGCATTATGCTAATGTCAAAAATCATATATTTGGTTGAAGTTTTTTGATTTATTATCATAGAATTAAACTTTTAAAATCTTTGGTTTTTAATCTCCATTTTTGATGCAAAATGCTAGTGCATTTTTCTAAAATTCTTTTATATTTGCAAATTAATGCTACCATGTTTTTAATAAATTAATCTAGTAGGCCTTTAATTTCATTAATTTAACCCTATGGCTTGCTTTGTGTTTTGAAATTTGGGGATGGATGATTGAAATGGGTTCATTTTTTTTTTTAAATTTTTTTAACGTTTATTTATTTTTGAGACAGAGAGAGACAGAGCATGAACAGGGGAGGAGCAGAGAGAGAGGGAGACACAGAATCTGAAACAGGCTCCAGGCTCTGAGCTGTCAGCACAGAGCCCTACGCGGGGCTCGAACTCACGGACTGTGAGATCATGACCTGAGCCGAAGTCGGACGCTTAACTGACCAAGCCACCCAGGCACCCCAAAATGGGTTCATTTTTAATGTTTATTTTAAAATATAAGTGACCAGAGGCATAAAATAATGTCTAACTACTAATTTTGTTCCTTGGATGAATTTAGAAGATAATGTTTTATTTTTGTTTTTTCTTTTTTTTTTTTTTTTAAATTTTTTTAACGTTTATTTATCTTTGAGACAGGGAGAGACAGAGCATGAACGGGGGAGGGTCAGAGAGAGGGAGACACAGAATTGGAAACAGGCTCCAGGCTCCGAGCCATCAGCCCAGAGCCTGACGCGGGGCTCGAACTCACGGACCGCGAGATCGTGACCTGGCTGAAGTCGGACGCTTAACCGACTGCGCCACCCAGGCGCCCCTATTTTTGTTTTTTCTAAATATTCTATATTATTTCCTTAGCAGTCTTTTGTTTGTTTCCATGGGTTTATTGCTATTGTCATTGATACTTGTTATTTAAATGTGTTATTAAGTTGTAGTTGTATTATATTACTTCAGAAAATGTAGCCTATAACATTACATATATATATTTTTTCATCTGGTTGGTGGGATAAAGGCTGAATTTTGGAAATGTTTTAGCATGTTAGGGGAAGAATTTCCTGTCTTCATTGTTTGAATGAAGTCATGTATTAGGTTTCTCCAGAGAAATGGAACCAATAGGATATATAGAGACATATAGAAAGAGATTTGTTATGCAGGGTTCCCTCATGTGATTATTGAAGCTGAGAAGTCCCATAGTCTTCCATCTGCAAGCTGAAGACCCAGGAAAGCCAGTGGTACAGTTACAGTCCAAATCTGAAATTCTAAGCAGAGGAGACTATTGTGTAAGTCCCAGTCTGCTTCTGAAGGCCTGAAAGCCAGAGGGCCAGAGGATGTAAATCCTGGTTCGAGTTCTAAGGCTGGAGAACCAGGAGCACGAATGTCCAAGGACAAGAGAAGATCGGTGTCCCAGCTTAAGGAGAGAGTGAATTCATCTTTCCTCTACCCTTTGGTTCTATTTAGGCTTTCAACAGATTGGATGAGGCTCGCCTGCATTGGTGAGGGGGCTTTTCCTTCATCTACAATTTAAATGCTAATCTCTTCCAGAAACATCCTCATAGACACACCAGAAATAATGTTAGCTCAGTCAAATTGACACATAAAATGAACCATCACAGGCCATGAGTCCAGTTACATATACATAAGCTACTTTTTAAAAAAAATGAAATATGTATTTAATTATATTATTGGTATATGTATTCATTAATTTTCCTGAACATTTTAAAGTGGGACCAAAGGTAGACTATTAGAATATCCCAAGACATTTAAAATTTTTTATGTTATTATATCTTTCATTTTTATATTTGTAATATTTATACTCAACTATAAAGTCACAGCAAAGAAAAGACAGAAAATGCAATTTGGATGTTTCTATATTCTCAGTTTTCTCTAATACCATTCCATATTTTTTTCCATAAGTTGGAAATTATCTATACTTTTCTATAATTGGTACAATGAAAGATATTAGATGCCCTTCTTTAGAAACTACATATCAATGATATTTTCTATGAATTCACAATTAGAATAGGAAATAATCTGTTATGTCATACCTGTGTGGACTCTCATTTAAGAAAATCATAATTTATATGTAAAAACATTGTCAGGTATGCACATGCATGTGTATGAAAGGAACTATACAAAAAAATATACAAGCTTATCTCTGAGGAGTATTGTCAGTGTGAGTTCAAACAAAGGAAATAAAAACTTGGTATTAGATTTTTTTTTATACTTACTGTGACTGCCAATTTGAAATAGGATCCAATAAGTGATGAAAGAATGATGTATGATCATTATTTTTGATCAGAGACAACAAATATTATGATGTTAACTTGGTAAAAAAACAAACAAACAAACAACAACAACAACAGCAAATAGCACTGCTTTGGAAGTTTGAAGGCCTGGAATCAAATCCTATGTGAACTTAGGTGATTATGTTACTTCTCATCTATAAATAGACAGGGTTGATAATATTTTATAGATTAATGAATTGCATGTATTAGTGAAAAAGCAATTCAATTTTTGTTGTTGTTTTTCTAAGACGCGTTTCACAATCAAACCCTTTTATTTAAAGGTGATGATGTCCTAAGTTCTGTGTGGGCCTTGTCTGAACAAGCATTAATTTAGGGCTTATCCAATCTGAATTACCGAATTTCTTTTGCTCAAACATCTGGGTATAGATATCCGTCACTGTAACCATTCATTCATTCATTGTGCTTTTTGATTCATTCCACAAGCCAAGCACACTGCTGGGTGTGAGGGATGTAGATGAGTGGCAGAGCCCCTGGGTTGCTAGTGGAAGTGATATAAACATATACAAATAATTGAAATACACAAAAATTAGAGTAAAACCAAAGTATAATAAGAACACCTCTACTTCTGAGAAAATTGGGTAAGGCTTTAAGACAGAGGTGACATCAGAGATATGTATTGATATAGTAAATGTCTATTGAATGCAGTATATGGTTGTGCCCAGCACCCAGTGCAGGGCAAGAACATGGTTGTTACTGAAGGAAAAAAAAAAAGATGTGTAATATGCCGATACACAAAAGCATACAATAGTGTGGCTTTTTTAGGTTGTAGAGAGACACTGGGTGTTGCAATAGGTATATCAGATCTGGGGAGGAAGTGGCCAGAAGTAGCTGAAGTAACATAAAGAAGTAGCTTTGAGACTGATCATAAGGGCTTTGTGTGTTTTACTAAGATGTTTAGATTGCATCCTGCACAATGCACCAGAACTAGTGGAGGTTTGGCAGTAGGAGAGTGAAATCTCTGACCTATTTAGAAAGGTACTTCAGTGATTCTGCAAAAGGAGAAACTACTGGAGAGATTGTTGTGAGAATAGCAAAGGATAAAGCTCTGGTAGAATTTTGGAGGGAGTTTCAAGAAAAGTGTAAAATTAAAAGATTTCTAGAGTAAAATGGCCATTTCATGACTATTAAGAGTGTTGGAGAAACAAGAAAAGATTATTCATTCTAAGCACAACTTTGAACCTACACTTTATTAAATCCATATTGTTAGACATTGGTTTAGGTACAGGGTACACAGAGACAAACAGGACCCAGTTTTTCCCTTATAAAACATTGCTTGGTGTTTCTTCTAGTGAGATTTTGGTTTTTGTGATCATGGCAATAATTGATTAATACTTTCTTAATGTATAGGATAAGATTAAGCTTTCTCCAAATATAGAAATTAATCAGTGGGCTAAGTCTGATTGCTTTCTTGAAATTTCTTCAAATTTATCTTCAATATTTTGATGTCACTGAGTTGGTATACTATTCTCTGTTTCTAAATTACTTAGAGAATGAAAATATTTGTGCAGAATTTTCAAGAATAATTTATTACTGCATTAGGGAGAAATATAAATGTATTACCCCCCAGATTTTCATTGCAGTTTGCTTTTGAATATTTGTGGATTCAAAATGAGTAGAGAGGGTGGTAATTAGTGTGCAGATTTTTTTAATTGTCTATAATAGGAAGTTAATTGGTGTTTTCCTTAAAGAATGAATTTAAGTAAATGTGATTTGAAAAGTGTAGTGTTGTTAATCTCACTGATCCAAGTAGTAGAGACTATTGATTGAGTAAAATAAGCAGTTTTGATTGTTAAACTGCAGGCCTCCTTCTGGGAAACCAGAATTAGATGGCGGTAATGATTATAATACTTAATACGTGATAACTCTGACCTAACTCTGGGTGTATTTTTACAAAGATTAGCTCATTAATTTAAGGGACCTGAATTCTGTATTCTGACCCTTCATCATCTGCCCACTGTATCCTTTTCATTATCTCACTTCACCTTTTCCTAGTATAATTCATCTAGCCCACAGCTGCTTGCTGTTGGAATCCCTTTACCCTGCAAGTTGTCTTCTTATCTGGAATGCAAAAAATAGGTGCAACTCTCGCTACCTTCTGTGGCATCCATGTGGTCCAACAGAAACATATACCTTGCCATGCCAAATGGTGGAAATATAGGCTTACCCAGTGGTATGCCTTATCTTGGCTCTACTATCTCCAATACCCTTTTCCCACGCCCTAGGCAGACCTGAGACTGATCTGCTGCTTATCTACCCAAACAGACATCTAACCAGAGAATGGAATGCCTAAATTCCTTTCTTGAAGGCAACACATGTAGTCTCTTAGTAGTTGCTACTCTTAACAATAGCCTCTTATCATGAACATAGATTCCACCCAAAGCAGAGGGCTTGATGACAACCCTGTTCCATCACAGATTCTATGGAGGAAATGAAATAATGGTTGGTGGAAGCAAGGCCAGTTTTGCCTCTTTTTAGTAAGCGACTTATAGACTCTTTTAAATGTAAAGTACTTAGCATCTCTCACAATTCCGCACCAAAAGGAAAATTCTCACATATCATCCTGTTGCAGGTAGATAGTTACATATGCATCTATACAAAATGAATTCTAGATACCCTTAGCTATCCTAGTCACAGAAGTAATAGAAAAGTAAACTTCTAAGCAATGAAAGAACACTCCCTCAGAGAGCCTTGGCTTTCAATCTGACCAAACTCAGGTAGAAACATTACAATTTTATACAGGTTTAGCTTAATGATTTACAAATGTGATTGATGAGTTTTACTTAGTTCTCTCAAATGGAAGGATTAGTCTGTTCCATGTTCATACACTGAGAAATGACAACTGTCAGTAAAGAATGAGCGTATACCTCCCCCCCACAGTCCCCTAATACCACTGTTTTTAAGAAAATATGAAAGTATATAAAAATAAAGTATTTGATGACTTTATTGAGCTATACATAAAATGTACCTATTTAAAGGATACAGTTCAGTATCTTCTGTTATGTTCAGAGTTGTGCAACCGTTCCCACTATTACTTTTAGAACATTTTTCTTACCCCTCAAAAATAATCCCATACCCATTCACAGTCACTTTCCATATCCTCATCCTCCCAGCCCATTGGCAATCACTAATCTACTTTCTGTTTCTAAAGATTTGTCTGTTCTGCACATGTCACAAAAGATAGATGGGGCGCCTGGGTGGCGCAGTCGTTAAGCGTCCGACTTCAGCCAGGTCACGATCTCGCGGTCCGTGAGCTCGAGCCCCGCGTCAGGCTCTGGGCTGATGGCTCGGAGCCTGGAGCCTGTTTCCGATTCTGTGTCTCCCTCTCTCTCTGCCCCTCCCCTGTTCATGCTCTGTCTCTCTCTGTCCCAAAAATAAATAAAAAACGTTGAAAAAAAATTATAAAAAAAAAAAGATAGAGTCATACAGCATGTGGTCTTTTGTGACTGGCCTGTTTCACTTATCATGATGTTTTGAAGGTTCATGCATGTTTTAGCATGTTTCAGTATCTCATTAATTTTTATTACAGAAAAAAATATTATGAGTAAAATTAAAAAAAAAAATCTGTGGAAGATTAGATTTTCCATGAAGAAATTTAGAGATGTAATTAAGCATGCAGAAGACTTATTGATGAATAATATCTATGAAAGGAAAGAGCTGAAGCAGGACTGTAAAGGGGGCTATCAGACCATGATGCACATCACCGTTCGTGGTCCCCAGAACAAAGATCGCCTATTGGAGGACTCCTCCATTGGGAGGGAATGGCCAGGCTCTTATACCACTGCCTTGCTTGGTGATTGGCCAGGGGCTGTCCTGAGAATAAGATGCAAGACTGAGGCAAAGCCAGATAAACCTTTCAGCTAGAGGCTTTTAGCTAATCCCACTCCTGCAGACCTTTCTTAAAGGGCATTTTGAGTGTCACATCTGTTGCTAACACAGCCAAAATAAGCATCTGTTAAAAACAAAGAGCTCCAGGTATCTGGGTGTGCACTCTGAAAATGCTGCCTCCACTGCATATTCATTTGTTGTCTTCTCTCCCTCAAGAGTTGGAAGGCAGAGGCTTTCACCTCCTTACTTCTGGTGTCAACTTTCTTCAAGTAAGAGTCTTTCCACACAGTGGGGTCTCAATAGATGCTGTTGGGAAGCCTGTGTGGCTCAGTTGGTTAAACATCAGACTCTTGATTTCGGCTCAGGTCATCCATCATCTCCCACAAACTGGGATTGAGGCCCGCTTCGACTCTGCTTGGGATTCTCCCTCTCTCTCTCTCTTTCCCTCTCCCTGGCCTTCCCCTACTCATGTTCTGTCTCAAAAATAAATAAACATTTTTAATGCTTTTGATTGACAGATCTAGACAAGCAAGAAACACATTTATTTGGACCTGAAGTCTTCTTTTTTGGCACACAATTAAAGAGTCCACTACCTCTTACAACTCCACACTGAAGTGGTCCGGAGGATTCCAAAGTACACATGAAAATTGCCCTGGAGCTGTTAGGTGGCTTCCTCAAGGGTATACAACCAAGGTAATGATAACAAAAATAGAAATCACAATTCTGTACAATGCACAGTGCTCACAGCACACTGACAGCCATCATTGGCGGTGAATGGCCATGTTTAGGTAATAAGCTTTAAAGACTTCTGCCTCTCTTAACACTGCACCTCTGCAGCTCCAGAGCCACTTCTTATTGAAATCTTCTTATGAATAACTACGACCATATGCTCCATCCAGTGCCCAGGTGTCCAAACCTTCCCTAATTCCACATACCTCACTGTGAACTGGGAAACCAATCTGTACTCCTTCAGCCATGAAATTTGCCACTCAGAAAACTGCATATTCATAATTTGAGAACCTGTAATGATGCATTGTAACTGATGGATGATCTGATCTCTAGGCACATACTGTTTTTAGTTTTACTTATTGACGATGGAAGAGACTTCTCTGATTTCTGTGATGGATCTTTATATACTTTTTATGAATCATGGTGACAGTGTGATAAAATTAAGAAATCCCATTGATTCAGTTATGAAGGACTTCATTGCTCAGCATGCATGATAAACCTGCATCATTGTTTGCACATAATATACATATTTAGGGACATAATTCATTTCAGAGTACGTAGCACACTGTGTGATCATAGAGAAAGCCTTTTTTTTTAAATTTTTTTTTTAACGTTTATTTATTTTTTGAGACAGAGAGAGACAGAGCATGAACAGGGCAGGGGCAGAGAGAGAGGGAGACACAGAATCTGAAACAGGCTCCAGGCTCTGAGCTGTCAGCACAGAGCCCAATGCAGGGCTTGAACTCACGGACCGTGAGATCATGACCTGGGCTGAAGTCAGACGCATAACCGACCAAGCCACCCAGGCGCCCCGAGAAAGCCTTTAAAAAAATTTTTTTCCTTAAATTCCTTTGGGGCAAAAACAATGGAAACAGTTTTGGAAAATAGTGGAAAGCCACATATCATGAGGAATTAATTAACTAAAATTTATTGTTTCAGGGCGCCTGGGTGGCGCAGTCGGTTAAGCATCCGACTTCAGCCAGGTCACGATCTCGCGGTCTGGGAGTTCGAGCCCTGTGTCAGGCTCTGGGCTGATGGCTCAGAGCCTGGAGCCTGTTTCTGATTCTGTGTCTCCCTCTCTCTCTGCCCCTCCCCCGTTCATGCTCTGTCTCTCTCTGTCCCCAAAATAAATAAATGTTGAAAAAAAAATTTTTTTAAATAAATAAATAAAATGAAATTTATTGTTTCAACACTTTAATTTCAATCACAATAATAAGTGATTATGTGTATTTTTCAAGTATCATAATCTTACCAAGGGATAGATTACTGCAGTTTCATTCTTGATAACTTGAATACCAACCCAGAAAACACTATCTTACATTCTCATAAGGAACCTCTCTCTGCAAAAATACATTAAATTAGCAGAATATTTGACCAAAACATACATATATTTTAATGTTTATTTTAGCTAAAATATAGGTAGGAGGGCACCTGAGAGGCTCAGTCGGTTAAGCCTGTGACTTCGGCTCAGGTTATGATCTCACAGTTTGTAGGTTCGTGCCCTGCATTCTGTGCTGACAGCTCAAAGCCTAGAGCCTGCTTCAGATTCTATGCCTGACCTCTCTCTCTACCCCTCCCCCACTCATGCCCTGTCTCTGTCTCTCAAAAATAAATAAAAAATATTAAAAATTAAAAAAATTCAAAATAAAATAAAATATAGGTAGGATACCCAGTGTCTTCCTTACTCTGTTCTGACACAAAGACATGATAGAAATTAGTAAATAAAACTCGAATTCAAGCTCCTCAAATAGAGTTTGAAAATAATACATTTATACTTAAAAGATTGTCAGATGTTAGAAGCAAAAAACAAGAGTATATTTCCTGAAGATGATGAAAGTAAAATGTACCTAATACCTAAATGGAAGCTTGAGCAACAGTACACATATACTCCCAAAAAACAGTAACTTGGCTGTTAAATTGCACTATGCCTTTGTCTTGTTGAGATATTTGATATCCTGGATGGCTAAAAGTTAAAAAAAATGAAAAACACAGTAAAGGATATCTCAATACTGAGCCTGTTCTGCTCAATGTAAAGTTCAACCTATTTACTGTTTCTGCAACTTGAACCTCTCCCTGCTATATGTGCATGCATATGCACATTATACTCCATCCCCTCTTCATGGTTCAACAGTCAGTTTTCTTGTGAAAGGTTGACAGACAACTAACTCTAGGGAAAATAAAGGTGGGCTTTTTGAATGCCAGAATGTGATCGAAAAAATACACATAGACTATATAGTATTATTAGGAATGGATGTACTTACCTATTAGGGTTGATATGGTACTGGCATTCCAATGCTATGCCAGTCACACAGATTTTTTTTTTCACAAACAGATTTTTGATCTGTATTGAGTGAATACTTGCTGTCTCCCTATTTTTACTGTGCTGGGTATTATACTATGTCCTAAGTGGAGACATATTTGACACTCACTAGACATTCAGAAGAATGTGAACCCTGTTCTCAATGCCACTGTCTAAGTGTCCCTAAGAAGATAGGGCCTGGAAATTATCTTAGATGATTAAAGAAGATATCCAGTGTGGTCACCTAACCTGTCTTGAAGCATGTGATATCTACTGGCATAAAAGCAGGAAGAACCCTACAGTAATTACCATGAGTTAAAATGACAGAGAGACACATTTGACCTAAGTGTGAAGAGGTGAAGTACAAAGTTAGACCGTTTGAATTTAACTATTTTTATTCATTCCACAGAGATTTACTAAGGCCACTCTGCACCAGGTTTTGTTCTGTATATTTATATTTAATAAGTAAAACTTGCGCTTCTCATCCGTGGGAGCAGGATTAGGGAGGGGAGGCAAGCAAACCAAGATGAGCATTGGCCAGTGGTATGGAGAATGTCTTCCTGTACTAGTTAGACAGTTGGACCAGATGTCTCCTGTAGTCCTGCATAGAGCTGAGTTTCAGTGACTCCATATTAAATAACACTAGTTAGCAAGGCAGTATATGGTATATGCCATAGGTGAAGTATAAAAATAAATTCTATAGGAGTTAGAGGAGAGAGAATTGCTTTCTTTTTAAAGTAATCTTAGAAGGCTGTACAGTGATAAAAAAGGGATTTGAAGTGAGCCTTGCAGGATGGGTAAGACTTAGAGTAAAAGGAAATAAATGGTCTAAGAAGGGAGAGCAAAATGAATGAAGGGTTGAAGAGACAATTTCCCAGTGTGTTCAGGAGGGTAGTATTAAGCATCCTGGCCACAGTCATGACTATTGTAGAGGAAAAACAGGGACTTAGCCTAGAGAAATGGGTAGGGTCTTTGCATGGTGGAGAGGGAATGCTTCAATCCTTTACTGATGGAAGTACAAAAGAATACCTCCATATGTTCATTTGTTACTTAATATAATATTTTATGCCCTCAGAGACAGATCAGGGTTACTATTTCCTTTTTCCAGCATCATTAAAACTTGAGATGTACTTGAGTCTTTTCTCCTCAGAGGAGAGTATAAGGGTAGGTATGCACTGTTTTTGACTGTCAGCTGCTGCTTTTGGTTCACTGCTGAGATAACAGTTTACTCTTATTCAAGCTGTTAAAGTATTAGTTCAAAAACAGGGTTTAAGTAGGAAATAGGTGATCCAGAGAATGACATTGCTCCTCACTGAGTACAAGGTTGCACTCTAATCAAGGATGTTGTTCTCCAAGTGAAACAGAATTCAAATAGAAGATATAAAAGAAACCAAAGGTAGTGAGTGTCTCTGTGGTAAATAGATAAGTTCTCTTGATTTTCAGTGATACTTTTACTACTATGATAGCTTTTACACAGTTGTCCAATGTGCAAAAATAATTTTAATATTTGCATTGACACAAATGGTGTAAGATGAAAAATTTACAGAAATCTGTGTTTACATATATATATTTATATATGAGTGTTAAATGCACATGTAGTAAATGATTTTTATGAACTATGCACAGAATTGAGCAGTACTGAAACTAAGCTAGGGATTGAGATGAATACATTCTATTATATTTACTTTATTTTTTACTTATGTTTTTCATTCTGTCATGTTTAAAGTGAATGTGTTTGGTGTCTCTTGGCTGTTTTCCCTCTATTTATTATCTTACATCCATTCTGTGTTTTCATGTAAAGATGAGCTGAATGTACAGATGGCCAAAAACTTTTAATGACAGCTAATGAAGTCAACATGAGTTCTCCATGCATATTTTTAAGTAATTTGCCTTTTAATATTTTAAATATTTTATTTTTAATTATTTTAAATATTTTATGCCTTTTGATACTGCCATGTTTAAATGTAGAATGGAAACTATAGCTTGTGTGACTTCTTACTTGACAGTCTGAGGTGGATGGAAGTAATACTAAAGTGTATTGAATGATTGTAGTCTTTCCTTCCTTTTTGGCTTGTCTCCTCAGGTTTCTCTGAATTTCTGCTAAACTAGCATACCTCATAATGAGGATTACTTCTAGGCATGAGCAGCCAGTGAATGCTGTCCTAGAATTAAGGGCTATTCCACTCTGCACTAAAGAATTATGGTTATATCCTAGCCAATTCTGACCCTTTGAAGAACTTCATCACTGGGATTAGTGTTCTTTGTACTTGGTACAATCAAATAGTGCTCATTTTGTGGCTGTGGCAAACCATCTGTCCGTCTCTAGGCCAGATTCAGCTCAAAGTTCTGTTTCTTTTAATCTCCACAGGGCTTTTATAGTTTTTTTTATGTTGCATACCTGAGTGAGTGCTACCACTGTCGTGTTTATTTCTTAAGATGCTCTATTTAGAAGCAGCACCATTGTCTGGCCCTCGAATCATTGGTGATTGAGTCTTCTGCAGTGGTTGGAGGGTTTGTTGGAGAAGAACTGAAGCGACAATAGAATCTCAGTCCTACCCACAGGATGCTTATGTCGGAAATTTCAGAGGGCTTCCAAAGTATCTGTCTCTGGAAGAAGTATTCCCTGGCTATTCTGATGTACAGGCAGCACTGGGAACTATTGCAGTAGTGATTCCTGGATTAGAAGAGTGACTACTGCAATTAACTAAACAATATACACTAATTCAAAGCTTAGACTGTTGCAGTAATTCTCAAAGGAAAAAAAAAGCCTCAAAAAATAAAACAGCAAAACCTAAATTTAATAATCACTAATGCTAAATATCTCATGTATGTTATGATAGTTAGTCTATTAATAGAACCTTTTCTTCTCAGTTTCTTGACTTTGGCCTCTATGTTATATCCCTCTCCTACTCTTTGCACATTCCAGGGCCCTCACTCTGCCTTCTTACCCTGGTGTCTAAGCTTCACAGGCATTTCTTTTTCAACTGAAATTATTTTGTTTACTCTTTTATTTCCTTTTTCCTCTTCTGGAATGTAAGCTTCATGAGGACAAATCTTTGTTTTGTTCGTTTCTATATTCCATGGATTTAGAACCGTGGATGCTCCATTAACAGAGCTGAGTAGATATTTATTAATAAATTTATCACTTTCCTTAACTCCCTATCTTCCTATTGTGTCTTCTGTTTCCTTTTCTTTTGATTAGAAATTTCTAAGATTTTGAGGCCATGTTTTTATCTCTAAAGAAAAAAAATACATTTTCATATTTACAAAATAATATCTCAGTTGTTACACTTACTGTAGTTATTATCACCTAACCTAGATTATCCTGTTATTTAGGGGAAATTTTAAGAATTGATAAAGATATGATAAAGATATTGATAAAGATGATAAAATGATAAAATTACCAATTTTTAAGTTTCAATCATTCTTCTTTAATGTTAGCTTTGCATACCTCACGGACGTAATGTGATGATTAATGTCTGTTTAGTAATTGCAAAATAGTAAGGCACCCTGGGAAAAATAGTTCTATAAATGTACATAATTAGTATTATAGTTTTCTCATTTGTAGAACACAGACAGAAAAATACCTATTCCCATTCACAAGGGTATTATTGGGATTAATTAATTAATGTTTACAAAGCAGCCAGAATGTGGGGGAAAACACATTTCCTTTGCTATGTAAAGTGCATTTGAAAGGCAGAGGCAAATTGTGTTTGCAGTTTAGAGTTATTTACTTATTTATCTTGAATGTTGAGATAAATTGCTGTTTTTGCACGTGTCCTCATCAACCACATACCAGATCCATATATATATATATATATATATATATATATATATATATATATATTTAGCTTCTATACTTGAACAGACACTATAGCCCTTTACTTCAGTTTTTGGAATCAACTGGTAAATGCTTAATATATTTCTTCTTTTTCCAAAGCAGCTCATTCTGAAAACATAGAGGTGATTTTGTCCTGTTTTATTTTTTTATGTTGACATGATATACTTTATTTTGTCCTTTGGATATGATTTTATGTAAAGCTACTGAATTTTGACATCTTTACAGATGTAGGTTTGATGCTACAATTTTGGCTCTTTACTGTGAGTATTACATTTGACTTCATATTGCTGCATTTCAACCGAGTGGATTACTAAAATGTAGGTTCTGAGAAAATAGACACAAACTGCGGTCATGTTGCTTTCCTGCAGTATTTATTTATTTTGTCTTCTGCTATTTGAAGTCTTTGAAATTAAAACTAAGCATTGATTTTATTTTAAGTGGGTTTCAAATGTGAATTTTGGCTCTAAACCTTGTCAGAGTACTCTACTTGCCTATTCAAGTTTGCATCTTTGTTACCTCCTTACCACAGTGTTTTCAGTGGATTGTAGCAGGCTCTTCTCAGTTGATATTGATCCCCCTTTCCTAATTTATTGCATATTACACAGCTAGTGATTGCATAAAGCCACAGGGATTATGTGATTAGCTGTGGTATCTTTATACTGACTTCTAGTTGCTTAACTGGTACCAAACAACCAGGTCACAGCCAGGGGCTCTAGTTAAAGTAGTGTCAAGCAGTCATTTGGTTATTTTTGCATGATCTTTTGATTGGCAAAACGCTGTATGAGAAAAGTAAAAATATGCTTGTGTAGAGAGAATGATTATTCTGCTCTATATTTCCCTCCCAGACCTCCACTTATCCCTCCCTCAATGACAAGTAGCCCTGAGAATATTTCTGGTTTTCTCTTTTGTTCTGGAAACCTTTTGCTAATAATGGATAAAAATTTAGGGAAAGATAGTAAGTGTTGACAAGGAAAGATCAGGTGTAAAACTGAATTGTAGGGGCACCTACGTGGCTCAGTCAATGTCCGACTCTTGATTTGGCTCAGGTCATGATCCGGGGTCATGGGATCGATCCTCATGTTGGCCTCCACACTGAGGGTGGAGCCTGCTTAGTATTCTCTCTCTCCCTCTCTGTCTGTCCCTCTCCAACTCTTGCTCGCTCTCTCTTTCTCTCAAGATAAAAAATAAACATTAAAAAATCTCCTTTCTTGGGACACCTGGGTGGCTCAGTCGGATAAGCAGCCAGCTTTGGCTCAGGTCATGATCTCATAGTTTGTGGGTTCAAGCCCCATGTCAGCCTCTGTGCTGACAGCTCAGAGCCTGGAACCTGCTTTGGATTATGTTTCTCTTGGTATCTCAAAAATGAATAAACATTTTTAAAAATCTCCTTTCTTAACAACAACTGAATTGCATAGGTATGTAAATGACATACAGATCCTTAGTGGGTTGAAGAAGAAACACAGGTTGGTCTGAAGGTTAGGTAAGGGTTATGCCCTGCTATAGTAATAAAAACCAAAAGGGCATCACTCAGCTTTGCTTTTTCTGTCCTTCAGGTATAAAACTTAAATTTTCTTTTTCTCTAGTGCCTTATCAAATAAATATAGATATTCTGATATGTAGTTTGAACATTTGGCTAATCATGTCATTGTGATTGTTACATGATGTATAAGAAATCTGCAAATAAAAAAATACAGTTCAACTTTAGTTAATATATTTGGCTTTATGTTACTTTAAGGACCCATGAAGAGATGCAATGATTTCTTTGGGTGTTAGAGTGGGATTTGAATTCTTTAGATATGATGAAATTTTTACACTTTTTATTCCTCTCTCCAAACTGACAAAATATTTCACAAGTCAAGGGAAACATTGCAAGTGGAATGAAAACACAATGCCCAAGACTGCATAAGTGCATCTTGTTTTATTTACATTTCTAGATTTTGCAAAGCTAAATAACTGGATTTTTTCGCTGTTTTGACAGAGTCATGTTGAAATGTAACCTAGTACTTCTTTTAAGGTGCTTTTAACTAGAGCTGGAACTACAAAGACTGGAAGGCGAGAAATATATCTCAATTAACACAGGGTTTTCCAGGAATGTGCTTTTTGCTGTTCTGACAATAAGATTTGTTAGACTATTTAGTTTGTTATTTTTAACCTTTTAAATAGTTTGGCAGAAGATGGAAATGTACCAATATACACGTTTAGATAAATATTCATCTCTTTACAATAGATCAATCTCCACATAACTATCATCTTGTTCTGTGGCACATACAATTATTTGCTTTGCTAGTTAGTGTGTTATGAACTTAGTTTATATTCATGTAAAATAGTATCACCCACTTTTATAGTAGAAGGCTCTCTGCCTTGAATCCATATGTTTTCTTTACACAAGTAGAGGATAGGAAAAAGTGTATATATCAATATGCAGTTTTGATTGGAGATGTATTTGTCTAAAAACCTCCATCACATTATGTGAAGATGAGACTTTGAGGTGTCTCAGTTTTTGGTTGAAAAGTCAATGTCTGCCATTACTTTTTGTGTCGTACACCATATTCACTTAAATAATGTTGTTCATGATGTCACTTCTATTGACCATGTATACCAATAGTTAGCATAGTGCTGGATGGGATGAAAGTATCTCTTCTTGAGAAAATTGGTTAAAAATATGATAGTAAATTTAGAAATCGCATTAAAAGTTGTTTTTTTGGGGGGGAAAGCATAAAAATTGAAGTCATTGAGCAATTTCAGCAAATGTTGGATGGCTCAGTGTGTTGAAGTTCTCATAGTAGAAAATTACATCTTTCACTGAACTTTTTCAACTGCACCAAATGTGATACATTTTTTTATGCTCAGGCAGAGGTTTCTCTATTCAACTGGGGGAATAATCCTTTAACTCAGAATTGCTAAATGATTAGTCTCTTGTTTGCCGTGAACCTTATTGTCTATATCCCCTGTTCAAGCAATTAATCTTGTACTGCCTAGCAGTGTTTCTTGGGTTCCCTTGTGTAGTTATTTAGCTCCTCCATTGTTTATGGCCCCATGTTGAACATATCCACAAGTAAATTATTGAGGCAGAGAACAAGAGGTGTGTGTGTATGTGTGCGCGCGTGCTTACGTGTGTGTGTGTGTGATAATATGCTCTGAACTCCATAAATATTTTCAAAATACTGCAGATTTATAAGAAATTATGCAGATTTTATGTTATTTGAAGAATTCCAATACACTCAGTACTATAAAATAGGAAAGTACTGTATAATATCCACTAAATGAGTTATAGTTGTATAATTATGGGAAAAGACATCACAGATAAGAGCTGCCCCCTAAAATAAGTTGAAAACATGAAGGGAACCTATGGTCTTAGAAAGAAGGTGAGTTAGTGAATTGTGACCAGAGGCTGGGAAAGGGGCTAGTAATATGCACGGCCTTATCAAATTACATTTTACTCTAAGTGCCTAAAGTTTTCAAAGCCTTTGAATATATTAGTATATTAAGAAATGCAGCTTATGTAGGCTTATCTGTGACCAATCTGATTTCCTTTTACTGATAAATTGATTAGGAGAAATGTATATTATTTCTAGAGATAAGTGAAAAATGGGTGAAATAAATTGCACAGCAGAGGCATATTGCACTTGCAGATTTATGACTTATTAAACATTAGATTTAGATAACACAATAGAGAAAGGTGGTATCATAGATTTCCATGAGAAAAGTGTCTGAAAAGGCAGCCTAAAAACAATAGAAAGGAAGACAACATACACATTAATGGAAGAAAATGATTGCTATTGTAACAAGTAGGTAGCATTGGAAGCAAACTAATACTGTGCATAAAAAGATGATCACTCTAAATGAATAGATAAGGTATATTAGAAAATCAGCAAAATCTAAACAATTTGAAATGCTTGCTCTTTCTTATCTCGAATAATTCAGAAGTATCTCAGTAAACAAAATTATAGACTAGGAATTATTGGATAACTATAGTTGCTGATATCCCTTTTGTCTTTGGGATATGGCTAAGATGTATTGTTCTAAACCTGGTTGGAACAGAGATATCTCAATAATAAGCAGGAAATAAATCTTTCTGGGTTTTTATAAAATCAATGATCATCTTGAGTGTCAATGTTTTGAGGCTGATACTTCATGTGCTTTCCAAAATCTTCTATTCCTTTTACTTAAGTTTTTGTTTCCACCTGAATTAGAAAAGAGAAAGTAGGTTTACTTGGTTAATCACCAAATAAGTAGTTCAGAATCACTTTTATAGTATTTGTGATATGATGAGTAGGTCATCAATAGAGGATAGATGATAGGCACATATGGATAAATCTCCATGTTGTTCTCTAAGGTAGACTATAAAAGAGGAATGGGAATCTTTCTTGGAGGCCTATCAGCCCCCATCTTGAAAAGCTGTTAACTTTAACTTCCTGAGGAAGAAAACAACAATTACAGATACTAGCAGCTTGACTTTAGCTAAAGGAGCCTCAGCAGAACTTGGAATCTTAGGTCCAACAAAATACAGCAAAAAAGCACCATAGATTGTGACATTATTGTGTCATTATTGGCTAATATTGATCACCCAAATGTGAATCAGATACAGAGTTCTACCAAGTACAGCAGAAGGTCTAACTGAGACGAATTTGTGCAGGCATCACTTCTAATTACCTAGATTTAAGGGCCCCCTCCTCATGCTCAGGATATTTTAACATGTTCTCAGGAAGTCTACCCTGGGAAAGAGTTTGAGAGGTTTGTGTTATAGAAAACAGAAAAGATCACAAAAGGATGAAGTAGGTCTTAGGTACAGAAATTGTAATGAACCTTCAAGTTTTGGATTTTCTTGGGGACTGGAGACTTACTGTGTCTTCTCCTGCTGAGGTCATTGTCATTGTAAAAAAAAAAAAGAAACTGCTTTTATTAATCCATATTGCCTCATTTGTTCTGCCTGGTGACCAGTAATACAGGGATAGAACTTTAGGACTAGAAGAGAGCACAGTTTACAGTATTGGTGTGGTGGCTTCTAGGAATGGCTGTAGTTGCTACCTATTATGGAAATTTGCAGCATTTTATTTATTTTTTCTGCCCTTTGCTGCCACCAAAGAAGGTTTAGTCACAAGATAGGGTTAGGGTTGGGTAGGGAAGAAAGGGAGGATCAAAACTCTGCATGGTATTACTGAGTCTTGTCAATTGTGATGTAAAGATTTCAAGTAAATTCTTTTAAAATGTAATTATTTGAAACAGCTGTGGAGCATCCCAACTACCTCTGTAACTCTTGCCAGGAACTCTGTTGTGAAATGCCATCTAGAGATGATACTGAGAATTAACAGGAACTCATTAATTGATTTAAAACAAACAAACGAACAAACAGGAGCACCTGGGTGGCTCAGTTGGTTAAGCATCTGACTTCGGCTCTGGTCATGATCTCAGTTCACTTCTTGGTTTCGAGCTCTGCATCAGGCTCTCTGCTGTCATCACAGAACCATCTCTCATTCTGCCCATCCCCCGCTTACACTCTCACTCTCTCTCTTTCTCTCTCTCTCTCTCTCTGTGTCTCTCTCAAAATAAATACATAAACTTTAAAAAAATTAAATAAACAAACAAAACCCAAACCTGAAAGACATTTTTAGATCAGTATTTAAGGAGGTGAGCAATGCAAAAAGCAGTTGAGAGTCACAGAGATGTCTTTAGGAAACTGCTTTCTACCAGCAGCCAGTGTTAAAGCAACAACCACAGGGAACATCCAGCTTGGTAAACTGTGGTAAACTGTTGCTGAAAGCTACCACAAAGAGACAGTGTGGAAATTGAGCAAATGTAGAAGTACAACCTCAAGATCAGTGTCACAAGGCCTTGCTATGAAATGTTGGCCACTAGGTCTGACTTGGGAGGCATTACGTGGAATGTATGGGCCAATGGGACGTTGTCATGCAGAGTGTAATCTCTGACATATCTCCATCACAGTATGAGTCACCCTTGAGGAAAAAAAGAGTCCTGGGCATCTCAAGAAACTGAAGACTGCTGTCTTTTACTGTATTCAAGGAAGGAGGCTGAATGACAATTTTACATGTTCTGGAAGGAATACAAGTGGAATTTCCTGGCAGTCATAGAGACATAGGCTCCAGGTTCCTGGTAGAATGTGTAGTCTTGGAAAGGATCAAGGTCAAGGACATCTCTCTGTTTGTTCTGTTCCTAATATTGGTACTATAGCTTATTATAAAATTGATAATTTGCATGAAGGCAATGTGGCATGCTTCATGTGACTTGATTTGTTTCCCTCTTCTCCATTATGTGGTTTATTAAAAATAATAATTTGTCAAAACTGTGCATAAGGGATAGTCATTTTTGTGTCTTGTTGAAAAATATTTCTATAAGTATACCAGTATGCAGAAAAATAATAATTATAAATCGATGTCCTAATACAGATAATGTACACCCAATAGATACTCCAAAAAGTATTGATAATTTACTTAGATTCAAGGACATATTGACAGTTTTATTATTATTCACTGCAGTTACTTAATATATGTTCCCTGGTAAACATTGGTGAGACACAGTGTCCATGGAAACAAAAAATATATCATATAGAAAAATATAAAGTAGGGGGTGCCTGGGTGGCTCAGTCAGTTGAGCAACCGACTTCGGCTCAGGTCATGATCTCATGGTTTGTGGGTTCAAGCCCTGCATCAGGCTCTGTGCTGACAACTCAGAGCCTGGAGCCTGCTTCACATTCTGTGTCTCCCTCTCTCTCTGAAATTTCCTGTATAAGGTAAAAAAAACTTAAATTCCCTGAGTCTTTCTACTTTTTGTAATATTTTGGACTCTTTCTATGAAAAAGTCTCATGAAATGCAGTTGGTACCCACTCTACCTTAATGTAGACTTGTACAACCAGAACCTTGCCTTGGGCTACCATCTTTCCAGACCCTTCTCTGGACATCTTCCTACCACACTTCTCCCAAAGGGACATGCCTAACTGAGCCCATGTCCACCTCTGTCCTGTCCTCAAATACCATGCCATTGGTACCAGGGAGCCAGAAACCCTCTACCCCAAATAAACCCTTGTTGTGCTTCCTGGCCCTGCTAAAGTTTCTTCCAGGATGTGTCTTGGAGGCTCAGGGAAGGGACAAGGAGAAGCTAATAGGGCACAGATGCAGCTGGTGGTCTCCAGGCACATGCCAGTCTTCTGATTGTCCTGATGAGTTCTGTTTTGGGAAGAGAATGGGGTGAGGCTAAGGGCTGAGTTCTCAGTTTGTACTCTTCCTCCTGGCCTTCCAAATGGTTCTAAATACTAAAATTAAAAACTAAACTAAACTAAAGACAGACAGTTATTTGTGGATCAAAAATAACAATCTATGATTAAGTGAAAGAGAATTAAGATTGCATGAACTAACTTTTAAAAGTAAAGGAGTTTTTTTTCAAATAGTATTTTTCCTTTTTCTTTTCTAAGTTCATTTATTTTGAGAGAGAGTGCATGTGAATAGGGGAGAAGGAGGGGCAGAGAGAGAGGGAATGAGAGAAACTCCCCAGCAGGCTCAGCATTGTCAGATCAGAGTCCATCACGGGGCTCAATCCCACAAACCACGAGATCATGACCTGAGCTGAAATCAGCAGTTGGACACCCAACTGACAGAGCCATCCAGGTGCTCCAGTATCTTCTTTTTTAGAATATTTATGTTCATATAACTATGATATTTAGTTGAAAATTGCTAATAGTTTCATCTATTGAAGATTTAGATATTGTATAAACTCATTAGTAGTCAATTTTAGGAATAAAACTAAAAGCAAGCAAAAAAACAAAAATCCCATGGTCAAATCATAAGTAATAGAGTTCTACTCATTTTGTGTATCCATGGGTAATTCACAGTTAGGTTTTATTTTTTTTTTTTAAATGAAAGGGATTATATTCTTTCCATTTTTTTCTTTTTACCCACTCCTAAAAGTATTCTGTTTACCCAGGACTGGCTTAATTACTGTGTCTATGTGTTTAGTGTAGCACGTCTTTATAAGTGGCTGCTCAAATACTTCGAAGGTAATATTTCAGAATCTGTGGTGATGTAATTCATTGCAAGGCAAAGAGTCAAAATGAAGGCAATGTAAAATAATTTGGGAAGTTGTTAAAAATAATTCAGAAGTTGCATAGAAACTGAGTCATGAAAATCAAGGAAGTCCAGTTGTCCAAAAAGCAATTAATTGTAGTTTGTGATAACGAATTTGGGATTGGAGGAAGGCGAGAAGGAGGCATAAGAATCATGTTATGGAACAGGAAATGATTCAGCAGCACATTAACTGTATGACACAAACAGGATAGAGAATGCTCTCATTTTAATTGGTACTGAAATTAGTGGCACAGAAATAACTATAAGAAATCTGGGTAGTAGATAGCAAACACTGAAGCCTTATCTGACCTGGAAGCAGTCTCAGAAGTAAAAATAAAATAACAGGAATAGTATAGACTACCAAAAAAATATAGTCAGCAAATGAGTCACCATTTATACTTCATCCAACAAGTATTTATTGAGTATCTCGTATGTGCTGTGTACTGAGCTAGGTACAAGGTACTTCAGTGAACAGAACAAGATGCTTGCCCTCTGTGGAGCTTGCATAAGTGGCTTTAAAACCAAGCTTACCCTTCACTTATTTCCTAAAAGATCCACATTTAATGATGTGTTTTTCACACATCCATAAAGAGTATATTTTATGCACATATGAGGGCATCAGTATGTCTGTAATTAAAAAAAATCTTGCAGTACAAGCTTTTGCTATATCTAAAAATGAAATACAAATGGAACTAGGGAAAGATTATTCTACAGGTAAGCAAACATCTGAAATAAATTGTTAGTGGCCATATTGGCACATCAGATAGACAATTTGATGATTCAGTGATTGATTTAAAAGATAATTTTCTTATTGCAATCGTTGTTTCTCTTTACCTTTTGTAAACCCGATCTAGACAGAGAAGTCTCTATCTCTACCCCTCAATTCACTACATCGCCTTTCTGCTTCTACCACTCAGTGTTTACCTCTAAGTTCTGATACCACTTCTCCATCTCTGTGTCCTGTTAGAGATGGTAATAGCTTTCTACTATTGCTAGATCCTGGATGCTTGGTCACCCCCTGTTGGTTCCCATAGCCCTCACCCGTACTTCCGTAGATTATCTGTTAATTAAACTGTCGGTTTAACTCTTTTGTGTGTGCTCCCAGGACCCTGAAAGATTCAAAGATATAAATAGCAGTGATGAAAAGAAGCTCAGGTCCAAATACCGAGGTCCTCTCAGCTCTTAATCCACTTGGAGGATGGGGAAGTGTACTCTTCCAGAAGATTTTAACATTGAGAAGTCTTGGACAAAAACCATGAAGAGAATGTCTGTGTGAGAAAAGCTGAAGAATCCATATACTCTAACTGCATGAGTTTAAAAAACATTTAAGCCCATAGGCAGTATTAGAGGCACTTCTTTGAAAAGCTCCTTTGTAACATTTAAAAATATTCTCTCCAGAATTCTGTCATATTAGCATAGTCTAAAACAGGACCAAATACTGCATGAGAGATTAAAGCTAAGAATTATGTTTCTTCATCTTATTCTGTTTCTTAGATTAATGGTGAATGACCTATCCTGTGTGGCAATTTTCATTACCATTTGTTTAATTCCCTTATATCCAGACTGCTGTGGGAGAGACATTGTAGCTGCACCCAGCACATTCCTCTGACCCCTGTTTGAAACATTCACATATAGAGAAGCTATCTAACATAGCAAATGACTTGTACTTGGGTTGAATCTTACCATGTTTGGGTAATTCCTTTTGTCCCTTCTTACCTTTTTTTTTTTTTTTTAAGAAAATTAGCTTCGTCTCTTGTACAATTTTGTTTCCCCCAAATTTGAATATCTTTCAAATGTTGGCACTGTATTGTATTATAGCTTTATTCGATGCCTCAAATTCAAACATGTTATCTTTGTATGCATTTAGTTCTGGAAAACTAAAATTTCAAAGTTAAAAACAAGCTGACAGTATTAGGAGTAAGATGCAGTCTACTCTTAGGGACTAAGGGGTAGTAGCATGCACAGATGAAATATTCATTTTGCGCTATCCTTCCTAAAATAAGTCATCTCTTTCTAGAGCATAAATATCTTCTATTGCTAGTTTAAAGGTTTTGCCAATGCATTTTTTTTTTAACTAAGCAGAGTTTGGGATTGATTTATGTAAGATAAAAATAGTCACTTTCTCTTCTTACAAAATGTGTCATATGAATTGAAATATGAAAGTTCATTTTGAGTAAATGGAACCACTGCTCTTATAGAGCAAAGTTTACATGTATAACAGTGTCCTTACATGCATAAGTACTTAGTGCATCGTGGTGGATATAAGGTTTTAGAGACATAAACAGTATCCCAATTTGTTTTCTCTTGCTACATTCTTTTATCTTCTGAGATAGGCTACTTATTGATATAAGTTTTATCATAATAATTATATATATAGTCATTTGTCTCTTTTAAATTCTGTTGGTTTTTATGTATAAAAACTGGTTTGAAATGGCTTTTATATTTTTTTTAATTTTTTTAACGTTTATTTATTTTTGAGACAGAGAGAGACAGAGCATGAGCAGAGGAGGGTCAGAGAGAGAGGGAGACACAGAATCTGAAACGGGCTCCAGGCTCTGATCTGTCAGCACAGAGCCCGACGTGGGGCTCGAACTCACGGACCGTGAGATCATGACCCGAGCCGAAGTCGGCCGCTTAACCAACTGAGCCACCCAGGCGCTCCATGAAATGGCTTTTATATTTTTAACAACACAAGCCAGTTACAGACTAGTCATGGTGAATAACGTCTAGGAGAATTAAATTATGTGAGGTTAGTTAACAGTATCTTTTATAATATATTCTACTGATTATTTTATTCATTTTGATTCAGAAAACAGCTATTTAGTGGGTGATATTTATGTGGGTATCATGACAGCTACTTGGTACACTCTGTAAATAAGATTTAAATCACCACCAAAGTTGTGGTCGAATCTTTTGTCCAGTGGTAGTTCTGAGTAGTAGTCAGTTAGTTATATGATGCTTCTGGTTGAAGTCATCCAGAATCATTGGCTGTTTTGGACATCATTTTACCAATATGTGTACATAGTCCTCCCTCCCCAATTGCAAAACAAAATAACAACAAAAATCTAAGTATTGTTAAAAATTGGTTGTTTAATAATGAATTTATTTCTATGACTAGCTTTCTCATATAGACAACATAATTAATTATATCAACTAAGACTCTGTAGTCGTTTTGAAGAAGGATTTATATTGGCTGTAAGTTTTTTTAAGATCTATCACAGCAGACACAACAATACATAATCTAACTTTTATAATCTGCATAGAAGTGACTTGAATTGTGCAGGTTGAAAGATATACTTGAGCCCAATCAGATATAAAATGCTGGTACCTTTATCCTTAAAGAAATTATTTGGTTTAACAATAGCTTTCCTTTTATAAGAAAGAAAAATAAAAGTTGGAAGTATCTAATGCCTAATATAAATGATTCTAGTACAATTACAGTTGCTGGGCAACTGAAGAGGATATGAGAAGTTTAAGCTTTGCAGTAGCAGGAAGCCCAGTTTTTAGTAGTGGTGGATTCATTTTCTTTCTTTTCAAAGTACAGGAAATGGAAAACTGTATGGTTTAATGAGACTTTTAAATATGTTTAATGTTTGATGATAAATAGGTTAGATTCAGTATGCCCAATGTGATTGCTCTAGTATTTACTCTGTAAATCATGACAGATGACATTAACTATTGTATTCTATCTTTGGTTTTAGAGGTACTGGACAAATTTTCAGTTTTACAAAATAGAATTATTAGTTATTTAAATCCAAACCAATATATGATTATAAATTTCTATCATATGTATTCTTTATTTTCTGGCCCTATTAATGAAGGATGAGGGATAAGAAAGAATAGAGAAAATATAAAAAGGTATAGAGAAAAAGATGGGTAGCTTTCTACAGCCATTGATGTTCAGTTGCTGCAGTCTGGTAACAGTTCTCTTCCAGAGTCTTTAGTTGGTTGCCAACCCAGGGTATCTTTTTCTGTACCTAAGATTTCAGTCACAGAAAAACTGTACCCTGAAATAGACACTATCAAATGTTAGGCCCTAAGGTTGTTCCCATGCGGCTCTTACTATACAATTTAGATTTTTTATTTAAGGGGCATCTGGGTGGCTCAGTTGGTTAAGCGTCTGACTTCAACTGAGGTCATGGTCTCACAATTTGTGGGTTCGAGCCCCATGTCGGGCTCTGTGTTGACAGCTCAGAGCCTAGCACCTGCCTCAGATTCTGTGTTTCCCTCTCTCTGTCTCTCCCCTGTTTGTGCGCTCTCTCAAAAAAATAAATAAACATTAATTAAAAAAAACATTTATTTTTCATTATTTTTATTAACACAGAAATTTAATGAATATTTGAGTTGCTCAGAAATAAGGTACTGTGGATATCCGATAGTCTCAACATTATAATTAAGATATTGCTGATCTTTAAATAACTTTGTCCCTTGATTTGGGTATTTATTACTTATTAGAGAATACAAATTATTAACTATAGAAAATCACTGTTTTCATGAGAAAATTTGTATCATAGAAAAATTAAACATTGGCTTTATAAAATAATAATTTTTTTTATAATTCTGAGGGAAGAGCTTTATCTTATTTAATTTAAAAGTTGAAATTACCAGCCTGCATTTTTCCAATATGATTATTTAAATGTGCTATAGTAGTGACTAATTGAGTTTTATGTATGTAATTTCCTGAAATATATTTATATGCTGAAAATAATCTAATTCCAAAAATTAGCATTTCTCTGTCGAATGAAGAAGAAAAACAACTATTTGTGGGGTACCCGTGAGATGATTTCACTACTCTCTCTGCCATTCTTTTTGTATGTTTTGGGGGGAGTTCTCAAAAGAAGGGTAGAATGGTTCTAAAATATGGGATTAAATCTAAGTGTTGGCCATCTATGGTGAAGTTGGCAATTCCAGATCTAGGTTCTTGTCTAGACATAGCTCTTTAAGCAATTATTTATATTAATTAAATACATGTGTTTAATTGGGGAAGCTGGTAATGACTTGTAAGGATATGTCCAATTTTGAGACTTTGTGCAGTGTCTTTGAACTAAAATTGTTTGCAGAAAAAAGTCCAAAGTTTACTGTTCTTGTTGTGTGTTTGTGTTTTTTGCATTCAATATCCTTTATAGTTACTTAACACTTAGAACCTAAGGAATAGAATTTACTTTAGGAAACAGTAGGATAAGTTAAAATTCGAGAACAAATTTTGAGAACAAAATAAGAACAAATAAATGGCTCTCCAAATGTTCTAGAATGCCATCATGAAAATGAACTGACAAGCCTATAATAATTGAAAGAGATATTGAGTAATTACACCTTCAAATAAATTATAAATGGCTTAGACATAGTATTAAATAGGAGATATCTATGCAACACTTGAAAAACAGCTAAATTACCTTAACTGAAGGAAATGTTATTTTCCTTCACTGCTTTCCCACACTCCTCTTAATACATGGTACTTCTTCATAAGTAGAGTAGTAATAATTATTGAAAAGCCAACTAAATGATGTAGCAAATGATTTAACATATATTAAAATAGAGTCTCTAGCTTTATTGAGATACAGTTTATATATCATACACTTTAACCTGTTTTTAATAAGTTTACAGGGTCATGCAAACATCACCACAATCTAATTTAGGACATATTTATCCTCCCGCAAAAAAAATTCCACAGCTATCAGTTATGGTTCACCATCTCCTTCATACACGACCTCTCCCCTATCTAGACCCAGTTTGAGGCAACCATAGATCAACTTTCTATCTCTATTTCTTTTTTTTTCTTTAATTTTTTTTTCAACGTTTTATTTATTTTTGGGACAGAGAGAGACAGAGCATGAACGGGGGAGGGGCAGAGAGAGAGGGAGACACAGTATCGGAAACAGGCTCCAGGCTCTGAGCCATCAGCCCAGAGCCTGACGCGGGGCTCGAACTCATGGACCGCGAGATCGTGACCAGGCTGAAGTCGGACGCTTAACCGACTGAGCCACCCAGGCGCCCCTCTATCTCTATTTCTAAAGAATATATCTCCAAAGGTTAACTCGTTGCTCTAATTTTTTGTTTGTTTTAGTGTAGCACATCAGAATATCACTTGTTCATTGCTGTCCAGTATTTCCTAGAACAGCTTGACACAAAACACAAACTTCTAGCACTATGTATGTTATCTTATTAACCGTTGATATCTGTAAAGTATTTTCCTTTTTAAGTAGTAAGATATGTTAACATTTCAGGAATTACTATGTATCAGCTTGAGTCTAATTTGTCAAGCCTTCTTGGTATCATTTTACAAATCTTTACTCATTAATATTCCTTAGGTACTTTGTTACAAAAGCATAGTCATTGCAAAATAAAGACCACTATTGGGATGCTTAGGTGGCTCAGTTTGTTAAATGTCCAACTTTGGCTCAAGTCATAATCTTGCGGTTTGTGAGTTCGAGCCCCATGTCAGGCTCTTTGCTAACACCTCAGAGCCTGGAGCCAGCTTCGGATTTGTCTCTCTCTCTCTCTCTCCCTTCCTCTCTCTCTCTCCCTCTCTCTCTTTCTCTCTCTCTCTGCCCTTCCCCCACTTGCACTCTATCTCTCTCTCTCTCCCAAAAATAAATAAACTTAAAAAAAAAAAAACTACTCTCTAGAGGAGACCATTGGAAAACCCAATGAATCATTTAATCAAATTTTACAATCTTAAACTGAATTCATATTTTTAAAGCAAATGAAGATATGAGACAATTTATAACTTTCTATGAAAAAAATTGTTTCAATTATGTACATGTTTTATGTAAAAATATATTTTGAACTAAATTACCATGCAGCTATCCTAGTTTTCTGTAATTTCTATCGGTCCCAGATTATTCTGATAATTGTCAAATTGTTTCTGATGATGTACCACTATCTTCTCTGCCTCTATAGCAGTAGTAGTTAAGTGTTGCTCAAGTTTATAAATAAAAATAGTTGAGGATAACCATAAGCGACCTTAACCTACTTATCAGATGACATATTATTAGATCCTGTCTATTGTCACCAATCATTTGTCACAGGTTGGCCTCCTCCCAAAGCTGACTTTAATATGGAATTTTTGGTACAGAGTTCCCTGAGGATTAATACCTGTGGAAGGGAGGAAAGGAAACAAGAGTGGACCAAAGGAGAAGTCGAACTGCTTCATAGTCCTAATGACAGCCTTAGTCAACACCACAGGGAGATCTGGAGCTAGACTGGCCCTTGAGAGTTGCCCTGAGTTGGGCCTATAGAGAAGAACTTTTTATTTCCATGTAAGTCAATCATTCAATGTGGGACACCTAAAATATCACTTTGGGCTATGTGGTTCTCTGCCTCTCAGTCTAGTCTTCGAAGGCATTGACAGCTAAAAGCTGTCTGCTAACAACAATCCCAGGAGTGAGGACAATAAGTCCTTTCTTGAAGTTGGATCACAGATTATAATCCTGTAAATTCTGATTGGAAAATACTATTATCCCCATTTAATAGAGAGCAACACTGAGATTTTTCTAATTACACGGATAACAATCCCTGTACATTCCACTATACTGCATTGCTTTCTAAGGTTTTTGTGTGGTGATACAATTTTCAGACCATGTATATCCAAACATCTACCTACTGATTCAAATATAAATAATTTACATAGCCCTTTTATTCTGCATTATAATTTACAGTACATTTTCTCAGATATGATTCAGATAAGGTTATGGGTCCTTAGAGACATTTGGTAAACAAGACAGGGTAAGCATCATTATTCCTAATTTTAGATTCGGGAAGAGATACAAAAGTGATTGGATGATTTTACACAGGTACAGGATAAATGAGAAAACTTAAAACTGAGTTTGAGTGTTCTAAGTCCAGAATATGGATACAGTACTCATCATTAAGAATTCATTCATTAGAAATATGTTTGTATATTTTAGTGTTTCAGCCTTTATAAGATTTGAAATTATATTAGCTCACATACAAGGTCTTTATGAATTGCTGCCTTAATTGAATAAGAATCTGTCTCTTACATCAGCATTTTTACTACCCAACTTTTTTTTTTCATGAGTACTGTAATAGTCATCCATTGATATACTCAGCTTATGCTTCTAATTAACAAAAATGTATACAGAAATTGCACAGTGAAGTGAAAAGAACACTGATAACTCCTTTGGATAGGACTTACATTTTAGTAATATGTTCTGGTTCTTGCCCGTACAATGCACTCAACTGTGTCCAAGTTAAAGCATAAGAATAATAGCCATCCCCGCATTATCAGATATGGCATTCACTGGATGCAGAATTTAATTTGTGCTAAAATATTCTTTTTTTCTGTTTTACCTTTTCCCTGTACATATATTTTCTTTTCTTTTGTAATTTGCTTGTTTGATTTGTGGCCATGCTGATAGCTTCAGTGAGTCTGTCTTCCATGAATTTGTACATTGCAAGTATATATAAATAGTCCAAATACAAGAAGTGAAATAAGAAGAACAGACTGTAACAATAAAAATCTTTCTATCCCTTGCTCTCTTTGGCATATTATTTTTCATATTGCCTTACTTTTTTTTTATCGACTGCATAGGTAATTATTGACATTTGAAACATTCTCATAAAGATACTTTCAATTTAAAATAAATCCAAAAAGAAAGTTACATTTCTATATAGCCTTTTTTAAAGTTTTTAATTTCAATTCAGTTAGGTAACATACTGTATAGTATTAGTTTCAGGGGTACAATATAGTGATTCAACATATACCTATAGCACCTAGTGCTCATCACAGCAAGTGCCCTCCTTAATCTCTATCACCTATTTTACCCATCCCTCCACCTACCTCTCCTATGGTAACCATCAGTTTGTTCTCTATAGTTAAAGTCTGTTTTTTAGTTTGCCTCCCTCTCTTCTTTTCCCTTTGCTCATTTGTTTCCTGACTTTCATGTATGAGTGAAGTCATATGATAATTTGTCTTTCTCTGACTATTGTATGTTGCTTAGCATAATACTGTCTAGCTCCATCCATGTCATTGCAAGTGGCAAGAGTTCATTCTTTTCTATGACTGAGTAATATTCCATTATATGTATATATATATGTGTGTATACATACACACATATATATACATATATATATCTATATAATCTATATCTATCTATTTAGATATAGATCTAACACCTCTTCTTTATCCATTCATCAGTTGATAGACACTAGAGCTGTTTCTATAATTTAGCTATTGTAGATAATGCTGCTATAAATATCAGGGTGCATGTATCCCTTTGAATTGTATTTTTGTATTCTTTGGGTAAACTCCTAGTAGTGCAATTTCTGGATCATAGGGGAGTTCTATTTTTAATTTTTTGAGGAAACTCCATACTATTTTCCAGAGTGGCTGCACTAGTTTGCATTCACCAACAGTGTAAGAGGTTTCCCCTTTCTCCACATCCTCACCAATACCTGTTGTTTCTTGTGTTGTTGATTTTAGCCAGGCTGACAGATTTGAAGTGATATCTCATTGCAGTTATGAATTGCATTTGATTTTGATGATAAATGATGTTAAGCATCTTTTCATGTGTCTGTTAGCTCTCTGTATGTCTTAGGGAAAATGTTAATTTATTCTGCCTATTTTTTAATTAAATGATTCAGTTTTTGAATGTTGAGTTTTATAAGTTCTTTATATTTTTTGGATACTAACCCTTTATCAGGTAGGCCATTTGCAAATATCTTCTGCCATTACATAGGTTGCCTTTTAGTTCTGTTGATTGTTTTCCTCACCATGCAGAAGCTTTCTATTTTGATGAAAGCCCAATAGTTATTTTTGCTTTTGTTTCCCTTGCTTCAGAAGACATATCTAGGAAGAAGTTCCTATAACCTATGTCAAAGAGGTTATTGCCTGGGTACTCCTCAATTATGGTTTCAGGTCTCACATTTAGGTCTTAAATCCATTTTGATTTTGTTTTTGTTTTTGGTATAAGAAAGTGGTCCAGTTTCATTCTTTTGCACGTTGCTGTACAGTTTTTCCAATACCATTTGTTGAAAAGATAGTATTTTCCCCATTGGATATTCTTTCCTTCCTTGTTGAAGATTCATTGACCATACAGTTGTAGGTTCACTTCTGGGTTTTCTATTCTGTTCTGTTGATCTATTTGTCTACTTTAGTGCCAGCACCATACTGTTTTGATCACTATAACTTTGTAATAAAACTTGAAGTCTGGAATTGTGATGCCTCCAACTTTGCATTTTCTTTTTCAAGGTTGCTTTGGCTATTTGGGATCTTTTGTGGTTCCATACAAATGTTAGGATTGTTTTTTCCAGTTCCGTGAAAACTGATGTTGGTGTTTTGATAGGGATTGTATTAAATGTGTAGATCACTTTGGTTAGTCTGGACATTTTAACAATATTTGTTCTTCTAATCTGTGAGCATGGAATGTTTTTCCATTTGTGTCATCTTCAATTTCTTTCATCAATGTTGTGTAGTTTTCAGATTACACACTTTCACCTCTCTGGTTAGGTTTATTCCTAGGTATATTGTTGTACCCAGTATTAAAGTATTAGATGTTATAGTATTTTTATTTTTCATGTTCTGAGGAACCTTCGTACTGCTTTCCACAGCAGCTGTACCAATTTATATTCTGCAAAACAGTGCACAAGAGTTCCTTTTCTTCAACATCCTTACCAACACTTGCTATTTCTTGTCTTTTTGATTCTAACTATTCTGACAGGTATAAGGTGATACCTGACTGTGCTTTTGATTTACATTTCCCTGATGATGAGTGAGTTGACTATCTTTTAATGTGTCTGTTGGCCATCTGTATGTCTTCTTGGAAAAATGTGTATTCAGGTCCTCTGCCCATTTTTAAATCAGATTATTTGTGGGTTTTTTTCGTGTTGAGTTGTACAAGTTCTTTATATATTTTAGAAATTAACCCCTTATTGATGTGTCATTTACAAATATTTTCTCCTATTCAATAGGATTCAAAATGACTCAAAAATCATTAAACAAGGCCTCACTGTATCTGACTAAACATTTCTTCACATTGTGTTATGTGTCTATTCAAATCTCCTAAAGCACTGTGTACACATACAAATGGTCAAATGAAACAAAATAGGAAAAGTGGATAAAATGGGGAGTCCACTTTCTAGTGGACTTTAACGAATTCAAGAATATTCCAGTTTCTGGGGGTGCCTGGGTGGCTTGGTCACTTGTGTCTGATTCTTGATTTTGCAGGTCATGGTTTCATGGTTCATGGGATTGAGCCCCACTTTGGGCTCCGTGCTAACAGCATGGAGTAAACTTGAATAAATAAACTTAAAATAAAAGAATATTCCCATTTATGAAAATAAGTGAGCTAGATATTGTATTTACTATGTATTTCATTGTTGAACTGAGAAATGCTGCAAAAGAAAGGTAGTAGAGCAACTCTCTTATTTCATAGGCATAATAAACTTGTCAAGCTTACTGAAATTCTCATCCTGCTAGGAATCTGGCCATCACTTTTAATGCCTTTATCATTACACATTTTTACTTGGAGGATTATTCTCTCCTAAAGAGGAAGCATCTCTGATTATTTGATAGAAGATGATGGGAAAAAAAAAACAGGATTTGCTTTAGAAGAAGCTTTAATAATCTGCTTTCCAAAAGCATATTCATAAAGAAAAAAAAGAGTTTAAATGTTTTGTCATCTGTATGTGTGTGGTAGTAGTGATATTAGTGTGGGTATATGTTTGCATGTATTTACCTGTTTCCGTATTCTTTCTGCCCAAACTTGGAGACCTTCAGCTTGTGTTATGAAATGTTTTTTTTGTAAGTGGGGCTTGAACTCAGGACCCCAAGATCAAGAGTTGCATGCTCTACCAACTCAGCCAGCCAGTCAAATGAATATAACATTTAGAAGTATAGTTCACAGAATCACAACTTTTTGTAAACCTTTTCTCCTATACATTGACCATCTATGTGCCTATTTAGTTGTGTTTCAACTGCACATTTACCTAATGGAGCCCCAGTAATTTTGAAAAGTTTAATGAGTATTAAATAAGTGTTTTACATGGAAGTAACTTTTAAGAAACCTATTAAAATCATTATTGTAAACCTGAAGTAGGTAGGAAATCAAAATAGGCAATGTAATATGTAGTTAGATATGGAAACAGCACTAAGGACGTATATGCAGGCTCTATTTGCAATGAAAGTGTCCTGGACTATAGTTTTTTATTTTTGTTTTTTTTTGTTTTTTTGGTTGTTGGAATACAGTAGCAACAACTTCTATTAGAGCCATGTTGTGTAAAAGTAACAGAAACAAATATAGAGGCAATGAAATTCTATCCAGCATATTAGGATGTAATCTAAAATAATATGGGGAAAACATAGGATTCTGTCTTCCTTGAATGATTAATATGTTCAGATTCTGCCAATTTTACTTCATGATAGCAGTGTAAAAAGGTTTGATGAGCATTGCCCTTTCTGTAGTGACCAAATATTTATAAAGGTGCCAAGAATTTTTGGGCAAGCCTTTTCAATGTGTTTGCAAAATATTTTTACAACATCATATCCAAGGAGTTGGCATGATCCATAACTTACAAAAGGACCATTGGGAAATAGGCTGACAGTTTGTATTACATAAAATTATTTGAAATAATAGATAATACTTAATCTATTAAATTAGTTGACACTTCTTGAACCTTTTAATTAACTTTATAAAATTGCTTATTTTCCTGAATCATATTTTCTGGAATCTGTCTGTATAGATGTTACTATGCTTTCCCTTTCCTCGTAGTTAACAGATGCTTTCCCTTTCCTCGTAGTTACCACCACCTATTTTTTTTGAAATGTAAAATTAAATAATATATATTTAAGTTCTCACAATTTTATGTTTGTTTAAACTATTAGGTATTTCTTCAACAAATATTTAGTTTCAATGTAAGACAAAGCATATGCCTCTTACCCCTACCCATACATCCCTACCCCATTATAATGCACTGTAACAAGAGCTATTTCTTATGGAAGCTTAATGAAAATGTGAATGGTATGAATACAAAAGAAAGGCCAAGAACTATCTGTCTAGATAAAAATTTAAGGGTATATTTTTGCATTATTTTAAATTTATTTTATTTAATTTGAGAAAAAGAGCATGTTCATGCGCATGAGTGGGGGAGGGGCAGAGAGAAAGGGAGAGAGAGAATCTCAAGCAGATTCTGCACTGTCAGCACAGAACCTGATGCGAGGCTCAATCTCACAAACTGAGATCACGATGTGAGCAGAAAATGGATGCTTAATGGACTGAGCCACCCAGACACCCCTTTGTGCATTATTTTGGTATATGGAATCCTAGAATGTTGTGTATCTTAATTGAATGATTAAAGAGCATTTTATGAAGATGCTAGGCTTTTATATTGATGCCAGAACTCCCAAGGCAGCACAAGTTTATATAAAATTTCCCAAGGAAGCATTACTAACACTTCAAGTAGAACTTGAATCTTATCTGTATTTACTTTGGGTGACAATTCCAGGAAGTTTATTTTGAGGCTCAAAATGAATATTAAAATAAGTATTTTCATTTACCATTAATGAGCAAAACATATGTCCTCCTACACTTTGATAATATGATTTGTGTGTGTGTCTGTGTGTATGTCTAGCAGTTGCCCTACTGATGTTAAGAAATAATTCTTTAAGTACTTGGAAAAAAATTACTTTTGGCAGATATCTTCCAAAATGTAATCAGTTTATATAACTGTACCATATAGCAGGTTATATTTTGCAGTTAATTCATTATGGGACTTTGTTAAATTATGTTTCTCACAAACAGATGATATATTGTTTCATTATTCAAAAAATTTTATGCCTTAGATAAATATCAGGTAAACTCCAGCTTCATAATTATCCAGGTCAAAACAATGTCAGACATGCTGTATGACGTTTTATAACATGTGTTTCTATCACATATCTAGTATGTTTCATATAATTTGTCATAAATAGATTGGAAAAATACAAAATTGAGTTTTCTTTGCCATGTGCAGGAGGGAAACCAAGCTATTTTAGGAGTCCTGACTTTAGTTTTACAACCTTCTTGGGCTCACCTCTTTATAGAAGTAGGTGGTCATCCAGTCAGTAAGGATGCCAGTTTAGACAATGTAATATTTGCTAGGACTGCTGTATCTAAGTACCATAAATTGAGTGGCTTAAGCAACAGAAAATTATTTTCTCAAATTCTTAAGGTTAGAAGTCCCAAATCAGTGTGATGTCAGGTTGGTTTTTTCAAAGATTGTGAGGGAAAGTTCTGTTCCAGCCCTTCTTCCTTGGCTTGCCAGTGCCCTTCTTTGTTTTCACATAGGCTTTCTTCTGTCCTTGGCTATGTCCAGATATTCTCTTTTCATTAAAATACCAGTCATATTGTATTAGGGCCCGCTCTCCTAACTTCATTTTAATTAGCTCTGTAAAGACCCCATCTCCAAACAACGACAAATTCTGTAATTCTGGGTGTTAGGACTTAAACGTGAATTTTTTGGAAGACAATTTAGCCAATTAGTGCCTATCCCCACTTGTACACAAGAGTTGTGTTAAGGTTATGTTTTGTAGTCTTTTCAAAATTTTTCTAAATAATGAGAAAGGTTTTTCAGAGTACTTTCTATTACCTTTACAACACTATACTAAAGAAAATTTTCTAAGGTTCCAACAGTGGGTTTGAAACCTAATCATTTCATCAACGTCAGTGCTAGAACTTAAGGAAGAATAACTGGACTGATTTTAGTGTTAACCGTTAACCATTGAGTTTACCCTGGGCACGGTATTTAAATAATCTATGCTGGAGCACCTGGGTGGCTCAGGTATTGGTCTCACCATTCGTGAGTTTGAGGCCCACATAAGGCTCACTGCTGTTAGCACTGAGCTGACTTCGGATATCTATGCTTCAGTCCCTCATCTAGAGAAAGGGAAGTATGTGTCAAAGTTTACTCTTCTTATAAGGACATCAGTCTTATTGAATTAGGACCCATATTAATGACCTCATTTTCGCTTCATTACATCTGTAAAGACCCACCTATTTTCAAATGGGGTCATGTCTGAAGTACTGAATTTTGAGAGAGATATAATTCAGCATTCAACCCATAATGGACATATAGACTCATAAATTATTGAAACTAACATTGAGCTTATTAATTACCCCATTCATTGTCAAAACATATGCCCATAGATTATGATTATATATGCCTTCAGTGATAAATATTGAGATCGATAAATACTCTTTTTCTCCCTTCCAATTTCTTTTTTTCCCCTCTCCACACATACACTCAATTGTTCTTTTAGTAATATTGGTTATAGCATGACCAATAAGGCCACTTGAAATTTAGATTACGTGATCCACCTCCTGTTGGGATAACCCAAGCAACAGAATTTGATTTCTTTTTTCTTTTTCTTTTCTAAAGTTTATTTATTTATTTTGAGAGAGAGAGAAAGTGTGAGTTAGGGAGGGTCAGAGAGAGAGGGTAAGATAGAGACTCCCAAGCAGACTTCACGCTGTCAGTGCAGAGCCCACATGGGGCTCAAACCCACAAGCTATGAGATCATGACCTGAGTTGAAGTCAGATGCTTAACTGACTGAGCCACCCAGGTGCCCCAGCAGAATTTGATTTCAAATTCAAGTATGTTGGGTTCTCAGATTCCTACTTTTAGCCACTATTTATTAAGACCGTCTTGCTTTTATCTTATTCAAGCTGCTTTTCTGCTAGCCCTGACAGTTCTTTGCTTGCATTTTATATTAGCTGTTGTTGCAAACCAGCACTGGAATTTCTGAAACGAGCTCAGGGATGAGGAGTGCATTAGTGTGCCTAAGCCACAGGCATTGTGGTATTAACTGACCTGGTAGCAAACCATACATTAGAATATCTGAGGATTCTTTATATATTGGAGGAAAAAACATCATGGGAAGTGCAAAATGTAATATTTTAGTTCACACCTTTAGTCACTTGAGCATTTTAAAGGAGGGACAAACTTTATGCTGATAAATTTGACTTTAACTCTTTGTAATTTCCTTTGGTGGATGTGGTAGAGATAGCAAGCAGATGTCCAGAAAAAAATGTCATGCCCTACACACGACAAATTGAGTGACTGGATAAATCATAGGATTCAAGTAAAATGACAAAATCACGTACAATCTTAATATAAAGTATCAGAACTGCTGGGTTGGTTATTTTGTTGTAAGGCACTTCGCAAAATACTCTTGCAAACACCTTATATTAAAATATGATAATGTGATTCTTATCAAAAGCTCTTGAAAGTACAAATTGATATGAGTACACAGCAATAAAATTAAAAACAAATACTTTCCAAAAGAGGATTAGGAATATTTTATCATTTTCCTTAGAGTGATGTGGTTAGGATTTTAATTTTATAAGCATAACTTTTAGCTTCTTATATACCCTCAGTTTACCTCCATTGTTAAGCAGCATTTTAGAATTATTTTCTAGCTCTCATTCATGCTTATCTTTTTAAATAGTCTTATCAGGAAATTTGTTTTCTTCAGACTGTGGATAGCTACATGTTCACTGTCAATAATAAAAATAGTTCCATATATTTCTACAGTAACCTTAGTCCACAGAAAATATGTGATTTTATTTTGCTCTTAAAAATGCAACTCCCTGGACTTCCTTCATCTGATAACCATTTCGGATTAGTCATTGATTTGTCTCTGTTCTCAGTACCAGGTTGCAGGCTCTTAAAGGACACAGACTGTGCGCTTTGTTATACATCTTTACCCCATAGTGTCCTTTGAAATGCCAAGAACTCTGAAGCTGTTTAGTAAGAATTACTTGGATTGATTTTTATCTTTGCAGCCAAGTAAGGGAGACAGGTGCCATTTCCTCTGAATATAATATGGTCAGACACTCCTGGAGCAGAGATTAGGAGCCATATCTCCAGCTTCCAAGCCCAGTTCTGAACCTATTAGCTTAATGCCGGGCCTCTCCCTGAAATACTCCTAACTGTAGACATGAAGAAAACACATTCTCTGTGCAAGGCCTGAGGTCCTAACAGCAACTTTCTATGGCCAGCTAGAATTTTCTTTGAAATTATGTATTTTATCTTAAAGAATTCTATAAATATTACTTTGCTTTTGCTGTATCTATTTGAATATAAAAGTAATATTGCATATACTTAACATCAAGTAGAACAGCTGTACCAGGAAGCTGTGCTGCCTTTATCTTGTAGGTCCTGTTATCTCCTTCCTTTACCTGTCACGCCTGGAATATTCATGTCCCAGTTTAAGAAGCCCTGTTGAGATCTTTCACAAAAATCTCTTTGCTTTAAGGTTGACTGTAAAAATGCTTCAGATATCAAAATTCACATGGATAGTACAAATTCATGAGGAGGCCCTTAGTCTATGGTATAGAATATTGACTTTCATGGAGTCCTAAATTTGAAACTGTTGGAGTCCATGCAGGTCACTGTGGGGTGAAGAGGAAAAGAAAGGGGCAAAGGCATGTTTTTGGTCTTCTATCCTTGCTTCAAACTGAACAGCTCCATTCGCATCTGCTTTTCTTTCATTATTTTGTAAAAAGTTTTCTTTTTCTATTTCTGTTTCTTTGTTTCTTAAAAGAAAAAAAAAAAGAACCGCTGAATTATATAGAAGAAATAAGGCAATTCAACATAAGATTTTGAATTTCTTTGAATAACTGAATTTATTAGACGTTTATTCTTGGTACTGGCTTTATTTTTTTCAAACAAAATTCTTATAAATGACAAACAAAAAGGAGCTCTTGTGTCAAAACTAAATATCACAGTGGCTTAGAGCTATAAAAGTGTCACACATATATCCAGGGCTTGACTTCTCATTCACAATCACATCTTTTCCAGATGTCATATAGCTCTTTTGCTCAACTACTGTCTGTAATGGGAGTTCACAACTTTTTGATGCAGTCCATAATATTACTGGATACCCTTGTTTGTTGGTTAGTTCTTTCTAAGACTGAACCAGAAACCTCTTGCCTATAGTTTTTGCCCCAAGCTATATAGTCCCATGCTCTACAGAAAAGCACAGAAGACAGACATCCTATATGTACAAAGTAACTCTCCAACTGAGGCAGATTTACTGTGAAATTAATAGACTTAAGCATCAAGTACCTTATTTGCAGGAACCATTTCTAAAGCCTTGGGAGGAGATGAAGGTCATATGCTTTTTAGATTAGCCAAAATAAGATATTTTAATCACAATTAGGATAACTCTTCTCACTCCAACTTCTCCTCCCTTACATTTCTCCTCATGTACCCTGGTGTTGGAGAGACGGGGCAGTTTGGGAACCTGGTTATGGGAACTTCAGTTGGTAATGCACTTAGTTTGGGTTTAGTAGTTATGTGTATGAGGCTCACAGTAATTTTCTTGTTTATTCATGTTATTGCTTTTCTTTCTGTTACATAGGAATGGTTTCTAGGAAATATCTATTGCTTGCTCTGTTAGAACACAAAGATGTGTGGTCAGAGGTCATGCCATAATAGGAACATGTCCTAAAATGTCTCACACCAGAAGTATGTGGGTAGTGGATGTTTGAACACATGAAGTCAGAGCTAGTTGATCAAAATTTGTCTAATCATCACATGTGTAAAATTGTTAAGTGGAAGCTTCTAGCCAGTAGTCTCTGTTCTCAGGAACATACCCTGTAATGAAGCATATGTATGCATTTATACACACCGTATATATTTTTTCATTTTCTGTGGAAATGAACAAAATATAATTTTTCAGCGTCGTATGTTTGTTTTGATTAAACTGTGGCAGTGCTATAAACCCTAAGTACATCTGTGACAGCTTATAAATGAAAGAAACTTGACGGAGGTTTTCCCTAATTTGTTGTATATATTTTCCCTTTTTTTAGTTACATTTATTTATTTATTTATTTAAAAAATTTGAAATATAATTTATTGTCAAAATGGCTAACATACAATGTGTAAGTGTGCTCTTGGTTTTTGGGATAGATTCCTATGGTTCATCACATACATGAAACATGATGACTTGTGAAACTGACAGAAACTTTTTTTCTTTAGTTTTTTTGTTTTGTTTTTTTGTTTTTTAATTTTATTTTTTATTTTTTAATTTACAACCAAATTAGTTAGCATATAGTGCAACAATGATTTCAGGAGTAGATTCCTTAGTGCCCCTTACCTATTTAGCCCATCCCCCCTCCCACAACCCCTCCAGTAACCCTCTGTTTGTTCTCCATATTTAAGAGTCTCTTCTGTTTTGTCCCCCTCCCTGTTTTTATATTATTTTTGTTTCCCTTCCCTTATGTTCGTCTGTTTTGTCTCTTAAAGTCCTCATATGACTGATGTCATATGATTTTTGTCTTTCTCTGACTAATTTCACTTAGCATTATACCCTCCAGCTTCACCCACATAGTTGTAAAAGGCAAGATTTAATTCTTTTTGATTGCTGAGTAATACTGCATTGTATATATATACCACATCTTCTTTATTCATTCATCCATCGGTGGACATTTGGGCTCTTTCCATACTTTGGCTATTGTTGATAGTGCTGCTGTAAACATTGGGGTGCATGTGTCCCTTCGAAACAGCACACCTGTATCCCTTGGATAAATGCCTAGTAGTGCAATTGCTGGGTCGTAGGATAGTTCTATTTTTAGTTTTTTGAGGAACCTCTGTACTGTTTTCCAGATTCTAAAATATCATTAATAAAATAATTATTTTTAAACTTTTTTTTTTCAACGTTTATTTATTTTTGGGACAGAGAGAGACAGAGCATGAACGGGCGAGGGGCAGAGAGAGAGGGAGACACAGATTCGGAAACAGGCTCCAGGCTCTGAGCCATCTGCCCAGAGCCTGACGCGGGACTCGAACTCACAGACCGCGAGAACGTGACCTGGCTGAAGTCGGACGCTTAACCGACTGCGCCACCCAGGCGCCCCTAAAATAATTATTTTTAATACACCATGCCAAAAAATGAATTATCTATTCCCTGCATAGGAAATATGGCAAGATATTTGCCATAAAATGATTAAAGAGATAACCAAGAATATACAGCCAAAAATGTAGGGAAAAGGTGCTATTGAGGTTTGCTAGTATTATGTTATTTTTCTGGATATTTTTTATGAATGCAATATGTTGGCATTTGAAACTTTTGACATTTTTTTGTCATTCTAAATATTCACTTTAATAACAATTTTGCATATGTGATTTTGTGTTAATTTTCATAGAAAACCCCTCTTTCACAAATTGCATGACCTTCAGAACCCAAACAATGCATTGTCTTCCAAATGTTAAGAAACAGCACTTAGGTCTTTTTTCTACCTCAGGTAAACATCCTTAGGCACTTTCAGGTGCTTATTCTTCTTAGATTTCTTACCAACCACTGATTCATGGCCTGTTTGCTCATTAGCTAAGGCCTTATTCCCTGAAGGAGACTGGGAATTGGTAGACTCGAATGCTTGAGCAAAGGCACAGAATAATATAGTAAAATCAGCACATGTACATGTTTGGCACCAAACCTATACAGAGGCCAGAATTTCAGGTTGTTAATCCTATTATCATAGGCAATATATTTTACCTTTAAGATTCAGCTTTCTTATCTATAAAAATAGGAATGACAGTTCCCAGCTCAAGGTTGAGCAGTGTAATGAAAAAATATGTATGAGTCACCTAGCTCAGCACTTGGCACATAGCAGATGATCAGGTACTGTTTGCCATTCTTTTTATTAGTGTTTAAACAGAAACACATGGTCTCTTCTGTACCCTTCACAGAGACTGGAGAAAGTTTGATTACATTTTCAAAACATGTAACATTTCTCATTTTGCAAGTGATGAAAAGCCAGTTTTCCCCTGGTAAGCTATGAGACAGATTGAGCAAATGAACCACTAGTCACTGAAACCAAGCCTAGCTAGGCCTGGAGGAGTTTCAGGCAATTATACAGAGTTCTGACTTCCCAGTGGGCCCTGTAGCTGTCAGCTGATTCCAGAAGCTTATGGTAGAACTTCTGGTGTTTCTCAGGGCCTTCTGTGTTTAATCCTGGGCAGGAAGCCAGTTATCTGGGAGGAAGGTAAGAACGTGGGACATTGTTTAAACTAATTTTTTTTATATATGGATTAATTACCCAGGCTGACAATTATCAATAGCTTTACTTTCTGACAGTCTCTCTTTTGGTCATTACATGTGTAACACGTTAAACAGAAGAACAGCTGGGGAAGAGATAAATAGGTATTTTTAGTTGCACTGAAAATGAATTTGAAGGGAGGGCATGAAGTCATAGTTTAAAATGGCTTCAGTAATAAAGATAATGGTAGTAATAAATGACATATGTATTTAAATTTTCTGTGATCACGTTCCCACAGCCTATGGGTATCAAAGTCAAATAATGTATAGGCAATATGACAAAAAATAAGTGAGTTGAGTGGTCTAGGTACAAAGAAATGGTTCTCTGTCATAAAAATACACACATACACATTGCAAATACAACACTACCTGAGAACTGACAAACCCAGAAGGGGGAGACCAGAGGGAAAGGGGCAAACCTAATAGTTCCTGACTATTACACAGGAGCTACTCTGCTCCTGCTTTTTGGTCCTGTGAAAATGTGGAAGATTGCTTTTGTTTTTTGTTTTGTTTTCAGCAGCAACACTAGAAATCTGGAATTTTATGGTAAACAATAAAATACAAAATATTGGACCAGTTTAAAATGAAAACAACACCTTCTGGGTCAAATATAATGTTTGCCAGAGCTGATCTGGCTTCTGGATAGATATTTGTAACCTCTGCCCACAAATGAGCTGCATAACTGTCACAGGAACATGTAGCCCCAGGCAGACACTGGGTTCTGGGGTGAGGGAGAATGCCGGAGAAAATCAGCTCAGAGGAGTCACTTATAGAATGAGCTGGGTCTTAAATGATATGTGGTATGTCATGTATCTGTAGGTATATTTACCTGTGGTATGTGTAGGTGCATCCTAAGTACAGGGAAATGTATGTGCAGAGGCAGGAGGTGTGATGGTGTGTCTTATTCTCAGATACCAATCAAGAGTATCATTGTGTGGGTACATGGAAGGTCTGGAGAAACAATTGATGGCCTACAAGGTTGGAGGATGTACAGTGTGGGCTCTTTTGTTTTGCATTCCATTGACAATTCATTTTTCATCCCTGTGTCTCTGTGAAAAGTACTTATATTTCTTTCTTGATGTACTGATAGTGAAAACACCGAATTTTCCCCAAATAAATAGGACAAAAATGAAAGTGAAAAATACACAGAATTCCTGTCTATCCCTGTCTTTCTGCTTGATTATAACACTTAGGTGTACTTTTTGAAGGTTATTTCTGCTAAAGATGTTAGGAGGATGTCAAAGATTAAAGTAGTTTATATCTTTATAAATGTATGCTTTTGGAAGAATTTACTGCCATCAAAGTGGATATAATTGAAAACCAGGTTTGCTCTTCTTCCCAAGTGTGTGGGATTTCTCTGTTTTTGCTTTGTTTTTTGTAAGGACATAAAATACAATTCTTCTTATTTTCCTTAAAAAAAAAATTAAAAATAAGGTGTGCCTGGGTGGCTCAGTCGGTTAAGCATCGACTTTTTAATTCAGCTCAGGTCATGATTCCAGGGTCCTGGGATTGAGCCCCACATCAAGCAAGGTGTGGAGCCTGATTTAGGATTTTCTGTCTCTCTGTCTCTCTCTCACTTTCTCTCTCTCTCCCTCTCTCTCTCCCATTTCTCTGTGTGTCTCTCTCTGCCCCCCTCCCTGCTCACATTCTCTTTGTCTCTCTCTAAAATAAAAACTGAAAAGAAAGAAAATAAAAAGAAAAAGAAAACAGAGTTTTTCTCACTGAGAGGTTCTAATTAAAATGTTCCATTTGAAGGATTTTTTGGCCAACCCAAATTCTTGTTAAGCAAATGCTTTATATTTCTTGCTGGAGTATAAGGCTGCAGTATTCCTAGAGGAAATTTGCAAAACACCACTGAGCCCAAATATACAGTAACATGTATTATTTCAATACCTTCAAACAGATTGTTCCAGGATTTTTTAATCACTAGGAATACATTGGTCAACAGATTTTATATGTATTACTTTGGAAAAAGGAAATGATACTTTCACATTATCTTTAACCAAGAGCACGTTCATCTAGTAGATATAACAACAATCCCATCTCACAAACCTCTACTCTTAAAGAAAAAAAGTAGATTTTCCCTGTAGTGTAAATTATTCTTTTTGTAATATCATTTAATTTTTTTTATGTTTATTCTTGAGAGAGAGAGACAGAGAGAGAGCGCGCGCGCTCACGCACAAGGCGGGGAGGGTCAGAGAGAGAGGGAGACACGGTATCTGAAACAGGATCCAGGCTCTGAGCTGTCAGCATGGAGCCCGATGCAGGGCTGGAACCCATGAACCATGAGATCATGACTAGAGCCAAAGTTGGACACTTCAACAACTGAGCCACCCAGGTGCCCCTGCAATATCATTTTAGTAAATCACATTTCAAATATATGAGTGGATATGTTAGTTTGTGAATTAAATTTTTAAAAGTTATACATATCTACCTGGAGCTATTTACAATATTTTATATGTCATGCATCAACATAATTGATTTTACTTATAACCAGTGAAAATGATAGTTAATTTAGTATATTTACCATGAGTTAACACTGAGCAGATAACTAGGAAATTCGGAATGAATTGAGCAAGTGAACCATCTGGTTATTATTTAGACTCTAGAGGCCTTTGTGTCTGCAGCTAGAAGAGCTGATGTTCAGTAATGGCGGTGCTTTGCTCGCATGTGTGAGCAAATGGCAATGCTGGTGCCTCCAAATAGGTAAATGGAAGACAAATGATTTATTTTATTACACATGCATAAATCATTTTGAAAATAAGATTTTTGATTAATTTTATTAATTTTGTGGGGAAATCTTATTTCACATAATGAAGAACTATAAAACCAATATTAAATCTGACCATTTATTGCTACGATTCTTATGGATTGATCTTATGTAACGACTCCTGTGCTTCAGACCCAGTGTCCTTTCTTCAACTGAAAGAAAGGACCAAGTTCTTTTCTACCTCTAGGCTTTCTCTCATGCTGCCTGATACACCACCCTCGCCACTCTCAAAACTTTTCTATGGCTGGCTCCTCACATTTATCTCTTTTAAATATCACTTACCTAAACAACTATTGGCATCTTGTTATTCTTTTAATCACATCCTGCCCTTTTCTTATAAACCATATTATAGCTAGTACTTGTTTACTTGCTTTGTTCTCATCTGTTTCTCCAACTAGAATGTAACCTTTTTTGACAGCAGCAGAGACCATATCTGTATATTCAGCCCTAGGACAGGCGGCAGTAGAGATAAATGGTTAAAAGTCACTAAGAATCACACTGCCTAGAGTAAACCCTGACTGTGTCATTTGCAAGTCCTCAGACAAGTTTCTTATTCTATTTGGGTGTCATCTGTAAAATGGACATAATAATAGAACAAAGATTACATGAGTTAGTATATGTATATTACTTGCCATGCAATGAGGCCTTATTAAATGTCAGCAAGCTAGATAGCATGGTATCCGGTAAATAGTACGTAATCAATAAACATGTACTGAATGAATGAATGATAAGCTTTTGTGTCAGAAAGACACCAAAGTGTCTTTGAATGCCATTTCCATCACTTAATGACCTTTGCAATGATATTTAAATTTTTTGAACCTTGATGTCTCAGTGTATAACATGGTGTTGGCTTTTTTGACATTATTGTGAGGATGAAATGAGGTGTTTTTTATAGCATGTGTTATGATTTACTTTTTTTTTTTTTTGATTTACTTTTGTTAAAAAATAAATTAAAAACCCTAGATCATTCTCATTTTAAGACTGTGGTATTCAACAGCCCTGCCTGAGACCATCTGTACCTGTTGTTGGGATAATTATCTTGAACAGCTCTAGTCATTAAAACTGTTAGGTGATAAAGAACAAAGCCAATTCAAGCTAACTGTAGCCTAAATAAATTAAAAAATTAATAAAAGCATATTTATTATAACTAGCAGATTGAGCAAGAATCCTTCATGATATGTTCACAGTCTAAATTCATTGTAGTTTTCCCTTATTCCTTTAAACTTTATGGATTCAGTGTCCACCTTTCCTGGATGAAAACCCTGACAGATGTCATGACCTTTATTCCTACTGGATAGAACATAACTATAGTTACTTTAAGTCACAAATATGATTCCAGTTCAGTAATTAGAAATATTGTTGTATTAGTTTTCTATTGTTGCTGTAAGAAATTAACACAAACTTAATGGCTTAAAACAAAACAAAATAAAACAAACTAAATCATTGCCCTTTAGTTCTATAGATCAGAAGTCCTACATGGGTCTTATGGGTTAAGACTGAGGTGTCTACAAGACTGTGTTCCTTTTTGGAAGCCTGAGGAAGAATCTGTCTTTCCCACCATTGAGAGCCACCTGCATTCATTGGCTTACATCCCCTTCCTCCATCTTAACAATAGCAGATCAAATCTTCTTCATATCACACCTCTCTGACCTCCTTTCTCTGTGTTCCTTTTTTACTTTTAAGGACTCATGTCGGGGCATCTGCGTGGCTCAGTTGCTTGAGAAACTGACTTCGGCTTGGGTCATGATCTTGCAGTTTGTGGGTTCAAGCCCCGCGTCGGACTCTGTGCTGACAGCTCAGAGCCTGGAGCCTACATCAGATTCTGTGTTTACCCCTCTCTCTGCCCCTCCCCTGCTCACACTCTGTGTCTATCTCTCAATAATAAGTAACCGTTAAAAAACATTTTTTTTTAAATTAAAAAAAAGGACCCTTCAGAATGATTCAGGATAATCTCTCCATCTCTGGGTCACCTGATTAATAAACTTAATTACCTGTGCAGCCTTAATTCTCTTTTGTCATGTAACCTAATAAGTACCAAGATTGAGTTAAAGATTAGGACATGGACATCTTTAGGGACCATTGTACTGTATGTAAACTTACCATATCTGGACTGTCTAATATTAAAAAAAATCCAGTCTTCTGGATTATTATTATTTTCTGTAGGTTAAGCTTTGTAAGGCATGAAGCAGTTTTTGCCTTCCAGTGATAGCAAACATATTTTACATTCTAAAACTTTCTACATGATCTCCCTCAGGTTACTCTACTCAGGCTTATGACTCAAAATTACCATTCTTCCAGTCTTCCCCCCAGAAAAGATAAATTTGTCTTAAATCACAGCAGTTGCTCTCTACAAAGAAAGCTGTTCATCAGTTCTTACATAATTTTTTTATAGTCTCTGATGAATATCATTATCATTGGTCAGGCTAAGTGGTCTGGGAGTAATAGAACAGGTTCTCAAAACCATTCTTTATGAATTTAATTGGTATAGGACCAAAGAGGTATTTGTCTCACATTCATCAAAGCAAGAAGGGTCTGTCTATTCATGAAATCCAAGGACTAGGCCTTTGAAACAACAAAACTAATGAAAAATCCACTTGTAATCCAAACTAATTTCTCTCTTTCCCTCTTATCTCCTTTTCTTCCAAAAATCAGCTTCATTATTCTCCCTTCTGTGAATAGCTATTCTAAGGGTCCCTGATCTCATGGCTGAACATGGCTACACGCATAGTTCCTGACTTTACATGTTACAAGCCTAACCTTAAATTTTAAGCCTAACCTTAACCTTCAGTCCAAATCAGAATTGAAAGGGGAAAAATCTCTAGTCTTTCTAGATAGAGTTTTATGTATATATTGGTTCGGTCAACTGTAACCTGTGGAATGAACTATATTACATAGAACAAAATGTTCTACCCCTGTGGATTTGGGGACTAGAAAAGAGATCATTGGGGTTTGGGAAAATATTCCAAAAGCTGTATATCACAGTTACTTGTAAGTCTTATAATAATAATAAAACAAAAACAACAATCTGTATTACAACCAAAATTTATTGAGAACCTATAATAATCAGGCCCTGCATTATCATATGTAATTATCACCTTTAATCCACATGGAGGCTCAGGTGTTTTCTCCATTTTAATGAAAAAAAAAATAAATGAGTCTCAGAGAAGTGAAATAATTTGTTCAAGGTCACACTGGGAGTGAGTTGTGGCCCGGACCTAAATGTACACTTATCTGACTCCCAAATCCATAAAAAAGACGTCAATAGAATGATATTTACTGGGTAATTTTAACAGAAAAAAATGTGTTTGAAAATGGTCTGTACATTGTTAGATTTTATATCTCCATTCATGTCTATACCTCTGACTATATTTATATCTATATCTTTCTACATCTATGTTATATCTATATCTACCCATGTTCTCCTCCCGTCTCTGGGATTTAATACTGGATACTTAAGACAGTGGAATAATTTATTATTTAAATTTTACTTTTTCTCTGTATTTTTTCTGGTGATAATCTATTAATGATTATAAGAAGATAGTGTTTTATAAAGAACAAGAAACGTCAAGCTAATTTTCTTATTTTACTAGTTCTCTGGAGAATGACAGTTTTTTCTTAGGTAGCTTCTTGTCTGCTTTCTTCCCAGCTCAAACAGAATTGTTCTGCTGACCTGCTGTTTCCTTTTCGTACTAAAATTTCCCAAATCAACATGGTGTATCAGTCTTTGTAAAAGTATAGGGGTATAGGAAAGAAGCTATGAAATCTGAGTGATATTTATCTCCCCCCACACCAGCACCCCCCATAAATAGAACATCCAAGTTTCTTTTTTTTTCAATGTTTACTTATTTTTGAGAGAGAGAGAGACAGACAGACAGAGTGTGAGTAGGGGAGATGACAGAGAGGGAGACACAGAATTCAAAGCAAGCTCCAGGCTCCAAGCTGTCAGCACAGTGCCCGACTCGGGGCTTGAACTCATGAACCGTGAGACCATAACCTGAGCTGGAGTCGAACGCCCAACCAACTGAGCCACCCAGGCACCCTGAACATCCAAATTTTATATTTTTCTAATGATAACACAGTTTTTTCTCCTAGGTTCTTTTAAGGAATTCTTATTGAAGTTTACAAAAATTTCTTTCCTTAACAGCTAAATTTATTAAAACTTATTGACTACCTATTTATACACATATAAATGTTTATTTTATTAGCTATTTACCAAGAATAACAAACTCAAATTCCATTTATAAACATAAATTAGAGATAAACTATATGGATTTATTGAAAGCACAATTGAGGACCTCTTTTATTTTTCTATTTTGAAGAACAGTCAAGATTCATAAATAAGACTTAATTTTTTTCTCACAATGGTAAATAAATGCTTTATTTTGATTATAAAAGTAATATATAACTAGTTTTAAAATATAAACACTCAAGAAGGGAGCGCCTGGGTGGCCCAGTTAAGCCTCTGACTCTTGATTTCAGCTCAGGCCATGATCTCACAGTTGGCAAGATTGAGCACTGTCAGTGTAGAGCCTGCTTTGTATTCTTTCTCTTCCTCTTTCTCTGCCCCTAACCCACTCGCTCCCTTTCACAAAATAAATAAACTTCAAAAAAAACTCAAGAAGGATGCAAGGAAGAAATTTGACAATCACCAATAATTCTTTAATATAATGACAATTGTAATATTTTTAGCATATATCATATATCGTGACAAAAATATAATGCAGCAGTGTTCTGGACATTTTGTTAGTCAATGAATGTTTCTGTATTAACAATTGCAAATTATTCCGCTATACTACTGTATAATAATGAATTTTAAAAATCTATAGTCAGCATTTGATTAATTATATATTTTTTAATATTGTAAACAACACTAACAGATATTGTTACATAAACTAATTTGCACATATTTCTGATTATTGTCTTGGAAAATTTCCTAGGAGTGACATTTCAAATGGTATGATTTTTGTTTAATACTTTAGATACAGTTTTGCAAAATTGCCCTCCAGAAAGGTTGTACCATTTTTGCTCTGTCTATAAAGGAGTAAATTCTATTTAACTTGCCTTCTGCCATAAAACAATTCAACTGGGCAAAATATCTAAAACAATTGTTACCACCAGACATTGGGCAACAGGAAACATAGGACTGTGATCCTGAAAAAGGAGATCAAATAAAATGAGCCTTAGAAAATAGCCCTGGCTTTCTACCCAGAGACAATTTCTAGAATATGATAAAGGAAGGAAGAACTCAAATATATCCTGAGTTGAGGAGAAGGAGATGAAACTTTGAGGAGAATGAGCCATCATTATATGTGGAGATAAGAGATGCTACACAAAGGAAGAGCTCCAGGCATCTGCAGAAGAGTACTCTGAAGACTTAACTGAATACCAATAAGTGCAAAGGGTGAAACACCATGATACTGAGCAAAGAACAACTATTGGGAAAGTACAATTATGAGACAGCTCTAAATTGGACTATTTTCAGAGTTCACACCAGCTACGAATCATTCATATGCCTGCCAATAAGGGTAGAAAAACCTGGTGACTGCACAAAGCATCCAGTAGAGCTCTAAAAAGTCTCATACATGTTAGTGGTATGGCTAAACTAGGTCTAGGGTAAAGTCTACTCTAGGCCTGCCAAAAAATAAAAATAAAAATAAAAAAAAACCCTACAAAATAATTTTCCAAACAATCAGACTGATTTAAAAGTCCTACTCAGAATACCTAAAAGTCCAGGATCTTTAAAGGAATAAAAAAAATTCATCACTTGACAGTGTATAAGTTATAGAGTCAAAATGCTCTGTATCCAATCAAAAATTACTAGTCATGCAAAAAGCATAAAATTGAGACTCATAAACAGAAGAAAAATTAAATAGGAATAGAGCCAGAATGATGGAATTAGCAAATGACTTTAAAGTTACTGTTAATTGGGGCACCTGGGTGGCTCAGTCTGTTAAGTGTCTGACTCTTGATCTCAGCTCAGGTCTTGATCTCAGGATTGTGAGTTTAAGCCCTTCATTGGGCTCCACACTGGATGTGAAGGCTACTTAAAAAAAATAATAATAATACTATTATCAATATTTGCAATGATACCAAGGCAAACAACCTAATAAGGGGGAAAAAAACAGAACAATTTAGAAATGTTAGAATGTTGAAAATGTTAGAAGTTCCAATTAGAGTTTCTAGAAATGAAAAAATAAAATATTAGAAGTGAAAATTTCACTGGATGGGATTTACAGTAGAATATTAAACCAGAAGAAACCATTAGTGAACTGAAAATCATAGCAAAAGAAACTATTCAAACATAAATACAAAAGAAAAAAGACTGAAAAAAATTAACAGGGCCCCAGGGAACTGCTTGGCTATCTATATCTACATCTATATCTATGTGTCTTTTTATAATGTGTGTGTAATTAGAGTACCAGAAGGAAAGAAGAGTGAAGGAAGGAGAGACAAAATATTGAAGGTAGCAATTAATGGCAGATTTTTTTTTTAGAATTTGGTGAATATTATAAGTGGACAAATCCAAGAATTTCAGCAAACTCCAAGCATGAGAAATACAAAGAAAATTATAGCAAGTCACATAATAATCAAATTGACTAAAAACAAGTGACAATACATAGAAACAGCAAGAGGCAAAAGACACATGGCATAAAGAACATAAAGGATAAGAAAAAACACAGATTCCTTTGCCAGAAACTGTAACCCAGATGACAAAGGGGAGAAAATACATAAAATGTGAAAGAAAAATAAATATTTCAATGTATAAAAAAATATCTCTTAAGGATAAAAGCTAAGTAAGGACTTTCTCAGATAAACTGATAGAATTCCTTATCATTGGACAAGAACTACAAGAAATGGTTTGGTTTGTTTCTTGTTTTTTTAGGTGGTGGCAACAGGGCTTTACTTACACTATGGTACAGGGCGAGCTGCACACATAGAGCCCTGATGGCGACAGCCAGTATGATAAACATCTAAAAAAAATGTTTACTTGCATTGCTAAAGGCAATTTCCTCTTCATATCAGAAAATTTCTGAACTCCATTGACATGGGCCACTTAATGGAATCATCTTTAACTCATTACCAAATTGAAATTCAAATAAAGCAATTCGAGTAGGTTAACTTGTTGGTGAAGATGAGCTATTATATTGATACAATTTTATATATTTACATTATATTTGGACACTGAAATTGAGAGAAAGCTCAGGTGACTTGGTTGTAAAAAGTAAAAGGTTGTATATTTAAAATGCTTCAGAGGATAAATAAGTAACAAATCAAACAAGACTGGATCCACTGGAAAACGAATAACTCACCTAAAATCATTCAGAACTTTTTTTTTTAAAAAGTATCCAGACAAACAAATGTCTGAGGGCACATAAGTTTAGATTTGTGGTGTCATAAAATAACTCTTAAATTAGAAAGTAGAATGTTCTCTTTAATTTTAACTTTAATAATTTAAATTGCCTTCCAGTTTCTTGATGGATTTTACACTGTCACCTTTGTTTTCACCATTTAACTTGTGTTTCATTAGGTGCTAATAGGGGTAATTCAATGTCGGTTCATTTCTTCAAACCGTTGTGAACTTTGAAATATTATAATTTTTGATTTATCACCAATCTGAAGTAAAAAGACTTTTTTAGATTTTTGGAAAACTAAAGAAAAGAGGGGTAGGAGAGATAGCTTTTTTTCTTTATTCTCTTAGGTTCAGTGATGGGGACCCTGCAAATTAAACTGACAAAACACAGGATAACAGGAAGAAAAAAATAGGTTTAATTACATGCATACATACTGCGAATTCACAAAGGAATCTGATTCTAGGAGACAGAATTTGAGGCTTATATACTATCTTAGGCTAGACAAAGGAAAATGCGTTTGGGGTTTCTGTAAGGGGAGGTAAGTTATGGGATGGGGAGGAGAGGGATCACATTGTAAAAACAAGGGTTATTTAATAGTTTTTTGTTTGTTTTGTTTCAGATAGGAGTTATCTGAGGTACTAAGAGTTGTCTCCACAGTAATTCTCTTCCTGCTAAGGGAGAGGGAAACATGATTACAGATGGAAACTTGTGTCCTGCTTGTAAATAGAAAGGGGAGAAGGCAGAGAGCTAATTGCCTTTAGCTCAAAACAGTCCTTATGCCAAAGTGTCATATTTTGGGGCCGCATATCCTGACCCCTTCGGAAGGAAGCAGAATACTAGTAACGTATGTAATTAATAATCTCCCTTACACTTTGATTTTAAGGATTTTTGGAGAAAGATGAAATATAATTATGTTTTCAATTAATCAAGTATTAATTAAATGCTTATTAATCTGTCAGATCTAAAAACAGCACTAAGAAATGCTCTCAATATCTGCTTGAGAATTGGAAAACAGAGCCATATTTGCCCAGCTTTTTAAAGAAGAAATGTTAAGGAAATAAAAATTGATATGTTAGGCTATAGGAAGACTGAAAGTTTTACAAGAGGTGGGAGGGGCATAATAACTATTTAGAGGTACCTTTAGCAATGGCATATGTATCTCTATTTTTATGTTTATTCATTCTTAAAATTGCTCACATGTGATCTCTTCATTGTCCAAGGTGATCAGATACCATATTTCCCAGTGTCCCAGGAATACTTTTTTTTAATATAGATTTCTACCCATTTAGCCTGTTGTTCTATAAAATCCATCCAGAAAAGCTGTGTTTATCTCCCCTCATTTGTCTTTTTTTTCCTTTCTTTTTTTCATTTTGTAAATCTGGTCACCATAGGAAAGACAGACATTCAGTTGAGAGAAAGTCTATTTTAAGTACTAGCTACTTAGGGGGAGGTTGGCGACTTTAATCCTGCAACAATGCTAGCTGGCTGGTAGTCAGCAGGGAAAGCAGAAGAAGAGCTTTCAGAAAGAAAACATTCTCAGTAGAAAGTAGTGGCCCGTTATGATGTTGAACAAAAGTAGTTCTGCTGGAATCTTTTTTTTTTTCTAGGAAAGCTTGTTATTCCACTTAGACTTTATTCAAAAAAAGGAGGAGGAAGAGGAAGAAGAAAAAGAAACATTAAAAAAAAACAGGAATTAAAAATTAAAGAAATATTATGTAACAAAATGATAAACTCTTTGTCTTTGGTTCCCCATAATTAGTTATTCTTGACTACTTTTGTTCATACTCATGAATTGAAACCTGTTAAATTTAATAAGTGATTGTTTAAGTTACTACTGTGTTCTATTACTAAGATGTTAAGTGAAAGGGAGAGGATGTTTCTAAAGACAATGAGAAACCTCACCTCTTACCTCAGATTCACCTTAGCAGAGAAGGCCATTACCCCCAACAGCTGTTAAATGTTGTTTTCATCTAGTTAGTATTTGCCAAATTCCTGCAGCACAGTTGGCATTCATTTTGTCTTGCTCTTTGAGGCTAAGAGGCAGAAGACTGGAAGACATTTCAACTGTCAACATGAATGACTAAGTTGTACTGGTAACATATTTTCAGAGCTGTTTTAGATCATTCTTTGATATGGAGATGAAACTTTTTTGAGAATTGGTCATTTCGAGGTGATTTGAGCAAATAAATTTATCTCCAAGCTAGTATCATTTGAGCATTCTGATTGCATTTTAAAAAGATTAGATAATCATTCTATCACGTTGGTGTTCCTTTTAACTTTGGTGTTCTAGGGGTTTAGCTGGAGATTTTTCTCCAGCCTTATTGTAGATTTAACATTCTCAAATTGAAAAGTCCCTCATTCTACGTTGTGCCCAGCAGTTAGCATGTGTCTTCATTTAATGCTTTCCTCAGGGTTCTTTTTGAGGGAGTTTTGCCAGAGTTTGTTGAATAGTTCTACATAAATTAATCAAGTGTGTGTGTGTGTGTGTGTGTGTGTGTGTGTGTACTGCATTTTATAGTTCCATGATAGTATTAAATATACATTTAAACTTTACTATTTTCTCTTTTTTTTTAAGATGATACTTAGATGGCTATCATAACTAGTCTTCCCACTATCAGTAGACTCACATGGATGAGGCTAAGATTGCTAACAAGAGTATATTGCTTTAAAATTTTCTGGCATGTAAGCCAAGATTTCATGGGATCCTCATAAAAAGTGCATAAGTCACTATACACTATGATTACAAGCTTTCATTTAATGTTTTGTTATGCAGTTCTTCCACAACTGGAAGAGTGTTGTTCCCAGCAGCAAATTAGAATGCTTTGTAGTGTCACTCCCGCCTGACTTCCAACTTGGCATCTCCATGTGTCTGTTATTTTTAGATGAGTCACTGTATATCTTAATTATGTGAAATAGCCTATAAACCACCAGTAATTGTTAAGCAACTCTGTTGTGTGTGCATGTGTGTGTTAGCATATAATTTATATAGTTCCTTGGCTTTTTCATTTAATAAAACTGTAGTGGAAAGATCATGAAAATGATAATACTCTCCTTGCCATTAATTATTACTTGTTTCCTTGTTGATAGATATATCTTACTACTGAAAGAAGTAGTTGCTTTCTTTGTTCTCCATCAATACAAATTTTCTTAAGATTCTATATGCAATTTTATGAAGAAAAAAAGAGAATTAAAAATTTAGTTAGTTAGGTTACTTTTTCTCACCAGTCAATCCTAATACAAAGCACTGAGTGTACCTTAATTGTTTTGACCAGCTTTATATATATTCACAGGTATAGGAAAGTAAATTTGATTATGTACATATTATGTATTCAACTAATTAGAATTAATATCAGATGTGCTTGGGAATGTCAGAGAAGCTGAAGTTAAATGAATTAAATGATAATGGGATTTAGCAGTCAATGGGATAGAAATTGTGGTGATAATGTATTGACATTATTGAGTAAGCTGTGGGACCAGTGAACATATGTAAGCATGGAAATGACATGACTGTGTTTTAGGAAGATCACTCTTTATCTGTCAGATGACTCAACAGATATAGAAAGGATGGATTAGAGGAGAGGGAGAATTCATTTAGGGAGTTTCTATCTTGGCAAGAGATGATAATGACCTTACCTAGAGGATATGGAAAGTTAAGAAGATGAATTTCAATGACATTTAGGACATGGAATTGTTAAGGACTTAGGACTGTTTGGGGAATGTGGGAGGATAGAGCTAAAGATAAATCCGGTTTCTGTCTAGGGCAGTTGGGTAAATGGTCATACCCAGATCTGGAAGAGAGGACATAGAATATGTTCAGCAAATAGTGCTTAGCATGAGAAAATCTTGTTATCTCTACCCATTCTTCTTGTATAGTATATACATTCTCCCCCTTTCTTAGTTGACCTGTCTTATTTCTGGTAGGACTCAAAAGCATTTAGCAGCTGTGAGCATCAGACAGCCCTAAACTAGAAAGTCTTGGCTACCATCAAACAACAAAATTTCGGCTTCAACAAAGAATCTTTAATCAAAACTGCCGGGGTGCTTGGGTGGCTCAGGTTGGTTAAGCGTCAGACTTTGGCTCAGGTCGTGATCTCATGGTTCGTGACTTCGAGCCCCACACGGGGCTCTACTGTCAGCACAGAGCCCACTTTGGATTCTCTATCCATCCCCTGCCCTTTCCCTACTCTGCTCTCTTTCTCTCAAATAACAAAAACATTTTTAAACGGCCTGGTTTTTTTTAATGCTAAGTGATGAAATGCCTGGGTCTAAAGCCAAATGGTTCATCATATCAGGGTGCAAATTTTTCATTTTTACACTGTTGACAGCTTTATTTTAATCAAGAAAGAATTTTAAGAAAACTAGGCTCAATTCAGAAAATTTTATGTCCTGTTTCCAATATTTGAAATGTTTGTCAGATTTGGGGTGGTTTGGCAGGATTGGGGATTTATTTTGAGGTGATGTTTAAAAACTAACCATCCTATATTTGCCTGATACCATGTTGAGTATTGATTGATTGAAGTTTTTAAAGTAAGGTCTGTACCGAATATGAGGCTTGAACTCATGACCCTGAGATTAAGAGTTGCATGCTCTAGAGACTAAAGCAGTCAGGACCATGTTGAACATTTAAATAAACATTTAATTTCTTTCAAAATACTGTTACTTAGTTCCACTTTAGAGATGAAGAAACAGACTGACACAGTTGAAACATTGGAGCAGGACTGGATAGAAACTAGGTTTACTTTATTCCAAAATGCATGAAATAAACACCACCAGTATATATTCTTGATAAAAGAGCGTGTATGGGAGGAAAAAAAACCTTTTCTCTCTACCCTCCCAGGTTCACTGGTTGGGCCTTTGAGCAAACTGATAAAAGAGATTAACAATTAACAAGAGAAGGGGGGTGGGGGAACAGTTGTAATTCTGTAGATTTACATGGGAGTCTCACAAGGAATAGGGACTCAAGGAGACCCATTGAGGTTTACACCATTTTAGGCTAAACAATGGAAAGGGGTTGGGGCTCCTGGGAAAGAGAGGCAAGTTATGGGAAAATGAGGGAAGAAAATGCATGTTAAGGAAGGTTGTTTCTCAGGTGGTAAGAGTTGTCTCCGACTTTTACAAATGGAAATTTCCTTTATACATGTAAATTTTCTTTACAAAAGAAGAAATTTATACTCTATTTTTAGGCAGTGAGAGGAGGAAAAGAACTTTTCATGTGTCTGCTGGTTCTCAAGGGCATTTAGCTCAAAATAATCCATATGCCAATGAGACCTATTTTAGAGTGGTATATTTTAGAGTGGTATATTTTGGCACTCTTCAAGCACCTCTACCTAATTCTTGAAAGGATAATCTCAAAGATCCATTCTGGTTGCTAATCATGGAATTTCTTCCTCATAGTGATTTAGAAGATTACAGTTTTGATAGTTCTAATCCTTTTTTCTTCATGTATATCTATGGATATCCATATGTATGGATATGGATAATTTGACCAGATTATTTGTTCTCCTACTGTTGTACTTTTCATTGACAAGATAAGTACCAGGTCTATGTAACTACTAAATGTGTGACTTTTACATACCCGGGACTCCATGTTTTATAGGACAATGCCAACATTCAGAATTTTGAATGACTTCATAATTTTTTTTCCAAATTTTCACATGCATCTTCCCTTGAAAAACAGAACTACATAATCACTTTAATAACTGCCCATGACAGATTTAAACTTTAACATTGGTTTCTTCCTCTTGGGTAATTTCTAGGTAGAAACTGCACTCTGAGATAACGGATAACATTTATAACCTTCTCCGTGCCCACTCTCTCCTTGAAGTTTGCTTTAGAAATAGAATGTTAGATGGCCCGTCTTGGTGGCTCAGTTAAGCATCCAACTTTGTCTCAGGTCATGATTTCATGGTTCATGGGTTTGAGGCCTGCATCAGGCTCTGAGCTGACAGTTCAGAACCTGGAGCCTGCTTCAGGTTCTGTATCTCCCTTTCTCTCTGTCCCTCCCCTGCTTACACTCTGTCTCTCTCTCTCTCTCTAAACAGTAAATAAAATTACAAAACAAACAAAAAAGATAATGTTAGAAACACAAAAAGATTATATGGCTGTAGATGTTGTTTTCTCTTAAGGTCATCTAAGTGGTTTAAAAAATGTGTTATCTCAGTCACTCTCATAGATTTTCTTCCCAATATTCCAAAAGTCTTGTTAATTTTATAATTACTGTTCCTTTCACCATTCAGTAAAGTTATTTTGGCTAATGCTACCAATGTTATTTGGTTTTGGTGTGAGTGCGGGTATGTATATTTTAAATGAATGCATTCATTATTTTTTTTCCTCTTTCATTTACTTTAATTATTTTTTGGGAGTTCTCATAAATGTCCTAATCCCTTTTAACCTTTCAGTTCTTAATTATTTTCTCTTGCATATAAACCTAAATGGTTACCCCCATTTCTTTTCACTTTTGAAATTTAATTTGGCATTTTTTTCCTACTGGAATATATTTCATCATCTTCTTTGCCAATCTGTGTCTTTCTTTTCTTTGAGATCCCTCAATTCACCCTTTCTGATGATGGTAATTTTATTCATCTTTATAACATTTGTTGAAAGAATAATATGAGGTAGGAACTGTGCTACCAAGCACAGTTACAGGGATATAGTGGGGGGCACAGAAAAGGTCTCTTAACACAACAGCTCCTAAGGACAGAAATAAGCAGTACGTACAATACAATATAACGTGATAAGAGCCATGGTGAAAGGAAAATTCCAAGTTGTTAAGAAGCATCTGGGAGCATATAGAGGAAGTCTCAACCAAGATTAGGTTGAAGAAGAATTCCTGCATATGAATTAGTAAGGCAAAGAGGAAGTGATGAGAGGAGAATTTTCCAGGCATATGAGGAGCACAAGAGAAAGAGAGTGAATGAGTAAGTGAATGCATGGCATTTTATACGTATTGAAGCTATTTCAGTATAATTGAGTATACATTTATGTTACTTTCTGGGCAGCTACTAAGCACTTTTGGGGGTTCTGGTGTTTTTATGTTTTTCCTCTGCCTTAGAATAGGACTTCTTTATTCTACTTTCAATGTAACTTCACACATTCCATAATTCAACTTGTAGATAAGAGGTGCTTTATACTGGTTATTGACTAATTTTAGGTGCCTGGGACAGGTATGTTAATACATTCCCAAGTTGTTATAATGAAGGAAGATTGATATGTGTGTTTCTCCTATTATGGGGGAAGTCAGAATGTGGTGATTATAGTTTTATTGGAAAACATTCAATTTCCAGTTATATTTAGTAAAGTATGTAACAAAATATATACATTATGCAATTGTAGTAGGCAAAAGACTACTCTATTTTGGAACGAATCACAACTTAGATTTTAATCAGAGGTTTTGTCATTTATCATGAGAGAATGGAGCTTAGACAGTAAATGTTCCAGATCATTTTATAGATGAAGAAACTGAGACCCAGAGAAGTAATGAAAAAAATGTAAATTAACTGTGATGAGGATTTTTTTATGTCACGTTTGTTTTTATTGCTAATATTTTTGAGAGTAACTATTCTAGTTGTTTACCTTTCTGTTTACATAACTTATATAATCAATGTTTTCATTAATAAGCTAGCAAACATGGTATACAGATTCTTTTCAAATTGAAAGTTAAAGAACCATTAAAGGAGAAGATGTTTGAATCTTGGGCTTTTTTTAAACTAGTCTGAACAAAGCTAAAATTTTTAAGAAATTCTGGAGGGGAAAGTTAGAGATTGTCTTTTGTTCTAGATGCCTTATGGGAGACAGAGCTTAAATAAATTGATTTGCTTTTGTGATGTACTTCCTCTCTCACTTTTACAAATGAGTAAAGATAATCTCTGATTTGTTGCTTATCTTTGCTAGAGCTTATTTTTTGTTTGAAGCACAATAGTTTAAATTAATACTCATTCTGTTCCTGGTAAAAAGGCAATGCAAATACCAGTATCCTTTTACAAATGAGGACCTTGAGGCGCTCCAAGATTGGATTGTATCACATTTTAAAGATCTCTCAGTTAATAAGTAGGACCGCTGGCTTCAGGACATAGTGACATCAGTGCTCTACTTGGGCATTCTTTCCACTTGTCAGAGGGAGGAAGGACAAGGGAAGAGAAAGAAGGAAGAAGATGAAGGGAAAAGGAAGAAAAGGAGGGGAGGAGGGAAAATATTGCCTCTATTGTGTTTATCATCTGCCATTCAGTGTTTAGCACATACATTATTGCTTTCAGTCTTCATAAGAACCTTTGGAAATAGATACCATCCCCATTTTATAGTTGAGCAAACTGAGACTCAAAGAAGTTCTAGCCCCCTCTTATAGTTCCACAGCTAGTACTAGAGATACTCCAAAGACTGTCCTCCCACCACTGCACAAAACTGATTCATTCCCATGCTGTTCATTATGTCTCTGTATTTTTTTAAACGAACATTGCAAAATTCACTTTAATTTTTTTTTTTATTTCTATAAGAGAAACAGGTCAGGAGAACTGAAAAACAAACAAAACTCTGGCCCTGCACCATGGTGTGTTGGTAGTATCGACACTCAGGGAAAATGTAAATACGTTTCTAGACTAAAGTGAAAAGACTAAAGTGAAAGTAGAGAATTAGAAGTCAATATCAAAACTAAAACAAAGCCACATTTTGTGAAGCACACATTAATAGCAGTACATTGGATCAAAGGATGTGATCTCATTTCATAGTAAAACAGGTCCTGCAAGCCCAGGTAACTCAGGAAGCAGAATGGTAATTATTCACAGAAGAAAGCAGGTAGTATACTGTTACAATACTACAGTAGAAAGTCAGAAGGTCACAAAGCTTGCAGGGTAACTGACACAATTTGAAACTGCTTGGCCCCCTTTAAAAAGAAATAATAAAATGGGAGAGAATGAAGCAAGTTTACCTAACACATCTTTGCAAGGTAAGTGCCAACAGTCTTTGAAATGTTTCCAATCCGAAATTTAAGCAGTTTCTGTTACAAAGTGTTCGTGTGTGTGTGTGCACGTGCACACGCACGCACGTGTGTGTGTGTGTGTGTGTGTGTGCATGTGTGTATGCCTGCCTGTGCCCCTGCCGAGTTTCAAGGTGTGCTTTGAGTGTGAGGAAAAGAGGTGGCAAATTTTCTAGTTTCAAAAGAAGCTGGCTGTCTCTTGAGCTCAAAAACTCAACCAACACAGAAACCCAAATTTGGTGGAGAGTAGGAAAAGTCTTATCTTTACTCTCCAATGTAATGCTGTAGAAATGGTGTGACCGACTTGTCGTGCATTTTCATGCTAGATCTTTACCAACATTGACGAATATTGTTTTAATTTTATCTCTTCTTACGGACTTTTTATTTGTAATCAACTTTTGCCATTTCTGGGATTTACCAGCTAAGTGTTCTTGTATTAATATACTAATCTAACCATTTTTTTAAGGTAGAAAACAGGATCTCAAAGGAGAGCCTATAGGTTAGGGAGAGGGGATTTATTTTACAGGTCTTACTTAATCAGATACCTTTGTCCTTTGAAGGGATTGGCTTTGTTGACATTGGCTTGACTGGGCTTCTATGGTTAGGCTTGTTGATAGAAACAATACAAGGTGGCTCACACATTTCACTTTTTTGAGTGAGAAAAGGTCCTTCTTAAAAACAAATAAAAACTTGACATAATGCTTATTTGTTGCTATGATTGCTAGTAGTCTACTGTTGTCTGAATTATTTGTCACCTTAACAAGAGACATTTTGATCAGGATATTTTTTAAATCTACTAATAACATTTTTATTTGTTTAGTTATGTCTTGTGAAGCTACCATCAAGAAAATCCCCAAACCACCCAGTTTTCTATTTAGGGCATTTAATTGAACATGACTACATGAAATAAAACATATATGAGAATCAGATGATCATAGACACGCCTGGTCATAAAAGTGTAGTGTCCATTTTCTAAAGTTAAATTATCTTCCAGAATGCCTGTGTTTCTTTTCTTTATTTCCTTTAATCCCTTATCCACTAAATCTGCTCAAGAATCCCAGAACTTTATTGTTATTTCTGTATGTTTCCTAAAAAAAACATTTTGTTAAATGCTGCATATAATGCTATTAACAAGCATTTTTAAAGATGAATTTAAAAAGTCATGTAGTACAGTCGATTGAGGAAAAACAACAAGCTAAAATACTTATTTAGCATAATTCTATGAAATTATTTATTCATTTATTTATATATGTTTTATGGAGAAAACCATATGCACGTGATTATAACATATACTTTGTCTCTGTAATGTTTTCCCTTGGAAAGATATGTGGGAAGTGTTTAGGTTGTTAATGTTGTTCATGTAATAATTATTTTGTGTAAAATATCTTTAACTATTTGGCAACCACGTGAAGAGGCTATTCCAGGCTGTGCAGGTAAATCACCTGTATGTACAGGTGTACCTGCAGGTACATCAGAGATTGCAATAAACTGAGGAGTAACCGGGCTTTGTCTCTCTTTGTGTCAGGATCATGAGTAATATTTACTTCTTATTTTAGAGTTCAAGAATGTGTACAGATTTTCTGTTGTTGTTTTTTTTTTCTCTTTTCTCTGGCAGTTTTATGTATGTTATGTTTCTGGTAATATGTTCCACTGTAAAAGGGTGAGTATAAATGCACACACACACACACACACACACACACACACACTTTCAGAATGAATAATCAGTATATATCAAGAAAATGCATAAAATTGTAAACAAGAGCTATAATAAATCATTTGAATGTTATGGTTTGAGGTAGAAAATCAAGTACCTTGATTCACAAACCTCCTGTAGCCGAGGAATGCTTGTGAGGTCAGTTCTATCTCGATTTTCCCCTGTGAGCTCTATGAAAGCTTTTCAGTGGGCTTTTGCGTTGTTCTGAGTTGAAATGTTTCCTTGGTAGATCTACAAATAGTTCACATCCATCTTCTTGGAGTATTGAAATGCTTCTACCTTAAAGAAGTTGCATTTGCCATATAATTATTAAGTAAATTTAGTAATCAGGAGAGAGTTAATGATAAGTCAAGGTACTTCAGTTGTTGGCTTTAAATTATTTTTGGATTTTTTTTTTTGTAATTATAAAGGAAAGTACTCTGGGGATAATTTGCAACTTGATGTGTGTAGAAGTAAGAGATTTTGATAAGTTTAATATCTTATAAAACAAATCAAAATAGATTCTGGAGTCTTCATTTATCGAATGCTCTAACATCATTCGGTTTTCTGTGCAATACCTTGTCACAATCTCAGCTTGAGTTTAAAAATTATTGAAGTAAATGAAAAAGGCATTTTGAAATGTTTAATATTGTCTTTGACTTAGCAGTCTTTATAAAAAGATTCTGAAGTTCTCTGAAATAATACTAATTATTGTCAGCTCGGCTTACAAATAATCAGAATAGAAATGAAATTTCTATCAGAATAGAAATTTAATAGAAATGACTGTATTCAAATTAATGTTATTGTGCATTAAACATATGGATGATTTAATTTTTTTTGGTTATGAAGATAATAAGTAATCGTAGATTATCCTTAGAATTCCATCATGTGCTTTGAATAGTGGTTTTCTAATGCTATGTGGCTGGACTGTGACCATGTCTACTCACAACTTGGAGGGCTAGCCATAGACATTGTCAAAGATTATTCATTTTAGTGCTATTTCCTGTAGGTTTTACACCCTGGTAGCCAAGTAAGGGTACACTTTACAACCTGTAAGCTATCAGCAGCTATGGTATTAGGAACCTGTTTTTTCCCAAATGAAAGTGAAGTTGTTCCAAGGTTGTCTTCAGCTTCATGTGAACAGATCTCAATTATTTTTTTTCCAACATAAAAAGCGATCTCTTCATTTCAGTCCCAATGAAAAGTAACCCTACAGAGAATAATGTAAAGTTTTATATGAGAAGGCTCATAATATTCTCAGGATTCATAAAATAGAATTATCTAGGATAGGATAAAATGCTAGATTTCTTTCTTCTTATTTTTGAAAATATAAATAAGATATAATATGGCAACAGGAATGGGAGCGAATGCTTTTCGAGCATTGTATTTGCTGAGGAAAGGAAGCAACATTCCCTTGTGTAATACCTGCAGACTCACATGTCCTGCTGAGTAGCACGTGGTAAATCTGTGATAGTAGTGAAAGGCCATGACTGGAAGGACAGGAGGGTGACAACTTCCTCCTAGTCAGGCAGCTCCCTGGAAAATTCCTTAGGCTAAGATTTTTCCAGAGGCTACCCTTGGACATAAAAATGCCCCTTACCTGTATTCCCTGTCAGGAAGGACATGCATTTTCTATTACAGGGTTATTAGCAACAGGCAGAGCAGACCCTAGTAGGAATTGTAAGAGAGGGAAAGAATCTGTCACTATCCAGCTGTGTCCCTTATCCGATGAGTCTCCCCTCCCTCAGAAACTCAGTCCACATGAGCTTTTTCCATTTTATTTCCCTCCTATTCCTCCTTGGTCAAAGCATGTCTAAGGCCACCTGCCTCTTTGTGAAGGATATGATATACAAATTCATTTTTGGAATTATTTAAATAAAAGGTGTCTCTGAGTTCAAGGCTGAGACAATCTTGAGAGAGATTTCTTTGAGTGGGGGTCTCCCCTGGACTGTCCAACACACACTTGTAACTCTGGAAGTCTACTTACCAGCTGCTTACATGTTTTTGAGCATCTTCTAATTATAGCTTCCCTTCCTACACCAGTTCTTAGTTTTCTAGATCTAGAAAACCGCTATTCTACAGGCCACAAAAGACTAGAGCTATGGGGAAAAATGTTTCAAAGTCCAGAAGAGTTGACTAGATCCTGTGAAGTCCAAGGCCAGTTCTAAAGAACAATCAGCAGAAAAGAGAGGACTTTTCAGCAAGCCACTGAAGGAGAATTTGGCCATCAGAGTTAGGGGAGAAAAAAATTTGTAGAATATTAACATTTTCAAGGTACCAGGGAGCTTAAAGGGCCTCAAGTCCAATATTGTTACTTTGTAGAGTTAGCAAACAGATCCTGTGAAGGCAAGAAAATTACCCTTGCTGTCTCAGAAGCAGTTGCCAGAACCCAGGTCTCCACTCTTGCTGCCCAGAGCCTAGAATTTAATAGAGGAATTTGGCACATTACATTCTGGAGTCATTTACTTTCCTATTTCAAAAGGGGATATCAGGGTTATGAATGCTTTCAATATTGACACCTTTTAGAAAGGTGTCTATAGTTATGGCTCAGAAAGAATTGTCCAGTATTCAGTCATGTTATTATGAGACTGGTCCATCCAGGCTTGGAATTTTTCTGGACTCCATTAAAGTTACATTGGTTTTTAAGACATTTACTTGACTTTCACCACAGCCCAGAGGCATCAGCATGAAAGTCCAGACACACATGCATTGAATGTATCATGTTTCTTACGATTCAGACAGTTTTTTAGAAATTATACGTATTCTACTGAGCTACGAAAAGAAGAAAAATATCTAGGCAAGAAGGTGCCTTAGTGTCTGTGCTTCTAAATTGCAGCCGGAGGGCAGCAGTAGTGTGTACCCTGACCTGTTATACTGGTTTGGTGTGCATGTTTACCTTCTGTGGTGGAAAAAGTATCTCTGCATTCATCATCGTAAACCATGCCTGTGAGTGCCTTGAAATCTTTCTAAAACCCCAAAGAGGACTAACCAGTTTAGGACCGCTCCTTCCCAGTCTATAGAACTTTCACAGCATTTTTAAGCAGGAAAAGTGTAAGAAGCTGTTGTTTAACCTGTGTTCCAGAAGGAAGGCTTTCACTAGCTCTAATTGATAGGTTGGAACACTTGAAGACCTGAGACATTTTGGAGTTGAAATTTACAGATTAAGGCAACAGGGCGTTTTGGAGTTGGAACTTCCAGAAGCTCTGCTGAAGAGATCTTATTTTCTAAGGATAAATTTGAGCACATTTGGAGCAAGTAAAATTGCAGAAAATGTCAAGGCATGAAATCCCAGGTGAGTCTGACCTAAATGGGTTAGGCAAGGGTGCCTGGGAAGATGGCTGGGGGATTTTTCCCAGAGAGAGAATCCCTGGAGGAGGCAATGAGATTAGAAGATGAACTCTGAAATAATGTGTAAGAAACAGTTAATGAAAGCAGCATAACTGAGCTGAGGAGCACTTTTTTTCTTGTCTTTCTAAATGGATATAAGATCTTTGCTTTACTAGAAATAAAACAGCAAGCAATGTACTTGAATGGAACATTAGATAAAGGTGGTTAAAAACATGTACTCAGTTAAAACCTGCTGCTGGGGGAAAGGCCAATTCTCAAACACTTTGAAATTTAGAGTTTGTTCCTGGACTTTTAAATGTTCTGAAAAGCACGGTTTAAGCTCCTTTGATTTAAATGATATTTTATGGCACTGCAATTATTTTAAAGGGAAACATTTTAAGTTTCAATTAAAGTCACTATAAAATCTTCTTGAAAAGCAGGTGACACATACCTACAGGATGACTTGATTGTTTAAACATTATTATTAATAACGCAATGAAAATTTTTCCATATATTTAAAAGGTTGGATCTGTCTTTACATCTGTTCCTTTTCTTAAAGAAATAAAACAAAGGGTGCAAGTAATGATCTGATGATTGTACATGTATAAACACCTTATAATTATTACATTGTATGCCTATTCTCTAGCTTTGGAAAGAGTTTAAACGAATTTGGCTAATTGAGTAGGACAGTAAGCCAGCCTTTTTTGTATCACAGTTTTTGGGGAGAGGATTAACCAAGCACATACTTGACTTATTATTGCAAGGTATTACATTTGATACATGAGAGAAGAAGAAAAAAATGGGTGACTGACAAGATTGCAAAGAAAACGTGATTAGGATGAAAGCCCTTAAAGGGGTGTTGAGCTTCAGTTCGATCCCTCTAGCTTCTAATCTCTCTTCAGGAAAAGTATGTGCAAATAGTTTTATTTGCCAGGGCTGTTTTGTTGCTTTATTGATAGATGTTTAACCATCTCCATAGTTGAACACTTGAGAAGGTGCATTCAGAAGTACCTGTATAGGGATGTCTGGCTGGCTTAGTTGGTACAGCATGTGACTCTTGATCTTGGGGTCATGAGTTCGAGCCCCACATTGGGCATAGAGCTCACTTTAAGATGCCTTTATAATTTATTGAAATACAATTCACCTGCCCTCTTTAAACCCCTGGTCACTGTAGTACAAGCTGTCTAGTGTGTACTTAAAAACAAAAAAACAAAAAACACAGAACAACAATAACAACAACAACAAAAATGTTACTTAGAGTATAGTACAAAATCCCATCTACTAAAAAATCCCAAAAGAGAAATATTTTGAAAAGTCAACTTCTGAACTTAATGCAATTCATGTAAATAACCAAAAGATGTGCGTGTTCACCTGTTAAACAACACAATCAACTTTGGTGTGTGACTTCAGACCTTGGTAAATGATTCGTTTCTGAGAATTAAACTCTTGAAACCATCCCATCTCTGTGATTCTCTTGGCTTTTCAAAAGTAAGTTCTTTTGCAAACAAAGTGTGAGAAGCAGAGAGAGCTGCTTTCCTCTTTGTTTATGGACCTTTAATGCAATCACAGACAAGTCCTATCTTCCTTTACACTACTGATAAATCTTGAAAAAAATCTTCATCACATCAATATTTTGTTGGTGGCCAATTTCAGAGATGGGAAAAAATATTTCGCCACAAAAGGGGCAAAGTTGCTTCCACTCTTGCCAATTTTTGTTATTGTTATAATCACAGACAGCTATCTAAGAATTTATAGGGAAACCTAGGAATTTATAGTGAGTTTCATAGAGAAGATATGATGTAAACTGGCTCTGGCAGGTTTGGTAAAGTAGAATACATGGTCAGAAGGAAGAAGGTCTTCCCTGGCAAAATAAACAAAGACAAGGCATAGAAATTATATCTATCCATTTATTTACATGCTTGATTCTCCTCTTATTGGAAACAAAAGAATTTTCAAAACATTAATATTTTGAAATAGGCTACAAATAAGTAAGCATAACTAACCTTATGAAAAAAATAAGGTTAAAATAACAATTGAAATTTTATATACCAAATATGTGGCAGAACATTCTATACAGCTACCAAACAGGTCACAAATTTGTTTTCAAGCTTCCTAGCAGACAAAAGAAAGTAAGAAATTGGTTTTAAGATTTATGGTGTTCAAATGATATAAACACATATCACTTATTCAAGGGATGTGTTGAGATGGTGGCAGACATCAGAGTAATTTCTATAGGTGTCAGGGGGCAGGCCTAGATAGAAGAGAGGGGTTTTATTAGGCAATACTGAGAAATAAAGTTAAGAGTTATAGAGATAGGGGCACCTGGGTGGCTCAGTTGGTTCAGCATCTGACTCTTGATCTCAGCTCAGGTCATGATCTCATGGTTTGTGATCTCTGTCTCTCTCAAGATAAATAGATAAACCTAAAAAAAAATACATAAAACATTATTATTTTCTTTTTGTTCATCCAAATTCCTATTTATTCATATCAAAATTAGAAACTTAAGGCAATATCATTACCTCAGTGCACTTGAAGTTTATAAAATCTTTAAAGAGGGTTTATAATGCTAAATAAATATTATTAACACCAGTGTGCTCTCCTCTATTCTTAATCTGCATTTGTACACCACCTACTCCCCACTCTCCAACCAGATCTGCCACAGATTTGAACGTACTGATTCCTTTAGTTAACCAAAGTAAACATAAAATACCTATATAAAATCCAGTAAAAACTGCAGGGGAGACACTTAACTAATACCATATGCTTATGTATATATATGTATATATACTTATATATATTATGCATATAAGCATAATAATGCTATGCTTATATGCAAGCAGGGGAGGGGCAGAGAGAGGGAGAGAAAGAATCCCGGAGCACAGAGCCAGGGACAGGGTATGAATCCAGGAAACCATGAGATCCTGACCTGAGCTGAAACCAAGAGTCTGTCACTCAATCGACAGAGCCACCCAAGCATCCCAATAATGTTTTTATTCTTAGGGCTGTGTTCTCATCAGTTGTAGGTTCATATTTTATATTCTTTTCAGTTTACCATTTGCTTTCTGTGGATTTCTTTTAGGCATTATTTTTTTTCTTGTGTAGCAAATATAATATTGTTTATATTTCTAGGAATTTGTAATTACTAAATTATTTTTATCAAAATAGTCTTATGTGACTTGATAACATAACCCACAATAAGATTGGTATTTAATTAATAAAATGTTCTGGAAAAGTAGTCTTCACATGAAATTTGCATTTACTTATGTTGATTAGATGGTAAATAATTTGTCTTTATAATCACATAAATATAAAGGGGAAAAGAACTAGAATTTATTGGGTGCAAAATCAAGGCAGAGATTTACTAAACAGATTATTTGAATCTCACAACAGTTTTGGACTTTTCTTTCTCCAACAAACACACCAAACTGAGACCTCTAAGACTCTGTGTATTGGTAGTTTAGGCTAAACTTCCTATGTTTGTTTCTTCCTGTCATTCAGTTATCAGATCAAATGTCATCTCAGTGGTATCTTCTCTATTCTCTCAAACTAGAACAGCCATTCTATCTTAATGCCTGATTTTAATTATTTTCATAGCTCATTGTGAGCCATTTTCTTCTTTCTTTCTTTCTTTCTTTCTTTCTTTCTTTCTTTCTTTCTTTCTTTCTTTCTTTTCTGTGTGTGTGTGTGTGTGTATTTTTGTATTGCCTATTTCTTGGCAATACTATGTTTTGTCTCTGAGATGAAAGATCATGGCTGACTTGTTTATATCTGTATTTCTAGTGCCTGGAGCGACAGCTAACATATAATACTGTATTTCAATAAGTATACATTTAATATGCTCAGAAAAAAGAAGATAAAATTCATACTGTTACTTCTGTGTATCTATCTATGCAATTTACATTTATTCTAACATGAAAATTAGTTGAGCATAAAGTAGCAGTCACTTAACATGGTAAATGCAAAATGAAATAAATCAAGACTTAACTAAAAAAAGGCAAATAAAAAAGTCTTAAGATGGACAGAGACATGTTTCTAGAAGAAGAATAATTAGCATAGAGTCTATTCTAGGAGATTGGGAGCAGTGTGTTGTCATTCAGTACTAAAGCACTGGTTCCTTCTCATTTCCTCTAGTTCTGTAACTTGGGTTGGAGTTACCTAGGTGAGCTCTCGAAGAATTTCAGTATGAAATATTGGTTGTGGTGGTAGGGGAAAACATGTATTGAGTGTATACTGTGTGCCAGAGGCTGCTGTGAGTGTCTGCATATTTAAGATTTACAATCACCCAATGAGAATTATATGCTCAAATGTAAATAATCATATGACTATATCTTTGTTACAAAAAGAAAGCTGCCTTCTTGCTCAATTTCAAATTCATCTTCATCATTGTCCCTCATCACACAGTAATGGAAAACTGAGTTCATGTCATAATGGTGGGATTTGACAAAAATAAAATGCATCGGAGTGATACTTGAGGTAAAATTGGTGTTTGGTTTATTGAGCGCACAAGAAGGAAGAGCTTGTGGAAAACTAAATTTCTGGCTTAGGTGGCAGAGAGGATCATCCTGTTAGCTGATGTAGGGAATGTAGGACAGGGAACAGTTTAGGAAGAGAAATAGGAGATTGTTTTAAAGAAAATGGCTTCAGGGGTGCCTGGATGACTCAGTCAGTTAAGCATCCAACTTCAGCTCAGGTCATGATCTCATTGTTTGTTGGCTCAAGCCCTGCCTAGGGCTCTGTGCTGACAGCTCAGAGCCTGGAGTCTGCTTCAGATTCTGTGTCTCCCTCTCTCTCTGCCCCTCCCCTGCTCATGCTCTGTCTCTCTCTGTCTCTCAAAAATGAATAAATGTTTGGGGCGCCTGGGTGGCGCAGTCGGTTAAGCGTCCGACTTCAGCCAGGTCACGATCTCGCGGCCCGCGAGTTCGAGCCCCGCATCAGGCTCTGGGCTGATGGCTCAGAGCCTGGAGCCTGTTTCCGATTCTGTGTCTCCCTCTCTCTCTCTGCCCCTCCCCCGTTCATGCTCTGTCTCTCTCTGTCCCAAAAATAAATAAAAAAAAAGTTGAAAAAAAAAAAAAAGAATAAATGTTTAAAAATTAAAAAAAAAAAAAAGAAAATGGCTTTAAGCTACAAGTGTTATATATTGATGAAAGTGTTCAGGACTTAAGTTGCAAAAATGGCAGTAGACCTTGGGAGAGAAAACTAGGATGAAATTAAAGAGTTGGAAATTACTAAAACTCAAGTCATAGATGCCACTGTGACTAGGTGAGAGTATACAAAAAAATGGATGTTAAAGTAAGAAGGAAAGATGGGTGATAAAAAACAGTAACCTCTGAAATCTCAGCAGAAATGAAAGAAACAGAGATGGAGTCATGGGACAAAAAGAAGATACAGATGACAGTGTTTTCAGGGAAGTGCATTGTGGGGAAGTACCCTGTAAAATAGTGAAAAATAGGGGCGCCTGGGTGGCTCAGTCGGTTAAGCGTCTGACTTCAGCTCAGGTCACGATCTTGCGGTCCCTGAGTTTGAGCCCCGTGTCGGGCTCTGGGCTGATGGCTCAGAGCCTGGAGCCTGCTTTCGATTCTGTGTCTCCCTCTCTCTCTGCCCCTCCCCCGTTCATGCTCTGTCTCTCTCTGTCTCAAAAATAAATAAACGTTAAAAATTAAAAAAAAATAGTGAAAAATATCAAACATCAGAATAGTCACAGGGTGATTCAAATTCAGAAGTAAGGTGGGGTATGAGGAAGAAACTATTGGAGAATTATCAAGCATGAGGTAAAAAGAAAAGACGAAGTCACAAAGTCAGCCTGTTGGAGCTGGAAGGAGATTGTGCTGTGGGAAAGGGGCTTGATTGAGCTGGGGCGTGGGAGAAGAGTGGGGAAGAGTGAACGAAGGATGTAGTTCCATTGCAACAGTTCTATGAGTAGATATCATTTTCACTTTTCACAAATGAGGAAGCAGTGTCGGGGGAGAAGCTGAAGGGGCTAAAATAAGGGTGTGTCTGATGAAGATGAGGACTTGGTCTTTTTAGAGTAACTTTAAAGAGCAGGAGGGCAACTTTCTACACAGAAGACTAAGAAGACAGATCTGCTGAGTTATAGAGTGGAGTGGGTGATGGAGCTTATGCCAAATGGGCTGCATCTTTGCAATAAAGGATGAGTTCATCCAGCAGTTAGGGTGGGGCTGTGTGTGGGGTATTGATTCCATGAAAGAAAAATAAAAAGTCTGGCTAGAGAGGCTGGGAGATAGTGTCAGTGAATATGGGAATGCAACAGGGAAAAAAAAATGCTGGCTGATTATTAAGCCAGTTTTCATAGAGAACTGAGTGTGTGTTATTGGCTTGTCTGCAGAATTAGAGATTGTTATTCTGGAAGATTTACACTTTAAAACATGTAGCACCACCCAGTAAGCCTACTCCAGCTATTGTTTTCAGATTGCATGCCCCTGGAGTATAGCAGAACTAGAAGAAGGAGTACATTTTATTACAAAATCATCTAGCTTTTTAAAAACAACGGAATACCCAGGCTTCACTGCCAATAAGCTTTTATAGTGGTATCTTCTCATCTATGTAACACTTGGAAACTGCCTATATGTAACACTGGCCTTACAGCATGAAATGTAGCAGACCTTTGAGACGATAGGGATTATAGGGACACACTTCCATTTGACTCTGTTTGAAGAAAGCAAAATAAGGTTGGGTCAGTTTTTATCCACTCAAAATTTTTAAGATGCTTACAAATAGAGTTTGTATAATTATGTTATTAACATTGATAATAATGAAAAGGGCAAGTAATACACTTGGACATTTAGTAAATACCAACGAGAGACTAAACTATGATTTAAATCTAGGATATATCTGACTTCATTGTTTCTTTATCACCACATTCCCAGGTGTACCATTTTAAAAGAGCCACCTTTGGGGCACCTGGGTGGCTCAGTTGGTTAAACATCCCACTGCTGCTCAGGTCGTGATCTCGCTGTTTGTGAGTTTGACCCCTGCATCAGGCTCTGTGCTGACAGTTCACAGCCTGGAGCCTGCTTCGGATTCTGTGTCTCCTCCTCTCTCTGCCCCTCCCATGCTCATGCTCTGTCTCTCTCTGTCTCTCAATAATAAATAAACGTTAAAAAAATATTTAAAGAGCTACCTTTAAAAACAAACAAAACAAAAACACAGGACTGCCCAAGGAATGTTTCAAACTGTTGCCATTTATATCCATATACAAAAATTAGTGACTCAATTTCTATTACTGGAAAAAAATATTTTATTCCCAGTCCATTCTATAACTGATATATCTGTTTTTCTATACGTACTATATTCTGCACAAACTCACTTAACCTCATGTATACAAATAGTGTTTTTCTTTGGGTACATCCTGATTCTTCTTGTCCTACCTACCCACACATCCTTATGATATTTCCATCATACCTGCATTCCTGGCACTTTTATTGAAGGTGATAAAGCTCTGAAGAAGTAGTTTGAAGTAAATGGATTCTACTAAATTCAAGAATGTTTTGACCATTAACCTTCAGTTTGAAGCTTTAGGTGACCACAGACTGGTGTAAAGGAATATAGATTTACCTCTACAAAATACACCTTAAAGAGGTTTTTAAACAATTGATGCTTTGCTGATGCAATGGATATTTCCTCTTCAGTGTTTTTAACTTAACAAATTACATGTAAAAGCCATAAACTCCTTTATATTATCCATAAACATAATAAAAAATGTTACACCACATAACTTTGACTCAGTCAATAATTCTAGGCTTAGCCTTAGGGTTTAAAGAGAAAATTATTCCTGTTACACATTTTAATTATGCCATAAACTTTGGGAAATAGCTATTGATCTTCAGCATCTGACATCAGAAAGTTGTTTCTTTCTTGTTCTGTAGCCAGTGAAAGTATGACATACAGACTAAAAGTGAAGAATTCCAGAGGAATCAAAGGTAATACATTCACAATAAAGGATGTTTTTAGTTGCATTTGGGTCACTTAAATGTTAACAGATGTAAAGATCTCTGAACAACTTTCTGCTGGAAACTGGAAGCACACATGTGAGTTAAGAAATATATTACTTTGTTTTAAGAAAAAGTTATTCTCTAGTGGTACTCTTGATTATCTCTAATATTTTAATACAAAAATAGGAGGGCTTAATTAGGAACTTAAAAAAGTATGTTTAAGGTTTTCCAAACTTACATAGAGTGATGAATGTTGCAATTACCATTTTAGAAGAAATCATTTCATCATTTTTTGTCCTTGAATCAGTAAAATAGGTAAAAAGTTCCATTCTGTTAAAATTAAACAGACATCTAACATTAATGATGATGATGATGATGATGATGACGATGATGATGATAGTTACTATATGTTGAACTTTTATTAGGGGATGGACATCTTTAAACATATTAACTAAATGGCCAGATTTAAGGTTCACATCCACCATGTGAGAATGGGTCTCAGTTTCTCCATTTTACAGAAGGGTCAGAGAGATTATGAAAGTCTCCGGAGTATATAGGAACTAGGTGGTAGGGTTGGGATTCAAACCCAAGTCTGTAGGACTCATGTAATGATGGTTTTGGTTAGATATAGGCTTCTTAAGTTGTTATTTTCAGCAAGTTGGAAATTCTTTCAAGTTTAAAACATTTAATGTAAGTAGAATTGTATTTAAATTTAAACATACCAAATTTAGTATTAGGCATTTGTTCATTCAACAAATATTTGCAGACATATGATTATATGCCAGATACAGTGTTAAGAGCTTTTGAAGCTAAATTCAATGAGTCGTGGACCACAGTATCTTATAGTCTTGTGTATGTGTGTGTGTGTGTGTGTGTGTAAGTGTGTGTGTGTAACTGTCACCATCACTCTATCTATATCTCTATATCTATACAGATATATAGATAGAATCACACATAGAGTAGACTATATACTATATAGATACTGGTAATAGACTATATAGATATAGTGTATCTATATCTATATCTATATCTATCTATCTATCTATCTATCTATCTATCTATTGCTTATGGAGCTTCAGAACTCTCTGATAACATTGTAGAATTACTCCCTCTTGAACTTTGGAATCTAATTAAAGGTATGGTCATTTGCTCAGATACTGTGATGCCTTGTGTGGTCAGTTTGGGGGCCTTGGTATCTTTATAACCCCAGCTATTAAGATACTATTTTAAGAACATCAGCAGGGAGTCTATATTGACTTTTCTTGCCACAGGGCACCCCCTACCTTCTCACAGCAGGAACTAATGAGTAGTAATCTTCAGCCATTTCTTCCCTACCCTTTTCTTCCTAACCCACAGTGTAATTAAATCCCTTGGTAAAAGACTCTGTTAAGCATTCCATGTACATAATGCCCTTAATGGTGGCTCTGGATGCAATGGTTTGCACAAATCAATTTCATTTAGCTTTATTTAAAAAAACCTACAACTCAAAATATAATTTTTAAAATACAGAAGTCTATTTCTTTATTAAAAAAGTGCAATTTTCTCCAAAGTATGCTTTAATTTGGAGGCTGTTTTTTTAGCTTCCACTAAAATTTTTGCACATATGGGGGTATAATCTTGTAGGGATATGTTATAGACAGTTAATTTTTAGACATGTCATGTGTAAGCAAAATTTTGAAACCCAAATTTATTTTTAAATTTTTATTTTTTTTAGAAAGAGAGCAAGAGAGTGCAGGAGCAGGGGAGGGGGCAGACAGAGAGAGAGAGAGAGAGAGAGAGAGAGAGAGAGAATGAATCCCAAGCAGGCTCCACCCTCAGTGTGGAACCGGACATGGGGCTCCATTCCACCACCCTGGGATCATGATCTGAGCAACATCAAGAATTGAATGCCAGCCAACTGAGCCACCCAGGTGCCCCAGAAACCCAAATTTATTTTTTGTTTAATCTTAACATTGAAGAGAAACCAATGATAGGTGTAGATTGTCTCTTATATGCATTATAACTTTCTCCAAGGGTATACATTGAGAATTATGTGAAATAAAGTGCCTTAGTTTAGTGCCTTTGATCAAACATTAGTCATGAGATTTAGGCATTTTATAAAGTTCATGTTTGTAAAGGGAGGTATGGAAATGCTACTATATGCAAGGTACTAATCCTGGCAATATTATTTAAGTTACCTGATTTTGTTCTCACAACAGTATCTAAAGCAATTATCAGTTTTTAAGTTACCATATGTACACAAGTCTTCATGCCTGAAACCAAATAAATGGAAGGAGGGAAGTTTAAGCAAAAAAGGTGATACCTGATTCCTCCTTAAATGAAGGATTCCACTGTCAAATAAATGGACAGATTACTTCAGGGATGAGAAACCATTTGTACAAAGCATTGTGGCATGACTACTGTCTTTGGAAAATTCCAGTTGTTCATTCATAGTATGTTCCCAGTAAACATCAGCTACTGCAGTTCTGACTTTGTTTTTCTGAGCTGACATAAAACATGTTTCCAGTCCACTGATTACCAGTGAGTTTTAAGGCTAGCTAAGTTTTAAACAGAGTGGATGGTTGTATGCTGTTTTTACTGCAGCTCAGAACATGTATGCCTGTATAGTCTAGGCTTTGTGCCCATTCACCAGATTGCACGGGAGCATATGTGCACATGTCAAAGATGTTAACCACAGTTTAGGTGAGCAGCTTTTATGGAAAACACCAGATTTTCTTCACAAATTTGCTCTTATATGAGAACAGAGTATCATTGCCTCCTGACCAGTCTCCGCTACTGATACTGAATGTGCCACGTTAAAATACTTGCATAGTGGACAAGAAGGCAGCATGGGGATTTCCTGGCCGTCTTTCCTGCCAAATTGACTGGTTGCATTGCAGCAGGTGCACAGCAAAGTAGTTAAGAAGGTGCAGGTTGACAGAACGTGTGTGCTATGACTGCAGGCATTATATGTGAATGACACGTCATGGCAAGTGTTGGCCTCAAGAGATTAGGCCCAGGGTTCTGGGGTGTAAGGACAATCTATATGCATATAAAAGCATCACTGAGTTGGTGAGCACTCAAGAAAAAATAACTTGACTGGGAGTCTACATAAACGAAGTACATTGCAATTCAATATATTTTTTGCTACTTAAATATTTTACAAATGTCCTATTTATATGAGTAGAGGCCATAAACATCTGTCTTGGGAGATGTGATTTTTTGACTACTGAACAACTCACTCAGCTGCCAGGAGGACAGAGAGCCTGGTTTGTTAAAATTCATGATTGGGAAAAAATCCAACATCATGCAATTCATTTTAAGAACACATTTAGCCCTTGGTATCAGTCTCTCCACATCTAGGATGCCTGACATCTTATAGGTAACAACATAATAAACTTAATACAAGCTTCATTAATTGCTCACTACTTTTTAGAAATATTCAAAAAGTGCAAGTAAAAAAGTAGGTTTTAGATGATAAAATAATCATTCACTGTGTAAACACGCACAAACATTCGCATAGAGATTTTCACAGAGCTATGGATTTCTCAAAATCTTTCCATGACCACTAGTTGACAAACCCCAGGATTAAGGATTTATATTTAATATATGTAAATTAAGGATCTAATATATATATTTACATATACATTTTTTAAGAGACAGGGAAATATATTTTATGAGGAATTCATAATCCAAACAGAATTAAGATGATTTCTAAAGTCTTTTCTGTATCAAAAATTGTGTAATTCAGTTGATGTCCTAATACATTCATGTTAAGACTTATTAACCTTTCCCCCGAGAAACAAAAATACATACTATTTTCTAAAAAAGAATTCTGGGGGTGCCTGAGTGGCTCAGTTGGTTAAGTGTCCAACTCTTGATCTTGCATCTGGCTCTGTGGTGAGAGCACAGAAGCTGCTTGGGATTCTCTGTCTCCATCTTTCTCTGCCCTTCCCCTGCTCATGCATGCACTCTTCTTTCTCAAAATAAAGAAACTTTAAAAAAAATTCTGTGTCCCTTAATTGTGACTAAAATAAACTAAACTATGCAGTATAAAAATGCAATGCAAAGAATTTTCTGCACTTTTTGATCAGCATTTAAAAGCAATCTCAAAATAAAGTAACATTGCCAGTGTGGATTAAAGTAGAGTGTTATTTGCTAATTTTTTTTTTTTAATTTCAAATGGACCATTAAAACTGAATGTGAATGTGCTATCTATAGAGATAAATGCTTAGGAGAGATAAAAATACTTTTAAGGTGCTCATATTAATACTTTAATTTTTTAAGTTGTGGTTACTAATCCCCTTAAAAATGGATTAAAGTAAAATACTGTGATCTTTTGGAAAAAATAAAATGTATTTTTTGAGACTTACATAAAAATCTAATATTTCAACCAGATTTATTTCCATCATATATGTTGTAATATATAACATATATTTATTTTAGTATAATCAGATATCAATAGCACACATAATCTTGGACATCAGCAGAATGATACGTTTTACACAAAAATATAAGAATCTCACCTCTTTATCATGGTATGTGCAAAAGTAGGGAAGGATACTGAATAGGGTTTTTGTGCTTATTCTAAGACACCATCAGAGGGGCGCCTGGATGGTTAAAAGTCCGACTTTGGCTCAGGTCATGATCTCGGGGTTTGTGAGTTTGAGCCCCACGTCGGGCTCTGTGCTGACAGCTCAGAGCCTGGAGCCTGCTTTGGATTCTGTCTCTCCCTCTCTCTGCCCCTCCCCTGCTCATGCTCTGTCTCTCTCTGTCTCAATAATAAACATTAAAAAATTTAAAAAAAAAAGACTCCATCAGAATAAAACAATGAGAGAGACAAGACCCATGAAACCAGTTGTGGAGTAGTTGAGGTTCTTGTTTTTGTTTTTACTCTTCAACTTATTGCTACATTTCCTTTTATGGTTTATCATCCTTTAGCCTATTTCCTTTCTGTCCCTTCCATCATATAACCTTCTTATGTAGCTTTAGCATAAAATGATCGAATAAAATTCTTCACAATCAATTGATATATTTTTAATGGTGGAATTTCAAGCATAAGTGGGTAATAGGTATTTGTGTGAGTATATCTGTTCTGTATTCTTCAAAAATATCACATAGATGACATCTGTTGAGATTTTAAAGTCTTATTCTACCCACTTCCTCAATTTTCCCTCATTTACTGGGTCAGGAATTGGCTGGAAATCATTGTAGCTAAATAAGTTCTATTGACTATGTTAATTATTTTTATCTTCTTCTGTTCTATTGTATTTTAGCCATGTTTTGTAGGATGGCCTGAAGGGAGGTATTTTCGACTGGCGTCTTAGTTGTGTGTTGTCTTAGCTCAGGCTGCTATAAAGGAATGCCATAGGCCGAGTGTCTTAAATCCCAGAAAGCTGTTTTTCACAGTTCTGGAGACTAGGAAATCCAAAATCAAGGCACCTGCAGGTTCCTTTCCTGGTGAGAACCCTCTTCCTGGCTTCCAGATGGCTGGCTTCCAGATGGCTGCCTTCTCTTCTGCCTCCCATGGCAGAAAGGGAGAGATCAATCTTGTCTCTCTTCCTCTTCCTGTAGGGACACTAATCAAATCAAGGGGCCCTACCCTTATGACCTCAGCTAAACCTAATCACTTCTCAAAAGTCCCACCCCCAAATGCCATCATACTAGAGGTTTGGGCTTTGGCATATGAATTTTAGGAAGACACAAACATTCAAGTCCATAACTTGTGCCATTCCAACAAGTGACTTAGACTCTTGAGTTCTCTTTTCATATATTTTGCATCTATGCAAACATTCCTTTCCCTTCTTTCTCCATCAAATTTTGTATCTTGGCAATTCAGTACAACAGTTAGCAAACTTATGAAGTTTATCAGTGTGTTCTTAGAGGTAAATTAAATCGCTCTCCAGTTATCTGAAATTGAGGCCTCCTTTTGTGAATCAGCATATTGAATAAATAGAGATTTCCTCAGTCTGTGCTTAGTTCTCAATTCTACCAATATTTGGCATCTGGAAACAGCCCCCCCACACCACCCCCAAAACAAACAAACAAAAAATACCAAACCCAACAGCAAAATAAAAACATCATTTTGAATACAACTGTTTACTTCCTTGACTTTTTATTGCCTTTCAGTTTTGGTTTTGGGGATTAATTTTATTATAAATACATTTTTCTTAGGTTAAAGAGCCATAACTTTTAGTTTCTATAGCTATCTTAAATGTTTGAAGATATGTAATGTCGAATGTAAATTAGAATCGTTAAGTAGAATTGCAAAGAGGAAGTACAAAAAACCAATAAATAGTATAGCTACAAGATAAGATGTTTGCTTGAATGTAAGGAAGGATTTTTGTATAGTTTAAAGATGATATGATTTTTTCCTCCTAAGAGAAGCAGGAATTTACTATCAGAAGAAAGTGAATTCCTTACAAACAGATATAGCCCAGCATTAAGTTGATCTGCTTCTAATTAGGAATGATATAGAGGATACTCCTGGAGTTATGTATGATGATTTTAGGCTGCTTCTAAAACCAACAGTGTTTTATTGAAATGTTAGTTCTTATGTATGAATTTGACAGGAAATCATCTTTAGGAGGAATACAAAGTGGAACCCTCAAATTTGGTTACTTAGCATTTGATTTTGAAATGATTTTGCAATTAACTCTGAATATATGGTAGAGTGATAAATATGTAGGCACAATCTAATAAGATCTTCAAGAATAAAATTTATGATGTTTTGAGAAAAATCAGTGTTTAAATGATTAAACATAATGCTTAAACTGAGCATGTAGTCAATTATTGGTTGGTAGATTGAGGAATACCTGGATGAAAGATTTTGATGTATTAGTGAGCATTTTTTCCAAGTAAATATTTATATTATTATTATTTGAATCTTAATGGGATTGGGCCAAACTGTTGAATTATTGTTCCATAGGAAAATTTATGACCTAGCCAGCAAAAACTTCATAAAATTGCATGAAAGAACATGTTCCTGTGAGAAATCTAAAACATTGCCCAAACCTTCATATTCTGGATTAAGTGTTTTAAAGTACCTTAATTTATAGGTCTTGCCTCTTGGGATTAGGTGTCTCATGTTACTGTCTGTCTAGTGTCTGTGATGATTGATCCGTTTATGAGGACAAAATGACTCTAGCCTTTTTCTCTCTGCCAGGAAGCTCGATATGTTCTTTTTTTTTTTTTTTTTTTTTTTTCTGTCCCAGTACACTACAGCAAGGAATGGTTCATTCTAGTTTTTCTTCCCCGTACCCCGGCTCTCCTATTATTCATTAAATAAGTCATATCTGATATCTGACTCCTCTCGTATTAGTGTGCCTTAGAAGACACATAAGATGAAAAATGGCCAGTTAGATGAAAGAAGAGCCACGTGTTTCTTTGTTCTTCTTTATTAAAAGAATGCATAAATAAGAGAACTCAATGTGCAATGCCACACTTTTCTGCAGGCTATGAGTGTTTATGTAAAATTCTCTACTATGGTCTTCAATCTCAGTAAGCATGTTTAGTTAAAGTTATTTTATGTAACTGTGTATGAGACAGATTTTATAGTTTTTCCAGGACAGGATAAGCCAAATAGCATTGATTTTTGTTTTTAGTTTGTTTGAGCTTATAGCAGCATAAATGGCCTTCCAGTGCACAAGTAGAGATTTCCAAGGTATATATTTTTTTTAACTTTTAAAATTCTTTGATTTTTTACTTTCTTCTATTGAGAGAGAGTGCGAATGGGGGAGAGAGGCAGAAAGAGAGAGAGAGAATCTTAAGCAGGTTCCATGCTCAGCACGGAGCCAGATGTGGGGCTTGATCCCACAACCCTTGGATCGTGATCTGAGCTGATCCAGAGTCTGATGCTTAACTGACTGTGTCACCCTTGCATCCCCAAGGAATTTTATATTTACTATGGCCTCCTGTATTTACTAATAAATGTACTAAATACATGTCCTTTTTAAAAAATGTTTATTTATTTTGTAGACAGAGAGAGGCAGAGCATGAGCCAGGTAGAGGCAGAGAGAGAGGGAGAAGATACAGAATTTGAGCTGTCAGCACAGAGTCCAGTGCGGGGCTCGAACCCACAAACTGTAAGATCATGACCTGAACTGAAGTCTGATGCTTAACTGGCTGAGCCACCCAGGTGCCCCACAAATTATATTATTTTCCATATGATTTTTAAATTTCTATGTATTAAGTTTTTATACATCTATCAATGTCTTCTATGTGAATATTTGCTTCGAAAGAATTTTAAACATCTATATTTTAAAATTCAAGTGAATAACAGATTGATTAATCATAATTTTCTTATCCTCACTTCTCATCCCACCAGCTACAGTTCCATTTTTCTTACTTCCTTATAGCAAAATTTCTTTAAATAAGTGTCCCTAATTGCTGCTTCCTATTTTTTTCATCCTATTTTATTTTAAGCCCATTTTTGTCAGGCACTTGCTTAGAACACTTAACCAAAACTATCCTTATCTGGGTCAGTAAATTATTTTCATCTCTAAGTTCATTAGTAAATTCTTAATCCTTATCCTATTTAATCTATGAGCAGCATTTAACAGTGTTGATCACTCTTTCCTCCTTTTTGGGCCCTACGATATCACACTTTCTTGGTTTCCCCTTACTTTACTAGCCATTCCTTGGAAATCTCCTTTGCAGGCTTATCCACCTATACCCACTCTCTTAAAGGTGGAGTTCCCAGGAGTCAGTCCTTGGTTTTCTTCTGTCTTTCCTTCCTCTTTAGTGATCTCATATCAGCTCTATGTTAACAGCTTTCAACTTGCCATTTCCACTTCTGACCATTTTTTTGAACCCTAGACTCATATGGCCAATTATGTACTCAGCATCTCTACCTGGATGTTTAACACGCATCTCAAACTATGCTATACTTTTTTTCTTAAGTTTATTTCTTTACTTTGAGAGACAGAGAGAGTGTGAGGGGGGAAGGATAGAGAAAAAGGGAGAGAGGGAGAATCCCAAGCAGGTTCCACACATTCAGTGCCCAGAGCCCTACATGTTGCTTAAACTCACAAAACTGTGAGTTCATGACCTGAGCCGAAATCAAGAGACAGATGCTTAAACAACTGAGCCACCCAGGCACGCTGAAACTATGTTATACTTCTGATAATTTCTCCCAAACCTGCTGTGGTACACCACCTTTCAGTAGAAAGGAACTCCATCCTTCCAGTTGCTTACCCTAAAAAAAAAAAAAAAAAAATCAAAGCATAAAACAAACACAGAAACTCTCTCTCTCTCTCTCTCTTTTTTTTTTTCATAGCCTACATTTAGTCCATTGGGAAATGCTAATGTTTATGCCTTCAGAATACGTCCAGAGTTTGACTACTCCTCACTTCCACCAATACCACTATGGTCTCACTTACCATCATCTCTTGTTTGCAGTATTTCACTAGTGTTGTAACTGGTTTTCTTCTTCTGCCTTGGCCTCCTTACAGCTTATCTTCTGCATAGTCACAGTAGCCATCCTAGAATATGCCTGATATGCTTCTACTTTAGGGCCCTATACTAGCTTTCCCCTCTGCTTGGATTGCTTCTCATAGACATCCGCTTGGCTTGACTCTTTCATCTATCTTGCCTTTGCTCAAATATTGCTTTCTTAATTAGGTATATCAGTTTTTTTAGAGCTGCTATAATACATGAGTACAAACTGAGGGACTTGAAACAACAGAAATTTACTCTTTCTCAGTTCTAAAAGTCAGAAATCTGAAATCAGTGTAGTGATAGGTATCTCAGTCTGTTCAGGCCACTATAGCAACATACCATAGTGTAGCTGGTTTATAGACAATAGAAATTTATTTCTCACAGTTCTGGAGGCTGGGAAGTCTAAGATCAAATCATGGGAAATTCCCTTGTGTGGTGAGGGTCTGCTTTTCTGGTTCATAGACCACTATCATCTTCTCTCTGTGGCCTCACATAACTGAATGGGTGAGGGAGCTCTGGAGTATCCTTTAGAAGGGAGTCTCCGTTATAAGGGCACAAATCCCATTCATGAGGCTTCACCCTCATGACCTAATCACCTTCTAAAGTCCCCACTTCCAAATACCATCACACTGGGGATTAGGCTTTAACACACAAATTTTGGTGGTGGACGCAGGGAGACACAATCGTTCAGTTTGTAGCAATAGGTTGGTTCCTTCTGAAGGCTCTGAGGGAGAATCCATTCCATACCTCTCTTCCAGATTCTGGTGTCATTCTTGGCATTCCTTGGCTCATAGCTGCGTAACTCCAACCTCTGCCACCATATTCATATGGCCTTCCTCTTTGTATAACTGTGCCCCACATTTCTCTCTGCCTTTCTCTTATAAGGTCATCTGTCCTTGGATTAAGTGCCCACCCTAAATGCAGAATGATCCCATCTCAAGATCTGTAACTTAATTACTTCTGCAAAAATCCTATTTCCAAATAAGGTCACAATAATATGTTCCAGTTGAGTTTAGGGTAAGGGGAAGCACCACTCGCCCCACCTCATGTGGCCTGCCTGACCATCTGTTTAAAAATGTGATCTTCATTCCCCATTCTACTTTTTACATCAGGTCCACAATCGTTGGGCCTGAGTGTGTTTTGGAATTTAGACTTTTTGCATTTTAGGAAGATTATATGTTACACACTCTATATAATATACTAGCCTTAGTGGGATTTTGGCCATTGCACCATTATTAAACACATTAATGTTTCTGCAGGGAAACATACGGCTACTTATATGAGGAGATAAAGTATATATGCAACTTACATCAGTTCAGGTTAGATTTTATTCCTCGATTAGTTTGTGCCAAATTTAAAGAAAAACTTTGCGTCCTTTTGTTTATTATTTACTTGTTTATTATGTTGTCTGTTTATAATTTTTCTTCCATCTATGCAACTTGTATTACATGAGGGCAGTATCTTTATCTTTTTTATTCCTGATATATCCCAAGCTCTTAGAGTAATCATTGGCATGTGGTAAGTGCTTACTACATATGTGAATACCTCTTAATGTTGCTTGTTCCAGGAATGTTCTGGAAATTAGGGCCAGAGAAAACAAGAGACAAAAAAAATTCAAAAGATATAGAAGGGAAAATGTTTGGCATACCTTTTAGATCTGCTGTTGCCTCTCATTTCAGATGTGCCAGATTTGGGGCAAAGAGCTTTGGTGAATGAACATTTGTGAATTAAATAATAGAATTACATAGACAGTTATACTCATTGAAAACACCTTTACACTGATAAATTTTAGGCATGTGAACAATATTTAGTTCTTTTTTTTACCAAAGGCTTAATAGTTTTTGGGAATAATTCAGGAAACAAACTGTCATCTTCTTGGATTTAGGGCGATACAGAATACATGATATACCCTCTATATTTATGTAAGACATCTAAATTTTAAATCTTTTTCACTACTGATTTTCATAACACAATTTCTTTCTCTGTGTCTTTGTGGGAGAATTCTTAATAAAAATACAAAAGTATGTAAACACTAGAGAATTTTAAAAATAAGTTTTAGTCAATGATTAGAGGTTAGATTTTTCTTTTTTTCTCTTTTTCCTTCCTTCTTCTCCCTCCTTTCTTCTCTTCATTCCTCCCTTCCTCCCTTCCTTTCTCTCTCTCTTTATCTCTTTTTTGAGTAACAGTATGTCCATGCAACAGTTATTTAAAACACACACACAATAATTAGCTTGCTATGGTATGTCTCTATATATTGTAAATATTTGGTAATGACCTAAGGTACCAATTGAAGATGACTAATTTTATCAGTATTTTCAGTAGAACAGCTATATTCTCCCGATGTGAGACTCTTTCTACCTTAATGATTTGAAATACAAATGCACATGTAAAAGCCATATTATTTTTTCACATGCATCTGGAAAGACCATTAAGAAAGGATGAATGCTTCTAGGTGTTGATAATAATCAAACTGCGCAATAAAAATTAGACTCTGTTTCAAAGGTAAGTCTCAATCAGACTCCAGCTGACACTGAAATTCATCCATTCACTTCCACCTTTGTATTATCATTTCATTTCTACTGAGTCCTTTGGCAGTGTCTTTAAAAAGTACTCCACTTCCTCTCACTTCCTTTTACAGGTAAGCAAACACATAAACACACCAACCAACTAGACAACAGACAAATAAACAAACTATTTTGAACTAGACCTCTACTGTAATTACTAAGCTGTACCTCTGTCTTCGATTAGTTCCAAAACCCTGATCCTGTAGCTTATATAAGGAGCTTCCAGTTACAGATTTGCTCTTTGCCTGATCACTAGGCAGTCTGATTTCCACTGCTACTAGTATTTTTGTGGTGACCTGGAAAAGGTTGCTAATTATAAGACTAGAAGTTTGCTTCAAACATCTTTTCTCTATTTGGTGGCTCAGTAGCACTGAGCACTATGAGTGTCTAATTAATTAAACTTGATTTAGATGATCCTGGTTAATCTTGTGATCAGTACCATCATCATTTAACTAAATACTAAAAGGTTGCTTCCTGAGCATGCATGATTATTGTTGTATAAATCAAATTAATATCTTTATTAATAAGTTACTATATACACTCTTCAAATGTACCCTTGCCATTTATTTTCTGGGCTTAAGTTAAAAGAGCAGAAAGACTTCCACATTCTATTCACATATATTTTGAGCACCTTTCATTGTTCTAGATGTGGGCACAGTGATGAGCAAAACATATAATGTCTCACACGGAGCTTGCATTTTAATGGAATGTAACAGAAGGGAGACAGACAATTAACAAATAAAACGACACCAGCCTGACAGTATATCAGCGGGTAATCAGTAGTAAGAAAATATGATAGGGTTATGGGTCAGAGAGGGATCTTTAGATAGGATTTAGATGGGATTTTTACATAGGTGCCCCTCTTAGAGGATGTAATATTTGATGTGAACCCTGAAGGGTGGAAAGAAGCCAGCAATGTGAAAAACATAGGAAAAAGTGTCCCTAGCAGAGAAAATTGCAAGGGCTAAGACTTTGCAAGTTTTTGAGGAAGAAAAAGAATGTCAGGGAGTCTGGAATGTTGTGAACAAGGACAAAAAGCTATGAGACGATGAGGTTAAAGAGTAGACTGTGGCTGGGTAATAGAGGGTTTGCAGCCTTAGAAGTTTGCATTAGATCCTAAGTATAATGGGAAGTCATTAGAAGGTTTAAAAAGTAAGGCAGTGACATGAGCTGATTCATGTTTTGAAAAGATCACTCTGGCTTTGTGTGGAGAATAGAAGAAAAGGAACAGTTTTTTTTCCCCAAAAAAGTTTGTCATATTTGTAGTTTGAAATGTAATATGTTGGAAAGCACAATGACCTGCTTCCCTATGTACCACTCATTGAGATTTAGCCCTTAGCACTTGGCCTATCACTTGGTAAGCATTCAATAAATATAATTAATGGTCTATACATACAGCATGGAATTAGGTTGTTTTTTTTAAAGGATATATGCCCTGAACAAATGCATAACCAGATCACTTTTAAATGAATTTAAATGTGATGTCTCTCAGATTATAGACTCACCTTTGTAAAAAAGCACATGGAAATAAATGTAAATGGTTATGACAATGGATTTTCATTCAGTCCCTCAAATACTTGAGTGCTTAGCATGTGCTACACACTCTGGCAAATTGCAAATGAAATCAGATATGAACATATTCTTCAAGAAGCTTGCATTAAAGTTCAAAGGCTCAAAAAAAAACATTACATGTTTTTGTAACTCTGGTAAAATTTATTTTTATCAATATTAACAGCTAAATTATATAGTCACAAAAATTTGTTTTGTGTTGTATCTAAAGACATGGCACATTTCATGTTTCCATTGGTACTTCTTTGACAAGTTCAGTTCTAAGTGAGAACCCAGAGCAGTTCTATCTTTCCCTCAATTTACTTCAGCTCCATTTTGTTTTTTCACAAAGTATGATAATATTAATCTTCCTGTTCCTATATATCATTTCTTTGAAGTCACTTTTCTACATAAGTTTTATGTCTAGAACAATAAGAGACTGAAGAGGTTGATCTCAGCTGCAGCTTTGCTATGTGCTGCCATCGTATTCATTTTCTGTGTTGAAAAATTATCCCCTGTCCAAGTAAAAAAAAAAAAATTGCCCTTCTCTTCCCTTCTTCTATCACTTTCAATTTTCATTCATGTAGTCTTGATTGTTAAATCCATTTTACTTTATTTAATTTTAATTTTTCATTTTTACATCTATTTTTGCAAGACTAATTTTTGAGATTTGCATAGGGTTTATTTATAACTAACAATAATTATTTACATTTTTTTCTGTCATTTCAACATCAAGCAATTTGTACTTTTATATCATGATGGTGATTTTCTGTTTTATTATTTTATCTCCTAAGCAGTTATAGAATAATTATACTTAATAGAATATGCTTAACATACCTTGCATATATTACAAATATACTCTGTTACCTTCTCACACAATTACTATTTTTTTTTTTTTTTACTTTTTTAATGGTTGTTTATTTTTGAGAGAGAGACAGACAGACAGAATGTGAGCAGGGTAGGGGCAGAGAGAGAGAGAGGGAGATGCAGAATCTGAATCAGGCTCCAGGATCTGAGCTGTCAGCACAGAGCCCATCATGGGGCTTGAACTCATGAACTGTGAGATCATGACCTGAGCTGAAGTTGGAATGCAACCAACTATGCCACCCAGGTGCCCCTCGCACAATTACTTTTGACTGGGTAATAAACATTTCCCCCCAAAGCCTTCAAAGACAATGCCTAAATGGTTTGTGGTATTAAGTAACACAGAAACAAAATTTGAGGTAAACCTGTTTTTTTGTTTCAAGCATAGATAATTGGAGGGATTTTTCTTTTATCTTGAAATTCATAAATTTGCAGTGATACATCTAGATGTTACTCTCATTTGCTTTGGGAGGAACTTGGACATTTAAATCTATACACTCAGGTCTTTCTTAAATTTGGAGAAGGTTGATTTCATAGATTTTTTTTTTTCCTTTTTTATGGTTCTGGAATTTCCTTTATTAGTAGATTTGATCTTCTTGTACACCTTCCAGGATTCTAATCAATTCTTTTTTTTTTAATTTTTTATATGTTTATTTATTTCTGAGACAGAGAGAGACAGAGCATGAGTAGGGGAGGGGCAGAGAGAGAGGGAGACACAGAATCCAAAGCAGGCTGCAGGCTCTGAGCTGTCAGCCCAGAGCCTGATGCGGGGATCGAACTCACAAACAGTGAGATCATGACCTGATCCGAAGTCAGTCGCTCAACCAACTGAGCCACCCAGGTACCCCCTCTAATCAATTCTTTACATTGTTGTTCTCTTGTTGTTTTTCCTGTGAGTTCTGGGTGAATTTATTGAGTTTGTCTTGAGTTTGTCTTTTGGTTCCCTTCTTTGATTTTCTGTAGTATCCAATCTGTTGTTCACTGTATCTATTATAATTTCAAATTTGAAAAGCATTATTTTTATCCCAAGCAATTATTTCCGATCATATATTGTTGCATTACTATTGTTGCTTGCTTTAATTCCTCTGATACAATATTCTGTTAAGTCTTATTTGGACTGTGAATGAAAATTTCATTTTTTTAATCTCTTGATATAAATGCTTCCGATGCATCCAGTGGCTGTGACCCAGCACTCTTTCTTTGCACTTCCTTATATTGCAGAATCTTCTCACATATCTGACTTTTGTCAGTAAGTTTGGTCAAAGATTGGAATGTTACCTGCTCACATTGCATTTTACTATTTCCAGATATGCAGAAGATAAGTACAGAGTTAAAACTGTATGCAAACTCAGAAATAAACATTTTTCATCTAAATCATCTCTCTGGACAGTGACAGTTCTCCTGCGATGTTCATAGTATGATGAATTTCCCATGCTACACACAAGATGCTAAAGTGCCCGGTATTTCTATCATACTGCCAATGGCACTTCACTGCATCTTGCCAACCCCATGCCAGTTTTCTGCTTGCTCTAGCCACTGACATTTGGAATGATCTTTGGTACTTCCTTAATAGATGCTTCCAAATGGAGCCTACTAGCAACAGTGAAAAATAGCCCATCTGTGTGGAGGCTGGTTGTTTCAGGCTTTGTTCTCCTCTGCAACTTGATTGAGTGAAGGGATTTTTGTGGAAATCCACCAAAGCCTACTCCACTTACTTCTCAGGAAAAATAACTGTACTCCGAAGTAGCTCAGAAGATTGACCCTCAGTGTTTCCTTTAGCCTATTTCCACTACTGTTAAAAAGCTTTGATGTTTCTGGCTTGGGAGTAGCACCGTTTCTTGGTTTGGGGCCCACATATAAGGTTTCTTTTATTCTTATACACAGGTATTCATTTTTAATGAGCATATGGAACAGGGGAGAGTAGACACCTGTGCACATATATAAACATCTGGAAGTCTCAATTTGAATTAATTTTAGCAATATAAACACTCATTTTCAAATTTAAAAATCTGGCAAGAGACACAGCAATCCAATGTGATATGTTTGCATTAAAATTACCATAGAATCCAATTAAGATATTGAAGTAATGTTATAAAGTCTAGGAAATATTGTCTCTTAATACTCAGAAATAGTTCCATGAAACCTAACAGCATTATGCTTTTCTTTTCTCTTCCGGGTTGTCAGGATGTTAATATTTAAATGACAGCAAATGTAAAGTAAATGGTGATAGTTATGAATGTGTTGATTATATGTAACCTTCTACTCTTCAAATTGTAATTTCAGGCAAGAGTAACTGATGTTGCAAGCACAGTAAGGGAGGAGTGCACATCTATGGAGCTTGGTGCTAAGGGTGGTGCATCCAAATGAATTGTTTAGGAACTTGGCTGATTTAATTTTGTCCATCAGGACTTTATACTATTGGCTGAATTATTTAAATTGTAGTAGGAAGGTTTTTTTCTTTTATGGATCATGATTATAAAGTATATTTTAGCTCGTATGTCACAAAATACTGTTATTTTGTTGTTAAGTCAGCTCCCTGGATTTAAATTCAAAAGCATGAGATTATAGAATAATACCAGTCAGATTGATATTTGAAGGGCCAGTTGAGATTGGACTAAAAATGATAGAATCAAAAAGTAGAAAGATAAAATAGGAAATTGCTCAATTATTACAGTGGAGGTAGACTACTGTTATCAGTGAGTACATCAGCCTTTAGTTCAAATAGAACTAAATTCTATTCATAGAATTCACTTCATTCATAGTTGATCAAATGCCTTTCCTCTTAGCTATTTCCAGAGTTGCTTATCTGTAGTTTTTATTATAGCCAACTTGTCAGTTTACATTAAGAGAAAAGAACGGACTTGCTTCTTTTACAACGTGATACTAAGAATTTGCCATTTGAAAAATCTGAATTAGTGACCCCTATCATTTGGGGCATTTATTTTATCAAGCTTACCAACCTTGCTCTGAACATTTGTATTCTGTACTTATGTTCTATTGTCTAGCAGTAACTAGCATAAATATGTAATTATATGGTTTGTTTTTTTGTAATTGATTTCAAAACACTCTATTATTATGGTGGTGTTTGAATTGTGTTTACTATATCAACATAAACATATAAATTGAGTCAAATTATTTGCTTGGTTAACTGCAAACCACAAGTTATTACAGTGTTGTCAGTTTCAAAATGTTATGTGAAAATAAAAGCATTTATTTGATTCCCTTTGTTCAGACCTGAACCTCAAAAACTTTGCATTATTTCCTATAGAATATTAGGCACAACTTTTGGACAAGCAGTAGATATATACTGTAGCACCATGCAAGGACCTCACATAACTAAGCATGCTTTATAATTCTCACAGAGGCTTGTGGCTTATTTGTAGGTGATAACTTATGTTAAATTCCAAAATAATTTTCCCTTTGCCTAAACCTCTGACTTGTCCAGCATACACAGAAACAACTTTACAATTAGGAAATTTTAGGTAGTGGTGCTCTTGGGTGGCTCAGTCGGTTAAGCATCCCACTTCGGCTCAGGTCATGATCTCACGGTTCATGAGTTCGAGCCCCGCATCAGGCTCTGTGCTGACAGCTCGGAGCCTGGAACCTGCTTCAGATTCTGTCTCCCTCTGTTTCTTCCCCTCCTCCGCACAAGCTCTGTCTCTCTCTCAAAAATAAATAAACATTAAAAAGACAAAAAAAAAGAAAATTTCAGGTCTTTTTATTTAAAACAATGAGCATTCCTCATGACGTTTCTTTATGATAGGTAACCCAATCATAATTTAAATTGGTGTGTTAGTCTGGTAGGCAATAACATTGTCTATAAACAATCTTTTATATAATCTATTTTATAATCTTTTCTTTAACTGGTTCTCTTCAGGGTTTTAAATAGACAAACTAAAGATGTGTGATTTTTCTAGCTTCCTTTAGCCACCTGATTCTACCACCTGCCTTTAGTTTCCTGCCTCCTCTCCTGCTGACCACCATTGTCTGCCCGGGTGTGTGCCTTTCTCTTCATTCTCCATCTTTGCTTCTTTGCCTCTAGTGAATGAAAAGGGCAAATTTAAATTCACATCCAACGTTCAGAGCCAGAACACACAGAATATTTTATTTTATAATCCTTGCATTAAAAAAACATTGCATTAATAATTGACAAGACATGACTGAATTACCTTGCATTTCCATGAAAGAAGAAAAGAGGCTCTGAGGAGTTCAATTGATTATTTTAATCTTTTTTTCTTGATCTTACAGTTCTCTTCTCCTTGTATACCTACAATTTAACTAAGAACAACATATATCGGATTTTGTGAGAAATCTCTGTCAAATGGGTAAAAGGACATTCTTCGTAATGCGAAAGCAACTGTGAAAGAAGTTTCTTCTCAGTTTATTACCAATGCAAAAGCAAGTCTCTTTGGGGACTGGCAGCTCAGGTGTGTGGGTGTGTGATATTTCCCCCTTAATGTTTCTGAAAAGAAGTGAATTGAGGGGAGTTCACTATAGCATTCTCCATATGAGTCCAGGCCTTGATTTTTTGCTATATATGAGCTAGAGATCATGAATGATCTTAAGATATTATATCATTCCTTTCTAGGACATCAACTATAACAACTAGGACAATAATCTTAACATTCTATTTTAGTATAGTCAAACAGAAGATATACATAGGAGCAAAAAATATAATTTTTCTTTTGTACTAGACATTCTTTAGTTAAAATTATAATCCATTTATAAATATATGGGGCAGGGTAAATTTGTAATGAAGACTCTCTTATACCATTCATTCATTGAATGGTAGTAGTTAATGAGGTCGTATTATATGGCTCCCGGGGATACCAAATAAATATACACTGTTATCATTCTAGATAAGTTCAAAATCCAGTGTCAAAGACATGTAAACAATATTAGCAGGAAAGGAACTATATAAAATTAGTATTTTCATGGTAGAAGCTGAAGAAGTAAGTAATAAGTAAGAGCTTTAAAGATAAAAAATTGCAGGTTTATTTAGAAAGAACATTTCAGGGGGCGCCTGGGTGGCTCAGTCGGTTGGGGGGCCCACTTCGGCTCAGGTCATGATCTCGCGGTCTGTGAGTTTGAGCCCCGCGTCGGGCTCTGTGTTGAAAGCTTAGAGCCTGGAGCCTGTTTCGGATTCTGTGTCTCCCTCGCTCTGACCCTCCCCTGTTCATGCTCTTTCTCTCCCTGTCTCAAAAATAAATACATGTTAAAAAAATTTTTTAGGGGCGCCTGGGTGGCGCAGTCGGTTAAGCATCCGACTTCAGCCAGGTCACGATCTCGCACTCCGTGAGTTCGAGCCCCGCGTCAGGCTCTGGGCTGATGGCTCGGAGCCTGGAGCCTGTTTCTGATTCTGTGTCTCCCTCTCTCTCTGCCCCTCCCCCGTTCATGCTCTGTCTCTCTCTGTCCCAAAAATAAATAAACGTTGAAAAAAAAAAATTAAAAAAATTTTTTTTAAAAAAAAGAACATTTCAGAATGAAAACTTGATGTGAATAAAAGCAGAGTGATGTAGAAGTGAAGTGGTTAAGGAAATAAAGAAATACCCAGTATGGCTGAAACTCATTTGTCTGGGAAGCTGTGGCTAAGAAAAGGCCATACCAAAGTTATGAAGACTAACCATATCCTTTGTATGCCACAAAATCCTTGCTAGAATGTACGTAATATTAGATAGTATTTGTTTATATATCACTCAGCAGGTTATAGGTAGTTACATATTAACTGGCTCCTTCTTTATCTTGATTCTGTGAACAATAATTACTAAGTAAATATAAGAGAACCAAATATTGATTTCTTTATATATAGAAGTCAACCACTTAGGGAATTCAGATATTCAAAAGGTACGTTCTCGGTCTGTTGAAGTACTCCTGGCCTTGCACTCTGAGCCTAGCACCCAGCCCTGGCATGCGCCCTGGATCAGGCCACTGGCTTTCTTGTGGCCATCTTCCATAAGTACTCAGTCCGGGAAGGCGACAAGAAGACCCTGAGTAAAAAGGAGCTGAAGGAGCTGATCCAGAAAGAAAGAACTCACCATTGGCCTAAAGCTGCAGGATGCTGACATTGCAAAGCTGATGGACTGACAGATGACCTGGACAGGAACAAGAACCAGGTGGTGGTGAACTTCCAGGAATATGTCTCCTTCCTGGGGACCTTGACTTTGATCTACAGTGATGCCCTCAAGGGCTGAAAATAAATCAGGAAGGTGGAGACACCCTCTACTGGGCCTGCCTAAGCCAAATCCAGTGGTGTTTTTTTTGTGTGTTGTTTTTTGTCAAATAAATATCCTTTTTTTTTGGTCAAATTTAAAAAAAAAGCATTATCTGATCATTACTTAATTGATACTATCTCTTAGAGGCACTATTTTTCTATTAAATAAGAAAATAAGAAAAACAATTTCTGTTATCATAAGAGAATGTTCCTTTAAATATTAAATTGCTGGGGAAATACTAGTAAATGGAATTACAAATATTGTAAATGAATTCCATAATACCACCAATTAGGGTTTTACCCAGCATGGCAAAGGTAGCTTCAATATAAATTGACTTTATAATGCAATATTTCACTCTTTGAAATAAAAATTTAGTAATGTTAATAATCATTTCTAATACAATTGAGAATAGTAAAATATTTTTGGCATGTCGTGATATACACTAAAACCTTAGCTAACATTAAAACTATAAAGATATTATGTACAAAAGTCAAGAACTAAACTAGGGTGCCCATTATTATTAATAGTAAAAATTGCTCGGGGCGCCAGGGTGGCTCAGTAGATTGAGCGTCCGACTTCAGCTCAGGTCATAATCTCACAGTTCGTGAGTTCAAGCCCCGCGTCTGGCTCTGTGCTGATGGCTCAGAGCCTGGAGCCTGCTTTGGATTCTGTGTCTCCCTCTCTCTCTGCCCCTTCCCTGCTCATATTCTGTCTCTCTCTCAAAAATGAATAAACATTTAAAAAATTAAAAAAATAATAAAAACTGCTTTAAGTTCAACTAGGGAAGCAAGATATGAAAGAGAAATGAATTATATATATATATATATATATATATATATACACACACACACACATATATATGAAGAGAAGATATATACAATGTATGTCTATATATAGAGACAGAGACATAAAAGTATGATTATTTGTATATACATATTTTCCCAATAAGTCCAAAGGCATATGCTTGGTGGCCAGAGAAGAACAACATCAACGAAGTGAAAATTCAAAATCATTCCTATGTTCCTGCTATCTTAATGTCAAAAACAAACAACAAAAAAAAACAAACAAAAAAAACCCAAAAACATTAACAACTTGGAACTAAACTTAGCAAGATATGTATGGGTTCTTTAAATAAAATTTTAAATACTAGTTTTATATATTTAATTTTAGTCAAATAGAAGTTTTGTGTGTAAAAAAAAAAACACCAGACAGGACTATTAAAGGAAAAACAAATATTGACAAAACTATGAAACTAGTTCTACCAGATATTGAAGCATTTGCAAGGCACCAACAATTAAAATATTATGTAACTGGAAGTCAAACTAGTAGAATTTAATACACTACCACAAATTAGAGGCTATCATAGATCAAATGGACAAAAGTAGAGTTAAAAAATTGGTTAGATATTTCAGAATTGTGATTTTAATTCATAGTTTACCCAAATAATTTCAGATTCATTAAGGAGTTATTTTTTTTAATCTTCAAGGTATAGAAACTAAAATAAAAAGAAAATAGCATATCCATTTGTCAAATTAGTAAATAAATGCAACACAATATACCTGTGGTAGTTAGGATAAATGAAAGAATGCACATTTCTAGAAGGGATGTAAATTCATATAAGCATTTTGGAAGACAATTTTACAACATACATCAAAAAACTTGAAAGTTTGAGTAGCCTGGCTGGCTCAGTTGGTAGAGCATGTGACTCTTGATCTTAAGGTTGTTAAGTTCAAGTCTCACATTGGGTGTAGAGATTACTTAAAGATAAAATCTTAAAAACCTTAAAATTTTATGTTAATGCTAACCAGTAATTTCTGATGATCTAATAAAATATTTTAATTCAGAAATAATTATATATATAAATTTATATACAGGGTAGGGTAGAATTATTTTTACAGCACAGAATTATCTGTAATGTAATCTAAAATATATATACTGTATGCTTTCAAATAAATTAAAAGTCATAAAAAATAATTAAAGGAAATATGACAAAATTTTAACAAAGATCACATCTTCAGTGGAGTCCTTGGCTTTTTTTTTTTGAATTGCATAACAGTTTTGCATATGTGTATAATTTTTTTCAATGATTATATGTTACTTTTAAAATTAGGGAAAAATTTACTAAAATTGTAGAAAAATTAATAGAATAATTAACAATAACTATATAACTAAAATTAATAGAATTATTAACAGTAGAAATTGTTGAATATGTTTGAATATGGAGGGAGAGGGAGGGGTAACTAAAGAAATAACTTTTAAAGTCAGATATAATATCAGATAAAAATATCATTAGCAAAAGAAAAACACTAAAAATAAATTTGAATTCTGAGAATATAAAAAAGCAGATAAAATGAGCAAAGACTTAAATATATATGACAGAAGGTTTAATATATATGAGATATTAACCTTTTCTCAAAAACATCAGTGGGTAAGGTAGTAAATGTTCCAACCAATATATACATAAAGGCCATGAACAGACAACTCACAAAGGAGGAAATACAGGGATTAAAAAAAAAAAAGTATATGAAACCTGGTTTATAATCAAACAAATGAAAATTACAACAGCAAGAAAGAGTCGTTTTTTACATTCCTTTTTTCTTTTATTTACTATTACTTTTTAAATTTCTAGTATAGTTAACATATAGTGTTATATTAGTTTTGGGTGTACAATATGGTGATTTAAACAATTCTACATGTTACTCGGTACTCATCATGATACGGATACTCATTAATCCCCATCACTTATTTTCATCTGTCTCTCCACACACCTCCTACTCTGATAATCATCAGTTTATTTTCTATAGTTCAGTGTCTGTTTCTTGGATCTCTCTCTCTCTCTCTCTCGGTTTCCCTTTGCTTTTTTGTTTCATATATAAGTGGAATTATATGGTATTTGTCTTTCTCTGACTGAGTTATTTCACTTAGCAGTATACTCTCTAGCTCGATCCCTATTGTTGCAAATGACGAGATGCCATTCTTTTTTTTTTTTGGCTGCATAATATTCCATTGTGTGTATATATACACCACATCTTCTTTATCCATTCATCTGATGGACACTTGGGCTGCTTCCATTTTTTGGCTATTGTGGGCAATGGTGCTATAAACACAGGGGCACACAGGGGTGCATGTATCTCTTTGATTAGTGATTTTGTATTTTTTGGGTAAATACCCTGTAGTGCAATTACTAGATCGTAAGGTAGTTCTATTTTTAACATTTTTTAAAAAATATTTTATTTTTAAATAATCTCTACACCCAACACGGGTCTCAAATTCACAACCCCAAGATCAAGAGTTGCAGGCTCTACAGACTGAGCCAGCCAGGTACCCCTATTTTTAACTGCATGAGGAGATTCCATACTATTTTCCACAGTGGCTGCACCAGTTTGCACTTCCACCAACAGTGCAGAAGGATTCCTGTTTCTCCACATCCTTTCCAACCCTTATTTTCTTGTGTGTGTTTTTGATTTTAGCCATTCTGACAGGTATGAAGTGATATCTCATTATGGTTTTGATTTGCATTTCCCTGATGATGAGTGATGGTGAGCATCTTTTCATGTGACTGTTGGCCATCTGTATATCTTCTCTGGAGAAATGTCTATTCATGTCTTCTCCCCATCTTTTAAATTGAATTATTTATTTTTGGGGGATGTTGAGTTGTATAAGTTCTTTATATATTTGGATACTAATGCTTTATCAGATATGTCATTTGCAAATAACTTCTCCCATTCAGTATGTTGCCTTTTAGTTTTATTGATTGTTTCCTTTGCTGTGCAGAAGATTTTATTTTGATGTAGTTCTGTAGGTAAATCCCACTTGATTGTGGTAAATGATCTTTTCAGTGTATTGTTGAATTAGGTTTGCTTGTATTTTGTTGAGGATATTTGGATCTATATTCATCACATATATTGGCCTGTAGTTTTCTTTTTTTGTTAGTGTCTTTATCTGGTTTTTGTATCAGAGTAATGCTGGCTACATAGAATTAATTAGAAAGCTTCCTTTCTCTTCTATTTTTTTGGAATAGTTTGGGAATAGATCTATAAACCCTCTTTAAATGTTTGGTAGAATTCACCTGTGAAGCCTTCTGGCCCTGGAGTTCTGTGGGCGGAGAGTTTTTTTGATTACTGATTCAACTTCATTGTTGGTAATCAGTCTCTTCAGATTTTCTGTCTTCCTGATTTACTTTTGGGACATTCCATGTTTTAGGAATTTATCCATTTCTTCTAGGTTGTCCAATTTTTTGGCGTATAATTTTTTATAATATTCTCTTACAATCTTTTTGTCTCTGTGGTGTCGGTTATTTCTCCACTTTCATTTCTTAGTTTATTTATTTGAATATTCTCTTTCTCTCTTATTGTTTGTTTGTTTGTTTGTTTATTTATGATGAGTCTGGCTAAAAGTTTATCAACTTTTTTGATCTTTTTAAAGAACCAGCTCCAGGGGCGCCTGGGTGGCTCAGTCGGTTGAGCGTCCGACTTCAGCTCAGGTCACGATCTCGCGGTCCGTGAGTTCGAGCCCCGCGTCGGGCTCTGGGCTGATGGCTCAGAGCCTGGAGCCTGCTTCCGATTCTGTGTCTCCTTCTCTCTCTGCCCCTCCCCCATTCATGCTCTGTCTCTCTCTGTCTCAAAAATAAATAAAAATGTTAAAAAAAAAATTAAAAAAAAATAAAGAACCAGCTCCCAGTTTTATTGATCTTTTCCATTGTGTTTTTGTTTTGTTTTGTTTGTTTTGTTTTGTTTGTTTTATTTTTGTTTTGTTTGTTTTATTTTTTTGTTTGGTTTGGTTTGGTTTTAGATTCAATTTTGTTTATTTCTGCTCTAATCTTTATTATTTCCTTCCTTCTACTGGTTTTAGGTTTTATTTGTTGTACTTTTTCTAGTTTGTTTATATGTAAGTTTATGCTGTTTATTTGGGATTTTTGTTGCTTTGTGAGGTAGGCCTGTATTGCTGTAAACTTTCCTCATAACAGATTTTGCTGCATCTCAAAGATTTTGGACAATGGTGCTTTCATTTGTGTACTTTCCAAATTTTTTTATTTGTGTACTTTCCAAATTTTTTCTTGATGTCTAGTTTCATAGTGCCTATGGTCAGAAAAGATGCATGGTATGATTCAGATCTATTTGAATTTGTTGAGACTAGATTTGTGTCCTTATATGTGATCTATCCTGGAGAATATTCCATGTGCACTTGAAAAGAATGTATATTCTGTTTTAGGATAGAGTTTTCTGAATATATCTGTTAATATCCATCTGGTACAGTGTGCCATTCAAACTCACTGTTCCCTTGTCTGTCTGGATGATCCAGCCATTGTTGTAAGTTGGGTGTTAATGTCCCCTACTATTATTTTATTACTCCTGAGTATTTCCTTTATGTTTATTATTGATTGCTTTATGTATTTGGGTGCTCCCATCTTGGGTGCATAAATATTTACAATTGTTATATCTTTTTGTTGGATTGCACCTTTTATGATTATATGGTATCCTTTATTGTCCTTTGTTACAGGCTTTGTTTTAAAGTCTATTTTATCTAATATAAGTATTGCTACTTTGGCTTTCTTTTTACTCCATTTGTATAATAAATGTTTCTCCATCGTGTCACTTTTAGTTTGCATGTGCATTAATTCTGAAATTAGTTTTTTGTAGACAGCATATAGATGGGCCTTCTTTTTTTTTAATTCTTTCTGTCACCCTTTGTGTTTTGTTTAGAGTTTTTAGGCCATTTACATTCAAAGATATTATTGATACATGTGTATTTATTCCTATTTTTTATTTGTTTTATGCTCTTTTTGTTTTGTAGTCTCTCTTTGTTCCTTTCTTCTCTTGTTCTCTTATGATTAACTGGCTTTCTTTAGTGAAATATTTGGATTCTTACTCTTCATTTTTTGCATATCTACTACTATTTTTTTATTTGTGGTTATCATTTAGTTTATATATAATATATTCTGCATATAGCAGTGTATATTAAGTTGATGATTGCTTAATTTTGAACCCATTCTTTTCTCTTTCCCACATTTCAAATATTTGGTATTGTATTTTACTTTCTTTTATTTTGTGCTTCTCTTGATTGATTTTTACAGATATACTTAATTTTCTTGCATTTGTCTTCCTATTTTTCTCACTCTTTTTTCCCCTGCTCACATAGTACCCCTTAACATTTCTTGTAGGGCTGGTGTAGTGGTCATGAATTCTTTTACCTTTTTTTTGTCTGTGAAACTCTTAATCTCTCCTATTCTAAATGATAGCCTTGCTAGATGGAGTATTCTTGCCTGTAGTTTTTTTTCCTTTTCAGCACTTTGAATATATCATGCCTCTCCCTTCTGGCCTGCAAAGTTTCTGTTGAAGAATCAGCTGATAGCTTTATGGGGTTTCCTTTGCATGTAACTATCTTATTTTCTCTTACAACCATTAAAATTCTTTCTTCATCACTATTTACTGCCATTTTAATTACTATGTGTCTTGATGTGGACCTCCTTGGGTTTAATTTGTTGAAGAATCTTTGTGCCCCCTGATTTTGGATCTCTGTTTCCCTTCCCAAGTTCAGGATGTTTTTAGCTATTATTTCTTCAAGTGCATTTTCTGCACCACCACCCCGTCTCTCCCTTCTCCTTCTGGTATCCTTATAATGCAAATGTTATTATGCTTGAAGATGTTGCCAAGTTCTCTAAGTGTGTTCTCATTATGCAATATTTGTTTGTCTCTTGTCTGTTCAGCTGGTTTCCTTTCATTATTCTATCATCCAGATCACACTGATACATTCCTCTGCCTCCTGTAGCTTACTATTTATTCCATATTTTGTATTTTTAATGTTATCTATTGAGTTTCCCACCTCTGATATGTTATTTTTTATCTCTTTGTTAAGGTTCTCATTGATGTCCTCCACTCTTTTCTCAAGTCCAGTGAGTATCTTTATGATCATTACTTTAAATTTTCTATCAGGTGCATTACTTATTTCTGTTCTGTTTGGATCTCCTGCTATGATTTTGTCCTCTTCTTTAATTTGGGACATATTCCTCTGTTTCCTAATCTTGTCTACCTCTCTGTGTCTGTGTCTGTGTTTTAGGAAAGTCAGCTACGTATTCTGCTCCTATACCTAGTGGCTTTATGAAGAAGAGATCCTGTTATTCAGTATCCCCTCTTCACTAGAACCTGGCACTTCAGGAGAGTATCCTATATATGTTGCTTGCACCGTGCTGTTGTGTCTAAATCGCTTTTCCTTTCAGTCCAGTCTTCTGCAGTGTCTGTCTGCCTGTTCTGCTCTGTGCTTGCTCTCTGTGATGTTAGTGGAACTCAGGCAGGCCAGCTCTGAGGGGGCTTGCCTGAGGGGAACTCAGGGGTGGGACAGCAGTATTAGCAAAATGTACAATGAGCTAGGTTTAGGCCAGATCTTCCAAAGGAGAGCACATAGTGGAGCTGGGGTTGTGGTGTATTTGCACTGATCCCAGGGCCCAGACCAGCAGACATGGAGTGAGTCCTTGGGAGAACTTGTTGGCAGGGTATACTGCTAGTAGGTTAGGTAGCAAGTGTCTGTGCAGCACTGCCTTCCACAGGTGGCCCTGTGTTTACACTACAGGATAGAGGAGGAAAATGGCATCTGCCATCTCCTTCATTCCCAGAGAGGTCCCCAACATGCTCCAAAATCCATATAAACAGATCTCCCTACTGTTGCCTCAGGCATTGTGCAAAATGCTGCTTCTATGTTACCTTTCTGTGGGCTGCTATCTTTTTAAGGGTGAGGACTCAGCTATCCCTCCTCCTCGAGGCACACCTAGTGCTGAATCAGCTGACCTTTGAAGCTCCAGGTTCCAAATCTCCCTGGTTATGCAAACTCACAGAATTCAGCCCTTCTGGTTTTCAAAGCCAAACTTTATGGGGATTTGTCTTCCCCAGGTAGGCTTCCTGGTGCGAGAGACAATTTCTCTCCCCTCTCTGTGCTTGCAGCTTCCTCCCTTCTATGGGGAGCTCCCCACCAAGTGGTTTCTGCCTTCCCTAACCTGCAATGCAGTTTCTCTACATGGAGTTGTGGAGTTTGTTCTGCCAGTCTTCAGATATTCTCTAGTTTATTTACATGGTTGTGAGTGATATCTAGTTGTAAACATGAGACAGGGTGAGCTTAGGGTACTGGTACTCTGCCAGGTTCCCAACCTCCATCTCATCACATTTCGTAAGTGAGCAAAAAATTATAAACCCAATACTGGCAAGAGTATGCGGGCATATTTTGTTGATAAAGTATAACCAGGACAATTTTTGCCTAGAAATTTAGAAGCCACACTGATGACTTAAAAGTCTTCTACTTTCTGTCTCAGTAATTTCACTTCTGGGAGTCTTAATATAATATTCCTAAAATATTGTGAAACTATGAAAATATGGTCATTATTATGTTATATATTAGAAAAAATAAAGGTAATGGATAATTAGGTTAGAATTCATTCACGTTTTACTTGCTGGAATGCTATTTACCTATTAAATTGGTCAGGAAATAAATGCACACCTATACACACACATACACATACATATATACATACATACATACATACATTCACATATTACACACATATATAAGCACAGAGGTATATTTATATGATTATGTTAATTGTAAACATCAATATTAAAATACGTTATGTACTTTATGCTTACATTTATATGAAATATTTATGTGAAAACAAGACTGGGGGAGGTAAATTACAAAGTATTACTTCTTAGGTATTCAATATACAAATGGAGGATATTCCTAATTTTTTTTTGTTTTTTCTGAAATTTTATAATCTGGTTATTCTAATTTTTAGGTAAATTAAATGAAGAAAGAAAAGAAAGAATAAAGGACAGGAGAGAAGGTGGGAGGGAGGAAGATTTATGTTTCCCTCCAGTAAACATAACATTGATTGAATTAAGTGAATTTAAGATGCGACATTAATGAATAGTTTGAAGAAGGCAAGGAGGGTTGTCTTGTGATTGTTAACTTTGCTCTAAAAAGGAACATTAAAAAATATTCCTTTTATTTTCTGATAGAAAAAGGACAGTTCTGCTTCTATGTATTTTTTCCCCTTTGTATTTCTAATAGAGAAATTGAAATTTCTCTAATAGAGAAATAGAGCTCTAGCATTAAAAATATGTGGGCATCAGGGATATCAAAGAATTATGTAGGGGGATAAAAAGTGACTTGGCTATTATTCCAAATCATCTACTTCCGTTAGTTTGTGCCATTTTCTGGAATTTGTAAGTCTAGTTATCTACTCTAGCTTTGCATTTCTAAGCATTTCCTCCCGAGTGAATGTAGCTTTTATTACAGCTCTCCAAATCTATGGTCCTTGAACCCATATGAATTAGCACTAAAAACATGTTTATAATTTTGGAGTAAAATAAGATTATATATTCAAAATTTAATATAAGGCCTTTTCACTTACTAGTATCCTTCAGTTTCTTAGCACATCAAAATTACAGGCTTGTTTATACACATGGGCACAACCCAAGACTGTCTGAAAATTTTCCTGTGAGTTTCACATGAAGGAAGAAGTTTTGTGATATCTAGAAGGGAAATATGTCATATACAGTTAGGGTTAAAATTTTAAAAAAATCAGCAAATTTCAAAAAGCCATTTGAAAAGTATACTAATACATTTGAAAAAATTTATATCATTTGTTCAGTAAACACTTAGGGTATTTCTTGGCATATCTATATCTATATCTATATCTATATCTATATCTATATCTATATCTATATCTATATCATCTGTATCTATCGTCTATTTATCTATCTATGTATATACTGTACATATTATTTTATGACTGGAAAAATAGCTTAAATTTTATTTTTTTCAGCTTTTTCATCTATAAATTAGAAATAATAATAGTACATAGCTGTATTTTATTAAAGTGTTATGAGATAATACACATGAAGTGCTTAGAAGAGTGTCTGGCAAATAAAAGGGTTAAAGAAATGTTCACTGTTGTTATCATTACTATTTTTGATTGCCAAGATATGTTGACTTTTTTTAAATTAAATATTACATTTTGGAAGTTTGTTGCATAATGGCAAAAGCACCGTTTAAGCTAGAATAATATATTTCAGTGTAACTAATACCTTACATTTCAATAGGAAGAAAATCATATTTAATTTTATTCTCATAGTTAGATATTAAATCAGAAAAATAAAAAAAATATAATTATACAGTTAATAAATGGCATATGTGAGACTTAAGTTCTAATTTTGGCATTTCTTCCCAGATACTCCATTGTGACTTTTTAATCTGAATTTACTATTTAATTAGTCATTTAAATATATAATTTTATAAAAATAAAATCCTAAATAATTCTGGAGGCAGAAGACCCATAAAGACACTTGAATGTTTATACTTGAAATCAGTATATACAACTGTGTTATAAAAGTGAAACTAATTTGATAATTTTGTTTATTTAAATCTGTAATCTCATGCTTGATACAGTGGCCAGGGGTTGAAAGTGTCAGCTGTGAAAATGTAAATTACTGAAGTGTATCTTAGGGAGAAGTGATGGTGTTCAGACTTACCAATCATGTGGCAAATAATTAATATGTATCAGGGACTGTAATTTCAGATAATATGGAGAATTTTTCAATCATTCCCAGACTATTTGTGTGCATTATCTGAGATACACTGCTTGATAGAGATTCTCAGAAATACACGAACCCTATTTCTATGATACCCTAGTAGCAATAGGAAAATGTGGTTAGCCAGCCTGAAACCTCTATCTTACGTATTTTTTTTAAATTTTATTTATTTATTTTAAGAGACAGGCAGAGAGAGGGAGGGAGAGAAAGAATCTCAATTAGGCTGCACGCTGTCGGCACAGAGCCTGAATACGTGAGAATATGACTTGAGCTGAAATCAAGAGTTGGATGCTTACCTGACTGAACCACCTAGGTGCCCCTGTATCTTACTTCTGATGGCAAAAGTGAGACTAACAGACAGAAATTAGGGGTTGGCAGGTTTATGCATAATATAAAAAAGTTGTTTCTAATTGCTCATGCCTATGAGTTTACTCATAAGGTAAATCCCTATTGTAGAATGTGTAAACACATGCTTCATGCCCTCTCTGCAGAGATGTTTTAGACTAGCATCAGGCTAAAACTGTAGAGTTGGGCTAGGCCCTTCAACTCTAAATTCTAGTATTCTAATAGAGTAGATATTAGCCAAAATATAGTCAAGAAATACTCCTTAATTGGTTTGATAGGCACCAACAAAAATGATTGTTTTCTTAAACCTCTTTAAGAATTTAATAGTAATAAGACTCAATAATCAGTAGTGTTCTAAAGTTTTTGAAATAGTTGTTTGCATATTATCTCACTCAATGTACCTTTTGAAATTCACTAATTTTAATTTTTATATCCAAACTTTCTATTTACTTCTTCCAATTAATGTATTTGCAACTTTACCAAAATTTGATCTGAAAATATGCAATGTTCACATTTTAGCATTGATTTTAGAATCTTGCACACATTTTGACTGATTTTTTTTCCCCTATAATATAGTGGAAGTTGTTTCATTCAATACTTTCATGGCTGGCATTTGTTGATTTAGTGAAAAAGTCATTTTTAACTGAGAAATCTTACAAATGATGAATATATACCTAATTTTTATGTATCAATCTATCTATGTTAATTAGTGCACATTTATTTACTATATTTGGGGTCCATTGATTGAATTTCCACATAGCTCATCTTCCTTGAATTAGTCACATTGAGATGATTTGCAGTTTTGTTAATTTCACAGTGGGACATAACTCAAGAAACTTCTGAAGTGGTCTGAATGAAAAATGCTTGTGGACCCCCCCTCCCCCTTTCCTTCTTCCCTAACCACTACTGTGTATCAGTTAGGAATGCTTCAATTGCAAATAACCAAATAAATCTTCTATAGCTTACATAAATTCCCTCCTTCTTTCTTCCTTCCCTCTTTCCAATTTTCCTTTTTTTTCCCCTTAATTCATTCCTTCTTTCCATTATCTTATTAAAGAAGTTTGGAGGTAAGTGATGGGTGACATTAGGATAATCACATTCTTTCCGAACTTCTGGCCTTGACCCTATAGTCAGTCACGAATGGGTGCCACAGGTCCCAACATTAGGATTATGTTCTAAATGCATCTTTCCTCCTTATGAAGAAAGCAACATTTTCTTACTTGTCACCAATTAATGAATGTTTATGTGTCATTGATCAAAATGGTGCCAGATGACTCTATCAGTTTGCTAGTATTTTAGCTGACCCAACCCTGTGAATTCTTAGAATGGATAGTCTGGGAATGGGTGTTGGGTTAGCAAAGCAGCAATATCTGTCAATCCTATCTTTTACTAACTTCTCTTTTCTGAACTACTCTAAAGTACTTAATTTTCACAGATTCAACTACTTTTTGCTACTTATCTTTTGTTAGTATTTATAGAAATTAAGTTGCATAATTATAATATTATATACAACTGGAAAATGAGTGTTTTGAGAATAAATATAAATGGATTTTGGCAAGTATGCAGCTCACTGATAAGATGAGAAGTGTATGGGGGCGCTTGGGTGGCTCAGTCGATTACACATCCAACTTAGGCTCAGGTCATGTCTTACGGTTAGGTTTGTGGGTTTGAGCCCAGCATTGGGTTCTGTACTGACAGCACAGAGCCTGGAGCCTGCTTCAGATTCTGTGTTTCCCTCTCTCTCCGCCCCTCCCCTGCTCATGCTCTAACTCTCTCTGTCTCTCAACAATGAAGAAATGTTAAAAAAAAAAAAAAAAAAAGAAGTGCATGGGTATATTGAAGAATCGCTACTGGCTGGGAGAATTCAGTGTTTCCTGGAAATCAGTTGAATGTATTTTAGAGGGAAATTTATAGGTAATCCAGGAATGGGATTAAGTGGTGGCTGGCTAAAATGTACATTCCAAAAGCCCTAATTTAAATCCAGAGCAATGCAAAATAGGTAATTCCACTTATCCATGGGCTCTTCAAAGGGCTGGCCCATATCTTGTTCAACTTGTGTCTCCAATAGGCAGCATATATCCAGTACATGAAAGGCCTCACTAAAAGTAGCATTGAGTAATGGTGATGATAATGATGATGAAAATGTTAGAATACTATATTCCATGATATGGTACCATATTAGTAAGAATCTAAAAGAATTTGTTCTTAGCAATTTCGTGTTTATAAGTTCTTTGAGTGAAACAGTTATCACTCTCATTTGTCAGATGGAAAGTCTACTTTGGTTTGACATCCTAGGATTTGGCATTGTTTGCTAGGCAAGTAAATGCCAAAACCCACCTATTTCCTGTATAATCAAACTTTCCTGCACATTACTAACAGTCCTGGATTGTTTGGCTAATTGCTGAAAAGGACTACAAAGCCCAAAACAGCAAAAAACATAACTCTTTCATCGAATACATAATAGTAAAAGCAATGGACTGTAAATATTTAAGTGGGAGAAAATGTTGCATGCTTTTTTTGTTAGAGACCAGAAAACTTGTGTCATTTCCTTTTACAAATGAAAGAGCTTCCTATTTCTGTTTGCTAACAGCTGGAACTGCCACTACTTTTATTTTGTTGTTCCCATACTCTTTATAGCTTGAGGCAATAATTCACTCAATTTATGTGAAATAGTTACATCACCAGTTTTGCTGCTCTCTATATATTCATGAGGTTTGATGATGTTCTAATTATTAAGGATTTTTTCCCTACATTATGTGGGATAAGGTAGTTTGAGTTTTACATTAGCTAAATTCAGGATAGGTCATATATATAACATTAAAGCTTTTGTTCATGTTCCTTGTGGGACTGCTGTATGAATAGTTCAAAGATGTCAAAGTTAGTCATTCTGTAACATTTTTCCTATTTTGTAATGATAGAATTTATAACATGCCCAGTGGTAAAATTTTATATATCTAATAGATGTCAATAATAATTATAAATATTCCAGATTTACTATAATGTCTTACTTCTAGTTCTTCCAGAAAGCCATGCTAAGTTTTTCAAACCATAAAGCTTTATATAGCTGACACCACCCAAACTTTCAATGGTTATCCATATGCTCTATCATTTAACTTCCTACTTAAATGCTGGTTACTCTGGGCAACAGCACAACTAATCAATTGTAAATTGCTTACCTTGGATTAGAATTTTCTTTAACATTGTCACTTTTCTGGAAATCACCATCCCTAAGAATGTAATAGTTAAGAACTTTGAGAAATTTGAGAATAGATTTTATAATTCATGTATTTTCTACTGTATATTTCTGAAGTTAATCGGTAGCAATATAGTGTGAGGGGTAACAGGTATTAAAGAGATGGTATTCATTAATAAACCTTTTCATAAGATAAAAAAAAAGCATAATGACAAGTAAAGCTTTAAAAATAAAACATGAGGGGCACCTGGGTGGCTCAGTCAGTTTAGCTCCGACTTCAGCGCAAGTCATGATCTCATGGTTTGTGAGTTTGAGCCCCACATTGAGCTGTCTGCTGTCAGCATACAGCCCATGTCAGTTCCTCTGTCCCCACTCTCTCTGTCCCTCCCCCTGCTCACTCTCTCTCTAAAATAAAATAAAAAGTAACAATAAAATATGAAACTCAAACATAGAGCTCTCTAAGTCCTCTTAATTTCTTGAATTGTATCAGTTAAAAGAGCAAAACATTTATCTCAGTCTTCTACATTTTGATTTTTGTTTCGCCTGATATTGATTTGGAAATTTTCATCAGCTTGAACAGAAAATCTGCATGTGGGGAAAGATAAGAAATTGACTGAAATGTCTGATATAGAGCCAGAATGGGTCTCTATTGTATTATATCCCAAGAATGTTAGAAGAGGCAATTAATAGTTGAGAGGGACCGTATAAGGTGGTTTTTGGAGCTGATGTATCGGAGTTTTCTGAAGTGTTTATTATAATATAAAAAAATCTGTTCCCACCTGTCCCCCAGAGATTTAATTTAGTACAGCTGAAGTATATACCTGGATTTTTATTTTTATGTGCATAATTTAATCTTAAGCATAATAAAAGCTTGAGAAACACTGACATATTAATTCTCCATTTCCCACACATTTTTTACCATATTAAATACCTGGGAAGTAGCATTAGATTTGTCCCCACTTTGAAATATCCTCATTTATAGTTTAAAACTATAATATGACCATGAAGAACACTTTCTGAACATGATACAAAACAACTATTCAGCACATTATATATCACTCAATGCGTTTTGCATACAAATGATTATAAAAACTGATTTTTAATTACATGAAGAGATTTTCATTAAGGATGAATAATTATCATTTTATCATATAATAAGAACTATGCAATCAGTGTCTGTGTATATTTTTTCTCTGGCTCTACAGAGCCATGTTAGGCAATGATCTCCAGTGATCCCCACCTCTTGGCATTCATGCCTTTTTATAATTCCTTTTCTCAGTGTGGGCAGGACTTACTGACTTGCCTCTAACTAATAACAGGATACAGCATGCATATTGGGATGTCATTTCTGATATTAAGTTATAAAATGACTGCAGCTGTCATTTTGGGTGCTCTCTCTCCCTCATTCTGAGGGAAGTTAAAAGCCATGTTTTAATATGCCCTGTTGAGAGGCCCACATGACAAGAAATTGAGGGAGGTTTCTAGCCAACAGCTAGTGAGGAGGTGAGGTCTTTAGTCCAGCTGCCCACAAAGAACTGAATCTCACCAACAAGCATGTGAATCGACTTGGGAGCAAGAACCAACCCCAGTCATGCTTCAGATAAGATCACACCCCTGAGCAACACCCTGACTGCAGCCTCATGAAAAACCTTGAGTCAGAAGCTCCAGCTAAGCCATGCTCTGATTCTTAACCACAGAAGTATGAGATAATATATATTTGATGTTTTAAGTTGCTTAGTTTTAGGATAGTTTGGAAACAGTAGAAAACAATTTAGAAGTCAAAAGTGGCATTAATCACCTCATTCCAGATTCTAGTGTCAGGATTTCTTTGCTCTCTATGTGATCTCTGATTTTTTCATAAATACTTTACTTGCATTATCATAGATGAGTTTTATTTGAAAACAACTCAGTCCTTTAAAAATAAATAGGAGCTTTATTAAGAGTAAAATAAAAATTGCACAAATTCTTTGTGTGTAGCAAGTTCAGCCCTCGTCCAATTTCTGTCACTCAATTTGAATCATAATTGCAAATTCATTTATTTTTTTTAATTTTTTTTCAACGTTTTATTATTTTTGAGACAGAGAGAGACAGATCATGAACAGGGGAGGGACAGAGACAGAGGGAGACACAGAATCTGAAACAGGCTGCAGGCTCTGAGCGGTCAGCACAGAGCCCGACGCGGGGCTCGAACTCACGGGCCGTGAGATCATGACCTGAGCCGAAGTCGGACGCTTAACTGACCAAGCCACCCAGGCGCCCCTCATTTATTTTTTTAATTTGAGAATTCATCATATTCTTTTTTGAGAATAACTACCTTTCTGGTGCGATAACCAAAATGACAGCATCTTTCATAGAACTCGAGCACTAGAATATTTTTAAAATATTCTGCAAACCAGCACTTTTATTTTATAGATGAATAATCTTTGGTCCGTAAGAAAAAAATAAATGACGAAGTGGATTACTGAAGATAAAACTACTGCTTGAACTGAGATCTAATGACTCTTTTCTAGTGTTCCTTTGATTCTTTGATCATAGATTTACTGGGTGGTGGAAGCCAATGTTCAGAAGACTTTTGGGAGATGAGCAATATTTAGGCTGGGACTTGAACTATGTCATGTGTAGCTTCCAAAATGGGATAGCCCATTTTTACTAATATTTCAAACTGTTCTCAGATTTCCCATGGCTTTGTAAAGCCTCTATGTACCTCACTGCTCTCTATGTGTCTTACTGCTAAACAACATTTAACCAAGTTTCCAGTGTCTGCCTTTTCTATGATGGCGTCTGCAAAGGTGCCGTGCTACTAGTGTTCAGGAACAAACATTAATAATGTTAATTAATAGCATAGATAGGATTGCATTTTGGATTTATTATGTAGTAAGTGCTTGGATTTATTTTTGGATAAACACCAGGGAAGGAAGATTGAGACAGAGACACTATTCTGGAATACAAGACTCCCTGCATAAAGAGCCATGTTTTTAGTAGTTGACTAGCTTCAAGAGTCTGAGGAAACTCTTTTACATCATGGTGTTACTATGAATGAAATTTTAATGGTATAACATGTAAGAGAGTATTTTCAAAAAGTATTTGTTAATGTTTATTTAATTTTTAGGGAGAGAGTGAGAGGGAGAATCCCAAGCTCTGACCTGGGGCTCAGTCTCATGAACCGTGAGGTCATGACCTGAGCCGAAATCAAGAGTTGGATGCTTAACCAACTGAGCCACTCAGGCGCCCCTAAAAAGTATTAACTGCTTCTCTAGCAATAAGCAATATATCTTATTTATATCAATTATATCTTTTCAACAGACAGAAGTTGGGTTTATTATGGCCTGAAGTAAATTAATTTCCCCCATCTTTCTATTTATTTTGCAACCATTGACTACCTCTCTTGCTAGTTTTATGTAAGTGTGTCAACGTTTCTGGAATATCTCTGTTATACTTGTCAGTGGAGTTGTTATACAAATAAATACCAGGGAGTCAGGGATTTGCTTCCACATCACCATGCACTATTGGAGGCATTACTCTCATTTCTTGTTTTAATAAACTTCCTTCAAACTCCTAGGCCTGAATTAAATCAAAGTAGTTTTAGAGCTCAAAGATGGAATAAGTCACTTCAGGAAAGTGGGACAAAGAAAATCAGGGACGCCAGATGGAAAGTTCAGACTGGCCAGTATCTTTAAAATGTCAATGCTGTATAAAAAGGCTTTGTAAGCCATCAATCAGCGATGGCTCTAGAAATAGGCAGGTGGCTATAGACATTAGTCTTTTTTCACTAAGCCTTAGAAAATTATTTTCAAAGTAGGCTGAACTTGAGAACACTTATGCAGGTATATTTAAGGAACTGAAAAAGAGATGAAAGAAGAATTTCTAGTAAGATCGTAGTAGTTAATAGAAGAGTAACCCCTTGTTTTCCTAAATAGTAGAGTTGAAAGTCTGTATATTTATTTTATTCTTATATTAAAATTTGACTTATTTACTAAAACAGGCAAGATTTAAATCTGGCTTTCTTATGTTTTTTTTGTTTGAAACAAGATTAAAAATCAATACATTTCTCCTTTGATCATGAAACCAATTTATAACCCTATGGCAGTATCCATTCATTTCAAAATAAAAACATAAAGCAAAGCCTTTGGTTTTCAAGAAAAAAGGAGTCTCAAAAAGAAATGGCTATAGGGCCTTAATGGTGTAGGAAAACTTTGCAGGGGAACCAATAGCAAACGGATTTTCTTAGAATGGAGGCATGTCCTTAGTTCATGCAAAAAAAAAAAAAAAAAAGCATTCTTAGCCTTGTAGCTATTCCAATTTAATTGAATTCACACTAGCTAGCACATACATACAACAGTATTTGTTAACATTTATACAGCACTCTATGTATGCATCAGACGCTTATGCTGTCATGATCATATAGTTATTTAATTTTTAAAACCGTGCTTTCACAGCAGGTATTTGTTTTATTCCTATGGAAAAAAATGGATGTTAAAGAACCTGTATAAATCTCTCCTTCAACCCTTCATCCCTGCCTCATGGAGATTTTAAATATTGTTGAAGCATGAAAACTATTATATGATGATTCAGAGCACAGATCACTTAGTTGGTTTCACATACTGGTTCTATTACTTCCTAGCTGTGAAAGCTTAAATTATCTATCCCTACATTTGAGTTTCCTTGTGTATGAAGTGATAAATGTAAAAGGATAATTCTGAGGTTTAAATGAGATAAAACATATAAAAGTGCTTAGCACATAGTATGAACTCAATAAATGTTAATTGTATTTATTATTTGAATCTCCTTCAAGGGGCGCCTGGGTGGCTCAGTCGGTTAAGCTGCCGACTTCGGCTCAGGTCATGATCTCGCGGTCCGTGAGTTTGAGCCCTGAGTCAGGCTCTGTGCTGACGGCTCAGAGCCTGGAGCCTTTTTCAGATTCTGTGTCTCCCTCTCTCTGACTCTCCCCCATTCATGCTCTGTCTCTCTCTGTCTCAAAAATAAATAAACTTTAAAAAAAAATTAAAAAAAAAATGAATCTCCTTCAAGATTCACCAGCAAAAAGTGCATAATTTTATTTAAAAATTTTAAAATACTTAATTTGAGAGAGGGCAAGCGAGCATGAGTAGGGGAGGCGCAGAGAGAGAGAGAGGGAGAGAGAGAATCCCAAGCACTATTAGTACAGAGCCCAACGCAGGGCTTGATCCCATCAACCGTGAGATCGTGACCTGAACTGAAATCAAGAGTTGGACGCTTAACCACCTGAGCTACCCAGGTGTCCCAAAAGTGCATGATTTTAGAAATCATTTGGTTAATTATTTTAACTGAACAAATTAACCATTAAAAGATTTTAAAAAAACAACTTTTCTGCCTTTGAATATATGATTCATGTGGAAATAATAAATAATCACATATACAATGTACCATAATGTTTACAATGTATTATGCAATTCAAATAAACTGTAATTCAAATAAAGTAACATTTTATGCCAATCAGGGAAGATTTTTCTCCAAGAGATAGATGAGATAGATTTTTTTAGCAGTTAGTTTTAAGAATAACTTTATATATAAAACATTCTAATTGTCAAAAAAATTTAGAAAATGCAAAAAAAAAGTGTTATAACTAAAGGGAAATCACCCATAAATTGGCAACCCAGATTTTTTAAGTATTTAATAATATTTTTGCATATTGTCTTATGGTCTTTGTGTGTATAACCTATATTTAAAAAACAATATTTGATCATTTCTTACCTAGCTATTTATCATTTTCACCACCCCACATTGTTTTAGAAAAAAATTTTCCAGTTTATTAAATGTGGGTTTTATGAGTGGACTAAAGAAACACAAAAGGCATTTTTTAGCTTTGGGATGGGGACTGAAGGATAGGAGGTAAAAGATGAAAATACAGCAAATAGAAAATGAGTTTTATTCAGTGAAGGATAGGGTAGTTTATCTGGCTTAACAACTGCAGGACGTGAATTCCACATTTGAAGGTGAGAGCTATTCTCTAGCCCTGCAGTCTAGGCAGGATGGCACTCTGGTATGGTGGAAAGAGCAGTGGAGAGTGTGTGAGAGGCCTCAGTTCACACTACATTAATACTATTTGACACTTCAACAATATCGGGTTAGTCACTTGGCTTGGCACTCCCCTTGCCTTGCTTCTTCATGTTTAAAATGAGACATCTGAAAGATGGGCCCAAAATCAATAATGTACCAGTCCAAGCTAGATCTATCCCAGAGCCACTGTGTACTTCAGAGGACGTAGGGTCTGTGAATGCTTTCACAAGACTGGAAAGTGTTGTGCAAAGGGAAGCACTCTGGAATGTGTGCCATCAAGGCCATACTCACATCTTTTCATCTTGGTGTTCACTGAGGCCACATCAACAGACACATAGAATATGCTCTGGAAATTCTTGAGACAGTCAACAAAGGATAAGTTTGGAATGGAATTGGCATCCTCCCAAAAGTCTTTTTTTTTTTTTTTTTTTTTTACCTAAGAACATGTTTTCTGAACTGGATTCTGATAGCTATTAGTTTTAGTTCTTTAGCAAATTGTTCTCTCTCTCTCTCTCTCTCTCTCTCTCTCTCTCTCTCTCTCTGTGTGTGTGTGTGTGTGTGTGTGTGTGTGTGTGTGTGTGTGTTTTCTGAATCTGGCGACAGAACCAAATGGATCTGCAGGTTTGGATGTGTGACTCAGTTCTTGTTAATCATGTTGTCTCCCTAATCATGTTGTCTTGCTTTGCTTGGACATAGTGACTGTCTGTAAGTGAGAATAGAGCGCAAACAGAGGTAATTAATCACATATCTTTGTGAAACTAAATGTTGTGAGGAGAGAAAAAGACTCCTGCCTCATTTAAGATAGAATAGTAGGGACTAGTACTACCTTCCTGCTTGAAACAAACAAAAAATGTACATAACACATGAATCAAGAGCACTTAACACATTGGATATCAGGCAGTGAAGGCAAGCAGTCTCTGAGAAAGAGGAAACAAAAGAGGTGAGGGAGAGATTGCCCAGCTCACCGCCTAGAGGGAGATTCTAGGTCACTGTGCAGGGAAGAGACTCAGGCAGAGTAGGACCGCCTCCTAGCTTTGAGGACCAGCTGAGGGCTTGAAGTACTGAATGCAAGAGTTTATATTCCTTTTTATTGTTAAGCTACTTCAATTTGGGGTTCAGTCATTTTAAGAAAAAGAGACCTAGTACACCTTATATTTCATTTCCCTGTCCATTTTCCTTATTCCTGAGTTCCATTTCAAAGTCAGGCATACCTCAGGCATTGCTAAAGTCACATGTTAAGATCTGACAAGTGCCCTTTACTATGTAGCCTCAAGTATGTGCTGCAAGAACCGCAGCCTTTAGAGTGACTTTCGAATTAAATTGTTAAAATGTGTTTTTAACTTAGTACCTTCTGAAAAATCTATTCTTCTGCAGACAGGCTTACAGCTATCTTCTATTAGGGCTGGAAATTGACTTTCTAGCCACTGACACTTGACAGGATGTTTATTTTCCTGTTATAACAATTGCCAATTGTCCACCAATTTCTCTTCTCACAGAAATAACGAAGGTCAGCCGTGATGAACTACACTCTCTGTAGCTCTCTCTGACAATTTCTTTATATCCATATTTGATATCAGTAATTCTCTCACTTCCTAAAAATGGAAAAAAAATGAAGACAATCAGTGCAAAATGCTGTCAAGGGTGGGGAGCGAGAAGATAAAGGTGTTTGCATGTTATTCTCGACCTGACTATGAAAACCATCACCCAACAAGGATGGAATGTCAGCACAGATACATTTTTTTTTTAATTTCAAAAAAGCTCTGCAGCTTCAAGATAAAATGTAACCTTGCAGTTGCTAAGGTAACTGGGATTTTTTTTTCCTCTTTAGGAATAGCAGAACAAATTAGGTGAGGAAAACTTCTGTAAATTGTCAATACATGAATGCCCGAGGCTGCATAGCTCAATGCTTCACTGGAATCCTAGGTAACCAATATGTGGGGCAAGTCACCTAAAACATATATTTGCTGTTGATCTGATTAGTTTCTTGAGCAATTTAATGCAAATGATGAAATCATAGCTACCCCTCCTTTTTTAGCTTTGACAACCTTTCTTCCCCTTGTTAATTTTATGCAATTTAATAGCTATCAGTGGTTCTAAGACTGAAGATAGAACATTTTTAGATACAATAAAATATGACAAGGTTAATTGTTGGCAATGGTCTACTTTATAATCAATACGTATTTAGAATTCTATATTGATATTTCTCTGTTGCTGCTATTCCCTGGGGCTTCCTCTGGTGTGGCATCATGAATCTCTCATCATTCTGCTGGCAGGATTATTTGTTAAAATATTTGGAATTAGAGACTAATAGTTCGTACATGAAAACCCACTCATTATGTTTGTTTTCAAAGTATCCCAATGTACTCTGACATAAAAAGACATTGATAGGGGCACCTCGGCAGCTCAGTCAGTTAAGTGCCTGACTCTCAATTTTGACTCAGGTCATGATCTCACAGATGAGTTCGAGCCCCCCATCTGGCTCCATGCTGATGGTGCAAAGCCTGCTTGTGATTCTCCCTGTGGTATTTCATGGTTTCTAAAATGCACACTTTCCCACATTTTAGTATCCCTAAAATTAGGATGAATATAGCAATTGATGGTACTTGACAATTGCCATTAGCCACTCGTTGCTTTTAAAGTATCTTGCAGTACATATAATAATCATGATGTTATAGACTGGATGGGATATAACATTATGACTTACTGGTTTGAAAAAAATTTGGTAAAATTTGTCCCATGAGCTGTTTTCACCTTGTCTTACCAAGCAGTACATTAACCAATGAAACACTATGATTTTCTAGGCTCATCTTTAAAGTAAGTAGCTATCGCAGTGGTATTGTTGATACAAATGTTCTGACTTTCAAATGTTCTGTGGATTATTCAGGTGTTATGTGATCATCTCTCACTATCTTCCTGTGCAAACAATACTTCAAAACAAACCAGTTAACAAGATGGGTTCACTCAAAATATACTAAGGAGGGAAAGTTGTGTTTGCTAGTAATTAAAGTTTCATTGATATTGCCTCAGTTCTGTGACTGGGCATCTGATTAACTAGTAAGAGGCATTCACAGGAAACCTGCCCTGAGCTAGAAGCTCTGCCTTCTGATGGGTTTTGGAGACCGTTGCTTCCAGATCAACTCATTCACTAGTTGTGTCACCTAGCAAGTCAATTAATCTCTCTCAAGCTTAGATCCTCATCTGAAAAAAGGGATCATTTCACAGATTTGATTATTGTTCAAAGATCAAACCAAATAGAATAAAATATTGTGCCATAACTGGTACTCAGTAAATGGTCTTTTCCTTTTTCCTTTTTTTCTCTATACTTATCTTTTGAGTTAATTTTTCTTCTGTATCAAATTAATGAAAAAAAAGGAAATTATTATTCAATATTTTACAATATGATAAAAAGTTATACCCAGGAAATGTTTGGTCTTGTCTAAATTGGAAGGTTTGAAGAACTAAAACAGTTGACTCATGAAGCCCAAACTGAGGATACTAAAATTCTAGAATAGTCTTCAAATAATTTTATAATCTCTATAAACAAGAGATTACATAGTTCTTATGCAGGGTCCACTTGTTATAGTTTTATATTTTATTGCATTAAAAATCACATTAGAGAATGATAGATGGTGCCATATGGAGTGCGAAGGCAGTGGACTTGGTAGATAGCTAGATCTGAATCTGTAATATCAGTTTGAATGAATGTCTTTAGGCATGAGAGTTGTAGTAAGTTTAAGTTACTTAAACTTTTTTGAGCCCCAGTTTCCTATATGTGTAATTAAACTAATAATATTTTTGTTGGGATAATAAAAGGTGATTATGTATGTAAACTGTTAAACATAATCTATGAGCTAGAACAAGTAGTAAATAAGTGTACCTTGAATATCACAGAAATTTCTTTAGAATGGAAAGCTTTCTCATATAGATAAAATTCAGTTTAATAAACTTCAGAAGACATTTTTAAATGCCATCTTATTCAGTATGAATGTACTGGAGGACCAAATCCCACTCTGCAGGAGTTTGGAAACAAAACAAATGCCCAAGTCTTTGTAGCTGACTGTCAAGGACTTTTAATTTAGTGAGGGAATAAAGGCACTATAATGCAGACGTACTCCAACCATACAATTTACTTTTGGATGTTTTTGTGTCTGAGTCTTGATGAAAAGGTTGGGATTTAATGGAGTTTTACTTGTTTTTTTGGAATGTTTGAGATGGGAAAGAGACAGAGAGTTAAGCTTAATTTTACTTAATAGAATTAAATTAAAAATAAAAATAGCTCTGCTATAGTTTAACTCTATAAACTATCAGTTGTGGACAAGTTCTAAGCATTCCAGGAAGTAAGACAATATTAGAAACATGATATCCAACTGCCTGTTTATTAAAATTGAAATGTATGTCAAACATGAATGGTCCAAATATAAATCTTAGAAAATTTTAAAGCAGTGAGCTGGATGAATTATTTCATGTGAGTTAGTGTATGTGCTGGGTGATAGGAGTATATTTTGAGGGATGACAGCTGAAGAGGTGTCATATTGTCTTCTGTGTTGTCTTGGTGATAAAGCTCTTTCAGGTAATTTTTGCAATTGCCCATATAAAAGCATCACAGCTTAGTGATTAAGAGCCAGGCTCTGGAATCAGACTGAGGTTGTTATCTCCCCTCTGTCAGTTGACACAGTTTGACTTTGGAATATTAGGAAACTTTCTAAACCTTAGTCTTCCCAACTTTAGAGTCGGGACAACTTCATAGAGCTTTTGTGAGAGTTAGAGTCTGATTGTGAACCCAAGCAGCGTGGTTCCAGGACTCATTCTATTGACTGTTAGGCCAGATGTTCAGGATGTATTTTGTTTAAAGGGACTACATTCAGATCATTTTATTAGGGAAATAGAAAAGAAAACAAAAATAGGTCAGTAATTTTAACTGATAAAAATTAAATTGTATCATATAATTCTTCAACAATTTTAGAAAAAATATAACTTAACTTTTGACCCAATCAACCTCAAGAGTTTATGATTATAGTTTGTATTATGTTTGAGATATTGTGTAGTTCATTAAATCAGAGAGATTAAAGATGCAAAATAATATCTATGGTCTAATACATAGCGTTTAATGTATTTAACTATATTCAATTTCATACGTGATATTTTCCACCTGTTCACCATTCCTGGTTTATGTGTGGTGGTAAAGTGTTTCAGGCAGTAGTTCTCATTTGAAACTTTGTAACATGCTAAGAGCTCTTTTAAAATTAAAAATTTGATTTAATTTTGTTTCAGAAATTACTTCTGATTTTTTCACATATAAATTAATATCAACCCATAAGTGGAGCAGAAAAATGATTTTTTTACATGGTCTATTTAAAAAAGTTACTTATGTTTTCTTCCAATGATTCTCAATTCTTAGCTGGTTGTGGATTTAATCAAGAACCCAAGAATTTGATGAAAAGGAAAATAATATCAATGACAGCATATTTGCATTATGCTTTCTGTATTAAAGCACATTATACATTTAAAGGCAAAATGATATATTAAGAATGCTTGGTCAAAACTTTCATTCAATGACATTGAACAAAAATCTGAAACTGAATATAAATATGGTATAACTAGCCTTGGTTGTTGAAGATGTTCTTTAATTATGGTAACATGTGGCCCAAAAACTATCTCATGGTTTTCATTTCCGTCACATTGCAAAAACTATTAGTTTATTTGAAATCCTTCCCCCACAACAGAACTTTGGCTAGAGAAAGTGTGTATGTATCTTGTCCACTGCAAGTTGTTTATTAAGTGCTTGGAGAGTCTTTTCTAAATCAAATGGGATTAACTATTTGGAACTTGTACTTTATGGTTAAATTAAAAGAAAGTTGCACATCAGCCTCACTTTCATTTGTTTTAGCTCTATTCTTCTATATCTGTTTTGAACCATCAACTTTAGGGAATTAAAAATAAGGCAAAACATCAATTGCATACTAGCTCCAAAGATATTTGTATGTAACACTGTTGAAATAAAGAGCCTATAGAGTAATTGGTAATTTATTTCGTATATTTTTAAATTGAAAATAAACTTGTGTCAAATGTCTTCAAGAATGCTTACATAATTATATTTATACTGTAAAATCCATATTAAATACTTGTGATAAAATAAAATATGCTACTTAACAAGTAAATAGGAAGAGGCATATTTTGAAAGCATTCATTGTGATACTTAATCATTGTTACTATGTAGCATATTTGATTTCATGTTAAAAAAAGAATGTGGTGTGATTATGAAAGCATATCAAGTATAATAAATGTCTCTAATAAGAACAATATTTAGCATGTGCTTATTCAGAAAAGATTAGTCACTTGTAATTCGATCTAATAATTTTATAAGTCAAGTCAGAAATAATGAAAATGAGAACATACTGGATTTGGGGAGATAGTACTGCAAAGTGGAAAACATTTTGGAGTCAGACAGATGTGGGATTGTAATTCTGTACTTAATCTTGGTGTAAACTTGAACAATTTATTTACATTTTCTGTGCCTTGTTTTCCTTTTGTGCACAGTGGGAAAAATAAAGAACCCTTGTATCAGCTAGCTATTGCTGCATAAGTAACCACCCCAAAACTTTGTGACTTGAAATAGTAAGGAATTATTGACTGCTCACTAGGTTCAGCTGAGTCGGGTTCACTTGTGCATCTGCAGTCAGTTGTGGGGATCAGGTACATGATTTTCCTAATCTAGGGTCTGGTGGTTGACTGGCTGAAGTTTGGTCTAAGGTGGCTTCACCTGGGATAGCTGGCCTCTCTTTCATGTTATGGCACTTCCTTTAAAAAGGGTAGCTTTGGTTTGTACTCATTGCACAGAGGGAGTCCAAGAGTGTGAGAGGAAGCACACAGGTATCTTGGAATGGGCATACAGTCATTCTGCTGCATTGGTCAAAGAAAGTCACAGAACTCGGACAGATTCAAGGAGTGTGAAACAGACTCCACTTCTGGAGTAGCTGTGGAGTTGCATTGCCAAGTGGGTGGATCAAAAAAGGAGTAAAGAATTATGGCCATACCATATTCCCTCTAGCAATTTAATATTATCTTTGGAAGAGTATTTGGCAGAAAATGTGTGCTCAGTGACGTGAACTAATTTAATTTTTAGAATGAAACAACTTAAATTCTGAGAATATTTTTGTTCTTTTGTTCTTTGCTTTCTTTATAAGGCCTGAATATGATTAATCACTTAATTTATTGCAAGTTCTACTTCTAAAACTACTTAAAATAATGACTCAAATATAAAAAAATCAAATATGGCAATATTTTATAAGAATTTATGGAAAATATTACTTTTAGAAATATATTTTCAGAATTAAAAAAAATAATGTTTCTTTATTTTTGAGAGAGACAGAGTATGAATGGGGCAGGGTGCAGAGATAGGAAGACACAGAATCCGAAGCAGGTTCCAGGCTCTGAGCTGTCAGCATAGAGCCCAACATGGGGCTTGAACCCATGAACCATGAGATCATGACCTGAGCTGAATTCAGACCCTTAACTGACTGAGCCACCCAGGCACCCCTGTTTTCACAATTTTAAAGGTCAAAACACAATTGGTAAGAAAATACTTTCATTTGGAATGCCTTGGGCATGGATCTGAGCTTTCCATTATGCCATTTGTTTAATAGTGTCTGTTCCATCCTTTTTGGTGAAAGTATGTCATAAATATTAATAGTATTACTAATAAGATAAATTATCTTTGACTATTTTTTTTTAATTTTTACCTTGAAATAATTTTAGACTTGCTGAAAAGGGGGCAAAGATAGGACCCAATTCCCATTTCTCTCCCAGCCTGGCTTCCTCTCATATTAACAATGTATATGGCCACAGTGAATCTTTCAAGACTTGAAAATTCACATTGTTGCAACACTATTAACTAAACTACAAATCTTATTTGAATTTTATCAATTTTTTCTCTATGCTTTTTTTTCTTCTGTTCCAGGATCCTATCTAAGATCCCACATTAAGTTTAGTTTTTTCTCCCTAGCCTCTACACTTTGTGAAAGTTCCTCAGTTTTTTGTTTCCTTCATGAACTTGATACTTTTGAAAAGTGTTGATGAGTTATTTTGTGGAAAGTCTCTCGGTTTGAATTTCGTTTTTCTCATGATTGGAAGAAACTGGTGCATTTTTTTTTTACACCAGCAGTACTGAAACAATGCTGTATTATCGGTTCACCTTGTCAAGAAGTTTATAAGTGTGTCTTCTTAGTGGTGATATTAATCAGATCACTTGGTAAAGCAGATGTCTGCAAGGTTTCTCTACTACAACGTTCCTAACTTTCCCTTTTTTATTAGGAAGTACTGTGAGATGCTGCAAACCCCAGGCCCTAGTTTCTAAACATCCTGCAATAAAGGGAAAAGGGACTTCTTGGAAAAGTGGTTGATTCCAGCTGGGACAGAATAAATATAAAATGTAACTGAAGAATCTGGTGGTGAGAGAGTCTAAAAATTCCAAAAAAAAAAGATGGGGGTTGTCAAAATAAGCAAAGATGACTGAAGCCAAAACAATTTGAACAACAAAATAAATGATAGTTTTGAATATTAACCCATAAAATTAAATACTTTCATGAGTCCATACTGATATAGATATGTAATTGAATAAATATTACTTGGGGTTGATGTCTTAGCTTGGGCTGCTATAACAAAATGCTGTGGACTGGTTGGCTTGATTGACATGTTTATTTCTCACAGATTTAGGGGCTGGGATGTTCAAGACCAGTGTGCCGGTATTGTTGAGTTCTGACGGGAATCTTCTTGGCTTGCTATCTGCCTTCTTGCTATATCCTCACATGCTAGGGAGAGACAGGCAAACTGTCTCTTCCTCTGCTTTATAAAGTCACTAATTCTATCATGAGGGCACCACTCTCATGACCTCACCTAAACCTAACTGCCTCCTAAAATTCTGATCTCCAGATACCCTCACATTGGAGCTTAGGACTTCAAAAAATTAATTTGGGGGAGGGGAATACAAACATAAAATCCATACCAGTGGAGAAGGGACAGGTAGGTATTCTATGCAGTAGGATTTTTGATTAATAAAAGTAGAAGGATGGGGAAAATAAACAATTACCACTAGGCAAACAACATAGTAATGCTTTTGTACATCAGTGGATCTTAGAATTAGCAAAAGTTCGAGGATAAATAGGATTTGCATAGTATCTTTTATTTTTGAAACAAATAAGGATAATTTTCTAGGAGCTCCTGGGTGGTTCAGTCCGTCAAGCATCTGACTGTTGGTTTCAGCTCAGGTCATGATCTCACGGGTTCATGGATTCCAGCCTGCTTCAAGATCTGCACTGACAGTGTGGAGCCTGCTTGGGATTCTCTCTCTCTCTCTCTCTCTCTCTCTCTCTCTCTCTCCCTCTCTCCCTGCCCCTCCCCTTCTCATACTCTTGATCTCTCTCTCTCAAAATAAATAAACTTTAGAAAAGTTTTTCTAAAGAATACTGGTGTTTCCTTCTCCATACAGTTTTCTTACCAACGTATCCAAATGTCATCTTTTTTCAATACCCTATTCTTAAATAATGAGAGAAAATTATTCTTTTAAAAAACAATTAACCCTGGTTAGGCATGGGGGTCTAGAGCACCAGCAACAAAATCAGGTTCCTTGATGCTTCCGACACTATCTTCTTCGTTTTGTTATCTTGGCACTGCAGGTGTAAACTACAAAGCTTCAATCTGTGCTATCTTTTGGGAGTTTACCAGTTCAGAAAGGCCCATGCCCTGTCCTATGGCAGAATGATTATTAGAAGAACACACGTTGTAATGCCATTCAGAAGTCTAACCAGCTATAAACGGATTTGAGGCATGGGACTGGATTCATAAAAAAAAAACAAAAACAAAAACAAAACAAAACAAAAATACAAACTAAAACAGTATAAATTAGGGAAAAAATGCATAATGGTAACTTAGTTGCTCCAGAACACTCTATTCTTTGTTACGTGTTTGTTGTGTAAAGGAGATAGAAATATTTTAAAACTTAAAATCAGACAGCCATAGCCATCAGTGTAATTTTCCATGTATTTTTTCTTTTATTTTTGTAGGATTAAGGTGATGTAAATGCACTGGAGAGGAAAAGATCAGAAATTTAAGTTAAATTTTTGAATCACAAAATGTAAGAGCTCAAAGGATGCTAGAAGTCATTTAGTCCAGCATATTTATTTAACAGATGTAAAAATTAAGAGATGGAAGTTGAGGAACTTTAAACATTTTCTATGTATGCTTTGAAGTTTGTAGTGATCTAATCATTTTAAGAAGTTTGACTCATTAGAAGAGGTGTAAAACTTTATTTTCAGAATGTTATTAACAAACATTGACAGCAACTAATGATAATTTTAAGACATCCAATTTTAATATTTAGCTCATCAAATTGTGAAGGAGATTAAATTAAAATATTCATAGCTTAGTTTAAAATTGTAATTACAATAAAAGGGGCTTAGAAATAGGTAGCTGTTTGAAAATACATATATTTCACTGGTTAGTATAATGATTTGGAATAATAATGCTTAGATCCAAATACTACTGTCTTTGGATATTCCTTTATTCATGAATGATTCATTGATTAGTTCACACATACAATGGAAAATAAAACTCAGAAGGTCCCTTGTTCATATAGAACTTACAGTCCAGTGGAGAAGAATCAATAAGAAGCAAATAATTATTTAATTTTCATTTTTAAAACCTATTATATGGGAGCCAGTCACAGGAAGGTGGAGGCATAGTCTTCCAAGGGGGCTGGCAGCTTGTCCAGAGGCAGTAAGGCTGGAAAAAAAGGCAATGTATAGAAACATGGGAGCAGAGGAGAAAGCCTGTCATAGGTCAAGTTGAAGAGTTTGGATTATATTTCAAACATAATACAAAACCATTGAAGGATTTTAGTGAGAGGAGTTTTATTTATATTTTTAAGGAATTATTCTCACCGCCATATCAGGTAAATGATGAATGACATACCTGGTAAAAGTGTTTAAATACACTCTTCACCTCTTCACTTATTTTATCATTATTCTCCTCCACCTCTTCCAAAAATTGTAGAATTATGCTTATAGAATTGTGATTGAAGATTTGTATGGCTTTAGATAATCTTTTAAAATATTATATATTAATATATATGTAAGTATGTTTTGTGTGTGTACACATACATGATACTATAATTATATGAATATATGTGTGATACATATTCTAGAAATATGGTAATTCCATTTTTGCTATGATTTGATTGAGAAAATACCTTTTTGTATATGGATTTAAGGGTCCTTTTCAATAGTTCTTTCAGTTAACACCACTGGACCATATATGGGTGTGGAATTACTGTCCTTGATCCTTTTTATTTTTCCCTACTTTACAAAATATTTTTATGTATTCAGATGAGCAGGCCAATCTCAATTGTAATCCTGTCCTTGTTTGCTTACTGGTTGTATAAACTTGGTCAAATTAATTAATATTTCTTTTTTTTTTTGAGATTCCTTAGTCTTTTCTATAAAATGGTACCTACTTCAACAATATTTTGTAAAAAAACAATTACATAATGAATGTAAAGGATTAAACATTATGCCTAGCTTATAGTGTAGATTCAATAATATTATTTTAAAATGTGTCATAGATCGACATAGTGAAATCTTTTAATTTTAATCTTCTCTGTTCTGTCTTTGCTCTAATCAAAGCCATCTATCTGTGTTTCTGTCTTAGTGCACTTTGCACAGATCTCTTTAAGTTTATCTTTCTTGCCCACTGAAAGAAGTCTGCATATGGTCTGCAGCAAGGACATAAAGGAGGGGGGGCTCATGTCAATTTAGAACATAAAAAGAAATCAACCAGATAACATTACCTGTATTATCTAATTTTAAAACTAAACAGAATTTAGAAGTTCAAGGGAAAGGTCAATTGGGACATCTTATAAAACTATGGAAATAATAGATACAGTGAGTGCATTTTTGTAGATTTTACTTCCTATAATTAAAAAAATATATATATTCATTTGTATAACATACACCTCATACAGCTTTATTGATACTACATATATCAAGTGTAACTAACAGAATGATTTTGAGTAATTCTTTTCAGAAAAGATAGGGGTGATCATTCTTATTCTGTTATTTTCATTACTTGGATATTTATCAAATCTCATTGTTAATATGTCCTGGGGATAGCCTTAGAGCTTTCCATAGAACTCTAACCAAAACAGATAAATCAAAATATGGTATGAATAGCTTTGAAAGAGTATACCATATAGTATACTTTATACACTAAACAATGCTTATTTGATGTCTCCTTTAAGATGAATATTTTAAGTGTTCTTTGCATATTTTGCAGTTATGACCAAATTGAAATAAAAGTACTTTTAATCTAATGAAATACCTGACATGCTGTTGGGTTCTTAATGAAAATTCTTTCCTCACACTTTGAAGGGGACATAGTTTTACACAAATGAAGTATGTCACTTCTGTTAAATAGATATTTTGAGGGCTTAACCAATCACAATACTTTTGTTGACTATAAGGCTATGCCTGTGTACCACCTAAAATCATGTAATGATCAACCAATCATCATTACCCACCCCACAGTTTGAGAAATAGTAGTAAGTTTCTAATTCATGTAAAATAATATACAATGCAATCTGGAATAGAGGTTAAAATCATGGATTCTAGGACCAAACTAGCTGGGTTTGATTCCTGGTTCTAACAACTCAGGAGCTTTGTGATCCAGAGGAAGTCACATAATATCTCCCTGTTTCACTTTTCCATCCATAAAATGGAAAGGCTCCTATATCATACGGTTATTATGAGGATTAAATGAGTTGAATTGTGTAAAGTGATTAGATTAGTTTCTGGTACTAAGATAAAGGTCCTGTACCATTTACTGTTATCATGAAGGACTTAGTTTTGTCAAATGAAAAGTGTATAAAGAGTGGTTTATTATCAGAATTCAGGGGAAAGAAAGAAATCACCATGGGGCATCCTTATCACAGAACTAGAATGCTAACTGCCTCTTAAAGGGTAGATAAGATTAAAGTTTTTTGGGTTATAAGAAAGATGTGGGGGTTGGAAATTAGGAAGTGTTGGAGACACAATGGGATTGTTGATTTCAATAGAGTGGAAGATTCTCACAAGTGTATAGTGAAAGAAGAGGCATGAAAACCAGGTTGACTTGACCCTATGTGGTGAGGAATTGAGGCCTGAACAAATCGCTAGCCTGTGAAATAAGGTGACTTCTGCTGCATGATGATGTGTTATGTGTTTTCATCTTGACTTTTGTAATTTGAAAGTTCAGGCTTATTTTATCACGGAGAAATAAATGATTGAGTAAACTCAAATAACTTCAACAATTTTTATGTGTTTTTTTTTTTTTCTGAAATTTATTGACAAATTGGTTTCCATACAACACCCAGTGCTCATCCCAAAAGGTGCCCTCCTCAATACCCATCACCCACCCTCTCCTCCCTCCCACCCCCCATCAACCCTCAGTTTGTTCTCAGTTTTTAACAGTCTCTTATGCTTTGGCTCTCTCCCATTCTAACCTCTTTTTTTTTTTTTTTTTTTCCTTCCCCTCCCCCATGGGTTCCTGTTAAGTTTCTCAGGATCCACATAAGAGTGAGACCATATGGTATCTGTCTTTCTCTGTATGGCTTATTTCACTTAGCATCACACTCTCCAGTTCCATCCACGTTGCTACAAAAGGCCATATTTCATTTTTTCTCATTGCCATGTAATATTCCATTGTGTATATAAACCACAATTTCTTTATCCATTCCTCAGTTGATGGACATTTAGGCTCTTTCCATAATTTGGCTATTGTTGAGAGTGCTGCTATGAACATTGGGGTACAAGTGGCCCTATGCATCAGTGCTCCTGTATCCCTTGGATAAATTCCTAGCAGTGCTATTGCTGGGTCATAGGGTAGGTCTATTTTTAATTTTCTGAGGAACCTCCACACTGCTTTCCAGAGCGGCTGCACCAATTTGCATTCCCACCAACAGTGCAAGAGGGTTCCCGTTTCTCCACATCCTCTCCAGCATCTATAGTCTCCTGATTTGTTCATTTTGGCCACTCTGACTGGCGTGAGGTGATACCTGAGTGTGGTTTTGATTTGTATTTCCCTGATAAGGAGCGACGCTGAACATCTTTTCATGTGCCTGTTGGCCATCCGGATGTCTTCTTTAGAGAAGTGTCTATTCATGTTTTCTGCCCATTTCTTCACTGGGTTATTTGTTTTTCGGGTGTGGAGTTTGGTGAGCTCTTTATAGATTTTGGATACTAGCCCTTTGTCCGATATGTCATTTGCGAATATCTTTTCCCATTCCGTTGGTTGCCTTTTAGTTTTGTTGGTTGTTTCCTTTGCTGTGCAGAAGCTTTTTATCTTCATAAGGTCCCAGTAATTCACTTTTGCTTTTAATTCCCTTGCCTTTGGGGATGTGTCGAGTAAGAGATTGCTACGGCTGAGGTCAGAGAGGTCTTTTCCTGCTTTCTCCTCTAAGGTTTTGATGGTTTCCTGTCTCACATTTAGGTCCTTTATCCATTTTGAGTTTATTTTTGTGAATGGTGTGAGAAAGTGGTCTAGTTTCAACCTTCTGCATGTTGCTGTCCAGTTCTCCCAGCACCATTTGTTAAAGAGGCTGTCTTTTTTCCATTGGATGTTCTTTCCTGCTTTGTCAAAGATGAGTTGGCCATACGTTTGTGGGTCTAGTTCTGGGGTTTCTATTCTATTCCATTGGTCTATGTGTCTGTTTTGGTGCCAATACCATGCTGTCTTGATGATGACAGCTTTGTAGTAGAGGCTAAAGTCTGGGATTGTGATGCCTCCTGCTTTGGTCTTCTTCTTCAAAATTCCTTTGGCTATTCGGGGCCTTTTGTGGTTCCATATGAATTTTAGGATTGCTTGTTCTAGTTTCGAGAAGAATGCTGGTGCAATTTTGATTGGGATTGCATTGAATGTGTAGATAGCTTTGGGTAGTATTGACATTTTGACAATATTTATTTTTCCAATCCATGAGCAGGGAATGTCTTTCCATTTCTTTAAATCTTCATCAATTTCCTCCATAAGCTTTCTATAGTTTTCAGCATACAGATCCTTTACATCTTTGGTTAGATTTATTCCTAGGTATTTTATGCTTCTTGGTGCAATTGTGAATGGGATCAGTTTCTTTATTTGTCTTTCTGTTGCTTCATTGTTAGTGTATAGGAATGCAACTGATTTCTGTACATTGATTTTGTATCCTGCAACTTTGCTGAATTCCTGTATCAGTTCTAGCAGACTTTTGGTGGAGTCTATCGGATTTTCCATGTATAATATCATGTCATCTGCAAAAAGCGAAAGCTTGACTTCATCTTTGCCAATTTTGATGCCTTTGATTTCCTTTTGTTGTCTGATTGCTGATGCTAGAACTTCCAGCACTATGTTAAACAGCAGTGGTGAGAGTGGGCATCCTTGTCGTGTTCCTGATCTCAGGGAAAAAGCTTTCAGTTTTTCCCCGTTGAGGATGATGTTAGCTGTGGGCTTTTCATAAATGGCTTTTATGATCTTTAAGTATGTTCCTTCTATCCCGACTTTCTCAAGGGTTTTTATTAAGAAAGGGTGCTGGATTTTGTCGAAGGCCTTTTCTGCATCGATTGACAGGATCATATGGTTCTTCTCTCTTTTTTTGTTAATGTGATGTATCACGTTGATTGATTTGCGAATGTTGAACCAGCCCTGCATCCCAGGAATGAATCCCACTTGATCATGGTGAATCATTCTTTTTATATGCCGTTGAATTCGATTTGCTAGTATCTTATTGAGAATTTTTGCATCCACATTCATCAGGGATATTGGCCTGTAATTCTCTTTTTTTACTGGGTCTCTGTCTGGTTTAGGAATCAAAGTAATACTGGCTTCATAGAATGAGTCTGGAAGTTTTCCTTCCCTTTCTATTTCTTGGAATAGCTTGAGAAGGATAGGTATTATCTCTGCTTTAAACGTCTGGTAGAACTCCCCTGGGAAGCCATCTGGTCCTGGACTCTTATTTGTTGGGAGATTTTTGATAACCGATTCAATTTCTTCGCTGGTTATGGGTCTGTTCAAGCTTTCTATTTCCTCCTGATTGAGTTTTGGAAGCGTGTGGGTGTTCAGGAATTCGTCCATTTCTTCCAGGTTGTCCAATTTGTTGGCATATAAGTTTTCATAGTATTCCCTGATAATTGTTTGTATCTCTGAGGGATTGGTTGTAATAATTCCATTTTCATTCATGATTTTATCTATTTGGGTCATCTCCCTTTTCTTTTTGAGAAGCCTGGCTAGAGGTTTGTCAATTTTGTTTATTTTTTCAAAAAACCAACTCTTGGTTTTGTTGATCTGCTCTACAGTTTTTTTAGTTTCTATATTGTTTATTTCTGCTCTGATCTTTATTATTTCTCTTCTTCTGCTGGGCTTAGGCTGCCTTTGCTGTTCTGCTTCTAGTTCCTTTAGGTGTGCTGTTAGATTTTGTATTTGGGATTTTTCTTGTTTCTTGAGATAGGCCTGGATTGCAATGTATTTTCCTCTCAGGACTGCCTTTGCTGCGTCCCAAAACGTTTGGATTGTTGTATTTTCATTTTCGTTTGTTTCCATATATTTTTTAATTTCTTCTCTAATTGCCTGGTTGACCCACTCATTCGTTAGTAGGGTGTTCTTTAACCTCCATGCTTTTGGAGGTTTTCCAGACTTTTTCCTGTGGTTGATTTCAAGCTTCATGGCATTGTGGTCTGAAAGTAAGCATGGTATAATTTCAATTCTTGTAAACTTATGAAGGGCTGTTTTGTGACCCAGTATATGATCTATCTTGGAGAATGTTCCATGTGCACTCGAGAAGAAAGTATATTCTGTTGCTTTGGGATGCAGAGTTCTAAATATATCTGTCAAGTCCATCTCATCCAATATCTCATTCAGGGCCCTTGTTTCTTTATTGACCGTGTGTCTAGATGATCTATCCATTTCTGTAAGTGGTGTATTAAAGTCCCCTGCAATTACCACATTCTTATCAATAAGGTTGCTTATGTTTATGAGTAATTGTTTTATATATTTGGGGGCTCCGGTATTCGGTGCATAGACATTGATAATTGTTAGCTCTTCCTGATGGATAGACCCTGTAACTATTATATAATGTCCTTCTTCATCTCTTGTTACAGCCTTTAATTTAAAGTCTAGTTTGTCTGATATAAGTATGGCTACTCCAGCTTTCTTTTGGCTTCCAGTCGCATGATAAATAGTTCTCCATCCCCTCACTCTCAATCGAAAGGTGTCCTCAGGTCTAAAATGAGTCTCTTGTAGACAGCAAATAGATGGGTCTTGTTTTTTTATCCATTCTGATACCCTATGTCTTTTGGTTGGCGCATTTAATCCATTTACATTCAGTGTTATTATAGAAAGATACGGGTTTAGAGTCATTGTGATGTCTGTATGTTTTATGCTTATAGTGATGTCTCTGGGACTTTGTCTCACAGGGTCCCCCTTAGGATCTCTTGTAGGGCTGGTTTAGTGGTGACAAATTCCTTCAGTTTTTGTTTGTTTGGGAAGACCTTTATCTCTCCTTCTATTCTAAATGACAGACTTGCTGGATAAAGGATTCTTGGCTGCATATTTTTTCTGTCTAGCACCCTGAAAATCTCGTGCCAATTCTTTCTGGCCTGCCAAGTTTCAAAAGAGAGATCAGTCACGAGTCTTATAGGTCTCCCTTTATATGTGAGGGCACGTTTACCCCTTGCTGCTTTCAGAATTTTCTCTTTATCCTTGTATTTTGCCAGTTTCACTATGATATGTCGTGCAGAAGATCGATTCAAGTTACGTCTGAAGGGAGTTCTCTGTGCCTCTTGGATTTCAATGCCTTTTTCCTTCCCCAGTTCAGGGAAGTTCTCAGCTATGATTTCTTCAAGTACCCCTTCAGCACCTTTCCCTCTCTCTTCCTCCTCTGGGATACCAATTATGCGTATATTATTTCTTTTTAGTGTATCACTTAATTCTCTAATTTTCCCCTCATACTCCTGGATTTTTTTCTCTCTCTTTTTCTCAGCTTCCTCTTTTTCCATAACTTTATCTTCTAGTTCACCTATTCTCTCCTCTGCCTCTTCAAGCCGAGCTGTGGTGGTTTCCATTTTGTTATGCATTTCGTTTAAAGCGTTTTTCAGCTCCTCGTGACTGTTCCTTAGTCCCTTGATCTCTGTAGCAAGAGATTCTCTGCTGTCCTGTATACTGTTTTCAAGCCCAGCGATTAATTTTATGACTATTATTCTAAATTCACTTTCTGTTATATTATTTAAATCCTTTTTGATCAGCTCATTAGCTGTTGTTATTTCCTGGAGATTCTTCTGAGGGGAGTTCTTCCGCTTGGTCATTTTGGATAGTCCCTGGCGTGGTGAGGACCTGCAGGGCACTTCCCCTGTGCTGTGGTGTATACCTGGAGTTGGTGGGCGGGGCCGCAGTCAGACCTGATGTCTGCCCCCAGCCCACCGCTGGGGCCACAGTCAGACTGGTGTGTGCCTTCTCTTCCCCTCTCCTAGGGGCGGGATTCACTGTGGGGTGGTGTGGCTCGTCTGGGCTACTTGCACCCTGCCAGGCTTGTGATGCTGGGGATCTGGCGTATTAGCTGGGGTGGGTATGCAAGGTGCTTGGGGGCAGGAGGGGCAGGCTTAGATCGCTTCTCCTTAGGTGATCCACTTCAGGAGGGGCCCTGTGGCAGCGGGAGGGAGTCAGCTCCGCTGCCGGAGGTTTGGCTCCGCAGAAGCGCAGAGTTGGGTGTTTGCGCGGAGCGAGCAAGTTCCCTGGCAGGAACCGGTTCCCTTTGGGATTTCGGCTGGGGGATGGGCGGGGGAAATGGCGCTGGCGAGCGCCTTTGTTCCCCACCAAACTGAGCTCTGTTGTCAGGGGGCTCAGCAGCTCTCCCTCCCTTTGTCCTCCAGCCTTCCCGCTTTCCGAGCAGAGCTGTTAATTTCTGACCTCCCAGACGCTAAGTCGCGCTTGCTGTCGGAACACAGTCCGCCCGGCCCCTCCGCTTTTGCAAGCCCGACTCGGGGGCTCTGCTTGGCCGGCGAGCCGCCCCTCCGCCCCGGCTCCCTCCCGCCAGTCCGTGGAGCGCGCACCGCCTCGCCGCCCTTCCTACCCTCTTCCGTGGGCCTCTCGTCTGCGTTTGGCTCCGGCGACTCTGTTCTGCTAATCCTCTGGCGGTTTTCTGGGTTATTTAGGCAGGTGTAGATGGAATCTAAGTGATCAGCAGGACGTGCGGTGAGCCCAGCGTCCTCCTAAGCCGCCATCTTGCCGCAACCTAAGCTCAATTTTTATGTGTTTTTAATAGATGAGATCAATCCAGTGGTCGCAGAGTTTTGTGTTGAGATGGGGTTTTCTTCTGGTAGCATTTTATTTTTTTTAATTTTTTTTTAACGTTTATTTATTTTTGAGACAGAGAGAGACAGAGCATGAACGGGGGAGGGGCAGAGAGAGAGGGAGACACATAACTGGAAGCAGGCTCCAGGCTCTGAGCCATCAGCCCAGAGCCCAATGCAGGGCTCAAACTCACGGACTGTGAGATCGTGACCTGAGCTGAAGTTGGACGCTTAACCGACTGAGCCACCCAGGCGCCCCACTTCTGGTAGCATTTTAAACATGTTCACCAATGTCAAAGATTCACAAGATATTGGAAACTTTAAAGACATAAAAATTATTTTTGTAATTTCAACCCCTGATGGAGGCATGCCGTGCAGCTTACAGTGCCTCTCTCACCAGAACTGCAGAGTATAACGTTTCATTGCTTTCTCCCCAGGAGTTGCTGCATTACCAGTTAGGATATATCTAACAGCATATCATTAACCAGGCACCATCAGATCATCAAAACAAAGAAACTGCTGAAGCTGAATTAGATGTTCTCACTCTAATAAAGAACAAAGTGTCACTGTATAAAACTGAGATGGTAGCGATGACGCAGCTCAGGCTAATTTCCTATATTTCCAAACATTAGATGATTAACTGTTTTGTTCATCTTGACTTAATTTTTCTGTATCTTTCCAAGTGTCAGAATAACTGGCTGAGAAACGTATGTGCACAGGTGATTGGAATAGAAATTAAATCTACTGAAATTTAATGGTGTCAGAATGAACAGTCATTGGGCATATGACTTCCGTACTGATTGGAGAGTTACTGGGCTCTCCTTAGCTTCCCACTTACTTAGTAAACCCTGCTGGATATTGGAGTTTCTTCTATGCTCCATTGGTATGGTTCGTAAGCAACAAAATACTGTATAGCTCTTTATTTTGGGTGGATTTTGCATGAACTTTCACACTGCTTAAAACTCCCAAGATTTAATTTTGTGACTGTGACTTATAGTAATATAGTCAAGATCACCTTAAGTGTACTCTGTTATTTAGAAAGCATTACTTCAAAATTTCTACTAGGAAAGATTATGTGCTTGTTGGTTCTGCTGAATCTTGGTGTCTTTTTGCTCTTCTAATTAAGAATACTTCTGTTAAATAATGAAGTAGCTTCTCTTTGAAGAGGGAATTATTTGGAACTTTAGTTCCCTAAAAACAGCTGTATTCTCCCATCGTGTAGACACACTTTCCTTTTCAAATCCTTGATAATTGAGATGTATTTTCTCGGCTTTGAGCTCCTCTTTTTTTCATGAGCTCCTGTTACAAACAGGTCTTCCAGTTTCTTCTGGGAATCTCTTTATGATCTTGGGAGCATTCAATTATTACACTGCACCAGGTTTTTGAGAAGATGAATCGTGTGTCTTTGTTATAGATCCTGACAGTTAATTTTTATAAGTTTTCATCACAAAATGTCTTTTTACAGGTAAAATAATCTATATAATGAAGGCTTAGTATGGGTGTGTATTGTTAGAACCGTCCAGTTAAAGTTTTGATTATTTGCTATCTATCTTTCTGGATAGGCAATCATTTTGCCCTATGAATTAGGATAATTGATGTTATTCAAAGATATTTGCTGTAGGGTATCTAGATATATTTACTTGAGGGTATCTTTAAGGTTTTTAAAGTATTTTTTAAGTTTATTTATTTTGAGAGAGAGAGAGAGAGAGAGCGCACAAAAGTGGGGGAGGGGCAGAGAGAGAAGGAGAGAGAGAATCCCAAAATGCACTGGCAGTGCAGAACCAGACGTGGGGTTCAAATCCAGAATGGTGAGATCATGACCTGAGTCAAACTCAAGAGCCAGATGCTTAACCGACTGAGCCACACAGGTGCCCTGAGGGTCTCTTTAATTTTTAAAGATAAATGAACTCCCAAATTCTATTAACATGTTTTCTTTTGGTAATAAATAAACTGAGTTGATTTAGTGCCCATATTCTGATCTGTACTTTAGTAAACAGAATTTGGGCTTGGGAACTAGATAAAATTGGGTGCTAGCGTTTAAAAGGTTTTGTAGCCTTGGCAATGTTTTTAACCTCTACACGTTTTACGGTATGCAACTTTAGGCAAATTTTTAAAAATTATTATTTTTTTAATTTTAATTACAGTATTATTATCATACAGGGTTATATTCATTTCAGGTGTACCATACAGTGATTCAACAATTCTATACGTTACACAGTGCTCATTATGACAAGTGCTCTCCTTAATCCCCATCACTTATTTAACCCATCCCCCCATCCACCTCCCCTCTAGTAACCGTCATTTGTTCTCGGTAGTTAAGAGTCTGTTTCTTGGTTTGTCTCTCTGCCTTTATTCCCCCTTTGCTTGTTTGTTTTGTTTCTTAAATTCCACATAAGAGTGAAATCATATGGTATTTGTTTTTCTGTGATTTATTTCACTTAGCATTATACTCTCCAGCTCCATCAATGTTGTTGCAAATGGCAAGATTTTATTCTTTTTATGGCTGACTAATATTCCATTGTGTGTACACACACGCACACACACATATGTGTATATGGTATATATATATTATATATATATATAATATATATATATGTGTGTATATATATATAGTATATATATACCACATTTTCTTTAGCAATTCATCTATTGATGGACAGATAATTGGGCTGCTTCTGTAATTTGGCTATTTTGAATAATGCTGCAATAAACATGTAGGGGTGCACGTATCACTCTGGATTAGTGTTTTGGTATTTTAATCATTCTGAATGTCAGTTTCCTAATCCTTGAACTTGTCATAAATGTGTGAAATTGTCTTAAAACGTGGGTTAACACACGATGAAATAGGGATTAAGATACCATTTTAACTAAACGTGTTGTAAACTTCTGAGCATTATGTCTGACACATAAACTTCCAACAATCAATTTATCCACTCCATTTATTCCACAGATATTTATTTAGGTGTAGTACTACTTCTACTTCTAGTACCAGTAAGACTGACAACAACAATAATCTATCTCCTATTTTTATCACCTACAGTAGGATTTCTCAGCCTTTTCTGTGCAACTGAATCTCCTGGAAATTTGTTTTTCTAAAAAAAGAAAAAAATAGATCTATAATTTATATATAAATTTAGAAAGAGGGACAGAGGGAGAGAGAGAGAGTGAGGACAATTCATAACCAAGTGATTCAAATTGATTATATGTAAAATGGGTAATGCAGTGTCCATGTTTAACTATGAATTCAGACTATATTGGTAGCCCTCAAATCTCACTTTGGGAAACTCTAAATCTAGAGTAATAACTGAATACTTAAATCTTTCAGTTTCTTATTTAATAACAACAACATCACAAAACTTTAGGTATTATTTTGTTAGCTTTGGGATATATTAAGTTTATTCATTCAAAAATATTAAACACCAACTATTTGACAAACATTGTTAGGCACTGGGAATCTAGGTTTCTTCCACCATCTGAGAGGGGAGTATTCCTAGGAAAGCTTTTGTAAGCTAAAATGGTGTAAAACAAAGAATCAGTTTTGAGTGTTCTCACACCCAAGAAAATCACCTCTCATAGACTTCTCTGATAACTTAGGATATACCTTAGGACATAATAGATACACAAAAATCAAGGTAAAGCACAGACGCACACAGACACAGGTCCAAGCTATGGAGGCTTGGTGCTGAGATGCAAAGTGTAGTTCCTGGGAAGGGATTGGTGGGTGCCTTTGATACCGGGGTGCATGCTACCTTTGTAATGGCTCTGCAAAACAAATCCTGAACACTGTTTTCACTTTTTGCCTTTTTTTCATAAAAGCAAAACTCCTTTTCAGATTATTTTCCTTTAGCAAAAATAAGTAACTAATGTAGGTCATTTGTAAAAATGAAGTGGCATTATGGGAACCTTTAAAAAGTGAGGGATACCTGTACTGCTTAGCAAGAAGAACATCATACTTGTTCCAAAGAACACACAATCTAGTGAAAAAGACAACTAAAACAGTAGTAAAAAATAAAGTTTGAAGAATATTCTGATAGGGAATAGCAGGATACCGTTTCATGATCTTCAGTCTTTTACCTGCCATCCGTTTTGCTAGAGCATTGATATGTTTATGAAAAGCATGCCCACATAAAGTCATGTAATCTATTCACTGTGCAAGAACACTAATATATATATTTTTAAATGAGTGCTACAAATGCACTGTCCTGCCTAGAAAAAGATTATGGTCTTGCTTTTCCATTTCTAGGGTCTTAGTGTATTCAACTTCAGACATTTCTAAAACTGAGAAGATCCACACATGCTATTATTACTAAAGATTACTTGATAAAGTTAAACCCAAACTGAGGTTCTGAAGCAAAGTCTATCTCAACACAAAAGATAAGCTACAGAAGGATTTCTTTGGCAATATTTTAATTGTTTCACATGATTTTAGGACCAAAACTCCAGTAGTTTTTGTCCATTACTCTTTGTTTTAAATTCACGTAACAGTGCTTTTCAAAGTTAATGTAATGACCCTCTAGAGGAGGGGTCAGCAAACTACAGCCTACAGGCCAGATCCATCCTGATGTCTGGTTTTCTAAATTAATATTTATTGGGACATAGTCACACCCATTTTCTGTTTTATTGTCATGGATTTGGAGAGAGGGATAGCTTGCAAAGGGGCACAAGGAAACTTTCAGGGGTAATGCAAGTGTTTATCTTAATTGATTTTCATGGGTGTATAAGTATGTCAAAACTGATCCAATTGTTGATTTGAAACACGTGCAGTCTCTTGTCCTTCATTAGACCCCAAAAGTTGATTAAAAAAAGAGGTGTAGAGATAAAGATCAAGTTTAAAAAATAAAACATACAGATTGCATACCCAAACATCATTTAAGTTCAACAGACATAAAATTATTCAGTCAAACTGCCATAAAAAATTTTAACAATCTCAATGTCTATACCTATTTTGCTGGGAATTAGTAACAACCCTTTGTTACTAATCAGCATTCCACAATTAGCATTCCCCAAAACAGTATTTGAGTAGCACTGTTCTAAGAAATACAACAGAAAGCTGATGGCATCCCTATTCCACATGCCTGTTACAATCTGTATAAAAATGAAACAGTTACCTGACTATAACAGGCTATGGTGTAGTTCCAAAGACAGTGATTTAGGGCTCATCAGTAGGCAATAAAATGAAAAACAGCAAGGACTTTGGAAACCATCAGGCTGGGATTCAAACTCAATTTCTTTCATTTTCCTCATCTTACAGTATAGGTGAATTATGAAACTGCTTCCTTTCAGTTTGTCATAGGACGAAATGATAAAATAATGTTCTCTTCATGAGGCTGTTTGTATCTTTCCTTGGCAACATGCATGTAGTAGGTATTCAATAAATATTTGTTAGCTGAACAAAGAGCCTAGAAAATTGCAGTTCCAGAGTTGCTAAGCAACTTGCCAGAATATAGTAGTTACTGACTATTGCTTATCTCCTGCTGGTTGTGATTCTTGTCTGGAGACTGGATTTAAAACATTTTCTTATATGTAAGTCATTTAATTAAAAAAAAAAGCTAAGTATTATAGGCAATATTTGCCAAATGTAGAGGTAATTTCTCTATATGAGTGTTGTAATTTTCAAATTACCTATATGGCAGAGACAAATATTTGTTTTGTAGACATATATCCTTTTTGTAGAGTAGAAAATATTTTTTGTAGAATAGAGAAATATTTCTTTAAAAAGTGTATATATTTCTTTAGCAATTAATTGCTGTATTGAGTTTACTGAGTATGTATGAAGTGTAATTTCCATGGTAATATATTATGTAAATTAAAAACGTCATCTATTTTTTTTAGGGTTTTGTATTTCCATAAAACAGGAATCTGAAGAGATCACGGAACACTTATCAACATTAGGTGTAAATGTCGCAATTTCTTTGTTTATAAACCAGCATTAGTGGGAATTCTCCATATACCAGGCTCTGGGTCAAGCACTTTTTCTGACCTAATCTCATTTAATCCTCATAACTAACCTATAAGGTTAATACCGGTATTGCCATATTACAAGCTTTCAAAGGACATCTTGCATGAGGGGTGATAAATAGAAAAACAGAGATTTTCACTCAAATCAGTTTGTCATATTTTTTGTTTCTCCATACTACAATGCCTATAATGTGAGGTGAGACAAAAATCTGACAGCAGAATGAATTACAACACCTTTGTAAAACAAGACTCTGAGCTGCCCCGATTGCCTGGATTCACTGAGGTTTTCCAAAGATATTCTTTAATAGAAATCTCAAACCTTTGGCGTGCCTAAATCCCTAGACATGCAAGACTGAATAAATGGGAATTGAACATGACTTGGTTCTGTAAGTTAAAATTCCTGAAATTTATGGCCAGGGAGGATTTTTTGAGGACTTAGAAAAATGGAGTTAGAGAAGCCCCCTGAGGAGTTCCTCCTTACTCTCCAAATATTCTTCAGAATGGGACAGAAAATACCAGTTGCAATCTAACAAATGCTTTCTGGATCCGTTCTACATACATTTCTTGGATTCATTTCCAGGTTTCCAGAGGCTTCCAAGAATTTGAGCCCTTCTGTACTTCCTTTTTTTATTTTAACGTTTACCAATTGAGTGCCATATTATAGAGATTAGTTAGTTCCTATGTGTTTGGCCTCATATAAACAATCTTTGACAAAAATTCCATAATGGAACCTATGGTAGAGAGCAAATTTTGGAGTCCTGCTGCCTAGATTTGGACCCTATTTTCTTGATTCCTCTTTGTGTAACTTTGGGCAAATTAACCTTACTGTGCCTGAGTTTTCTTATCTATTAAATAGAGATATTAATGACACCTTTCTTATAGGCTGTTCTGAAGATTAATTGAAGAAATATTTTTTTAAAACACTTAGGACAGGGGCGCCTGGGTGGCTCAGTCGGTTAAGCGGCCGACTTCACCTCAGGTCATGATCTCACGGTCCGTGAGTTCAAGCCCCGCGTCGGGCTCCGTGCTGACAGCTCAGAGCCTGGAGCCTGTTTCAGATTCTGTGTCTCCCTCTCTCTGACCCTCCCCCGTTCATGCTCTGTCTCTCTCTGTCTCAAAAATAAATAAACGTTAAAAAAAAAAAACACTTAGGACAGTGTATGGTTTAGCATATAGTAAATTATGAATGTATTTACTTTTATTAATTAGTTTCATTTATACAGATTTGAACATTTTTGTGATTCTGCTCTTTCCTCTTTGTTGAACAAAGGAATAAAAAGTAATAAAGAAAGAAGACTAAGAAAATAAAGAAGAAAGACATGTATCAGAAAAAGAGGCAGGGAGGAGGAAGATGGGAGAGGGAAGAAAGAAGAAAGATGGAAAGGAGATAGATGTGAAATAAGAAGGTCAATTAGGAGCACACTTAAGTCTCTTCTAGTCAAACATGTTTTGACATTCAATGAAAACTTTGTATACTCTTGGAATTTTATATCCATTCATATTTGAATATGTAGATACCTCCTTAGGCAAGTTGATTTGCTGCTGAATCTTGTGGACTTAATAAAGGCATCTGCAACTTACTAATAAAAATAAACATTTAAAAGTTGTGAAGCCAAGAACCGTCACATCACCCTTTACGTTGGCTCACAACCACATAAAAGCCTTGATTTATAACTTCGCTTAAATAGGGTAATTTCCTGGTGCACAGTTAGAGCATCATAACTTATCTGCAGTACATTTATCTCTAGAAGGGTCAAATGTATAATTTCTCTACCACATGATGCTGAATTTTCTCTATTATGGTTATTTTGGCCAGGTTGTAGGTTAAAAGCAACTCTGAACATCTTCTTTCAAATGCAACACAAATGCTTTCTTTGCACATGATTACATGTTAAGTTAGCACAGCTCTTGTAAGGGAAAATTTATAAGGCTTCCCGGAAAAAAAGAGTCGAAGACTGCTGTTTTATGATTTCACTTTGATCAAATTTGTAGGCATAATCTGAATATGACCTTTTTCTAAGATTAACAATTCCTTCCTTAAATGCTGACCATGGTAAGGAATGGTAGTTTTATAATTTGAATTTTTAAAAATTTCCTGGGTGATGCTGTTCTTTTCAAGGACAGACATAAACAGAATGTGGAATGGGATAGAATGACAATGGAATTTGCAAATGGAATTTAGGAATGATGCTAATGGGCCTTCTCTGCAAGTTTACTGTTTTTAGAAAAGAGTCCCAGTACTATATCATATACACCACTGTGCATGCATGTGTATCCAGCTATCACGGGTTTCAGTCATTATCATAAAGATTTATGCTGAACCTTATTTCTAATAACAAATATGTTTTATTTTGGTAAGCTGCCATTTTTGTGACTAATATTCAGTTTTCCTATATGTCTGTATAGATGTAAAAATATCATTCCATAGCTATATCTATATTTTATGTATTTATACTTAAAAAGCCATCTGACACCTTTGACATATAAGACTTGACATATTATTCACTTTTGCCAGCTAAACCCTCGTCTAAATATAATTCCTTAAAAAATAACAAATATAGGTTATTTCAGTTTCCTAAAATACCATTGGAGAATGCATACATATATCCATGTTCATGGATGCCCATGTAGAATTCTAATTTTTTAAAAATAATTGTTAAGTGTATCAAAGTCACTGGGAATAACACTGGATAACATTGGTCTCCTTTGCTTTTCTAGTCACTATTTCTTACTTAACAAATTAGTCCAAAACTGAGTGCTTTAGAAAACAAATAAGTTTATTATTTCTCATGCTTCCTATAGGTTAGGAATTTGGACAGGGAACTATGGAAATGGCTTTTATTTCTTCCATGATGTCAGAGGCTTCAACTGGGATGATTTTATGGCTGGGATGACTCAATAGCTGGAGGCTAGGATCATCTAGAGGTATCTTCACTGGTATGTGTGGCAGTTGATGCTAACTGTAGGCTGAGTCCTGACCTGGGCTGTCAATTGGCGTCCTCGTGTGGGCTTCCTCACAGCATGGCAGCAGGGTTCCAGAAGCAAAGGTCCCCATAGAGCCAGTTGGAAGCTTTATTGCCTTCTAAGGCATAGCTCAGAAGTCACATAATGTTACTTCTGGCATTGTTACAAGCCTGCCCAGTTTCACTGACACAGCCTCTCAATGAGAGGAGTGTCATACCACATTGTAAGAAAAACATGTGCAGTGGAAGATATTGTTGTAGCCATTACTGGAAAATTCAGTCTTCTATATTGGTATAAAGGAGAACAAAGCCCGTAATCAGCCATTATTAGCTCTTTTTAATGTATTTTGCAGTTCATTGATTTTAATTCCATCAATAATCTCAGAATTTGGACCAGGACCCACAGCCAAATTGAACCTTAGTGTCAACATGTAACATCATTGTACTGTGTCTTTTACAGTGCATGTTAGTATGACCTTACAATTCACTGTAGACAATTAAGTATTCTGTCCTGTAGGACTCTGCCAGAGAAAACAAACAAAACCACCCTAGTTACAGTAGCTAAACATCCAGCAGAAGAATATCCCTTTATTGATATCTAGAAGAAGTGTGAAGCAAGAGTAATACTAATTTGTACAAAATAATAGCTTCTTGAGGTAGCCATGCCAATCATAGGGTTTCTGGGCTCCTCTTTGTGCACTGGTATTGAGCAGCAGTTCTCAAATTATTATCCACTTACCGCTTGCATCAAAATCGAGAGCAGGGGTTAATAAATCACAGCCAATGGACTAAATCTGGCCTGGAATTTGAATGGCTCAGTTTGTACAGAGTGTTTTTGTTTGTTTGTTTGTTTGTTTTACATTTTTAAAGACAAACAATAACAAAAATGACACAAAACAAAGAAAATTATGTGACAGAGACCACCAAAACATAAAATATCACTATCTGGCCCTTTTTAATGTGTATTTATTTATTCTGAAAGAGAGAGAGAGAGAGAGAGAGAGAGAGAGAGAGAGAGAGAGAGAGAGATGTGTGCAGCAAGAGAAGACAGAGAGAGGGAGAGAGAACCCCAAGCAGACTTTGAGCTGTCAGCTTAGTCAGTAGGTCTCAAGTCCATGAACAATGAGATCATGACCTGAAGCCAAAATCAAGAGTCCTCAAACTACTGTGCCACCCAGCTGCCCCGCTGGCCCTTTAAAGAGAGGTTGCTGTCCCACTATTCTAGCATACTTGGTAAATGCAGATTCCTGTTTCATCACTGACTTACTGAATCTGAACTGGGGGTGAGAGGTCAATTTTGAGAATTTTAGCTTTGAAGAGTTTGCATGTTTTTTTTATGTCTGATAGATTTTGAGAAACACTAATTTTGGTTGTCTACAAATATTTGGAAACATGCTTGATTTAGCTAATTTGATCAACTAACTGTTTTTTGTTATTAGATATTGCTTTTTAAGACATAGACATGATTCTGCTCAACACAGTGGGTTTGTATACCATAGCCAGGAAACATTGAATTTAAATTAGGTAGCACTTTTTCCTGAAAGTGAAGATTTAAACAAAATTTTGACTTTGAATTTCAACTTTTTTTTTGTTAATGTTTATTTTTGAGAGAGAGAGACACAGAGAGTGTGTGAACAGGGGAGGAGCAGAGTGAGAGGGAGACACAGAATCAGAAACAGGCTCCAGGCTGGCAGCACAGAGCCTGACGTGGGGCTCGAACTCACAAGCCGCAAGATCATGACCTGGGCTGAAGTCGGATGTCAACCGACTGAGCCACCCAGGCACCTGATGTTTTGTTCTGTTTGTTTTTAATTTTCTTGAGATATTTGTAGCATTCTTGAAGACTATGCTGCCCTTTGTTAGTGGACAGTAAACTCTCCAGTAAATTGTTAGCGTTTCCCTAAAATATTAAGGTTGTATACAATGTTGTTTTTTCCAACATTGAAATGATGTTCCTGTGCCACTATAAAAGATTAAATTGTAACATATTTATATTATGGCATATTTAGCAGCCATTATAGTGTTTGGAAAAACCATTAAAGAAATAGAAGGATGGGTATAGTGAAAGAAAAATTTAGGTAGGTTATAAAACAACATGTAGTATAATTCCATTTGTATCAAATAGCTAAATACATCTGTATGTCTATATGTCTTTAGCCTCTATATATCTATCCATCTACCTATTTATCTACCTTCCTCTCTACTTACCTTTTTAGATGAAGGGTAGAAGGATAGAGATAAGAATGTTAAGAGAAATAATAGGAGAATATACCAAAATATTAGTAGCAAATTTGCCAATTTGTATTTTTTCATTTTTTTACTTTATAATTAAAATAATGTTATATAAAAAAGAAAACAGTGCTTAAAATTTCAAATTATATGATTTCCTGAATTGACCTATAAACCTCTTCTTTAGGGAGAAAGTTTTAAAATGGGTAAAAAGCATTTGCATGAGTCACTTTCAATTGAGTTTTGAATGAGATTTCAGGAGGCAAGACTAAAACAGATTAAAGTAGTAATGATAAGGGGCGCCTGGGTGGCTCAGTCGGTTAAGCGTCTGATTTCGGCTCAGGTCATGATCTTGCGGTCCGTGAGTGCAAGCCCCGCGTCGGGCTCTGTGCTGACCACTCAGAGCCTGGAGCCTGTTTCAGATTCTGTGTCTCCCTCTCTCTCTGACCCTCCCCTGTTCATGCTCTGTCTCTCTCTGTTTCAAAAATAAATAAACGTTAAAAAAAAAAAATTAAAGTAGTAATGATTGCCTTTTCCAAATACAATAGCAAATAAGGGGCAGAATATGGTGAGAATCAATCTAAAGAATATGGTGAGAATCAATCTCCAAGCTCATGTTCTGAATGGTTATAGTAATATTATGATCCAACAGACGTGATTAAAACAAAATAAAAACATAAACAAAAGGCTGATCAGATTTATTAACTCCCAGGGCGTGGAGGGAAGTTATGCTTAAAAAAAGATATTTCATGCTTGTACAAATAAAGTATCTGTGTTATCCTTGCCTTTTTTTCTCTAAATATATATATATTTTTTAATTGACAGTTGATGGCAGGCTAAATGTCTTTAGATATAATTAATATAAAGGATTCAGGTAATGAAACAAAAGTTACGCTTAAGTAGCTTTTACTTTTAGGTTTACTGTTTGGTGCAAAGATATCTTCAACTTTAAATGTTGTAATCAAACTTATGTTATATCTTTATTGCCTCAAAGTATTTTTTATAAATACCTGTTTGTTGCTTAATTATCTTGCTATTATTACATTTCCATCCTTACTGCCATTTTTTCTTCTTTCTTAAAAAAAAACACTAGTGATGTCCAATATCATTCAAGGGTGATTCACAGCCTTGTCTTTTATGATTCCTTGCTACCAACTTTTTGTCCCAAGCATACCAAACTGTTTTCAGTTTTTTAAATTGAAGACAATTTTCATAACTTTAAATTCGTAAAATGAATTGATAATTGATAATTTTTATTGCCTTTCACCATGCTTTTTCTCTTTTAAAGCCCTTCCCCTGCCTAATTCATTTGGCAAACTTGTATTCATTCCTAGAGCCAGAGAGATGTTTTCTCTGTAAAATTTTCTTTCTTGGTCCTCTAAAAGCTACTTTTGTTTTGTTTTGTTTTGTTTTGTTTTGTTTTGTTTTGTTTCATATCACTAATCCTCCAGATCCTACTTGGTACTAACACTACTATAATCTGTTTCTTTCTCTAATATGGTACTTATCACATTATATTGTTTCTCTACAACATTTGAAGAAGGTTCTTATCTTCTTTAAATTTGAGTCTCCAACACTCAGAACCTACAAAGCACCCAATAAATATTGTCTCACAAATGAATCAATATTCCCCTTCATAACATTTTTCACCTTAAACATTCTGACCTGATTACACAATTCTCAGATTATAGCTCAGGCCAGTTGCTGTATTTACTCATTTTACACAGAAATTTCATGTGACAGCAATTTTCCTATCATCTCAGAGATAATTGAATGAAGAATAAAGCCAGGGGTGTTTGCTCCTAAATATTGATCTTGGTATGCTCATTCATTGTTACTGCCTTTACTCTGAACCACACAGTACTAGAAATGATGAGCCCTGCCCTCAACCTAGTGAGGAAGGCAGATATGCACAGGTAATAAAGGGGACCATTTGACTGAAACATGGTAATGGGAAGACACTTAAGGAGGTTGCTTAAGTGGTTGTATGTGTAACCCATAGAATTTAACATCCTAAATTGTAGTCTGTGGTGTTGCTTGTAAAAATGATAACACCATAGTCTGTGTTAAATTATCTAGGTGTGAGTATTAAGAAAGCCTGCCTGATATCAGGTTTGGCCAGTGAGGGGGGGAACTGTGTGTTACTGATTGCTTGGTACTGTCTAAGTGTAAACTGATAATTTTTAATCATTTTAGTGCCTACCCCTTCCACTTTCAAAAATGTCCCAGTGAGAATGATAAATAATATATCATATTAGAGATGAGCCATCTCCTTATGGGAGATTCATAATAAGAGATCATAATATTGGGAAGTAATATTCCTTTGGGATGTTAAATATATTTTTACATTTAATCCTCATAACAGCCCTGTGGGGAATTGTTATAAGGATCCTAATCTTACAGAAGAGGTAACTGAGGCACAGGAAAGGTCAGAAATATGCCCAAGTACTATAGCTAATAAATGTAAGAAGCAAGATTTAAATGAGGATAGAATCTTCAGAATTTATAACCTCAAATGTTATATCACACTGCCTTCTGATTGGAACCGTTTTTTTTTTAAATCAAATTTATTGTCAAATTGGTTTCCATACAACACCCAATGCTTATCCCAACAGGTGCCCTCTCCTCAATGCCCATCACCCACTTTCCCCTCCCTCCCACCTCCCATCAACCCTCAGTTTGTTCTCAGTATTTAAGAGTCTCTTATGGTTTGCCTCCTTCCCTCTCTGTAACTTTTCCCCCCTCCCCCATGGTCTTCTGTTGAGTTTCTCAGGATCCACATATGAGTGAAAACATATGGTATCTGTCTTTCTCTGTATGACTTATCTCACTTAGCATAACACTCTCCAGTTCCATCCACGTTGCTACAAATGGCCAGATTTCATTCTTTCTCATTGCCAAGTAGTATTCCATTGTGTATATAAACCCCATCCTCTTTATCCATTCATCAGTTTTTTTTAAATATAATTTATTGTCAAGTTAGCTAACATACATTGTGTGTCAAGTTAGCTAACATACATATACACTGTGGTCTTGGTTTCAGGGGTAGATTCTCCTGATTCATTGCTTATATACAACACCCAGTGCTCATTCCAATTGCCCTCCTCAATACCCGTCATCCATATTTCCCTCTCCCACGCTTCCCCCATCAACCTTCAGTTTGTTCTCTTTATTTAAGAGTCTCTTATGGGGTTGCCTCCCTCTCTGTTTGAAACTATTTTTCCCCTTCCCTTCCCCCATTGTCTTCTGTTAAGTTTCTCAAGTTCCACATGTGAGTGAAGACTTACGATATCTGTCTTTCTGTGACTTATTTTACTTAGCCTAATACCCTCCAGTTCCATCCACATTGTTAAAGAAGATGTAGTTTATATATATATAATGGAATACTACTTGACAATGAAAAAGAATGAAATTCTGCCATTTGTAAAATGCATTTTATTTAGGTAGCAAAAGTATATAAAGAACTAGGTTTTTAGGAACAAGATCATTCATTCACTCATTCATTTATTTATTCAGTAAATGTTTATTGACTACCGACTACGTGCCAGGCAGTGTCCTAGACACTAGGAACACATCAGCAAACAAAATCTCCCAAATCTCCAAAATTTCTGATGGATTTTGCACAAATTTCAGGAGTTGGAGTTTTGTACTGTATTTTTGTGTCATCACTTGGCAGATATTTTGACGAAAGTCCATGTTGCATCCTATGGATAATACTAAAACAACAATAAAAACAAGTTTGGCTATGTGAATATGATGGGAAGATGCAGCCATGAATATATTACATATAGGTGATGAATAGGACCCACTCCGCTGAACTTTGGCACTGGATAGACCTTTAATTTAGGAAACATTTATCCAGTGTCCACTCTGTGCCAGACTCTGTGGTGAGCTTTCCTCTACAGCAGGCTACCATGTTACTCTCAGAATAACCAGAAGAGAGGTGTGTCTGTCTCTACACTGTATTTCTATTATTTGCAAGTGAGTGGAATTAATCACCTATTAATTACTTTTTTGAAAATAGAAGCACCAATCCACACAAAACCACACGGAAACACACACTCTGTCCCCAAAGACTAGGTTTCAGGGGAATTAAGGTACTTAAAGATAAATCAATGGGGCCCCTAGGTGGCTCAGTCGGTTAAGCCTCTAATTTTCGGTTTCAGCTCAGGTCATGATCTCATAGTTCATGAGATCTAGCCTTGCATTGGGCTCTATGCTGGCAGCCTTGAGGTTGCTTGAGATATTCTCTCTCCTTCTCTCTGTCCCTCCCCTGCTCATGCTCTCTCTCTCAAAATAAATAAATAAACATTAATTTTTTAAAAAACATATAAATTATTAAGAAGACGTGTACCCTCTCTCATAACGGTGTTCAGAAAAAAGTTCTCAGGTAGATGTTAATGTCACTGTTCCTTGGAGTCTATTTAGGTGGGGCCTTGGAGTATTCTGTCAGGGTTTGACCCCATTAGCTGTGGTCCATTTAGCAGAAGTCTTATTTGCAATTCCTCATACAGCAGGATCAAGCCTGCTTTCGTAATCAGGCAGAGTAAGTACTGACAAACGGATAAATAAGGACACTGGAGAATTTTACTAAGCCTGACATTAATGTTTGGGGCATTTTAATTATCAAAAAAAATTAGTTGTTTTCCACTCTCACTACTTTTAAACCATTTGGGAACCGTTATGCAGATGTAACTTGAATGCAACTGTTTGTAGCACCATTAAAGGTTAAATTTGCATAAAGATTAATTCATTAAATGAAAACTCTACTATATTGAAGGTGCATTACATTGTAGATTGACTAAAACTCCATTTTGTAGGTTGACATTGAAACAATTGCACTTAGATAATACTGGTAAATAGTATCAGGAGAGCCCTGTCAAAAAGAATAAAAAAAATTGAGGAGGTCAGACCATCTGCATTCTACCCTTGTGGTTAAGTTAGACTAAGACACAGTATATTGTATGTGTCTAATGTGAAACATATTTGCTGATGTGTTTGTTCTTTTAGTTCAGTGAAATATAATTTAGTATACTCGGTAAATAATCCTCTGATATGAATTAACGAAAATAAAAAATGAAGGTCTAAGAGCACAGAGAATGTTGCCATGATACAAAGATGGAGACTAGCTTAGTAAAATGTGGATGGGAAAATTCCATGACCTGAGTGGTCTGCTGTTTCTCTTCTGTCCCCAGAATCTGCTGGCTTTAAAGACATTGTAAGAGAAGTTCATAAAACATTTATATATGTGATTAAATGCTCTCTAACTTAAAACCTAGGGTATATGTCTTCTGGATAATTCATTGAATTTGTAGATTCAATTGTGGTTAGTGTAGATTTCTGAAATTTCTACATCCATTGGCAATAAAAATTCTTCCTGAATCTAAATGTAAATCAAATGGTAACATTTATTGCTCTTACAGAATGTAATTACAAACATTGTTTGTTTCTTACTCCTAGGAAGGATTGAAATGGTACAGAAAAATTATGGCCTCCATAAACCATTGGTTGCCATTGTCCTCTATTCATACAGAACCTTGTTTGGAGATAAAACTACAAATTTTTAAAAGTTGGCCAAGGTGCCATATCAGGAGATGCTACCAGTTTCCACAGTTATTTTAAAAACAATCCCTTTCTCATTCAGTGCCAGGTGAAACAAGTTTGGAGGTTCCCAGCCTGATTTTCTCTTTGAAGACTCTGGTGTCCCTTCAGGTGTCTCACTGTTTTAAAGCAACAGGTGTCTGTTTGGATATTCTCTTCAAGTCTGTCTTTAAATTTTGGAAAGCAGTGAAGGATTAGAGGATCTAATAAGAGGAATTTACTTAGAGATCAGCCAAAACTTCCAGTTCTTTGTCTTCAGTTTCTGTCAAGAGCAAATGATGATACCCCTAAAACAGAGACACTGGCTGAACAAAGCATGTCTGGTTGTCACATGCATACCTTTATTGCAGAGGGTGGTATGTGGACAAGAGTGTTAAAGAAAAGTAGAGATAAAGAGCTCTAGGGTCACTGCCTCCTGAGGCAGATTGCCCTCGAGGATAATAGCCGATTTGTCCGGTGTTTCTGGACCCTCATTGAGCTGGGGTCCTTTTCCACTGGCCCTTCTGAGAGAGGGGCATCTCCAGTCTAGGGTTTACAGACAAAAAAGATTCAAATGGGGGATTACTGAGGCAAACAGAGTAATGTTTGGTAGCAATTCTCTGGAATCAAGCCAAATGATAAAGGATAATTTGTATCTTAACATAATTAATTTTTCTTCCTTTTAAGGATTTTAGCTCTGTCAGCAGTCACTACTTTTGCTGTTTTTTTGTTTTTTTTTTTTCATTTTTGTAGCTTTAGTCACTCCACTGTAGCTTTCTCTGTTCTGTTCCTTTTCATATAAATAATGTTTAATAGTTGTTGTTGTTGTTGTTGTTGTTGTTGTTTCCGAGAGCATCAGTTTAGGCCACATAATTGTTAACAGCATCCTTTCCTCCTTCTAGAGAATGGTGTTAGTCACTGCTACTGAGCCGAGTAAGAGAGGAATAAAGCAACACTAAGACTCAGCCCAGTAGGTGGATGAAGGTGGATGATGTTGACAGCCAGGGGGAAACTGCATGAGCCTCTTCTCATTATTTCCTTCTCACCTGCGTACCTCAAGGGCAGGGGACAGCACAAAGAGTCTGAAGGGGGTGAGGAGGAGGGACAAAGAGAGGAAAAGAACAGATCAAGCCCTCTTTCTCCCTGCTGGCAACTAAGACAAGGCCGGGCCTGAGCCAGGGAAAGGCAATAGAAACTTATTATTTGTGAGATACATTCAAATTTGATCACAGTGAACTTTTTAATTCTTTTTAAAAATTTTTAAAAATATTTATTCTTTTTTTAAAAACATTTTTTAATGTTTATTTATTTTTGAGAGACAGAAAGTACATGAGCAGGAGAGGGGCACAGAAAGAGGAAGACACAGAATCCGAAGCAGGCTCCAGGCTTTGAGCTGTCAGCACAGAGCCTGACGCAGGGGTCGAACTCACAAACTGTGAAGTCATGACCTGAGCTGAAGCCAGAATTCTTAACCCACTGAGCCACCCAGGCACTCCATCTTTTTAATTCTTAAAATTAATTCGACATCCTAAAGCAACCTAAGCTACAACTATGCCCAAGATAGCATCTAGAGGTTGGGGAGTAAGACCCAACAGGAAGTTTTAAACTGTGGTAGGAGAAAAATAAAATCATTACTCGATTATCCCTGTTGAATCCGTCCCAAGAAATATGCCAGTGGCCAGTGTAATATTTGGCTCCTTGATTTATTTTTAGGGTTGCTTTGGAATCTTTAAATGAATAGCATAATAACTTTAAGAGGTGACAAGTGAATAATTTCATTCTCCTGGCTGTTTTCAAGGTGAAAAGATGAATAAGGAAGTTCAATGACTTGAATAAAGGAGGCTTTGAGGATCAGTGTGTCTAAATTAACTCAATAGGGGAGAATGAGTAAGGCGGGAGGGCTAGGATTCCGTTTCTGTCTAATTAATTCATGCCCCAACTTGCAAAGTCTGCATCAACCTTGACAAACTAATTTCTTTCCACTGCCGAAATAGTTTGCTAACATAGTTTCCTTTCTCTGGGACATCTTTTACCTCCCTGACAGGTGCAAAACACCTCTTCATCTAGGGCATCACATCTTCCATGTAACCTTACACCATACCATAGTCCTCTCTCCCACATGGAACTAACTGCTTGCTTGCTTTCCAACATTGAACAATATCCACACTCCTTTCAGATTCCTGTATTGTGACACTTTACTTACAAGTCTGTCTTTGTCTAGTTACTGTGTGAGCTTTTTTGAGGGCAAGGACCTTACCATATTTCTATTGTATTCCTAACATGTAATACCTTGCTTAGAATATACTGGATGTTCAACAGGTTTTTATTGAAAAAAATGAAAAGATTTATTCAAAGAATGACTTTGTCCCCATAATTGAGAGGAGACCAGGAGGGTGATCCAAAGTGACAGGAATAACGAGCAAGGATAAGATTCAGATATTATTGCTCTAGACTCCCAACATTTGTTACGTAAGTACTTTTTTCAATCCTCTAGAGTTAAAGATTCTATTACTTCATTAGTTATTGAAATTTAAATTTAAATGGAGCTGTTCAGTTTCCAATTGCACGTGCATCCAAATCTATCTTTAGTTTGCTTTTCCTCGGTGAACTTTTTATGTGAAACAGATCCCAGCATGAGTTATGTAGTTGAAACAACAACACGGCTATGTCTGTGTATTTATTTTGTTCATTGTTTTCCTTTTTTCCCTTGCATTACAAATAAGTTAATGTGTTTGTTGAAATTGGGATAAATTTTAATTCTTGGTGAGTTCCTTCAATATTTAGACAACTTACGTTCAATCAGTGTGAAGTTGGTAAAGACTATCTTGTATAGTCAGAGTGAATGCAATTATATCAGTTGTTGCTTGTAGATGATATGATTGCTTGTATTCAGTTTGTTATACGAGGCATTGTAAGCACTTAGCAGTGTAATCAATTGTTTATGTAATAACTATCTTTCAAAAAGTAATTATTTGCAAAGTGTTGGTGTGTTCTCTTGAAATATAACATGCAGTCTCCTTCTATTTGTGTTTTGATGCTGAAAGAAAAAGTTTAATTCAGGAAATTGTGAAATGAATTTGGTGGACATCTGTCTTGAGAGTAACTGTGACAGTAGTTCCTTAAAATTTGTTTCATGAGAGTGTAGTTAGTAACATTGAAATATGGCAAGTTTTAGTTTGTGGAAACCAGACAAATTTTCAACTGCTATTGCTTCATTCTGAAATAGCATATGTGTTTGTTTGGGACTTTTAGAGACTCAGCTGGCATGATGGTATTGGTAAACTGTTTCAGAGCTATTCACAGAACCATGTAGGAGCATAGACTATCTGAGAATAGGCATTGTAAATGCCTTGAAATCAAATAAAAATAGATCCTAATCTGGGAGCTTATTATTTTGTAGGTAAGGCAGATTCTGTTGTGCATTGTGCTGGCCGCTGTACACAGGTCTTAGAAATGTACAAATGGCAATTGTTCTCTGGAGTCATATCACAGAGGGGCAATAATGTAGCAATTCCCCAAACTTTAACAAGTTCGCTGGACATGGTAAGCTGGAGAATCCCTCTGCCAGATGGTTCACTGTGGTCCCGGACAAAGTGTACAGAGAGGGGATGTTCATTAAATGATGACCTGAAAAGGTGAAAGCAAAGAGATTGAGAAAGTTTAGCATATTTTTTCCAAGTATATCTGTTGCATGGTAAGTGGCAGTTTGTTATTTTGAGGCAAAGTGAAGTTGAATGAGCATTGAGAACAAACATTCTAAATTTCAGTGACCATATGGGCATTTCAGTGCCCAACATAATGTCTTTAGTCCAAATTATTTAACAGCATAGAGGGCTTAAGCACTCATCCTTTAGTTAGATTATGTCATTTGAAAGGGCAAACCAATCACTTAGATTTGTTGGAAATATCTTGTCCTATTTTATGAGTTGATATTAATTGTTTTTGACAAGATTTGCCTTCTTTGCATCAGATTCTTTTTGTTTTTCCTTAAAATGCTTATTTATTTTGGGGGAGAGGGGAGGGGGAGGGAGGGAGGGAGAGAGAAAGAGATAGAGAGAGAGAGACAGAGAGAGAATCCCAAGCAGGCTCTGGCTGTCAGTACAGAGACTGACACAGGGTTCAATCCCAGGACCATGAGATCATGACCTGAGCCAAAACCAAGAGCCAGATGCTTAACCGACTCAGCCACCCAGGCGCCCCTGCATCAAATTCTTAAGGTTAATTGTCTGTCAAAGGACATGCTCATTCTAAGTGAGATTTTTGGCCAGTCCACGATGGGTTTTAGGTCTGTTGATATGATGATGGGAATCTAGGGCTACTAAAGTGATGCGGACTCTGTAGTTGATGATTGGGAGTAGCTGACATCACCTCTACAAGCTCTGATTTAAGATAGGATGAACTGGACATACTATCAGGCAGTAAGTGGTAATGTCTATATTCTATATTATCCATATTGTTTACTTTTGGTAAGCTACTTAATTATTCCAGCCCTCAGGGCCCTCACCTATAAAATAGGTGGTTAGAAGATTATAAAGTCCCTTTTAGCTCTGCTCTTCTATGATTCAGAATTAGCATAGATACTACCATAGTTGATGAGCAACTTTGATTCCTCCTTTTTCTTATAATAATGACTATATGACTGAGCTCTAATGATGGAATGCGATCAAAAGTATAATGTGTGTCATTTCTGGGTTGAGGGTGGGGTTAAGAAGGAGGTATATCTTTTGGACTCTCTTTCTATTCCTGTTGGTGACCACAAGGCCAAGAAAATAACAAATTCACAAGATAGAGGTAATCTAGGTCCCTTAAATACCATTTTTTGGGGAAAAGAGTTATCCTTTGATCAAGAATACCAATTTTAACTTAATTTGAATGAGAAGTGATTGAGATTTAAGTGTTTATCTGTGTTAAAGTATTTCTCTAATAATTTGGGACTATCTAATTTCAAGAAAATGTACCAGTTGGAGGCAACTGGGCAGCTCAGTGGGTTAAGTGACTTCTGTTCAGGTCATGATCTCACTGCTCATGGGTTCGAGACCTGAGTTGGGCTCTGTGCTGACAGCTCACAGCTTGGAGCCTGGAACCTGCTTCATATTCTGTCTCCATCTCTCTGCCTTTCCCCTGCACATGCGCTCTCTCACTCTCTCTCTCTCTCTCTCAGTCTCAAATATAAATAAACATTAAAAAAAAAAGAAAAATGGGGCTCCTGGGTGGCCCAGTCTGTTAAGCATCCAACTTCGGCTCAGGTCATGATCTCGTGGTTTGTGAGTTTGAGCCCCATGTCAGGCTCTGTGCTGACAGCTCAAAGCCTGGAGCCTACTTCAGATTCTGTGTCTCCCCCTCTCTCTGCCCCTCCCCTGCTCAAGCTCTGTGTGTCTCTCTCTCAATAATAAATAAACATTAAAAAAATATAAAAAGAAAAGGAAAGAGAAGAGAAGAGAAGGAAAAGAAAAGGAAAAGAAAAGAAAAGAAAAGAAAAGAAAAGAAAAGAAACCAGTTGGGAGTCTTTTCTGTTTTATTTGTCCATTTAGAAAATCCTAAAGACCACCAAAAACTACTAGAAATAATAAATTCAGTAAAGTTGGAGGATACAGAATCAACATACAGAAAAGAGTTGTGTTTCTATATGCAATTATAACAACAAAATCTCTGAAAAGGAAATAAAGAAAACCATCTAGATATGCATAGCCTTTATGGGAAAACATTACAGGTAGTAAAGAGACAAGAGTTTTAGAAACATGTTTGATGGTATTAAGGAAGAAAATGCTATTTTTTCCCCAAATCTATCTTCTCTAGCACATTTAACAGATTCTTTGAACACTACCCATAATAGAGGGTATATTGGGCTAGCCTGGGTGACAGACTTGCCTTTTAGAAGAATAAAATCAAATGCTCTAGGTTACTACCATGTTTTCCAGTCTTGTAAATATACATTTTAATTAATTCAGCTGTGCACTGTTAGTATTGCAAGCCACAGAGCAAGATGTAAGTCATTTAGTTAGAAATCGTATTTATTATGTAGCAGAGCTTAACTGAAAGTGTGAGGAAGTATTTACAAAATGCTGAATCCAATAACATCTGCAGCAGATATCAAAAGAGGCTGAAAATTATATGCTACTTTATCCAGGGGACAAGACACCTGAAGATTATAAAAATAAATGTGAATAAAATGTTTGTAGATGATGCTTAGGACAAGCCTAATAGATGAGAATAAATAAATACTGAGGAAAAGTAAGGAAGTTATCATGGAAATTGTTTTCTATTATGAAAACTGGAAGGTCTCTTACATGGAAACTCAAGTTAAAATACATTTTTGTATGTAAAATTGAGAAAGAGTCTGTAGATTCTTTGTGATGTCACTTAAAAAGCAATTTTAAAAGCAGGAATTCCAAGAGAACCTGAAATGATTACAATTTGATTAAGTCTTGAGAGAGAAAAGAAATGTTTTTCCTATATTCTTGAAATAGTAGTCAAGGGAAGGAAAAAATGGTAGAATTATTGGATACTTAAATTAGAGGGGATAATGTAGATGTTGGTTTAATTCTAGTACCCTATTTTCAAGATGAGGAGACTGAGGTAAATATTATATACCCTGGTCATGTTCTATAATTAGTGGCAATATTAAAATTATATTTGTATTGACTATTTGAGGGCATGAGAGGATATCTGGCAGGCTTTTCCCCCATCTCACAGAGAATTATATCCTAACTTTGATGATGATGATGATGATGATGATGATGATGATGATGATATATGTGTAAAACTTTCATAACCTTTAGTATGAGTCAGATACGGTTTGCATGTGTTATATATATTAAGTCATCTTGTTCCCACAAGATGGGAATATCCCTGGACCCATAGATCATGCCTTTCAGTATTCAGATCCTGTGTATTCTACAACAGAGTAACAGGGTTGGTCTGTGTGATATATGATGGTATGTCACGTCTGACATTAGGTCATGGAAGACACCAAAGCTTCTGTCTTGAATGCATACTCGAGCTCTCTGTCTCTGTCTCTCTTGGAGGGAACTCAGCTGCCATGTCATAAGCAGCTCTACAAAGAAGGCCGTGTTGTGCACAAGTGAGACCTCTTACCGACAGCTAGTTGAATAAGTTCAGAAGAGGATCCTAGGGCCTCACTTGAGCCTTCACGTGATGGCAGCCTCAGCCAGTAGCTTGGCTAAAACTTCCTAAGATACCATGAGATAGAACCACCTAACTAAACTGCTCGGAAATTCCTGCATTGTATTTAGGATACTCTTCCCAGCTGTATTGACACCAAATGATTGTTTGTGGCACTCATTGTTTCTAATTTTTATGACATTTCATTTTTAAAGGCTACACTTAAGAGTTTGCCTTATTATAGAAGAAGTTTTGCCTGTAATTTCAAAATAGGAAAGTCTCACAAGTAGATTAGAGATAATATGAGGCAGAAGAGAGTTGTGATATAGGTTACTGATGCACAGAAGTTAAAGAGAGGTGAAGGAGTGGGATGCATTAGCTAAGAAGCGTGCTGGGGATGGACCCTTACCTTAGGCTGATAATTGCATTCTGTCTGTTAAACTGGGAGCTGAAACCTGTTTCCTTGGTTACAGGGGACTTGATGCTCAATAGTCAAAATTAAAATGATTTCAAGAGTGTTTGTTTCATAGTTGAGTGGGTTAAGAGAAAGTATTAGCTTTCCTTGGCCTAATATATTCTCTTTATATGACTCTGGTGATGTCAAGCTTAGCATATTATCTGACTTAAATCACTGATACTCAGCAACTGAAGATATTGGAAAATGTGTGATGCATGTGACTTAGAAATAAAAAAGAAAAATCAAAACAGTGACTTTGAGGAATAATTCATGGGGAACATTTGTAGGATTAATATAAATACTTCAGTCATGTGACACTAGTGATAATTAAAAAAAAATAATTATAAATTTGTATCAAGACATTGGCATGAATAAATGAGAACTTTATAACTGGGCTAAGAGTTTTATTTAAATAGAAAAACATTGGGGCGCCTGGGTGGCGCAGCCGGTTAAGCGTCCGACTTCAGCCAGGTCACGATCTCGCGGTCTGTGAGTTCGAACCCCGCGTCAGGCTCTGGGCTGATGGCTCGGAGCCTGGAGCCTGTTTCGGATTCTGTGTCTCCCTCTCTCTCTGCCCCTTCCCCGTTCATGCTCTGTCTCTCTCTGTCCCAAAAAAATAAATAAAAAACGTTGAAAAAAAAATTAAAAAAAAAAAAAGAAAAACATTGAAAAATTAAGTCAGATTGGGTTTATTTTTAATTCTATTGAGGCAGATCTTATAGATGGGGGATACTGGTAAGATATGCTATAACTCTGGAAGCCTTCCCAGATTCATTTGGCATAGTTAGTTGACCTGTCACATAAGGCACCATGTACATGACCTTAGACTTTATTGTGGCATGTGATTATTGGTCTCATATCTGTCTCTGGTTATTTCTGTCATGGTATTGTTACTAGATTAAGTATTATTTATCTTTCTATTACTATGTAGGTGTTGCTTGGAATATATTAAGAGCACAACAAAATATTAGACAATTAAAAGATAAAAACAGATACTATTTAGAAAAGGTAGCAACTCATAATATTTTTCAAATATTTTTAAGGAATCTCTGCACCCAATGTGTGGCTTGAATTTACAAACCTGAGATCATTGGTCTCATGTTCCACCCACTGAGCCAGCCAGGCACCCTGCAATTCATAAAATTTTTATTTCAAATATAGATGGCTGTTGCTAAAGACTGCTGAGTTTTGTAGAAATCTTTAAGGACAAGGAAACACAGATTCAGTAGTATTTTTTCAGGTTTTAAATGAAAAAAGAAGATAATAATTTATAGCATTTCCCAACAATACAAATCATTTTATCTGTCAAATTTACATAAAGAAATTAAATATGGAATATGTCATAATAATTTGATTCTATATACTATTTTACATGTTGTTTCAATCTTGCAAAAAATTATGAGATTTTAAATAGAATTTAAACATATTTGTTTACATTTTTCAGAATGTTTTCAATGATCCAGTCCATTCTTTCTTCACATATAGTGAAATATTTATTAATTTATATAAATTAATTATATTTATATAATTTAGTGTGCCTGTTATGTGTCTAGCACTATTCTAATCACAGATATTTCAGAACCTAGTGCCTGGTATGAAAACTTCCTGTATTCATAGAACTTACATTTTAGTGGTGGGAGACATAAGATAAAATTATGCAGAAAATCAAAAGTTCTTATTTGGACATGCTAAATTTAACAAGTCTAATAGATTCACATGGGAGTGTTGAGAAGGAAATATACATATCTAGAGTCTAGGGGAGAGATCAGGACTGGAGATACAGAGTTGGTATGTAGAAAAGTAATGGTATATAAAACTCTAGGGAGATTATGTCAGTGAAAATAAAAAGAAGAAGAGGGGCGCCTGGGTGGCGCAGTCGGTTGAGCGACCAACTTCAGCCAGGTCACGATCTCGCGGTCTGTGAGTTCGAGCCCCGCGTCGGGCTCTGAGCTGATGGCTCAGAGCCTGGAGCCTGTTTCCGATTCTGTGTCTCCCTCTCTCTCTGCCCCTCGCCCGTTCATGCTCTGTCTCTCTCTGTCCCAAAAATAAATAAATGTTGAAAAAAAAATTTAAAAAGAAGAAGAGAGAATAAGACAGATCCACGGACACTTCAGTATTTCTGAGTCTGGCAGAACAGGATAATCCATGACAAAGACCTTGAGGTAGGATGATGTATACATATATGTGTATTTATGTAAATGTATATATGTATACATAATCTCCTATAATCCTTACAGGCATCCTATGTGGTCTGTGTCATTTCTACATTTATGGCACATAAAACAGGGAGACACATAATTTCCCTAAGGTTATGCAATCTAGGAACTGGTAAGGGCAGACCCTAGCATTGGTCTGTGGGGTTCTAAACCTTAAAGTCTTTCTGTTATGCTACATGGCTTTTTTCTTTGAATTTATGTCCAGTACTAAACTCCATTTTATTTCCCAGAGTCCTAATTCTTCCTTACAGGATAAACTGTCAGCAACAATTCCATCCACTAGGCTCTCCTTTTCAATGTCGTTTTTTCAGAGATGCCTTTTCTCATTTCCCACATTACCTTGGGTTTCCCTGTTACATACAACCAAGGCACTTGCTTTTTTCCTTTGTGTAACACTCTTCATACTTAAAACTCTTTCCATTTCTGTCTCTCTCACTAACCTCGAATGTCCGTGAAGATGGGGATGTTTTGTCTTGTGTATTACTAAAATCCCAGCCCTAGCACAGAGCCTGGCAATAAATATTTTGTGAATTGATTCATGAGTTTTTAGACAAGAGGCAGGCCTGGAGAAAGTACATTTGTGTATTTATATTGATTGTAACTTAAGATCATGTGATACAGTAAGAAAATCTTGACAATAAGAGCAGAATAAATATAACTTTGAGATGGGACAACACTTTCAGGACTTAAAGGCCATATTAATGTACATTTTTTCTGCTTCATCAAAAGTCATGGAGTCCACATAAATATTACTTGATGGCTTTTGCTTATTGTGTTGTCAAAGTATACATAATAGGCCACTGTGCTCCCACAGTCTAGCATTAACTACGGGTTTGTTTACATAGACATCTAGCAGTAGCAGAAGATAGAAAATAAACTAGACCGAAACATAAGGCATTAATACCATACTGCAGTTTTAATAGAGGGAGAATTAAGGAAAAGTACTTAAAAATAACCTATTTGGGGTGCCTGGGCGGCTCAGTTGGTTGAGCATCTGACTTCGGCTCAGGTCATGCTCTCAACAGTTGATGAGTTCGAGCCCTGCTTTGGGCTCTGTGCTGACAGCTCAGAGCCTGGAGCCTGCTTCAGATTCTGTGTCTCCCTCTCTCTCTGCTCCTCCCCCATTCATGCTCTGTCTCTGTCTCAAAAATAAATAAACATTAAAAAAATTTTTAAATAAAAAAAAATTTAAAAATTAACTCACCTATTCCACTCAAAACAAAAAAAGTCAGTGAGATACTTAGCTGATTAAAATAAATTTAAGTTCCTCTATTATTTCTTTTTATCACTTCAAACTTTTTTGTAAAGTAGCAATATTTAAATAAGTTAATCGTGAGGATTTTTGCCTCTTAATGTCTTAATTATTAATTCTGATAACTACAAAGATGGATAATTTCTCTTTTGGAGGAGATAATCCTGAAACAGATGACTTGGAACCAGGTAGAGAAAAAAAAATATGGCTGGTTTTATTATTCACTTTCATACTAGAGCATTAACACTGCATAAAGCCAATCCTAAGGCCACATTTTAATACACTCAGAAATAATTATTTCAAATAAATACATAAATGTGAAAAATATAATCTATGTAAATCTATGTAAATGGATGTTTATAGTGAATTAGTATATAACATTACTGAGTGGATTGCTCAGGGTTTCATTAAATAAAAAAGACTAAAGACCTGGGTTAGCAAGAAAAAGCTCTTTTGCTGTATTTCAGTTGCTTTAGGTTGTTAATCTGGTCCAAGATGATCAACTTTTCATTAATCATAATAATTAGGGGTAGATTTACTGAGCATTAGTGTAATTTTCAATCATGCTAATAGTTGTGCAATCCTCCGTTCATTAATATAAATGAGGTAAATTAGAATCATGACATTATAAAGAAGAGGCAGAAGCTGTGGGAACTTTCATGGATCCTCCCTAAACCCCATTAATTTAATTGTAATATGTTGTCCTCAATACTTATTTTCACTCTCTTTATTTTCCATTGCTAATGGTTCTTCAGATTGGTTAATGAGCATGCTAACCTCTTAATTTAAGTGACTGCTATGGTGTGGTCTAAATCATACATACTTATCTTCTCATTACCTTTAACCCTTTCTCACATGTTCAGTCAACAAGCATTTATGGAATAGTCACTCAGGGAATTTGGAATTAGATATATCAGCACATCTCATCTTGCAGGAGATCAAAGTCCAGGAGACATTGTGGATTAGATTGATATTATTACTAAAAATATAAAAGAAATTACAAAGTAAAAATTTCTGTCTTCATGATGTCCTTATATTCCAAAGATGGCAAAATAAATTCCTTTCGTCATCTCTTATATTTATTTAGACAGTCCCAGGGAGGATTTTCCTGAAAACATCGCCTAAATTAGGTCTTCATCTTATGGTCTTATTTCAGCTTGTTTGTTTGTTTGGTTTTCCTTCATAGTACTTACCAAATTTTAGTCGATATTTCCTATAGTGATTATTTATTTAGTTTCTCTTCTCTAGGTTGAGCAAATTAAGGGCAGAAACTGTATCTCTAAATTCAATCATATTTTCTGGCACATGGTGATGCCCAAATAATATTTATCAGTAAATAAATGAGTGATCTTCTGTATTTATGGTGCTTATTCAGAGAACAAATCATAAAGACTTTCTTGATCTTAGAATGTAGAATATGACCAAGGTGTCCTTTTGCACAGAAGAGTCTTGAGTTGGACCTTAGAAGGCTATTCCATTTAGTTGGGAGATATAGTCATCCTCACTTTTAGAGTTTATTTTTTCAAATCTGTTTGTTGAAGAGAAAAACCTCATGAGTTTTGGGGGAAAAAAAAGTCTCTGGGTCAGAGACCTCTTGACTCCAATTTTACTAGATGTATGGACATGCAGTGACTGATCTTCTCATTCATTCAATGAGCAAAAAAATTTTTCCATATTTGTGCTGGGCACCAAGAATGACTCTAAGGATATCATATATGGCAAGGTTTATTTTTTAAAAGAACTTACTCTGATTGGAGAAACACTTGAGGTCCCATGCAACTATTACATGGCAGAACTCGAACTTGAACTTACTGCAAAGGACTGAAGTCTGTACTTTTCCCACTAAAACATACAGCCATTTCAAAGGAGTTTGGATTTCACTAAAAACAGCTTTATGATCTAGTGAAGTTTAAGTACAAGAGGTATGTATTCAGCATTGTTTGTTTAGTGTGGGTGGGGAGAGGGGGAGGGGGAGAAAGAGAGAGAGTATGAATAAATACCAGAAGACTGATTAAGAAGCCATTGCTAAACCTGGCAAAAAGTAATGCAATAGCCGTGGTAGTGAAGGAGAAAGAATGAATTCCAAAAAGAAACTCAATAGGGTTTCAATGACAAACAAATGTAAGGGTAAGGAGAGATGTAGGTGAGAGAAAGAATGGGGCTAAATAATCCCTCCTGTTTGTAGCTTAGTCACCTAGGAGGGTGATGTTGCCATTCACTGAGAATACATGCTGAGAAGCAGGTTGAGAAAACTGAAAATTTCAGATTTCTGTTCTTTTCAATAGTGTAGGGACAGATTGAAAGGGGCCCTGAGTATTTCCTGAGATATGAAAGGCATCTATCTGCTGTTATCTTTGCTGTTGTTTCCTACCATGACCATTGTTAGTCTTCCCACTTCTGAGTATATCTTCTCAGCTAAGCATTGAGAAAGGTTGTTCCATGTATATTTTCTTACAGCCCTTGCAACAAACCTACGAGATAAATGTTCATCTTTATTTTATACTGAGTAAACAAAGTCTCAGTGAGGTTAAGCATTGCTGAATTACATTGCTAAATGTCCTGAAATTAATATGAATGTTCGAACAGAGACACAGCATAATTCCAGTGCCAGTGTTCTTTTCAGGGCCTTCCACCTACTCAATTTCAAACCATTTGTGTGTGAAGAACCTGGGTCATCCAGGTTTACTAATTTGTAAAGTGTGGATAATGATAACTGTTTAAATGTATCTGAAAGTGTGAAAATGAGTTATGCTACTGCATGTGGCACATTATTATTGAAACCTACTAATTTTTTTCATGCCATTCAATATTAATTAATTTCAAGAGTTAATTAATTTCTGGAAAATAATATGATTAAACTGTGAATTTTAAGTGGTTTCCCACACCAGGCTAAAATTTTCTTGGGGATGCTTAATTTGTCTTCTATTAATGCCTCTAAAAGAGAGAAGATTGTTATCACAGAATTTTAAAAAGCTGAAAATGGAAAGAACTTTAGACATTATTTAGTACAAGGGTTTATATGAAGAAACAGAAAGGAAGTTCCAGCTGACAGCCCTGAACTCATATCCCGAGAGATTACATAATAAAGTTGAGGGGCACGTGGATGGCTCCGTTGGTTGTGTTGGACTCTTGATTTCAGCTCAGGTCATGATCTCAGGATTCATGAGATCCAGCCCAGTGGGTTTCTGTGCTGACAGTGTGGAGCCTGCTTAAGACTCTCTCTCCGCCCCTTCCCTGCTCCTGCGTGCCTGCACTTGCTCTCTCCCCTTCTCTCTCAAAATAAATAAATAAACAGTAGGATCAGCATCTTTATCCGAGTGATGAACTCCCCAGTTGGCTCTGGTTCCCACCACTCCCATTTTGTTAATCCCAAGCACTTTTCACTCATTAATCTGCCTAGCCCCATAGAACTTTTGTTTGTGACATCTAGAGACTTGTTCAGTACTGTAAATTAATCCTACAGGGGAAAATATAACTTGTGGCTCAAGATTTATCTTCTTTTGGTCTATTAAACTTACCACTAGTTTTTTCCTGTGCGGAAGAGCATATCAGTTGGCTAAGACTACCATAACAAAGTCACATGGACTGGGTGGCTTTTCTGACAGCCCAAGATCAAGGTGCCAGTTGAATTGTGTTTTTTTGTTTGTTTGTTTGTTTTGTTTTGTTTTGTTTTTTTCTGAGGCCTCTCTCGTTAGCTTGCAAATGACTGCCTTCTCATTGTGTCCTCCTTTGGCCTTTTCTCTATGTACATGTATTATGGGTGTCTCCTCCTCTTCTTACAAGAATACCAGTCATATTGGATTAAGGTCCACTCATGTGACCTCATTTGAGCTTAATTATCTCTAAAGGCCCTATGTGCAAAGACAATTGGTTATATTCTAAAGTTCTGGGTGTTAGGACTTTAACATATAAATTTGGGGAAGGACGCTATTACATTAGTTATGAAGAGTTTTTGTTGAATGAAAAAGGGAATGTTTTTTTGAACTGATTGGGATTGCCATCTCCCTAGAAACTCATTGCCTTGTTTTTACCCTCTATTATAGCACTATTTTATATTACAGTCTATTACACAACACATCTTCAAGAGGGAATTACTTGATTAAAAGAAAAAGCAACACTTTTACTCTCAATGTAACACTCTCTGGTCAATTTTTCTTACACTTCTACATGAAAGAAGAGTAAATTAAACAGTCGTTTTAGAAGAAAGAACTATTATTTTAATGTATTTAGATGAAATTAGCTATACGAATCTATATGACTCAGTATTAATGAAACTGAAGGCAATATCCAATTTCAATGACTTCCATGTGTTCATATCAAGTTTTTTTTTTTATAGATGGCTATTTTTATATAAGATTAATGTTATAGCTTTAATGATATTTGTTATAAAGATATCTACATTTGAAAAGACTTTTTACTTCAATTTTCAAAATAGAAATCATTTTTGAAATTCTGCTAATTTGGGAAATTATGAAAACTTGCTTTACAGTCAGTTTGGTTTTTAATAAATTAGTTACCATTTGAAAGGAAAGTATTTGCCAGTTTCCTTCATAAGTGGTACACTAGCATCAGGTTGCCATCTGCCTTTACTTAATAGAGGAATTGTGCCATGGTACAGAGCTAGGGAAACAGACTTTGCACCAGCATACTGGATTCTGTTCTCACTGCCTTCTCTGAATGACTTAAAAGCCTTCTGAAGCTGACTTGACATCTTTCTGTTTCTGTCATGTTCTTCACTAGTTGGGGTTAATAATGATTATTGACTATGACAGTAATCATGTTATTAGGATAAATAATAATTTTGATAGTGTGTATTGGAAGATGTTATAAAAGGTATTCATATTGGGATATACTAATTTCCAATCATATTGCAAATAAGACAGCATTGTTGTGCTAGGTAGAATTCTAAGATGATCTCCAAGATTCCTGCCTTCTGGTGTACATAACTTGAATAATCCTCTCCCCTTGAGGATGGGCAGAATCCTCAAATAAGATGAAACAGTTACTTCCTTGATTAGCAAGTTATATAACAAATGGTGATGGAGTGGTCTCTGCTATGATTATATTATATTATCTGGATGGGGAATTGGAATCAGAAAAACACTTTCCTCTGTCCTAGAAGAAAACAAACAACCATGTTGGGGCTGTAGATGGGGGCTATTTGGTGGGGAAATGTGGGCAGCTTCTAGTTACTGAGATTAATCCCTGGTTGACAGCTAATAAGAAATTAGGAACCTCAGTCCTACAACCACAAGGAGCTAAATTCCACTAACAAGGGACTAAATTTGGAAGAGAACTCCTAGCTCTGAAAGAAAATGTCTGAGTGCATATAACACCTTGATTGCAGATTTTTTTAGATCCTGAGGGGGGTGGATATACCTAAGCAAAACTCAGACCTTTGACCCAAGGAAACAGATAAGAAATGTGTGCTGTTTTAAGCTAAGTTTGTAGTCATGTGTTATGCAACAATAGAAAACTAATAAATTATGTAGTATACATATGATTGACATAGGTAATCCTTACTTTTATACTTGGTTTGATTCACTTTCCTATACAATTAGTACTCTATAAAGTATAATAAGGGCAGCTTTTCTTCTTTTTTATGATGGATTTGAAAGGAATTTTGCAAAATAATTAGTCATAATTTCTTCAAACTGTCTTATAGGTTTTGATCATAATTTATAGCAGGGTAGCCTTCTTGTAATTTATAAAATAACTAGAAGAAATTGAGCTTATACATTGTATTTTAGTCATATTCACAATTACTTATTTTAATACAAGTCCAGTTTGTTTAGTGTGTCTTCTTATATGTATTGTTGTATTGTCTTATATTTCTAAAAGAGTGCTCTGAGGAAGTAGCATTTCCTATTGTTTGCCTTGATTCAGTGACTGAACTACTGTTGATTGTAAAAGCAACCACTTAGGCTGAAAATGACTGTTCATCTTAATTTATAAGAATGTGATACTAATATGACCAAGACCCTATTTGTATGCCACTTATATTTGCTGTACTCTGTAGGATACAATTATTTAGATATCTGTACCCAAATTCCACTCTTTGTCCACCAAGAGTGTGCACTCATCAAATGGCATAGCATTGTCCTAAATGAAGAATAGCAAATCATTGTTAGAAACCCACAGAAATTCATCGTGGGACACTGAAATGTTTTAATTCCTTCCACTGTCCCAAAGAAGATGTAGAAACAAGTAAATATTAAGAACCTAGGTTTTATATTTCTCTCTTCAGTTGAACTGTATGGTGTGGCAAGGGTCTTTGGAGTGTCCATTGGATACTGCTTTCATCTGCTTGGGGATTTATTCCAGTTCCCAGCTGCAAAATTTACCACAATCTTAAGGCAGCCATCCAGAAAATGTCCACAGTGACAATTTTATCCTGGAGGTCAAGTGAGCACCCATGAGATGGTAGGCAAGACAGCACAGTGGACTGTCTGGCCAAATAGGATGTAAAAATAAAAACAAAAACAAGAACAAACAACAACAACAACAACAAGAAACTGATTTTAATCAGCCTTAGGGCAAGCTTATAAGTAGACAAGCAGTTTTATTTTTCTTCTAGAATTTTTTATGCTTTTACCAAATTGTGATCAAAAAGACAAAAATAGAGACTTTGAGTTCCATGTGGACAGGGACCATGCCAGTTGTTTTCATTTTTGTTATTCCCAGGGCTCAGGACAGTTCTGCAGTGTACAAGTGTTCAATAAATATTTATTGAACTAAACAGCTGAATTATAATAATGGCTCCTCTTCAAATGAGATAGATGATAGAACACAACGTAAAGGAGCTTACCTAATGATTGCATTGTGACAGTTCTTCTGTACTGTGGCTTAATTTTACCTAAGAAGTACATTTACATCTGACCTATAAAAGCACTCTGGTATATTTGAAGAGGGATGAAAGATTATGGAAATGAAACAGGTACAATCCTTTTCCCTAAAACGCCAACTTTTATGTTCCCAGTTAATCCTTTTTATTTTGCCATGTGATCATACTTTCAACTGTATGTATATTCTCATCCTTTGAACCCTGTTTATGCCTTTGTTTGTATCATGAAGCATGTAGAATAAGGTTGAGCAGTAAATAGTACAGGCTTTGCCACTAGCGGGTCTAGACTCTTGAAGAGAGATTGTATATGTGCTTAGGTTCCTGCCTAAGACACCTATCATTTGGAAAAAAAAACCTGTTACTTGTAAATTACTGAATGAAAAAAACTGTATTAAAAATAAATACATTACTAGAAGACTTAGTTTTTAGAGGAATGATTGATTTTTCTCTGGCATTTAACAAGCCCTGTCATTCGCAAACCTAAGTAAGCAATTACACAAATACATTAACTAGGCATTAACTAGAACAAAGCAGTGTTAATGCACATGAGACTTTTTCCAGTGGCTATTTGAAAAATCTTAAGAGGACACCAAATGATTTGAACTATGCTTATTTAGTATTACTAAGTGTATAGATAAATTATTTTTCTAGAAACATATATAACATAAATCTATAGATACAGATGACCAACAGATTCAGTTTCTTTATCCAAGGGTAATTTAAAAATAAAATTCTTTAATCCACATTCATTAATAATTCTTGGTAGCATTAAAACCTAAGGAGGCAAGAATCTATGTGAGCCTATAGCTGGTACCTAAGATGCAATTAAGATATAAAGCCTAATTTATATAGTGTTTTGCTCATAGCCTTTTTGCTCATTAGCTTTCATACCCTAGTTTTTCTAATTTTTATTCTCTCCATCTCTCTCTCTTTTTCTGTCTCTCGCGCGCGTGCGCGCATGCCCACACATGCATACACACACACACACACACACACACACACACACACACACACACACACAGCTATTCTTTAATCCACAATTCTCTGTTTTCCAAAATGATGCTCTGCCCTGCAGCTATAATAGAGAAGCAGCTGTGATTTAAGATGTGTCCCAGCTAACATCAACTGCCTCAATAACAACTCTGAGTCATGTTTTAAATAAATGTGTCATGACTATGATTGCATTACTATTGGGTGTGAATGGATAAGAGTCTCAGGAAAGTGATAAAGATTTTAAAGGCTTCTGAGTTTAAATATGAAACTTTGATCTTCTTCCCTTTTCCTTCCAAAGGTGGAAATATTAGGTACAAAATAACTTTTTCTTCCCCCTTCTCCACTATTTTTTTTTTCATTCTTTCCCCTTCTGCTTGCTGTCTTTCCCCCTTTTGTTTCTTGTCTGTTATGGTATTGACTTGAGGAAATATTAATAAGATTGAAGTGAACAAAATAATTTCTTCTTTCTTCTTCCATTATTTCTCTATCTTGCTTTTGTGTATAACAAATTGTGGTATGGACAGTCTGGAAATTTGGTGAACAAGAAGTGAAAGAGAAGAGAATGGCAAAGATGGGGGGACATCTCTAGGAGGGGAAAGTAGGGAAGTCCTCCCAGAGGCACTGGGGCAAGCTCTAAATTGGCCAAGCTGAAGTGTGACAGTGCAAAGTTCAGATCGTTGATGATGGGCCATAATGAATTTAAGAATTAGCTCTAAAAATTCTAAATCCTGAATATGTTTACAGATAGATAATTTTTTCTTAGGCAAATGTGTGGGGGAGAACTTTCTTCCTCTTGTGTGTCTCTCACTTTCACATTACTACCGTACTCACAATACTTCTGACCCAGTTATGTGGGGATTTTTCCCAGCAACGAGCAATTCTCAGTGACTCGCAATTCTTGGTGACACCAGCTGGATCTCCTACAATTTAATTTGGTTTTGACCAAATTTGGGCCTGCCCCCAGCCCCCACTTCAGATGCCGGTCCCAAGTCCAGGTTTTTACCTGTGTTTCTAACCAACTGCTGTAAATCAGAGGTTCCCACAACCCCCTCCTCAGGTTGATTCATTTGCTAGAGCAGCTTACAGAACTGAGGAAAACAGTTTACATACCATTTACCAGTTTGTTAAAAAGGATATTGTAAAGGATACAGCTGAACATCCAGATGGGAGAAGAGATGCATAGGTCAAGTGGCCTGGAGCTTCCATGCCCCCTCTAGGCCACACTGCTGTCCTGGCACCTATATGTTTTCACCAACCCCAAAGTTATCCAAACGTCATACCCTTGGAATTTTTGTGGGGTCTTTATCAGGTAGGCATGATCAATTAATAACCTCCATTTTCAGTCCTTCTCCACTCTCTGGAGGATGAGTGGGTGGGGGAGCTGATAATTCCAAGCTGCTTGTCTTGGCTTAGTCTTTCTAGTAACTGGTCCCCATCCAGGAACTGTTCAAAATCCCGGCAAGAGTCTCCTCATAGAATAAAAACAGACTGCTATTACCCAGGACACTCCAAGGGGTCTAGGAAGTGTGTCAAGAACCCGTACCAAAGACAAAATATTAGAACAAAAGATACTCTTAATGCTCTTATCACTTCAGAAATTATAAAGAATTTTAGGACCTCTGTGCCAGGAACCATGGGTAGAAACCCATACATATTTTTTCTATTATCTTACAGCATTGAATTGGAGAAAATTCATGAAAGATCAGAAGGTGGAATAAAAGTTAGTTATACATATTTGTGACAAGGAGTTTTTTTTTTAATAACTTTTTCTCTCATTTTAAAAGTAGCATATGCTCATTAAAGGAAATCTGAAAATAGTAAATATCTAAGAAGTAAATAAGCCCATCATCTAGTTTTAAATGGTATTAACATTTGTGTATGTTCATATATATGTCTATATATATATGAAAATATAGTTATATATATTCTTAATCTTTCTTGGTATAGCTGTCCAACTTTTTCTTTAAGTTATTTTTATTCACTTATTTTTATATTCATGTATATTACTTATCACACTATTTACACACTGCATTTGTGTGTGTCTATGCATACTTTTTTATTATGATTTCTTTTAGGGTAAGACTTGGGAGCAAGAACAAGTGAGAACAATATATGGCAAATAAGTGCTCATAGGGTTTGGATCGAGGTGAATCCTTACTAGATCTGTGGCCATAAAGTTACTTCATTTATTTTTTCTGCTTAACTTTCTTCATCAGTAAACTAGTGTGGTATAGAGATTAAATGAAATGGTAAATGTTAAGGATGCAACTCAATGCTCAGCACATTTTACATAATCATTTAAGGCTATTTGTTGTTTTATTATTGATAGCAATGGAATTAATGAATGATGGATATCGTAGTCAAATCATCCTCTTGGGGCACCTTCCTGGCTCAGTCAGTGAAGCATGTGACTCTTGATCTTGGGTCGTGAGTTTGAGCCCCATGTTGGTCATGGAGCTTACATTAAAGAAAAAAAAGCATAATTTTCTTTTAAGAAGAAACAGTACACTTTTCTTTAAAGACAAATTTAAATGAAATTACAAGAAACTTCCCTTGTAAATATGCCAACTTTCCTCTAAAAAAAAGAAACTAATATATAGAATTATTGAAAGATGATTACCCTTTTTCTTCAAGATTCAAGTTTGGGGCTTTAGCCTATATTTTCAATGGAGGAGAGGTAAGTTATGAATCCACAGCTCATGAAAGCTGGTCACTTCTCATTGAAGTGGTCACTCAGGCCTTTTCACTCTGCCATGTAAGTATCTTTGGGAATCTTCCCCAGCCCTCTTCATGGAAGATAAAGGAACACAGTAAGCATAGTTAGAAGACTACTGGCCTCAAATCCTACTAGCATGACCTTGGGATACTTTAATTCATCTTCTTAGCTAAAGCCTCCGCTTCCTCTGTTGAATTGAGGATACCCTAAAATTCATTGAGAAAACTCAATGAAATAATGAAGTAAAAATAATATACTATTACTTATGGAGTGCTTAAGTACTAACGTGCTAGGCATCCCAGACATCAATTCTTGTCTGGATCACTGTTTAGCTGATATATGACAGATTTCATATATGTATATGAAACCATCTTTAATGCAAAATGTTATAGATAATATGGTAGGCTTATGGAACAAAAATTTCAGCTCTAATTTCAAGGAATTAGAATTTGTTCTTATCAGAATAGAAGGGCAATGGGTGTTGTAAAGAAATTGCTGAAGAGTAGTTGACAAATTTTCTACAAAATGCTTTTTCAAATCAGCCTCTAGTAGAGTGAATTTCAGCTTGATTTAAGGCTGTGAGACCCTCTTTTTAGGTGAAAGCATTTATTTAACTCCAATGTATAAAATAAAGGCCTGAGACCCATTCCAGCTTTCTTCCCTCCCCACCATCATCCTACACCAGGATAAAAACCCAGGGGATATTCAGAACTTAGGTGAAAAATACTGCTCCAGGATAATCTAGTTTTACTGGAAGATAGTTACCACCTAAAATTAGGGTTGATAGTCAAAATATTTAACCACTAATAGGGCATGAGCACTGACTACTCAGAATATATATATATGCCAGCTATAAGCCATCATGTAAGGCTCTACTGGTAAATAGGGGCTGGAATTCAGCCCTGCCTGTAATTAAGGATTGTATTCCTGGAATATTAAAATGATTTCATTATGTATGGCCAAAATGTTAGATATCTGGGAAATTTTAAGAGACTAGGCAAAGCGTATTTAACATTTACACAGTTTTAGTATGCACTAAGCCCTGTTTTAAATGTTTTGCACGTATTAATTCATGTAATCTTTACAACCATGCTGTGAGGTGTTGATATTATTATTATGCCCATTTTACAGATGAAGAAACTGAGACATAGGGAAAGCTGAAATATGGAGAGGTGAATAGACTCATACAAGGATATACTAGGAAGTGGAGGAGTCAGAATTTAAGCCAGAACATTTGGTTTAGAATTAGGACTTTAAACCCTGTCTTATGCTATGTTGTATCATTAAACATCCCAGTCTATTTAGAAAATATGATGGAGTTGAAAATTTTTAAGTTGAAAATTTCTCTCTTGTCTCTTTTGCTTATATATTATTTAAAATCATTTTGTCAATTTTGGGGGGCCTGGCTGGCTCAGGGGTAGAGTATGTGACTCTTGATCTCAGAGTTCAGAGTTCAAGCCCCATGTTGGGCATCTATCCTACTGAAGAATAAAAATAAGCATAATAATGTAATTTAGTCAATTTTAATATCAGTTTTTAATTACTTATCCTTTGTCAAAGTACTTAAAAAGAGGCCTGCATGCTAGTGGATAAAGATCCCAGGATAAGCAAAATGATTTCTTCAGAGCTTAGTCTCTCCTTTCTATAATATAATTTTTTTAAAGGAATGTTTGTTGGTATATATGAGAATGGACAGGGAAAGTCTTTTAATTTTGATTGGCCATGCTCCATTAATACTTACTATAAAAACATGTTTTCCCCAATAATAGCAAAAATTTATTGTCATGAATAAACTTTGGGAGGTGAATTTATTTTTCCTAATATGGCCAAGATAAAAGCCTTAAAAGTATCATTAGCATTTAGATATAATTAAACATTTAATCATAAATTGTCCTAGAATAGTATGAAATCCCATTATACCAGTAATTCATAAAAGCAACCAATTACCTTTTATAATCTAAAAAGCTTAAGAAGACCCAAGAAATGATGTAGTAGTTTCCCTGAAGTTACATATATTGACATATTTTTTGTAGGCAAATGTTTAATTTATCTTTAAAAGAAATATTAACCAGAGAATGATGATAAATAATTTCACTTTCTATCTCTGTGAGTCAGGAAATAATTCACATGGATGATTGGAATTTTTTTCTTTTCTTTCTTTTTGGGTGAAAGGAGACAAAAGGGAGGACTATGATCTCTCAGAAGAGATGTTGCCTATTTAATCCATAGAAGAAAAACTGTATCTTAAGATAGTTTCTAAGACATTCTTTACAATTTCTTAGCAAATTGGTTTTGGCTCTCTTGACCTTCTCTTGTAGATTTTATTTTCTTCAAAGAATTTATATCCTCTTCTCTGAAGTCTTCTTAATTTTTCTTATTTGTTCAAATCTATCTATTCTTCAGCTGATCACAGTATTGTAATAAAAGACCAATACCTAATATGATTGATATTTTATTTTTCTCTTCTATAAGCATTTTTTCGACTGTATAAGGTAAATACATAAAATATATAACAATACAGCAATCTATTTCAGCGAGTATAAATATGTTTTTAAAAGGCAAAAATACTGCATATTTAATGGACAGGGATGATATAGAACAGTATAATATATTAATATAACTAACACAAATTTTATATTATAAATATATATATCCTGCTCTGAAAAAAATGCTGTTATTAATTGCTATGTTTGCTGGCATTTGGGATTCTATAAAATTTAATACTATGCCTCTAACATTCAACAGTATCCATCATTGTACATTCCTGATGAAAATCTTTCAGTGGGTTCACAATATCTTCAGGATAATGTCTAAATTCTTAGCAGCCCAAGAACTTTATAATTTGACTTCTTGTGACCAGTTTGGCTTTATGTATTGCCACCATCCCACTTCCTGAGGCCAGGCTTACTCTCTCTTACCTCTGAGTTTACAGACTAGAATGGCTTTTCAGCTCTTACTGAGTTTAGTTGCTGTCTTCATTTGGAAACTACCTCTGATCTCTCCAGGCCATTTTAGCATGCCCTTGTTATAGCGCATAGCACTGTGTATTGTGACTCCTAGTGAATCATTTGTCCCTTCAACAGATCTGTAAAATTCTCAAGAGCAAAACTTGTTTCATTTGTGGCTTATTTCCAGAACCTAGTATATAATATATTCCATATCAGAGGCATTTGAGGATTGAATGCATGAATTAAAAAATGATTATATAAATTATTTTGAAATTTTGGTGTTTTTTTTAAATGTTTTTAAATCTTTATTTATTTTTGAGAGAGAGACAGAGAAAGAGCACGAGCGGGGGAGGAGCAGAGAGAGGGAGACACAGAATCTGAAGCAGGCTCCAGGCTCTGAGCTGTCAGCACAGAGCCAGATGTGGGGCTCAAACTCACAAACTGATCATGACCTGAGCCAAAGTCAGACGCTCAACTGACTGAGCCACCTAGGCGCTCCTAAAAAATGATTATAATGGTAGCTCAAAGCCTTGAAAGATCATGAAATGTTTTTCAAATCCAAAAGGAGAGATAAAATTATTGTAAGTAGTTTTAATATGGATGTGTTTCTTTAGTTTATTTATAAATATACTTAGCAATATTTAGAATAAATGTAACTTTTATTAGAATATTTGTTTAGTGAAAGAAACATTTTCTAGTTACAGGTATTTAGTGTTAATAAAAATGTATTATGTTTATGGGGACACATGTTTGTGCCTGTTAGGCTTGTTCCTTACGGTATAAATAATGCCTCCCCACTTGACTCTGGATTTAAAATATGTCATATGTCTTATATTTTGAAATTCATTATTTGCACAGTTTTAATCCATTATATCTTCAAAACTGCATTTGTAAAAAGATGCAGCTCTCAAGAGTGTAAAATATACTGATATTAAATTCTATTTAAAACTGAAAATTTCTGGGGCGCCTGGGTGGCTTGGTCGGTTATGTGTCCGACTTCGGCCCATGTCATGATCTCGCGGTCCGTGAGTTCGAGCCCCGCGTCGGGCTCTGTGCTGACGGCTTGGAGCCTGGAGCCTGTTTCGGATTCTGTGTCTCCCTCTCTCTCTGCCCCTCCCCTGTTCATGCTCTGTCTCTCTCTGTCTCAGAAATAAATAAATGTTAAAAAAAATTTTAAATAAATCTGAAAATTTGTTTGAAATTTGTATTCAATAGTTCATAAAAGATAAAAATAAAACCTTAGGGGAAATTTTAGATTCTGTAAATAAGCCTTAGATTATGACAACAAAACCTCACTTTTTCTCTTTAAAAATTCAAAATGGTAAAGTAGTAACAGAAGGTTAACTTGGTTTTCCCCACACTGGCAGAGATGATATTAGGGAAGAAAAATCTGCTAGGTTCAAGGGCTGGGGTCCTCAAATCAAAATGATAAAAGACAAATAAACAAGAGAAAAAGAAAACAGTTCATTATGTATTTGTGGGATTTGTATAATGAAATGAGACCCCCGGAGGCACCCAGATGATTCAGGCTTATATACTATCTTAGGCTAAACAAGGGGAGAGGGGATTCTGGGGGGAGGAGAGGAAGCTTGGTAAGGTAAGGAGGAAAGGTAAGGGAAATAAGGGAAGTCTTATTATGCAGATAAGAGCTTCTCAGGTAAAGACTTTTTTCTAGGAGTAGTTTTCTATCCGGTTTGGACATATCTTTACAATGAAATTTTCTTTGTAAGTGTAAATTATGTCATATGTAGAGTGTAGACAGGGGCTCCTGGTTATTTAATGATTTATTATTTAAGATATTTTGCCTCTATGAAATAGAGAAATGACTATTGAATGATGAAAATAATCTTCAATGAACTGATTACATATTTAATTCCTACTTAAATATCCCCCTTTCTATTCCCAGTTTAACACACATCTTTATATCCTCATCTATCAAGGTCAGTCTTGTTAGGTCATCTAATAAAATCATCTGGCAAGGTCAAAGAACAAGATCAAACCTTGGTCAGTTTCTGCTACCTAATATTGTTTATGCCTGACTACTTTACATAAGCAAATTGCAAAGTGTAAAATCTAAACCTTGCAACAAGTGCAAGATTTCATGAATTTGATGTATGTACTGTTGGTGAAGTGATCAAATTATATGTAAGGCCATTAATGGATGGTGACCTGGCAGAGAGTGCTGCCACTATGTTTGATTGTACCTGGGATTTAATTTATAGAGGTGAGTGAGTGACAACATGGAGAGGTCAATGCCATTGAAAGAAGTTTTATTACTTACAGTTTCCAAGAGGAAGAGGCATGCCACATCATGTAGGACCATATGGGGAAGTGACAGGTTTGGTCAGGAGGCAGAAAGAGTGAGTGGACGGCATGGCCCAGATTCTTTATTGTAGTTTCAAGAGAAAGGCAAGGCAGGGCAAGGTAAACAGTATAGGTTTGGTTGGTTTGAATAATTTTGGGGATTCTGGGACATAGGAATGATCTCTAGGTGCTTAGGCACCTAGTCCTGGGGTGATTAGGACATGGGGAATATTGGTGTGGTGTGTGAGCTAGATAGAAGAGGTAGTTGGGGCTAAAGTCTCTAGGAATTAACGGGCTGGGGGTGGCGGGCAGTCTCTTCCAGGATTAGCATGACTCTACGATGGTAAAGCATTACAAAATACAGAAAATAAAAACATTAATGCACACTACTATATCATGCAGACTTTACTGTTTCTCTCTCCACCTCACTCTCAACATTTAGTCTCTTCATGCATGGTTGTAATCTCTCTCTGTATATTTTTTAATTTTGGCTTTCTCTGTGCTAATGATAAAATATGCCCATAAAAGGGGCTTAAGATAATAGTAGGGTAGATATTTTGAAAAGACTGCTATGTATTTTTGTCAAAGGATTAAGAGAGGCCTTAGGTGGGGGGGGGGGGGATGATGAGAGGTGTAAATATTATTGAGGAGGCTTTTTATGTTAATTATGCAAAAGTCAAACATTGTGTAAAAAATCCTGTCATGCTATCAAAATTGTTTTCAAAAAACTTTTAAAACTCTATAATGACCTTATTCATTATTTGTTCACTGTAAAAATTTAGGCTGCAATTATAGCCTATTTTTTTGATTTTGTTTTTTGAATATAAAATGAACTTCAATTATATTTCAACATGAAGTCCTATTCAAATGCTTTTCCTGGGTGTTTAGTATAAATTTGGTGATTCACTTAAAGTAGTGACTTTTCATTAGACTTGGGTAATCTTTAGAATACGGATAAAAGTAGAACTTTCCTGAGTGAAGCCAGGCTGGCAGGGGAGGAGGGAAGAAGTCAAGGAGGACTAGTTCAGTGCACCCCACTCCAATACCACAATTTTCTGAAAATGTTTAGGTCTCTGTAAAATATCATTAAAAACTGTAAGTTCAGATCATTGTTTCAGGAGTTTCATACTGACTTTCATGGTTACATAAATTTGGGTAACACTGGATTAAGCAAAATTAATAAGTCTTTTGTTTTTACTGCAAGTGTTCTTAGAATTATTAAAATGATAATATGCATTATGGATCTCCAAGGAGAGATACAGAATTGCCTACAGAACCTTTAATTAATTAATTTATTTTTCTCCTTCTAAGTATCTCTTTGGTTGAGTGTGCCTTGGGAAACTTTGATCTAGAGAATGGAATGAAAGGAAAGTAATGTAAAGTTTTTTTTTTTCAGCTGTTTCATTTATCAAATTGAAACAAAAAGTCTGGTCAATTAATTCTCTCAAGTTGTTTTGAAGATCAGGTTATATTGTTTTGGGAAATGGGTCTTGAAAGTAGACTGCAGTGTCATAAACTATATTATTGATATGGTAGCATTCATCACTTTGTATTGAAGCTTTTTACTTGCATGTAAAACTTCTCTATTATGTTATAATCTTAAGTGCAGAAGATTTTATCTTTTTCATTATGTTTTCCCAGCATCAGATGTAATACCTTATACAAGAGTAAGCCCTCCCACACTTAGGTTAATAAATTGTGAATAGCCCTCCCACACTTAGGTTAATAAATTTTGAATAGGCTAATGATATCTGGACATTATTGGACTATAATGATGTATCATTATAGAATAGTCAAAACAGAGCTAAGTTCAAATCTGTTCTCTATCACTTAATTAGTTGTGTTATCTTGGGTAAGTTACTTATAAATAGGATGCTCTATAATGATTATGATGTGCAAAATGCAAAAAAAAAAGCTTGAGGTTAAAAAAAAAAGTATTTGTCATTCTTCCCCTTTGGATACCTAATACAAATAAATCATCAAAATATAAAATGAAAGTTAGTTTTAAAAAAAATGTATATCATTTATTAATTGTCACATATTATTATACATTGGATTTAATCCTGACAATTTCCAGTGAAAAATTATAACACTTTTTTGTACAGAGATCAAATGACAGCAGAGGACTCCCTGAGTGTGTATATGGGTAGGCAGCTTTCCAATTATACACAAATTGGGCTGCTACTCTACCAAATTTGGACTGACTGGAGTGTAGTTTGGTTGAATCTTTTTGTCATAATAGACCAGTGGTTCTCAAAGTGTAGTTCTTGAAGCAGCAACATCAACATCACCTGGGAACTTGTTGAAAATGCAAATTATCAGGCCCCAGCTACAGATTTACTGAATCAGAAACTCTATTGGTGGGCCCTAGCACTCTGTTTTAAAAAGCTTTCAGCAGATTCTGATGAATGTCAAAAGTATGAAAGCTACTGAAATAGAGAAAGAAATAAAAATTAATACTCAGTTTTATAGAATGAGCATTATATAAATGAGCTATAAGTTCTTGAATAAGTTCTGGAGAAATGTGAACACAGAAATGTTGAATACATTCACCAGAGGTTAAACATTTAAAATGGAAGAAAGCTTGTTCAAGAACATAATGAAGTCTGATGTGTCCAGATTCCATTCATTATTTCTCTGGAGAGTTTACAAGATATAATATAATAGAAGAAATCTTTCTGAATGTACCTTTAGATATCTACATTTGGTGAATATCTCGGAAATATTTGGCCATGTGGTTTACTTCACTCACCCATTTGATGAGTTACTAGAAACTTCCAGGAGATTTGTATAAGCTGAGATCTTCCTCAGATCATTGACTTTTTTGGAATTCTTTTGAGAAGCCCAGTTTGCCTAATATTAGTGGTTCACAAGGTCATACTTCCATATGGAATTGTCATGACATCAGAGAACATTGAACTTGAAACTTAAGGGAAAAAAAATACAAGGACTGTGTTTAGTATTCAGACTCAAATTGAAAGTGGTAATTAATCTAATGAGGATTAAAGGTTGTGGTGATCAGATATAAACCAAATAAAATCATAGATTTTGACAAAGCTTTAGAGGTAAAAGTTTATTATTTATTTATATATTTGTATGCTTGTTTATTTTAATGTGAACTTTGACCACAGTTTCCCTGGAATCTTGGACCCTGGAATGTGACCTTAAAATTTCTAGCTGTATGATTAAACAGGGCTGCATGAATTTGGCTCTCTTTTCAATGCTGCTGCAATAAAAACAGAAGGCTACAATTAGTGATGTTATCTAGAATCAGATTTGAAATGTAGTTAGTCCCAAAGTTCTTGGGGGAGCATAATGTGTAAAATATCAGTATTCTTACTGAATTGCTGATCATCGATTAGTGACTATGACATCCATAATTTTTTTTGTCTACGTGAAATTAATTTAAGTCCTTTTTATTATTTTTTTATTTTTTTAACGTTTATTTAGTTTCGAGATAGAGACAGAGAATGAATGGGGGAGGGGCAGAGAGAGAGGGAGACACAGAATCGGAAACAGGCTCCAAGGTCTGAGCCATCAGCCCAGAGCCCAACGGGGGGCTCGAACTCACTGACTGCAAGATCGTGACCTGAGCTGAAGTCGGACGCTTAACCGACTGAGCCACCCAGGCGCCCCAAGTCCTTTTTAGATAAAAAAAATTCATGCTTGAATACTTAGCAGGTTATATATCTACATTATTAGTAATAAAATTATACCTTTATGCGTACATATGAATTTCTGAATATATATATAAATATATATATATAACTATTAATTAAAAATAGTACAGACATCTCCCGTTCAACTTGTAGATATATTTGATCATCTGATTAAAAATCTGCGAAATGGGGAACACCTGGGTGGCTCAGTAGGTTAAGCGTCCAACTTCAGCTCAGGTCACGTTCTCATGGTTCATGAGTTCAAGCCCCACATTGGGCCATCTGCTCTTAGCACAGAGCCCGATTAGGATACTCTGTTCTCCTCTCTCTCTGCCCCTTCCTCTCTTTCTCTCTCTCTCTCTTTCTCATAAATAAATAAACATTTTTTAAAAAAAATATGCGAAATGAATACACTGCCCTTGGCTCTTGGGCATTGACAATAAGTTGTTAAAGTATTATGACCAATACAAACACATTCATTTAGTGGTCCTTCATTCCAACAATAAGTGCAGAAGTATAAGATTTAAAGGATATTTGCCAACTATGATAAAATAAATTCAATAATAATAAAAATACATATATTCTTAATTTAAAAAAAGAATAATAAATCTGTCTTTTATAATTAATATAAAATATCTGGGTTTTTTCCACCATAAAAACTAGAAATCATCAGAGAGCACTACTAGGAATTTTTAGACTATAAAACTGTACTTGGTAAACTGTAAGTTAAATTAAATCTCAGAATGTGAAAAATAAAAACTGTGTCAATCATGGTTCAAGTTATATCATCACTGAGAATCTGAACAATAAACTATCAGAAAAGATAAGCAGTTAAGACCAAGGATATGAATTCTGGTTATGGTCATGAATCATAGAACTTTTAACTAGAAGAAACAGTAAGAAAGTATCTGATATAGGTTGCTGTTAGGTAAAGTATGTTTGCCACTCTATATTTAAAGCAACTCAGATCCAGACGACCATTAATTTTCCAAGGTACTTATAGTTCACATAAATTAGAAGCAGTGAGGAATAAAGAGGAAGGAAAATAGCTCCTATAGTCAGGCCCTGTATTACTTTAAACAGTATCTCATAATCTTCATGGCAGTCATGTGATAAAAATGTTATAATCCCCATTTTTTGAAATGAAAACGAATTGAACTAAAAAGTGAAATAATTACTCAGGCAATGTTTTAATATCCTAGGGCTGCTGCAGCAAAGTGCCACAAACTAGTTGGCTTAAGCAACAGAAATTTATTGTCTTACAATTCTGCAACCTCATACTTCAAGATCAAGGTGTTGGCAGGGTCACACTCTCTCTGAAGTTACTAGGGAATAATCTATTCCAGGACTCTCTCTGTTGTTTTCTGGTAGTTCCTTGGATTGTGGCAGCATAATTTTACTCTTTACATGGCATTCTCCGTGTGTGTGTGTGTGTGTGCGTGTGTGTGTGTGTGTGTTTCAACTTTCTCCTTTTTATAAGGACAGTAACCCAGTATGACTCAACTACTACATCCGCAATGACCATATTTCCAAATAAGGTCATATTCTGGAGGACTGGGAGTTAGGATTTCAACAAATGAATCTTTTTGGGGGGCAGAGGGGAGCACATCCAATAAATTGGTAATGCACTTAGCATTTAATTGCAAAATTTTCTTTAAATTCTATATTAGTTGATGGCACATATAAATTTATTATTTGTTATATAGAAAACAATTTAATGTATTTTCTCTCTTTTTAATAAATTAGAAACGAGAATGAAGAAAAAGTCATGGTAAACAATTTTTGGGGGAACAAAATTATGGAAGATTTACAATGTCCAATGATAGAGTTGGATTTTTATGTTGTTAGTAGGTAGGAAAATATTTCAGCAGACAAGATGATAATAGTGGGATTTTTAAAATATTAATCTGTCAGTAATATGCAAGATGGATAGTAGGAAAGAAAAACAAATCACAATAAGACAAGTCTAGAGTCTCTAACTAAAATCCAAGCTTGAAAATATAAAGCCTCAAAGAGGTGGTGCAGTAAGAATGTATACCTGAGATAGATAAAACCATTTTGGAAAAATATATTTTATAAGACATGTCTGTTAATTATATGTGGGAATAGAGACATCAGGAATCATAGAGTTTCATGCATGGACACCAAAAAAGATGGTACCCTCCACAGAGAGTAAGGACATTTTAGTTTCTGTTTTAGTTTGTATTTTAATTATATTTCTGGATCCCCCCAATTGTCTTAATATAATAAATTTCTTTGCTGACTCACTTGGTATCCTTAAATAAAAATGGTTGTAAATTCCTTATGGAAAACACAGAAGCAGATTTTCTGTTGAAAAACTATAGTATAATATATAAATGGATCGGTTTGCATGAGGATAGAGCAGAGCATTATGTAAATGATGGATTGTGGAGTTTGTGTAGGAGAATTGAATTCCTGTGAGTGCAGCACTGTGTCCCTTTAATGAACACCTCCATCAGAGACCCATACCCACTTTTTTCCTAAATGGAAATTACTCATCTAATATTTCTTAAGGTATTGACAACTTAGAATATTTTTGCTGTCTTATCTAATCATGTTGGCACAACTGTGGGCTACTTTGCTATCGCATTGTCCTCTCTGAAATATATTTTATCAGTTACGTTATTCAGTGTGCATTTTATTATTTATGTATTTATTTATTTATTTATTTATTTATTTATTTATTTTCAATATATGAAATTTATTGTCAAATTGGTTCAGTGTGCATTTTACATAGTATCCAGTTCCAATCCTGAGCCAAAGAGAAGGAATGAGGAAATGAAGCTTTGTGTCACATAGGAGATAATTGGCACTTTCTGAACAATTCAGAAGATTTTAGCTCTAAAAGTATTAGATATAGTTGAAGGGTTTTTTTATAAAAGTTTTATAAAGCAAATTGAAGTAAGGGATTAACTTTTTTTGGAGATAGTTTTAAATAAGGATGGCTTTTTTTTTTTTAATTTTTTTTTTCAACGTTTATTTATTTTTGGGATAGAGAGAGACAGAGCATGAACGGGGGAGGGGCAGAGAGAGAGGGAGACACAGAATCGGAAACAGGCTCCAGGCTCTGAGCCATCAGCCCAGAGCCCGACGCGGGGCTCGAACTCCCGGACCGCGAGATCGTGACCTGGCTGAAGCCGGACGCTTAACCGACTGCGCCACCCAGGCGCCCCAAGGATGGCTTTTAAAGTTGTATATATGGAAATCTGAGAGGATCTTTTCAAAGTTGATAAAAACAGGGAAATGTTGTGTTGTTTAAAACAGGATAGGGGCGCCTGGGTGGCTCAGTCGGTTAAGTGGCCGACTTCGACTCAGGTCATGATCTCGTGGTCCGTGAGTTCGAGTCCCGCGTTGGGCTCTGTGCTGACAGCTCAGAGCCTGGAGCCTGCTTCGGATTCTGTGTCTCCCTCTCCCTCTGCCCCTCCCCCGTTCGCACTCTGTCTCTCTCTGCCTTTCAAAAATGAATAAATGTTAAACAAAAAAATAAGTAAATAAATAAATAAAATAGGATAAATTTTATAAGCTAAAGATTGATATAGGGATCATATTCTACATAGACAAATGGATTTCACTTCTGTTCTCTTAGATCAGTGGATCTCAGTGTACATTTGAATCATTTGGGATCTTTTTAAATAATACTAATGGTTGTCCCTATTCCCAGTAGATTCTGATATGATTGGTACATGGGACCCAGGCATCGGTATTATTTAAATCTCTGCAAGTGATTCTATGTGCAGTCAGAAGTAAAAGGCACTGCCTTAGAGCTTTTGTCCACTTGGAGATTGCATTGTCAAACATTATTCAACAATGTTCAACAATGTTATAACAATATAACATTACTATAATAACATTATAGAATCCTTTTTACTATCAGCAATTAACATTTGACAATGAACAAAATGTAAGCATTTATGTACACACTGTATTCAAATGCCACCAGTGTTTGTCATAATTTGCAGGAACTTATGAGGAGAAAACAACCACAACAACAACAAACCTCAATACTTAAGAAATTAGCTTTGTGGATCAGAAGAGCACAAACCTGACTAGTATTTTCAGTTTATCATACAGTGTATTTATTATTCATTTATTCAATACATTTCTGTTGAGTAACAGCTATGTACCAGATGCTGTTTAAGTGCTTGGGGTAGAGAGCAGAGCAAAAATACTAGCTTCATGGAACTTATATTCTACTGTGGGTATTTAAAATTTATTTGAAATTTAATACCACTGTTTTATTTATTTATATTTTTGGATTTCTTTTTAGGTTACCTACAAATTTCTATTTTCTATAATGATATAAAAATCCTTTTAAAAATAAGCACTTAGGGGGCGCCTGGGTGGCTCAGTTGGTTAAGCATCTGACTTTGAATCAGGTCATGATCTTCCAGTTTGTGAGTTGGAGCATTGCATCAGGCTCTGTGCTGACAGCTCAGAGTCTGGAGCCTGCTTCAGATCCTGTGTCTCCCTCTCTCTCTCTCTGCCCCTCCCCTGCTTGTGCTCTGTCTCTCAAAAATAAGTAAACTTTAAAAAAATTAAGGAAAAAACCCCACAAGCATTTAGATTTTAAAATTGAGCCTAAAAATATATATAAAATTATTAATACAGTCAATACTTTGGCATGTCAAAATTATGAAAATATTACGTGAATGACAAATACTTGGCAACTTCTTGGCATCTATATGCATATGTGGACCCTAAAATAGTTTAGTTGCTCAAAAATGTGGGAGAAAATAGAGTTGGAAGCTTTTCTTATATTTATGGAAGTGTACTGTTTAGAGTCATTTTAATTTTCTTTATTCAGCATAGTTTTCCTTAAACTTTATATAAGAACATTAGCGGCCATTCAGTAAATCAGATATGCCCTGTATCCTATTCTAAAACTTATCACCCTATATGGAAAACAACAAAAAGTTGGAAGACAGATGAAGGAGAAAGAAACCAGAAGAGAATAAGCAATTAAAATATGCTTCTGTATGGAGATAGAAGTGATAAAGGCCGCCCTTGAAAATAAGTTGATTTGAAACAGTGGAGCACAAGCCTTATTGTTCACTTGAGAGAATAGACACACAATGATCTTTACTATGAGTTAGTATTATGTTTGGAAACATTAGCATTCAAATTAAGTCCATATGTAAGATTACTGTGTGTTTTTACACATGACTAAATAAAACCTACAGGAAAGGAAGCGTCTGTATGAATGCAGCACTTCTAGTCTTATTTTTCTGTAAGTCTTTACCAGGCAGTAGAGCTGAGTTGCTGAAAAGCAGTTGATCTTAAAATTGACCTGAATAAGTGCAAACTATAAAATAAATCATAGTTTACTATTTTACTAAGCGATACCATGGCTTAAATGGCATAATTTTCTAGACTGATCTGTTAGAACAATTAATTTTGATATCTAGTGACCTATTAAAATTTAGTTCAAGGTTCAACAAAATTCACCTGTGACTATAAGGCTATGACAATGAATATGATGAAGATTAAGAACAATTAAGATTTATGATTTGATCATTTCTATATTTCGTGCACTGAGAACCACCTTCAAACTTATTAAGTTTGACCTGCAACTCTTCATAGACAGACTTGAAGATTGAATTTTCTGTTACTGTGGAATAAGAACTAGAAAAAATGAGGATCAGTTGTGATAAGATCATTGTTGATTTGAAGCAATGTAATTTCTTGGGTTTGCTAACAAAGAACCACTCAAGGAAGTTTTCTTGCCTGTTTCCACATCTAAAAAAGATTTCAAACTCTCAAAGTAATGTTTTATGTTCTTTTGTTTTTTTTTTGGTACAGATAATATCTATTATTGGGTAAAATGTTCTATTTTGCATTTTTATTTGGTTAATGTCCAATCACAATAATTCAATGCATTTTTACACTTATTTTATCAAAAACAGACATTTATTTTGGAGACGATATAATTTGTTTCATTTATTTTAGATTATTCCTCAAGTTTATAAATATGTTCTTTAATTTTGTGTTGGCTCTAAAGTAATAAGCACCTTGTAAAAGTTTTCTTAGGAAAATATGATATTCAAAGTATGGAAATGTATGATAATTTGCTACTTAGAAACTGATTAAAATGTACTTATTGAAGAGCATGCTGGTCCATTTTGGAATGACAGTTAAAAGAAATATATCAAATCTAGTCATGCGTGTCTCTACGTATCCCATTACAGAGAAACATCTTTATAAATATAAATTTGTGTGAATGAGAATGTTCTTTTAAATGGACTTGTAGAGAAGCAGTGACTGAACCATTCTGCCTTATTTTATTTGACTAGAAAGTGTTAGAGCTCTGGGACTCTATATCAGGTCTCATATTGACTTCTTGTTCCCCCTTCAGAGAGGAAGAGGATGGGGCATATATAGAGCACTTTTTTTAAAGAAAAGCTTATTTGTTCATTTTGAGAGAGAGAGAGAGAGTGTGCACAGGCGGAGGGAGCAGGGAGGGAGGTGCAGAGAGAGGGAGAGAATGAATCCCAAGCAGACTTTGTGCTGTCAGCACAACATGGCTTGCTGGATCCCATGGACCATGAGATCATGACCTAAGTCAAAATCAAGAGTTGGATGTTTAAACAACTGAGCCCCCAGGGACCCCATGGAGGAGTTTTGAAGAACAAAATACCTACATACATGTGGTTTTCTTCCTGCAGGAGAATCTAACTGGGGTGGGAGAAGAGGAAGTTAGGCCTATTTATTTTGAAACAAAACTTCCCTAACCTTTCCTGTTGAGAATCCCTATGATGTAGAATAAAAAGAGCCATGGAAAATAAGTAAATAAGGAAAAGTTCTAAGAGTTATGAGGATTCAAAGGGAAAACTGAGGGTTTATGATTAGAGACATCAGAAGATGTTAACATTAATACATTCATTCACCATATTTTTATCTACTCTGAGGCAGGAAATGTGCTAGATGCTGAGGATACAGAGGTGAGCAGGAGTAGATGAAGCATCTATCTCATGGAACTTCTCTTGAAGTCATTGAGTCAGACTCAAACAAATATAAAATTGCACTTGTAGCAAATATTATGAAGGGAAGATACACATGACATCAGACTAAGATAAAGAAATTTCCCAGGTCATGGAGATCAGGGGATATTTCTCAGACGAGGCAACTCAAGTGGCCTTTATAGAGAAACCTCCACTTTTGCTGAGGGTATTTGTCTGCATAGAGAAGTATTAGAATATAGCCAGGATATAAAAATGTATAAGTCATTGCTATTAAAATATAAGAAAAAGTTTTTTTTTTTAAATAATATGAGTATTAGTTTCTTAGGGCTGCTGAAACAAAGCACAAACTGGATGACTGAAAACAACAAAAATTTATTTGATTACAGTTCTGGAGACTGTAAGTCTGAAGTCAAGATGTCAGCAGGGCCAAATTCTGAAAAATCAAGGGGAAACTATTCCATGCTTTTCTCTTAGCTTTTGGTGTTGCCAGTAATCCTTGGCATTCTCTGGCTTGTGGACACATCACTCCCATCTCTGCCTTCATCGTCCTGTCTCTCTGTGCATCTCTGTCTCTGTGTGTAACTCTCTTTTCATATAGGAATCAGATTTGTTAGATTACAGGCCCACCACTCCCATGTGACCTCATCTGAACTTGGTTATAGGTGCAAACACTATTTCCAAATATGGTCATATCCACAGGCTCTGGGTAGATGTGAATTTTGAGGTGTGTGAGATGGGGGAGAGAGATGGAGAGAGAGAGAGACTATTCATTAAATAAATAAAATTTAATTTATTTATTTTAATGTGAAGCTCAGAGAAAATGTCTAAAAATAGCAGGTCACTTCCAGATTTTTTATCTGGGTGTCATTGTAACTGGATATAGTGTTTGGGTGATGTTTGTGAATACTTGATTCAGACCCCCTTATCTGCAGGGTAATACATTCAAGGACCCGCAATCAAAGCCTGAAACCACAGAGAGTACTGAACCCTATAAACACTATGTTTTTTCCTACACATACATATCTATGATAAAGTCTAATTTATAAATTAGGCACAGGGAGAGATTAACAATAACTAATAATAAAATAGAACAATTTTAACAATATATTATAATAAAAAATATGTGAATGTGGCCTCTCCCTCTCTCTCTCAATATATATTGTTGTACCATACTCAACTTTCTTCTTGTGATGATGTGAGATGAAAACAATGTCTACATGATGAGATGAAGTGAACTGAATGACATAGGCATTGTGATGCAACATTAGACTACATTGACCTTTTGACGTTAGGTCAGAAATAGGATACTCTTCTAGACTGCAGTTGAGTGTGGGTGAATGAAAACACAGAAAGCAAAAGCACATATAAGGTGGGACTACTGTCTATATTAAGTTAGCAGAGTCATGTGAATATCGTCAGAAGAAGAAAAAATAATGCTCTGGGCATAAAATCAAAAGCAATAATTTACTTACTATTTATCTTTCCATGGTATTCAATATCTTTGAATATTCTTAATATTTTAAAAATATAACAACCAAAAAGCCAAATAAACTATTCTTAGTAGGTAAAGAAAATTTTTTTGAATAATTACCTCATATATATGTACACACATCACATTTCACTTGGCACTTAAATTTCTGAATTTTTGGGGCGCCTGGGTGGCGCAGTCGGTTAAGCGTCCGACTTCAGCCAGGTCACGATCTCGCGGTCCGTGAGTTCGAGCCCCGCGTCGGGCTCTGGGCTGATGGCTCAGAGCCTGGAGCCTGTTTCCGATTCTGTGTCTCCCTCTCTCTCTGCCCCTCCCCCGTTCATGCTCTGTCTCTCTCTGTCCCAAAAATAAATAAACGTTGAAAAAAAAAATTTAAATTTCTGAATTTTTTTAACATTGTATGTTTTACTACTGGAAGTTAAACTCTTCTATTCTCTTAAGGGATCAACAAAATACAGTATAATAAATTCAAATGTCATAGATGAATATGTAAAAGTATAGTAAAACTTGATGGCAACAGAGATTGGTTAAGTAGAATTTATTTCCATGAAGGGGTGGAAAAACTCCTAAAGGTGTGGATCTGCTGATGTAAAATTACAGGATCTAATCTGCAGAGAGATTATCCAGGTGTTAATACAAATGGATGCATGTCCTTAATATGAATGTCCTTAACCAGAATCAAGCTATTTTATTAACCTGAATAAATTTCAGTTGAGAAATTGTCAAAATTTTAATTTGATCAGATTTAAAGAATTAAAGATTTAAATACCTTATTTTTAATATATTTTGTCTCTCTAAGAATTATAATTTATTTAATTTACAATATGTTTGCTTTATTATCTGCTTCAGGTGCTCACCTACTCTTTTCATAGTTTCTTCATAACATCCATTGCTTGACAATAGTGAACTCTTTTTAAAAGTTGCTTTTGTACTAACCCCATCACATGTTGAAGAGACCAGACTGAATGGATTCTTTGCCTATTTATGCTTCAGGGTTTACAAGGACTTGTTTACACTATCCATAACATTTACTGATTCTGACAGTTTAGGGACAAAGTGAAAAGACAGAGGCGAGAGGAAAAAAAAGTAGAAAAAGAAAGGCGAAAATATATGGTGAGAAAATATGATACCTGACACTACATAACTTGGTTTTAGTAAATATTTCCCAGATAAGCAATTTTATTTATTTAATTTATTTATTTTAATGTTTATTTATTTTTTTGAGAGAGAGACAGACAGACAGAGTGTGAGTGGGGGAGGGGCAGAGAGAGGGGGAAACACAGAATCTGAAGCAAGTTCCAGGGCCTGACATGGGGCTTGAACTCAGGAACCGTAAAATCATGACCTGAGCCAAAGTCAGACACTCAACCCACTGAGCCACCCAGGTGCCCCTAGTAATTTTAGATGAATTTATACAGCTAATCCAATTAGTTAAAAAGTAAAAACATCAGTCAGAGAGATATTTTTCTCTAATGCAGGAATGGAAATAATCTCCTTGATTCCATAAACAAATTTCTTCATTTTATTTAGAAAATTAAAACCTATGGCATGAAAACCAAGTTTATAACTATAATGAATTTAGCTTTTTTTTCTCTCGAAATAGGAAAACTTCTGCCAACCTTTTTCCCTAATAAACAAGCACATCATTCACATAGAGAAAATTGCTTGTGTTGGCTTCTCTCTTCTTTTGTTTTGATGAATTTCATGTTTTTCAGACCCCCTACTTTCACATAATTTTCTGACCTCGAATATATTTCTTAGGCAAGAAGAGGTAACAAGTATTGGAATTGTCCATAGGGCTTCTAAAAGTTACACTTAAAAAATGAGATAAAAACATATAAAACTTTCTGCTAAAACATATTGTAGTCAGCATGTTTGCATAACAATTGGATTTTTAAAATCCATGCTTTAATCTTAACCTTTAAATTGCTCATATACCAGGACTTACAAAAAAGAAACAGTAAAAAATAGAGATGTGGTAATTTATTTCAAGATCTGATAATAAATCTATTGGATTGGGTGAGTAATCCAGACAAGAGACAGTACTATATGATTATTAGTAACATACAAAACACACACACACACACACACACACACACACACACACACACACACACACATACACACACACCCCATATTGAACTGGAAACATTTCAGCTTACAGTGGGTCCTGGGGCAGGGAGAGTCAGGAAAACTAGGAAGGAAGAGAAGCCACGGAAGATACAGTTGTCCATTACACTAGAGCACATAGTAAATTATTTTCTTTGTATTAAGGACTACTGAACTTTAAGAAAAATGTAAGTATATTACAGTTTTTATTATGGTTTTAATTACATATAAGCCCTGTTGACCAACCTTTCTATAGTCAAATAGCTTGATTTACCTATACTCCCCATCTTCTTTTTAAAACATCCTGAATTGTGGATGGGGTACATTCAATTCTTTTAGAGTTGCCTACGTGGACACTGCTGTTCCCTTCTCTTGAGTTGTATGCCTACCAATTACCTGCCTTATTGAAAACCAGCAGAGCCATGATAATTAAGAGAGCTTTTTCTAAAGCCTGTTTTATTCATTGATTTTGATTTGTGCCTTTAAGCAATTACCTGAAATAATGGCAGACAGGGAAAGATCACTAATCCTTAAAGACAGCAAATGGATTCAAAAATAACAAAAATACATTAAATTGAAAGAAGGGGAAAAGGTAAGAGAGAGAGATATAAATATCAAAAAAGAAAGGAATAAAACCAAACAAATAAAAAAAGATGGTGAAACTTGGTGAAAATGACAGAGCCAGTATGTTTAATCATGTTTCCCTGGATAAAAATTATTGTCATGCTTTTTACTTTGGCATAATTTAGTTCTAGTCAACGTGAGTGACATTATCTGAAAATTCCCTTTATTTTTATTTCTAAACTTCTCTAATAGTAAATAGGCATCTGGGCATTGGAAATTACTTGATTTATTTTCTATAATAATAGCTAACATTTGGGGCACCTGGGTGGCGCAGTCGGTTAAGCATCCGACTTTAGCCAGGTCACGATCTCGCGGTCCGTGAGTTCGAGCCCCGCGTCGGGCTCTGGGCTGATGGCTCAGAGCCTGGAGCCTGTTTCCGATTCTGTGTCTCCCTCTCTCTCTGCCCCTCCCCCGTTCATGCTCTGTCTCTCTCTGTCCCAAAAATAAATAAACGTTGAAAAAAAATTAAAAAAAATAATAGCTAACATTTATGTAGCTCTAACTACATGCCGGGTGTTATACTTTGTGCATGACACATACATTTATTTGACCCTCACAATAACATGCAAAGGTGCTCTGTTATAATCCCACTTTACAACTGAGGAAGCCAAAGCATTGGGGTGTATTTGTTGGAAATCCATGCTCTCATCCCATGAAACACCAAATGTCAGGTTCATAGCCTTCCGCAATAGGTAGAGTTGAAGAAAGTGAATCCTGGGGCTTCATTTAGATTTCCTGATCTGTAGTTCAGTTATTCCTCACTGAAATTTTGGTTCAGGTCAACAGAATCTTAAAGTGTTGATATGTCTTAACTTCATATCAACATAACCATTGTACATTTTCAGGTTATAAAATTTTATATGAATCCTGGAAATAATCTGCATGTTGGACCAGAGTCTGCCAAAATATGTACAGGTAAACCAACATTTCAACATGTGGGAGACTCTGCTTTGGCCAGAATTTCTCTTATGTCTGAGAAAGCACAAATAATTTTTGCTAAGAATCATCTCACCACTCCAGGCAAAGCCTATATTTTGACCTACTTGTATATGTAGGTCATAGCTAAAAACCTGTCTGCAATACTACCATCAAATTATATCTGCTTATGCTAGCAGTGAGAAAGAATACTCACCTATTAGAAGGAATAAAACCATTCATCAACTTGTAGAAATATTGAACTTATACAAGAATAATATATATAAAATTCATCCTGTCTGAAAAATGTCAATTTAAAGACTGACTTTATGAGGACTATAATAGGCCAAACATTCAATGAACTTTTAGAATGTGTAAACACAATTGTTGATAAATTTACTACCAGTTTTCCAGCATTTAGGGACCACAAACCATATTTCCTTTTCCTTTCTTTTTTTAAATGTTTGATTTATTTTGAGAGAGAGTGTGTGTGCAAGTGGAGCAGTGCAGGGAGAGAGAGAGACAGAGAGAGAGACAGAGAGAGACAGAGAGAGAGACAGAGAGACCCAAGTGGACTTCGCACACTGTCAGTGCAGAGCCTAATGTGGGGCTTAATCCCACAAACTGTGAGATCATGACCTGAGCCAAAGTCAAGAGTTGGATGCTTAACCAACCGAGCCACCCAGGTACCCCACCTTTACTTTTTAATTGGAACAAAATAATACAGCTAATAAGGCATCTACTCTATTTTGTATCTAAGCATTTAATATCAATATAAAATGTTTTTCTCCTGTCTACTGGTCTGAAGTTATAAAGTTTTCCAAAATTAAGCTTACTTTATTAACATCAAAAAGCAGGCTAATGACAGTACCTAATAGGAGAAAAACTCTATCTATATATGTTTAAAAGGTTAATATTTTCAATTTCTTCTAAAAGAAGAAATCTTCTACAAGATTTATTTGTAGAATTGTCTTTTTATATTGTACATGCTTTTTAAAGGAATCTTGGCCTCAGCAGTCATTAGATTTATTTGAAATGTCTTCAATTTTGTCTACTCTAGTATAGTGAAGAAAACATTTCTTTTGAAGTGCTTACTCACAAATGCATCAGTTATTCATAGACTAACCCCTTATTAGTGCCACTGGCCATATTATCCCCTGATATTAAAATAGTATGGTAGCTTTATCAAATAGAAAGGAGTTTAATTGTGGCTAAGACTTCTCTGTGGAATAATAAACACATTCAGAAGTCACCCTTCTGAATTGTACCTGGTAAGTACTTAAGAGTTCCATTGGCTAGATACTGAAAGTGCTTGTGCAATGTTAACTAAGGCAGTTCAAGCCTTTGGACATAGGTAATTTTCAATATTAAATTTATTATCAAACTGTTATTATACATAACTTACTGCTTTGTAGGCTTTATTAGATTTTGCAGGAGGATACAAGAATACTTGCTCACTCCAGGGGCGACTGGGTGGCTCAGTTGGTTGAGCATCCAACTTTGGTTCACGTAATGATCTAGCAGTATGTGAGTTCTAGCTCCACGCCTGGTTGTGTGCTGACAGCTCGGAGCCTGGAGCCTGTTTCAGATTCTGTGTCTCCCTTTCTATCTCTCTACCCCTCTCCTGCTCACACTCTGTCTCTTCTCTCTCTCTCTCTCTCTCTCTCACTCAAAAATAAGTAGACATTAAAAGAAACTTAAACCTAAAAATAGCAAATTAGCTGTTAACCTAGGAGTCCTATTTCACAGGAGGATCTACTACCTATTAAAATAAATATAAACTATTGTTCCAGTTTTCGGACCTATCCTACATCTAAAATACACAATATACCTAAACTTCACCCTGTAGTTGACTTCAGTTCTGTATGCATTCATTGACCACCTTTTATGAATCAGGTTCTTTGTTAGGCTCCTGAGACAAAAAAATGTAAGACACGATTCCTGTCCTTGAGAAGCATTCAGTTTATCGAGGGAAGACAGATCAGTAAGCACATAATGTCAATACAGTGTTGTACTACAGAAGTATCTGCGATCCTCTGCTCACTCTGAATATGCCATGTGATCTTTTTGGAAGTCTTGCTAAGATTCTGTAGCTTAGGATTTAGCAAACTTTTCCAATGGAGGGCTAGATAGTAAATAATTTACAACTTTACTGGACATATGGTCTGTCACAACTACTCAACATTCCCATTGCAGCTTAAGAATGGGGGCATATATAGGAGTGCCTGGGTGTCTCAGTCAGTTGAGTGTTGGACTTTGGCTCAGTTTACAATCTTGCAGTTTGTGAGTTCAAGCCTCACATCGGGCTTGCTGCTTTCAGTGTGGAGCCCACTTTGGATCCTCTGTCCCCTTCACTCTCTACCTCTGTCCTGCTCACACTCTCTCTCCCCAAAATAAATAAACATTAAAAAAAATGGACATATACACTAGAGAAAGGAGTTAACTACCTCTAAGCCTCTAGTGCAAATAATCATGCTAGAGTGACCTATGTCATGACCTATTTACCCTTCGTACCACATAGACTTTTCTTTATTCTTTTTTTGTTTTCTTATAATTTTTTTAGGCTGAGTTAAAGGCAAAATCCATAATCATCATCAGTCATGCTTATAGCACTGAAAACAAAGAGATTTCAGTTCTTTATTTTGTAAGACCTATCGATAATAATAGCTAACATTTTAAAAGGTTTTTTTTTGTATGTAGAGCATGGTCAAATATATTATAATTCATTTAATCCTTAAAACTACCCTATGAGGTAGATATCATTTTCATTTTACATGAAAGTAGGCCTTAGAGAAAAGTGATTTGCTCAATATTATGCTGCTGGCAGAAGTCCAAAAACAATATGCTAATTGTACTGTACCATCCATGACCTTTAAAATACAACAGCACGCACAGAAAACTCCAGTCCCATCTATGGGATCAATAGCTAGGGTGACCATTTAACTTGTCTTGGTTTGTCTGGAGCTGAGGGACTTCTCCAGACAGGGGACTTTCAGAGCTAAAACCAGGAAAGTTCTGGCCAACTAGGACAATCTGGTCACTATCAATGGCCTCATCATCTCCATTCTAGTGCTTCTTAAACTTGAATGTGTGTAGAAATCACTTGGGGGAGCTTGTTAACTGGATTCTGATTAGATTCTGTTGAGTAGATCTGGACATGACCCGAGGATCTGTATTTCTAACAAGCTCTCAGAAGATGCTGATGCTGCTCACCTGTTTCTACTCTGAATAAGAAAGCATCCTTGCACATTCTCAGGCTCACCCAGACTCATCAGTCAGAATCTGCATTTCCCCAGATGATTCACATATTCAAGTTTAAAGGGCTCTGTTCTAGTCCACATCTGATCAGTGTGAAGTATCTTTATCTCTGCCTGTTTTTCCTGGTTTCAGGGAGCCTTTCTGAACACAGGCAAAGCTCTACAACAGCTTTCACTAGTCTGCCTGTGTCACCTTTCTGGGTCCAGACATATCTTTCTTGCACATTTACCTATTGGTTCATTCCTTATTTTTCCTAATATTCTGTAAATTTCTTGAACCCAATTATTTAAGGTCAGTGTTGGATGTCTGTTTCTGTGGATATTGTTCCATGAAATAAAATTATTCTACTTGAACAAATCAGATGCTCAGCATTAAAGGGGACCTTAAAGTCATTTACTGCCAACTGTATAACTGTCCATCAGAATATAGTATATAACATCATGACAACAGTAAATTACTGTCTCAAAATTACTCCCTTATGGCACCAGGAAAAAAAAGAATAAAATGAATTTATTTGCACTCAGTTCTCCCTCTTGCCAAGACGTTGCTTGAGTGTAATGAAAAGGTTGTAGAAATCATACTTTCAGTTATTATTTCTATGTTTTTACATGTTCGACATTGTTCTAAGTGATTTACCTTTTATCATTTTAATATTCATAATGACTCTATGACATAGGTACTATTATTATCCCCAGTTATCAGATGAAGCAACTGAGCAGAAAAGCAGTAATGGGTTGTCCAAGGTCAAAGAGCTAGTAAGTGGTCAAGTCAGGATGATGGATCTGGGCATTTCAGGTAGAGGGCAATGCTCTTATATACTATACTACATGGTGACTGTATTTCAGCCTAATGTTTCTTTTCTTTATAGCACTTACCACAATTTATAATTACTTTTTTTTCATTCTGTCTTCTCAAGAATTTAACCTCCTTGTGAAAAGAGATCATGTTTGCCTGGCTCTTTATTATATTTCAAGTGCCTGGCACATACTAGGTACTCAGTAAATATTTGTTAAATATATGAATAGATAAGAAAATATTATAAGGTCTGTAGTCTGTGTACATGCAAAGTATAAGGGACCACAGAAGAGAGAAAGAATAAAGTCAGCCTTGGGCAATTGGGATATTGTAAAACACTCCAACTTAGAAATGTTGGTATTTTGGAAGCTGGGTTGACACTTTTATAGCATCTATTAGTCAAAGTTCATGGAGACAGTTACAAGTCTCCATGTTAATAGTAGGAGAGGACTTTTCAAGAAGCCATATGTGTGTATATGTATATTATACATATAATTATATGTAAATGCATTATATAATTATAAATAACATGTAAACAATTTGGTATATATATTTCATTTTATTTTATCTTTAAGCAATGAAAATAATCATTTTTTTCATTGGTTTGAATGTCTTTGGGCTCTTTTGGAAATAATACTGCTGCCATAAAGCATCTTCAGAACATTTAAAAATCATTCTTCTTCGTTGAAAAAAAAAATTAAAAAAAAAAAAAAAGGGGCGCCTGGGTGGCGCAGCCGGTTAAGCGTCCGACTTCAGCCAGGTCACGATCTCCCAGTCCGGGAGTTCGAGCCCCGCGTCGGGCTCTGGGCTGATGGCTCAGAGCCTGGAGCCTGTTTCCGATTCTGTGTCTCCCTCTCTCTCTGCCCCTCCCCCGTTCATGCTCTGTCTCTCTCTGTCCCAAAAATAAATAAACGTTGAAAAAAAAATTTTTTTAAATCATTCTTCTTATGTTGTAATAGCATTTAAGTAAAAACAGTAAACTGAGTTTGCAATACAGCCTGAAATATTTACTGTGGTTTAGATGTGCAGGATAATAGTTTTAAAAATTGCCTACTCCTCTAATATGAAATCTTGTGTTTTTAGTTTGCTAGGCTCCCTGCTCATTATCACCTATATCTTTGTTCACCTGGAATGTCTTTCCCTTTTGACTATTTGAGATGGTGAAGCTTTTTAAGACCTACTCAGAATCCCCCAGTGCTATGGAGCTTTTCAAGAAGTCACCAGCCATCCTGGCATTTGGCTTCTCTATCCTCTGGTACTTTCACCTTTGCCACAGCCTATGATGCCTTATTTTGGAGAGTGAGTGGCCTTTCCTTATTCCCTTGTTTATTTTATGAGTAATTCTTATCTCCTTAACTAGATCATACTTTGCTGAATACAAGGACTCTGTATTGTACATTTCTGAGTCTTACCAACCTTACGACTGGACACATATTAGATGGGTAGGAAATACTGTTTGAATTATTGATTTGATCTGAACATTACCCAAAGTTACACATGTGTCATTTGTGCTGGCGTTATGTAGTATGTTTACTCCTGGTCTTTTTGATGCTATTTAAACTTGGTTTTAAACCCAAATTTAGTTGATGGAAGTTTTTTTGTTTTTTTGTTTTTTTTTGTTTTTTTAATTTTTTTTTAGGGTTTATTCATTTCTTAGAGACAGAGCATGAGTGGGGGAGGGGTAGAGAGAGAGGGAGACACAGAATCCGAAGCAGGCTCCAGGCTCTGACCTGTCAGCAGAGAGCCTGATGCGGGGCTCGAACCCACGAACTGTGAGATCATGACCTGAGCTAAAGTCGGATACTCAGCTGACTGAGCCATCCAGGCGCCCCAGTTGATGGAAGTTTTTATTGTTGTTTGTTTTTCTTTTTTCTTCATAGAACATAGTTCTTTGTGATTGGGAGTCTGAGGTAGAAGGAAAGCAGGGAGAAACACCATTTCATTTTGCTGCTAAGTGTATAGGGCCCTTGGGGCTTTTAACAGCCACCTCTAAATCAATTGAACAGATATTTTTACTAAAAGATGGGATGTAGTTTCTGATATACTGAAAAATTCCTTTGTCAAATTGTTATTACTGTTTGCATTTTTGTATTCAACAAAACCCAAAACATATTTGGACATGTTTTTATTAAGCCATTTCTTTTTGGATGCTATATGTATGTGACTTATGTATTAGTAGGTGTGCATTACTTTGTAGAGATAAGTATACCAGTTTCTTATAGGTATTTTTAAAAATTTTTGAAACAATTTCATCTCTATAAAATTTCTATCTCCATTTAATCATGATTGTTGGAGTTGATTAGCTTTATTCATAGCCCATATCTTAAGTAGAAAATTAGATTCTGAAGGTAAATAATCTATGAATGCAAATAAAGCATTCCAGGATGGTTATTCACTTCCCCCAGTCTTAAAAGTGCTGGTTAATTTCTTTTATAGGGAGAAATGTTACTTTATAGCTGAAGAGGAATAGTAACGTGTGAGAAATAGTAACGTGTATGTAACCTGTTGTAATGCTAGTAAATTTTGGATTAATTTACAAGTTAACAAGTAAGAACCTGAGAGTTTAGGACTAAGTAGGCAGTATTAGGTCAGAATAACTGGGAGAAGTGAAGTTCTAAAGAATATTTACTGGGTCAAGTGGGTGGCTCAGTCAGTTAAGCGTCTGGCTTTAGCTCAGGTCATGATCTCATGGTTTGTGAGTTTGAGCCCCGTGTCAGTCTCCGTGCTGACAACTCAGAGCCTGGAGTCTGCTTTAGATTTCTTTGTCTCCCTCTCTCTCTCTGCCTGTCCTCCACTTGTTCTCTCTTTCTCTCTCTCAAAAATAAACTTTAAAAAATTAAAAAAATATTTACCTACTAGGCTTGAAAAGAACATGTGATGATAGCTGGTTACCTCATGGGAAAAATCTTGGGGAAGAACAACCACACAAGCTGCCTTTAGGCAGCTGAATAGAGTTAGGGAGATGGAGAAAAAAGTATCAGGTGAATACCCTGTTCCACTTTTTGATGGGGCTGAGAAATAGTATCTATCTGATGATCATGTAAACAGTTCCTGTGGAACAGATGTAGGAGGTCTTGAATGAGATTTGAGAAACACCCCCAAAAGATTCAGATCATCAGGTAAACCTGAGAAGCACTGATTTTTCTCAGACCTCAGGAGGCCGGACCCCAGGCCCATTTTAGAACCAGGAATTCAGGCAGAAGTTTCCTGGACTGACTAAAGAAAATCAGGTAAGCTCCCAGTCTGCCACTGCCCCAGTCAAAACCAGACCCTTGTGGTGATAGTGATAGCTTTGTGTTCCATTTTGAGGACTTTGAGGTTCATGCCGTAGAGGAAGAGAAATCCCAGTTCAGGTTGGGGTTTTAAACCACTCAGCATACTAGGATTCCTTTTAGTTTCATGCTGGCTAAACCATCATTACTTACAGTCATTAGAAAATTAGAAAATTACTCTTGGGGCACCTGGGTGGCTCTGTCAGTTAAGTGTCAGACTCTTGGGTCTGGCTCAGGTCATGATCTCAAGGTTCGTGAAATCGAGCCCCAAATTGACAGCTAAGAGACCGTGCAGAGACTGCTTGGGATTCTCTCTCTGCCCCTGCCCTGCTCTCTCTCTCCTTCTCTCTGTTTCTCTCTCTCTCTCACAATATATAAATAAACTGTAAAAAAATTTAGAAAAAGAAAAAAATTGTACTTTATGTTAAGCAAATCAAGTACTCTTGGTTAAGTAAAAATTGGTGTAAAGGAAAGTTTTGTTTTTAATAAATTCTATGCCTATTTTATCCTTAAATATAAGTATTATGTGAAAATAAGCTCAAATACAACACTTTATTGTGTACTTCTAGTATAAAAAAAATCAATCTGATGATGACCTGATCTAAATGCTAAATTTCATCTTTCTGGAACACTAGTTTTAAACTTAAGCTGCTTCACAACTACCTAGAGAGCCTATTAAACACAACTGATTGGACCTCACTTCCAGAGTTTCTGATTCAGACTGGGGTCAGCATAGAATTTGCATTTCTAAGAAATTCTCAGGTAATGCTGATGTGCAGTTCCTAAGACAGTACTTTGAGAACAATTGTTCTGGAGGGTAGAGTGAGAAAGAGGGGGCAATTTGTATTAGTGTTTATCAAACTTAAATATAGTATTTAATGTTTGTATTGCCCAAAGGATGGGAACTCCACATACAACAATTACGTATATTAAAATGTTAATTTGGTAGGACACCACTATGAAAGAAAAAACATGGTTTTTTTAAACCTAATAGAAAGTAAAAGCAGAGACCAAATAACCTAGTCAATGAGTAATAAGAATATAATGCTGATTTGATAAATTAAAAGCCAAAATAGTTACATTGCTAATAATACCTATAGAAAAACATTTTACTCTGCTTTCTTTGCGAGAAATTAGAGTCATACCTGTAGACCATATTTTGATTATCAATGCTAAAATTATATACGTGTATTTAAAAGGTTTTACTTTGTTTTTGTTCTTTGGTTTTAAGACTTTGTATTTTTTTGGAAATTTGTTTTTTACTTTATTTTTTAATTGTTTTCAAGTTTATTATTTTTGAAGTGAGAGTGCACAAGCACAAGCAGGGCAGCGACAGAGAGAGAGAGAGAGAGAGAGAAGAGCAGAGAGAATCTGAAGCAGTCTCCATGTTGTCAGCCCAGAGCCCAGTGTGGAGCTTGATACCATGAACTGTGAGATCATGATCTGAGCCGAAATCAAGAGCCAGACCTTTACCTGACTGAGCCATCCAGGCACCTCTTTAGGGCAGTTTGGGACTTACAACAAAATAGAAAGATACAGAGGTATTCCATATACCTTCTATCACCCAAAATAGTTTCTCCTATGGTCAACATCATTTGCCAGAATGGTACATGTTTTACCAAGGGCAAACCCACATTAATACCACATAATCACTCAAAGTCCATAGACTACCTGAAGATTCACTGCTGGTATTGTACCTCCTGTGGGTTGGGCCAGTTGTGTGTGTGTGTGTGTGTGTGTGTGTGTGTGTGTGTGTGTGTGTGTGTCTTGAGAGAAAAATAATTAGATTTTATAACAAATTTAGGAACCCATAGTTTTTCTAAAACTCTATTTTGTTATCATATATAAGTTTAAAAAGTTTAATTTGAAAAGTTATGTTTGTTTTGAATGATTACATTCACAGGTAGATTTGAGATTGTGCAAAAGTAGCATTTGTCTTGCACAAGAAATTTATATTAAAAGTACCTCTTGGGGCAATCGAGTGGCTCAGTCGGTTAAGTGTCCAACTTCAGCTCAGGTCATGATTTTGTGGTCCAAGAGTTTGAACCCTGCATCAGGTTCTGTGCTGACAACTCAGAGTCTGGAGCTTGCTTCAGATTCTGTGTCTCCCTCTCTCTCTGACCCTCCCCCACTCATGCTTGCTCTCTCTCTCTCTCAAATATAAATAAACTTTTTTTAAAATTTAAAAATATACTCCTTAAATTCTATTTTGTTCAATCTGAAATGAATACTTTGTACTGGCCATGCAGATGAAATGTTAGAGAAAGTATAACTTTTTAATGTTTTGTTATGGTTAAATCCATTGCATATCATTACACTGTTGCAATACCTTATGTGTCCAAACTGTTAGGAGTTTGTGATAGACTGAACTATTTTCTTAAAAAAAAATCTAAATGTTGGCTTTTTAAATGCATAGGAATGATGCAGTATAGCAAAACAAGGATAAAGGGCCATTTAATAACACATGAAAACTTTAACAATTCTTAATTACCTTTGGAGTGATGGTCAGTAACATGGGTTTATATTACATTAAAAAATCATTATAGGGTACCTGGCTGGCTCAGTTGGTAAACCATGCAACTCTTGATCTCAGGGTTGTAAGTTTGAGATCTACATCGGGAGTAGAGGTTAATTGAAAATAAACAAAACAAAAACAAAATCTTACTTGAAACTGAAATAAAAATTAACTACAATTTTATTTATTTATTTATCTATTTATTTATTTATTTTTATATTTTTTTTAACTTTTTTTTTTTTTTTTGAGAGAGAAAGAGCACAAGTGGGGTAGGGACAGAGAGAGAGGGAGAGAGAATTCCAAGCAGGCTCTGTGCTGTCAGAGCAGAACCTGACATGGGGCTCGAACTCACGAAGGTAAGATCATGACCTGAGCCAAGATCAAGGGTCGGACGCTTAACTGTCTGAGCCACCCAGGCACCCTAATCATTACAATTTTATAAACAAAGACCAAAATATATATCTCAGGATCATCCTAAACATAAGATTTTTTTTTCTTATGATGAGGACTTTTTAGAAGTATTCTCATAGCAACTTTGTAATATATGGTACAGTATTATTCACCATAGTCTCCATGATGTACATTAGGTACCATGACTTAGTTTATAACTGGAAATTTGTACCTCTTGATCCTGTCTACTCATCGCTTCTCCTTGGCAACCACCAGTCTGCTGTTCCTATCTATGAGCTTGGTTGTTTGGTTTTTAGAATGTGAGTGAGAACATATGGTATTTGTTTTTCTTTGATTTACTTAACATAATACCCTCAAAGTAAACTTATGTTGTCACAAATGGCAATATTTCATTTTTTATTGCTGAAAATATTCAGTTTAATATACATGCCACATTTCTTTATCCACTCCATTAATGGATACTTTGGATTGTTTCTGTATCTTGGTTATTATAAATAATGTTGCAATGAACATGTTGGTGCAAGCATTTTATTTTCAAATTACTTTAAATTTTTTATCTGATAAATACCTAGAAGCAGAATTTCTGGATCATAAGTTAGTTCTATTTATATTTTTTTGGAGAAATGTCCATACTGTTTTCTATAATGGCTGTACCAATTTGCATTCCCACCAACAGTGCCCAAGGGTTCCTTTTTCTCCAGATGCTTACCAACACTTGCCATTTCTTATCTTTTTGATAATAGCCATACTGACAAGTTTGAGATGATCTCATTATGGTTTGGGAAAATATTCAGATCTTCTGTCCACTTCTTAAATTGGTATTGTGTTTGTGGTTTGTTTGCTATTGAGTTGTAGGAGTTCTTTATACATTTTGGATACTAGCCTCTTATAAGATATGTGGTTTGTGAATATTTTCTCTCATTCAGAAGGTTACCTTGTCATTTCATTGATAAGTTTTCTTTATCATGCTGATTTTTTTTAGTTTGATGTAGTCTCACTTGTTTGTTTTTGCTTTGTTGTCTTTGCTTTTAAAGTCTGATCTGAAAAATCATTGCCAACACCAATGTCAAGGAGCTTACCACCTATGTTTTCTTCTAGGAGTTTTACGGATTCAGGTCTTTCATTCAAGTCTTTAATCCATTTTGAGTTAATTTGTGTATTGTGTAAGATGGTACAGTTTCTTTTGAAAGTAGGTGTCCAGTTTTCCCAATGCCATTTTTTTGAAGAGTCCCTCTTTTCCTCATTGTATATGCTTGGCTATTTTGTTGTAAATTAACTGACCATATATGTACTTGTTTGTTTCTGGGCTTTTCATTGTGTTTCAGTGATCAATATATCTGTTTTTATGCCAATACCATACTGTTTTGATTACTATAGCTTTGTATTATAGCTTGAAATCAGAGATTGTGATGCCTCCACCTTTGTTCTTTCTCCAGATTTCATTGAGCATTCAGGGTATTTTGTGTGTGTGTGTGTGTGGTTCCGTACAAATTTTAGGAATTGCTTATTTTATTTTTATGAAAAATTTTATTGACATCTTAATAGAGAATGCATTGACTCTCTCAGTTGCTTTGTATAGTATAAACATTTCAGCAATGTTAATTTTTCCAGTCCATGAGCACAGATTATCTTTCCATTTATGTGTCTTCAAGTTTTTTCATCAATATCTTATAGTTTTGAATGTATAGTTTTTTTTATCTCCTGGGTTAAATTTATTCCTAGGCGTTTTGCCGGGTTTTTTTGTCCTTGGTTTTTTTTTTTTTTTTTTTTTTTTGCTGTTGTTTTTCTTGTTGTTGTTTCTTTTTGATTCAGTTGTGAATAGGATTTTCTTAATTTTTTTTGTATAGTTTTAAGTAATCTCTATACCTAATGTGGGACTCAAACTCAACGACCCTGAGATCAAAAGTTGCATGCTCTTCATGAGGTATCTGGCTGGCTTAGCCAGTTAAGCAGCTGACTCTTGATTTCAGCTCAGGTCATGATCTCATGGTTCATGCCATGAAGCCCTGCATCAGGCTCTGAGCTGATGGTGTGGAGACTGCCTGGGATTCATTCTCTCTCTCTCTCTCTCTCTCTCTCTCTCAAAATAAATAAATAAATAAATAAATAAATAAATAAATAAATAAACATTAAAAAAAAAGTTGCATGCTCTTCACTGAGCCAGTGAAGCACCCTTAATTTTTCTTTTTCATAGTATATTATGTGTATAGAAATGTAACAGATTTTTAAAAATATTTAATGTTTTATTCATTTTTTTGAGAGAGAGAGAGAGAGAGAGAGAGACTGAGCACAAGTTGGAGAGGGGCAGAGAGAGAAGGAGGCATAAAATCCAAAGCAGGCTCCAAGCCCTAAACTGTCAGCACAGAGCCTGATGTGGGGCTTGAACTCATGAACCGTGAGATCAGGAACTGAGCCAAAGTCAGATGCTTAACTGACTGAGCCACCCAGGTGCCCCAGTAACAGATTTTTATATGTTCATTTTGTATTATGTAACTTAACAAATTTGTTTATTCAGTTTTTTGGTGGAGTCTATAGGGTTTTCTATATATAATATGTCATCTGTAAATAGTGACAGTTTTATTATTTCCGTTTCAATTCAGATACCTTTTATTTCTTTTTCTTGTCTGATAGCTCTGTCCAACAGAGGCATAACTTCACTTTATTGCACTTCACTTTACTTCATTTCGTAGATATTATTGTTTTTGCAAATTGAAGTTTTGTGGCAACCCTGCACTGAGTAAGTCTATTCGTGCAATTTTTATAACAGTATTTGCTTACTTTGTATCTTTGTCACGTGTTAGTAATTCTTTCAGCATTTTTTTTCAGTATTTTTAAAATTAAGGTATATATCATTTTTGTTTGTTTTTTTTCTTTTTAGACTTAATGCTACTATTGCACACTTAATGGACTACAGTTTATTTGACTCACTTTATTGTGATAGTCCCTTTATTACAGTGTTCTGGAAACAAACCCACAGTATCTCCAATATGTGCCTATACTATGATGAATAAAAGTGGAGAGATGGGCATCCTTGTCTTGTCACTGATCTTAGAGGAAACATTTTCAGCCTTTCACTGTTGAATGTGATGTTAGCCTGGGACTTCTCATATATGTCCTTTACTGTGTTGACATGCATTCTCTTTATATTCACTTTGTTGATAGTTTTTATCATGGATAGATGTTGAATTTTGTTAAATGTCTTTTCCTGCATCTATTGAGATTATCATATGACTTTAATACTTCATTTTGTTATTGTGATGTATCATATGGACTTCTGCAGATGTTAAACCATCCTTATATCTCTGAAGTAAATTCTATTTGATCATGGTATATGATCCTTTTAATGTATTGTTGAATTTTTTGGCAATATTTTGTTGAGGATTTTTGCATCCATGTTCATCTGGGATATTAGTCTGTCGCTTTCTTCTGTGGTGTCCTTGTCTGGTTTTGGTAATAGAGTATTGCTGGCCTCATTAAATGACTTGGAAATGTTTCCTCATTGTATATTTTTGGAGGAGTTTAAGAAGGATTGGTATTAAATCTTTCTATGGTAAACTTTATCAATCAAGCTGTCTCGTTTGGGACTTTTGTTTACTAGGAGGTTTTGATTACTGATTCAATCTACTTACTAGTAATTAGTCTATTCAAATTTTCTGTCTCTTCATGATTCAGTTTTGGAAGGTTTATGTTTCTAGCAATTTGTCTGTTTTTTCTTAGGTTGTCCTATTTGTCACTGTATAATTGTTCAAAGTAGTCTCTTACGATCTTTTGTACTTCTGTGTTATCAGTTTTAATGTCTCCTCTTTTATTTCTGCATTCATTTTTTTGTCTTGGTCATTCTAGCTAAATATTTGTCATGTTTATCTTTTCAAAGTTGTCTTTTTAGTCTCTAAGTCATTTATTTCCACTCTGATATTGGTTATTTCCTTCCTTATGCTAATGGCGCATTGTTCTTTTTCTAGTTTTTTGTGGTATAACATTAAATTTTTGAGATTTTTCTTGATTTGAGGTAGGCATTTATTGCTATGAACTTCTCTGTTAAAACTGCTGTTGCTGCATCAAAGAAATTTTGTTATGTTGTATTTCCATGTCCATTTGTATAAAGATTTTTTTTAATTTATCTTGATTTCTTTGACCTATTGGTTTTTATTAGCATGTTGTTTTATCTGTACATATTTGTGAAACTTACAGTTTTTTTCTTGTAATTCACTTCTAGTTTTGTACAAGTGTTGTGAGAGGAGAGGTCTGATAGGATTTCAGTCTTCTTAAATGTATTAAGACTTGTTTTATGGCCTAACATGTGATCTGTCCTAGAAAATGTTCCACGTGCACTTGAGTAGAGTGTGTATCTGTTGCTTTTGGATGGAATGTTCTGTGTATATCTATTAAGTCCATCTGGTCTAACATGTCATTTAAGGCAGATGTTTTCTTATTTTCCATCTCAGTAGTCTATCCATTGATGCAAGTGAGGTGTTGGAATTCCCTACTGTTATTATATTGCTGTCTGTTTCTTCCTTTAGGTCTGTTAATAATTGTTTTATATATTTAGGTGCCTCTCTATGTTGGGTACAAAAATATTTACAAATGTTATATTCCCTTGTTAGATTGACCTCTTCATCATTATGTAATGCCTTCCTTTTTCTCTTATTATGGTCTTTTTTTAAAGTCTATTTTGTCTAAATATAGTTTAAACTTACATTGCTTTAAGTTTCCTCAATGATAGATGACAGGACTGGGTAGTCTCAAAATACTTACTTAATTCACTGATGCCAAGAATCCAACAGCAATATTGATTACTAGGCTTTTCTTCTAAAAGTTAAATCTAGATTTTTTTGACAAATAGGTAATATTTATTGATTTTTATTTTTATGCCAGTTTTATTCATTGTTTTCATATCCAAATGATGTATTTATATACATTTTTTTACTTCTTTTTGTTAAGCACTATTTTATCATATCGTTTTATTGTTTAAGAAATTTATTTGCTAAGGGGCTCTTGGGTGGCTCAGTCGGGTAAGCATCTGACTTCAGCTCAGGTCATGATCTCATGGTTCATGGATTTGAGCCATATATCGGTCTCTGTGCTACAGCTCAGAGGCTGGAGCCTGCTTTGTATTTTGTGTCTCCCTCTCTCTCTGCATCTCCCCTGCTTGCTCTCTCTCTCTCAAAAATAAATAAGCGCTTAAAAAAAAACTAAATTGATTTGCTAAAAGGAAAAAAAAATTAAAGAGACAAATCAAGAGACAGAATCAATTATAGAGGGCAAACTGATTGGTTACCAGAGGGGAGCTAGGTGGGGGGATGGGTTAAATAGATGATAGGGATTAAGGAGGGCACTTGTCATGATAAGAACAGGGTGTTGTATAGAAGTGTTGAATTAGTATATTGTACACCTGAAACTAATATAGTACTGTATGTTAACTAACTGAAATTAAAATTAAGACTTTAAAAAAAATCACAGAACTGAAAATTGACAGTTACTCATGAATAAGTAGTTTCCACTTTAATATATGGGGGTTTTTTTTGGAAATTTTACTATGCAAATGTAATTATATTTAAAAACAAAAATAAAAATAATATTTACTTACAGCTTTAAAAAATTGATTTGCTAAAATGTTTTTTGGCTACCTTTGAGTTTAATCATACAGGGTGAGAGTGTTTATGGATGGGAGTTTAACCGCCCCCCTCACCACAGCTATAGGGCAGTGATTAAAATTGATGCATCTACAGTTGAGGGCTGGATCTTGATTAACCCCATACTGAATATTATTGTAAACTAATCTTATGTAACACATGGTTTTAACTTGGCCAATAATGTTGCTGTTAATCTTTATTCCCTACAGAAAAACTGAGGGAGTGATAGAGGGATACCGTTGGCTATCTGTAGTCCAAATAAGTAAAACATTAGACAACAGCCATATGGTCTAAAACTATTTAGCTTTATTTTTATTTACTCAAAGTCAATTATGCCACATCTTCCAAAAGGATAAGTGCACACTGGGGAATATTTTGCTGAGAGAACATTACTTTCTAAGAGCCTTAAAGCACTTAACCTTCATTCAGCATCTCCAGTCTGTTCCCATAACTTGTTCTGGTATCACCATCTTGCTTCTGTGTTATTGCTTCAAAACGTTTGTTTTGGCAGCAAAATTCTCTTAATATAGCTTTAAGTAGTGCCATTTTCTGTCTGAACTTACGGCATGCTTATCTCAAAGGATAAAATGGGAGAAATGGCTTTTTCTGGGTGAAGTCATTAATTTACCAGCTTTCATCAAATAGTTTTTGGCCAGCTGAGAGTAAAAGCGAAATAAGTTTCGCTGATGAGATCTTACTGCCCAGTGGCTTTTAGTGGACTGTTTTGGTGCTTGGCAGCCTTTACCCTAATGTCTTTTCTATTCTTTTCAGCCTTTGTCTACTGATATGCTCTAGTATCATAAGACAAGGATGTTCTTTCAATACGGGATATTTCAGGGCTCTCAGTTGCCACTAGTTGTGCATCTTCCACTGGATTCCAACACATAACCTACACTTTCACCCACTTTTCAAATTATGCACACTATATATTAGACATTATATAAATAAGAGATTATTGTCTTTTGTAAATATAGAAATACTAATTTTAAAATTACCAGAGTTTGGGGCACCTGGATGGCTTTGTTGGTTTGGCATCTGCTCTTGGTTTCCACTCAGGTCATGATCTCACGGGTTTCATGAGTCCAAGCCCCACATTGGGCTCTGTGCTTGTGGCACAGAGTTTGCTTGGGATTCTCGCTCTCCTTCTCTCACTACCCCTCCCCCACTCATGCTGTCTCAATCGATCTCAAAATAAATAAACTTAAAAAAAAAAATATTACCAGAGTTTAACTTCCTGCCAAAATGTCTTAGCTCTTGAGATTTGCAGTACTTCCTGATTTAATATATAACACACCTCTCATTCTTCCCAGAATGGATTTTTTTCCCCCTTTGACTCATAGAACTTTCTTGAGGGATGTCTTATTTGTACATGGCCCTAGTCTCTTGGCCATAGTTTGTGGGCCCAAAGTTGAGCTTCTACCATAATCTTACAGATTCACCCACTGTAGAAAGACTATTTCTGATTATCCCAAGCTTCACAGCCTGATGAATTACCTCACTCACCCAGCTTATTGGTCAGTGAACTGCTTCCCATATAAAAAGTTATTCACTCTCAGCAAGCAAGTCTGTTTTCCATTGACTATAAAGAAATGTCATGTGTTGAGAAAGAGAATAATAAAACCAATATTCAGGTGAGCAGAGAAGAGAGTTAGAGAATCTTGATGGTGTTCAAGTTTGTAGCTCCTGTTGTACCTGAAGCCTTGGTACATTCTGGCCTAGACTTCATTTTGGTTATTCGTTGACTACCCTTGTGTCCTTCTAAAAGTTTTTTTTCTTTGCCTTTTTGCTTTATCAAATCTGAGTTGGTTTGCTGCTAATTATAGTCAAGAACACCCTAAGCAATACATGGGTACAGGAGAGGTCCTGAGGTCTGACATGTGCCAAGAGAAAGTGGTCTTATCACACGTAGAATACAATGCTGAATTGTGTTCCCTCCAGCGTCCTCCCAGCAGACTATACTATTGGGATCGTCTAAGACTTACGCTTTGTGAATCACTGTCTTTATTAAGGATCATTTTAATAAAATTAAGTAACATTATAACCTAAGTTAAAAACATGGTAAAACAATAAAAAACTATTACTATTACAATCAATATGAAGGTTATCAGCTACATTGTAAAGACTATTTAAAAAAAACACAGCAACAAAACTGTATAGCAATGCCAGTAAGATTAACGAATGTATTATGTCTAGAACATACCAAGTGTGTCCAAGAAAAAGCCTCTATATAACAGACAGTGGAGAGAATGTGGCTAATATTGAGGCATTGTGAGTTAATTCAGAGATAAATATTTATTTCTGATTAAACATTTTATGTAGGTACTATTTCAGTGAATTATTTTATACTTCATAATTACTGTGTTATGGCTGTTATCTTTTTATCTTTCTAGAAGATGATTGGGAAACCACAGCCCTTGTACCAAATTTGGCCCACTGCCTGTTTTTGTAAATAAAGTTTTTTCAACAGAGCCATGCCCATTCATTCAATTAGTATTGTCCATGACTGCTTCCACACTGTAATGGCAAAGTTGAGAAGTTGTGACAGAGAACATATACCCTGAAAGGCCTCAAATATACTAAATGGCTCTTTATAGAAAAAGTTTGCTGATCTCTATTCTAAAAATTATTTTCCTTTTTTATGTAAGAAAATTGATTTTGATTTAAATATATTTTTTGAAATCAACTTTTTGAGAATAAAACCACTCTATAAATTTAGAAACAGATATGTACTATTTTATATTTTTGTCTGGTACATCCTGTGTGTACAAATTTGGATCAATTAGTAAATTGTCTAATTCTTGTGATAGCTGTCCTGATAGCTGTCTTCTGTTTTTGGAAGTCTCAGAATTTGAGCTACATTCCTGAGTATTTTATAACTTTTTAATCCTCCCAGATAGGGTCCTTATTATAATACAATTCAGGTTTTCCTAAATTCCTCTTTCTCACCTATACAGATTTCCACCTCTTATGTTCCATTTAGCCTTGAGAACCATCGTGGAATTAAGGATTTCCCAGAAGTTTTAGACATAGCAGAGTTTAGGCCTTAAACCCATAATACTAAAGGTTCAGGCATTGTATCTGTAGGTGGTACACTGTAAGAAAGTTGGATCAGAAACTGACATCTAAGTTAAAATCTTACGTCTATCATTTATTAGAGTGCTGTTAAGTAAGTTACTTAATTTTTACAGTGGCTCATAGGTCTCTACATGATCAGAAACACATGTGTACACACCTGTGTAATGGTGTGAGCCCATATTACATTGTTCTGACCTCATCTCCTATTCCTCACATAGAATAGGTATGTGTTTACCTCTTGGTGTTTGCTCATGATGTCCCTTCTTTTTTGGATGCATCCTCTATGATATTTATGTGGCTTCCTCTCTCATATCCTTGATGCCTTTCCTGGCAACGATCTTGAAAATTGTGCAGCCTCTTTCATTGTATGTACTCCCTATTCACTGTTCTTATTTTTTCATTAGCATTTATCATCATCTGGTATAAAATATATTTTACTGTTCCATTTTATCCCTTTTGAGAAGGAGACAGGTGGCCTCTGAGTTCAGACTTTTTTTCTTTTTCTTTTTTTTTTTTTAATTTTGGTTTCATGATGTATTCCTGGTATCCAGAATGAAAGGTTCTCATAAAATAAAGGTTGAAAAAATGAATAAATGACATGAACCATTTGGAAATTAATGAATGAGACTTATAATTTGGAAAGGAGATAGATGGTGTACTTTAAATGTTTATAAACTATAAAATAGTAGATTTCTCTTCTAGCTTTTATTGCCAAAATTTTAATGCTACTTGGTTTTCCAGGATTAGAAAACATTCTTTGTACAATTAGAGTAGGTCACAAGAATAAAAGTACCAACAACTTTTATTCTTTAGATTTAGGATTTAAATCCTGACTCTATTTATATTTTTAGGGCACAGTAAATGGAAATATAAAATTCATTTTGCTCACTTATTCTCCTTTTTTTTCTCCTTTCATTCCTCCCTCCCCCTCTCCCTTCTTCAGTTTCGTAAAGGTCCTGAATCTCACATTCTATATGTAGTTTAGGAATGCCTCCTCCACATTTCAAGGAGTAATTTATGTTTGTCCATATGGTGCTTATTAGAATTTTTCAATAAAAAGTGTCAAATAAGCAAGCACTATATAATTTCATATAAATCAATTGTATATCATCTCATAGAAGCACAGACTTATAAAGCTCATAATTGGGCACAAAGAACTGAATTTAAAAATCCTATTATGTTCTGACACTAGGCTTAAAAGCACACCAGTTGGGGAACGTAACACATCAGTGTCATGTTCAGCTTCACTGTTTACTACGTGAACTGAAACCATGACCATAACATTTGAAGGCATTTTTTTTTGCCAGATTTTTCTATTAATCCATGTATATGGGTGCATGCGTTTTTGAAAAGCTCTTAAGAGAACATGAGAAACACATTCCAAATAAAACTACTTGAACATTAGGGCAAAGCCTTTCCTGCCATTAGAGCAGAGCATTGAACGGTTGCTGCTCGAGTGGTCACTCTCATGACACACTTTAGTGTGCTGATTTCTGTTATCGTCTTAGAGACCTGATAAAGCATAAAGATGCTTAATTTTAGGAAGTACTTATGGTGATATCTATTCATCACAGCTTAGGCACTAAGAAATGTTTGGGCCTTTTCCTGCCTTACTGAGTATATTAAATAGGGTATGTTTCAGATAAAAGAGTGATAAATTATTTAGTTTCATGGTGGCTATTAAAAGTCAATTTAGATCTAAATTTCCAATTTTCTGTTAACATATGCTAAACTCTAATTTTGTAAACTAAATATAATAATCAACTTCTTTTGAAGAAATCTTATTTATATTGCTGCAACAAAATTCATACTTTATCAAATATTTTGGTGGCAAAACTTAACAGAATATGTTTTATCAAGGTTAAAGGCTTTAAAAAATTATCCTAATACCATATATCAAATGGTAACTTTTAAAAGATTTATTATAAATAATGTGTTCAAATTTAGTTTTCAGTTTTATTGATATAAATCTCATAACCAGTCCTCTATTTGTTGGCAAGGGGGAGGTTACATTATAAGTTTTTCCCCACCAAGAACTCATCAACATTTTTGGGAGGAAAATTGCTATTATGAATAGTATAATATTTACCTGAAACTCTTTAATACTTCTTGATTAAGCAGAACTTAATCAAGTATAAATAGGTAAATAGTATAATATTTACCTGAAACTCTTTAATACTTCTTGATTAAGCAAGTGATTATAACTTATATTGTACATTTTAATAAAGAGACCAAATTATACTATTTTCCATTATTTGTTAAATATATACTGAATACCTGTTATATACAAATTTTATTTAGAAATATATCTGTATGGTATTCAGGAATTTTTAGGGAAAAAACTGAAAACTTGTTTCTGCTTTGTATTTTTTCCCAAAATTATATCAAGAAGACTTGATAAAGGTAAAGTCAGTTGAAATAATGAACAGATGCCAGTAATGTTAAGATATTAAATTTTATATTTTTTCATGGAAAATATAGAAAGAAGTTTAGTTTGATGTTTCCCAGGCAATCTGACCTTAGCTGTATTTCACATGAACTTGGAAATGAAACTAAAGAATGCAAAGTATTGAGTTCATAAAATATTAAATTTTTTTTTTTTTGCTGTTTAGTTTTAGACACAGAGAGACAAAGCATGTGTGTGGGAGGGGCAGAGAGAGAGAGAGGGAGACACAGAATATGAAGCAGGGTCCAGGTTTCGAGCTGTCAGCACAGAGCCCAATGTAGGGCTTGAACTCGTCAATCTGAGATCATGACCTGAGCCAAAGTTGGACGCTTAACCAACTGAGCCACCCAGGCACCCCCCTAAGATATTTTTAAAGATCGCAAGGACTATGGGTTGATTTGCATCCCCACTAAAGAAAAGATACATTGAAATCATAATCTCCAGGACTTGTGAACGTGACCTGTTTTGAAATAAGGTAATCAAATTAAAGTGAAGTCCTAATGGATTAGGGCGATCCTTAAATCCAATGACTGGTGTCCTAGTGAGAGAGCCATGTGAAGACAGAAGCAGAGGGAGAATCTCATGCCATATTAGAAACAGACATTAGAGTAGTGAGTCTTAAAAAAAATTTTTTTTAACGTTTATTTATTTTTGAGACACAGAGAGACAGAGCATGAACAGGAGAGGGGCAGAGAGAGAGGGAGACACAGAATCTGAAACAGGCTCCAGGCTCTGAGCTGTCAGCACAGAGCCTGACGCGGGGTTCGAACTCACGGACCGCGAGATCATGACCTGGCTGAAGTCGGACGCTTAACCGACTGTGCCACCCAGGCGCCCCTAGAGTAGTGAGTCTTTAAGCCAAGAAAAGTCAAATATTTCTGGCTACCATCAGGAGCCAGGGAAGAGGTATAGAACAGATTCTCCCTTAGAACCCTCAGAAGGATTCAATCTTGCCAACACATTCATCTTTGGACTTCTTGTCTCCAGAACTATGAGAAAATAAATTTATGTTGTTTTAAGATACCCGGTTTGTGGTAATTTGTTATAGCAGCTCTAGGAAATTAATATAGTGTCTCTAATTTATAAAAGAAATCCCCTTATGGCCAATTAAAAAAGAAGCTCACTGAACTTATATTGAAAATCACAAAAGATACAAACATAAGTCTCTCTCATTTCAGGACATTTATCCATAAGATGATGTTTATAAAATTAATAAACCCAAGACATAATGCATAATGTGTAAGATAGGAAGCCAAATAACAGTGACTTCAACAAAATAAAAAAATTCACTGTTACTAAAAGAATTCCAGAGATAGGCATGAAGGAAGACAAGGGTTAACATGATGTTCCATCTGTCTCATCCCACTGTATTTCTCACATGGTTTCTGCTCTAGGTCAAGATTATTTCTTGAATTCTAGCCATTACCTCTACATTTGTCAGTGGGAAGAAAGGAGATAAAGGTCACACACCCTCCCTTTAAGGATACTTCTCAGAAGCCACACATTGAACTTTTGTTCCTATTCTTTAGGCTAGAAGTAAGTCACATGGCTTCATTTTGCTGCCAGGTAGGTTGGGAGCTATAGCTTTCCTTCCTGGTAGATATACGCCTACCTAAAAATCAAGAGTTCTATGACTAATAAAGGAGAAGAGAATGGGTATTGGGACAAACAACAGCTTCTGCTATACCCCCCAAAAATCCAAAAGTGAAGCAACTTATTTTGTAGCTTGAACTGTAATAAAAAGAATAAATTTTTACCTTACGTGATAGCAGTTAAAATGAGACTAAGCCACAAAGTTGAAATGAAACTGTGCCCACAACCAGAACATTTATTTCTGTTGTGTGAGTACTTTAGGGATCTTTCTACTCCTTTCAATCTCCATTGACTACAGCATCTTTCACCTAGATCACTGTAAGAGTTTTTTCGTAATTAATCTTCCTGCCTCTCTCGTCTTGCACCTTGAAATGTATCTTTACCCTTTATTGATTCCAATATCCTAAAGATATAAATTCTGAGATTTAAACCTGGCTTACAAAGTCCAATGTGAGCTTCTTACCTCCCACCCTCATTCTACCACTATTCATTGTGTCCGTATGCTTCAGTCTTTCTAGGTTTTCCTTGGTTCCTTCATTATTTAATAATAGTCTCTTAAGTCTTCATCATTTTTCCCACTGCCTGGATTACTCATATCCACCATCTTTACCTAGACAAGTTCTACTCATTCTTTAAATATCAGCTTAAAACTTGTGTTCTTAGGGAGCCCTTCTTTAACTCATTTTTTATTGGTTCAATCAAGTAAGCTCCCTATACTGTCTCCTTGCTATTTGTCTTAAACTACCAATATCCTTTAGAATGTCTTGTTTGGTACTCTCTTTTCCTCCCCATTAGAGAAGGACTTCTTTAGTTTTATTTACTTCTTTATCTCCAAAGCTCATGTGTCTGTGGGGTATATTAATAGTAAGAGCTCACTGTTTATTAGATTTAAAATATTCTCTAATTTTATAAGAAAACAAGTTATAAGTTAACATTTAAAACAACTTAGTAAATATTCTGTATACTCATTAGTTATTATCATTGTACATTGTTCTTTCAGACCTTTAGCATGAGTTCTGTTTTATGAATATTTTCTGAATGAATAGAATTACAAAGGTTTTTTATTTGTTTATTTTTTTTTACCAACAATATTTGCTTCTTCTGTGTGGTAAGCATAGCACGAGAAGTTAGACAAACACTACCAGATAAAATAAGCATTAATAGTCTCCTCATAGTGATAAATTATATATCTAATAATTTAAGAATTTTAGTAATAGAATGTGGTATGTCTGTATGATAGAATATTCTGTGGTCCATTAAAACAATGCGACAAAACTATCTATTGACAAGAAATATATATTGCTAAGTATTACATGCTATAAAACACATATGCACTATAAGATACTAGTTCTGTATAAGAGTGTATCTGAAAGGGGTAAGCCCACAATACTAAGAGCGTTTTTTCTGAGATATCATTAAAAGTAGTAATCTCCGAGGTTTCCTTCTGTCTTCCTAAAATGTGTTTGTTTTTACAAATATACAAAAATTACAGAAACTTCATTAAATAAGAGAAATATAATTTTTTAGTATTAGACTTCTGTCTTTCAATAATTAGATGTGCATTTGACCTGGGAAAGTCAAATTGAAATTTTGTATGAAGGGTCATGTGCATCGTAATGGCATTTTGTTTCTTGTATAGGGTGTTCTAGTTAAGGAGGCAGCATAACTACCTCGAAGATTGGATGTGGCAGAAATAACTTCATTGAATTAATTTAAACAATGTGCTCACCTCAATTTACATAGACATGTAACTTAATTTCCTATGTCCTGTGGAACTGATTTGTGCCATAGTGGGATTGAACTAAGTAAAGTAGCTATTTCCTGAGTACCCGTTGTGTTGTAAGCATCAAACTAAATACTGCATTCTGTTGCTAATTCTCACAACCACCCTGCAAGGTGGATGCAGGTAACTTGCCCAAGGTTATTCACTAAGTGGCAGACCAGGGATTTGAATCTGTCCAACTAATTCTGGCACAGCGTGGATGTCAGCAGGAACAGGAAAAGGTCATGAAATTCTATGCATACAAGGAATCCACCTTCCTAGAACCTTATTATAGTGACAGTGTGCCCTAGTTTATCCTCCAAAGTTCTCAGGAGTCAGCAGGCTTATTTTTATGTGATTGGTAATCTATGTTTTCCTGAAAATACTCTCACCTAAATAAAAAGACATTTCAGAGTTCTTCAGGATTCATTTATGAAGACTCAGAATAAGAATAGAAACAGAACAGTCTCTTCACAGAATAATTTTCTTTTAAAGTTCTTTTTTTTCTACCTTGGGTAATGTCCACTTATCACTAAATAACATTTCCAATTGCCATTCTTTTTTGGCACTGAAGCAGCTTTCTACTCTATTCTCTACTTCAGAATAAAGAAAAAGATCAGGTTTGAGCATTTGCCAGGCCCTTCTGTCTACCTGAGGCAGTTTTTGAGACACATGTACATTCCTTAGGTTTCATAGCTTTTGCTACTAAGCAGAGCCCCTGAAGTTCATTACTGCAGGAAATCAGAGTGACAAGTATATGAAAGGTGGTCCTGCAACACCATCCCTCACTTGTTTAGGGTCTCATAAAACCTGTCAAAAATGATATCAGCATCTAGCGCAGTCATGCCACCTTCTGGATAAGAGGTCTCCATGTTTATATTCAAAATTATCAATCATTCTAAATACTGACTCAAGCTTGTCTTTAGTAGCAATATTTCCATTTGCAGTAAAGATGTACGGGGAGGACTCCTCCATGTTCACGGCTCTTATATCAATGTCAAAATTAGTATATAAAACATCCATCAAATACACTCACAAGGTGAACTGGGCATGCCTTTTACAAAGCCTTGTATATTTGGGATTTTACTAGGCTTTTTCAGACGCTTTTGGAAGAGGTGACTGAAGCAGGCAAATTGACAAGTGCCAGGCTATTTTTCATAAACAAAATACAAAAAGTAATAGGACGTGGCCTAAGAATTCTGTTAGTACATCTGTTCAGAGATTTGAGTTCTTAATTTTTGAATTATACTGGAAGTGTTTATAAATGGAAGACATACTTTGATTTTGTTTTTAGACACGGTAAACCTAACAGGCTGTTCATAAACCAGTGTGAACAATTCAGAGGTTGATGACCCATTGGAAATGGAGAGTTAAATAAACTTAATTCTATTTACCCTTAGCTCACTAAATATACAAACACCTTAATGATTATGAAAGTAATTTATCAATTGGTATATTTTTCACTACCATAGATGACACAGGATTCAACTTATTTTTTTTTAATTTTTTTTTCAACGTTTTTTATTTATTTTTGGGACAGAGAGAGACAAAGCATGAATGGGGGAGGGGCAGAGAGAGAGGGAGACACAGAATCGGAAACAGGCTCCAGGCTCTGAGCCATCAGCCCAGAGCCCGACGCGGGGTTCGAACTCAGGGACTGCGAGATCGTGACCTGGCTGAAGTCGGACGCTTAACAGACTGCGCCACCCAGGCGCCCCGGGATTCAACTTATTAAAAGTGACAAGTGTGATCTTCTTTGTAAATAAGAAAATGATTCCTCCCATTTAAGAGACACAACATTCCAAAAGAATATGTTTACACAGTGCCTCCACTGCAAATAATGTACCAATGTTTTATACACATTGGTATAGTTAGACCTACATAGGAGAACAACTGTGTAAACTTCAGAATCTTCTTGGAGGTTTATCTCTTTTTGACAAGTGTTCACACCAAGGAATTTAATATTTTTCTGTTGATTTATCTGCTTGAAGGAAGCATTCTCCTGATTCCTTCTGTATTTTTGAAATATAGTTTAACTAATGTACTACCATACTCTCAATCATCTGATGATTACTATATGGCATAATATTACACTACTTCTGCTATTATGATTTATATCTTAAAAATAATGTTCACATAAATTATGTGACCTACACTGCTATTTACTGAAATGTGTAACATTGATTCTCAACGGTGTTCATGTAAAACACCCCCACAGGTCATCTTTATTTCCTTCACAGCACTTAGCACAGTGTCTGCCTTGCATGGGGTGGACGTTTAATACATTGAACAACTGAATAAGACAGTTATCAACTAGGGAAATAGTATTTGAGGAAATAATTCTGTGTACTAATTTTGTTTTATTTATTTTTATTGTCAACAGTGTATTCGTCTATCTACTCATCACGGAACTACAACAAATATAAAGTATTTTTTGGTTTCATTGCTCATAAGCTTTAGTTAGACATGGCTTTGGCAGATTCTAATCAGTAATATGATACAGAACATTGAACATGCACTTATCCTTGTTCCCAAGAAACTAATTGAATCATTAAGTTATAGCCATTAGAAAACTGACCAAATGGTATGAACCTAAGTTATGAGCTTACCAATGATCTAATTTCATTTCACTTACCATTTTCAGCCCCTTTCCTCCTTCCCTTTTCCCTGTGGAACTATGCAAAGCAGTTGCAGAGCATAACTATATCCTGCTTTAGAACGACATTAATCTGGGCTCCCTGAATCTATGATGGGAAAACCTAAGTCTGTTCTGCAGCATCAAATGTTACTCAGTATATTTTTGCCTTTTTATTCTGTGATATCAACTCATTGCCTACAAGGTTTACCTGTCTGATAAACTCCCTTAGTGTTGGCCTGAGATATCTGTAGGTAGAAGCTTTAAGTGTATGCTTTTGTTTTTCAGTCCAGGAAATATGTGACCTGCATGAGAGCAGGAGACACGGGATAGATCTCTCCTATTGTTTTCAACTGAATCCCAGACACCATCACAGTATTACACAGAACAAGCCCTTAGTTAACACAGATGAACAGATGGATGGACAGACAGATGAATGAATGAATGTTAGAAATTCACAGATTCTATTGGGCATGCATGGTATAAAGCATTCAGGGACCTCTTTCTGCCATGGAGCCTGACATTAATCTTGGCAGATTCCCAAAGTCATGATTTATATTACTATAGTAATACATGAAGGATTGGTAGGTCTTGGTACTTGCTGCTTTCAGAGAAAAACCAGAAATTACTTTTTAGCTATTCAACACTAACATTAATGTTGATAATGAGATTTGTGAAGAATTTTCTTAACATGCAAAGAATGTTTACTCTTTACATTTGTAAGTTTCAAACTGATCTTCAGAGCTTTACTCACAGAGCTCCACCTAACTGCATTTAATTACACTTGAAAATATGTTGTTCTCTAGATTCATTTATTTTCTCCTAATTCCAAGTTGTCGGGTTTGTTTTTGTTTTTCTCCCTGATGGATCTGATCTTGTTTGTGGTAATACCACTTCTCCCATCTCCAAGCTGAAACCTTCATTTTTATTTCTGGTACCTTTGATACCACCATTGTTTAGGCAATTAAAGTTCATCACTGAACTATTGTAGTTGTATCCTTACTGGCCCTTCTTGTTTTAAGTTTATCTCTGTAACAATACAGACTATGTCTAATTGCTGGGTTATTATCTAAAATATCACTTTGATTCTGCCACTTCGAAGTTCTCCAATGGCTTTTCAGTTCCTTCAGGGTGACTAGCTAAACTGCCTGCATATAATCCATTATAACAGACGCCGGTTTCTCTTTCCTCTCTTCCTGTCTCTTTCTCCACATCTCCTGTGTCTCTAGGACTCCTGGCCAGGGCTACCTACCCCCAGCAAATATATTAGCATCTCCAGACAGCGTTGTTTATAAACATATATTCAATAGTGTAGTGTATTTTGTCTTTTGGGAGAAAACACTGTCATTTTCAGAATACTGACTATAGAACATAAAACTTAACAAAAATTTCTTGACTGGTAGGAATAAACAGAAGAGCAGGTGATAAACTCTTCTACACTTTTGTAATTATCAGTTGGAGGATGGTATACCAGGATATATCTAGGAAGTGAAAGAAATTTATCAGAAGGAGAAAGAGTTGACAAGCAGTTGCTGTGTGCTAGGCATGCCCAGTTCATCCATTTATTCTTCCATCCATCCTTTCCTTCATCCATTTGCCTCTTATCCACAAGACGGTAAACTCCATGTCTCTTTTGTTAAACAGTGTTCCCATTGCCTGACGCAAAGTATACGTGTTCAGTAAATATTTGAACACCTCTCTCATGAGCTAATACAACACACAGTACTATGTGATGTCTTGGGTACACAAAGATAAAAGGGATACATCTCTGATCCTCAAATAGCTCACAAGGTATTAGGGACAACAAATATGGTAGGAGTAATTAAAAATCAATGTGAGTGCTATAATAAAGATGTGTACAAACTTCAGTGATCTCACGGTTTTCCCCCTCAAGTGTTTCATGTTGAACTTGTAGACAAATAAAACTGCCAAGTCTCTTTGGCATAGTCTTACTTTCATTTTCAATCTTCAGAGTTCAGCCCTTCTTATCTGCAAAACTGCCTAATGTGCCTTCTCTGCATTGCTTTTTAATAGTTGGGGGAACTTATTTATATTTCTGTATGTACATCTCATTTTTAGATTAAGCCATAAACTCCTTGAAGCAACACTGTTTGTCATATTTTGTATCTCTGGGGCATGTGGAAGAGAATCTTGCTCATCATAGGTATTTGATCACTGTTTTCCAATTGATGGTTGAATGCTAGATATTGAAAAAATACAAATGTTGCATTTGAAGAACTTGGGTATTTTAAAGGTACTAATAAATGCCTTATAACTCTTAATAGAATGTTCCTGGATTGGGGTCTAGAGGTTTTAATAGGGAAATTTTAAGGACCTTCATAGTCTGTTTGATTTCAGAGAATAGAGAACATTGAAGAGTTACCTGAAATATGGGTTCTGATTTTGGCTTAGATTACAAACATACTATGTATTAATATCTTCTGAAATGTGCCTTTCATCCAAGTACATAATATTTAGACAGAGAGAATGGTGCAGTTAATGGACATGAATGTTGCTGTTCCCTGTAGCCATGGCTGGTTAACTCAGTCTTGGTTAAAGCATAGAGTTAATAAGGCCAAGGTCAAGAGATTAATACCCTTTACAATCTAGATACCTTTTATTCTACTTCTGGCCAGAAACTAAACACCAAATCCTAGCCTACTAACTTACTAGGGAAAAGCAGCTCAAAGCACATATTCTACCAGCATCATTTTAAATGATCCATTTCTGCATCCATTCAAAATTTGTGGAGCGCCTACCTTGGGTCCAACTCTTTACTAGACCCTGAGGATATAAAGATGAGTGTAATGCTATGTCTGCTCCAAGTGTTCTCAGATTTATTTCATTTAAGGATCTTGTCTTAGTCCATTCAGGTTGCTGTAACAGAATACCACAGTTTGAATACCTTATAAACAATAGGAATTTATTTGCCCCAGTTCTGGAGTCTGGAAGTCTGAGACCAGGGTGCCAGCATGGGCGAGAGAGATCTTGGTTTTAGGTTGCAGGCTTCTTGCCTCCTTATATGCTGGAAGGGGCTAGGAAGTTCTGTGGGGTCTTTTTTTTTTTTTTTTTAATAAGAACTCATATCCCATTCATGATGGCAGCACTTCATGACCTACTCACTTCCTACAGGCCCCTCATTCTGACACCATTACATTGGGCATTAGGGCCTCACATATGAATCTGGGAGGCACACACACACATTTAGACCATAGCAGATCTCAAATTTCCTAGAATTTGTTTTGATTGATAAAAGGATTGTGAATTTTTTTTTTTCCTTGGTTGGTTAGAAGATATTTGGACTTAAGCCACTATTTCTATCTGAAAGTCTTCCAACATGATCTTTATCCTGTCAAAATATTTCCAGACCTAAAAAAAAAATGAATAACAATTAATTCTTTAGGTAAATATCCTTTACAATCTTTGTAAACATTTGAGAAGGCTGATAATAATACGGTAAATTTGCTACTATTTAGAAACAAGTAGAATGTTTTATTACTTGCTCACAAATGGATCTTCCAAATAGAATAATAAAAATAATCAACAGATGTGTTGCTTTGAATTGTTTCCATGTACCAGATACCAGTCTGGGAACTTGGGAGTTAATAGAATGCAAATATAATTTCCCAACCTTAAGCATGCAAATCAGCACTCCAATTATAAAACTCTATCTATTCAGAATAAAATATATGTATGAATGTATGTGCATGTATATATAAATATATACATATACATACATATATATTTACATATACACCCACGTCTCTATTCAGAATAAAATGTATGTATGTATATATATAAATATATATACATATATACACAAAATATACAAAATATTTTGAAATTTCAAATATATTGACTTCCATTATTATAGTATAATTTGCATATTTAAATTCATGCACCATTTTTCCTGAAAATTATTGGAGTATCTTATAAATAGCACTCATCTAATAGGAAAGAAAAGACACTAGTAAGAAAGGAAGAAAGTATGTCTATCGTACTTAATCTTATCAAACTTAATAGTTTTGTAATTGAGAAACTAATATGATTTGGAGCTTCCTCTTGGCCCTAAGAAAATAAGAAACATCATTGGCTACAGATCTTTTATTATCAGAAAGTAGATGGGACGCCTGGGCGGCTCAGTTAGTTAAGTGTCCGACTTTGACTCAGGTCATGATCTCACGGTTTGTGGGTTTGAACCCTGCATCAGGCTCTATGCTGAAAGCTCAGATCCTGGAATCTACTTCGGATTCTGTGTCTCCCTCTCTCTCCGACCCTCCCTCACTCACACTCTGTCTGTCTCTCTCTCAAAAATAAATAAACATTAAAAAAAAGTAGAAAACATCAATTTCTTACTTTTTCTGCCACAAAATTTTAGAAATACTTTAGACCTCACCCTGCAGAATGCTAGATTATATAATAGTTATCCTACACTAAAATAAGTTTGTGACAAATGTGTTTGCCTCTTGACATCAGTGATAAAAATGGAAAATTTTGTTTAAGAATGCAAGACAATGTGATCCAACAAGAGATAAAGGTTCTGTGGACAGAATATGGTACTTTCTGATATTACAGCTTTCTTGAGGGACAAAACTCAGATTTCTTAGTTTTGAGTTTAGTTTCATATCTCTTTGCATTTCTCCTAACTATAATTTATCTTAACTAGTTCATTGACAGGGGTTTGTAATACAATATTAGGTATATGAAGTTTACCTGGTAAAGGTAACACCACTTGGAGACTATCAAATCTGTGGGACTATGAGATAGCAGTGAGAAGATTCCTTAACATCAGAAAACATTTCCATCATTTTTTGGTTACATTAATATAAACGACTATATTCTTCTTTCCTCCAGTTTTGTTCCCCTATACAAACATGAGGATAATAATACCTGCTATGTCACATAAGTTTGTGAAGCTGAAGTTAAATAATATGTATGATTTTTACAAACCACATACTACTATAAAATATAGAATATGTATAAGTTAAATATAAATACATATTTATATAATATTAAACTGACCAATTTGTATGAGAAACTTTATTGCCCAGGTCCTCTATGATGACTATCTATGTATGGTTATAAAAATCTCTGCTTTGCAGAGTGTCAAAAACTCTAGTAATAGGAGCAACTGAGTGGCTCAGTCAGTTAAGCGTTAGACTCTTGATTTTGGCTCAGGTCATGATCTAACGGGTGCATGAAATCCAGCTCCACATTGGGCTCTGGGCTGACAGCATGGAGCCTGTTTGAGATTCTCTCTCTCTCCTTTCTCTTCTCTGCCCCTGCCCTGCTCACACTTGTTCTTTCTCTCCCTCTCAAATAAATAAACATTAAAAAAAAACAACAACAACAAAAACTCAAGTATAGGAAGAAAAAAAAAAGAAACAATTACCAAATGGCGTCAAGGAATGGACTACTAAATTGAAAAAAGAACAAAATGGATATTTTTTTGTCTAATAACCTGAAATAGGAAATACCTGATAGATTTTTTTTTAATTTTACTTTTAAGTAGTATCTCCATCCAACCTGGTGCTCAAGCTTACAACCCCAAGATCAAGTGTCACATGCTCTCCTGATTCAGCCAGCCAGGCACCATGCCCGAATGATGTCTTAAAAAGACAATTTTTTTATAGTGATTAAATTTTATTAGAAGTCATAGATAAGAGAGATGAGAAAAATCAAATGGCTTATGGGTAAATTTTTTTAATTTTCTCAGCAAATTATTGGGTTCTATTATAATGAAAGAGACAAACTTAAAAAAGCTAAGACTGAAGTAGTGTGAGAGAAAAAGATTTTAGAGTGAAAAAAGAACAGTAACCTTATTTTTTTTTGCAGTTTTACTTTTTAATAAGCTGAAGATCAGTTGGCAAAATTGCATATAGTCTAGCAGAGGAGAGCGGCTTTCAGTTGTCAGAGCAACACGTATACATTGCAGAAGATCAGGTGATCTAATGGGGTTGCTGAGATTCTAAGTGATACACAACAATAAAGGAGATGAGTCTGAGGGTAGTATTGCCACCCACGCCAGGCATACAAATAGCATTTCATTTATAAAAATGTTTATTAGGTATAAAAATGAGAGAAAATGAGGTGTCTAAAAGCATCTGTTATCTTTTGAGATGATTTAAGTTAGATAACTAAAATGCTGTATTTCAAAAACTGAATTTGAATCAGATTCTCACTCTTTTAGTTTGGTAGTAATGATTGCTTTTTATTCTAAATACTCTAACCTGTAATCTGGTGGCTTGCTTTTAAAATTGTGTTAGAGTCTCTCCAATGGAGGGTAGCAAAATATGTGCACTCAAATCTAGGTTACAATGAGGTTTTTCATGTCCAGAGTTGAACAGAACATATGAGAAGTATTTTTATATGTATGTATTTTATCTTGTGTCAATGATGGATAAGATTGGACAGCACTACCCACTGAAAAACTATTAAATGATGAGATGGGATAATAGCTGGCTGAGAGAATCACATTTACAATCAATCATGTATGAATCTCAGTTTTTCCACATCCTAACCATGTGATCTTCACCACATCATGTGATTTGGTTCTGTTTCCTTATCAGTCACAGAGAGATAACATGTACCCAAAAGGTCACCGTGTATGCTACATGGAATGTGGTACTTAAAGTTCATTTTTATTGTGAAAACCTTCAAAAATTTTGTAAGTACAAATTAAACCTCAAAAATATAGGTTTAAACTTCATTGGTCCACTTCTATGTGGCTTTCTAAAAAATAAATATGGTGCTGTGTGGAGTGCCTGTGTGGCTCAGCCAGTTGAGTGTCTGACTTTTGATTTCAGCTCAGGTTGTGATCTGATGGTCGTGAGATGGAGTCCTACACCAGGCTCTGTACTGAATGTGGAGCCTGCTTGGAGTTCTCTCTTTTTCTCCTTCTGCCCCTCTCCCCCACTCACACATGCACTCTCTCTTACAGATAAAATTTTTAAAGAAGACAATAAATATGGTACTGTAACTGCATTTTCCTCATTATTTTTGTAATATTTTCCTTACTTTATCATAAGAATATAGTCTAATACATATAACATATAAAACATATGTTAATTGACTCTTAATGGTAAGGCTTCCTATCAACAGGAGGCTGTTAGTAGTTAAATTTTGGAGAAGTCAAAATATTTTCAATTGCACAGTGGTGGGCACCCCTAATCCCCATGTTGTTCAGTTGTATATATTTCCAACATGTGATGCGAACATCTTCAAACACATAAATGAAGGGATCATAAATTTTGAGTGCATAAGATTTCAAAAAAAAAATAAAACTCTACAAATATTTCTTTTATGAGGAAAATATAATATCTGAAGGGTTTAGGGAGAAATTCGAGTCTGTCAACCATCTCTTCATCTTGACTTTTTATCCCTTTTTACCCATTCTAACAAATAATTTTTAAATTAACAATTGAAAAATTAATCTGTGATGAAGAAAGTCTTGATTCTACAGATTACACATGCTTATAAACTTCCAGGGAATATTGATGAGAAAATACATACTTCTAGACATATTCTGTAACATCCTCATGTACTTTGGAGGCCGGTGAAATTTCTGAGGAATAGATGAGAAATAAATATTTAGCCACAAGTGGACAGGAGGTTGGGACTTTCAAGTTCCTGACCCAGTGGGAAGCAGTATCTTCCTGTTAGAGATGGAAAGGCATCTGTGGTTTAAAGTAAGGGGAAAAAAACTGCCTAGAAAAGTACCAAGTTCCAATATCCTCGGACTCTAGGCAGATTAAGTAACCAAATAGGCTAGATATGCATTGATAAGGAGTAGAGGCAACTATGGTGCACTAGGGAGCACATCTAAAGAGATTCCAGTGGTTTGTTTTGAAAACTTGGGAGAATGCCGATCATTTCTGCAGGATTCAGCCTTCAGTCTTGCTCTGTCCCTAGGTTAACGGATCCTCTGTGTATAGCAACACTTGCAGTAGGAACCTCCACACTTAAGCATTGTCTCTGTCATTTACTTCAGTGAAGGATAAATGGATGGATTTGGAGGGTTTGAATTTGTGTGTTATTTCCTCAAGAAATAATTTTTCCCTGTTCACACACACATTCACATTCACATGCGTGCATGCACACACACACGCACACACACACGCGCGCGTACACACACAAATACATCCCACTCCTCCACGACACTAAAGCTTTATTTGTTGATTTAATGTGTGATGCCTTTGATTATAGCAGGTACAAATATATCTAATAAATAATTAAAGTTGGTGCCAACTGAGTCCTAAAGTGAAAAATGAAGTTGCACACCAGTAACTACTTAAATGTCTACAGATCTGAAGCAGGATTAGTGGAGAAATAGTGTATGACTTCCAATATTGCATTCCAGTTGCAACTACAAACACATCTTCCCACAAATTCTGTACCAAATCAGAACTATTAACAACAAAAATAAGTGTGATTTTATTATATAATTAGTTCACTTATAAATGGGTAAAGGGGCATTAAGGAATCTATTCCTGAAATCATTGTTACACCATATGCTAACTAACTTGGATATAAATTTAAAAAATAAATTATTAATTAAAAAAAAGTCCATGTGACTAGATGCTTAAATGATAATAAAAATCTAGCTGATAACCCTGGTGAGACAGTGTGAATTCTTGATTAGAATAATGAGCATTTAAAATGTTTTGCCCCAAATTCTTTGCCTTCACTATTTATCTTTATTCCATCAATAGAAGATATATGCCTTTGAGAGTTACCATGGTCTTAATACAGTGTATTTTTTTATCCCTGCCATTCCCCAAAAAAGAGATACATATAAAACACAGGTTGAGAGTAATTTTCTTGCCCTTACATAGAATTTCGTATTTTCGGCAGTGACCCAGGCTCATGTGCAATACCTTGAAATGGCAAAAGGTTGCTTTTTAAGTTTTCAGGTCAGAGCAGACATTTGTTTTGAACACCTACAGAAAAGTGGCTTCCATTTGTTTGTCTTTAAGGGCTTTTTTTCTAGTATCTAGATGGAACTGGCCTAAAATTGTATCTGGAATTATTCGCCTGTAAGAAGGCCATGTAAGTCAATACAAACAAGGCCCTTTTAGCTAGAAACTGAAATTAACCTTCAGAAACTTTGCAATCCAGATGTGAGCTGCTCTGTATCAGCAAAGTAGAACAGCTATCACTTAACAGAGTAAAAGGTTTCCTATGCCAATCAAAAGTAAACAAGGCGAGGTGTTCTTCATCCTCTTTTTTGATATGTTTGAGTCACTGATTCCTTCTGCTTCAACAAACCAAAACACTTAAAAGCATCTTTTACTCTGAGGGAAAGTTGGTCTGAAACATGTATCACACAGTAGAAACACTGATACCAAAAATAGTAAGTATACTGTTATGATTTAATAATTTCCCTCTTTTTTGTTAGACTGTTACTCGAAAATATGAAAATCTCTAAATACGTACCTAAGTATGATTGTTAAACATTTGACATGGAATCAAAATGAGGACTAAGATTCCTGACATGTCCTTGACAGAACTGAATTTGGAAGCTCATTTTGTGTTTTTTTTTTTTAAGGATCTGACATAATTATATGAGGTACATTAATACAGCCAAAGTTTCACACATTCTAAATGTGTTAATAAGTAAATATTATTAAATATTTTTCTGAAAATTCTATCTTAGAAGTTGTGTTTTCCCTATGGTCTAAATATTTTTATACATTTAAAGTTTATTTCTTTTTGGGAAAGACAGTGACCTGGGAGGGGCAGAGACAGGGAGTGAGAATCTCACACAGGCTCTGCAGCATCAGCACAGAGCTTGACATGGGGCTTGAATTCACGAAACTATGAGATCATGACCTGAGCCAAAACCTGCGTCTGATGCTTAACCAATTGAGCCACTCAGGCGCCCCGTAAACATTTGTATACATTTAAAGCAATTAACGTGTCTCCTAAGTGACTAAAAAATATGTTGATGGTATCCCCTAAATAGTATTAAATTCATAAGACAAATATCAAAATACATATAAACATATATTCAGAATCTAAATGAGTATACTTAAGTATTCCAACTCTTCTTTGTCAAACAGAATTTGGAAAATAAAAATATTCTATTACTTGCAAATGAAAACTTAGTTGATTCTTAAATGAATCTTTTCCTTCAGTGTGTTTCTTTTTTGTTTTTCTTTATTTTTTTTAACGTTTATTTTTGAGAGAGACAGAACATGAGTGGGGGAGGGGCAGAGAGAGAGGGAGACACAGAATTCAAAGGAGGCTCCAGGCTCTGAGCTGTCAGCGTAGAGCCCAACGTGGGGCTCACACTCACAATCTGTGAGATCATGACCTGAGCTGAAGTTGTTTCTATGTGTTCCATCTATACATGGATATTTTGGGGAATAAAAAGTTCCGTAGAGTGTATATTTTAACGGTTTAAAATCTGAGTGTTATAGATTTCTTTAAGAAGTAGATTGATATTATATTATCTCCAGAAAAATATAGGTATGCATATAAAATTGAAATTTGCATGTAATTTCAAACTGCCCCCATTTAGTGAAGCTTACTGATGATCCATGAACCTGTGATTGAGAAAGTTTTATGAAGGATGAAAATGTCTAGTGGAAGAGCTACTAATCCACAGCTTTAAAACTTTTGTTCATAGTTCAGCCTCCTTGGCTGACCTTCCAGACCCGTAGATCATGGGTCTGTTTCATTCTCCCATGTCTCTCGCCTTTGCTGAACTGCTTCCCTTAACAATCTCCATCCAGGTAAAGCTAAAATTCTCACTAGAACTTAATCTCTTAGACATATTCTTGTGATTTTAAAAGTTGGGATACTAAGCCTGATCCTGAGTGAGACTTCTGGTTTTGTGTCAAATGTCATACCATGCGAGGTTTACTAAAAACATACACTGATATCTAAGTGACTCTGTGGTCTATTGGTAGGTTTATAGGTAAAAGAAAAACTAGAAATAGTAGGTGTTGACAGAGCTAGCACATCAACTGCAAATATATGCAAACCCACTGAAAAATGCCATTCTAGTAAAAAGTAGGAAAAAATGGAGCTTGATGAAATAACACCACACCTATACATTTGTATTTTAATAGGATAATGTGGTTATATTGAAAAATGAGATAGATCTGACTTGGAATAACTTGTGATAAAATGTCACTATAACCAAGGAGAATGGAATTCAGACCCATCGAATTGCACTGAGGTTTCCTTACACTATAAATGTCAGAAAAGTGATCTGCATTATAAAAGAAAATGTATGTTTTTCCCCAAGAGGAAAAACACCCAAAGTATCTTTGTGTGAGCATTCCAAGATCTCTTTAGCATTTTGCAGAGGTACTTTAAACACTTATTTTTATAAAGTACTTTTTGTCAGGCCATATATATATATATATATATATATATATATATATATATATATATATGTTAGAAATTAGTAGTTCCTCCAGTTGTAAAACCTTGACATTGACTATAATTGAGGAGGTTAGTGTCGGCATGTTCATAAGTATTACCTGTCATTTGAAATATGACAGTGCTGTAACTGCAAGACCTTGGGGAGGCTTGTGTGTTGGCATTGCCATCTGACTGCCTTAGAAACTGCCAGACAGTCTTCTTAATGCCTCTGACCCTGAGATAATTAACATGGCCCTAGAGGCTCTGCCTTTCACATTTGCACACTTGTTGTTTAATAAGATGTTTGCTGCTAGCTATGCTTCCCTCTGATTTAAAAATGTGCCTTTAAGGAGAATGGTACTTCAGTCCATTAAGTTTTCTATTATAGGTATTACCTTTATGAACAAGTTGCTTATATAAAAATTTTGTTGCTTTCCTGAAAATTAAAATACATTCTAGTGTTATGTTTTTAATCTTGGGTTTGTTTCCTCTAAATGCATTTCACAGTGAGGCAAATGACCTATCTGAAATATAGGTGCTTACTTTGACAGTTTTGTTATGTATCATGTAGATTAGTAAATGATAAAATAGGAGCCAAGAATAAAAGCTAGTTTAAAAGCCCTTAGGACAGATTTGATGGGATTTTAGTTTCCACATTCCCAAGGGCAAAGCAAAGAGTTAAAACAAGCTGCTTCTACTTCCTTTAAGAGGAGAGTTATTGATTTACAATTAGCACTTTGTAGAATTTGCAAAATTAGTTTGTAAATTCTGAATAACTTTGTAAATTAGGTTTAAGACACTTAAAGGGAAATCTTTAGTAGTACACAAATCCTTAAGAAAGAATAAAATTGCTGAGTTTACTATTAGCAAGCCACTATATTTTTCGAATGTATTTAGTTTCTCCAATGAATTAAATAATCGTGTGTGAATAGTTAACGGAATTGAAATAGTTAAAGCACAATATACATATTGTGCTTCCCCTCCATTACAGAAGTAATAAAAATTCACTGTACTAAATTTGAAAAGTATTGAAATATATAAAGAATAAAATACAGAATTTCCTAGGTTCCCAGAAACTAGAGGTAATGATTATTAATATTTTTCCATTCTATTTTCTTATATTTTTGTGTCCTAATTTTTCAATAAATATATTCATATTTTCCATATCAGTATTATCCAAATATGTAATTTTAATGACTTCAAAAATTCCACCAAATTAATATAATTTTAAATAGTTATAAATCACATAAGATGAATAAATACATTAAAACAAAATTAATCCATTAAGCTTTAAATGAAATGTCATTTTTTAAAATTATTTGTTTAATGTCTATTTATTTATTTATTTTGAGAGAGTGTAAGCATGGGAGGGGCCAAAAGAGAGGGAGAGAGAGAATTCCATGCAGGGTCCCTGCTGTCAGCGGATCAATCCTATGAACTATGAGACCATGAGCTGAGATGAAATCAAGAGTTGGATGCTTAACTGACTGAGCCACCCAGATGCCCCTGAAATGTCATTTTATACTGATATTAATTTATCTCTATATTTTTTTGCTATATCCTACAAATACTAATAATTTCTCACAAATACATGTACTAACAATATCCATAGAGTGAGAATTCTATTAAATTTTGAGTAAATTTGGGATTTTAATTCTTAAAAAAAAAAAACGTTTGTTTACTTTGAGAGAGAGAATGTGTGTATGAGCGGAGGAGGGGCAGAGAGAGAGAGAGAGAGAGAGAGAGGGAAAGAATCCCAAGCAGGCTCCACACTAACAGCATGGAATTTGATGAGGGGCTCAAACTCCTGAACTGTGAGGTTATGACCTGAGCCAAAACCAAGAGTTGGATGCTTAACTGACTGAGTCACCCAGGTACCCCTGTGTTTTGCTTCTTATATGAAGAATTTTATTTCTCATTGTTTAAGAATGTCTACAGTATACCAAGTTTTTACTAAACAAATCATCGCCACCTTATGGTATCAAGGTACAGATATCACCCACATGGAACTTCCATCATAGATACCAATAGGATATAATCCAATCATCTAACCAACAGCCAGAATTTTTTTTTTTCTTTTTAATACTGGGCCTTTGCCTTTTTCCAGGAGTGTTCTTTTTCTTTTCCAGATACTTATCTGACAATACCACTTGGATGTCTGATAGTATCTCAGACTTACAAAGCCTCACCACCTCACCATCTACAGCTGTACCTATTCCTCCTATGGTGTTCTCCACTTCAGAATATTCCATTTTTCTTGGTTCTCTGTGCAAACTGTGGACCATCTTTAATATACTTTTTCCCATACCACATCCAACCCATAAGCAAAGCGCTTTGGTTTCCCTTCCCAAATTTATTTAGGATCTGATTTCATCTTAATGCGTTTGCCTTTACCACCCTTAATAACCTCTCCTCAGCTATTGAAATGATCTAATTTGTCTCCTGGTGTTATTCTTGCTGCTATTTAGTCTACTCTCCACAGAGAAATGAAGATTTTCCTTTTAAAACTAAAGTCATATCCTGTCATTCCTCTTCTACTTCTCAGACTTGGACTTGATCTTCTATGACCCCACACCTTCGTACTTTGTATTCAAGCCACAACAGCTTTTTAATGTACAACACATGTGCATCTTCATTGTTCTAGCTGAATACAAGTTCCTTGTTAAGTCAAATGTAGCTCAGTCCTTTTTTACTAAATTTGAAATGAAACCTAACTTGGTGAATGGTCATGATGCCAAACATAACTCCACTTCAGAAATTTTGCCCTTGTTATCCTAATGAGAATTGTTTATCCCCAGGGCCAGGCCCTCCACTTTATTTCTGGTACCTGTTCAAATATCATCAGGGAGGCCCTACCTGAACAGCTTTATCCATTACTTTCTACCCCACTCACTGTACTTTATTCTTCATAGCACATATTTTTATTACTGATGGCAAGGCATGGTGAAGATTTAAGGTTGTGAATGCTAGAACCAGACTGTCTAGAATTAAATATTGTCTCACCCTCTTGTTTCGTGAAACTTTCTGTGTCTGGGTTCCTTACCTATAAAATGGAAATGATAATGCCTACCTCTTAAATGGTTGTGAGTTAACATAAAACTCTTGGAACAATAGCCGGCATTAGTAGGCATTCAGTAAGTGTTAGTTATAATATACATTATTACCATATTGGATGTATTTCTTTGTTTAATGTCTGTCTTCTCTCTTTAGAATATAGGCTCCTTGGGTGCTTTGTTTACTGCTGTGTTCTTAGTACCTAGAAAAATTTCTGGCACATGATAGGTGCTTAAGCGATTGTTAAATAGTTAATTGACTAGATAATAAACTCATAATAAATGAAGGGTATGAGGGATATATAGAATGGTTGTCTACTTGAGTACATACATGCTGCATGACCTATGCATACGTCAGTTGTTGTTAAATGCAGTAGAGTTCAGATATAGGAGAAATAAGTGTGAGTTGGTAGATAGGCAACTTTTAAGAAGAAAATAGACCTTAAAATAGCTTTAAGTGGAGATGAACTTTGATATGTGTGTTGGTAAGTGAAGGATGAAGAAAATTTTCAAAATGGAGAAACAGTGGTCATATGTAAGTCCACTCCAAAGTCAGCCAGTCAGCAAGTCAGAGTGTAGGAGAGTGATTGAGATTAAGACCAGATTTGGAGGGACTGGGACTGGGGTTAAGGAGGTCAAAATTTATTAACTGAGCCTTTTCTCCTGCCTCAACACTCAAGAGAGGTACAATAGTTTTCTGTTTGTAAAAGTAGCTCAATAAGCATCAAGACTCATTAAGAGAGGTGTATGTGGTTTACAAATTCCCTAGGCTGTTATTTCCCTAGCAGGAAAATAAGTTTTAAAAGGGGTTTGTTTTTACATGAATATAGCAATGAGTAATTAATGTCAGAGTATGAAGAAACTAGTATATATGCTGGTTAGAGGTATATGACCTCAAAAAATTTAGACATTTGGTTAAACAGAGGTGTAGAATTATGTATATTCATGTTTAATTAGGGTTTTTCTGTTCATTCAAAATCTTTCCAAGTATGTTTCCTAGATCTCCAGTATCACAGTCTTTTGGGAAGCTTATTGGAAATGCAGATTCATAGGTTCCACTACAGACTGACCATACTCGAGTTTCTAAGGTACAGCTCAAGCATCTACATTTTTAAAATAATTTTTATTCATGTTTATTTATATTGAGAGAGAAAGAGAGAGCGTGAGAGTGCACAAGCTTGTGGAGGGGAGGAGAGCGGCAAAGAAAGAGGGAGAGAGAGAATCCCAAGCAGTCTCTGCACTGTCAGTGTAGAGCCAGATGCGGGCTTGATCCCATGAACCGTGAGATCATGATCTGAGCTGAAATCAAGAGTTGGAGGCTTAACCAACTGAGCCACCCAGCCACCCCTCAAACATCTACATTTTAAGAAACTCCCTCATGTCTTCCAGCATGTGCTTTTCTTACCAACATTCAAGAATAAATGACTTTAACTTGCTTAGATGGGGCAGGTAAAGTGGATGGCCCTACACAAAGGGGAAGGTAATTAAAAGATGAGAGGATATTCAACAATTTCACTAGGTCAGAAATTTGAAAAGCATCTAAATTCTTTTAGTTTATTTTTTACTTCATTTATGGTAAAATGCACCCGTCTAAGTAAATGTTAAAAATCTTAATTAGAATCAACATGCCTCTAAATTAGCTTTCAACATTTTGTCTAAACATTACCTGTTTATCTTTCTCTTACTTTAGTGTATCTTCTGACCATTTTAAATGCCACTTTTATACTGACCCATTTTATATTTATCTTCTAATTATAAATGTAATTATGCTCATTTGACAGTATAGAATGTTAAAAAAATGTACTGACTTCCAATCTGTGCTTTTGGTTGCTTTGTTTTACAAAATCAGGACCACAAAGGGCATACTCTTGTGCAACTTGTTTCTTTGTTTGTTTTAACCCTTTTAAAAGTATTTTCTCATGGGATGCCTGGGTGGCTCAGTTGGTTATGTGTTGACTTCAGCTCAGGTCATGATCTCACAGTTCAGTTTGTGGGTTTGAACCCCACATTAGGCTTTCTGCTGTCAGTGCGGAGCCCACTTTAGATCCTCTGTCCCCCTCTTTCTCAGTCTTTCCCCACTCATGCTCTCTCTTTCTAAAAAATAAATAATAATAAATATTTAAAAATATAAGTATTTTCTTGTGTTATAGTATATATTTCCCTAACACTCCTACTGGCCAATATCCTATTTTGCAAACCATTCTCTTCCAGCCTTCCTTTGCTTGCTGTTCAACAACAACAACACCCTCAAATAACTTTTATTTTTTCCTGCCCTTAAGTTGTGGTGTCTCCTCAGTTCTCTTTCTGAATGGGATCCACACACAGTCACTCATTCTCATTCATTCAAGGCTGCCATCTCTATGTGCACCTGGCCGGCAGTACTTTCTGAGAGAGGACAATAGTGGTCCCACACCAGGACCCTGCTCTAGCTTCCTCTAGCCACACTCCTCACCATGGAGTCAACAAGACTGAAAGAGACAGCAAGGCAAGAAACAGCAAACTTTCCTTCAGATTCAGACAGTTTATTACTTACATAACAAAAGCAAGATGAACCCAGGTGTCAGCTCCCCATATGCCTTGCCCCAGGACAACACTAAAACCAAAGGGCCTGGGTAATAGGATGAAGCCATGTAAGTGTTGGGGCACCTTGTTGCTGAGACGCTCCTTCCATGCTGAAGCCAAGGAGTTTATAGTCTGCAGCTGTGGCCCTAAGTGTAGGGGTTGTGGGGAGAGAAAGCTTCATAACTCAGCAGAACCCAGAACATGATAAGAAATCATCTCATGGCAGCATCCCTGGCAGATAGAGAGATGGAAAGAAGATGACCTGGTAGTATCTCCTCAGAAGCCACCCATATATTATGTTTTCCCAAGAATCACAGGATATTTTACCAAGACTTCTATCAGCCAGGGTTAAGGCTTGCCTGCGTGGCCCGTGTAAAGATGTGCAAGGTTACCAGGGCACCATGGCCAAGTGATTCGCCTAAAATTGGGCCCATGCAGTTCTCCCACCCCAAGACCAAGCTCTATGGGAACCTGAGCCTGGAATTCCTTGCCCAAGTTACCTCATGCCTGCTTCTGCATCCTGTTGGAGCATCTATCCTAGGTTGGCCCTTCCAAGGTAGACAGTATGCTGGTATGCATGCCCTAGCCCTAAGGGGTGACCAAGCAGTGGTGTTTGTGTGGGTCAACAAAGAGCTTGGTTAAGCAAGCCGGGGTCTCCATATGAAGGCCTGCAAAGCCTTTAGGGTGATGGACAGAGCTACCAAATCAGAATCATTGTTCAAGTGAATGAAGCTTTGGCTGCCTGGGAGGAACAACCTAAGGAAGACAGGGAGAATGAAAAGTCAAAGGAAAGCCTTTCTTGGCTTCCCCTGTTAACCCTGAACCACTGATAAACAGAAAATGTAGATTCTTCTTAAGGAAAAGGCTGTTCTCAGATGAGGAGAAAGCAGTCAAGAGGTTTTTGTTGTCATGATTTTTGTTCACAGCAAAAGCCAATAAATATTAGGATAGCATCTCTAAACAGAAACATGACGTGAAATACTTAGTTTTTTCTTTTAAGGATTTAATGAGGAGGATACTAAATAAAATTTGCATATTTATATTCTTGGAAAACTTATTCTAAAACAATACTTTAAAGAATAAAAATATTAATAATGTTTACATGAAATTATTTTAATTGCCTCTATATTGAGAAAATAAAATAAGGAAAAGTAAGTTCACTGACAGTTTAGGTAAGACCTGCCTAAGGCATAAGTTTATTGTTTGAACCATATTATTATGTCCAGTATACCATCTATCTAGTCATACCTGACACAGTATTCACACATTCCTTTTTAGATATTTGATGAGGTAAAACCCCCTGTGTATATTCAAAGCTAAACATTCATGAAGATGTCATAAAAAATTCACATTTAGACTGGCCACCAGATTGTTTTTGTGATTGCTGCAAACTCAATATTTACACATCTGTCACTAAGTGTTTTTTGTTTTGTTTTGTTTTCTATTTCTAATAAGTTTTGAGGAACGTTTGATCAGTGGTTCTTAACTAGGTACATATCAGAAACACTCATGGACAGTGTCTCAAACTGAATGACAAATGACTGATAATATCCAGATTTAGGAACTGAAGAGTTAATTTTTTTTTTAAGTTTCACATATATGATAATCAAATAATTTATTGTGCAAACTTGGACACTGTTTGAAAGTGAAAGTGTGGTATTTACAATTGCGTTGAGACCATAGGTATAAATTGGGACTGTCCAAATCAGAACATATGGCGATTCTATCCATGGGTGATTGCAATATGCTACCTAGTCAAAACAAACAACTTTCTAGTAGTTGAATTAATCACATGGTGAGATCACATGCAGTTATAGGTGAGGAACAGTTTTTTTACTTGGCTAAGGAAAACCCCGGTCATTGGTTTTAAAGAAAGAAAAAAAATTGCTTTTTACCCAGATGTCTTTTAGTATATTATTTATAATTATTTGAGGGAATTTGTAGGGCTCTTAGGCTTTTCATTTTAAAGGTGGCATATTTTTCATGGAGACTTTTATATTTGAATGTCATGAATCGTAAAAAAAACAGGTAACATGCTGTTCTGTTTTGTATCCTTTGTGCTGGAGTATTTTGACCATTTACTCTTATTTTGCTAGTTTTTAACTTATGGGAGAGTTGAAGCAGAAGAGAGTTCATGGCATTCTAACTACTGACAGTTCTATTTGTGAAGTGTTTACCAAGTACTTAGCATTTATTGTAGAGCAGGAAAGCCATATTCCATCTTCCAGTACCACTTTCATTTAAATAAAACTGTCTTTGGTATATATACATACCTTCTTGTTCTTTCATTTATTCATACATTCTTTAACAACTTTTTTAAAGTTTATTTATTTTTGAGATAGAGAGCACAAGAAGGGGAGGGACAGAAAAAGAGGGAGACAGAGAATTCGAAGCAGGCTCCAGGCTCTGAGCTGTCAGCTCACAGCCCTGTGTGGGGCTGGAACCCTCAAACCTCAAGATCATTACCTGAGCCGAAATCAGACACCTAATCCACTAAGCCACCCAGGTGCCCCTATTCATGCATTCTTTAATTCCTTTAGTTTAGAGTTGAATAAATTTGTGCAACATTATACCTAACACTCTGTATTGACAATACAGACTTCTTAATTTTGCTTTACAAAGGTTATGTAGCTCTTACATTTATAAAAAGATGCCCACATTTGAGTGTCTGCATGTGCATATGCTCCTGCATGCACGCACATATGCAGGACACAGTCCTAGCCTCCATCTCTGTCATGAGCTCTAAACCTATGCCGATTTGCCTGTTTAACATTTCTATTTGTATGTTTCAGAGACTCCTAAGTTAACATAACATACAAGTCTGAATTTGTAATCATTTGTTTCCAAACTTCTCTTTCCCCATTGTACCATTTTTGAATCAACTGCCCTATTGTCCATCCAAATACCAAACCTCAGAAATCTTTTAATTAGTAGAATAATGTAATTGTTGTTTCTCTTTCAACTTGTCTGGGATATTCATGAGAACAAGACCATGTTTTGTGGGGTTTTTTGTTTGTTTGTTTGTTTTTTCCTTATATTTCCATCATTTAGCAGAGGACTTACTATAAAATGAACACTCAATATTTTGGGGGGGAAAGCTAGGGGTACCTGGGTGGCTCAATCAGTTAAGCATCTGACTTCGGCTCAGGTCATGATCTCACGATTCATGGGTTCAAGCCCCATGTTGGACTCTGTGCTGACAGCTCAGAGTCTGGAGCCTGCTTCAGATTTCCGTGTCTCCCTGTCTCTCTGCCCCTCCCCCATGCACACTCTGTCTCTCTTAAAAATAAACAAACATAAAAAAAAAAAAGCTAGACATGTAATTTCATCTATCCTAAAATACTTCTTTTTTTTTCATCCTAAAATATTTTTAACATTATGGCAGCATACTTATGAGCACAGATTCCTCAGAGTGTCAGCATGATGTAGAGACAAATGCTAGAATCAGAAGACCTGCCTTTCTCTTTCAGTCTACCATAGTGTATTATTTCAGGGATCAATTGAGATAATAAACTTGGAACTGTTTTGTCAATGGTGAAGTTATATAGAAAAAATGAAGCTGCTTCTTTATAAAGTCCTTTATCATACTTTTATAGGCAAGTCCTCAATATAATATTCAGTCTCTGTGAAGGGTGTTCATTCTTCTGTTTTTTCCCTGATATGCAATATTAATTCTGCACTAAGATATGCAGAATCCCATATTAAAAAACATGTATCAACACAGGGCCCAGGAAATGTTGATGCCTGGGCATACACCAAGTAACTGTAGATACAGTGTCTGCATGCCTCTGCATATTTACAATACATTTTTATTCATTCTTTCTTTCCTGCCTTAATTTTTCTGTCAGCCTGAAAAGTTGCTTTTTATTCATGCCATGGCCTTATTTTCTGTGACTGCCTCTTGGCATACATTATTATCGATAGTTTGCATATCGTGGATATAGCACTTTTCAGTCTGAAAATCCACTTTTCATGCTGATGCTATGTTTTCTAGGTCTGGTGTCTGTAATACATTATTGTTAACAACATTTTGGAGTCTACTCTTTTTCATTTGGCGCTTCTTATCCTCAACATTTTTCAAGATGTATCTATCCAGTGTAGTTAACACTATTGGTGTCTCTAAGATGTTGATGTATAAGGAAATGTACATTCTCTATCTGGAGATTGAGGAAACCAGGTTCGATGTTTGCTGTTTTTAGGAATGTATGTTTGCAAAATGACTTAAAATTTTCTTTAGAGCAGCTTTTCCTTCTTCTGTAAACACTCTCTAAAGAGTCAACTATACAAAGCTTTGAGGTCTTTAAGATTATCAGAAGTCAGTATCAGGGCCAGAGTTGTAATTCATTTTCTTTGTGAGTCCTACTATCCTATTGTCAAAGATGACACTCAGGCAAGCATCCCTTTTTTTTTAAGTTTGTTTGTTTGTTTGTTTGTTTGTTTGTTTGTTTGTTTGTTTAGAGACAGAGTGGGTACACGGAAGGAGCAGAGAGGTAGGGAGAGAATCCCAAATAGGCTCTGCAAACCGTGTGTGGGGCTTGATCTCACAAATCATGACATCATGACCTGAGCTAAAGTCAAGAGTTGGATGCTTAACCCAGGAGCCCCACAAGCATATTTTTTAAATACATGAGATAAGTATGCTTAGAAATGTGGTTTCCTTGCATTTCCTTAACATATTTACCCAATGACATTGTAGCTTTGGTTAGATGTTCCCTTCATTTCTTCCCAGTTTTATGTACACATATAGTACATATGAAATAGTGGTATGGAAAGCATTATATTTTTACAGTTTCTCCAAAGAGAGTTTTGTTTTTCTATCTATTTTAGGCTCAGTATTAGATCTTGAACAGGAATCAAATGTTAGAGATGATAAGAATGAGTAGAAAGCAATCTCTCGGTCGTTCCTCTCCAGACCATCCTACTGTTTTGATGTTTGTGTTGCACCTGTGGTCACTTCATCTTTGTTAGAATATTCAGACCATAAACACACTTCTTATCTATACCATGTTTTTGCAAGGAGACACTCTGACTGTTATCTCTGTGGTGAGTCCTTAATCACGAGAGTTTTGAGCTACCACAAAAAACTCTGTTTAATGGATGTCCATATAATCTGAAGCCTAGAAAACAGTTGCATGTGTTCATCACTTGTAACTTTTAGAACATAAAATCTAATCTCTTTGAGCATTTATGAAGGGATGAAATTCTAGTTTCAATTATTGACAGTGTTCCAAGTAACAAATAGATTGTTGGCAGTTTAAAAGGAATGTATCTACTGCAAGATAGCTTTAGATATTTTTGGTTTCTAAGAATGTGTTGATGTAAAATTAGAAGGTATTATGCCTGTATCATTTTAGATAATTTTTTATAGGTGCAATTGGTTTTGTGAGTTCAACTCTTGAAAACTTGTAAAGAGACTTTACAATATGATGCGTATAATTGCTGTTTTTTGTAGGACCATGTAGGTTGATTGGATCCATGAAAGAATGTTGATAGAGAATCCTAAATGTATCAAAGTCTAACAGATTTTAATTTCTTTCTAGCATCTTTTGATTCCTGGTCTTACTTAATTGTTACTGCTTCTTACGGACCAAATTCTGCTCTTTGTTAAAGTTTATTTTTATTTTGGTGGAGTTTTTCCTTGAGGGATTCTACTCACATAAAATCAGGGGGTAAACTTTCAAAATTTGTTGTTGTTGTTGTTGTTGTTGTTGTTGTTGTTAATGTTTAAAGATTTGATTTTCCCTTCATAATAGGCTGATGTTTTAAATATTTTTAGATTTCTCAGTTTATATTTTATTTCATCCAACTCTAACCCTGATGACATTATCTTCCAACATAAATCTTTGCTAAGACCTCTAATAATTGGGTTTTGTTCCTTTGTAGAAAAAAAAAATTTCCATGGAAGCCTTTAGAATTTTCTCTGCACTTCTGAAATTTTCCAGGCACGAGTCTTATGTTCATACTGCAAAGCACTTCCCATGTATATTGCCATCTGAAGATATGCATGCCCTTTTCAGTAAGCTCATGTTTTTTCTTCTCCATCGTTCTTGTTATCTCCTGATATTCATATTAAATTTGGGAGGTCTTTTAACTTTCTTTTATTTTTTTTATTATTTAGAAAAATGTAATGTTTATTTATATTTGAGAGAGAGAGATACAGAGTGTGAGTCGGAGAGGGGCAGAGAAAGAGGGAGATACAGAATCTGAAGCAGGCTCCAGGCTCTGAACTGTCAGCACACAGCCTGATACAGGGCTCAAACTCACGAACCACAAGATCATAACCTGATCCAAAGTCGGATGCTTAACCGACTGAGCCACCCAGGCATCCCTAACTTCCTTTTATATAGTCTTTCATTATCATTTTTTTCTAAGATATGGGGATATCTCCTTTTTTTAAATTTCTCTTTAGGTTACTAGTTTGGTCTTTACCAGTGTCCATTTTATTATTTTCAAATCTGTGAATTGTCTGAGATTTTAACCTTCTTGACGACTAACAAGTTGGCCTTCCACAATTTCATGGATACTGATGGAATATATGAGCCATTTGCACTAGAGACAAAGACATGTATCACTCACAGCATAATAGGTATCAAGGGCATCAATATATTTGTGTCTTTTCCATTGCTTGTAAGTCCAATGGACTGACTGTTCCAACATTGTAAGAGAGAATCCCTCAGCTAAAAGAACTGGAATCTTTGCTTAAGAGGCAAACACCATCTCTCTCTTCCAAGGTCATAAATAAACCTGCCTTTCGCTATGGAAGGAAACACTATAACTGTTTTCTAAGGCTTCTTGCTATTCAAATATCCTTGAAATGATAGTCCAAAATCGACCATAGTCAGTGCCTTGCTTCACAAGATGTGCAGAAATATGTGAAACTCAAGTATATTTTATGCAATAATTTGTCTATCCTTTAAGTTTTTTCATTTTTGGAAGTCATAATTTTTAGTCTTCAGAATGTAATGTTTATTCTCCAATTCAGTTTTTGCAATCCTGCTCTTTTGATAGGTGGGGATATACAGTATCATTTCAAAACATTTTAAGGTGATTTCTAAGAGTTACTTTTGTTCTCTAGGTCAGTGCTTCTTTCATGTGTGTATATTACCCCGGGGGAATTTGTTTAAATGCAGATTCTGACCTAGTAGATTTGAATCAGGGCTTGAGATTCTAAATTCCTAACAGAATCCAGGCAATGTCATGTTGTTGATCCTTGGATAGCAATTTGACTAGCAGAGATCTATTATCCTTGTTTGTTTCTCTATAAAAACAGTAAGAACAATGTCAAAATCAACTTTTTGAGAACTCTGAAAATATCTAAAGACTTGCAACAATCCAAGGAACATTATTCAAAAACAAAAACAAAAACAAAAACATGAATTTCAGTAAAGGCAGCAACTTTTGTGACATTTTAGCTTTGGCCTATTTTCATCCTTCTTTTTCCAGTACTGTGGTAGCCTTAAAACTGTCAGCCCTGTGACCACAATGAAAGCCAGCACTCTAGCAGTCAAGGAAGGGGAAAAACTTGTTTTGGAGCCGCCACAACAACATTCTCAGAGAATTGTTATTTGGCCTTTCTGGTCATTCTAGAAACCTACATTACCAAGGCTTGGCTTTTTTTTTTTTTGTTTTGTTTTTTGGGGTTTTTTAACTGCATTTAGAGCTTGCTTAGTGCAAACAAACTTTTCTCCTGGGGTATTCTTCATAAACAATCAGTGAATTATTTCATATCAAAGCTGCCCAAGGAAGTAATGAGGTTTGGGGAGACAAGAAACTGACCAAAATAAATTAAAAAGAAAATCTGGGGAATGAGATGCTTACTGGGGGCTTGGGGAAGCTTAGAAGGCTATGCACATGTGTAAAACTATGTGAATGTCCCCAAAAGATCTAAGAATCACCTCTCACTTCTGGCTGACATTGAGTTTCTATTAAAACAGGAAGTGAAAGTTAAGGCAATACTGTAAACTGCCTGCCTGAGAATTAAAGACATACCCAGACATGCACATACAGCCCCTTGGCTAAGTCTGGGGAATATGTTGCTTCTAGGCATTTAAGAGAATCTCTTCATGATCATTAGATGACCACTAAGCTGACCAAGCAGAAACTTCAGTGGAAGATGGTAAAGAATACAGACTTTATAAATTAAGAAAATCATTAATAAAACAGCAACAAACACAGTTTTCCAAAGTTGCCACATTATATGATTTAAAATACTCTGTTTTCAATAAAAATTATAAGATATGAAAAGAAAAAAAAATTAGATCATTCTAAGGTACAGGGTATTAGCCAAAACATCATGTAGCTACATCCTTGGCTTTTTCTCTAAAACATGCTTTCTTAACAGTATATTTCTTAATTTTAGACGTATTTGCAACCAGATTTGCTTGATAATTCCCCAAACCATCAAGGCCTGCTTATTTTTTGTTTAACAATTCTTTTCTTTCCTCTTGTTTTTTTTTTTTTTTTACCTTAAGTAGCAAGTAGAAGCCAGAGCATACCATCTTCATCGACAAGTTAACTTTAATCACACCAGCACAGTCCCTCTTATCATGTAAAGTGATATATATGGCAAAGATTGAAAATGATTAGGATATCTGAAAATTCCATTATTCCACTAACATATTTATTACCACAAATAAAGTAAAAATGAAAGAACAAAGGAACAACAAGACATATAATATATAGAAAGCAAATTGAAAAAATGTCAGATTTGAGGCATATCTGATTATCAGTTAGTTAGAGATTGACAAAATAGAGTTTTAAAAAATACACCAAGTATGAGCTGTCTACAAAAGACATACTTTAGGTTCAAAGATACAGAGACACAAGTTGGATGTAAGGGATGTAAGTTATGTTTTATGTAAACAGTAACCAAAAAAGAATTGTATGTAGTAACATATAAATACATGTTAAAGCAAAAACTATTGTTACTAACAAAGGACATTTTATAATGACAAAAGGGTCAATGTTACGAAGACCTAACAATTATAAACATGTATACTTAACAAAATATGTGAACTAAACTGACAGAACTAAGGGAAAAATAGGTAACTGTAATAGTTGGAGACCTTAGTACCCCTCTTTCAATAATGCATACAACTAACCAGATCAATAAGTAAAAAGAAGGCTTGAATACTATCAGTCAGTTAGATTTTATAGACATCAAAGAACACTCTATAAAACACCAACAGAATATGCATTCTTTTAAAAGGCACATGAAACATTTTCATTTTTTTAACATTTGTTTGTTTGTTTATATTTATTTGAGAGAGAGAACATGATGAGCAGGGGAGGGTTCAGAGAGAGAGAGAAAGATAGAATCCCAATCAGACTCTGCACTGTCAGTGTGGAACCCAATTCAGGGCTTAAACCCATGAACTGTGAGCTGAGCTGAAACCAAGAGTTGGATGCTTAACCAACTGAGCCACCCAGGCACCCCTGAAGCATTTTCTAAAACAGATCATATGTTAGGCAAAAAAAAAAAAAAAATATATATATATATAATTATAATAATTAAAAAAGGAAAAGAAAAAGTCTCAGTGAATTTAGAAGGATTGAAATCATACAAAATATGCTGACTATAACAGAATGAAATTATAAATTGATTAAAAAAGGCATTTGGAGAAATACACAAATATGTGAAAATAGATAACCAATAGATCAATGAGGTAATCACAGGGAAATTAGAAAATACTTTGAGATGAATGAAAATGAAAACACAACACACCAAAATGTATGAGATGCAGTGAAAGTAGTGCTCAGAGGGAAATTCATAGCTGTAAATACCTTCTTAGACAAAGACAATATCAAATCAAAACCTTAACCTTCCACTTTAAGAAACTAGAAAAACAAAAGAGCAAACTAAACCCAAGCAAGCAGAAAGAAAGATATAAACAATAAAGAAATTAGAGTGAAAATAAATGAAAATAGAGATTAGAAAAATAATAGTTAAAACCAATTAAACAAAAGATCAGCAAAATTGATAAACTTTTAGCTAGACTGACCACTAAAAGAAGGGAATAAATTCAAATTACTAAATCAGGAATGAAAGAGGGGGCATTACTATAGACATTATTGAATGAAAAGGATTATTAGGTAATATTATGACAATTGTATACTTAAAAATTAGATAAGTAGACAAATTCTTAGACAACTACTAGAACTGACTCAAGAAGAACTTGAAAATTAGAACAGACATATAAGAAATAAAGAGATTGATGGGGTGCCTGGGTGGCTCAATAGGTTAAGCGTCTGACTTCGGCTCAGGTCACGATCTCACAGTTCATGGGTTCGAGCCCCACATCCGGCTCTGTGCTGACAGCTCAGAGCCTGGAGCCTGCTTTAGATTCTGTGTCTCCCTCTCTCTCTCTGCCCCTCCCCTACTCACACTCTGTCTCTCTCTCAAAATAAATAAACATTAAAAAAATTAAAAAAAAAAAAAAGAAAGAGATAGAATTAATCAGAAAAACTTTCCTCTAAGAACAGCCTAGGCCCTGATCACTGGAGAATTCTAACAAATTTTTTTTTTACTTTTTTTTTTTTTTAACATTTATTTATTTTTGAGACAGAGAGAGACAATGCATGAATGGTGGAGGGTCAGAGAGTGGGAGACACAGAATCTGAAACAGGCTCCAGGCTCTGAGCTGTCAGCACAGAGCCCGACGCGGGGCTCGAACTCACGGACCTCGAGATCATGACCTGAGCCGAAGTCGGCCGCCTAACCGACTGAGCCACCCAGGCGCCCCTCTAACAAATCTTTAAAGAAGACAACACCAACCCTTTACAAAGTCTTCCAAAAAATACTAGGAGAGGGAGTAATTCTCTACTCATTCCATGATTTAAAAACCATTCCAAGACAATAAAATTAAAAAAAATCTCCTTTATGAATATAGATGCAAACATCCTCAACAAAATGCTGGCAAACTAAATCCAGTGACATAAAATAAGGATTCGGGACACTTGGCTGGTTCAGTCGGAAGAGGATGCCACTCTTGATTTTCAAGGTTGTGAGTTTGAGCCCCATGTCAGGTGTAGAGAATACGTAAACAAACTTAAAAATAAAGATTAAACTCCATGACCAAGTGGGATTTATCCAAGGAATGTAAGGTTGATTCAATATTTGAAAATGAATACATGTAATGTACCACATTAATAGAATAAAAGACAATACATGATCATCTCGATAGATGCAGAAAAACTTCATTTGATGAAATTTAACACTTCTTCATGATAACAATATTCAATAAATTAGGAATAAGAGGGAACTTCCTCCACCTGATAAAGAATATCTATGAAAAACCCACAGCTAATATACTTAATGATGACAGACTGCATGCTCTTTCCCTAAGATCCAGACAGAGACCAGAATGTCCCCTGTCACCATTTCAATTTAGCATTGTACTGGAGGTTTTAGCCAGAACAACTAAGCATGAAAAACAAAAGACATTCTGATTGGTAAGGAAACAGTAAAGCTGTATTCACAGATGACATCATCTTTATAAACATTAGAGAAAAAAAAAAAAGGGTGATGGATGGGAGGTAACTGCTCATGGGTGAGGCATTTCTTTGGGGGTTGAAAAAAATGTTCTGAGAGAATTGTACAACTTTGTGAATGTACTAAACATTCTCTGAATTGCACACTTAAACAGATGAACTGTATGTGAATTATACTTAAAAAAATTACAGAAGTGTCATGGAAAAAGGAGTGAATTGAACCATAAAATTGCTGTTAAAGAAGAGTATGTCAGTGGTGCCTGGGTGGCTCAGTTGGTTAAGGGTCAGATTTTTGGTTTCAGCTCAGGTCATGGCCTCATGGTTTTGGGAGTTGGTTCCTCAAATGGGGCTCTGTGCTGGTGACGTGGAGTCTGCTTGGAATTCCCTTTCTCCCGCTCTCTGTGCCGCTCTCCCACTTGCGCTGTCTCTGTCTCTCTCAAAATAAAAATAAACTTCAAAAAAGGTAGAGCATGGCAATTAACTTCTAAATGGATGACAGTCACTATCATATTACTCTTGTATTTAGATTCCATTTAAAATAGAAGGGGATCTGTTTTATGCCAATATATACAATTGATTGGAAATTATAGCTCTATAATTATTTAAATTTGCAATAAAAACTGTCAAATTAAAAATGTGCAAAAAAGAAAAATATGCTTCCTGAGGTTTCCAGAGATGGAGAAGTGAACTGAATGTCTTAATTTCTAGGGTATGGAGAGTGTTATGATGGGAATGAAAAAGAAAAAAAACAAAAATCACCTTGTAATCAAAGTCCTAAGATCAACAGTTTGGAGTTCCCCTGGGAGCTTGCAGAATCTCTGAACCCACCCTGGACCTACTGAATCAGATTTTACATTTACAAAGAGGCCCATGTAATCCTTAGATACTTTAAAGTCTGATTCTACATTTACAAAGATGCCCGTGTAATTCTTAGGTACTGTAAAGCCTGAGAAGCAAAGGCCCTGATACCTTTGACTTCTCACTGGTTTTGCTGCCTGGCTTGCTTTCTGTTTTCCTCTGTCTCTCCTCTGGGAATGCAGTTACCTTAAATTCAGTTTTGCTTCTAAGGCCCAAATGATTCCTGCTAGACACCCTATACAGATAGAATCTATATTTTCTTTGATGGCACATTTCTAACGTTAGCAGAAGATCAGATTATCAGTTGCTCTATTTCCTTCCAGGGGAAAAGGAGAGATCCAATTGTCTCAACTGTTTCAAATGATTTTTTTTTTAATTCAAATAAATTTAAAATTTAAATGTAGCGAGTTTATATTCATATTGGTCCCTAGTTTTTGTTGATTCTAAGCTTGGAGATGGTTTTCTCACTTCTCCTTGGAACGCCCCATGTTTCCTTACCTCTGGAATTTGGGAACATAATTTCCTAATTGTTTTCTTCCCCTGTCAATATCATTGTATCTGAGTTTCTGCAAAATTTCAGATCCGTAAGTCATGTTATTTCCTACCATTGCATCCCAGTTCCTTTTTATTATTGTTACTGTTCTTTCATTTTTATTTTCTGTAACTAACTGGGATTTTAGGAAGGTATATAGAAGCATATATTCATTACTCCATCTTTACCTAAAAGTCTTCTGTGATATTTATTTATATATGTATGTATGTATGTATGTATTTTAAATTTTATTTTTATTTATTTTGAGAGAGAGAGAGAGAGAGAGAGAGAGAGAGAGAGAGAGAGAGAGTGTTTAGTAGGAGAGGGCCAGAGAGAGAGAGAGAGAGAGAGAATCCCCAAGCAGGTTCTGCGCTGTCAGCATGGAGCCTGATATGGAGCTCAATTCCGTGAACAATGAGATCACGACCTGCAACAAAATCAAAAGTTGGACCCTTAACTGACAGCCACCCAGGCACCCCATTTTCTGTGATTTTTAAAATTATCTTTGATAAATCAAAGAAGAATTGGAAATATATTTTGTTTCCATTTCTTGGATTACTAGTAAGGTTGAATTCTTTCCCATGGGTAGGTTTTCTAATTAAATTGTGAATTGTCTGTTTGAATGAACTTATTGTGCTGGTTTCTTATGTTTTTTTCTTAGGATTTTTCTGGAAGTTTTTAGCATAAGGTGATAATTTCTTGCTTGTCAACTTTGCTATAAAGATTTTATCTAATCTATTTGATTTTTAATTTTGGTTACCGTTTTTGGTCTGTAGAATGTTATAATTTTGATTTACTATATCCATTTTTAATGTACTTTGGTTCTCTTCCATATTTCATGTGTCATATACATATATTTATTTTTTTCTTCTATATTTTATTCTCTTTTCTGGAATATTAATTTTTAAGTGTAATTTTCTATAATATTATATACAAACTCTTTAATCCAGCTGGGATTTATGTTTATGACTATTATAAATTAGGTGTTTAAGATGACTGTGTTTTGTTTCTGATATAACCAATTTTCCAACTTTTAATTATTATTATTATTATTATTATTAATGTTTATTTATTTCTGAGACAGGGAGAGACAGAACATGAGTGGGGGAAGGGCAGAGAGAGAGGGAGACACAGAATCAGAAGCAGGCTCCAGAGCCTGACGCAGGGCTCGAACTCACAGACCGTGAAATCATGATCTGAGCCGAAGTCTGACGCTCAACCGACTGAGCCACCCAGGCGCCCCCAACTTTTATTTATTAAATACACTTATGTTTTATTGCTAAAATAATGCCTTTATCATGTTAGTGTCATAAATTTTTCTTTGGTCATATTTCTTTAGTTTCATTCTACAAAATTAAAGACACCCTGAATTGATTGTTTTAACCTTTTAATCTACCCACACTAAGTGAACTTTGTGAAAATGACACTCCTTAACAGTATGGTAGTAGTTGTTGTTCAGTCAGGAACTTTGATAATTAAAGTTTCTGGGCTTTGTTTGTTTCGTTTTGGTTTTGGTATTTTTACTCCCTTGTGTTGACATGCCTATGATAATTCCATTCTTCAAAAAGTTATTGTAAGTGTACTTAAATACTCACTCAAATATCACACTGGAGGGATTTTCTCATATTGAGAATCCATTTCCTAAAAAATACCATGTACTTTAAAGGTATGACATGTATATAAATATACAATTTCCCCTTGAAAAATCTAAAAATAAAACCAGTGTTAGATAAATTTTGTAAAGTTGCCCAAACCCACTTCTACATTTGAGTCAGAGGTTTTAGATAAAATCTTATTCAAATCTTTGGCATAATTTTTCCTTTAATATTTTCACAAAATGATATAGATCAAAGAATGAAATTACCTGACACAATTTTATATGATTAAAGCATAGGTGAAAAACGCTGGCATTTTACAAATAGTCTATGCCAATTCCTTTATCTGATGTTCACTTTCAAATAGTCACAACTGGCAAATGCCTAGTTTTAAATAACACATTTGTGTGTGACCTTTTAAGAAAATTACCTATGTCTTTGTTTAGAGTGCAGAGGGCATGGATTTCACAGAGCATTTCCCACTAAATGGAGTATATTACTCCAATATCACGGCCATATTGTCAGGAAGTGGCACTTCATTAAGATAATGTGACCTTTAGAATATTCTTCCAACCTTTTACTGTGTCTTTGGTAGTGGGATTTGTACTTTAATTTCTGTAACTTTTTGATAAGATGAAAGTAAAATGTAATTGAAGGCTATATTTTTTATTTCCTTTCAGCTATACATTGTGTGTGTGTGTGTGTGTGTGTGTATTCTTCTTAAAATGCAAAAATAATCAGGTAAAGGATTTTTGTTCAAACTAGGGATTGTCTGCCACATAAATGTCTTTTAGAGTTAAAATCAAATTGGCGAGTTTATGCCTATTGTGGAAAGAAAAAAAAGTGAAAATGGCTTTGTGGAAGAAATAAAAAAATTGGTTTCTCTACCACATTTTAAAAAAAAATTGGGAAGGGTCCCTGAAGCCTTTTTCTTGCTTCATGATAACAACAAAATAATATTTTTTCAGTGTATTTGCTGTGGTAAATTAAAATTGTTCATTTAGAGTGATCATCAAAGTAGATATCCAACTTATCAAACCACTTTTATGGATGAGTCAAAGTACGCAATTTAATGGAAAGGGGAGAAGAAATAAGTGCTCTGGTGAGGCCAGACGTAGCATTTCTCAGGAACCACTTATGTGTCACTAGGTTAATTTATAGGATTGAATCGTATGGTCATAATTGAGTATTTCACTTGAGTGTCTTAAAAGATATCTAGTGCCAAGTATTATTCCTATTTTAATTTGTAGACACTCTTATGTGCCAGAATATATATTTCTTAATCACAGCTGTGACAGTTGTAACACTGAGATTATCTTTGTTATATTTAAAATGGAGCATTTATATTATACCCTGCACATTGGCAATATTAAGTAAAATGGCAGAAACAAATAATGGCAAGAAAGCTGAAAGGGATTTTTTGGTTCTTCTACCAGATCACATATCTATGACGTACCATTTAGGTTTTCAAACTTTAGTTTCTCTATTAGAAAAAAAAGTAGCAGTGTAAGTTAGGAAGTAACAAAACTATAGGGGTTTTAAAAATAGAAGTTGATTTTTCTCATGTAACCAGAAGATAGGAAGTGGGTAGTCCAGGACTGACGCAGCTACTTGATGGGGCCACCAGACTCTCCATCGTTTCTGTCTGTCTTCTGTTTGTGGTTGTGGCCCCATTGTTGCAGGATAGCTGCTTAAGTTCCTTGCACCATGTCTGCCTTCCAGGCAGGAAGAAAGAAAAGACGATGTTGTGGGTTTTTTTGTTTGTTTGTTTGTTTTTGTTTTTTTCCTGATGAGGTGTTGCCTGTCCATTGGGAAAGGAGATTCATCCCTAGTAGACTTATCTCTATATACCTCATTAGCCAGAATTGTGTCATTTAATATCTTCTAACTGCAAGAGAGGGTGGGAAGTCAAGCATTCAGCTTTATGGACTCTATAATAGAGGAAGATAAGGGAGAAGGCTCTTGAGAAGGGGTACCGATTAAGCTAATCTATAATATTGGCCACAATTCAATACAATATATATGTAAAGTCTCTTTAATATACTGAGGTTCTAGCAATAATATAAATTCAGTTGAAAGGGGTTAATATTGCTATTATATTTTATAATGATCACACCTAATTGGGAATGTTATCTTTAGTTCTGAATGCATATAAGAGCTAATGTACCTTCAAAAATATATAGGGAGGATGTAAGTTGTATTGAAATTGTCATGTAAGGAAGTGCTAAAGGAGGTAGGATTATTTTACTTAGAGAAGATAGGATTGGGTAGAGGCCTAAGAGTTATTCAAAGTTTGAAAGGAGGAATATGTTTATTATGGGTTCATAAAATTAGCAATCATGAGGAAGGCAGTTTTGAGGTTGTTATAAAAGAATTTCCTAAGAATCAGGGCTATAAAATGTACTCCTGTTGAATTAGAAATGGCCTAACAATCTGTTAATTCCTATAGATTGAAGAGGGGAAATTCTCATGTTGATAATCCCCTCCAATTCTAAGATTTGCTGGTTTTTTCCATGTTTTATTATGGCCTGTATTAGAGTTCTTCAAGAAACGAAACAGAGAGAGAGGGAATCTTACAAAAGCTGACGTCCCACTGCAAAGGCCATGAGGCAGGAAGAATTCTCTCTTCTCTGGAAGTAGGTCAGCTTTTTTTTTGTTCTAGTCAGGCCTTCCACTATTTAAATGAGTGTCACTCATATTATGGAAAGCAACCTGCTTTACTCAGTCTACCTATTTATTTTATATTAAAATGTTTTTAATGTTTATTTTTGAGAGAGACAGAGAGACAGATTGTAAGAGGGAGAGAGGCAGAGAAAGAGGGAGACACAGAATCCAAAGCTCACTGCAGGCTCTGAGCTGTCAGCACAGAGCCCAATGTGGGGCTTGAACCCCTGAACTGTGAGATCGTGATCTGAGACAAAGTCAGACGCTTAACCGACTAAGCCACCCAGGTGCCCCCAGTCTACCTATTTAAATGTAAGTCTTCTCCAAAAACATCCTCACAGAAACCTTACCCAGAGTAAGTTTTTTTTTTTTTTAATTTTTTTTAACGTTTATTTATTTTTGAGACAGAGAGAGACAGAGCATGAATGGGGTAGGGTCAGAGAGAGGGAGACACAGAATCTGAAACAGGCTTCAGGCTCTGAGCTGTCAGCACAGAGCCCGATGCGGGGCTCGAACTCATGGACCGTGAGATCATGACCTGAGCCGAAGTCGGCCACTTAACCGACTGAGCCACCCAGGCGCCCCCCAGAGTAAGTTTTGACCAAATATCTGGGGACCCTGTGGCTCAGTCAAGTTGACCCATAAAATTGACCATCAATCATATAGCCAAAAATGGAGACTTCTTCAATGGTGTATTAATTTTATATTGCCACATAACAAGTTACCACAAACTTAAAACAAATTTTTTGTCTATTTCTATGGGTCAAGAGTTCAGGCATAGCCTAGCAAAGTCCACTGCTCTGGGTTTCACAAGGCTACAACACAATTAATAAGGCTGCATTTCTTTCTGGAGCTTGTGGTCCTCTGGAGGTGAATGTTGGAAGATTCCAGTTCTTCGTGGTTATAGAACTGAGCCCTTCATTTCCTAGAGGTCACCTGTAGTTCACTGCTCTGTGCCCTCTTAATGGACAGTGAATATCAAAGCAGCTTGCCTCTTCAAGGTCAGCAAGAAAGACTCTCACTCCAGTCAGCTAAGACAGTCTTATATAACATAAGCTAATCATGGGAGTGACATCGTTTGTCACATTCTATTATTTACAAGCTAGTCACACTATTGGAAGTGAGAGTGCACAAAGGTATGGACACTAGGAAGTGAAAATTATTGGGGTCACCCAAGAATCTTTCTACTACAGATGGTTCTTGGAATTGACTTTTTGAAGTACAGTGAAGGTTAAGCTTGACTGTGGCTTTCATATATCCATTTGGCTCTGAAGCTTAATTAAGGACCAGCCAAACAAATAAAGGGGAAGTTTGACAAAAGCAGAAGAGGTGTTTTTACTCCTAATTGTAGTTAATAGAGGTTGCTTTGACACTAGCTACTTTGGAGTAGTGAGGACATGACTTTAAGGTCATGGGAGATTGTTTCTCATTGAGATATTACTCATTCAAAAATAACCTAATGAGGAAAGAGCTCTCATGCTCCAGATTGCATCTATTAGAAAAAATAAAAAGGCAGAAAATAATAAATACAAATTACAAACATGGTAGGGCTTTAATGATGTTGTTAGTTTTTATAGTCAACAAAAGTGCCTGAAATAACCATCCCTATATTAAATTTATATAGACTGAGTGATGTCCATTTGAAAAGCCACAGTGACTCTAGATGTATTCCTATAGTTCAAATAAATAGAATATGTTAGTACTTCTTCCACCCAATATATATATATATATATATATATATATATATATATATATATATATATTATGGTAGAGCTAGTAACTCAGAGAGTTCCAGTAATGTAGGAGTCGTTCTGTATTTTCCCTGACTCTCTTCACTATTCTTACCCTATTGACAATTTATAACCCCTGCACCATCTGGGGAACAGACTGTTGGCTGCCAAGTAGACTCATTAACATTCCCCTCCAGGAACTCTTGCTGTTTAATTAGGCTGTCTGCTGGATTCAGGCAGTGAGAGCCTTAGGTGGCTGTGTAACAAATCCATGACTCCATGCATTCAGATGTCAAGGTCACTAAGATTCTTGCTTATATTCAATACAAGAAAGGGAATCCAGACCATTGGCTGCTAAATCCAAATCATCAATGACTTCACCTTAAAGATGACTTTCCATTGTTAATTGAGACACTAAGTTATCCCCCACTGAATTCACTGCTGTCACTACTGTGTTTGACAATGTTCTAACCCTTAGCCATCAGGTCTGGCCTTCAGACCAACCTTCTTGCCCAAACCAGTCAATAGTGTTTGTAGAGTACTATCCAAGCCCAATACTGAAATTTCTATGTGCCATAAGTAAATGCATCTGATTAATTGAATTCTCTGAGGACAGATTGTTGAAAGTGTTAGCATTCCAGATGCACTTAAGTAGAATAAATGGTCTTCTTTTCAAATGCCAAATTGCTGAAGTTCTATTGCAAGAAAAATACCTCTCAATTGAATGATTCTGTTCATTTGAATACACTCTTTCTAATCATCACTAGTTTAAAGAAAAAAGGAGAACAGTCATTATGCAAAATATGTCTGCTTAGGGTTTTCCAAAGGGACAGAAGCATCACAAGTGTATGTCAACCAACTCTAGCATTTCTTGGCTGAGTTAAGTAATCCATCTATCCATCTGTCTAGCCATCCATCCGCCCATTCATCCATCCATTGATTCATTCATCAAGTATTTATTGATCATTTGCCTTTGAGTACACTGGGCTAGGTGCTATCGATATAATGGTAACTCAAAATAGACAAAGAACAAGTCTCCATTCTTGTGGAGGAGGCAATTATTAATCAAATAATCATGAAAACAAAATACAGTCACAAGAGTAGTAAGTACACATACCTACTTACATGAGATCTCATAATCAGAGTGTTGGCCTAATCTGGTGAACAAGGAAGTATTCCCTGAGGAATATGTTTGAAATGACGATGTAGAAATGATAAGATGAGGATAGCTAGGCAACATTTGGGGGAGAGAGACAGGAAGAGGATTCTGAAAAAGAGAAAAAGCACAGCATATGCCCTGTGTCAGTGGACCATGGCACATCTGAAAGAAAGCAGGTAGTTGGTTTTCAGAGAGGAAAGGGAATTTCAGTGTGTGAAGTCTATGGAAAGGCTTCCGGAGTCCACCTACATTGCTAGTCTTAAACTATTTTATCTACTGGAGCTAGAGAATCACCTTCCAGGAGGATCCTTAACATCAGGACCTGCACTATTTTCCTCAAGCTGTCTAAGCCTAACCCTCTCTCTAAAAGAAAAAGAGTTAAGAGATTAATGGGCTCAGTTTTACTTCTTTCCACACCTAGCAGTCCTGACTAATAAAGGGTATTATGAATCTTCATAATCCTCATAGGAACTAGGAGTTGTCAGCAGCATTGCTTTAAAATTGGTCTTTCTGGTAGTCTAACAAAATGTTTGGGCCAAGAAATAATTTTTGGTGTTAAGCTTTAATTAAAATAACTATACTTTGTATGAAGACAAAGCTTTTCACACTGTTTTACCTATTTCTGTTTTTGTCTTCAAACACTTTTATTAAGCCCTCTTTTTTCCTCATTCTGTAAATGAAATATTCTGTTCCCTCTCTTTAATAATGATAGTACTTATTATAATATAATATACAACAAAATATAATGATAATTATTATTTTGGTTTTTTTATTTTTTATTTTATTTTATTTTTATTTTTATTTTATTTTATTTTAATTTTTTTTCAACGTTTTTATTTTTATTTTTGGGACAGAGAGAGACAGAGCATGAACGGGCGAGAGGCAGAGAGAGAGGGAGACACAGAATCAGAAACAGGCTCCAGGCTCTGAGCCATCAGCCCAGAGCCCGACGCGGGGCTTGAACTCACGGACTGCGAGATCGTGACCTGGCTGAAGTTGGACGCTTAACCGACTGCGCCACCCAGGCGCCCCTATAATTATTATTTTGGTGATGACATATGTCAGTAGTGGAGGCTAAGATGTGTTTTAAGTAGTTTTAGTTCATAAAAAAAAAAAAAAGCAGCCCACCAAATTGGCATTAATCAAACAGTAAGATTTTTGAGAGAGAGAGGGAAACTCACCAGCTACAGCGGAAATCATAGTCGGGGTTCAATATATATGAGTCCCTTTCCATCTAATTATTTCAGTTATAAAGGTATTTGTGAGGGGAAAAGAGGAAGAAAACTTGTTTAGTACAAATAGAATTTCAGCTATTGGTTTTCAAATGCTGTGAGATGATTTCTGTTTTGTAGGCTTCATTACAAAAAAAGATTACCAAGTATTTGTCAGATAACCCACAGCTGGAAAATGCTATATATATCGTGTGGCATTTTTTTAAAGACTGTCAATTAATACTTTTACTCTGGAAATTTCTTGAGATACTCTTAATTATATTAATAATGCTATAATAGTTAACACTTAATATTGCTCATATTTATACAGGTAATATAACCAGAAAAATGATACAAATACAACTCAAAGTTATCTTTAAAACATGGGAATTATAGTTAATAGCTGTATTACACTGGCTGTTACATTATGTTAGCTACAAGGTATAGTACTACAACATGATCTGGGAGCCAAGCTGGACCACAAGCTGTCTGGGGGTTTATAAAGAAATCCTTTAAAAAGTCATAATAGTTTTGAAGTTTTATGCATAGTAACAGAGTTGTAATCCATTTTTTTTTCTTTTTCTATTTGGGAATATGAAGTATTTAAGAAATGAGCAGAGCAGGGCAATAGCACTCATTAAAATGCTGGAAAATATTACCAACGGGAAAAGCCTAAATGAATTGGAATTAGTTCATGTGCAGATGAAAAAGCTAATGGTCTTTTCATAAGTCAATAATAATTTTAAGCAGCCGGGAAAGTGTTTTATGAGCAGGATTGCGATCAGCTGGTTTTATTATTCAGTAATAATAAAGTATGGGAAAATAAATCTAAATTGGAATTTTAAACAGGAAAATATTCTGTCTATAGCAGATGTCCATTGCTGTATGTATGTTTTCCTGTTTAAAGTGTTGTTCACAAGCACCTTAAATGCACAGCTTTACGGTCTTCCTCTAGGGCAATCTTCTTCTAGGGCAATCTGTAGACTGTTTCATATATGTGGAAAGAGAATGCAAGATAAAGGAATATTAGCAGTGCCCATATTGGAATCAAGAGACATCTAAATTGTAGGCTTTTTTTTTTTTTTCAGTCTTAGGGTATTTAGATGATTGCATTGATTTCTCACAGGTATGGAATAAAATCAGTAATTCAATTTAATCTGAACAATTGTGTGAAAATATATATATTTAAAACTAAAAAATTATATGTTGCAAACCCGTGTGCTCGTGGTCATGTAATTTTTTGCCTGTTTTGACCATTCCTAAGTTGTTCTAATGAAAACTTTTCATTAAAGGAGATAATAGGGGTGCCTGGGTGGCTCAGTCAGTTGAGTATCCAACTTTGGCTCAGGTCATGATCTCGTGGTCTGTGAGTTTGAGGCCCATATCCAGCTCTGTGCTGACAGCTCAGAGCCTGGAGCCTGCTTCAGATTCTGTGTTTCCCTCTCTCTCTACACGTCCCCTGTTCACATGGGCTCACTCATGCTCTCTCTCTCTCTCAAAAATAAATAAACGTTAAAAAAAAAAAGAGAGAGGGGGCGCCTGGGTGGCGCAGTCGGTTAAGCGTCCGACTTCAGCCAGGTCACGATCTCACGCTCCGTGAGTTCGAGCCCCGCGTCAGGCTCTGGGCTGATGGCTCAGAGCCTGGAGCCTGTTTCCGATTCTGTGTCTCCCTCTCTCTCTGCCCCTCCCCTGTTCATGCTCTGTCTCTCTCTGTCCCAAAAATAAATAAACGTTGAAAAAAAAAATAAAAATAAAATTAAAAAAAAAAAAAAAAGAGAGAGAGAGATGTAGATGCACTTGGGTAAATACAGAACTCTCCAACTGTATTCAAGCATTCAAGCATTCAAGCAGATGGGATTTAGCCACAACTTGTGCTCATTCAACATGATATTGGAAGAGCTGGAGCACAGGTATGAGAGACATAGGAGGTTTTTGATAAGTTTAAGAAGAAAAAAAAGTGGAAAGGAACTCTTTATTTTCTGCTATTTAACTTTTAAAGAAAAAGTAATTATTGTGAGAACAGGAGAAAAGTGTTAACTTTCAATGATGAGAGAATCAACATCTAGTACTTCGAATCCTTTCTAATTTAGCGTAACTTTCAGAGGTAATAGAAACAGCAACTTCATCTTGAAGGCCAGCTGCAAGAGCTTGTTTGGTTACTTTTGCCATCCTGACAGGATTATTGATAGAGAAAGAAACTCAAGGTCATAGGCCTTGATGTTTTGCTCATTCTATGGTAATCTTATTTCTGGAGATTGTTGGCTCAGCTAGTTCTTAGCTAGATGCTGGGAAGATAAATTTGAACTTGGGCTTGTGACACCACTTAACTTGTAATAATGATTGTTATCAGTGTCTCTCCATCCTGTTTGGAGGGCAGGAAGTTTGGCTGTGCCTGTGTGTGTGTTTTCTCCAACTATGAATGACATTTGAAATGCCCAGCTATTTCTCCCAAAACGGTGGCTAGGAATCACTACTATCATAGAACTATAAATGCATTTTTATCATTTAAAGCAAGAAAATGCTGAACCATTTCTCTCTAGCTAAAATGGGGCTACTTTGAAAATTTGATTCCATAGTCCTAATCTTAATTAGTCCTTTAGCGAAATCTCTTTAAACTGTCACATACTTTTTAATCTAGGAAATGTGCTTTGTTTATTAAATATGTATCTTTTTTTTTCAAATGTGCTTACAAATATATTTCTTTAACATAATTTTTTTCTATCTATATTTTTGTGAAATGAAGCAGGAAATGTTTTTTGTCAAGATAATATGAATACAGTATTGATAAAGTCAAGCTAGTAGGTGAGTACAGGGAGAGAAGATAATGGGATAATAAAGCAAAATAACAATTTGCTTTTGAAAAGTTTGTTCCTCAAGCTTTCATTAGTTTAAAACAAACAGCTCTAGAATAAGATCATCCACATTAGCATTTACGATAAAATTTATTCAAATTAGTAAATTTTATAGTAGCACCAGTTATCAACAGCCCTTTTTAAATACTGAGTGATCCAAATTTTGTTTTGTTTTGGTTTTTTGTTTTTTTAATAATTCCCAGTCCTGCTGAGTTAGTCTGTGATGTCTCAACAGCTCAGCTAGTCATTTAATAGTTTAAGTCCCGTGACAGTTAAAGCAGTATCAAAGAAATGCTGTATTCCTTGGAACCATGATCACCCCCAGAATCCACCTCAGCTCTCTTTACCCTGAAATTGTCTGAATTTTACATAGGCTTTCTCTAAAGGCAGGAGTAAATTACAAATCAGGTTATGAAGTTGTGGAGATGACGTTGTTAGGATTAGGGAAGAGATGTGCCATGAGGAAAATAGTTAAACTTGGGAAAAGAAGAAAAAAAAAAAAGGCTCATACAATGTAGTTTCTGGTCCACAAACATGAAGAAATCAAGTGATGATAGTAGTCACATTCATTTCTCTAAGGCCCAAGTCCAGAAGGCTGTTTATTTTCAGTGGTAGCAGCTAAGGAACATAGGGCATAGACTCAGATGGGGTAAATATGGAGACAGGTTTAGGGAAAGTGTCCCAGGGCTGGCAGTAAGGGAGCCTTCACTACCCTGCCAGGGGAAGATGGAGCAGTAGTCAGAAAGAAGAGAATTGTGTAGAAGACCTTAATGGAGGAGATATGGCCTTAGGTCAAGGGGCAGAGTCAGCCTGTTGGGATGAGGCAAGGAAGCGGCTGAGGAAATAACACTCTGATCTTTCTTTCTGCTCACTGATCTGTTGCCTTGCATTTGGCCAAATCCAGCTAAAAACAAGCGCAGGGGAGCTTGTTGATGTAGCCTGCACAGGTCCACTTCTCTGGGCACAGAGTTGGGTGAAGCAAGGGTGGAATGCCCATCTGGAGGGCTAGTGAAAATTCTGCATAGGATCCATTCCTGCTGTAGCTGTGTTTGTAAAACAAACTAATTTGACTTAGCTTTACATGTGCAGAAGGCTTTTAAGAATATGATTGAATAATATGTGGTGTGAAAAAGTACTTTTGCTAATCGTTTATTGATTTAAAGATTCCTGTTCAACAGTTATTATATATCAACAATATATATCAGAGTAAGAAGGATAAAACTATGAGTCTTGTTAAGAGATTTAATAAGAAGGGAGAGTCATTATGAGGGCAGCTAGGAGACAGAGAATTAAGTGACTTTGGTGTGAGAGCTGAGTTTGAATCCTGATTGGGCTATTACTACTGAGAACTTACATAATTTATTTAACCACCAGGGACTGTGCTGCCTGAGGAACTCATATGCAGTAGGTGAGCACCCTAGTGCTATTATTGTTATCAGGATGCCCTTGGCGAAGTTTTTTTTTTTTTTTTTTTTTAAAGTTTCTTTATTTATTTTGAGAGAGACAGAAAGAGTGAGCAGGGGAGCAGCAGAGAGAGAGGAAGAGAGAGAATCCCAAGCAGGCTCCACACTCTCAGCTTGGACCCCAATACGGGGCTCGAACTCATGAACCTTGAGATCATGACCTGAGCTGAAACCCAAGAATCAGATGCTTAACCACGTGACTGAGCCATCCAGGTGCCCCTAGGACTCCCTTGCTGAAGTTTTATCACTAAGAAGGCAAATAGTAACCATTTTATATACCATTGAACCTTGTAATCTTTAAAAACATCGATGTCTATTATTAGACCCCTTTTTGAATAAAGAACAGGGAATCTACATGAAATATGAAAAAGGATATACTTCTGTTATGTATTTATGATCAGATTCACTGATATTCATTAAAACATTCAAAAATGACACAAGATATGGTAATCCCAGTTCAAATGGATGATTCGCTGCCAGACCCATTCCTGTCACCAATGATGAGAATAAAGGCTGTGTAACTCAAATCATTTTAGACACATGTTCATGTTTGAACAGGGACTGTAAGAGCAGGTGTCAGAATACAGCTTTCAACATACGGTAATCTCTTCCAATGCAGCTGGCTGCAATCCTTGTCAAAGGTTACAGAGACAAAAAGCCACAGAGTCAGAAGTGGCTAGGTGCTTCAAAAGCACATTCAGGAAACTGCGTCGTTATAAATCATATTCCCTGGACTAGAAAAAAAAATCACTCCTTTTACCAATGATGTAGAGTGGCTTAAAAGCTGAATCTGAATTTAGTTATGTAAGTTTCCATGTATCAGAGAGCACCAGAGAAATTAAAATCGAGAGAAAGGTATAAATAACAAAGAGCAGTGGATCGGAATGTGCCTTGAAATTTAACCACAGCCCCTGAAGCTCCTGTATTCACTGTACTCTAGAGAACAAGCAGAAATTTTGAAATGCAGCCATCCTATAATGGCTGAAATGGGATGGCCATTTTACCATGGTCCAATGGTAGATGGATAGGAAGAGACGTTCATTAGAGGATATTCACATTACAGGAAAAGATACAAAGCTGGAATTTTCACAAAGAGCAAGTGACATTGCAGCCACCATGAAGAGAGAAGCAGTTTGATTAACTGTCACCTCTGAGGAGTCTTTCCTGATCCTGCAAACTTGGGTAGACTTCTCTCCTGAGAACTCTCGTGCCTCCCTACATTACCATATTAATATCATGCTGTGCTGTGTGTAGTTATTTATCTAAATGTCCCACTTGAGTGGGAGTTCCATTAGGGTAAGGACTGTCTGTCTCTTCTGTGTTCTATCCAGTGCCTTGCGCTGAACAAAGTAAATGTTCAGTACATGTTTGTTGAACAGTAGAACAATCAAAAGTGCGTATAACTGGAAAAGAGAAAAAAAAAATTGAAGCTGTGTGGTGTTGTGATTTAGAATAAATACGTATTTAGTCTTTATCCACTGTTTCTGGAACAAAGCTCCTAATACCTTTGGATTTTCCTATTCCAATCCATATTGCCTTTGATTATGTTAATGAGGTGACTTTAGGATCAAACTTGAGGATGGGGGCTGGTCTCCAGGAAAACCAACCATGTAATGAGAGGGTTAGAAATTTCAGACCCACCCCCTAACTTTGGAGGGCGCTAGAGGTTCACTTCTTTACTTATGGCCAGTGATTTAATCAGTAATAAATAATAAAGCGTCCATAAAAATCCAAAAGGATGGGGTTTGGAGTGCTTTTGCATGGGGGAACATGGAGAGATTTGGGGAGAGTGGCACATTCTGGAAGGGGCAAGTCCTTTTCCCATACTTTGCCCTATATGTCTCCTCACACCTGGGAAGAATTGTATCCTGCCTATTCCTGAGTTATATCCTTTTATAATACACTGGTAATATAGTAAGTAAAATGTTTCTCTCAGTTTTATGAGCCATTCTAGCGAATTAAACCCAAGGAGGGGTAATTGAAACTGCTAATCTGTAGTCAGCTTGTCAAAAGCAAGGGTGATAACCTGGACTTGGGCTTAGAGTCTGAACTGGGGGAGCAGTCTTAAAGGACTAAGCCCTGTTGGATCTGACACTATCTTCAAGTAGATAGTGTCAAGGATAAGTTGAGCTGCAGAACAGCCATCTAGTAACCTAGAATTGGCATTGAGGGGAGAAACATACACACTCACAGCCGGAACTGTAGACTGATAAGGACTGCCTTTTTTATTCTGGTTGATTTTAGGTGAGGCAGAATCGTTCCTAGGTTAGTTTGGACACTGTTTCTGGAAGATATTATTGATACATTCTTGTTTTAAGAACATACACGAGTTTAGAATTTATGCTGATAGGGAGGGTTTCCAGTCTAGTTTATTCTTAATACATGTCCCTGATAAGACCTAGTCAAGCTTTTTAGTACCTGGTTGCAATCTCCCAAGAACATGTGTGAGATATCATGGGAACACACCTGTAGACAACCTAGTCTTGACTTAGAGCAGAGACAAAAGTCATCCTGAAACCTATGCTGTCATTTAAGAAAGAATCAAAAGTAAGCCAGCTAGGATCCTGTAAATCTTTGTGAATATTGAAGCCCATGTGACACATTTCCTTTCGATATTTAGACTCTGATAACCTTAGCAACATTCAACACTGAATCCTGTTTGCTTATGAGGAGGTGTTTGACTGTTGTTTTGGGTGGAGAAAGAGAGATCTTGATAGGAATGTGCTGACAGATCTGGAAAGAAATGTGCTGACAATTTTCCTTACCTTGTAAAATGTGCACTTGCATTCCTAAGTCCTTGGAGCAATGGATGTTTAAAAAAGTTTTCAATTGAATATGTAAAAATTTTAAAAATAAAAGAGTGATACCAAATAAAAGACACTTTAGAAATTACTCTTCAATGAGTAGTATTCAAAAACATAAGGGATGGGTGCCTGCATTGCTCAGTTGATTAAGAGTCGGACTTCGGCTCAGGTCATGAGCTCATGGTTTGTGAGACTGAGCCCCACATCAGACTCTGCACTGACAGTGGGGAGCCTGCTTGGGATTCTCTGTCTCACCCTCTCTCTCTGCCCCTCCCCCACTTATTTTCTAAATAAATAAATAAAAAACGAACAAACAAACTTAAAAAAATAAAAATAAAATAAAAACATAAGGGAGGTAAGAACAAAGCACTGAAGGTAATAGTGATGGGGTTCTTAGGCAAATGGCCAAGAAAGAATTCTTGAGACATCTTTGGTGCAAAAAGGTGATTTTATTAAAGCAGGCGGATAGGACTTGTGGGCAGAAAGCCGCACTGGGGTTGTGAGGAGTGACTGATTATATACATTTAAGTTAGTGGGGGTTAGTGTAAGTCTCTAAGGAATTTGAAAGCAAGGCTTTCAGGATATGAAGGGGCTAGCTACTGTTAAGATAAGGTTACTTTCAGTCTTTAATAAAATAAAAACATCAAGGAAGTAAGGCAGCCATGAGTTCCTTGAGCAAGGTCGCACTCTGAATGTTTCAGATGTCTATCACTGGGCTGCAAACTGTAAGGAGATTTAATTTATGTTACATTTCTCTTGCCTTTGTTTCCCTCATCAGTAGGACATTTCACAATAAAGACATTTGTGAAGGTAATGGGAGGCTGGGAGATTCTTCCCACCACTGTTAACCACTGACAAACTTGGAGGGAGGTTTTCAAACTTGACTGAGGGCAGACTCAGTTTAATCTAGGTCTTGTTACCAAGTCTAATTGGTAATGAAGTAAAAAATTTGCCATCAGAAAGTAACTCTAATACTTGAACTTAATATAAAAATATCTGAAAAAAAAAACAGTCCTAGAGACTGTCCTAACATCTTATATTTTAGCCATTGAATAATCATCCAGTAGATATAGAAAATTTGTAATCAGAATGCCTCTAGAAAAGGATATGCTTGCTATCTTCCATGCAAAACTGCACTGGAAGCATGAGCCTCTCTAAAATACATAAACCGTTAAGAAAATTGTTAGCAAATTTTTGTTGGATAAAATTACCATATGCCACAGATGCTTTAATTATTTGGAGAGCAGAGCCATAGAAAAATTTTATTAAGAAAAGTCTTAAATCTGTAAGTTTTCCAAATATTATCTTAAACCTTATATAATTCTACCCAAATGTGTAAATTTTTATTAGAACTGGAACATAAAATTATTAGACCTCTCTGATGATTAGGTGAAATGGGGAATTTTAAAACACTATTAGGTTAGCTTTTATTACACATAATGAGAATCTCCCAGATGGTGTAGAAATCATTAAAAATTAATTTTATAACCACTGGACTTGTCTTAAAGTGTCTTGAACTGATAAGCCTTCTTAATCTTCTAGTGTTGCTCCAGTTCACTGATGAAGTAAAGTGGCTGGCTTTTTAAAATTTATAATCCCATTATAATTATTAAAGTATAGCACATCCATTTTGCCTAAGGTGTTTAGTGAGTCCCCACCTCCAGAGAAAATTATGCTGTATAGCACAGTCAATCTCAAACATTTCAAGTATGAAGACACTTTCTAATATAAACTATGTGGTTGTAGACCTATATTCTTATAGTTGACCTTTAAGATTCATTGATGAAATGCTTGTTCATAGCATTCATTGATAAATGCATTGATTTAAAGTAAATATGTATTAGGGGCACCTAGGTGACTCAGTCGGTTAAGCTTCTGACTTCCGCTCAGGTCATGATCTCAATGGCTTGTGAGTTTGAGCCCGCATCAGGCTCTGTGCTGATGGCTCAGAGCCTGGAGCTTGCTTTGGATTCTGTGTCTCCCTCTCTCTCTGCCCCTCCTTGGCTTATGCTGTCTCTCTCTCTCAAAAATAAGTAAACATTAAAAAATATTTAAAGTAAATATGTATTTATCAATCTAAATAGCACTTATACTCATTTGAAAAATGAATACATAGGATATATACTAATATAATAATATACTAATGTAATCAAGCAGTTCTTATAATAGCTCTAATACCCTGTTAGAAGTTTGTGATTTTTTGCTGGACCATTTCTCTCCACCTTAGACCATATACAATGTCAGTGTCATGAAACAAAGGACATCAATGAAGATGCTCAATTGGTGGGTCAAAAATATGTCTAAAATCTGAAATGTGCCTGTACTGAGGATTTAGTTGGCTTTTTCTGATGTCATGATAGCCCTAGGATAGGGATTTTTCTTGGGTCCCTGAGATACCATCCTGTGCACTGTAGGGACAGATGCACAAACATAATTTCTTATGTCCTGAACAAGTGCAAAAGCCTCCTAAAAGTTCCAGTCAATACCACAGACTGATGCCACAGAAAGAGTCTGACTTGTTTTAGTGTAAATAATGTTTGTAACTCTTTTTAATTCTGTGAATTGGCTTAGGGTCTTTTAAACACATATCATTATTAATCCCTTCACATTTATTTTTGGAAACATAATCTTATTTGTTTATCAAAGGCTACTTTACTATGTGGTCTTCACCTATATCTGTTCAAACATCAATTAAAAAGGAAGGCATTCTTTTCTTTTTCTCTTTTTGTATCTATGTCATTTGTGGACATACAATTTTTCACATAAAATCTATGATATTTACATATATATGTTCATACATATTACATACTTGTGAATATTTACATACCTCTAGGGGAGATAAACACATTTATAATACTCTTATATAAAATGTTCAGGGGCGCCTGGGTGGCTCAGTCGGTTGAGCATCCGATATCAGCTCGGGTAATGATCTCATGGTTTATGAGTTCGAGCCCCGCATTGGGCTCTGTGCTGACCGCTCAGGACCTAGAGCCTGCTTCGGATTCTATGTCTCCCTCTCTCTCTGCTCCTCCCCTGCTCACACTCTGTCTCTCTCTCAAAAATAAATAAAGATTAAAAAAAAAATGTTTAATATATTTAAATGATCTCTCATGCCTTTCGTTTGGCATCTGTGTATGAACATGCCTTAATTAATTGTCTGTATTGATTGACTATAGAATGTCAGTAGGCCAGATATACACAGGCGCCTATGTCTGATTGGTATGGCAACATTGGTTAGGGCATATATTTGAAGGAAATGAGATTTGTAAAACATTTGAGAGAAAAAAAGAGAGAACCAAAAACAAAAGGGTAATAAAGAAAAAGAATAGGAAAGTTTCAACAATGCAAAATACTAGAAAGGAAATTACTAGTTATTCAGGTCCTAGGTAATTTCTTGGGTCCGGTCCTCAGTGCTGAACCATTAACTTTCTTATATTTTTCCTATCAACTGCTATATTTTCAGTTGTATGATATAGCAGTTGTATATTCTGTCTTTTCCAGAACTATTTCCACTTCATATATTTGACATTTTGGTCCTTGTAAGAATACTTGAACTTGTCAGACCATATAGGTATGTTTTGTGATTCAGGAAATATGGTCACAATGTAAAAGCCATGACATCAAAACAGGCTGTCAGGTTTTCAATGGAGAATTTACTTCAACTGCCATGTAAGAATACTGAAAGAGAGGTGCCTGGGTGGCTCAGGTGGTTAAGCATCTGACTTGGACTCAGGTCATGATCTCATGTTTCATGATCTCAAGCCCTACATGGGGCTTTGCATTGATGGTGCAGAGCCTCTTTGGGATTCTCTCCCCCTCACTCTGCCCCTTCTGTACCTTCCCTTTCTCTCTCTCTCAAAAATAAGTAAATAAACTTTAAAATAAAAGAATACTGAAAGAGATCTGGAACCTGTACACCAAGGATGGGATTGTACCATTGTGGTTAGGAACTGGGAATCCTGTATTTTGAATTTGCATCTTCACCCTGCCATTTAGAAACTGTGATCATAGGCAAGTGACCTAACCTTTCAAAGTCTTGGTTTCTCATCTGAAAGTGAGGATTTAAAAAACAAAATTTTTTTTAATGTTTATTTATTTTTGAGAGAGAGAGACAGAGAGCAAGCAGGGGAGGGTCAGAGAGGGGAGGAGATACAGAAAACGAAGCAGACTCTAGGCACTGACCCGTCAGCACAGACCCGATATGGTGCCCAAACTCAGGAACTGTGAAACCATGACCTGAGCCTAAGTTGAATACTTAACTGACTGAGCAACCCAGGCAGCCCTGAAAGCAAGGATTATTAGAAAAAAATTTTTGAAGGGTTTTAAAATTAAAGGCATAGTGTAAATTCTAAATAAATGCTGTTATTTTTATAGTTAATTGTACTAGACAGCAAGTAATTGGATTTCAACATTTGAGGCTGTGTCAAATTGTCTAAGCATGTCTAAAACAAAAATAGTCATACTAAAAACTTTGGTAAAGATTTTATTCCTTCTTTTACTCTTATATTATTGTCTGAGTTAGCTTTCCAACTTAAAAACAATAATGGCCTATCCATCTTAGACAAATACCACTATCAGAATGCTCATTGTTACATGTATCATTGTAAGGTTCCCAATTGCCTTTTAACAACTGATTATAATTATAGTCAATTAAAGTGACTAGGTAAATACAGGTTTAAAGCAAATGAAGTCCTACTACCTCTTTGTAAACAATTGCAATGATAATTTTATGCATGCATTTTTGTCTTATTTCAATTCCTCTGGCTAGATTATGAAGTTGACTGTAGACTTTTGATACTTTTTCTTAAGCTGATTTTCAAAAGTGCTTATTCATACTTATATCAACCGTGTTTTGAGACTGCCAGCCTCTTCACAACCTTGTTGGCACCCAGTGATTTTTATTTTTAATACCATTAAAGACTATTTGAGGGGCGCCTGGGTGGCGCAGTCGGTTAAGCGTCCGACTTCAGCCAGGTCACGATCTCGCGGTCTGGGAGTTCGAGCCCCGCGTCGGGCTCTGTGCTGACAGCTCAGAGCCTGGAGCCTGTTTCCGACTCTGTGTCTCCCTCTCTCTCTGCCCCTCCCCCGTTCATGCTCTGTCTCTCTCTGTCCCAAAAATAAATAAACGTTGAAAAAAAAAAAAAGACTATTTGAGGCCAGCCTCATAAATTGAATAGCACAATTTCCTTCAGTTCTCAGTTATTAATGAGACACTATTTGGTCAGTATTTTTTTTTTTCCTAAAGCTAAGTTTTGTTTGTTTTATATTTGAAAGGGTTATACAAGATTAAAGTTTATCATGTTGTTATTAGAGTTGCCTTGAAAAAGGCTTATTTGGTCTTGCAGAAAAGATGCAATTGCAACAGTAGTGACCTTACAGTTTTGAGATTGGTCATGAGAGTACAGAGAAGCTCTGTATTTCTCTTCTAAAACATCATCCTAAGTCATTTTGAAGGGAGTCATACAGATAGCATAACGCAATAACTCTAAAGAAAGGTTACCACGGCTACCTGGAACTTGTGACTGGAGGCTTCTTCCTAGGTTCATTGTACTAACACAATTCCTTATTTGAGTTGAAGTGAGAATGTTCAATTGCTATTTTTTTTTAATCTTGTTAGTAGTATGAATTATATTTTTATTTATTCTGAGGCATTGTAAAGGATACATTTAAAGCTAGTTCTGTGGTTTTATTTCACATAAATGCTAGATGGCCTCCTTGAACTACAGCTAAATTTCACTGTTTATGTTCACTGTTACTCAAGAAGAGAATTAAATGGAAACCAATGGTTATTGTACCACTGAATACTCATTATTAGTAGACATCTAACTCATAATAAGGTAATGATTAGAGTAGTTTGATGTTTATGAGAAGAAAATCTCAGTTAAGACTTTGACCGTCTATTTAAAACTGACCTCCCCCCTGTCCCATATACACCTCCACTTGCTATCTCTGTTTAGGGTTGTTTCCCTCTATGCACCATGTTGCATACTACAGGTGACCCTTAAGCAATATGGGTTCGAACTGCACAAGTCCACTTATACATGGATTTTTTTTAATAAATACAATATGGTACTGTAAATGTATTTTCCTTATTTTTTTTCTGTATCACTTGAACTTCTGTAGCTTATTTTACTGAAATATATAGTACATTTAACTTAAAAAAATGTGTTAACTGTTTATGTTATTGATAAGGCTTTTGGTCAACAGTAGGTTATTAGCTACATTTTTGGGGAGTCAACAGTTATATGTGGATTTTAGACTAGGTGAGGGGTTGGTATCCCTAACCCCCAAGTTGTTCAAGTATCAACTATATATAATTTTAACTTTGTTGTTGTTGTTTGTTTTTTCATCCCACTAGAAGTAAGTTCTATGAAGGCAGGGGTTTTTGTTGTTCTTTTCACTGCTGTATCCCCTGTGTCTAGAAGAGTATCTGTCAGGATATCGTAAATGTTCAATAACTAGTCATTAAATTAATGATTGAATTTACCAAAATTTATATTTCCAGAAAATGCAATGGAAAACTAGGTGAAATAGATAGGACTAGTGTTTTGATAGTAAATGCTAAATTGTGTTTAACTTTGACTCTCATTTCTCAAAGGTATAGCAATCTAACATAATGCTAATCAAAATCAAAGCTATTAAAATGCAAGAACATACCTGGTGATATTAAGATATTTTAGGCCAGGTTTTCTTTGTATAACAAAAATATTCCCAAAGCCAGATTTTCAGTATCTGTTAAATACCACCTTTCACCATCCATTAACTTATGGAAATCTGGCATTCAGGGTAATACTGTTACCTATTTTCTCCTTCCACTCAATACTTTAGATCTTTGTTATTGAAAATCTTTTTTGTTAACTAAATGCACTGACTTCCCAACCTTTGTAACTGGAATACATCAAGTAAAATTTATTCAAATCCATTTGTGATTTGAACACTCTAGATACTTAATAATATTAGCAAATTAATGTTAGTTATTTTAGATGGATGATGGTATTATAGTTATGTTAAAAATAGTTCTTATCATTTAGAATTACATATTAGAATAATTCCATATAAAATTAAGTCTGAATTTTTGGTTTGTTTTAAAAATAATATGAATTAGGGTGCCTAAGTGGCTCAGTTGGTTAAGCAATTGGCCCTTGATTTTGGTTCAAGTCAGGATCTCTGGTTCATAAGTTTGAGCCCTGTGTTGGACTCCATGCTGACAGCATGGGACCTGCTTGGGATTCTCTCTCTCCCTCTCTGTCTGCCCTCCCTACATTTGTGCTCTCTCTCTCTCTCTCTCTCTCTCTCTCTCTCTCAAAGTAAATAAATAAACTTAAAAAATAATATGAATGAGTGTGGTTGGAAATGTGGATGGGGGTAGGTTGATGATCAGTAGAATTGGTTGATGATTACCAGGAGTTCATGGTTGATACATTATTGTTTCTACTCCCATATATGTTAAATATTCTCCATAAGAGAAGAAAATCAAGAAGGAGAAAAAGAAGATAAAGAGGGGGAACACTGTGAGAAAACAAATGTATTTATGAAGGAAGGAATAGAGTAGGTATTAGACAAATAAGCAACTGTATAAAACAAATGGTAAGACAGGAAGACAGGAATAGTTAACATTATTGAACACTTATATGTCAAGTGCTGTTTCAAATCCTCTAATGCTCACAATTACCACATAAGCTGAGTTTTATTAACAATTTTCAGATGAGGAAATTGAAATTCACAGTGGATAAGTGATTTGCCCAAAATATAAGTCATGAAGTTGTCAAATTGTTTATATATCAAATTGTTATGAATCATTGTAAGGTGCACTATTATTTTATATATCTCTAAGAAAGAAAAATTCTGATTTTTTTAAAATTTTAACTTATTGAAAAACTCTCTTAGGCTTCTTTACATATTTTTTATTATCTATTATTCTTTATACATAAAAAAAGAAAATATAGATAAGTTCTTTTTAAAACATTTTACATTCAGTGGATGAATCATTCAAATTTCTTTTTGACTCAGAGTTATTAATGCCTGTTTCGCCAATGCAGTATCACCCTCTGTGCCATTAAGAGAAATGATGATGTAAAAGTCATTAAGGTAATACTCCATTGTTGTCTGTGGGACTTTCTTCCAAGTCAGTGACACCTATAATGCAACTTTTGATGTTGTCATTTTCCTGACATATCAAAAGGTATCAGTTGAGTGTTTTTCAGCAATGACCAGGATCCTAGTTTTTCACAAAATGATCTTTACATGGTCCAGTAACTTGAAACCTAGAGGAGCAGCAGTTATCTGGTCAGTCCAGAATAATACCCAAGATGGCACATGCATAGACAAGTAAAAATATGTCACATGCCACCTGGACTAGGGTGAGTGTAAAGATTCACTGTGAATTCAGAGATACTAAAACATGGGGGGAAAGGTAAATGTCTCAGAATAGATAAAATAAGGTAGATTTCTTAGCTGGGTAATGGGTGCATGGGTGTTCATTATGGGTATATAAAATATCATTGTTGGAGGAGGTCATCAGAAGATATGATCACTGGTTTACCAGTTGACCTACAAGGTGGACCTGAGCAACTGGACTTTCCTCATCCCCTCCTCTGACTTTCGAATATAGTGATGCCCACTATTCCCCCATGGGAACCATTTTAAAGGACATGGCTTTGAGAGAGCAATATGTTGCTAAGACCATCTGGATGCATACATGACTAAATCCATTCAAGGCATCTATATAAAGATTCTGGCAGACACATATGGAGATCTACTTGTCTTGAGGCTTCCCCAAACAAGCCTCATATGTAAATTCTCTTGCTTGTTAAACCTGCTACCTGGAGTTGTTTGGTTCCTTCTTTGGTTTCTCTTTGTTTTATATGTATGGGGGCCAATTTGCAAACCAACAGTGTCATAAAAAAAAAGATTAGAGGAGACTTGAAAGGACTTTTTTTCTTGAAAGTTGGGACTTACTTATGCCAAACCTTATATTTCATGTTAAAGAGATGTTGTACTTTATTCTGGAAATGGAGTATTATCTAAAGAAAGCTCTTAAAAGGGCAGAAATGAAACCAAATATGATTAATTTTAGAAGATAACTCTTATAACAATGTATAATATTGACCAATTATGACTGGAAGCAGTATTAAGAACTAAGAGAAACAGAGGGGGTACAGCACAGGATGAATTTGGGTGACTATCAAAATTAAGACAGATAACTGGGTGAATGACAAAAATCCTCTAATAGTTCATGAATAAATACCAAGCATACCCTGGCTTGTTATTTACCTCTTCTTTCTGAAAATTTTAAAATAAATTATTTTGGACTTATGTTTTGATATTTGAATACATTGTTTTATTTTAGAGATTCTAAGTTGAGATGCCTGATATCTCGACATAAATAGGAAATGATTGACACTGTTGTACTTGATACAATTTTTAGTTTTGAAATCTATAAAACATTTAGTCAGTGTCTCAGATACAAATATTTAAAAATTACTGTTTATTTTCAGAGATATAGTTCAAGTGTAAGTGTATAGTACAAGTGATATGTGTGTGCAGATGTGTAATTATTCAGTATCTATTAAAGTCCCATGATAATTGGCATATGGTGTTATGTAACAGTACATAATAACATATGATGATGGTAATTAAGTGCATTGACTTAAGACTTTGTCTTTTAACGGCCCTCAGTGGATCCTGAATGAAAGGTAAATTAAAGGCTCATTAAGCTGCATTCAGTAGAAAAAGAAAATTTTCAAATGGCAGATGTAGTGTGAAGTTAAGAGAATTTTATTAAGATTTGCTCTTAATGGTTTTGCTGTTTTATTTTGTTTTTTTTTTGTTTTGTTTTTTGTTTTTTTGTTTTTTTTTCCAAGCGACAAGTCTAGACCAAACTGTTTATACTATTTTAAGACATGTTTTAAAAAGAGCATTTATTTTTACAGTTTGTTTAACATTTTGAGCTTTGAATGTGTAGAATAATTGGGGAGAGCACTGGAAATTTGTCTGTTTCTACATTAGAGTGACCTTGAGTGTGGTTTTATTTAATATTCTGGTGTCTTAAAGGAAAAGCAAAGCAGAAAGCAAAACAACAATAATGTATGCAGTGGAATTAGACAAAACATCTGAAGCACCAGGATTTTTATTTTTCCATTAATGTTAGCCAACATTTAAACTTACAAAAAAAGAGAAAAGTTTGTAAAGGAAGTCAGAGGAAATTACAGACAGGGACAGAAGGTATTTAAAAATGAAAAAATGTAATGAATTTGGGTTTTTCCATATATTTACCATTCTAATAGCATTATTAAGCATGTGGATAAGCACAATGCTATTTATTTAATAATATTATTATCAATGTAATATCAGCATTCCAATTTCCTGCATATGAATATTTGCTAATAGAGCCCTCTGCTCTTTTTCCTTTGTTTGTTTTTCTTTTTTATTTAAATTCAAGTTTCTGGCAGAAACACACAGTTAACATACAGTGTAGTCTTCTTGTCAGGAGTAGAACCCAGTGACTCATCTCTCAACTATGATGCCCAGTGCTCATCCCCAAGAGTGCCCTCCTTAATGCCTATTGGCCATTTAATTAATCCTCCCTGCCACACCCAGAACCCCTCCAGCAACTCTCAGTTTGTTTTCTGTATTTAAGAGTCTCTTATGGTTTGCCTCTCTCTCTTTTTATTTTATTTTTCCTTCCCTTTTAAAAAACTTGCTTCTGATTCTAACACCGTATATTTAAGAACAGACTTTACTTTTCTAAAACAAACAGAAGAAAGAAAAAAAAAACCTGTAGGGGTCTGCATGTTTCTTGTATGAGCAAACATGAATATATGGATAGGGAAGGGAAGAATCAATAATCTTACCAATGGACAACACATCCTGAAGACAAAGCCTGTCCATACGTGAACATCTCCCTGGTATAAGTCTGGAATATATAGGTTTGCTTCTGTATACCTTTTTGATGACTTTTTGACTCTAGCCTATATAGACTACCAGCACTCTTACTAGGACCAGCTTATAACTTGAAAGAAGTTATAAGTTTAGGAAAGGAAGTTGTAGCAAAAGGCAAAGCAAAAACAATAGGAGTTTGCAAGAAACTTTTTTGTTTATTAAGATAAATGAATCATATAAAATTTACCTGTATGAAATATACAATGATCTTATTGTATTCAGAGTTTTATAACTATCACCATAATCAAATCAATGTTAGATCATTTTTATTACTCCAAATATCTTCCATTCATTAGTAGTCACCGGTCACTCCCCATTACCTCCATTCTTCCTGCCACAGCACTATGTAATCACTAATCTACTACCTGCTGCTATAGAATTGCCTCTTCTGTACCTCTTATACACATCAGAATCTTACAGTTTGTTGTCTTTTGTGACTGACTTCTTTCACCTAATATGTTTTCTAGAGTCACGTGTTGTGGTATGTGTCAGTACTTAACTCATTTTCATTGCTGAATAATATTGCATTGGATAGACATACTTCCTTTTGTCTTTTTCATGATTTGATGGATATTTGGATTGTTTTATCTTTGTGGTTATTATGAATAATGCTGTTGCAACATTTTGTGTACAAATTTTGTGTAGATCCATGTTTTCATTTCTCTCTGGTATATACCTAGAAGTGGAATTGCTAGATCCTATAGGACCTTTACGTATGATCTTTTGAGGAAGTGCCAGACTGCTTTCCAAAGCAGCTGCACCATTTTAACTATGAGAGCTCCAATTTCTCCACATCTTCATCAATAGTTCTTATCTGTCTTTTTAATTATAGCTACCCTGATGAGTATGGTCTTTCATTGTGATTATTTATTTATTGAGAGAGAGAGAGAGAGAGAGAGAGAGAGAGAGAGAAAGAGAGAGAGAGAGAGGAGACCAGTGGGGGAGGGACATAGAGGGAGAGAGAATCCCAAGCAGGCTGTTCTGTCAGCGCAGAGCCTGGCCTGGGGCTCGAAACCACAAACTGTGAGATCATGACCTGAGCCGAAATCAAGAGTCAGACACCTAACTGACTGAGCCACCCAGGTGCCCCTATGAGCTCTTTATATAGTTTGGTTATAAGCCTATTATCAGATATATGACTTGAAATATTCTCTCCCTTCTAGTAGGTTGCCTTTTCATTTTGTTGATGGTTTCCATTGTATGCAGAAACTTTGTAGATTGATGTAGCACCACTTATTTATTTTTGCTTTGGTTGCTTTTGCTTTAAAAAAAAAAATCATTGCCAAGACTTATGTCAAAGAATTTACTGCCTATGTTTTCTTTTGGGAGTTTTATGGTTTTAGGTCTTACAGTGAAGTCTTTAGTCCGTTTTGAGTTAATTATTGTGTATGGTATAAGAGATTGGTTCATTTTCATTCTTTTGCACAAGAATACAAAGAATTTTATATACATAGATCTTATAATATGTTGTCTTTTGTGACTGACTTCTTTCACCTAGTATAAAAGAAGCACCATTTATTAAAGAGACTGTCCTTTCATCACTGTATTTTCTTGGCTCCTTTGTCATAAATTAGTTGACCATAAGTTCATGTGTTCATTTCTGGGTTCTCTAGTCTACTTCATACTTCATTGATCTATGGATCTATTTTTATGCCAATACTATATTGTTTTAATTATATAACACACGTTCTTTCTCTCTCAAAATAGAAACAAAGAAACAACAACAAAATAACCCTTCATTGACTCTTTTTTTTTTTATTATTTATTTTTTTTTTCTTTTTCAACGTTTATTTATTTTTGGGACAGAGAGAGACAGAGCATGAACGGGGGAGGGGCAGAGAGAGAGGGAGACACAGAGTCGGAAACAGGCTCCAGGCTCTGAGCCATCAGCCCAGAGCCCGACGCGGGGCTCGAAATCACGGACCGCGAGATCGTGACCTGGCTGAAGTCGGACGCTTAACCGACTGCGCCACCCAGGCGCCCCATCCCTTCATTGACTCTTACATGAAGATTCTATTCCCAACTTCTGAGCTCATCTTCATTATTTCTTTGAGTGACTTCTTCATTCTTAAGCACTATTCATTTTTCAAGGTACAGCTTTAGTTCCCATCAGAACCCTCCTTAATTTCAACATTACTGAATTCTTATTTAAACCCCACAGCTTACTTCTGGATTACACTTTAAATGTGTATATACACTAGTTTAATCTTTGCCAATAGAGTGTAATTTACTTGAAGATTTTTTTTATATATTTTGGTTTACATTTTTATGGTTCCAGTATTATGTACATATTCTTCTTGTTTAATAGATCTTAAAGGTGATGATGATAGGTGACCATGTGTAGAATGTTAACTCTGTTTTAAGACCTGTGCTACGTGCTTGGAATTTATCCTTTGAATTCGTACCATGACTCTATATAAATACAGTCATTTTGTGTTTGGGTAGGTATGTATATGTACAGGCTAGGAAACAGAACTTAAGAAAATTAATTTCCTGTCATAAAGTCACATAGCCAGTATGTGGCAGCGAATACTGGGATTCATACCCATTTCCATCCTAAACTCAAGTGACTGACCTTTACTGTATTATGCTGCAAACTTGTTATTGTTTTCTAGTATTAATGATATCTTTAATCCATGTATCACAAGAGCTTTGCAGGGTCTTCTGGCTTTACCTGGAATGGAAAACTTTGTTTTCGATTATTAGAATCTGCATTTTAGTTATATAGTTTTTTTTTTCGTGTTTAATCCATAAAGTACATTATGCAACTTAATTTGAATATCATAAAAATTAGTCCTATAGCAAGAATATCTGATTTCAACTATAGTAAAATGTTTCATTTTAACTTGAACTTATTTCTTACAGATTAAATGAAAGTTGATGAATGACAACAATATTATTATAATTCATATTTTGATTTAGGAGGAAGATAGGGAGAGGGAAGCACTTTGCTTTTAACAACAGGAGATTTAGTAAACCGTAATTTTGTTTCATTAAAAAAGTCAAACGTGATTTAGTTATTTTCTCCCCCTCTGTATTTTTAAAGAATAATAAAAAATATTTTCTTTTCTTTGGAACAATTTGTTCATGCTTTAGGAGCCATTTAATTAAATTATTACCTGCTGGAGCACCATCTGTTTTTGTCCTAGAAATAAGAAGCATAGCTTTCTTTTACATAGGCTTGGTAACTATGGAGAAGGTGCCAAAACCCAATAAGAATCATCAGCAGATGGACTGAGGCACTTCAATCTCTACACAGTCAGTTTTGATTGTTCTGGGCATAGCTAAATGGATTTTTCTGGATAGATTCCTTTCAAAATCTATTATGTTCAGGAGGGGAGTTGGATTAATCTTCTCCTATAGATCTCTTCACATTTTCCCCCTCAAAATAGAGGACCTGATTTTTTTTTTTAACTCTGTGTATGTCCACATTACAGATACCAGTTCTAAACAGTGTAAGTAAATACCTTTATGTGTTTAAGAGACTTGAAGTTGGTGAGTGCTGGGATGAGTTTTCTAGGGGCCACCTTTTCATGGGCTGCTTCTCTTTTCCCTCTGCTCTTGTGTCCCCAATTCTCTGGATACAATCTTCATGTATGGCACACAACCCAAAGGTCTCCTGTCATATCCTCTCATTCCAGACTCTGAGTTTTGTTTAGGGAAAAGAGAAATCCAGGAACTTGTAGTGCAAAATCACTTGTGGTGAATTACATCAGCTCTATTCAAGAATTGGGGTGACTGAGTATAGTGTACATGGAAGGGTGATTATTTTAATTAGTATTTTTTTAATGTTTATTTATTTTTGAGAGACAGAGTGTGAGCAGGGGAGGGGCAGAGAGAGAGGGAGACACAAAATCTGAAGCAGGTTCCAGGCTCCGAGCTGTAAGCACAGAGCCTGATGCAGGGCTCTAACTCAACGAACAGCGAGATCATGACCTGAGATGAATTCAGTCAACCAACTGAGCCACCCAGGCACCCCTTGGTTAGTATTAACCAATTTTTATTTGTTATTAATAATCTTTTGTGAACCATATGATATTGCTCAATAGTATTTAAAACACAGATTTATGAATTATCTCATTTGGTTTTCACACACCCAAGTCTAATTTTACCTATGAAGAAACGTGGTTTGCCTTGGGGACCATAGCTAGTAAATGCAGGTCCAGAATTCAAACCTATCTCTCTTGATTTCTAGTAATTTATAATTTTAAAACTAGCATATATATTGAGTTTTACAGTTTATCAGCTGAATTTGGTTCCAACATTTAACATTATTCATTAATTAACTCTTACAAGTACATAGGATAGATATTACATTCTCTTTAAAAGGCTAAATGAACTGCAGTAATTGCTGTAAGACACATTGCTGGTTAAGTGGCAATTACCTTACCCTAAATTTATAATGTCTTCAAGATGCCATGCCCCTTTTCAGTCTATCATCTATTGAGCAGTTGCAGGGTTCTAGACACCATGCTAGTGTACAAAGATAAAAGGTAGCTAGACAGAAGAACTAAAATCAAGAATTTGAACCTGAGCAAATCAGGCAGAGGCAGAACACATGTAATGTGTGCCTAGAAGAGACTGGAAAGCAGGAAGTCCAGGAAAGGGTAGGAATGGAAGCTGAGGCCTGCCCAGGCATCAAGGTCTTATGTGTCTTGGAAAGTCATCTGTGAAATGTTCTATTCCTTCAGATAAAAGACTTCATATGATTTTAAGGTGTCAGATGACCTGGTCAGATTTCTGTTTTGGCAAAATAGCTTAAGTGGTTATTCTTTCTGGTTATTTATTCATTGCTGAGAAGCAACCCCCAAATATAGTGGCTTTGAACAACAGCTTTTTGTTATGTCTATTTGATAAACAAATATGGGCAGTTCTCACCTGGCTTATTCTTTTGCTCCATATCCTTGTCACTCTTTGAGTATCCGCTGGCGGCTGGTCACATGTGTGGCACTTTGGTTCGGAAGCCTGGGCTCAGCTTTTTCTCCATTTGGTCTCAGGGCCTCTCCACATGGTCTCTTCCACTTAGGATAGATGCACTTCTTGGTGCTCAGGGCTCCAAGAATTCCTTTTCTGTAAAAGTTACCCATGCTTTAATTACAGTTCTCATAAGACACTTTATAGCAAATATATATTGCACTGTCCTTCAATCTGTTCGTTTAAAAGCTGTCACATTTAAATTAGACAATTACTCTTAAGATATATATGTATTCCTGAAAGAACAGGGATATAAATGTGAGGAGATCATGAATATTTAGGGGTTGTCAAAATGATGAGTTTGGTCCAACAAATATTTACCTGGCCAACCAATCATTACAAAAACTGTGGGAAATAAAATATGATAAAACCTAATTCTTAGAGGCAGAGAGGAAAAGTCTATTGAAAACAAAAATTTAGAAATTAATTTTTTTAATGTTTACTTATTTTTGAGAGAGAGAGAGAGAGAGAGAGAGAGAGAGAGAGAGAGAGAGACATAGCATGAGTGTGGGAGGGGCAAAGAGAGGGGGAGACACGGAATCCGAAGCAGGTTCCAGGCTCTGAGCTGTCAACACAGAGCCCAACATGGGTCTCAAACTCATGGACTGCAAGATCATGACTTAAGCCTAAGTTGGAAGCTTAACCAACTGAGCCATTCAGGCGCCCCAAAAACTTTAGATATTAAAATCATGAGCCTTGGTATCTAGTAACTATGAGCATGGATTTTAAGTATATTTGGGGAAGTCACAAGCAACTTTAGTGAGGCCATAGTGGAGAGACTTACATCTGCGTGTGAATGTGTGAGCTTATTTATTTCTTCTCTCCACTTTCTTCCTTGAAAAACTACCCCCCCATCCCCAACGCCCCCAACCTCGAAAGGCTACAAAGGGATGGAACTTATGGGAAAAGGTCATACTACAAAATTTTGTTAGGGATTGATTGTGGTAAAATTGAGTGATGTTCTTTTATTGTTATTATTTTTAATTTCTAGAGGAATTAAAAATGTGCCTTCATTTGATTGCTTTCTGTCACAGTAGCAGAGAGGCTAAGGACACAAAATCTGGACCCACATTAACTGGGTTCAAATGTTGTATGATCTAGACCAAATTGCAACTGTCTCTTCAGTGTCCTTGTCTGTAAAACAGGGATGACAACAGTAACTTCATAGTGTTGTTTCGATAATTAAATAAAGTAATGTAAACAGACAGCACATAGTGGCACCTAAACGTGTGCTTTTATTTTTGTTTTGTGTTTGTTTGTTTGTTTGTTTTCCTAATGCTGTATTTCTTAGCACAATTAAACTAATCAAGGTCATCTACTGTTTACAACTTTGTTGCAGTGTATGTTCCCATTAAAAATTTTTTTTTTTTCAACGTTTATTTATTTTTGGGACAGAGAGAGACAGAGCATGAACGGGGGAGGGGCAGAGAGAGAGGGAGACACAGAATCGGAAACAGGCTCCATCAGCCCAGAGCCTGACGCGGGGCTCGAACTCACGGACCGCGAGATTGTGACCTGGCTGAAGTCGGATGCTTAACCGACTGCGCCACCCAGGCGCCCCAATATGTTCCCATTTTAACTCAACTTAATTTTTATTTTCTACATCCTTAAAGACTATGTTCCTTTTCAGGCAAAAACTATAATATTTTCATTATTTGGGCTTCCAAATGTTTCAGAGTACTCAGGAAATGATGAAAGATTCAACCCTTTACAGTATTCAAAAAGAGAGAATGTGAGGGGAAGAACAAAAATAATGCATTTGTTTCTAAGATATATATGATTGAGAAAGGTTTTGTGGGAGTAATATGTAGGTTAAAGTTGTGGAGGATGATGGGATTGAATAGTCTCACCAATCATAATAGCTGAAGGGGGTTTTTGTAAAAGTGTTAGGGAGAAGGGTCTTTAGTTCTTCCCCCATAGTGTCACATTATAGAACTCCGAAGCAGCAAGTTAAGGATAAATTGAGTTTCACTAATATTTTAAAGGCTGAAGTTTAAAAGCATTTGGAATGCTAGAGTAAAACATAATCTTTGGTTTGGTCATCAGGGAATCATTTCAAATAAAAAGAATCCACTGATTATTTGTAGTTCAGGATATATCATTCTCAATATGCAGAAAAAAATAAAACAAACTCTTTATGTTTTATTATTTTATCATTTCTCAATGAATTACTGAGATATCAATAGTGAAATAAGAATGGAGAAGTAAAAATGAAATAATGGGAAAGGAGAGAAAAATATAAAGAAAAATATAAAGGGTGCATTATGGGAAGAAAGAAAATTGGAAGGAAGCTAAAATTCATGTTGGTAAAGTAATAATATTTGACATTTTAAAACTGAAGTGCTAGGTGAATTTTAAAATTTTGCATGCATTATTATAATAAACTACCTTTCAATGATGTCAATTATATAAAAGTTCTGCTAAATGTTTTACATTTAATGTCTTTGCGAATATTGCATTTTCATGCCTTTTGCCTGACATTTAATTTCATATCAGCATTACTTTTATGTGTGATTGGAGGTCTTCCATTTTTTGTAATACTCCTGTTCCTAAATAAAATAGAAATGGCATAAGCAGTGCCCAATATAGTTTTTAGTGGATTGTTTAGTTGCTTTAATTTACCTAAGGCTATTAGTAAGCATGTGTATAAATTTGTAATAAAAATTAACTTCTCAATATCAAATTGTATACAGATGTAACATATTACTACAGTATTTCTCATCCTGTTTCTTATTATTTAATACATGCTTTTTTATTGAAAAGGTTAGCAGTTATTAGTATTATCATACTTAAAGAAAGGTCACTTACAGAAAGAACTTGAATTTCATACTTTAAAATAATAATTGTCACCTTTTTCTTCAGATAATATTCCATTTTTGGATCAGTGGGAGGCCTAGAATAAAATACTGTAAAAATATATCCTTGTTTATCTTCATATATATGTAATTATGATATGGCATTTTAGAAGTAAGAAAGAATAGTGATACCTTGAACAATTTGTTTCTAAGTTACTTGCAATAATTCTTAAAAAGCATTTCAACCTTGATTCTGTCATCAGTTGTCAACTGAAAGCTTCACAATTTTTAGTTTTCTTCACATTAATGTTTTTCTGCTACTTAACCAAACATCATAATTCACTTAAACTAATTTTTACCCCTAAGATTAAGAGAATTACTATATTGTAATCTTTGTCTTATAAGGAGCATAACAGGCTATTAAGTATAATGAATTCCTATCATTGTATTATTGATAGGAATTTTAATTTTAATTTTAACCAATTTTAACCAATTTTAATTTTCTTTAGCTTATGGTCTAATACTTTGAAAGCTGAACACGAAAATGTTTATATCTGGATCTTCCTTGTTGATCTTTAGCTAAAGAATAGGTTTCCAGATTTTATCTAATACAGATTTGGAATGGTTTATATGATACATATTTTTACAGTAACACAAATATACTGTACCCATGGGTTTTCCCAGGCTGCCTTCTTTCCCAGCAGTTAACCACTGCATCACAATATATTAACACTTTTTCCTGTTAACACCCTAAAGAAACAAGTATGAGAAGAGCCATTTCAGAAAATGAAAAGCACAGATTGTGAGTACACTGGATTATGACTCTGGGCCTCCAAAAGTCTTTTTTTGTTATCATTTTAGGAAACAGCAATATGAATTTTAGAATAAAGCATTGCAGTTTGTAGAAGCCTGTTGATAGTTTTTGGAGAGTAAAGATATCTAAAAGGTAAACCAATAAATTACCTTTGAAAATGTGAAAGATAGAGTGCTTAGTGGCCTCATGTAGGTAACAGCTTCATCTCTCTGTCCCCTGGAAATCCAAAAGCCATAGTCAAAAAACAACAATTTAAGATGATTCACACTGGCTAAAAGGATAAAAAATTGCAGTGTATCTATCAAGCTAAGAGGCTCCTCCTGGCAGACAGCTCTCAAAGAGCCAAGTGGTGATTGTATTGACTGTTAACTCTTGACACCCTTGAAGCCCTCTTAGGCCTGTTTAAACCACACATAGTAGGGAGTAGGACAAGATGGACAAAAGGGTTTTAATGGCTGAAAACAGGTCTCCGGCAGGTCGTATGTGAACTGTAGCTTTCAAGTTCTAAGTACAGTTGTTTTGCTCTTTGTCCCTCAGCAGCAGGAGAAAAGAGAAATTTGGAAAGTGTTGCTAGGAAGAGACCATAAAGTAGAGGTTGTGGTCTTCTCCTCAGAGAGCAATGTACTTGGAAGCGATTCTCCCTTATTCAAAACTACAGTGCCAGGAAACATCAATGCCTGGCAGGGTGTTGTGGAAAGCAGACGACAGAGCTCTTTTAGGTCCTAGGGTCGGAGTAGCACCCAGAGATCTAAAGGTCGAGGCAGGACCATTCAGATTTAGTGGACATTGAGACTCCTGGAGTGAGTTGTCACATTGGTGACATAACTGGGGATCATTCAATCAGTAAGATCTCTGAATTCATTATTATGCCAACTTCGGGGACTTCTAGAGAGTCTGAATATTGGACTATTTAAAAGAGTAGGTTTTGAAATTTGACAGGTTGGGTGTGATATTCCAGCTGCTTGCCTTTGATAGCTGTGAGAGCTTGGAAAAAGACAACCTCTAAGCCTCATCTATAAAATAAGGATAATAGTAGTACTTAACATATAGGATTATTTGATGCAACGACAGGATGTTTATGAAACTTTAACCTTATAGTAGGTTCTGGCTCATTTTAAGGGGTCAATGGATCATCTATTAGCATTTTATTTTGCATAGCATAACATGGGCACATTCTTCTGTGTATCAAAATCTAAGTGTATAGGATAAAAAAAAATGAGACTCATAGAGTTCTCTGACTAGATAGAGAAATGTATCTTCCTAACATAGAAACCTGCAACTACAAAAAGCAATATCTTAAAAAATAATAATAAAATTACAAACAAACTCTTCAGCTAAGACTGACAGCCTTGTGCATTAACGAGGGAAATTAGGTGAAGGATGATGGAACTTGAGAGGACTCTGCAGACAGCCTTCTTAGCCCTGACTGCAGTGAAGCTGAGAATGGCTTTAAAACTCAATTATAATGGCTTTCTTTAGCCAGACTCTCAGCATTTGTTCTCCTCCACACTTCTGTAATTTGTAGTTTTGTGGTTTCATTCATCTTATGTATGTTCATTTCTAATGGAGGCCACTTCAAGTACTCTGAAGGTGAAAAGGATGTAAGTCCTGTGGAAGTAAATAAGTATTTCTACGGATGATAGAAATATGTCTATAAATGGAAATGATGACCAGGCCAAAACAAAAGAAAACAAAAATTAAATCTAGGTAGAAGCAGATACCACAAAGGACCAGGAAAGGAGTCCATGGCAGGAACAGAAACTGTTTTCACATCACTGAGTAGAAGAGTTCTGTGATGGTGGTTAAAACTTAACCTTACAGGGGCTCCTGGGTGGCTCAGGTGGTTAACATCCGACTTCAGCTCAGGTCATGATCTCACAGTTCATGAGTTTGAGCCCTGCATTTGGCTCTGTGCTGACAGCTCAGAGCCTGGAGACTGCTTTGGATTCTGTGTCTCCTTCTTTCTCTGCTCCTCCCCTGCTAGTGTGCGCGCGCGCTCTCTCTCTTTCTCTCTCTCAAAAATAAATCAACATTAAAATAATAAAAAAAAAAACTTAACCTCACATGATAGATATTCTAAATAGTACTAAGTGTTCAAACTACTTGTTCAGGAAATCCAGAGATTATACTCTGTATCATTTTAGTCAATTTAGATGAATTCTTCTGCTTGCCAAATTTTGCCTGAACTGAATGATATCGTTCTTTTTTTTTTAATGATGTCATTCTAATATTGCAGAACATTATCATAAATACAAAATTCTAATATTGCAGAACCAGGTGAGTCCAACAAACCATCCCACTAGTTCATTACACAGATTTCAGGTACACACAGATACTGAAAGAAAGACTGGCCCACTCAGGGAACTGGCATGTGGTCATACATATGCAAGCTATATAAAACACATTTACACAAACCTGCTGTATTTCATCAAATAATTTTCCTTCAAACAGTTTTGACTGATTTTTGCAATTTACAGCTCATTAATTTTGTATCCTATAAGCATACTTTTTACATGTCAATTTAGTGATCAAGGTAACTCAGGCTTCAGAGTAAAGTTTTAGTTTTATACCTCTCCAGTTTGATTATCTGCTCTGCCTAAATGGTGTACTATTGCCCATTTTAAGAGTAGGTTTTGACTATTTTTCTTCCTAAAAATAAAACAGATAATTTTCCCTTACTTCATATATACTCTTTATTCAATTAGTGAAGCATGAACAACAAATAATTATTGTCATTTCTTTTATGCAGTTGACATGCAAAATTATAATTAAAGAAGGAATTCTTAACGCATTTACAGATGCTATAGCAATTTCCAGGGCCATTTCACAAAACCAGATTGGGAAAAAAATCTCATTATACTAAAAAAATTAAGTCAGGGAACAGTTTTCTGAATTACTGTTTTTATAGTTTTATCTTTGGCTCTGCTCTCAAGTTGAGACCATTAAAGCTTTCAACAACAAATATTTATTCCACAAACATGGGCTTTATTTGTACAAACCAGGTTCATACTGAAAAATTTATGTCAAATGTTTTCAGCCTATAAGGAATGTTCTTAAACTTAAATTTAAAAATTCCTCTGGGCACTCATATAGTTCACTGGTACAGCATCTAAAGTAATACTGCACAAAGGTGCATAATGAATGCCTTTTGATGATGGACTGACATTTCTAAGAAATGCCTTTGCCTCAAATCAATCTACTCAAACCAGCAAATGATTTGACATTCAAAGCTTCAGGAAACACTATATGAATATTTTCTCCCATTCTACAGTAAAGATTCAATCATAGAACTGTCATAGGAAATTGAGATTCTGCCTTGTGTTTTAAAGTTAGTCTGCCAGAGTCATTTATTTATTTTGCTTATAAAATAACTTTACAAATAGGGAAGCTGTTAGATGTGTTTCTAATTCTAATAAGATCTACATAATCTCTTACTGTTTGAGTTGAAAACAGTATCAGTATCATCAAAGTCAGTAGATGAAGTCAATCACCTAGGACACACATGGTTTTCTACAACAAACGTATATAACTCATGTTGATGATTAATTATCACTATGTTTAATTATCACTAATTCCTAGAACCATTAAACTGAAATCGTTAGCATTATCGAAAAACTGTTTTTCTTTTTGTAAGTAGAGTAAAAAGAATAACAAGACATAGAATTGGTGGTTGTAAGTAAATGCAATAATAACTTCTACATAAATATTAGCCATTTTTCTCTCTTATCTGAGCCATAGCTAGTAATTAGAAGGTGCTTCCCATTCTCAAAAATCCTTGAGTCCACTGCTCAATTCCTCATTATCTCTTGGTTCTTATTACTGAAACTCAAGGCCTCTGGACATAATTTAATTTAACCAAGTCTTTAAAGTTGGAAGCTCCAAATATGTACTTCTGTTCTGTTAAACTATAGAATTTCTAGAGTAATCCTTTATGAGTGGATCATTTGTATTGTGTTAGATCTTGTTCTAAGCACCTTTAATAATTTATCTCATTTATTCATAGTAATGTTACAAATATAGTTCAATATTTTACAAATGTGGAATTTAAGCATAAAGATGCTAAGTAACTGGTCTGAATTACATAGCAGAGCTAGTATTTGAATCAAGTAGCCTGACTGTAGAGTCCACTAATTTAGAGATTGATAAAGCCAGGACATTCATGTAATAAATTCCCTCTCTGTGATTGCTGATCAAGAAAGTAATACTGCTGTGATTATATTTCTAAGTGGCATTAATAATATATAGCTTTTAAACAAAATTTCTGTTTAACATGTATTTATCATCTGAAGTATTTGCCAGCCATTGTGTTAGGCTAGATCTGCAGCAGCCACAGATTGTATTTTACGTTTTGAAATCTCTGCCTGGTTTGGTGTTCATCTTTTATTTCTATTAATTTATTTAGTTTCAGCCAGTGAAAATGTGTGAAAGAAAGCATTCAGAAGTAACAATTTATTTTTAAACTAATCATATGCTCAGTAAGAATACAAAATCATTTTTTATTGACTTAAGCCTGCCGTAATCCAGAAAAAATACCTTTTAGTTCAACTTGTTTCTGCTTTCTTTTCCTTATAAAAGGATAAGTGTATACAAAAGATAAATGTTTTAGTATGTTGAATTTAAAAACAATTTAGACTTTGGTATGGGCCTGGGTGGGAAGGGATCTCATCTAAGTGAATAAGAGATGTTGGTATAGAGAATATACTCTACTTTTCATAAAAATTTCATTCTATAAAAAACGCTAAGTGGTATAATATAGAATGTGAGGATGCTACAGATATTTCTATTTGAGAAAATGTAACAATTTTCTATGACCTGATCTACACCAAAGTACAGGTGACCTTTGAATAACATGGGTTCGAACCGTGCCAGTCCATTTATACATGGGTTTTGTTTTGTTTTCTGATAAATACAGTGTAGTACTGTAAATGTATCTTACCTTCTTTGTGATTTTCTTAACAACATTTTCTTTTCTCTGGCTTATTTTAAGAGTACAGCATATTGTACATCTAACATACAAAATATGTGTTATTTGAATGTTATTGATAAGACTTCCAGATGGTAGTAAGCTATTAAGTTTTGGGGGAGTCAAATATTGTGCTCAGATTTTCAACTGAATGGGGGGTCAGCACCCCCAACTCTCACATTGTTCAAGGGTCAACTGTACATTTCTTTTGGAGGAAAATTCATGTGGCCGATTCTGAAATCTACTACATGTATGTTTTAAATTACTCATATAGAGTAGTTATAAAATAATATGATGATATAAATTAAATGAATATCAGTAATACAAAATACATGAAGTTTGGATGGCATAATTATATAATCATATCTAAGAGATGCTGATTTTGCTGAAGATTTATTTTTATAATGTAATTTTTATTGTACTTGAGCATTTGAAAATTCTGATAAAACACTGTGTTATGTTGTTTACTTACCTTACAGAGCATAGGTTTTTAAGGAAGGCTACATTCTTTGTGGCATGAATAAAATAATTTGTGCTGACTCAAAATTGAATATATGATCAGTTTTATTTAGTGGTACTCTGTTTTATTTTTAAGGAGTTTATTTTAGATAGATTAAGTGAAGCAGAACTATCAGTGCAGAGATTTATAGTTTTGCAAAAAGCTATACGATTTTCCTTGAGCCAAGATAATTTTAAAGAAATCGATTTCTAAATATATATAAAATGTACAGAACATGTATAGAATATATATGTAACTTATTTTACCAAATGTGAATGGTTTAAATGCTTCACTGTGTATGTTCATTCGCCCATACTTATTTCCTTGGAAGTTTTCTTGAAGTATTTAGGAATTTGTTACATTGAATGATTCCATTTACCTTTGACCCAGTTACTGCTCTCCTGGAAGATAGAATTTAGGGTAAGTTTATAAATGTGTAATGAGTTCAAAAGTGGTAGTAAGGGTGTTGGGCAGATATCCATCATGGTGAGGACTTAATATCTGTATCTGCATTACATTCTAATTGATGGCTCTGTCTGATGTTTGAAAAGCGTTAAATTGCTGATGTACTTGTGATGGAATGCCTACTGTCAGGCTAGAGATGAAAACTCTCCCTCATCGCTGCCGTTGATTTTTAAATGATTTGTGTGGAAATGACTTTGAATGTTTGTATTAGAGGTCATAATTAGAGATCGCACATTTCCATAGTAACTCCTGTGTGCTACGTCTTTCTTGAGCATAAGACATGTCCTACAATTCAATTTTTGAAACAATCTTTAAAGAGAGAGACTCTGATTCATTAAAATGAGAGACAGGGAAGTCTAAAGAACCACAATGGGGCAGTGTCTAAGTAAATTAATCAATAATGCATGAACGGAATACTTAAAGAAATAAATATCATAATATCATTTCAAGATAGCAAGGATTTATTGATGTGTAAGCTAAAAAAGAAAAAAATGACTAGTGTTAAGAAATTTCAGTATTTTAAATTATATGTTAAAATAATTTGAATTGTGGGGTATTTAACATTAATTTACTGCTAATAAATTATTAATCTCATTTTTTTATAAAACCACAAATCACCTTAAGAAAAATGTACCCAAGCATCACTTTTCTCAGTCTAAAGAATTATTCAACTCTAGACCTCTTCTGCATTCAGAGAGAATTTAGAATTATGGATTTTAGAAAGCCTTTAGTTCTACTACCTTCAAGTTTTTCCTATCCTCCTGGATTTTCTTTTACCTTAAAAAATTTTTTTTTAACCAAGTGTGATTTGGAGTCTTCCTCTAACACTTTACCAACGCTCTCCTAACTTATATGAATAATTATCATTAACTCCAACCATTGCTTTTTTTTTTTTTTTTTTTTGCTTGTCTTGGTATGAGCAAGGATAAAATTCAATTGTTGTGCTTTCTTGAATCATTTTGGAAACCAGGCTAAGTGAAAGGGAGGGAGGGAGACGGAAGGAAAGGGGTTGGGGAAAGTGCAGAATTATTCCTGAGCCTATTGTAATGCATGGTACTGAATAAACACCTTCATGATAACAGTTGTTATGTCATGTAGTGCTTTTTTTTTCTTTTTTGTCTTACATATGAACTAAATGGAAACAAGCAAATCACAACTAGCATATTTTATATGTGAGTGTACATGTGTGTGAATATAATGTAACTTCCCCTTCTCCACAAAGTCTTACCCTTATCATTTCTCCTGCGTTACTTAACTCATTTCATTTCCTCCATCAGTCTTCCCCGGTCCTCTCTCCTCTACTACCAGAAATGTCCCTTCTAACCCATAGAGCCTATGCAACACTCAATGGATGTTTTAGGTGCCCTGTCTTAATCCTAATTACAACACTATGAAGTTTATATTATTATCATGCCCATTTCACAGATGAAGACCATGAGTTACACAGAAGTTAAGCCTTTTACCCACAAATATGCTTTCCTAGCTTTTTCTCTGAATCTCCAGTCCATGTGCTCCTTCCTTGTACTAGAATGCTGGTAGTTTTGCATTTTCCAAATGGCCCATGCACCATGCATTCTTATTCCTCTGCATGTTTGTAAATTTCGCCTGCCTGAATGTCATCCTTTCACACCCCTGGTCAGCCCTAGTTAGCTCTTCCTCTCTTGCCGGAAATATCTCAGAGATCACTTTCTTGGGGAAGCCTTTCCCGTATTCCCTGAGTCTCCTTTGCACTTTACATTTTTTATTCAACTTATAGGTTTGTCCATGCATTTATCTCTTATTGAACTGTTCCTTCCTTGAGGATTAAGGACCCATTTATCTTTGTTTTCACTGCCTGTCCCAGTACCTGACATGCATTACTTATTGTTATGGAGTCAACAATGGGTAAGACTGAATCCTAGATTATAGGGTAGCAGATGAGAAAGCTAGTCAGAATTATGATTTTTATTTTGTAAGATTAATATTTCATTATATTTGAACTCTTTAAAAAATCAGAACATTTTAATTAATATGGATCTCTGCCAGACAGGATTAGAGCTGCATATACCCATAATTCTGTGTAGAATGCAACTCCCTTCCATGAAGTCCCTGTATCTTCCTATTAGAGTTTACTTGTTAACCACTGGACCTAAGGCAATTAGCTGATCACTTGTCCATTGAGCTCTGTTCTTCTCCCACCACAGTGGGGCACATAGAAAAATCATAAAACATAGTGAAGGACCTTAGAATCCAGCTGAGATGACAAATCTAATACACAGAAAATTTAAGTATAAATACTCCTAATCTGCAACCATAATACACCAGTGGGTTACTGAATACAGACAGAAGACCACTTGTAGTTAATTAGCCCAGTTAGCCTAATACCACTCTGCAGGATATAACAAACTGTCATCCAAAACTGTGTAGGGGAGAAAATCTCCATCTGCCACTCCTGTAGCAAGGTTATGAAACCAAACTCTCCTAGCTGGCAAAAGGCTTCCCTTTTTGGAAAGATGCCATCCCAGACTTTTATTTAAAGTTCAGTGATACAGGCCAATTCCTGTTACTAATTCCACGGAAACATTTGGTCTTCTGGGGTGGCCTTAGAGTTTCCAGTCCTTTTGATAATTTGTGACTATGTAACATATTATGTTTCTTGTATTTCAATAACATTATCACTCCATTTAGTTTCTGTTTCTATTGTATCCTGATCTCTTTTTGAAAATAGTTCTGATACTAAAAATCATCCCAGGGTCTTTCTTGTCTTTCTTTTATTTGTTTGTTTGTTTCTTTCTTTCTTTCTTTCTTTCTTTCTTTCTTTCTTTCTTTCTTTCTCCTTCCTTCCTTCCTTCCTTCCTTCCTTCCTTCCTTCCTTCCTTAACTTACTACTAAACCACAGCTTTATTGCTTCTGCCCTTAGTTTTTCTTTTTTTTTTTTAATGTTTTTATTTATTTTTGCGACAGAGAGAGACAGAACATGAGCAGGGGAGGGCCAGAGAGAGAGGGAGACACAGAATCGGAAGCAGGCTCCAGGCTCTGAGCTGTCAGCACAGAGCCCGACGCGGGGCTCGAACCCACAGACTGTGAGATCATGACCTGAGCCGAAGTCGGACGCTCAACCGACGAGCCACCCAGGCACCCCTGCCCTTAGTTTTTCTTAAAAGTGATTTTGACCATGTGTAAGCTTAAATGTTTCCTCCAGGATAATATTTTATCCTCAATGCACTTGTACATTTGTGATCTTTTTATTCTCCTGAACTTCAAAGGAATAATTGTGTGTGTGTGTCTATTTTATGTTTTCTCAAAGTTTCATTTGTCTCCTCTTCCTATAATAAACATCAACAGAAAAACAGAAGATTACATAATTAACTAATATGTGATTGTTCTATAGGGGCAGTATATTTCCCATGATTATATTCACTAAAATTTTTTTTTTTTTTTTTTTTAATTTTTTTTTTTTTTTTTCAACGTTTTATTTTTATTTTTGGGACAGAGAGAGACAGAGCATGAACGGGGGAGGGGCAGAGAGAGAGGGAGACACAGAATCGGAAACAGGCTCCAGGCTCTGAGCCATCAGCCCAGAGCCCGACGCGGGGCTCGAACTCGCGGACCGCGAGATCGTGACCTGGCTGAAGTCGGACGCTTAAACCGACTGCGCCACCCAGGCGCCCCTATATTCACTAAAATTTTATCAGTAAAATTTTATTTAGCAACCTAATATGATTGCTGTTGTCTTTTCTTTTTACCTTGGAGATTTTCTTTATTGTTTGTTTTGTCAACCTTAAAAGTAAACAGCCAGTTATTTTACCAGCAAAATGGCTTTATTCTGGAATAGCAGAGAAATTGCAATTCAGGACCTGCAAACTATGGCAAACCATAGGCAAGCCTGGAGATCAAAGGAGAGGACTGTTACTTTATTGAGAAAAGGAGGAAATTTGGAGGGGCTGCTTTGAAGGAAAAGTCCATTGAAAGAAAGTGAGTGTGCAGGGTGTTAATGGTTTCTCATTAGCTGAATTGGATTTTGTTATTTGCTGAGCTTGTTGCTGAGCAGGGAGAAACTTTTCCTTTCCTTGTAGGGTAGTAAAATAGGCTTCTTCCAATTGGGAATGCAAGGTGTGCCTCTTCCTGTTGGGATCTGTAATCTGCTGGTCCCCCCACCTCCATTTTAAATGAGGTTTTCCATATTCAGTTTCACAGTTTATTTTAAGAAAATATACTTTTCTTATTTTCACAGGTAAAAAGATGGCTTATCAGAAGGTCAATGCAGATCAAAGAGCTCCAGGACATTCACAGTATTTAGACAATGATGACCTTCAAGCCACTGCCCTTGACTTAGAGTGGGACATGGAAAAGGAGTTGGAGGAGCCTGGTTTTGACCAGTTCCAGCTAGATAGTGCTGAGAATCAGAACCTGGAGAATCCAGAGACTGCAGACCTCAATCTTGATTCCATTCAACCAGCAACTTCACCCAAAGGAAGGTTTCAGAGACTTCAAGAAGAGTCTGACTATGTAACCCGTTATACAAGATCTGCACCAAAGAGCAACCCCTGCAATTTTTGCCGCCTTTTAAAAATACTTTGCACAGCCACCGTTTTATTTATTTTGGGGATTTTGATAGGCTATTATGCACATAAAAATTGCCCTTCAAATGCTACAACTTCAGGAACGCTTGATCTTCACTTATACCAAGAGATTCTCAAGACAATCCAAGCAGAAGATATTAAGAAGTCTTTCAGGTAGGTGGAGAAGAAATTGATGCTGGTGGGATGCATTTCCTGAGAAACATGTCTCACAGGGAGTTTGAATTGGTGGTTTTGCCATGGTTTAAGGTTAGTCCTGCAAGCCAAGCAGCAAAACTTGCCAGCACACCCTTCACAGAGAGGATGCACGTTTCAAATTTATGATGCTATTGTATTAATTGATAATAAGAATCGTAACTACTGTGGAGACTGAAAGACTCCAGTCATTGCACATTCTCCCTCTTGGACAGCCCAGGTAGGCCAAATTAGGGTGCAAACACAATTGGATATATGTGTAATAAAAACTAGGGTATTAGCCATATGATTGAAATTTTTAATGACTCCAGAATGAAATAAACCTCTTTTTATGGGCTGAAGTAACTATCTCTTATGGTTAAGAGCTAAGACAAGCACCGATAGTATTTGGTTTCTTGCATTCCCGGATTTCTTAGCACATTTTTATTGAAAACCATTGGGTTCCATATATAAGGCAATTCTAAAAGTTCATCTGTCTCTTTAAGGTAAGTTTGCACATGAACTTTCTAGCCAGAATGTGTTGATTTTTAAGTTAAATGATAAGAAAATATTCTTTATCTGAGCATTAATCTGAGTTCTTGGGAAAAATTTCACCGTTGTCTTATAATTAATGGGTATCTTGAAACGGTTGCTATATTATTAGCATATATGTTGACTTGTAAAGGGTTTGCTAGTTTACATTTTTAGTGAAATGAAGACCTAGAATGTTAGCTTTCCCATATATCTTCCCTATTTGCCAAGAAAAGACAGTCCTAAGTGAATCCTATATATTGTTTATAGGTAGATGAGAGAGAGGGTGCTACTTCCCCAGGATATTCTTTCTGGGTTACATTGACTCATTACAGACAAGATGTTGGCATCTGTGCATTTCTAGGGAGCTCCTCGGGAGCATACCCACTGAAGGTGCATCATGGTATCTATGTGCTGAAATGTCTTGTGTTTTGGTACTGGTGAATTATTATCCTCTTCCTAAAAATCGTATCTAAATGCCTAATGGCAGTTTGTTTCCTATACCCTTCTGCACCTGCTGTTCATTGTTGCCTAAGCATGTAATATGCAGACTTTCCATGGTATCACTCAGTATAAAATTGTTTACGTAGAATTGACCTGAAAGATATGTCATTAACTTATAGTGGGTGATTCTATCAGTCAGGATCAAACAGACAACAGATAACTCTCTGAATATTTAAAGCAGAGGGCATTGAAAGTAGAGAAATTACTCCATCAGTGATAAAATCTGAGAAGGCAGCTGGGACAGTGGGGCAGCCCAAAGAAAAGAAGCCATTACTAAACCTAAGCTGCAGGGACAGAGGGACCTGGGATAACTTGGTGGAAGCTGGAACTTTCTATATATACACGTGCAGGGGGGTGGAGATGTAGCCTCAGCTACTGAAGGCAGAGAGAAAGTAAGAAGTATGGCAGCTTCTCCCTTTCTCCTGTTTTTCAGTATCCTACTAGTTGTCCCATTGACTGAACCCAGCAGGGATACTGCGGACTCTGAGCCTGGGAAGTCATTCTGAAGGGTTCAGCTCCCTGGAGGAGGGAGAATGCAAGGGGTCTGTCAAAGATAGATCTAACTGACACAGGGCTGTTATTTAAAAACAAACAAACAAACAAACAAACCACCTAAAGCAGAGATTGGGAGGAAGAAGGAAAACAGAACTCTATGAAACTGTGTCAACTGTATCTTCATTGTGGACATTCTTTTGCAAAAGTGTCCTCTGGAAAAGAATCCATGGGTTAAATTTTTTGTTAATACTAATAATTAATATGTTTTCCTGATCAACTGCTTAGTTTTTAACTTATGGACACAATGAATCTCATAACCTAGCTTCTTCCCTCTTTCCTTTGGCCTTTATAGTAAGTTCAGAGTCCTATTTGTATTGAAATCATAAGGAATTTTATGGCATGCATTTTTTGTGTACTGACTAGCCTACATATTTATTTCCTTTCTCTGGCTTTCTTTGCCTTACTTATTATAATTATTATTTTTTTCAGCATCGTAGATATCTTTAAAAGCTGACTTAATGTCCTTTTTGCAAATAGGCAGCTGGTTCTAAAATTGTAAATGTATAATTAAATAAAAGTATTCATTATTTTCCTCAGAATAGGAGTTGTGTGACAGTAAAGCATATATTCTCCTCTTAAACTTGAAAATCCATAAAATATATATTTCAAAGCTAGCTACAAAAATATAATCACTAACAATTATATTGCCAGGCAGCATCCAGTGGTTGAACACATATTCCCAATTGTACTACATCAAATAGCCACATTTTTTTCTTTATTGAGATAAGAGATTTTTCTTCAATAAATATTTTCATACAAATATGTTTACAGTGACTTTTTCCAAATAACATCTCATCCCTAATAGTCATGGTAACCAAATGCCCTACTATGAGTTTCTATGTTTACTAAGTCATCTTAGCATTAACTCTATATCACAGATACCTACTGCTACTTTTCATCAATTTATGCTTACTTTTGGGCTCTTATTGGCTCACTGTTTTGTTCATTAGTTACTTTCTCTCTTCTCTACTGGTTCTCCATCCTTTCATATACTCTAAGATTAGGACAGTTCTTGCCAAACATCCAAAGGTTGTGCAAAGAAAATATATTCTTTTTATAATAGATTAGAATGCAGACTCCATGAGGGAATGGACTAAATTTGCTTTGTCCAACATTAGACTCCTATTGTCTAGTAAATATTGAATAAGTATTTTTCTAAGGAAATGAGTGCCTAAGTAAGTGAGTGATCTACATATAACTGGTAAGTAAGTAAGTGATCTATATATAACCGGTCAATTATACTATGTATTTTGAAATTCATTTGACTTACCATTTTTATTTTTCATATAATGATTACATTCAAAATATTAATATAATACCTACTTATATTATAAAATATTTTATATTTTGTAATATTAAAGTTACTCAGAGGATCTGCTATCTTCTGATTTAAAGAAAAAAAAGTGACAACTCGTATCAAAACCAGATACTGTAAAAATGTTGAAGTACAGTGTTGATATCTCAGTTCCAGCTGAGGCTTAAAGACAATTGATAGTGTGTATCTAACTAGGACAGCATGCAGAACTTGAAGGGGAGAATAGCATAAAACTCTGAGATGATCACCCGGTTTTAAAAGAAATAAAAGAACCGATAAAAAGGATTTTTTTTTTTTGAGATTGCTGCTAGTGGTGGTTTTAAGTCCCAATTTCTTCCCAAGGATGAAGCCTCAAGTCCAATGAAAAAAGGGTTTAATAGAACTACTTGGAAGAACTTGATAGCTGCCTCACAGAGACTGCCTGATTTCCACTTGAGAAATCTAAGTCATAAGAGATGGATTGGTTTAGTTGCAGATAAAAGTACAAAAGAAGAGGGGCGCCTGGGTGGCTCAGTCGGTTGAGCGTCCGACTTCAGCTCAGGTCACGATCTCGCGGTCTGTGAGTTCGAGCCCCGCATCAGGCTCTGGGCTGATGGCTCAGAGCCTGGAGCCTGTTTCTGATTCTGTGTCTCCCTCTCTCTCTGCCCCTCCCCCGTTCATGCTCTGTCTCTCTCTGTCTCAAAAATAAATAAATGTTAAAAAAAAATTAAAAAAAAAAAGTACAAAAGAAGAGGTTTTGGGTGGCCTATGACAAACTTTGCTTCTATGGACTATATCCAGACAGACAGGATATGAATATGAATGAAAGAGAGAGAGAGAGGATTATTAGGATTGTGTCATGCCTCCCTCCCATTTATATATTGCAATCCCAATGATCAATATGATCGTATTAGGAGATGGGGCCTCTGGGAGGTGGTTAGGTCACGAAGGTGTATTTCTCACAAATAGGACTGGCAGTCTTACAAAAGGAGGCCCCACAGAGCTTGCTAGCCCTTTTATCATGTGAGGACATAGTGAGAAGACATTCTTTATGAACCAGGAAGAGGGCTCTTATCAGCCACCACAATGAATCTGCCAGTGCTGTGATAGACTTCCCATTCTCCAGAACGATGAGAAATGTTTATAAGCCAACCAGTCTGTAATATTTTGTTACAGTAGCCCAAATGGAGTGGGGGTTGGAGGGAGTCTTACAGATCTTCTCCAATAAAGCTTCCTTGATGGCTGAAAAGAACTTATCAAAGACAGAGCTAGAGATAGGGGTCTGTGGAAGAAGTAAGCATTGGAGCTGGAGGAGAATGTATTACTCACATCAAAGGAAGGTGAGAAGTCCCCACTTGTGGGATGAATGGATCTCCAAAGAACCCACAAAACAGCACAAAAGGAAAATTCACCTGACAAGTCAAGCTAGATTCAGGAAGTGCCATGCCAGTTCATAAGAGTATCTATCAAGTGAGAACCATTTGCTCCCACTTTACCTAGTCTTACTTGCTCTGTTTCAGCCCTGAAGGTATAGACACACAACGCAAAGGAGCTGACTACTCTCCTTACTTTGACTTCAGGGTTCCCAACTTAAAGATGGTCAAAAGTGGGGAAAAGTTCAAAGTTATGACTATTAAATGACACTGAACATTTTAATTACTCACTAGAAGAACTCAGGTCACATAACAGTCACAAGAATTAGTGGAATTTGTATCTAAGAATAGAAAAAAAATCTAGCCTCAATGAGTAAATGTAAATAGAATAAAAGTACTTTATGATTCCATTCCCTGAATTAAAATATTGTTCAACATAAAGGTTATGTTCAGTATTTTAGAAAAGTACATATTTGAATGTGGTGATTCGTAGAGAATCTCTGATAGACATACTGACTATATATCCCAGTTGAAGAATCTAATTACCCCATAATAAAACCCACATAATATGTTAACTTAAAGCAAGTACTTTATACGTTGACCAAACAAAAGAAAAGCAAGCAGAAGTTTAGTTACACTTGATCACATTTGTAGACATGGTCAAGATTAGCATAGGAGTATGAAGACCATGTTAGTGTATGTATAAATGTGTGTGTCTGTGTGTGTCTGTGTGTATTAATCTAATGTGATTATCTCAGTCACTTCTGTCTATGCTTAACTTGTTGCTATTTGAAATACCTTCACTTCTTTACATAATTGGTTTACTTCTTCCACATATCTTCTGTGTAAGCCAACAGGGTATATTCAGATACATAGCAGATATGTTCCGATGGGTCAGAATCCAAATAAGCCATTAAAACTTGTTTTATTTATGATTTTGGTGTTTTGGAACAGTAACTACTTAGACATGCAAGTTTACTGGAAACATCAAAACAGGAGGGTGGGCCTACAAAATAATCTATGAATAGGAATGATTCATTTGATCAGGCCTTATTGATATAGAATCTAGATCCAGTCAGTTCCATGGACCTCAATAGCCATATTCCTCTGATAGTCACTGAAGTGTTGAAACATCAAAGTGATTTAACTCCCTTTCCATCTTTACTACTTTTTGTTTGTTTGTTTGTTTCTTCTCCCAATACCAACTGCTATATTCCCCAGTATATGATTGATTCCATCATTCCTATTCCACAGAATAGGCCAGAGGCATTATTTTGAGGGCCAGAAGCATTTGTGACTCTGTATTGTGTTTTTTCCTGGTCTAGCTTTGGCCAGTTGGGATGCTGGTCACCTTGTATAAAACATGTTTACCTAGGGCTGTTGTGAGAACTCTTTAACTTAGAAGAAGCTTCAGTGTGACAGGTATAGTGTTTTATGTTTATTGTATAATGAAGTCACTGAGTCTTTATTATATATATTGTTGAATGAATGACCTCTGTGTGTGTGTGTGTGTGTGTGTGTGTGTGTGTGTGTTTGTGTTTGTGTGTGTGTGTACATGTACTAAAGCTCATAAGGACAGGGTTGGGTGCCTGGGTGGTTAGGCCGGCTAAGCATCTGACTCTTGATTTTGGCTCAGATCACGATCTCACAGTTTGTGGGTTTGAGTCCTGCACTGGGCTCTTCATTGACAACCTAGAGCCTGCTTGGGATTCTCTCTCTCTCTCTCTCTCTCTCTCTTTCTCTCTCTCTGCCCTTCCTGCTCTCTCAAAATAAATAAATAAACTTATAAAAAAGATCATAAGCACATTGCTGAACAGAGTAAAGTATGTTAAAAACTTCCAAATTTAGTTACCCAATATATTATTATAATAATATAATTTGAAATGGATGAACTAATGAGGTTAAGTATATTTTTGAATGCAGGAATGTTTTGACTGTGAAATGGTGAGAAGGAAAACATGGGTGTGTCTTTTTTTAATGTTTTTTTTTATTTTTTTTTATTTTTGAGTGACAGAGAGAGAGAGAGAGACAGATCATGAGCAGGGGAAGGGCAGAGGAGACAAGGAGACACAGAATCTGAAGCAGGCTCCGGGCTCTGAGCTGTCAGCACAGAGCCTGACACAGGGCTCGAACCCACAGATCTTGAGATCATGACCTGAGGCTGAAGTCAGATGCCTAACACACCAAGCCACCCAGGTGCCCCCAAAATGGGTTGTATCTTAATTATGGCTAACATAGTATCTATTTTTTTTTTCATTTGTATATCGAAAGAACATTGTTGTTGTTATTTTCTTATTTACAAGTAAAATATACACAGAAAATTAATAAAGTAAAAACCACCCATAATGCTATCACCCTTTCTCATCTTTTTCTTTCTATCTTTTCTTATCAGTCAGCAAAACTGTATTATACCACGTCTATTCCTTCAGTATCTGTTTTAAAATTTTTTGCCTACAATATATTAAAACCATTTTCAAGCCAATAAACAGAGACTTAAATCATTATATTAAAATACTCCTGGTATTCCATTATATAGATGTCATGAATTTATTGAGCCTATTTCTTATAAATGGACATTTATTAGGTTGTCTCTACAAACCTTCTTGTACATAAGTCTTTGCTTCTTTAATTATTCTTTTCTAATAGGTTTCTGGAAGCAAATCACAGATTCAGGGAGTTTAAATTTGTTTAGTTATGTACTTTGTCTTACCAAATTGCTTTTCAGAGCTGCCAGACTTACAGGTCCTCATTATTTTTTATTTGTATTAATAGGGCAAAAATAATGTTGACAAACTTTTTATATCTTCATTGACCATTTGCCTTTCTTTTTACATGTATAAACTACTTTTTAAAGCATTTAAAAAGCTCAGATCACAATCTCACAGTTTGTGGGTGTGAGTCCTGCACTGGGCTCTTCATTGACAACCGAGAGCCTGCTTGGCTTTTATGGGCTCTTTCTCCCATGGCCTTTACAAGTTGAGAAACTAAAGTAGTATAATAGTAAGGGAGTCTATTACTTTATGTATGGTACCCCATCTTCCTGAATTTTATTTAGTAGACACATTTGTTAACAAAATAAAATGAACAATGAGCTCTCTAGGATTTATTTATTTTTAAATGTCTGCATTATTTGGACAGCAGCAGTATTTTTCATCACTGTCTGGCTTGGTGCAAGTAATTAAGCCGGAGTTCAGTTATGCTGTGAAACGATCTTTACAAGCATTAGTAAAACACTGTATTTTTTTAAATGGTAATTAACTCTTCAAAAAGTTTAGGAAATGTAAATTTTCTTCAGCAGTATCTTGATAAACAAGACCTGCTCTGAAAACCTAGGTAGTTTTCAATATTGGTTCATATACTTTGTATTTTAGTAATTAACTTTTGATACAATAAATCGAAATGGATTCCCGAGGCTAGTTTTCTCTTCTGAAATATACTCTTAAAAATCATCTGCTGCTATTGCTTCTTCTCCTCCTTCTTTCTTCCTTTTCCTTCCTTCTCCTTCCTCCTTCAGTGCCTTTGGCAACGGTAGTGTAGTCATACATGTAACTTGCGTAGAACATTTCATAGTACCAATTAGTCTTTGCCATTGACACTATTTAGTACTGTTACTGGGCTTTAATGGCACTGAACTACAAGAATGGCAGATTCGCTACATGCATACTGCCACTTCCTGTTGTCTGCCCCTTCTGTGTCCATGGCAGTCATAACTCTGTTTTTCACTGTGTTCAGACCTTGCTGCAGAGTCCTCCTCAACCCAACACTCTTGGCAGCCCTTATTCATTCATCAGAGGTGCATAAGAGGATTTATCATTCTTATCCTATGTTACCCCTATACTGGGTTACATCATAAGAATTAGTTTCATTTAAATTGCACAGATGAATTTCTCCTGGAAAGGGGAAGTTCATACTTTATCAGGCCAACTAACTGCAGCAAAAACCCTGGATGCATAGCTACCCTCTACCGCCAAGAAGTCCAAAATCTTAGAACCCTACTTGCTAGCATCCGCTATATTTTTATGATACCTTCTTATATGAAGTTGATCACCTGCAAGGAGAAAGATCTCAGTTCAACCCATCTAGAAATACAATCTGTAATTTATTCTTCCACCCAAATCTTTGTTCACCTGCCTTCACCTACCATCCCTTGACATAAGATAGTAAACAGATTGTGCTGCTTCTCTGTCCCTTTCTTTTAAGCCAGACATTAGATTTGTTCACTCGTTACAGTATTATTATCTTTTCTGTGCTCACAGTGTGTCTTCATTTTGTGGTCCTTCCTTTTCCACATGTATCACCCATGATTCCTTCCTTCCATTTAAGAATGCTACAGTCCCTTTACCAAAGAATGTATGAATGTTCTCGTTTTCTGTTCAAAAAAGATGATGTTTACACATTCCCTTTGTCTTAGATGAAGGAGTCAAGGTATTCCTCACCTAAAGAAAGCTGGCTGTGGAGTTCATGGAGGCCTGCAGACTGTTTTATGGTTTTCAGATCATTAAAAGACTCCTTTAAATCTGTGATTTCTCTTTCCTCTGATGCTACAGGACTCTATCTTTTGATGGTATGCTTTTTTTTTTTTTTGTACAAGTGTAAGGTTGATGATGGTGATGCTGTCAATAACTGTTCTCTAGTCTCCTGCTGTAATTTCTAGCCATCTGTCTGTCCTTCTCTGTTGTGTATTATTATTATTATTTTTGGTCTCTGTCTATATATATATATATATATATATATATGTATATATATATATATAGACAATATATATATATGTGTATATATATATAACAATATATATATTGTTCTTCATAAATTTTAGTATTAGAGTGAGAGTAGGAAAGCTGGGAGAAATGAAGAAGGTAATACAGAAACTGATATTTTAATTGGAGAAAAACATGTAATTGTGTAACAAAAGTGCACATAATTCAATCTATGCAAATGATAGCAGAATGCATTTAATAGCAATAGAGTGACAGTTCCTAAAGGAAGTAATTAGCTATTCTATCATTGATCTCTCCAGATAACAAATGTACACTGTCTTAAATTTAATCACAAAAGAATGCATAGTATGGGATTTATTTAATTATGCATAATATTTTCTTTCTCCCAACTTTAGATAAAGGAGCTGCTTCACTCGGAGTTTCTCAGTGTTATGCTGAATGACATTAATTCTCTTCACTGACTAGATCAACAGACTAATGAAAGCTTATACTCTTCACAATCCTTAGCCATTTGACCAGAGCAAGAGCAGCACTCACCATAGGATGAATAGATTATTGACAGAGTGGCTTTTGTCTGCAATGACCTTATCAGTCCTGACCTGTTCAAATACTAGGCATCCTTTGAGGTCTGGCTCAGGTGCCAGCTTCTTTAAAATGTTCTTTTCCATCTCCTACCAGTTGATTCTATCTCTCCTTACAACTTGTAGAGCTTCATGTTTTGTTTTTTTTTTCTTTTTGTTGTCATGAATCACTTTCAGCTTTGTAATGAAGAAAGAGCTACATGAGTCTGGCCCAGTACTTGAGCCGCAGCATACAAACACTCAGTAAATCTTGACTGTGGCAGAGGATGAACCCAGAATACCTAGACCTACTTGATAAAGTCTTCACTTCCGTGTGAATTCTCTTTCTCTCTCTCTCTCTCTCTCTCTCTCTCTCTCTCTTTTTTTTTTTTGTTTTTAGGAAAAGTACGTATGCTTCTGGTTATTCATCTACATGATTGGAATTTGAAATTAAAATCATTTATATGACTATATACATAATATGTGTATATACATAATGCATATACAGTCACTCTACATTTGTTTAGTGATATTCTGTGTAATGTAGAGAATATTCTTTTGCTTTCAAGAAGAAGTGAAAGTAGAAGTGTCACAAAAAGTTATTTCCATGATCGCAGGCTTTATGGAGACACACAGTAGATCCCTTCACAGGTCTTTTTATGCCCTGCCAAGAAGGGGTTGGTTGTCTTCGTCTAGGGCCAGACCTGCCAAAAGGCTTGCTCTCTCTCTGCTTTCCTGCTGTCTTGCCTTCTCTGTCCCTCCTCGCTCCCCATCCCTGACCAGCTTATACCTCCCTGCATACACAATTTTTTTATCCTTAAATTTATGTACTAAGATTAAGTTATTTAACTTCGTAATAAATACATGTTCTTTTCTTAATCTTTTTTACTGAATCTATCTGAGGTAAAACATCAGGCAGAACTATGTGTTGAGAACTGGGTATTACATGTAAGTGATGAATCACTAAGTTCTTCTCCTGAAGCCAATATTATACTACATGTTAACTAGCCAGAATTTAAATGAAAATTTGAAAAAAAAAAAAACCACAATAAACATTAGGGCTATGTTAAATTTGTTAAGGATCAAAATGCAGGAATTTGAGTTTTTTAAATTTGATTTTTGTGGCATTCTTAGTGGGAGGAATATATTTTACATAATGAAAGGACTCTTTTGCAGTGACTATGTTCTATGGTCAATGAAATATTTCCATCAGATATATCAAGGTCATCTGTGCTTACTGGCTTTCTATCCTGAAAATGTCTCAACCTTAAGACTTGTCACATCTTTCTTATGTCTTTCCTGCATTGACTATCATATGCTTTTTCATCCGTTCACTTCTTGATCTTATTCATTCCAAAAAAGGAACAAGATCAGTCAGATGTAGTACAAGGGAAAAACAAACCTTTTTCTTTGAGGATAAAGTATGTCAGTTTCCTGTGTGGATTCACTTGACTTCCCGACATTCTAGAGATAGAAAAGTTGGTAATGATCACATTTAGTAGAGTGAAGTGTAAGTTAAACATGGAAAGGTTGGGAACTGATTACATACTTCTCTCTTTCATGTTCCTTTTTAATGTCAATGAAATCAAGATTCAAATGGCAGATATGGCCCTTTGAGATTTGCAATTTGAAAATCTCAATCTGTGCTTTTAGAAATTAAGTAAAATGCTCAAAATTGTGACTAAAAGTATTAATCCTGTAATCTCATCATGGTGGTTACAGGGGAAATTTAAATGAAAATATATGTGTAAATAGATGATTTATGCATGTTTGCCAAATCAAATTAAGTACTTTATTACAGCTACTAAAAAAAAAAAAAAAGTCAAATGGGTGTTTCTAGCTGGTAATAGAGAAAGTTGGCTAATAATTCAGATACATAGAAAGGGGTGATAAAAACCTCTTCCTCATTGCCTCTATCCTGGGAAACTATCACAGAATGGATAGATGAGTTTATCTTCTAAATTTTAGATGGTTATAACTACAGTATAATGGATAATTTTACGTGTCAACTTGGCTAGGCCACAGTGCACAGATATTTGGTCAAACATTATTCTAGATATTCCTGCAAAGGTGTTTTTTAAATGAGATTAACATTTAAATCAGTAGACTTTGAGTAAAGCAGATGACCTTCATTATCATAATTAATGGGTGTGCCTCATCCAGTCAGCTTAAAGCCTGAATAGAAAAAGACTTTGGGGGCACCTGGGTGGCTCAGTCAGTTAAGCATCTGACTCTTGATTTTGGCTCAGGTCTTGATACCACGGTTCCTGAGTTCAAGCCCCATGTCAGGTGTCGTGTTGACAGTGCAAAGGTTGCTTGGGATTTTCTCTTTCCCTCTCTCTCTCAAAATAAATAAAATTAAAAAAAAATAAAAAAAATAAAGACCTCGGCCTCAGAGAGAAGAGGGAATTCTACTAACAAATTGCCATTGAATTTGAATTGCAACTCTTCCCTGGGTCTCTAGCCTTCTGGTCTGCCCCACAGATTTTGGATTTGTCTATCTCCACAATTGTGTAAACCAATTTCTTAAACATAAATCTCTCTCTAAATATATGTACATTTTGCTGGCTTTCTTTCTCTTGAGAATCCCAAGTAATAATACGTATAGATTTAGGGAACTTAAATAAACCAATATAATTTGGCTGTTTTGTTTTGTTTTTTTCTATAGAATAATTTAGTCAGCCTGTAGGATTAAATTGAATAATATGGAAAATTGACACTGATATGAAAACAAAAACAGTTAATGTCCATCATTTTCCTTATTTCGTTAATGCATTTCAGATCTTGCATATGTCTAATAGGTATTTCAAATATTTTATTAAAGATTTTATTGAAGGTTTTAATTTCATTCCATTTGTGGCATCAAAAATATAGTCAACTCCCCATGCAAAAATGCACTTTCCAAATTTTACAAAGTGTCATTCTTGTCTGGGGGAAGAGAAAAGGCATTCAAGTTTCCTTCCCTTTCATTATAACTGGAGCAAATATATTAAATTTTATATGCCTGATTTGGGAAATCAGTTTCTGTCTTCAATAACTGATTGCGTGTTATAGCTGGGTCCTTTACAAATGAAGTGCACTTCTATTGCTTAAAAATTGCTTTCCTGTGCAACATGATGTAGTAATGAATTATATCCAAATGAGCCTTATATTCACAATGTCATAATATGTAACTCGTCCCCTGTGGAACTTTTTTATTATCTAATACAAGGCAAGCTAATGTCTTCCCCTCATGGCTCACTTCTCAGAAGGGTATGCAGCTTTTCAGCATTAGAAATAAAGAAAGAAACTATGATTTGAGATCAAATTACCTTTTTATAAACTCTCTAAATCACAGAGAGCACCTTAACATGTCCCAAAATATGCAAATCAAATTCCGATAGAACAAGAAACAAAAGGAGTAGTTCCCATTCTATGGAGTATGTTTCTATCTGTGAGGACAAAATGAAACTGAACATTTTTCTTTGAACAGAAATGTGTGCAGGTGGTTTTTACCTTCAATAAAAATAAAATAAGTGTGGGCGTTTTCTCTCTATTTCTTCACTTGGTTTCATCATGTTAACTATTCTGTAGGGAACAACTTGTAAGATCAGCTTGTACCAATATTGTAGTTCAAGCTGCTACATAGATTCAAACGCTTTAATTTATTAGCCAGATAATTTTTGTAATTCAACGAAACGTCAGATATTCCCTTATTACAGCCTCCTTAGGGGTGTCTCAGTGGTGTACAAGAATTTAACTGAATATTTCAAAATATATCTTACTATTTCATATGGGCAAAAGGCAAAGGGAGAAAAATGTTTATTTTAGTCCAGTGGGACAGCCAAGATAAATTGTCTTAGGTTTTCATAGGCTGCTACTTCTTGTGGTTTACTGTGTTTTGTTGTTGTTGTTGTTGTTGTTACTGTTTTTCTTTTTTTCTCTTGGCTGAGACCCTAGCAGATTTTTTTTGCATCTTGCTGTGTGAACCATTGCTGAATCTGAATCAGGACAAAAGCCTTCTTTCTGCCTTTCTTATTTTAAGTAGAGAAACTAAATTCCTATAAGGTCATTCTCTCCTGGTTTAAAATTTTAATTTATATTTCAGCCAAGTAATTAAAATCAGATACAAAGATAAACACATTCACTGGCTATACAGAAAATTATTAGGGAGTTAGGGGCAATATGGAAACTGTACGGTGTTACCGAGAAAGGAGACGTCTCAACTTTCTAATTGAATTTATATTCATTTAAAAAATACCACCTTAGCCTACCATCACAAGACGTGTCCAGGGGGCCATTTACGACCAGTGCATTTATTCATGTATGTATGTATTTATTTAATGAATATGTATTGTGGGCCTACTGAGTTCTGGGCTAGAGACAAAGCAATGAACAGAACATTCAAGATACCTGGATTTATGGTATTTATATTCCCACTGGAATGCCCAAATTGAAGCAACGGGAATATACTTGTGTATGAAAACTAAGCATAGTGACACAAAATCACACATTGTGATAAATAGAAAGGGAGGGAGGGACGGGAGAGATAGAGAGAGAAAGAAAGAGAGAAAGAGATTGCATTAACTTGCAGAGGTCTCTAGGGGCTACTTTTGGATGCAACGTTCAGTTCAATTTCAAAGGGACACTTACTGGATTCCAGAAGGATTGACCACTCCCTCTGTACCTCTAAGCCATGCTGCCTATGGAACTGTAGGATTGCTCAGCTGCTGGTTAGTAGAGTGGGCCCCACCTCCTTGCTCTGGGGAGTGCCATAGAGTTTTTTCCCTACTAATATATGTGCTTTTGCCACTATCTTGGCAAACAACACCCAAAACAAAACCATACACACACAAAACAAACAAAACTCAATTCTGCTCCAGAAACCAATACTACACTATATGTTAACTAACTTGAATTTAAAGAAATAAATGCAAAAGACATTTTAACACACACAAACAAAAACAAAAACAAAAAACAAAAAACAAAAAACAAAAAACAAACCAAAAAACCAAACCCACTTCTAAAAAGTGAGTTAGCAGGAAGCACCAGTGGGAGGATATGGTGAGCTTTAACCATTCTTGAATTTCTATTTATTTGCACTATTCAACATGGAATTTAACTCACAAATAAGAAACCCTGTACTTCATGGCTGCCCTGTTTTAAACTTATTAAAGATAGAAAAACTTACTTAAAGTTCTACTTTCCTTTTCAAAGTACCCTCATTTCTGAAGATTGCATCATCATGCCTAGTTTTGTTGTTGTTGTTGTTGTTGTTGTTTTCATAAATTTCACATTACCTACAGAACTGGTATGGTATAAGTAATAAGATAAAAATCTTTTGTATAGCACAGTCTTATTCTGAAATAACCATCCTAAGGATGAAATGTTAATCTTGGATACTTGAGTTCTTAGTTCTTGTTTAAACAGTGGCAATCTTTTGAAACAGTTGCGGTTTGCTAATTATATGCAGGTATGGTCCGACACCCAGTGATGCACATTAACTTTTCAAGACTGCAGGCAATATTTGTGAGAAGAGTTGCTTTACAGACTTGAAAGTTAAAAATATTCACATGGATTTTTAAATGTTTTTAAATGTTTATTTATTTTTTTAGAGAAGGAGAGAGATAGACAGAGAGAGACAGAGCCCAAGCAGGGAGGGGGAGAGAAAGAGGGAGACACAGAATCTGAAGCAGGTTCCAGGCTCTGATATGTCAGCACAGAGCCTGACACGAGGCTTGAACTCACTAGCCATGACATCATGGCCTGAGCTGAAGTTGGATGCCTGAGCCGAAGTTGGATGCCTGAGCCACCCAGGCTCCCCTCACATGGATTTTTTAAAACATCTACTTATACTGCAATTTCATCCTGTCAATGGATAGAGACAGGGGATTGGAAGATGTTCTGCAATAGCCTTATTCAGTTACCCTTTTGGCAGGAAATGTGGAGAAGAAGTTGAGACTGCAGGGTTTGAGAAAGCTTAAAGTGTGTGTTCTAAGGAAGCAGCACCTGTGTGGCAATCACAAAGGTAGAGAAGATAGCGATTACTGCTAGTAATTTTCATTCCAGAAATAACTTTTTTTCCCCCTGTGCTGGGACTAGGGGAAAATTGAATGACAGACAATACAGATAATAAGCATTGCTACAATAATCTGTAAGCAGGGAACAGATATTGAGCATTGTGAGAAATGTCATTTGGAAAATAATTTGCTAATTGCCTGGAGAAAAAGGCTGTGAAAGTTACACAGGATGATTTAAAAAATTAGGAAAGGTAGACAACAATTTGGGGTGAGAGAAACAAAATGACAGTCCACAACAAAATGAATTAAGTGTTCCTTCTGCCTGGTGATTTAAGAGAGGGTTTCTGGATTAGAAACCTGAATTAGAACGTAATAAATAAAGGCAATGCTACTGTAAGAGTCAAGTCTAGAAAATTCTTAGAAGGGAAGAAACGGTGCTACAGCATAAGCTAATGGGAGAAAGAGTCAACAATAGAGCCTCAGAGAAATGGCTACTCAACTGTTCAGATCTGAGAGGCCCTCTCAGGCCTCTTGTGAGAGCTCTGTACAAGACCTGGGAAGAAGGTGATGATTTGCTTGAGTCCACGTCTTGTAAGTGAAGTAAGCAAGCATGTGAAGAGGAATCCAGAGAAAGCTGCAAAACTTAGCAGAGGACCAAGACCCACTCTGGGTCTCACTTGACCTTGGAAAGTTGCCCAGGACTTTCCAGAATCTATATCTAAACTGCACACTCAATGTTTGATAGAGGTCACACACTATTTTTCTGAAGATTAAGCTATTTAATACAGTTCTGTCATAGACGTATTTATGTCTAGTGCTTCTGAAATGCCTCAGAATGCTGGGAAGTAGGAATATGCCCCTAGAGCTATTGTTGACATTAACTACGAACTCAGGTGGTGAGTTAGTAGTAATCTAGGTATGAACGTATGATCCTTTGTAGGCAGCTACAATAGCATATTTGGGAAAATAAAATGATAAAGACTTGGTTTCCATCTGCTCCTGAATTAGCTTCCTGAAACTGTTCTCACACTCTGCTGTGGTCCACTGATAACTTTAGCACAGGTCACTTCCTGGAACACTTGACTCCCGTTTCTCATGATTCAGTGCCACTGCCTCCTCTCGTCAGGCAGTTGGGGAAATGTAAATTAGGGTTATTGCACGCATATCATTATCCCCTGCAGTGCCAATACTACATTTCTGTAATGGGCACATCATGTTCTTTTGAAGATCTGAAGTCAAGGGAATGTATATCACAGTAACTCAAAGAACTTAGAATTGATTTGAAATCCATCTGGTTGGGATCAAATCCCAGCTCCATTCTATCAACCTGTATGATTGTGAGCAATATCTTAAACTTATGATAACATAGTTTTCTCCCTCACCCCGCTTTCCTCTCAACTTTACTCTCCTCTTTGCAAGTTCATGGGTTTTTTGTTTGTTTGTTTGTGGTTGTCTTCCAAGGCATGTCATTTGTCTCACTTTCCATATTCAAATATTTTCCTAAACAAAGTTCTCTCTCTGAGAATTTTGATGTCAGCCAAAATAATACTTGTGGGTTTTTTTTTGTACCAAATGCACAATCATATCTACAAAATAAACTTTTATTGTACCTTACAAATACACTTCAATATCTCAGGTCTAAACTCATACTGAGGAAGAACTCCACCTCCTTACTTAAAGTCATACTCCTCTATCATGACACAATACAACAGTAGGCAGAACAGAAGTAGTTCATTCTTCTTAAATCATAATGTAAAGTCTTGAAAGGTAAGTGAGGATAATTTCATGGAAGTCTTTGGAGCAAAGTTGACGGTTAGAAGTTAGTTCTTGATATGATAAGAAATCATCAACAGGTTTAGGGTAGGAGAATTCCAAGACCATATGTACCTTCTAGGAAGATTGCTTTCTGAAGGATGGATTAGGGACAGGGAGAGACTGAGAACAGGAAGGGCCTTGCAGAGATGGTTACAGCTATGACTTTCACAGAAGACACTTAATATTTGTCACATGTGCAGCCAATGGCATATGAGTGGGGGGGAGCCTCAGTGGAAAGGTGTGCACACAAAGACAAATGCTGAAACAAAAGGCATAATACACAAAATTGATTTTTTATCTACTGTTCAATTTTGATTAAAATTCTCAGGCTTTAGGACTGCAGCGTCGATATCAGCTCTTCTTGCCAAGAATCTGTTAATATCTGTGAAAAGTCTGAGATTTTACTGAGCTATCAAACTAACAAGTTAGTATGTCATAATTTCTTGGACACTTGCAGAGAGCCCTGAATCAAAGATGGAAGATCGTTTAGTATAGCACAAGCATCGTGTTTGCATGAATTCTTGGAGCCCCACTTTCCACAGGGTATTGAAAGGAGGGCTAGCTGACACCTGAATGTGTAGTAGTTATATTACAGAAGAGGAACTTTGAACTTAGGGATCCTAAATCTCTTATACTGGACAGTAACTATACCTGCATATTCTCAAGGGAGACAGTATTTTCTTTTTTTTTTTCTTTTCTTTTTTTCAAGTCTGTAAACAAACCTCATTTTTTTCTGTGGAGGAGACACTGTCTATATCTTTCAAGGCTGTTTGCCGTATGCATATCCTTGGAAAGATTGTTTTGAGTAAAGGTGTCCAAAAATGGGAGAGAAAGTCTCATGTAGAGTCAAGTTTCATCTTTGGCTCAGATTTATCAGGTCTTAGTAAATTACTTAAACATATTAAACACCTGCTTCGTGCAGTAGATGGATAGTAGGAGTGGTGTTCTCAGAGGAATGCAGTATAGTGTCTACTTTCAGAGAGTTTAAAGTCTTCTTTAAGGATAAACAGAATAATATGCCCCAATCATAGAATTCAGCTATCATATTTGTAGTAATACAGACAGATAAAAGTGCCATCAAGAGAAAGAGAAGAATTCTCATTAAGGGGAATTAAATAACATGGGTGTGGCATTAGTTCTTTTCAACACTTGAATTTAGCTTTATAGCAAAAATAAACTTTGATGAGTCAAAACAAACCTGAGAAAACCCCAGGGCAGTCTGGAAGCGCTAAAAATACTAATAATTGCAAATAGGATTTAGACATAGAAAATTTTTGTTTAGTCTATGGGCTAAATATTATTAGGCCACAGTGAAATGAACTGATTTATTTTTCATTGTCCTTATTACTTACTTAGTTTCTAAATGTATACTGAACATACCAGTGTCATACCTTTACTTAGAGTTATTTCAGGCCTTGAAAAACTAGCTATGGTTTATGATATTCCAATGAGGCATTACTAATCACCAGGTAGCAATTAAAAACAAGAAGGCAGAGTGTTAGCACTAAATACACATTCTGGGATACACTCTGAACCCGACACCCTTTAGCCATGGTTGGAATGTCTCAGTAATGCAGTGGAATTTAGAAATTCTTAGAAGGAAAAATTATGTCTAAAATTTGAAAAGATTGGGTCGTTATTCATTATGTAGTGCTTGTTTTGTGGGGCAAGAGGCTTAGACCAATTAAGATATATAAGCAAAGAAAATTTCTAAAGTAACATGTACTGGCCACCCACTCAAATCAGAAACTTTTCATAGTTGTACTTTCTTTTTAACAGTTCACAGGTTTAACTGATCCGTATCCCTTCCCAAATTTTTATGGTAAACTAAAATGGATTTTTTTTTAAGTTTGTTTTGAGGGAGAGAAAGCATGCACGTGGGAGGGACAGGAGAGAGGAGGGTGGGAATCCCAAGTATGCTCTGCACTGTCAGCCCAGACCCCAGCACAGGGTTCGATCTCACAGACTGTGAGATCATAACCTGAGCTGAAATGAAGACTTGAGCGCTTAAGGAACTGAGTCACCCAGGTGCCCCTAAGATGGATTTTTGAACCTAAAGCATCTATCTATAAATTAGATTTTAAATGAAAAATAAATATGTTAAAATGTCATTAACTAAATAGTAAAATATGTATCTGTCAAACTACTTACACTTGTCATTATGTCTATTACATAGTAGAATTACATTTTCAGAAAGAAATACCTATTTCTCCTTTAGTTTTTAAAATTGACACTGACTCCTAGATACAGAGTTTAGGCTCCTAACAGGAGCACTTGCCTGGTCTCTCAGAGCCCCAGCAAACCAGTAAACAAAAACTTGGGGTTTTTTTGTTTGTTTGTTTGTTTTTGCATCACATTTGTTGTGACTGTGGTTTTTGTTCAATCAACCTCCATCATAGATGTTTTTATTTTTTTTTAATGTGTATTTATTTTTGAGAGTGAGACAGAGTATGAGTGTGAAAGGGGCAGAGAGAGAGAGAGAGGGAGACAAAGAATCCGATGTAACTCCAGGCTCTGAGCTGTCACAGAGACCAACATGTGGCTTGAACTCACGTATCACAAGATCATGACTTGAGCTGAGTCAGGCATTAACTGACTGAGCCACCCAGGCGCCCCTCCATCATAGATGTCTTAAAGGTTAAATATAGTTTCTTAACATATTGGCACCAAAATCTCTTCAAGGCAAATGGTGATTAGCTTATAAGCTTGGCTTTATTTTTATTTATTTAAATAAAAGACACTAGTGAGAAGTTTTCACAAATTATGTATAAAATTCTGAACACTTGCAAATAACAGATAACAGGCTTATCCTAACTAACAATGCTTTTATACAAAATCTACAGGTGTAATGTTAGCATAAAAGAGATGCCTATTAGGCAGCAAATGTGAATTTCTTCTGCATTTTGATGGATTAAAAATGATCCACTTAGAAAGCATTTTCTAGGCATGTGGGTTGTGAGAATCTCAAGGTTTCTAAGTGAGGGGAAAGATAGTAGAATGATATTACCCCTTTGATATTTGCTTATTTTGCTTCTCCCACGTGAGATTTAAGAATTTCAACGTTCTGAATAACTCAAAATGTCCTCCCAAATTTCAACAGTGGCTATAGAGAGATCACAGAACTAAAATGAATTGTCTGCTTTGTACATCAGTAATGAGTTTAGATGAAGGGGATTAAGAAGTACCAACTTCCAGTTATAAAATAAATCACAGGGATGAAAAGCACAGCATAGGGAATACTGACAATAATATTGTAATAACATTGTATGGTGACAGATGGTACCTACACATATTGTAATGTGTATAATTGTCAAATAACTATGTCATACACCTGAAATTAATATAACATTGTGTGTCAAATATACTTCAATTAAATTTAAAAAATAAAATAAAAGTATAATTTTTATTTTTTTTTAATTTTTTAATTTATTTTTGACAGACAGAATGTGAGCAGGGGAGGGGCAGAGAGAGACAGAAACAGAGAATCTGAAGCAGGCTCCAGTCTCTGAGCTGTCAGCATGGAGCCCGTCACAGGGCTTGAACTCTTGAACCATGAGATCATGACCTGAGCCCAAGTCAGCTGCTTAACCAACTGAGCCACCCAGGCGCCCCTATTTTAAAGAAAAAAATGAGTATACTAGTGGGACTTGGATCATAAAAAAACGAAGCATAACAACAATAAAACTAACCTTGGAACAATAAGGAATTATTACTTTGTAATCACCAAATGGTGTGCTTTAATGACAACAGTAGGCAGGAAATGGTAAACAAACTATCAAGTTGTGAATAGACGAGTCAGCACAGGGCATCATGGTGCCACATGGGAACCATGACTTACTCAGTTGTCTCTTTTATTCAATACTCTATAATGTCTAAATCAAAGTTTCTAATGCATTTTTAAAAATGCAAGTTATAAAAATCTGCAATAAGGTTCTGGATCAGTGGGCCCTGTCAGGATAGATTATAGTTCTGCACAATCTTGGCTGTAACAATATCATGATAAATGGAGAATGACACCAGCAGCCCATTTATCTCCTAAGATTACTGCTTTGATGATATTGATTCTTCCTGTGGATTCTTAGACTCAAGATTATAGCTCAGGTACAGAGATACAATCAGTTTTGTAAAGTATGTTCTTAAAACGTTCCAATTTTTACCTTCTTGGCTATGATGTGCTGGTCAATAGCTACCAAGAAATTAAATTATTGCATATGGCAGTTAGGGATTTTCATAATTAAAAATGTATCTGTTTTGTATCAATTGAATAATAAACTCCCATTCCTAAGTTGTATTCACACATTAATTCAGTGGACATTGTTAAGTATGTGTGTGTGTGTGTGTGTGTGTGTGTATATATATTTCAGGAGATATTAGGACACAGAAAAATTTTAAATACATAAATTGGCCTTCCTGGATTCAAAAAGCTCAGGGACTGTTAGGAGGTAGGAGATGGGAATGTTTGATTAAATGGTGTAATTTGAATCAAATATGATGTAAACAAGAATTATGGAAATATCTAGGTACGAACTAATAACGTGGTTTTTAAAGAACAGGTATAGCTTCATGGGGAGAGGGTAAAAATTGGAATGAGATTTAAAGGAGTTTCCCAGGCAGAGAAAGGGACAAAGAGAATGCCAGGTATAAGATAGAAAGGTAGAATCATATGGAATATTTGGAAATGGCCTTTAGTTCTATGTAGCTAGAATGTATCATATGTGGAGGTAAGCTGATCTGAGAGGGAGTGGGGAGGGGAAAAGGGAGAGGAGAGGAGGAAAAGAGGAAAAGAGGAGAAGAGAGATAGATACAGGTAGATTATGAAGGGCTTTTTATACCATGTAAAAACGTTTTTGGTTTGCTTTTTTAAAATTTTTAATCTGGCAGTTGAGGAGTCAATGAGATACATATTTTAAAACAAGAACCAGAAACAGTGTTTATGATAGATTATATGAGGAAAAAGTTAAACCAGGGGGAGGAGGTAAGGAGGGTGTTGCAGTAATTCAAATTATTGCTTTACATTGCCGTTGAAGGTTGTACCAAAGAAAAGTACATGGAAATTGAAGCAAAAGAATGAATTTAGATGGTATTTTGAGGTAACATCATGAGGATTTGCTTTTTAACAGTTGGCAAAGACGTAAGGAGCTGAGTTCTTCGAGATTATATTTTCCTGACTCTGAGGAAAAGATAATTTTAGGTCAGATATATATATATATATATATTATAATATATATTACATATATATTGTATCTTTTCCATGCAGTCATTTACCAACCATTTCCTGGGTGTCTGTTTTTAAAACAAAGCCTAATGCTATGACTATAATGTAATTTCAACCCTTTGTTTAATGTGCAATTTTTTTCTGGCATTACAAACATAAAAATCTATCAGAACAAATCCTCTAAAAGGTATGGATTTCTAAACAGTGTTTGTAGAAGCATCTGGTCTTCTGATTTAGCAGTTGATTCATTTGGGACCTGTTATTAAAACACAGAGCTTAATCTCATAAAAAAAGGACTGTGTGTTGTTCCACGAAGCGAGTGTTCACGCAGTTCTAACTGAAATGACAAGAGTGAAGGCCATTAAAAAGTAATGCTTGAAATCGATCAGAGATAATGAAATTGCATTGGCTCAAGTATTAATCAATTTTAATAATTGTGTGTTACAATGGTCTTCCAATAAAAAGGCTGTTATTTTCAATTCAGTTCACTTAAGCTATGTCTACATGATTGTAACACAACTAGTTGAAAAGTGTAGCCATTTTCAACACCTGTGCTATAATCTGTTTGTTGGCCCTTTTGTTTTCTTTGCAAATTCCAAAGTAAAACGGAGTTAGCTAATTGGTGGATAATAAAACTGTCTAAATCGACTCTTGTTGTCATAAAGCTATAACCTTAAAAAGTCAGTTTTCAAATAGAGCAAGACTAATTTGGGCCAATAAAAAATTAATCATCTGACAAATGGTGTCTTGATTCATAAGTTTTTCATAAAGGTATAAATTAATTCATTAAAAGAATTATTGATGGAACAATGGGCAGCCCTTCTTCTTTCTCTGATAGTGTCCTTTTTTGCCTCAACTTTTTATGTGATATACAACATTCTTGTGAGATTTAATTCCTTCCAGTTTAGGTTAATGTCTTGTCTGATCCCAAGTGAAGACAAGTATCGGGTGGAACGTTTTCACATAGCACAGGGAAGAAACATTTGCCATGTGTGGTCCTGAAGATGCAGATAAATGTTCACAGGAATATGAAGTGTGTTGGTGAGGGCTGGATCATCACTCTGGTTACATATTTGGCCCTTGCTTAGGTCCTTTAACCCTGGACTTCACCAAAGAATAAACACATATGTAATTTTCTGATTAAAAATTTAAATTTACTTTACTGCTGTCCCTAGTTACCTCTTGGCCCAAAAAGTGGCCTTAAGGAGATTCTTAACCAGAGTTTGGGGCAAGCTAGTGGATAAGAACTTATCTTAGCTCCCTCTTCTGGATAGAGAAGACACAACACTTTCATTAGCGTACTCTAGAGACTGCAGCTGTACCTACAGAATGTCCCTCCTGATTCAGAAAGGTAAGGCACACCCTCTTGGTTGTTGCTTTGTGGGTAGGATCAGGATGGTTCCAACACCCAGTTAAAATTCAAACTGACATTTCCATCAACATCATAATTTTGTTTGTTGTTGTGAGCTGACAGACCTTGACTGTTTTAGTTAATAACCTGGACACTTTCCCTAGGCAGGGCCTCATATCACAGATCCCTGAGCCAGGACAAGCCTGGACTCATGGTGGGCTTTTCTGAGCTTTTCCTCAATCAACAGACTGGTTTGACTCTTCAACTAAACTAGAATGTATTCTTTTCCTTACTCCAGTTCATAATAGAGGCCAGTATTTGGAAGGAACTCCTAAAAGATAGGACAAGCCCCTGCTACTTTTCACTGATTTCTTCTCTTGTCTGTGATCTCTGCATTTCTTTCTGTCCTTTTTTTTTTTTAAACCATCACTGTGGTGGCACCATTGTACTAGTGAAAGGAAATAAGAATAAAAAATTATGCTGTCCTGAATTGGTAGTTGATTAAACTCAGCTTTGTATTGTCAGGGGAGTTAGTAAAGACGTGGGACACACCTTGTGAATGCACTTTTACAAACAATTTTTTGTCATATATAAGCCCCTGACTATACTGATACAAACTTGCATTTGTGATTACCTCAGGACAGAAATGTATGCCCTCTCTGCACCCTAGTTGATTGCCACTTGGCCACTGCAATCAACAGTGATAAGGGTGATAAGGATATGTGATGGGTTGATTGATGCAGTGGAAAAATTTGATTGCATGGATACCAATGAGACTCCTGGATTTCACTTGACTGTGAACCAAGCATTGAATCCTGTCCTCCCTCCTCTCCACCTCCAGGTCTTATTTTTCTTTTAAATGCTCCTGAAAGGTATGGTTAGACATCACAGTATTAAGTCTATCCTTCTAAATGCTTAGGAATAGGTGTGATGAGCCATCAAATATTAAATACCAGCAAAAGTTAGCTACAGGGTTTCATGAAGAAAACTGTTTGGCATATCATTAGACACACACACACACACACACACACACACACACACACACACACAAGAACCTTGAGCACCACTGCCTGAAAACTGGTAGAAATTGCAATCTATTAAGAACTAAAGTTATAAATTGCAAGTCGTCTGTTTAATTTGGTTTGCTTCCTTCTGAGGTTAGGGTTTGGCACAGAACAGCTTTCTCCTTATTATCAATTCCTGCCGTCCCCCCCTGCCTCACATGCACCACACCCACTTTTTGCACCCAGTTAGAAATTTATATGGACATCTTTAAAAGTTACCTTTTAAATATTTGAAACATTAAAAACAAAAATCATTTGGAAAAGCTGTTAAATCAAGAGAAGAATCTAGAATATGGAGATTATTTGTTGATCCTAAGATGCTCAGACTTATGACCGGTGCAAATAACTAATGCAGTTCAGGACATGTGTTAAAGCATATGGATGGTGGTGCTAATAGATATTAGGGCAATGGTCCCAAGTCATGATTTCTGTCATGAAAGCTTTTTAGGTCCCTAGTGCTTGGCACAGTGCCTATCCACAATAGTGTTGAGGTGATCTGTCCAAATAATGATGGTTCTTGACAATGTTCGTGATAACATCATGTTCCTTGTTGCTTAGAGAAAAATGTCCAAATTCCCGATCATGGCTTCAGAGCATGACCTGGCTCCTTTTTCTATTTCTGAATTTCTCCTCCTGTGGCTTTCAGCTGGGCTACCTGCAGTTGTCCAGATGCACCCTCCTGTTTGCTGTCCCTGTGTCCTTGGCACAAGCTGTTGCTTCTGCCTCAAATGCCCTTGTCTGTATGTCTGATGAATACTTATTCATCTTCCAAGAATTGTCAGCTCAAGCATTTCCTCCTCTGTGACTCCTTTCCAACCCTTACCAATCTTCTATCAAACAGCAATGAGCATATTGAATTTTGTATGCTGACAGTATAGTAGTACTGAGTACTTAAATATTATCAATTATTGGTTTTGTTTTCTTCTGCCAGATTGTATGTTTCTTCAGAGTAAGACCATGTATTATCCCATTTTATTGCCTTTTGTCTAATGGTATAATATTTTTTCTAATGAAAGGACATTTGTTCCTCTTAAAGTAAAACATGAAGAGTAACCATCTAAGTACTCTCTACATACAGTTTCAGGTACCTATATTTTTCTGCCGTCTCTCATCTTTAGAGTATTGTTATCTATGTGTTAAGTGGACTGTCCAACTCAGTTCCACTCCTTTTAAATATTTGTCTTCCTTCTCTTACAGGGGTCTCTGCCATGTTAAATAAAAGAACAGAAACAATTGGGACATAATTAAATCCTGCAATCCATATATTCTGTTTTTAGCTTTAAGTAACAGAAAATTCTCTGAACAGTGGCTTCAGCAAATGAAACAAAATGTTTGGGGCCAGGTAGTTAGGGTTGTTGGTTCAGCTGCTCTATGACACCGGGGACCCAAGCACATTGTAACATTGTGTTTGCCAACATCGACATCTTGGAATTCTCATGCTTTTGCCTCGTAATCACAGGAAAGCCACTGCATATCTAAACATCTATGCAGTTAAAGGAGCAAGATAGTAGTGCTAACCACATCAATCACCTTTACCACACTTTATCAGTTACATGATATCATACCTGGTAGAATAAGAATATGTGTCATATGGCACACCCAGACAGAGCAATGTGAAAATTCTAAGAATGAAGAGATTATAACTGATTATAACTTTGTTACATATATATATGTGTATATATATATATATATATATATATATATATATATATATATACACATACATACACACACACATATATTATGTTATATCTAGAAGAAGAATCTTTATGAATTGGTGTGGTCTGATACAGAACTTCAAGGGGAATAAAATGTGAAATAAATTGTAAGAAGATATATATTAAAGTAGAAGAAGAAGCAGTAAAGCTTTGTATTTAGTTTAGCGATCAGTCTTGCAGATTTGGGTTAAGTGTGTCAATGAGATAATGAGGAGTAGGAGCTTGTACAGAGAAACACTGTCGAACAGAAGTCTCTGTGGTGATGGCGATGTTTTCTGTCTGTGATGTTCAGTGTGATAGCCATTAGTCACACATGGCTGTTGAAACTTACAATATGCTGTTGTGACTGAAGAACTGAATTTTTAGTGTTATGCAGTTTCACTTTAAATAGCTACACGTAGTTGGTGGTTACCATACTGCATAGTATGGATTAGAGCACTATGGGCCATGGTAAATTGAATTTGATTTTTAATCTGAGAAAGTTGAAGAAGCCATTGGAGAATGTTGAATAAAGGAGTGACATGACCCAAAGTATATTTTGACAGGATTAATCTACTACTTTGTTGAAAATAGCATGAAGTTGGGGGGGTGGGGCAGGGAGGGAAGGGAGGTTGTTGCACTAATCCAGGTGGTAGATTGTAGCTTGGCTTGCACTAGCATGGCATAAGTGGAAATGATTCAAAGAGGCTGGACTCTGCATATATTTTGAAAGTCACATATACAATGGGATATTATGCAACCATAAAAAGGATGAGATTTTGCTGTTTGCAACAACATAGATGGACTAGAGGGTATTATGCTAAGAGAAATAAGTCAGACTGAAAAAGACAAATACCATGATTTCACTCAGATATGGAATCTAAAAAACAACACAAATGAATAAACAAAAAAATAAAATCAGACCTACAAATACAGAAGACAAACTGATGGAGAGGGCTGAGCAAAATGGGTGAGGGGGAGTGGGAGATATGGGCTTCCAGTTATGGAATGAATAAGTCATGGGAATAAAAGTCACAGCATAAGGAATGCAGTCAATTTTATTGCAATAGTGTTGCAAGGTGACAGATGGGAGTTACACTTGTGGGGAAGGTAGCATAATGTATAGAGAAGTTGAATTACTATGTTGTACACCTGACACTAATGTGACATTGCATGTCAACTATATTCAAGTAAAAAAAATCAAATCAACAGAATTCTCTGATGGATTAGATATGAGATATGAGGGAAAAGAAGTAGCAGAGAATAATTCTACCTTTTTTTTTTTTGGCTTAAGTAGCTAGAAGCATGGAAATTTTATTAACTGAGATGAGGAAGACCAGAAGACCAGCAGAATATTGAATCTGGAACGTGGCAAGTGTAAGATGCCTACTAGACAGCCAATAACATATGTTGAATGCATGATTCAGAATATCTTCACGTTAGTATTATTTAAGATTGTGAGATTAGTTGAGAGCACTTAAGAAGTGAGTGTAGATTGAAGACATGATATGCAAAGACAGAGTCTTGAAGCAGTCCACCAGTGTGTGATGAGGCAGAACCAGCAAAGGAGACTTGGAAGGAACTGCTAGTGAGGTTGGAGGAAACCCAGGATAGTGAGAGTTTTATAAGTCATGGAAGACAAATGTTTAACTATGAGAAAATGTGTTTTTTATGCATTGAAACAAAATGAAAACAATAACAATGAGGTCTGGTGACTGACTGGACTCAGCAGTGTGGGTGGCTGTATATGTAGGGGGGTTGGAGTTATTGGTGTTCTAACAAGCATGGTTCTGGGGGAGTAGGGACATCAAAAGCCTGACGAAATGGACTTAAGAGGGAGTAAATGCAAGAGAGACTAGAAGAGAGGAATTGGTGATAGTGAGGATAGATAAAAGAGGTGATTGATTTAGTAAAAAAAACATGTTTTAATAAATTCTGATTGTGCAGGATATAGGCTTAATTTGATAGAGGCGAAGGGAGAAAAGTACATTTTAAAGTGGACATAATTTCTTTTATTGGTTCTTGGATCGGCTTAGCTGTCTCACTCACTGGACACAATATTGGCAATTTCACTGATTTAGAGCTGTCTTGTTAAGTTTATCAGCCCATCAAACTTGCTTTTCAAAAGTAAGTGAATAATTCCATTTTTAAAAATTCAGTCTTAATTCAAAGACATGTGAAAGGAAAATATTTTCATCTCAAATTAAAAATTACAGGGTATTTTCTGAGAAAAAGTAAATATATATCATAATGGAGAGCTTTATTGCAGTTAAACAGAAACTATTTTTCATCCGCTGTTAAGCAGAACATTTCATCAAGAAAAATGTATTTAATGCATAAATTCATAAAGTTTCCTAAGTTTTACAGATAAAAACATTAAATATTTGCAACTGAAATCTCATACATAGTCTGGATTTATCAAACCTAGAGGTTAAGTAATTTGCCCAAGGACATTCAACTTGATCAATGAACACTGCCTCCCCCTGCCCCCCATGAGCCTCCTGAAAATGGAGTGTGAATTGTTGGTTTTGTCAAAATATCATAGCTAATGTTGTACACGTCTAAGGTAGAAAATTCTTCAGTCAATATGGGTCTATTAGGTGAAATATTAAGTGAAAATGCTGAAAGCAGCCTAAGGAATCCCGGGGTCATTGCTTTCACCTTGGCCTTTCTTAAGTATGTCTCTAGAAACGTTGATCTGTTGGACATTGCTCAGGGACGCTGTTATAGGCACTTTGTCTTCATAGGTGTACCCCCCTCATGAACATATTTCTGGACATCATGACTTATCATTTAGAAAAGGTAACTACGATAAATAATTTTTCTTTCACTCTGTTACCCAATCCCCAGTCCCCACCCAAAAAAGTACCTTGGCTGAGATTATAGATTGCATCATAGGCAGTGGTACCTTAAATGAGTTAGAACTTCTCAGGGAGCCACCGTGGTAATTTCCAAATATTTCTGAAATTTACATAGTAAACTCATTAGTAGTAAAAGGATTTACTTTCAGGGCAACATGGGACGCCTGTGGACATTATAAACTATGTTTACTTGGTCCATAGGAGGGATCATGCAGATATGCCAGGGACAATCCTATTTTATGTTGTTTATGTTGTTGACCATAGTATTAATATTACAGTATTGATAGAAACTGAAGAGGAAGAAATTTATACTTCTTTCAGGTGAACTAAACTTAATTGGACTTTTTAGTGACTCTTATCTGGAAATATTATTAAGTGCTGTTTACATTGTTACATTTATGCTGATTACACCCACTTCAATAATTTGAGTTAACGTTATGTAAAACTTTTCATACTATGTTTACACCCTAAAATATTATGAAAGATATGCAACGTAAAAAGATGAAAATAAAACACAACGTATTAATAAAAATGATACGGTGTAATTATAGATCATCAATTTACTTCTTTATACTTTTATGTGTTTTCCCTTTAAAAAAATTTTTTTTAATGTTTATTTATTTAAGAGAGAGAGACAGAGCATAAGGGGGGAGGAGCAGAGAGAGAGGGAGACACAGAATCTGAAGCTGCAGGCTCTGAGCTGTCAGCACAGAGCCCGACGCGGAGCTCAAACCAGCTACCCGTGAGATCATGACCTGAGCCGAAGTTGGATGCTTAACCGACTGAGCCACCCAGGCGCCCCTATGTGTTTTCCCTTTTTATGCAGTTTGTATTTATAATCACAAAAAACATGAATAGAAATAGATTTTGTGTGGGGTGGATGCATCTATGACTGTAATTATCCCTCTTCTGGGTAATATAGAGAGTTGTCAGGATTACTTTCGTGACCTTACATTATTATTGGAGAACAAAACATAAATACAGGAATATCTTGGAGAATGGCTTAGAGAATTAATATATTAACTATATTATATTTAAAAGATATTTTAACTGAAATGAAGTATTTGCTAGTAAAATTAAGTTCGAATTTTCTGTAGAAGGACAAATACAGGGTTAACTTAAGGTTTTCCAAATTCTTACGTATATTAGGAGCACATTTCAACCATAGGAATAAATGAGATACTGGCCAATAAAGATTGGCTACTTCCAAGAATGATAGGATCATTTGATTAGTATCATTTCCCCAATTTATCATTTTTTCCTCCCTCTTTTGTGTTTTTAGTAGGCAGTTCTAAAGCCTGCCAAGATTTTATCTCTTAGACTTTATTCTGTATTCTCATCATTGCACAGAAATTGGAAAATGTCCTGTTACATTGTTTCAGTTCATTTGGAAACTGAACAGTGAATATAGGGGAATGCAAGGAGAAATGCAGTTTCAATATCAAGATTTAGATATAAATGAATTTCACAAAAAGAAGGGTTAGAGGACTACATTCTTTTCTTTGCTTATTACTCTGACCTGTTAATTTCTTGTTTTTAAGACTCCTGAAGAGTCTTTCTTTCATTTGTGCAATCAGTGTTATGAAACTCCATTAAATGTCATTCTGAATGTTTCTTTTTTATTTTCAGTAGATGTCTAGCTATAAAGCTCCAATGCATTCTTTTCACTTTGGATTCTTTATAATTTCTCTAAATTCATAGGCTTATGGAAGAGACCTTAAATATCATCAAGTCCAATGTTTTACTTTTAGATGACATAATTGAGGTTCAGAAAGATTAAATGATTTGCTCAAGGTCAAACAACTAGTTGACATCATCTTTAGGCACATAATGCAAGCTGTTAATTCCTCAGATAATGACCTATCTGGCATCTGGCTGGTGATTTTCTGGTGTTCCTACAGAGTTATATAAAGTGAAGTTTGGGTGCGTGTGCACATACATATTTGCAGTGAATAGGTCTTATGTGTATGCATGGTTTGTCTATAATCGTAGTTTACTTCTGTTTTGATTCAGTTTCTTTCTGCTCGTCTCTTGTAATATGTGCTCAAGTGCTACGTGACACATTGATAACGAATCTGGACTCCTTGGGAGAATTATCTTAGATAGCTTCAGGGTTACTTGTAGCCAACATTTTACCTGTACTTGCCATTTTTTGTTTTTTTTCCCAGCTGTGAAGGTATTTGTACATGCATTTCTATTGTATGGATGTGATGATAATAGTCCATGTAAGCCATGCACTTAATTCACTGTCAGTGCCATTAACTTCCCAGCTTCTTTTTTGTTCCCTTCCTTGACTGTTTTGTATCTCACAAATATACAACAAACTGTCATCCATGCATTGATTCTATGCATCTGGTATTTTGAGTATGTTATGTTTAATCCTCAAAAAACAGCTAGATATCATTTGTGTTATTTATATCATTAGAAGACCTGTTGAGTAAAAAATATAATGGAATACAAATACAGTATCCTTTTCAGTAATTAACAAAGCTGTCCTGAGATGTGGATTAGGGTAGAGTATTAATTATAAGAGATAAAGTACAATACTGAAAAACTAAGTAGGAAATAATGTAAATTTGATAGTGTACCTCACTTTTCTTTAACACTTTACTACCTTCACCCTAAGCGAGAACGTGATGAATTCCTGTCTACTCCCTTGGTCTTGGCGTGTTGCCATAGTGCTATTTGTTTGTTTGTTTGAACACTGGTTAAATTTAAGTTCAACATCACATGTACAGAAAAGGGGAAGTCTTTTGTTTTCTTTTTAAGTACCCTCTGCACCCAATGTGGGGACTGAACTCACAACCCTCAGATCAAGAGTCAGATGCTCAACTGAATGAGCCACCTAAGCACTCCCAGAAAAGGAAGTCTTAACTAAGTGCCAATTCCCAGAAGTGGTTTACCCTAAGAAATTCCAGTTAGGAATTAGCCTTCAAAAGAGGCAAAAACTTTAAGTATGTCTTTTGTCACTGACCCACATTTCTTTTCTAATCTGGTATGCTTGCTCTTTCACTGATTCCAAGGTAATAAACAACAATAACAACAACAACAAAGAAACAAAACAAAACTATAAACTTATCAGAATAATAAGGCAGAATAAAATTTGGCAAAGATAATTATGATATAGGTCTGAACACATTACAGTTCAAATCCTAAGGCACAAAATATGACTCTATTAAGTAAAAATATGATAGTCTGCATTAACTGATGGCCGTTTTGCCCTTTTCTCTTTGTTTTCATGTCATATCATTGAGATATAAAGTAATTGTTTACTTATGTTGTGTGTAGCTCTTTATTTAACAAATAGATTGCTCCTGTCCTACTACTAATGCAAATAATCAGTTTTGTTCGACAAATAAGATCCCTCAACAGTTTAAACTTCTACAATTACATTCCCCATAAATATTCTAGAGAACAGATTTTCCCATTGAGAGGAATGAGTTAATTCTCAGTTAATGAGAAGAATTCTAACAGAGTATCATCATTACCTGTGAGAGGTTTGTTTCAAATTCATTTAGCATACTTGCTAAGAAAATTGATAATTCATTGTGTTGGGAAGATGAATGAATGCATATATTTCTTTTTACAGTAATGGGAAGATCCTTGAATTTCCTTTGCTAATATCCCTAGGCTCCTCTCAAAGAATGATATGCACACTAGCACATAGAAACAGATTTGTATTGTAAATGTGAATAAACAACCAGTACTATAAACCTTACAGGATTTTTGCAGGCATATGATCACTTTTAATAAACAGCCAACAGTTTAGCTAAATAAAGTGATTAAAAATGGCTGGTTGAAAACAATTCAGTTAAAAAGAAGCATGTATATCTTAAAACCCAATTTCAGTGGTAGCCAGAGGCCCATAGCAGTAATGTCTAGAATAATGCCCAGACCCTGGAGATAATATATTTCAGAACAGAGCCAGTAATTTTTGGAAGATCCAGAAGATTTCCTGTATCTGGAAGATAGAGTAAATGTTAATGAAAGGTAGATGTCTATAGAAATTTGGTTCAAGAAAATGAGTAGATATTTAGGTAATACCAGAAAAAAAAATGGCGGTTGCTCTGAAAGCACCATTTTATGAACCGGGTAAAAATTCAGTCCTGGAGAAAAATGTTAAGACTAAGCCCTGAGAAGCTCATTGTAACAGCATATTAAATACTAGAACCAGAACTTGCCATAGGAAAAGATGCTGAAAAATATTTGCAGACCCAGAGTTCAGTTGTTATGGGGGAAGGAGTGGGAGTACTGGACAAAAGCAAGCTAGCTAAAAAGCGCATCTTTGACATTGGTAACCAGTGTGAACCAACTTGTTAGGCTGAGGAGAGAGAAGATAAGGTGTTGTGGAGAGTGAGAATATCCAAGGGGCCAGAGCCTCTGTGTTCTGAAAGAGCCAAAGTAAGCTATTTTAATTCAAAAGGAAAGGAAGCCCAAGAGAACACAAACACAAAGCTTCTGCAGGATACAAGTCAGGGTGTGGCGCCAGGAGTTTGGAGCTGACCTGAGGGGAGGCAGGCAGCTCTAAGGCAGTTGTCAAAATCTTGTGTGTATTTGGTGTGTGAGTGTGTCTACCTCAAATGGTTGTTGGGCATTCTTCAACAAGATGGACGAAGCTCAATTCTCCCCGTGCTTTCCGTCTCCCTCAAGAGGCAGCACTGAGGCTGCAGGTACAGGTAAGTAGTCCCAGATGTAGACTGGAGGTTGATTAGGGGACTCAGACCCAGGCAGGTTGTGAGGGAGGGTGAGAGACAACTTTCCTCTATAAAAGTGAAGTTGATCCGCTTTAAGCCATCTATAATTGCATACATGGTGATGCACATTTTTATAGGCATGTCTGAAGAGAAAAATCAAAATGTAGCCTTCTCTCTCTCTCTCTCTCTCTCTCTCTCTCTCTTTTTTTTTTTTTTTTTTGGTCTGTTGATGCAAAATGGGCTTTTCACAGTAATGAGGCTGTTCTTCAAAAATGACCTCATACTTTAAAATCTGCTACCAATTAAAGGTTTGATTGATGTAGGGCAACATTATTTAGCAGATTTACTTTCTGAAGAGTCTGGTGTGACTACCAGCTTTGGCAGTTAAAAGTCACAGTGACCTTGTATTTGCATAAGTCAGTATAAATTATGATGTTTATTTGGAATGATTCATCAAATAAGGCTTTGTTTTTAAAAATAATTCCTGGCCCTCCCTCTCTATCCCTCTCCCACTGCCTCTCCTTCTCCCTCTCCCTCTCCCTCTCCCTCTCTCTCTCTCTCTCTCTCTCTCTCTATATATATATATACATATATATATACACACATACATATATGTATGTATATATATATTTGTATGTTACAAATATATATGTATATATACATATATGTATGTATATATATGTGTGTATATATATGTATATACATATACATAATACATATGTATATGTATATGTATACAATATGTATATATATATACATAATACATATATATACACACATATATATACATACATATATATGTATATATACATATATATATTTGTAACATACACATATTCAAACACACACATGTAAATGTATCTTTGGTGGGCAAGAAGAAATGTTTATGTAAGGGAATTCCCTTCATAAACCCCCAGTCAAGCTTTTGTTCTGGGAGCGTAACTACAGAATTCATAGAAACTGACCCCTTATAAAATGATTAACAGTACTAACAGATTATAAAATCTAGGAGTCTTAAGCATATCTCTTTCTTCTCTATTAAAGAAAAATATTTCTCATTACACAATAATAGCCTTCCATTATTGAAAATTTTAAAAAATTTAAAAAAATTTAAAAATATGAATATAGAAAATAAAAGATATTCACAATACTCTATTGATGTTTTCTTTGCACAAGTATTCATACTTCAAGGAAAAAATAATATCCATATTAAAAATTATTTTACCCAGTTTATTTAACCTAATTTTATATCATTACATTTTTATAACACATTCTTCCTAATTGTATTTTGACTTATTTATGATTTATAATGGTTGCATACTATATTGTAAAGCGACATAACATAAACTATTTAACCCTTATTACTGTATCTACAAATTATCTACATTTTTTGACCTTATAAATGTTACTTCTATAAAGGACCTTGGGCATAAAATATATTTCATATTTAGAATTGTTTCTTCAGACTACATTCCTACAAACAGGATTACATGATCAAAAGTTGACCCAATTATTTTTTAATTAATTAATTTTTTTTACTGTTTACTTTTGAGAGAGAGAGAGTATGAGCAGGGGAGAGGCAGAGAGAGAGGGAGACAGAGGATCCAAAGTGGTCTCTGCACAGAGAGCAGAAAGCCCATTGCTAGCGCACTCATAAACCGTGAGATCATGACCTGAGCTGAAGTCAGATACCTACTGACTGAGCCACCAAGTCTCCCCCTCTGTTTTTTTTTTCTTTTTTAATGTTTATTTTGAAAGAGAGAGAGAGAGCACAAGTGTGTGCACAAGCAGGGGAAGAGCAGAGAGAGAAGGAGAGAGAGAATCCTAAGCAGGCTCTGGCGGTCAGCTCAGAGCCCCATGTGGGGCTCAAACTCACAAACCATGAGATGATGACCTGAGCTAAAATCAAGAGTTGGACACTCAACCAACTGAGCCACCCGGGTATCCCTAGGTTGACCCAATTCTTGAAATTCTTGAAAAAATTGTCAAATATCATCTTTCCAAAAGAGGATTTAATTGTTTTACTAATTTCACTCAATTAGAAAATGTTTTCTTTAATTTTTTCTCCAAATGTCTGGGGGTAAGGGAATATGCCTAGAAGATTAAGTTGTATAGAGATAGCTAAGAGGATCTCAAGGCTGAGGATGGAGTGAGAAGCAAATGCGAGAAGGCAAAATAAATGTGAGAGAAGACTGGGGCACTGAGGTTCAATAAGTCAAAAAGAAAATCTAGCAGATTGTCCCAGTTTGTCTTAGAACACTGGGTATGGAGACATGGAGACCAAGAGAAACTTCCAAATAGTGAATGGATGCCGAGAAGAGCTAACATGGGCTGTGGGCAAGCACTCCAAGGTCCTTGTCCAAAACCCTGGGACCAGGTATATTTGGATCCAAAGGTTGTGGAATTTTTAGATTTTTTTTTTTTAAGATTTACATACTGTGGTAATATAGTACACAATGTCCCCACTGGGTTTTGGGTAACACAGGTAATAAAACTTATTAATATTTTTGTAGCCAAACATTTAATTCTTTGTGGGACATCTTAAAATTCCAAATAGCCTAGTGTCAGTAACGATGAAGTTTTGCCCCCAAATGATTGCACTGCCAAGTTACACAAAATAGCTTTGGTTTCCAGAACATTTTGGATTTAGATAATGTGGATAAAAGATTGTAAATGTGAGTGCTTAAGTAGGTAAATTATACAGCAGGGTTTAGGTAACTTTTTTAAGGTTTTTTTTTTTTAAGAAATAATGGAGGTTTTATTTCCTTTTAGTTTTTATTTTTATAAATAGTTTTTGAAAATTCATACAAATTAAGTATTTTAAGTGTGTTTTGTTATAAGAATCAAAATATTTTTTTTCTCTCTCTGAATTTTCCTATCCAATGAGATATTAAAAACAAACATGAATCTTCCCTTTGACAATCAGGGACATTTTGTCTGAAAGTCTTCTGGTGGAAATTAAATTTTCCAAGCAAATATTTTGATTAAATATTTAGATGATTGATATAAATTATAATATTTAGGAAGAAGATAGGTAGATTTACCCTCAGATTTATTCATTTTGTTGATGATTAATGCTTTTCTCCTGTTTAAAATATACTCATGTTCTGATAATAATAAAGCATTGGATATTTGTGTACTACGTGAAACAGTGACTCAGTGAGAGAATGATATTTGAATTCCTTTTACTTTGTCATTTATATTGTGGAAATGTTCTTTTTTCCCCCTCTTTATACATACAATTTGATCTTTCTTAGAAATATAAAAGTCATCATTAGCAGATAAGAAGGATAGAAACATACAATCATAAGCCTAGAAGAGGTAATTTATTTCTTATGTCTCTGCTTTTCAAATAGATAGTTCTCTATCTACATTATTTCAAATGCTACAGAGATGGTGATTCATATATCTTCCCTTGGTATCATTTTCTTATATTTCATTATTCATATTCAGAGAATTTTGTTCAACTTCTAACCTAACTCATTCTTTCTGTAATTTAAATTCATTACCTCTAACCCTGTCTTCATTTGAAACAGAGTGTTTATCACCAAATTATATCTGTTCTCATGTTTAAAGATTACATTAGGCTTCAAATTTCATTTCTCCATAGTAAAAAACATTTTCTTAAAAAAAAATATGTGTCACAAGTTACTTCTGTGCCATCCTTCAGTTGGGTCAAAAAAAAAAAGACACAACAATATAATAAAAAAGTAACAACAAAAATAGTGGAAATTTATGATTCAGTCAACTGTATTTATCTAGAGCTAATCAGGTGGTAAGGTAATCAAGAATAAACAAATGAATAAATTAAATGACATGAATAGATGGGACATGAGTCTATCCCCTAGTGGCTTACAGTCTAACAGAGAACATTATATGGGTAAGTGAAGGGATTTAAAATCAGACAAATCTAGGTTGAATCTAAATTCTGTCTCTTATCTACATGAGAACTTTATCAGATGACTGAAAGCTTCAGTGCCTAGTTTCTGAGTAATAATTGTAAAAACCTAGGAGGATCCTTGTGAAGATTAAATTGAGTTAATGCATTCCAAGTGCCTAATTCAGTTCTGGCCCTTAGTATCAGGTATAAGTTATAAAAGTAACCATTTATTCATGAAAAAATATTTAGTATCTATTAGGTGTCGGGTATTTATGTGAGTCTGGAGGATGAATTCTGCATAAGATCATGCCCTATCCTCAGAGAGTTTATCGTCTATCGGGAACATTAATTACAAAACAGGGAACTACTCCATATTTTAATGAGGGCAAGACAGAGAACTGCAGATGCAGATTAAAGAGATGCCTTAAATCATATTGAGGGGTCAGGGTTAGCTCTTTGACAAATTGACTGAGATCCTAAGGGCGAATGGGAAGTAATGGAGCAAAGAAAACTGATTAAGAGTGTCTAGCACAGAAGGAAAAATATATGCCAAAGAGAAATGTACTATTGCACAATAATTTCTGGGGATTAAACTATAATCCTAATGGGATTGTGAACATAAAGGGAGTAATGTAAGAGAGGATAGAGAGTTACACAGGAGCCTGATCACAAGGGGGGCTGTCAGCCATGGGAAGAAAGTTGGCTTTTATGTAAAAGTCAGTGGACAGTTACTGAAGTATGTTTATGGAAGAAAAGAGAGACGAGTGGGAGCAGATAAGTATATAGATGTGGTGGCACAAGTTCAGGAAGTTCCTGTCTTATACCTTGCATTTTCTCTTTGGAGTAAATCAGTTGCTGAGGATGGGGTAAAAAGGAGACAAGGGATAATGGAGTAGGTACGTTTCAGAAGAGTGGAGAATTTTCCTAAATAGCTATAATTGAGTTTGAATTGACAATAGGATCATAGAAGGATCATGGAGGAAAAAATTGAAATTAGGTGTCCATAAATATGTGGTATGGTAGATATTGAGGTATACTTTTCCAGATTGCCATTCTAGGAGGGATTGCTGCCCGTGTACAGGGAGTGTGTTCAGCCTATGGCCCCTAATTGTCAGCTCAGTCTTCTTTAGCTCCAAAAAGCAACTCCCTTAATAACCATTTTGATTTTCCTTGAGTCTAGAGAAACTGCTGAAAAATGTGGTGATATCAACCTGAGAATTTGTGTCACACTATTTTTTTTTTCCCAGCACTTCTCGATTGGCCACATTCAGATACAGATTAGGTGTACCACTAGGTGTCATATGGGGTCAGGAATCTGTCAGGTAGGTGAGTCAGAGAGACATCTGAGGATATAGGCAAAAGATAGATCCAAGTGATGGGTAGGTAGTCTACTTGGTCATAGAGAGGACTGTCATGATAGGAGATGCCTAGCAGAGAGTAGAGGTCCAGATGATTCCATGAACTGGGACTAACAGTGGGAGTAACAGAGCTTGACTGAGACATGCGACATGAACTATTCTTAAAAAATGTTATACAGGGGCGCCTGGGTGGCGCAGTCGGTTAAGCGTCCGACTTCAGCCAGGTCATGATCTCGCGGCCCGTGAGTTCGAGCCCCGCGTCAGGCTCTGGGCTGATGGCTCAGAGCCTGGAGCCTGTTTCCGATTCTGTGTCTCCCTCTCTCTCTCTGCCCCTCCCCGTTCATGCTCTGTCTCTCTCTGTCCCAAAAATAAATAAATGTTGAAAAAAAAATTTTAAAAAAAATGTTATACATTTATTACAATTTAGAAATCTAACGTTTTGTAAGAAAGTATAGATAAAACTGTTGTACTGTTTAGAGAGGGTTGGGTAACAAATGTGTTTCTTCATTTCACAAATGGAGAAACTGAGGCATGGAGTTAAGTGATTGGTATGAGGCTCCTGGTAAAGGAATCTGGATTTAGACCCAGGAGTCTGCATCCAGAGGCAACACTTTTTTTTCTACTATGCTCTATAGCCTCAATTCTTTTTTTCAAAACACAGTTTGAATAATTTCTCATGGATTCATTGAACCTATGTCAGGTAGTATTTGCAGTTCTATCTCATTCAGTATTTTATGGAGACAAGTGGGTTCTATGGATAGGTCTTCATTTCACTCAATGAGGGTGATAAATCTTCTGTTAATATTTGATTCTCACATGATTTTGGTTATTGGAAAGGTATTTTAACTTGCCAAATTCTATTTTAAAAGAGGTATGAATACCTGTCATTAGTATATCTCTTCATCTATGCTATAGAATATTTTTGTACTCTATGTCACATTTTAGCTTTTGATAATGCATGATTATGTGTATATTGAAAATTCTTTGTTTTAAAATATATCTTTAAATTGGATAATTTTATTCTTTCTAAAGGAAATAATACAGTCCTTCCAGCCTGGGAGATTTGCCTTAAAAAAATCTGACAGTGAATACTACCACAATGTATTATGTGACTTTGGGCAAGATACTTGCCTCAATTTCTTCCCATAAAAGTGTAATACCTTGAAGAGTCATAGCAAGAACTAAATAATTATCCATACGTACATACTCATACCACACACACACACACACACACACACACACACAAATACACACACAGTACCTAATATGCATTCATCCTATCCTGCAGTAGGTGGTCAATAAATGTTCTCCACATTTTTAAATGTTTATTTTTGAGAGAGAAAGGGAAGGAGGGAGGAAGGGAGGGAGAGAGAGACAGAATCCAAAGCAGGCTCTATGCTGTCAGCACAGAGCCCGATGTGGAGCTCGAACCTATGAACCATGAGATCCTGACCTGAGCTGAAGTGGGACGCTTAACCAAATGAGCCACCCAGGTGTCCCTGTTCTCCATGTTTTAATACAGTCAAATACTCAGCTATGTTAATCCATGCAAAGAAAAGTTTCAATGATATATATTAGACAATAGCATTGGTTATTCTCTTTGATTCTAAAAATCAATTCTTTCCACTGAAAATGTTTTTATCAGGGTATGCTTTTTGCCATTTCTGAAAAGAGACTAGCTGCAGAACTGCTCACTCTACCCTGTGCCAGAAATAAATAGTTGACAAAAACAGCATGACTTTGTTTGGCATCTCAGTATATATTAAATATTAAGAGTTCCAGTAATTTAATTGTTGATGTTAGGAAAAAGAGAAAATAATAATCTAGCACTCACATTTCAAAGTCACTTTTGTAGAGAAGCTAGTATTGAATAAGGGAGGTACTTTTAAAATTGGCAAATATGCTTTATAGAAAATAATTCATCAAATCCCAAAGTACCTATAAATAGAAGAATGTCTGGCACGTGGAAGGCACTCCATAGGATTTGGGAAATAAATGTGTTAGCAGTTGGGTTTGTTTCTTTTAATGATATAGAAGCTCCACTCAGTGATTATCTCCTTGCCTCATGACATACAGTTAGTAAATAGTGGAGCTGGGATTCAGCCTCAGCTTGTTTAACATCAAAGCTGGGGTTGCCTCCACTACACCATACTAGCTTGCTGTACTCAATACATTATTGTAGAAACGATATTGATTTTTTGTCTTCATGCAAAATTAAAGGAAGTTTTCGTAAATTCTCATTAAGAGAAAGTAAACAAAAGTATATGGAAGAAATTTTAAAGGAGCTTAAAAGAATTTAAAGGAGTATCAAAAATATTAGATCTCGGGGCTAATTTTTCCTTAGATCGTTCTGAAATCTGAATCTTAAGTTCTTACTGAAGACTTAGAAAACACTTTCCTTCTTGAATGGTGAAAACTAAGAATCAGCCAGCGTGGCATGCTATTACAAGCTGGAATTAATTCTAAATTCCAGCTTCATGGAATTTTAAATTATGCAGAGTTGAAAGGGAGAAATAGAACCTAGGTTAATTAAGCTTCATTCTTGTAATTTTTAAGGTAGCAGCTTTAAAAACCTTCCAGCCTAAGACTGGCCAGACAACAGGGATTAGTTATTGTAGACAAAGCCATTCCATCAATGGATACACTTAAATATATATAGATATAGATATAAATATAGGTATATATATAGATCTATCTATCTATCTATCTATCTATAAGTATCAAGGTGAGCTTGTGTGTGTTTATTTTTTCTGATTATAAAAGTAATAGATACTCCTGTAAGAAGTCTTTATATTGAAAAAATGTAAGGAATGAAAGTAAAACCCTTTCATGATTACACAATCTAGAGCTAGATGTTGTTTTTTTTTTATTTTTTAATGTTTATTTATTTTTGAGAGAGAGACAAAATGTGAGTGGGGGAGGGGCAGAGAGAGAGGGAGACACAGAATCCAAAGCAGGTTCCAGGCTCTAAGCTGTCAGCACAGAGCCCAATGCAGGGCTGGAACTCGTGAACCGTGAGATCATGACCTGAGCCCAAGTCAGATGCTTAACCCACTGAGCCACCCAGGTGCCCCTGGAGATAGCCACTGTTAACACCTTTGACTGTGTCCTGGGTTTGTTCTTAGCAAATGTGATCCTGGCATGAAGAATCATGCTATGCGCATAATTGAATGTGCTCCTTGTTCCACTTATGTTTTTCCTTTGTGTTTTTGGAGAGCTCTTCATATTAATTCTCTAAATTCTTGATTTCACTTTCTCTAGCACCCATTCTGGTATTTAATGATTTAATGTTGATTTTAACTTTGCCATAGTGTTTTTAGATTTCTTGTCATTTTTGCTAATTTTGTTAAGTATTCTTTTAATCTCAGTCTAGTGCCTGATCTCATGCAAAATTGCAAAATTTAAAAGAGACGCTGTAATTTTGTATGATTTCAATACAGTCATTTCAAAGTCCTTCACTAATTGGTATTAAGCCTCCCCCCCATATTCCCTTTTTTATTCACTGACATGCTTTCTTTACTGTATTTACTGCAGTATTTTTTCATGCACATTACATTTTAAATCTTTTAATTCATCCTTGGCAAGGGAGGGATTTTTGAGGATCTACTATTTGCCAATAGGCAGGATAATTTCTCTTGGGCCCCTTACACTTTACTTAGGTGGTGCCAAAATTTCTATAGCCAATGTTTACCATGTTTTGATGACTCTCATAAATCAGTGTTGATTTAATCCCTCTATAGCAATATTTTCTGTGCCTATTTAACTATTAATCTCTCTTTAGCTAAGTTACTCATATCTCTCCAATTTAGAAAAAAAATATGTTCCCAGGTTACATACTTAGTGTAGCATTCAACGGATATACACACACTAAAAGATGTAGATGTTAAGGACTTTGAGAACAGATTATCTTCAGAATTAACAGTTAGCTTTATCATTTCTGAGTTTAGAGAGCAATGGATAATAATTACTTCTTACCAGGAAGGAAATGATTTTTTCTTCTTTCATTTGATATTTATTGAACCTATATTTATAAATCTAGACTCAAAGATAAAGCTATTTAGACTGAACTAAGGAACTTACTTAGTTCTTAGCTAATTTAGTGATAACCTAAGCATTAAATTTTGTATTACTATCTTAAAACCCCTCTGTAGTTTTTTACCTGAATTATTACCGTTGCAAAAACGCATATTTCCTACTAGTTTTGCAGAAAATAGGTTTGACAATAATGGTTTGCTGTTCCTTATCATAATTAAAGCATTATAAGTTTTTTTTTGAAAAAGACATTCTAGGGGCGCCTGGGTGGCTCAGTCGGTTAGGCGGCCGACTTCGGCTCGGGTCACGATCTCGCGGTCTGTGAGTTCGAGCCCCGCGTCAGGCTCTGTGCTGCCAGCTCGGAGCCTGGAGCCTGTTTCGGATTCTGTGTCTCCCTCTCTCTGACCCTCCCCGGTTCATGCACTGTCTCTCTCTGTCTCAAAAATGGATAAACGTTGAAAAAAAAAAAACTTTTAAAAAAGACATTCTAGAACAGTTCTTCCTACCATTTCAGAGAATTTTGAGGTTGTTTGCAGGGCATCCTCTCTTTTGACAAATATAATAAAGTGGCTATTACACTTCCTTTTTTATCATCTCAGAAATAGAGCTAAAATCAAGTACTGACTGACTCCTGTGGATGTGGAAATTGTTTTATATGTTTTTGTAGCATACAGATTGGATTAATGTAATTCTCTGTTTTCACCTTTGTCAGAATTCTCATTGTAAAAAATGTGACACATACTGTATTTGGTAATAAGTATGATTCATGGCTCCCATGGGATAGTTAAAAATCTCACCAGCTGAAGTCTCTCTATTGGTTTATTATTATGAACTGTCTTAAATTTTAAATTTTCCACATGTGTGTTTGTTGACTCACTCTTCATACAAAATAAGTTATGTTCCACTAAAATTTATTTTAGATAATTATTAGATCATGAAGACAGTCTCCAGCCTACCCAGAAACAAGAGAAGGACTGTGGAAAACAATGCTGAATGGTCTGAAATAGCATCATAATGCCTTTCCATAACCTTGATGGAAAAATGAATAAATACCAGTCTTGTGCTTATTTCAGCTTTTAGTTTGAGTTTTTCCCTGTCTGCCCTCTGGTGGGACTACTAATAAATAAATGGCAAGCTAAAATAATTACCAGTGAGAGAATGCATAAGAAAAATATCAGAGAAATGAGATTCAGAGTTTGCTTACCTCACTTTACAAAGTAAAGCATGCTACATGTACTTCTAATGGGATGATGGATCAAGTTGATTTTGAAGAATGAATGACTTCAATCGCAAGAACTGAGTAATAAAAATAATGTACATGACTCAAAGTTAATATTTTCCTTCATTTTGTGTGTGTGTTCCTGTAACTATTTGATGACAGAATAGTAGCAGAAAAACCAATCGCTTACCTATTTTGCTGTCTGTAGGCTGTCTTGATTTTTCCCTTTTTGAAAAAAAAAGATTTTTTTAACTGAATTTAATTAAATTATGATTTACTGACATCAGATAGACACATTCTTTTTCATGATCTGAAATGGATCATTTATTTAATCATAAAAATGCACATAAAGCAAATGACTTCATTTTAATATAGTTCCTGAGTTATTTGAATTTGAGTAGATCTTGATAAGTAGAAGCACTGATTTTGTCTGTGGCATCCTTTAGGAAAAGGTCAACTAATATCTTTTAAAGTAAATTTAGAGATAAGAGAAATTTGTTTTCAAATCTTAGTGAAACATAGATATTTTACATTTAATTTCTCAAAAAAATTTATGGTTTTTAACTTTCAATTTACTCAAATAAAGAAAAACAAAACCATGGTTTTGTAAGTTGAAGCCTATTTGAACATCAAAAAGGAAGAACAACATCAAATTGTAAGAATTCCATTCAGTTTTAGGAAATACTCTATTAAAACTCACTACATCATCTAAGTGACATTTTAATGTCTTCCTAACACTGATAACATTATGTAACTGACATTGCACAGTCTACCTTAAAACATTAACTTTGCATTTTTTTCTAAAAAAACATTTATTTCCATTGTTACAAAATCTTAGTTGCCATGACAGTAGGATGTCATTTATTTGAAGGAAAATGGTGACATATTTTTGGTGTATAATTATTTTCATTTTTTATTAGTGATATTAAACATTTTAGTTTTTATTCCTTCCATGTAAACATAGCTATAAAAATGTCTATCAGTAGCACCATAGTGGTGGCTTGAACCTACATAGATTCAATCCATCATTAGAAAAAATCATTTCTTCCTTTTGAAGCAGGATTTGTGTGCTATGGTACTTAAAACCTCGGACTCCAGAAAGCCACCTGCTTCTGCTGAGGTATTCAGACAAAGACTCTTGGAAGCTGGCCAGGTTTGTGCAATGCTCAAACCCATTGCTTACGTGTTTGACAGTAACATCTGGTAGCACAGATGCTGAATTCTAGAGAGCCATAATTATCTTTGAGAGAAAGGAGAAGTTGTCTTACTGTTATTATCATGCTCCTACTGCAGGTATTAGAAAGAGGCAATCATTTTGTACTTCCCCGCCAACATGTTTTCTCAGTTTTGGAGATGAAATTTCTAGATCATGTACAACATTGAGATTAAGAATCATTATGTGTTTTTAAGTGATACAAAGGTTCCAAAAGAGCATAAAGGATGTGATAAAAATGTTTTGTTGTTTCCAAAGTGCCTGTTCAAAAGCCATTGAGCTAGGTGCCAAAAACTCATAGGCTAGCCTATTCAAAGAAAAGTTGGTGGCAATACCCTCTCTTGGTTTCACACTGTGTCCTTGAGACACTCATAAATAAGACTGTCAGATTTTGTACCAATGAAAGGAGCTTGTCTTAGCTTTGTTTATCACAACTGTTAAGAATTCCCTTTTCCCATTTTTCTCTCTGACAGATTATTTTTAAAAAGTATATGACAGGTGGCAGTGCATCTGTATGTTGATTATCTTTTAGAAGCAATATCTTATATACTCAGAGCACCCTCAAAATAATGGTCTGGAATTTCTTGATAGCCTTCACCTCTAGGACTAAGAAATTGCAATTTTTGATTTGGTAACTCATAGTAACATAGCATAGTAACTCATTTAGATAGCCTGCCTTAATTTGAACCAGTTTGCCAGAGTTAATGGGAACAGGTAATGGGCATTTTTAAGGAATACAAAGATGATCAGGGTAGGCATGTATAAATTTTACTTTTCTGTTTCTCATTCTGAAGATCTGAATACAAGGCTGTCATTCATTGATATATGTATTCTTTGCTTCATCAAATATTAATGATAGCCTACAATGTGTAAGGCATTCTGGTAGGTGCCAGACACACATTAGTGAATGAAACTGACATAATCCCTGACTTCCTGTGGTGTACAGGTTATTCACAAGAGTTACAAAACTCAAATGCCTTTAGGGCCAAGCAGATAAAGCAAATGAGTGAAGCTGTGAATATAAACCGATAATTGGGGAAGCTGTTGCTAAAGGAGAGTGAATATTCTACTGGACAGAATTCAAATGCAAAATATATTTAAACAATCAGTCATACCTTTGGGAAAGAAAAAAAGAGAAAGTTGCACCCAGAGTGTGAGCACTTCATGTAGCTCTCTGCTCATGAGTTTGAGTTTCTTGTAATGAATCAGCATTGTGATGCCCTAGCAACTTTGAGAACTGTATCTACTTCTGTGAGCTGATTCTTCCACCTATCATGTATCATGTCATCAACAGTGTGAAGTCATTGCCTGGGAGAAATCAGCTACAGGGACCAGGGTGAGGATTTAAATTCCTGTTCAGAGAACAACTAAATTATACATGGCTGAGTAGGCAGCTACTTTAGGCACTGTGGGCTTGACATGGATTGGTGCCCGTGTTGATCAGGTGGGGCTGCTGTCTGCTCTGGTGAGGTGCAGCAGTTCTAGCTGACATTCTTCTGGTTTGCTCTGCTGACAATGGCTTTTCTGCCATCAACATCCTATTTATTGTTCTATAAACTGGGAATTGTCTTCCATTCATAGCAAATACTTCATCCTTCAGAAAACAAACTATCATGATATTACTTTAAGGTGAATGCAGGTCAGACTTCCTTCAAGTTAGAAACCACTTTATTTTCTTGATTCAGCATGGTAGCAAAATAAAGGAAAGAAAAAGTAACATCTCAAATAGTAACAGTTTGACTATACACGCGATATATAAACATACCGCTCTACCATATATTATATGAATTACAAAATCTATGCAAAAACCAGAAATCTTCAAAAGGTTGAAATGGCTTACTATTTCATTTGTACACTTTAAAAAATTGTCATCCATATGCCACACACAAAGGGCTAAAAATTAGATCATCATCATCATAAATAATAACAACAACAATAAAATAACAAATACTAACATTTATTGAGTGTTTATTACTTTCTAGACACAGTTAACATCAGAGAAATTGAGCAAAGTAATTACCAAATATATTTTCTAACTTATTTTAGTATAAAATAAAATTGTTAATGTCTACTCTATTGCCACCATTCTTTTTCATCATTTAGCAGATTAAAAGTAATGTCCTCCTTATAGTTTGTATTTGTTTTTAATAGCTGGTGTCAATTGGGTAATGCCTCATTACTCTTCTAGTGTAAGCCGGATTTTTTTTATTAAGAATTTATAAGCATGACTATATTGTAGAAGGTTATCAGCAGTAATTTCCAAAGCTTTGAACACAAAAATCAGCATAAGTTACATGATAAAGAGATATAGGTTTCTATAATATATATAGGAACTTTCCGCTATGTTTCTAATATCATGGAGCTAGTATTTTTGCTCTTGTCTCTTGGAGGCCATCCCATGATAAACTAAACCTAATACAAATTTGTTCCATAGTTTAAATTATCAGAATATACTGAACAAATGTTAGAAACTTTTTTGATGATTTTCCTCTGTAATGGTAAACAATAAATTAGGACTCTGATACTCATAGTATATGGATATATATTCCTAGGGAGAATTAAAGAAAACTGATATATCAAAAATATATAGAAGTAAAACAAGGGTGTTCTGGTGATGAGAAAAATAATATGGATATTTAAGAATTGCTATAGTATGTTTAAATTAATATATCAAAATAGGTTCCCAAGTAAGTTCTCATTGAAAATAAATTTTTAAAGGTACCTAAAGGAGCCATGAGATTTTATTTAAAACAGAAATTACACATTCACAAGTATAAACTTCCTTCCAAGCTTGAAATGCAAATACATGAATATCCTTATTGTTTCAGTTTATTGTTTGAGAACCTATGTGTCTTATTAACAGGAAGTATACCATTATCTCTTAAAGATCTTCTTCCTGCTGGATTGCCCCAAACCTTAAAGGTTTACACAATTTGAAGGGTATCTAGCTTTTCCAGTCAATGGGGAAAGAAAGGGGAGCCTGTTTTAACCATTCTCTAGCTGCTTTTGCTTTTTTGTACCATGTCATGGCAGTGTTAAAAACTGGGCTGTCCTGCTAACAAATGAAGTGTCCTGGTGCATTGAGATGTCCCCCACCAGAACAATTTAAAGACCCCCTGACTCCACAAATGGGCAACTGTACCTTTCAGTCTAACAGTAGAAATTGCCCTGTGCACAGATCCTCAGGGCAGACCCATCATTCTATATGGCATTTTTGATTCGCATGTGAAGCTTTGCCCATGGGTGACACTCTACTAGAGGGGGAATGTGTCATCACTGGATCTGACTTGTCCCATATAATATAGCTAGAACCACTGACACTGGGTGAGTTCTAGGATTCAAGTAGCATTGAATTTTAAACATTTAAAGAAAAACTACTTAATTATATCCTTTATTGTGGAAAGAGATCACCACTCAGTATCCACAATCAAAAAGTGATGGGGCGCCTGGCTGGCTCAGTCAGTAGAGCATGTGACTCTTGACCTAGGGGTTGTGAGTTTGAGCTTCACGTTCAGTGCATAGATTACTTAAAATATTTAAAAAAATAATCAAATCAAAAAAAGTGAAATAGAGAGTTATGAAGTCAGCCATAGTCTTGTTGAGCAAGGCAGACTTCTGATCTCATTTGAATCATTGGTGAGTGGATTAAAGGCATAGTAAGTTAAGTAGGCCTTAGAAGCTTGTCCACTGGACTGAGTCTATTGCTAATTGGCTGACTTTCAAATGAGGCTATCACTGATTGGTTGGCTTATAGAGTCTGTCCACAGAACTGAATTGATTGAAATTTTAAGACTAGTTCTAAAGCTAACCAACAATTAGACTTTTCCTAGAAGTGTGGGAACTTTTTAATGCTTATTTCTTTCCCACAACTAATTTAACTTCCCACCTTATTTAGGCCAAATCTTCTGAGGGAATTTGTTTGAAATTATTCAGAATGACTCTTCATTGGAAGAAGTCTCCAACATGACTGACTTTTCCAACAGGTAGTTCCTAGATAATTCCAATATACCTATATTTCTGGGGACAAAAGAATGCCTTTAGCAATTTCAAGGTGATTTTGTGGTACATATATCACTAGAAAAAATACTATAAAACTTTGATTTTGTATCTGCTGCATTGTCCCACCAGATTATGAAAACTGAATACATTAATTACAAGCATAATAATAGGGTAAATCATCTGTCTACTCTAGGAAGATAAATCTTAATTCTTCTAGAGATATCATAGTATTTTCATTAAGAACACAGATTTTAAAGGACAGTTTATCTACTAAATGACCTCAAGAAACTTATTGAACCTTTCCATGTCTCTCTTTTTTCATTTGTAAAATGGTGGTGAAATATTACCTTTGTCACTGGGTTGTTTTTAGGAGTAAATGAATTAATATGTGCAAAGTATTCAGAACAGTCTTGGTACATAGTGCTATATAATGATAAAGTGTGTGTGTTTGCTTTCATTATTGTTAATATCATAGACTAAGAAATTATTTCTCATCTGGAGGGTTGAAAAGAAAGGGAAAAAGCTTTGTAATTTGTCATCATGTTTGCTACATTTTTCTCACTTCTGAGGAACAATGTGGGATATCTTTGACACCTAAACTCTGAAGAATTGAGAATAAAGATAAATTAAACAAAATGTAACAGAAGGATCAAAGTCCCAAATATCTATTTACCTCTGATGAAAACCAGTCTAGGAGTTAGAGAATTTATACCAAATCATAGTACTCTCCTAACTTTAAATCCCTGTTTTTGTTTGTTTTTGTTTTGTTTTGTTTTTATAGAGTTAAAAAAAAAGTTCAAAATGAAAAACAACCTTTGAGTAACTATAAAGGGAAGGAATGTTAGGGTAGTTGAAGGTATATAAGGGAGTGAGGAGGGGTTCCTCAGATTTTGTTATCCTGAGTGTATCACAAATTGGCCACATTCATATGACCTTCAGATTTTTCAAACCTATCTGAGTCAATGATTCCCCACTCTGGCTTCATATAACAAACACTTGGAGAGGTTTTAAAACAAGATTCCTGAGCCTCACCTCAGATCTCTGGGGCAGTAGGGCCTGGGTATCAGCAGATTTTTAAAGATCCCCAGAAGAACACAGCATACAACTAGTCCAGAGAATTACTGAAGGGTTCTAGGTGTTCCTTGGCTAGTGGGTGCCTGGGTTTTGGGACAGCCACAATGACTGTTCCTTTGACACTTGCTTTACAAGGTATCAATTTAGTTTTCAGAATGTTAGCATCTGATATTCAAAGTGACAAAAACAAATTTGGCTAGCTATAGACAGAAGCTACAGAATCTTGACCACAGCTAAAGTAGTTCAGGAAGCTTCTGGTAATAAAGAGGAGAGTAAGATTAATGATGGTCTTTATACTGGAAATTAGTTCATGGTGTTTTAAATGTATGGTAGTTTTTTGCTTTGGTTTTAATTTCTCTTTTTATTATCCTTTTCTATTTTTTATACTGGATTTTGAATAATTCATAGCTATGTCATGTGTGATTATTATTTATACTTCTGTCTTAATAAATAAGTTTGCATTGCTCTAGATATTTTTAAATATTGCATCCAAAAGATGTAGGCAGTGTTTTCCAATGATTATGCAGTAGAATCACCCGAGGAGTTTTTAAAAGATACAAATCCTTGAGTCTCATCCAAAACCAAGTGAATCAGAATCTTTGATTACGAGACACAGACACTGAATTTTTTTAAAAGTTCACTAAATAACAACGTGCACCCAAGTTTGAGAACCATTTATTTAAGAAGTGTAAGTAAAACAATAATTGAGAAGCACCTGAGTGGCTCAGTCGGTTAAGTGTCGGCTCAGCTCATGATCTCAGGGTTCATGAGTTCGAGTGCCACTTCGGGCTCTGGGCTGACAGCAACCTGGAGCCTGCTTCAGATTCTGTCTCCCTCTGTCTGCCCCTCCATTGCTGCTTGCACTGTATCTCTCGCGTTGTCTCAAAAATAAATAAACATTGAAAAAAAACAGTAATTGAGAAAAAATGGAGATATGTGCTAAGGGAAAAAAGAAAAAGTGCAATTTAAAAGTTGGCATACTTGGGGCACTGGGTGGCTTAGTCGGTTAAGCGTCCGACTTCAGCTCAGGTCATGATCTCACAGCTTATGAATTCGAGCCTGAAGTCCTATGTGCTGACAACTCAGAGCCTGGAGCCTCTTCAGATTTTGTGTCTTTCTCTCTCTCTCTGCCCCTCCCCCACTCACACTCTGTCTCTCTCTGTCTCTCAAAAATAATAAACATTAATTTTCTTTTTAATTTGGCATACTTTTTGAGGAAAAAAATAGAATATATTTTTAAAATTCTAGACTGCCTTTGGAGGTGATTGATAAAGTAGTGAGTTAAATTTAGACCTGTTCAAGGAGGTAGAACAAATGGCCCTTTCAGGTTGCTGTCAGAGTAAGGGGTTCTTGTTTCTAGATTAAATTGTCAGGAGTGAGTATTTATTCTTCAGCATTTCATGCTATCCCAACACCTGAGTAAAACACTAAACTGAACCATAGATTTAAAACGAGACCATAATCTTTGGATGCATGTTAGATTCCATGTCCTTTAATATCAGACAAATCTTTAGATAAATAGCTCTACTACCTCAGCGAAGACAGTATTAATAATTCCCTGCATGAATGAAGTTCATTATTTGAAGATGAAATGTGTGATTAGTATATATTGAATTACATATAATGTGATCAATGATTGATTATGCTTATCATTTCCTACATTACTTTTTTTCTTTGAGCATTATGTTAAAATCACACTCCTTAATGGTTTTGAAAGGTGTAAAGAAAAAAAAGACCCTAGCGTTTAGTGTAATAAATTGTTTGATGTATCCTATTTTTTATTTGTATTTTAAAATGTCATCCAATGAGGTGTTGATTAAATTACTACATCTTATTCTTTATTAAATTACTAAATTTATTCTAGAAAAAAGTAGATTGCTTAATCTAAAACACTGGCTGGAGGACATCTGTAACAGGCTCTCATCTGACTTTAAAAATTTAGAATTTCTCATATGATCGTAGGTATCACATATCTAGTTGGGTACAGCTGACCTGCAGAAAAGCAGGGGAGGGGGGTGGTATACCTCCAGAACTACTGTGTTCATGTTAAAAAAATAGATGTTTTAAATTAGTTTACCTTTTACTTCCTACTGTATTAGTCAAGGTTCTATTGAGAAGCAGAATCAACAAGAGCCATATATATATATATATATATATATATATATATATATATTCATATTTATATTTATATTTATATATATATACGTCATCTATTTATACATATACATGTACACATACAACTAATGTAAGCATATATGAGCATGTATACAAGTAATATATATATTGCTTGTATATATGTACAACATATATACAAGCAATATATATATGTATACATACATATATATATATATACACACACACCCTTAGAGAAAGAGAGAAAGACATTTGTTATAAAGAATAACACTCATGATTGTGGACACTAACTCCCATATCTGCTGTCTCTAAGCAGGAGATCCAAAAAGCCAGAAATATAGTTCCAGTTAAAGCCAGAAGGCCTGAGAGCCAGAGAAGCTGGTAGTGTAAGCCCCAGTCAAGCAGAAGATGAACACTCTCTCAGCTCAGTCAGAGTGGATTCTTTTTTCTTCCACCATTCTCTTTCATTCAAGCCCATTAGATGATGCCCACCCACATTGGTAAGGGTAATCTTCTTTATTCAGTTTACTGATTCAAATGCTAATATCCAGAAATACCCTCAAAGACACACCCAGAAATATGGTTAGCCAAAGATTCTAGCCACCCTGTGGCCCGGTCAAATTGACACTTAAAATTAAAAATCATACCTACCTCCCTGGGCTCATTGCACCAGAATTAATTAAGCCAAGTCTAAGTCATTGTTTTTTTAACACTATAATGAAGTTTTTTACCTAAACAAAGCCATTATCATTGTATCAAATTTAGTCTCTTTCTCACTCTTTGTATTTTTGTCATTACAAGAAAGAAGGAGAAATTACTGTCAAAGTACCTGTCTTCTGTCAGCATTCTAGAAAATTTGGAAATGTTTCAGATCTCCTGAGTTTCAAAAGTCATCAAAATGATTCTTTAAACCAAAATCATAAAAATAAACTGACTTACATTAACCTTGGGACTGCCTACCTCCAGTTACTATACTTAAATTGATAAAATTGTGCCAGTTCTGTCACCAGAATGAAAGATCCTCTACATCTAGGTAAAATACAACATGAAATATAGAAGGCAGTACTGTGTAGTTGTAAAAGCTGGAGTTTTGAGCTAATCTTGGTTCAATCTTTTATTCATTGTTTATATGCCATACAGACAGTCCCAACTTATGATGGTTCTACAAGATTATTCAGCTTTATAATGGTTCATAAGCAATGCACTATTGGGGAGCAAGAATTCCTGTCCCCTCAAAGGTCCTTCTAGCTGGACTAAAAATCAAACTGACATGAGACAGTTTAACAGGAGAAAGTCAAACTTAATAGGCATACATACGTACAGGGAATGCACATAGACATGCAAATTCCAAAGACAGGCCAAATGAGGTATATCTGTCATTCTGAATTAAGGAGAAGGGGGTAGGGTTTGGGATTTCAGAGGAAAGAAATACATTTCACAGGGCTGTAAGAAGAGCAGATGATTGGTAATTAGTTGTTTGCCCTACTATATAGAGGGTCACTCAGGTAAAATTTATCTCTGTTAATAACTCTTACTCTGGAAAAGATCCCCCTACTTTAGATTTTTCTGTGTGGTTAAGGGAAGGTCAAAAGTTTCTCTTGAGCCCACAGGGACTCAAGTGCCTTTCGTGCCTTTTTTTCACATGACAAAGTGGCACATTTAGGAGTGGGACAAAGGGGAAGGGAGGCTGTCCAGAACCCCTTCAGCACCCCTGCAACACATTCTGTAGAAACCATACTTCAAATTTGGAATCTTGCTCGTTTCCCTGGCTAGTGATATGTAGTTTCATATTCTTTGTGATGCTGAGTAGTGGTGGGGAGCCACAGTTCCCAGCCATACAATGAGGAAAGAAAATTCACTGATTCACTTACAACCATACCGTATCCATACAACTATTCTGGTTTTCACTTTTAGTATAATACTCAATACATTATATGAGATATCCAACATTTTATTATAAGATAGAATTTGTGCTAGAGGATTTTGACCAACTGTAGGCTAAAGTACCTGTTCTAAATATGTTTAAGGTAGGCCAGGCTAAGCTCTGATGTTTGGTAGGTTTGGTGTATAAAATGCATTTTGACTTAACGATATTTTCAGCTAAAGATAGGTTTATTGGGATGTAACCTCATCCTAAGTTGACCAAGATCTGCATATCCTTCAATTCTCTAAGCCTCAGTTTTATCATTTGTAAAATGGAAAGAATACTACTTACTAGAGTGGCTATGAATAAATAATGTAATACTTGTAAATAAGCTGACACACAGAAGGCGTTGAGTAATAAATGGGTTTGATTAATGTCTTGATTTTGTATGTATGTGGAAAACTAACAAACAACTCTCAGTCCCTTTATTAAAAGGCCTTCTAAGGCTCCAAGCTTGATCTGGACATTTCTTATTCCAACCACATTCATATAATATGTCTTAGGATCAGCTTGCTGTCACTTAACATGCATCTATCCATGATAAGCTAGCTGAAAATGCAGAAGGACAGGGAATGCCTTAACTAAGATTCTCAAATTGACTGTAATTTCCCCATGTTAACTGGAAAGTGATCATACATCTCAGTTTCTGTCCTTTGGGGTGGATGCAATTTGATGCAATTCCAGCTGGGGATTGACAGTTTTCTAAATCATTCACAGGGCTGCAGTTTATTGACATAGAGAGCCCATTCTTTCCCAAGTTGTAAATGTGCTGTTCATTTAATTTTTCAAAATCCAATTTTCCTGAAAAATGAAAATTGACATTTAAGCTTAGTACCCCACTCATAACAGCCAAAAAGTTATAGAAAAGGCTTGTATTTCCCCTTAGTGGAGTTTTTTGTTTGTTTAAATACTTTGTGAAAGAAAATAGTCCTCCTTTACCTAAATTGCTTAGTTTTAGAGTTTTCCTTAGATAGGAACCAGAATTCAGGTGGCATCATTTATTTCTTCAGTCATCAGATATTTGTTGAATGCTTATTATGTGCAAGCCACATTCAACTTTCAGCTGAATCATCTTGAATATTTCATAGCCTAGTGCTTAAAGCACATGTCAGTGTTACTGATTTTGTGGTCTCGTATGATGAAAAGGGAAGTCAATCCTGAGTCTGTCTCAAAGAAGCAAGAATACAAACTCCAGTGACCATTTATTGTGGTATATTCCACACAGGATAAATATTACCCTATTCTGAGTTGGTAGATCAACAAGCAAAGCAATTACAATGAGCCCATAGCTTGGTGGCACAGTGTATTTGTGAGGTACAAAGATGTGTCTGTACCTTGTTTGAGAATTGGGGAATAGAATTTCCAGATTAAAGCTGTGATGGTTAATTTTATGTGTCAACATGACTGGGCCATGGGGTACCCAAACATTCGGCCAAACTTTATTCTGTGTCTGTGAGGGTGTTTCTGAATGGGATTAACATTGGAATCAATAGACTGAGGGAAGAAGATAGCCTTCCTCACTGTGGCTGGGCATCATCCAATCAACTGAAGGCCTGAACAGAATATGCAAAGTCTAAGCAAAGGAGACCTCCTCCAGCCTAGCAGCTTGAGCTCTGACATTGGTCTTTTCTGGCCTTCAGACTGGCTGAAACATCAGTTCCTCTTGCTTCTTGAGCCTGCTGGCTTTTAGACTGGAATATGTAGCATCAACTTTTCCTGGTTTTCAGGGCCTTTAAACGCAGACTGTGTATTTACTGTCTTTGGTCTTCAGCTTGCTGACTACAGGTCGTGGGACTTCTCAGTCCCCAAAATTATGTGAACCAATTCCTTATAATGCATCTCTCCTGTCTCCTCTCCTCTCCTCTCCTCTCCTCTCCTCTCCTCTCCTCTCCTCTCCTCTCCTCTCCTCTCCTCTCCTCTCCTCCCCTCCCCTCCCCTCCCCTCCCCTCCCCTTCTCTCTCTCTCTCTGTCTCTCTCTGTCTCTCTCTCTCTCTCTCTCTTTCACACACACACACACACACACACACACACACACACACACACACCTTATTGCCTCTGTTTGTCTGGAGAACTCTAATATACCAGGTTTACTCCAAAATCTTGGGACAGTTGTTTTACTTTCAGAAAAAAAATATCAAAAGAAAAATAAGTGAAGTAGAACTAGAAATGATATATTTGGCTTTATCAAAGCAAATAATTAGAATGGAGAGAGAGAGAGAGAGAGAGAGAGAGAGAGAGAGAGAATGAATGAAGTGACCAGTAGAGGAGTAAGAAAAATTAAAAACTGGTTCCATGTTTAATACCATGCTCTGAGTCAGAAGACCCTAGGTAAGCTTCTTGACATTGCCTCTTAGTAACTTTGATTTCAGAGAAGTTTACATTTCTTTATGTCTGTTTTCAAATCTATAAAATGAGTGTTTCAGACTCTATCACCAGTTCTGTACCTATTAGTATCACCTGGGAAACTACCTAAAAATAATGATGCTTGAGCCCATCACCAGGGATTCTGATTAAATTGAGCTTGTGTGGAGACTCAGTGTCAGCATTTAATTGATCTACAAGTGCATTTACTCTGCAGCTGGTTTTCAGAGTTACTGGAATTGATCTTAAGGTTCAAGTTTCCTTATGTGTGGACAGACTTACTACTGACTACTGATGTGAATTTAGTACTAGAAGAGGGTACTAGATGAGGTTGTATATATTGAACTTAATTCAAATAATATTATTTTAAAATCATTAATATTTTCTTTGGAAACTGTTACAAATAAGTCATGACTCTTCTTTTTCTGTGTCAAAGTAAAAATTGTATACTTGTTATCTTTAAAAAAAGAAAGGCATGCATTATTTGATTTACAGTGATTTTACTATTTCATTATTTATATTGGCCAAGTACTCAAATCTTCACATATATGAAATTTTATGGTTACATTTTTACTTGTTTCATTTTTCATTACTCAGCTCAATTGTTTGCCCTCTCTATGTCATTTGCTATTTTGGATTCCTTCATGGTAGCTGAGAAAAGGAATATAGAATTTATGTTATTATTATTTAATTATTTTACTAAAGAAAAAAAATGTGAGGCTGATCACGTTTCCAGTAGGAGGTAATATGTATGGAGCAACACAATATTCCTATTATTTCCAGTGTTATATTCACCCATCAGTATAAATACAGAGAAAATACTGATCACTTTTTGAAATCCACAAGCACAATTGAAAAGTACCTTAATGCTTAGAAAAAAAAAAAGATCACATTATCTTAAAGAACCTTTCTCTTTGGAACTCTTTAAAATATAAATAGTTACAAGTTTGGCAGTGAAGATTGTTCTGCCAAGAAAAGGGAACAAGAGGGATTTCTAATCAGGAATGACAAAATTCTTGAAGTGGAAAGAAAATATGAATAAAGTTAAATGTGTTTGAAATCATTGCGATTTCGTAGTGAATAGTCATCTTGTAATGATATTACTGTGAAAAACTATTATATGCTTATTCAAAACACATACTAAAAATGTATTAGGATTTTACTATTAGTAATATTTTTGAAATATATATTAATAACAATGAACATGTGATAGATTTATTTCATCTATAAACATTTTAAAAAGTATTTTGTGTTTGGGAAATCAGATAAAGAGATAAAAGAAAAAGTATATTTAAGGGTTCAATTTGGATGCCAACAATAGCATATTAAACTAAATTTGTCATCTTAGTAAAGATAGATAACTAAAAAATTTTGGATTATTGTATTCTCAGTTTTATTTGCAAATATGTAATTAGCTGCAAATACAACAAAAATATCAACCATCTACATCAGTAAGATTCTCACAAAAAATTTAAAAAGAAATCTGAGTTAAAAGGAAGTTTTGAGTTTCATTGATATTGAGAATATAGCAAGGACCAGCTAAACCAGGATTATAGAAGCATTTCTGCAACAAAAAGTAGCTGAATTGTTACTGTGTGTGCCCCAGCCTATAAAGATGCCACAATAGGAAATGATTTTTTTTTAGAATTATACCCAAGTTTAAGAATGAAAGTTTCAAGAATTCTATTACACATTCAAACACACACACACACACACACACACACACACACAGACTACAATACACATTTTTTTTTTAATTTTTAAGTTTATTTATTTATTTTGAAAGAGAGAACCAGCAGGTGAGGGGCAGAGAGAGAGGGGGACAAAGGATCTGAAGCAGGCTCCTCACTTACAGCAAGGAGCCCGATGTGGGGCTCAAACTCAGGAACAATGAGAGCTGAAATCAGAGCTTAACTGACTGAGCCACCCAAGCACCCTGACAATACACATTTTTTATTTTAGCCTTGACAAGATTTGGACAGGAAGTGAAAAATTTGAAATCTCTCTAATATCCCCATCATATGTAGGAGACAATTCATGCAATGCATCTGGGACAACACTGGCAATTTTTTCTGAATCTTTGTATGTAGTTCAAAACTATGACATAAGGGAACTTCTTTTGTCTTGACTACATGAGACTACATATGAAATCATGAATTAATAGCAGTACCTAAGGAGTTTCTGAATATTATGGAAATAAGGGAAGAGGATATGGGATTTTTCTTTTAACTATATGATTATTCATCATCATGCAGGTTACTACTAAAGTCATAGATTTGATCATATATATATATTTTTAATTTTAAGTTTATTTATTATTGAGAGAGATTGAGACAGCATGAGTAGGGGAGTGGCAGAGAAAGAGGGAGAGGGAATCCCAAGCTGGCTCTATGCTGCCAGCACAGAGCCCGATGTGGGTCTCGAACTCATGAAACCATGAGATCATGACCTGAGCCCAAACGAGGCACTGGAGGCCTAACCTACTGGGCCACCCAGGCACCTCTGACCATATTGTGATGGTTACTAACATTAGCTACCAATTTTAAATTTGTCTTTAGTATAAATTTGCTTTATAAGAGGCTAAATATTATAGCAATTCTTTACAAAAGGCTTACAAGTTATATATATATACACACACATATATATGTATATATGCATATCTTCTTTGCTTATAAAAGTATAAACGATATTTAATTGTTTATTAAGAAAAAATTAAGAGTTAATTTAGAAATATTTATAATGAAGAGAAAGAATTATGATCATGAATAATTGCTAAAGGTTTCAAAGTTGAAAACTTTTTTTTAAATGTTTATTTATTTTTGAGACAGAGAGAGACAGAGCATAAACAGGTGAGGGTCAGAGAGAGAGGGAGACACAGAATCTGAAGCAGGCTCCAGGCTCTGAGCTGTAAGCACAGAGCCCGACGCAGGGCTCGAACTCACAGACTGTGAGATCATGACCTGAGCCGAAGTCGGACACTTAAGCAACTGAGCCACCCAGGCGCCCCTCAAAGTTGAAAAACTTTTACCTTTTCAGAAGAAGAAAAAGTTTAGAAAAGAGTCCATGTCAATTTGGAAATTATTTTTTCCTGTATTTCACCAGAAGGTGTCCATAAACTGAATATTTATTTCTAATGATTAACTCCCTATCAGTAAGTTCCTATTTGCATTTTTGGGAAAATGATTATAGTAAAATAAAACACATTTAGAATTGCTATTTTGGTGGGCTATTTCTGTTAAAGAAAAACTGATCCATGATACTTGTCAAAGAATAGTAAGGCAGACTATATTCTGCGGAACTGTCACAGTAGGTATAAGGACCACTGCAGTGGGGTTTTGCAGTAGGGAGAGAGATTGGGTTCAACTCCAAATATAACAACAACAACAACAACAACAACAACAACAACAACAACAACAAAGTAGGAATTTATAGCCAAGGATGGGGAGTGGTGGTCAGTGGGTGGAATATTGTTAGGAGGACACATCAGTGGTTATGGGAGATTCTGTTTAAACTGACCTTACAGGGTTCTTTCTGAAGGTAGGCCAGGGTGATCAGATAGTACCCTGGGAGAGGGCAGAGCATGAACAGCCTGATGGGATATTGAGGGTGATGACATATTAAGGATTAAGGGATTGTGATTAAACTGACTTCACAGGATTCTTGCAAAAATTGGACAATGCAGAGAATGACAAAGCTCAAAAGTCAAGGCCCAGTTGAAAAAGTTTAGAAGCGCCGGAGTAGAGTTTGACCAAGGAGAGAATCTTTGTCACTTTTTAAATTAAGAGTCAAATATGTGCAAGAATTTTTCCAAAAAAGATGCATGTAGAAGCACAGAACTTCAATTATACCAACCACAAAAAAGTGAATGTTATTAATGATTATTTAACATTAATTGTTAACATTAATTATTAACATTAATTGTAAGGTCCTAGTGTTCAAACAGATTTGGTATAAAGTATAAACTGAGTTTTGGGGAAAAGGCAATTCAATTTCTTTTTTTTTTTCTCTGCTTCTTGATCAGGGATTAGAATCATGTTGCCCATTCCCCTGAATTAAATGCCCTGACCTTTTTCCTATGAGAGAACGTATTTGATTTATCCAAAATGTTTTGTGCCCCCTTCTCTCACCCAGCATATTGAAAATTTACATTGCACTGAGTTATAGTGTCTGCATAGATATTCAAAAGAATGCAAACTGCAGATTGAAATCACACCTTGATGTTTAATGGGCAGTGTGGGGGAGGGGGGTTTATGAAGGAATACCAGAGGTTTCTATTTTCTTCAGCTTTGATTGATTGCATCTCTTTCTCGTACATAACTAATTCAAATTATTTGTGCCTTTTGAGTATATAACATGAGCCAAAAGTTGCACTACATCCTCATACTGTTTGCAAACTCTCTTAGTGATTCTTGCCAGGAACCAGCACTCAAGGAGAAAGTTAGTATTCCCGATATCCCAGTAGCTTGATTTGATTTGATTTTCAAAGGAGACTTTGTCACATGAGAGGTATAAGAGAGATGTTTCTTGAACATTTTTTATTCATATTAATTTGTATTTTTGATTCTTTATTGTCTCTTCTCTTTAGACACAAATATCTTTATAATATTTAAATATTTTAAATTTAAAATATTTCATTTTTTAGAATATTTTCTGACCATATAATATGTATGATCTTACTCTTCAAGCAAGCAGATGATTTTTGCATAGGTGAAATTATATTTTCTTCTCTCAGGGCTGGTAAAAGGATATCTGTAACAAACAATCTCTGGGATTTGATGGTCATGATGACATGTATGGTCTCTGAAAAATATCTGAAGTAAAGTGGTCTGTGTTTAGTTCAAAGAGGCAGGCAAATCTTTGTGTTCTATTTAAGATATATATGAAATGAAATTGGTGTTACTACCAGAGGACGTAGCAAAATAGATTTGAATGACTGAAAAGATTTGACTAGTTTTCTATTGTAGAAGTGTTTCCATGATGCAGAGGAAAAGTTCAGGATGACTATGTGTGCTCTTTATATCTGTGGGTCATATAAATTTGCTGGAAAACATCTACATGGTTTTCAAATGATAAATGGCACATTGTTCTGAAACACCTAGATGAAAAGTTATGAAGTAGTTGTTTGCAAATGTGGTTTCTGATTTCCCTCTCCCAGAGGCTTCTTTTTGTGTGATATTCTCTTTTAAACAAGAAGGGAGTAGGGATGCCTCAGTGGTTCAGTTAGTTAGGCAGACTCGATTTCAACTCAGGTCATTATCCTGGGGATGTGGGATTGAACCCCATGTCAGGCATTGGGCTCTGTGCTGACAGCTTGGAGCCCGCTGGGATTCTCTCTCTCCCTGTCTCTCTCTCTCTCTCCATGCTCTTTCATAGCTTGTGTACACACGCACACACAAACTCTCTCTCTCTCTCTCTCTCTCTCTCTCTCTCTCTCTCTCTCTCTCTCAAAATCAATAAAATACACTTAAATGGGAGGTGGGTAGAAATATTAAGACTTTGCAGTTGCTTACATAGATAGTCAAAATATGGAAATTTAGCATCAACTGAAATTGGTAATGGCAAACAAAATTAAGTGTGAGGATGGAGGAGAGCCAGGAATAAAGCTGAGTGCACACGATAATAAGCTAGCCATGTGATGAGACTAGTGAAGATGCACGGCTTTGCATTTCTTCATTTGCTTATCACCATACCTATGCATAGTTGACTAGTATAAAGAGACCCAGGGGTCCATAGCACTGATATTTGTTCACTTCCTATTACATTGCAAATTGATTTATTTTTCAATCCATCTATGTGGGCTCATGTGGTAGAGGAACAACGTTCTTTTTCTGTGCTTCATTGCATCTTTTGGTTTGTACCAGCCTTGGGTGAACCAGAGAGAGAGGCAGCTGCTCACACACTGGGGAAGGAAATTCAGTGATTCATAATTCTAGGCAGGAAAGAGCAAAGACTGTGTTTGTTCTGGAGGATAAAGCACAAGATTCCACTCTCAGTGATGCAGAAATTTGAATGTGAAACAGGTTCTCTTCTTGGCATTTTGCCAGGAATCTCTAGTTTTATTGAAATCCATAAAGCAAATACCATACAAATTCACATGCTTTATATGGGAAGTTAAAAAAGTGATTGCATACCTGACCATTTGCAATGGCATGTTCTTTTTAAATCTAAAAAACTTTAAAAATTAAAGACATTTACAATTTGTAAAACCTGAGACATTATTTTTAAAATGGCCTTTTACTGTTTTTTTTATTAACAAAATAAACACGTGTGCATTTAAGAAAATAATGACAAATATAAATAATATTAAATAAGATAGCCGTGCAAGAAGAAAAAGACAACAACCTGTAGTAATCCAATTTCTCATTGCACATTAAAAGATATGATATATATTTATAATGTTAATAAACACAATATGATATGTCAACTTTATAGTCAATCATATAAGGTGAATACCTTTACATCATTTATGGTTCTTGTTTCAATCTCTTCCTCTTCTTTTCCTCCAATAATGCTAATAAAGAAGTAGAAGAAACTGGCAAACTAGGTTGAAATATTAACTTAACTTTTCTAAAGAAAAAATGGTTTTATTATTTATAGCATTTTGAAAGTTTTCTGAGAGGTAAAAAAAGTTCATAAGAAATAAACAAGTAGGAAAAAAGAGAAACAAACAAGTATGTATTGAAAACTAGTTTGTATAAAATAAACGATAAGATTCAATAATATTTATTACTCTCAGTAGAGAAATATTAACTGGCAGGAGCTGTAGACATGAAATGGAAGGAGAATATATTGTAAAATAATAAATTGTGTTGGAATAAAAAAAAAGTCATGCCAAGCTATTTTTCTATGATATTCATAGAGGTAACAGAGTCTGGGGGCATCCCTCAGAAAAGACTTTGAAAATCACAAGAAAGCATTATCTAATGTGTATTCCAAGTCTGTGCATCTGTTTCTATATAACTAACTCCCTGAACTCCAGTCAAGAGTCACAAACAAGGGGCACTTGGCTGGCTCAGTTGGTGGAGTGTGTGACTCTTGGTGTCAGGGTAGTGAGTTATAAGCTCCATGTTGGATGTAGAGATTACTTCAAAAAAATGAAATCTTAAAAAAAAAAGAGTAACAAACAAAATATTAGAAATAGACAAATTATAGAAAAAAGTAAATGGGTCTGTTATATCTTTAAATATGCTGTACCTCTAATTAAAATTGTTTTCTGACATACCCCCTTGCCACATTTGCATTCAGCAAGTATTTATTGCTAGCCCTTAGATATGGGGTATGACATGGGGGTGGAAATGAGCCTTTCTGTCCTCATGGAGTTTAAATTTGAATCTTAATCTTTTATTACTCAGTTCACATGTTTCTTTCTATATTCAGAAATTATTAAGAATTATAGAATGCAACAGAGTACTACTAAACCAAGAGTGGACCATGTACAACAATACAAGTGCACACCCACGAGTCCTGCATTTCCATCTTAGATTCTTGGAATATGCTTCCTTGAGCCTTGAACTATACCCTCCAGCCCTCTCCCCCCCTCCTCTTTTTTTTAAATGTTTATTTGTTTTTGAGAGAGGTGAGGGGCAAAGAAAGGGGGACAGAGGATCTGAGTCAGGCTCTGTGCTGACAGCAGACAGCACGACGTGGGGCTCAAACTCACAAACTGCAAGATGATGACCTGACCCAAAACCAGGCACTTAACAGACGGAGTCACCTAGGCTTTTTCTCATCTTTTAAGTTTTGATTTAAAACATCTCTTCAGATAGGCCTTTCTAGACAACTTGCCTAAAGTAGAGTCTCCCTCCATGACCACATCTTGTTTCTCTATTTTCTATCACAGTATGCTGTTCATTTATTATTTTACAGTAATTGCCAATATTTAAAATGCCATATTTCTTGTCTGAACTTTGGAGTGAATTATGACAAAATGAGAATAATCACTAACCATGTACTAACCATGTAAGTTGGTCCCAATATATGGGATTGCTGATAGGAGGTTAGTGATAACAGTAGCCTTCCTTATTAGTTAGTACTGTGGCAGTACTAAAATGAAAACAAGGATATTTAAAGATGATCTGAAAACAATGCATTTTAAAGAATCAAAGAGTCAGTGCTTTTAGGAACTAAAATTAGACCATTTATAATAAATGCAAAATTTCAAATATACAGATTACACAACTATTTCTGTGACAATATGAAGCACATATATTCTCCTGTAGAAGATTTTTTTTTCTACAAAGGTAGAAAGTTATAGAATTTATTAGATAAAGTGTGCCTTCTGGACAATGCTGTGTGATATAACAAGCAGTAGCTTTAGATTTAACTTAAAAACATGTTTAAAATTATCTTTTATTATGTAATATTCTTGTTTTAATAATCTAAAGTCTGAAAATACTATAAAAATTCTATAATTTTTACATTAAATTCAAAATCATTCATGTAGTTTCCATTAAGTGATGAGGTGATGAAATTAGGTGGGTTTTTGTTGTTGTTGTTGTTGTTGTTGTTGTTGTTTGTTTCTGGGTTTTTGTTTTTGTTTTTGTTTTTCATTTTATTTCAATGGCTCAACTTATTACAAAATAAAAAAATAGAGCTTTAGAAAATATATTCAAGTCCATTACTTTTCTTCTCTCCAACATGAATTTATAGATATTTTACATTGCTTATTAAATAATAATATGTGCTATGGATACCAGACCCATGAAAAGTCCTTGGTGTTTTGTTATAAACATTTATGAGCTGGAATTTTATTGTTGTTCTTACATGAGATTAAGTATTTTGGTATATTCATGAAAACCTGAGATTATTAGAGGAAGAGCACAACAGGATTTTTTGTAGCTTTATGGATTTTTAAAAAGTATAGGTCATCCAGATTAGTTCTACTTAAATTTATTATCAGCAAAACCAGCCCCCTTAAAACTCACTGAAGAGTAGAGTTGTCATTCTGGTTGATCTGAACCATTAACTTGGATCAGGTACTAACCACTGTTTTTAGAATGTTATAATCCTATAAATACAAAAATTTACTAAAAACTAGTGGTATATACCTTCTCCAAATACTTAATTCAAACATAAGCTCATAAGTAGTTTTGCTACCAATTTACTTATTGCTTTTGAGGTATTTGTACCTATGTTTCTCTTTGTTTTGGAATTTGGTAGAGAGAGGGAGTTATTTCTGGAGTTAGAGGACAACTGGGTTTGAATTCTGGTTCTGCTACTTACTAGCTGTCACCATGGCCAAATAATCTAGTGTCTATTAATTTCATAATTTCTTTTAACGTGGAATAGTCCAAGAAGTTCATGGCTGCATAGCTGAGAGGATGGTTGTAGGAACCAAATAAAATAATGCACATATATAATCTCTTGGCATGTATAAACGACATTGCTGTTGTTGATAGTGTCTTGCCTAATGATTTTGTGAGACTCTAGAAACATGGCTGAAAAGTTTTATAGCTTTTGGTTCAATGTGATATTCTCATTTTGTAGTTTGTTGTTGTTGTTTTTCAATTCTGAGTTTTTATTCCTTTTTATTTTTTTCTTTATTGCTTTTTGCATCCTGTCCATGATGTATCCCTTGTCATTTTCTGTACTGGCAGTTTGGAAATATCCCAGAGTATATCATTATATAGGTTCAACCAGACTTTGATGATAGCTATTTTGTTGGATGAGGTCTATTCCATTGATTTGTTACATGTTGCATAGGAATAGATACCTGGAGACACATATTTGTTAACTTACTGATATAGCTTGCAGTTGCAGGTGGTGGTTTACGCAATTTAACATCATTTTCAACTCTCTGGTTGAGAATATTTCAAAGCATTTCCTTGATATGAGTGAGTTCTACACATTTTATTCCCTTATGTTTAACTTTTTACAACCTGGTTGGGTTTCACTTAATAGAAGTGCTCAGATAAGCCTACTTTGTTGACAACTTTTAACTCCATTTAGATTTCATACAGTATTGCTCTGTTTATATTAAGTATCTGATAGGCAATTTCTGTTATATAATGTACTTGAATGAATTCCTAATTCCAAACATATTTCTCTTTTTCTCTTGAACAAACAAAAATCAGAAGATAAAAACTGAAAAGTCATACTCTTTTCCTGTTAATTTTCTGTATTTCTACATTAGCACATGAAGATAAATTAGCAAGAAGGTTTTCTGTTGAAATCTTTAAATTGCTATATATATATATGTATATATACATATATATAGCTATATATACATATATATGTGTATATATATGTATATACATATATATATGTGTGTATATACACATACATATACACACACATATATATGTATATATATATGTATATGTATATATGTATATACGTATATATATGTGTGTATATACACATACATATACACACATATATATATGTATATATAGCATTTGCCTAGAAAAGAAATGAATTTTCATTTTCTCATTTGTAGTTTCAATACTAAATAATCTGTACTCTGACTGTATAATTACTATCCTATATATTTATTAAAGAAGGTTAATAAGGATTCACATGGAGATTCATGCACAGGATGTTTACTGAAATATTATTTATATAGAGAAAAATTAGAGATAAATTAATAGCCTATATTGGAGAAAGAAATAAAATATAGACGTGCTATACCTTAATGTGATATTGCCATTAAAATGTGAATTCATTGGTACATGTTTAGAATAGGGTATAAAGGCTACAATATGATTCAATATGGAAAAATATCTATACGAGAGACTGGATAGAAATAACACAAAATGCTAGGAATGTATATCATCAGAGTGATGACACAGATAATTTTATATTTGTTTCTTATGTGTATTTTTTTTACTATTTTCTTAAATTCTATAATAAATATGTGAGAGTTTACAACAGGAAAATTATCGTTAGTTAAAATACAATATGTTGTCAGAATTTTTTTTTCTTGTATATTATGGTACTTTTAAATTTCAAGGGCTTAAAATTCTTACAACATCAGGGCACCTGGGTGGCTCAGTTGGTTAAGCGTTTGACTCTATTTTGGCTCAGGTCATGATCTCATGGTTCGTGAGATTGAGCCACACATTGGGCTCTGAATGGTGGTTTATATGTTAATGACATTTTTCTGTGCTATATCTGTTTCCTTTTAGATAATAACCTTTAAACAGGTTTTTCATACACTATTACTCCCTAGGCAAAAAGAAAAAAACAGAACAAAACATGATTCTACATGTGTCTAGGAAAGAATTCTTATGACCCAGGTTTGTCTTGTGGAACACCAAAAGACATCAAATGCTAGCTGAAATATGAAAGGCTAATTATTGGGTGCTGAGTAAGCAAGTGCATGAAATTTATCATTTTAAACACAAGGCAAAATATTATAAGGAAGCCATAATCCCCACGGTAGTGAATATTCTGGGTCAGAGATAGCATATATATTGTACCTTATGATGTTGGCAAGTACCACTAAACATTGCCTGATGAAAATTATTTGTATTTGGTGGGGGAGGGACACACAGAGTATCTCAAAAGAAAGGCTGACTATATTATTCTGATTACTACTCTGAGGGAATCACGTGATTTAAGTGATCTTAGAATAGTAGAACTCACTCTATTTTCCTTTGTATAATTTCTTTGTATATTTCTTTGTATAATTTGGACTTGTATAATTTCTCTATGCATAATTAATAAATTGTTCAATTGTATGTCAATTGTATATCAATGAAGCTGGAGAAAAAGAGAGATTAATAAAGCCTCTCAAAGGTATCTTTCCTTAATAAGAAAAAAAATAAACCAAAAGCCCTCACATAGACTCAGTTTATTGTATTTTCATATTTAGATACTCTATACTTAATCTAAGTCTAGCAAAAAGAAACAAAAAAAGTATACTTGTGCCATATGCAGCAAAGAATTCAATATTTTGAATTTTGGAAGCAATAAACAAACATGAATATTTTCTTGTTTCTAATTTCTCTTTTAAGAATTCATAGTCACTGTTTTGGTTAATAAATAGGAAAATAAGATGTACTGAAAATGTTACAGTGTTGCACTGATTTTTAATAGAATATTATAAATGTGCTTTGTCATTTGGACCACTGACTTCACTGTTCAAACCATTAGTAGGTTTAGTCCAGATCTTTGCAGTCAGTGATCTTAAAAAGTATTTTCATGCATAGACTAAAGGTACATACATCCCTGGTTAAGTAATCATTTTGCTAACACTCAGTCATTATCCAAGTGGTAACACTTGTAGTTCTTTAATGTGTAATGTCCTTCCTGTATCAGTGTTCAAAAACAGTGTAAATCTCTGAATTTAATAAAATAATAGTTCCTTACTATTCCCCAGCATAAAGAAGTATCGAAATTCCAGGAATTGAAAACAATCCTAATCCTTAAGAAACATTCAAATTTACGGGGAAAGAAAAAGAAAACTTTACATGAGTATGACACAAATTGTTTATGACGTATAAATACTATATGATAACATACTAATATTAATTGTGAATGCAGGAAATACAAAATTCAGACTGGTAAAGGAGTTTAGTTGAAATAAGGCAGTGAGTTCAAAAATGGCATTTAGGGCATGGGTATTTATTTATTTATTTATTTATTTATTTATTTATTTTAATATATGAAATTTATTGTCAAATTGGTTTCCATACAACACCCAGTGCTCATCCCAAAAGGTGCCCACCTCAATACCCATCACCCACCCTCCCCTCCCTCCCACCCCCCATCAACCCTCAGTTTGTTCTCAGTTTTTAACAGTCTCTTATGTTTTGGCTCTCTCCCACTCTAACCTCTTTTTTTTTTTTTCCTTCCCTTACCCCATGGGTTTCTGTTAAGTTTCTTAGGATCCACATAAGAGTGAAACCATATGGTATCTGTGTTTCTCTGTATGGCTTATTTCACTTAGCATCACACTCTCCAGTTCCATCCACGTTGCTACAAAAGGCCATATTTCATTCTTTCTCATTGCCACGTAGTATTCCATTGTGTATATAAACCACAATTTCTTTATCCATTCATCAGTTGATGGTAGGGCATGGGTTTTTAAAAAGGAGGCAGAAAACCATCTCCTGACTTCTTTGTGACTTGATATTGGCTTCCTGTTTTCATATAAGTACTTTGTTGCTTGAGATTTGGACTTATTTTTTGATGTTGTATGTGGTGCTAATTAGAAAATTTCAAGCAAAGAGCCGAAGTTTGGTTTTTTAGTACTCTATCCAATATTGCCATTCTACACTGGCATCTTTTAAAAATATTTCAATAAGATTTTTCTAATAGTTCAAGAAAAATCAGTGATTTTACCTTAAATCTAAACCTTAATTTTATTCGACATATAGTGTTTTTATACGTTTTCTGAATTTCTGGGCCATTTACTGAACTATATTAGCTAAAAATGTAATCTGTAACATTGCTTCATTTTTATGTTGCCTATTGTTCTGTTTAGCTTTCCTCTTGAGTGCTTTCAAGCTTCCTAGCTGCGAGCATCTTAATCACTGGAAGCTGTATCCACCTTTCTGCCTTCCTTGTTCTTAGCGTAGTATGTTGTAGAGAGCAAACATTCGGCAGAAGTATTGAATTAGACTTCTGCAACTTAATTTGTGGATTTCAAAAGTTTTCTTTAGAGGCAGCTGGGTGGTTCATTTGGTTGAGAATCCGACTTTGGCTCAGGTCATGATCTCAGGGTTCCTGCATTCGAACCCCATATCGGGCTTTGTACTGACAGCTCAGAGCCTAAGCCTGCTTCGGATTCTGTGTCTCCCTCTCTCTGCCCCTCCCCTGCTCATGTTCTGTCTCTCTCTGTCTCTCAAAAATAAATAAACGTTAAAAAAAAAGTTTTCTTTGATTTTGACCCATCTAAGAATATGTGTCAATACCCTGATAACAGAACTATGAAACATCTGGTAGTTTTGAAGGTAATTCCTCATTTTATTTATTTTTTTTTTTTAAATTTTTTTTTTTTCAACTTTTATTTATTTTTGGGACAGAGAGAGACAGAGCATGAACGGGGGAGGGGCAGAGAGAGAGGGAGACACAGAATCGGAAACAGGCTCCAGGCTCTGAGCCATCAGCCCAGAGCCTGACGCGGGGCTCGAACTCACGGACCGCGAGATCGTGACCTGGCTGAAGTCGGACGCTTAACCGACTGCGCCACCCAGGCGCCCCGGTAATTCCTCATTTTAATTTTGGTCATCTCTGCCCCTCCAGTTTCATATGCTTATGATTTTCTAAGGGAAATAATTATATCATTGTACTCTCCTTCATCTTTTAAACAGTATCTAGAAAATACTAAATTTTAGAATGATTTATGAATTATAGTGACATACCTCTGATCCCACATGCATACATTACCTGCAAAATATACTAAAAAATGTAGGAAAATTCGCACACACTAATTTATTTTGTGCTTTAAGTTATTGACCAATCCATATAACAAATGTTTTAATAATCTTTCTTTTTACAAGTTAACCAGTGTTTAACAGGCCTTGTCCTTCATTCAACCAGCACTTATACTCATTACCATATATTGCCACCTAAATAGCTTTTTATATGCTAAATTTGTTGTTTCAAATGCACATTTTTAGCTACTCCATATTTGTATATCTTGATAGATGACAGTGAAGCATTTGCAGGATTTCTATCTTATTTGAAAAACCATGTATAGTTATTTGAATATATAATTGCAATTTTCATATTGCTCTCAATATATATTTTATATAAAAATTTAACGATGGAAGAATTATATTACTAACATAAGTAATAAAAAGCAATTTTCTTGTACTTACTAAAATAGAATAAAGATGGAAATAATTAAGCCTGCCAAGGATAACATTTTTTAGGCTCAATTGGATACTTATGGAAGTTACACAAATGATAGGTATTTTTAACTATGAATAAATATGAGAAAAACTAAAGGCCATACATAAAATTCTGGTAATATGTCAATAGAGATTATGTTTAAAAATCGATATATAACCTGGGAGAGAGAGAAAGAGAGAGAGACTAAATGTATATGTGAGTGTGTGTGTTTTAAGCAATTGGGAAATAAAATCCCAAATAGATAACTAAATCTAATATTCAACTTTTTCACATTAACCTTCTCTTACAATGTTAGGAAAATATTGTGGCATTAAGTAACTGAAAATTCAATAAAGTTGATTTTCAAAGCAGAACTGAACTATATTTTTAAAATGTATAGTTTTCTTTTCTGTTTTTCATTTCATCATTGGAAATTTCATGACCAGGCATTATAGAAATATGTTTCATGAAATCTATACAAATTCTAAGAAAATCTCAGCTTTTGATTAATTAGTAAGTAGGATACACTGCCATGTAAATGTGCAGAGCTAAAATAAGTGATTGCCTTTTCTCCTAGAAATGAGTGTGTTTAGTAAATACTTCAGAAGAGAAAACCTGTCCCTATCATTTTGCTTTTCATTTTGAGCCAAGTTTTTTCAAGTAGGATATGTGTGTGTGGGGGGGGGGGGGGGTGGGTGTGTGTGCGCATGCGTGCTTGTATGTATTTATTGGTTTTTGGCTTTTTAGCTCTCCAACTTAAACTTCAGGTCATTGACAATTGAATGCACATTTTTCAGCTTTATCACTGTCCCATCTAGTACATAACTGCATCCTAGTCTTCCAAGTTTTGAAGATAGCTTCTTTCTAAATGATTTCATTTTTTTATCTGCTTATATTTCTTAACAGTGTCCTTTGTTACTTGATACTTGAACTTTGCTCTTTAAATTAGTTTTCACAACATCTTAATCATCTAAATTATTATTCCTGTTGTATTTGCTAATTTCGTGGAGTTTTATGTTCTTCACATCATCACCTTGTAGGTGCCATATGATGTCGGTCTTTTAAATTTGTTTTAGTTTTTATTCAATGTATTCACTGCCCTTCTTGTTGTTTCAATAATTATTCAAGTGGTAAAGAATAATTGAGATGGCCTTTGTTTTCCTACTTCGGTTTCAATAGAATTCTCTTTTCTGATTTTTAGCCAATGATCTATTTCTTTCATGTGTTCTCTCAATCTGTACCATTGAATCTAACATTAGATGCCAAACCTACAGGAATTATCTTAATATTCAGACGTCATACTGGGAAGAGATACATATAGGCAAAAAATTAGATGCAGCAGTGAATCATAAAATATCCTTTATTTGTAACACATATCTTCAAATTTTATATGTGCTTGCCATCTTTTTGTATTCAGGCAGTTATTTATGTGTTAGCAAATATATATTATGATATGCTATTCATCTGGAGAGTGTTTTGAAAAGACAACATTCCTTTTTGATGACATAAAAAACAATTTTTATAAAGCCCATTTTCATCAAGAACTGGTTTATTTGAATCTGTGCATTTCATACTGAATGATTTTTATGTTTGCATGGGTAAAATAATTGTAAATATATCTTCTGTGGCCATATAGCTGTAACTCTTTCATCCCTGATGCCTTGGAAAACGCCTTTAAAAAAACAACTTAGATTTTTCTCCATTTTAACGAATCATTTCTTGTCAGACAAATACATAGTAATCATTTATTATGTTATAATTGCAGCATGTGGGTTTACTAAGTAGAAGAGAAAAACTTTGCATAATCTTGACTAATAGCTCTATGAATCTTGAAGCAGTCTTGGAAGATGACACATTTCAAGCCCTAGCCCTTGGTAGGTTTGCACTTAAATCAGACATTGTCAGAGATGATATTCATACACAATTCTGGAAAGCAGTAAACAAAATGATGTCTTCCCAAAGATGGTCACATTCTAATCCCTGCAATCTTTGAATGTGTTACAGCCTTACATGGCAAGTGAGACTGTGTACATATAAATCAAGGATTTTAAGATGAGATTATTCTGGATTAGCTGGGTGAGCCCAAAATATCATTGGGTTCTTTTTTTTTTTAAGTTTTTAATGTTTATTTTTGAGAGAAAGAAAGACAGAGAGTAAGTGGGGGAGGGCAGAGAGAGAGGGAGACACAGAATCCAAAGCAGGCTCCAGGCTCTGAACTGTCAACATCAGAGCCTGACATGGGGTTTGAATTTAGGAACCATGATATCATGACCTGAGCAGTCAGACGCTTAACCAATTGAGCTACCCAGGCACCCTAATCGCTGGGTTCTTATATAGATAGGAGAAAGAGTCAGAATGAAATGTGACTAAGGAAGAGGAAGTCAAAGAGAAAAAATGAATTTGAAGATACTATACAGCTGACTTTGAAAGTAGAGTTAAAAGGCTATGTTCTGAGGGAAGGAGGCAGTTTCTAGAAGTTGCAACATTCAAGGAAGTGGATTTTCCCATAGAACCTCCATAGATAAGAAGCACACCTCAGTGGACACCTTGATTTTGGTTTAGCTCCATAAACCCATTTTGGATTCTGGTCTCTAGAACTACAAGATAATAAATTTGTGCTGTTTTAAACTACTAAGTTGGTGGTGACTTATTCCAACAGCAATAAGAAACTGATAACAACAATCATTCACATATAGGAAGATGAATTGTAGGAAAAAAAGTCCAGCCAATCTTTAATTATGAAGTAGGTAAAATTTATTCTCTCCTCCTCTCTCATGAGAGATGAGCCATTTTTCTGAACCTTTCATTCTTGCCCTAGCACAAGCATCTTATCCAAATTACCTCTTTCCTTCTGCTCCAGCTTGCCTTGTCTGTTTTTCTTTAAGACCTTCCAGTTTCCCCACCATTTCCATTATACCTCTCCCCCATCACCATACACTTTGCATTTGATCTCTGTGCTTACAATTTAGAAAGTAGCTATCTGATCTCGGTTTCTCCATGAAATATCTGTTGCTGTCTCTTTATACCCATTCTCTAACCTAAGAAAGATAATTCAAACCAACATATAGAGATGATTGTAATTCAAATCTACATTTAGAGGCGATTCTAACTCAAACCTGCTTAAAGAAAGTTTAGAATAAGCAGTCCTTTCTGATCCTACTTCCATAATTCAACTTAACAGTAGTGTCAAACTGTTAGAACTAATTAAAGAATGGGCTGTGGGGAATAACAGTAGTTGGCTATTTGAAGCGACTGATTACGATTTTTAAGGGAACAATTACAATAAATTTAAAAATTATTGGTGCAAAACATAGAAGTACAAAATATAGAAGGAACACCTAACTTTTTCTTTCAGATAACAACAAAAACAATATTAGGACCTGGAATAACCCAAGCACTGTTCTAAATAATTTATATGCACTTATTTAATGCTTGAAACTACTCTGTCCCCACTTAATACGAGAGGAAATTGAAGCAAAAAGAAGCAAGGTGATTTTTCCAAGGTCAACGCAACTGGCAAGTTGTAATAGTATCTACTTAAATAAGAAAAAAGTACTCCTACACATAGTTCTAAAAAATCATTTCTTTCATTTGTCCCCAATTTACATTTTAGTCCCCATTATCTTCAGTCAATGTCAAATAAAATAATCTTATATAAACTACTTTGGCCACTTATGTGCAAAAATATTGAGATCCGTTCAAAACAGAATTTGTGCCCTTGAAATAATCAAGTCAGGCTTTTGTGGAGTTGAGCTTTCCTTCTGTCTGAAGATAGGAGACACATACAAGACATGAGCTTGTTAATACTGGAATAAACCATGCTTTAAATCAGTGATTCTTAAACTTGAAATACATGAGAATGATCCAGAGGGTTTGTAAAAGTAGAGTTCTGGTCTATATCCCTGTAGAATCTGATTCAGTAGGTCTGGGGAGGTGCCAGATAATCTGTATTTCTAGGAGTCCCTGCTAATTATGATGCAGTCCAGGGACTATACTTTGAGAATCACTGCTTTAAATCTTTAAGCCATATTAAAACCAATTCTGTGAAAGGCATAGAATTTTTAAAATTCTTTATCTTGGCTTCCATTTTAAAATGACCCTGAATCAGGCTAGCTAATGCTACATTATATTAGTAGATTTGGACACATTAGTACCTATAATAATACCAAGATTATAGATTGAACACTGGATTTCCTATTGAGAAATAAATGGCTACTTTTAAATGTCATTTCGTTAAGTGATGGAAAATAAAAAAAAAGAGATGAATTTTTATAGACATTCTTTACCAATAATATATGATGCTGTTCCTTTGTCTAGATATGTTTACCCTCCCTGACTTGCTAGCCAAACTCTTAAGAAAGTATTTTTAACGTTACTTTTTTTTCTGAGACGACTTCTCTGATACACAAGAAGTTGTTTTCATTTTCTTCCTTCTAACACATAAAATATACTTTCATTTATGGACTGACAAAGTTCGTTTAATTTATTAATTTTTGCACATCTATTTTCTTTTATAAAATGTGAGGTCTTATTTTGCTTTATAACTCCAGAAGCTAGCTCAGGACCAGAAACATGGCAGGCACTAAATAAATGTTAGGTGATTGAATATTTGGGCTCATCAATGGTACATAGTAGGTTGCATTAACATCTGACTTCTACAAATACATACATGATGGGCAGAGGTGGTACGGTAGTTATCAGAGTGCTCTTTATCAAGACCAAAACTACCTACCATTCAATATTATTTACTCAAGAATCATTATCCCTTATTGATGGTGTTCTCATGACAGAACCAGTTGCCCAAGGAAGTTCACTGGTTCTTCTCAAAATACTTGCATGCAAAAGAAGGACTTTGGTAATACGAATATCCTAGTGCTCCTGGTTGTTTGGAAACATTTAGAGATTTTATAAAACTTTATAGCTATTTGTAGGTTCCTTGGATGTGGGTTACTTCCAGAGAGAACTAAGTCTTAGCTACTGATACAAAGCTTTTGAGTGAATTGCTGGCATTTTGAAGTATAGTAATTATATTCTTATTTTTATATTTATCATGGTTCATTTTGTTGCATTTAGGTCATTTTATCAGCTACTTTAGTTAGATTTATACTGGTTCAGAATTTAAGCAGCACATTTTAGATTAGGCTGAGCCTTGAAAAACTATTTCTGACAATGAGCACAGTGACACAGTATGGGTATGCATAGATTTTGTTTGCATTTAAGCATATTCACTGACAGCAGCAACTCCAATTTTAAGCACATTTCAATTCCTACAATTGTGTTGATTGTTCAGATCAGCTTTTTGAGGCTCAGTTAGCAGGCCATAAGGTGTTTGTTTCTGGGTGTTGATGAGAAACTTGGAAAAGGTAGTTGTAACCAACACAATGAAAATATTTAGCCTGTAGTTAACATGCACTGAATATATTAGAATACATTGACTTAGATAAGTGAATTTTGCTGAATTATAATTATGCTCTGAGTATGTATCATTGTCAGCTTGGGCTGCTATAACAAAGTACCACAGACTGGGTGGCTTAAACAACTGGCATTTATTTTCATAATCCTAGAGGCTGAACAGTTAAGATCAAAGGTGCTGGCAAGATTCTGTTCTTGGTGACGGTGCTCTTCCTAGCTTGCAGACAGCTGACTCTTCACTGTATTCTCAAATATAAGAGAGAAGAAACTCTGGTGTCTTTTCCTCTTCTTATAAGGACACTAGTACCATCATGGGAGCTTCATACTCATGACCTCATCTTAACGTAATTATCTCCTTAAGGTCCTACCTCGTAATGCCATCACATTGAATTAAGGCTTCAATATATGAATTTTGGAGACGGGACACAAACATTCAGACCCTAACAGAATGTGTTGAGAAGACATGGATTTGATTTTTTGAAACTGAAAAAATTAAGAGTGAAAAGAATATCAAATGTTCTTTCTCTTGATGTATGAAAATACCTAATACAATTACACATTGACTATTTCAACATATTGAAATATATTGAGTACTATTTCTTGCAAGAGAATTACCCTTATAAAATACCCCTTTTTATTATTCTATGTTATTTGGAAATCCCTTGTTCGAGAAGCCCAATAAAAGTGGGCACAAAAGTAATGAGAATTTTCATAATGACTGCTTACTGATTGCTGATGAGATAGTGAAATCAAGCCCACAAATGATCCCTGTGGGTTATTTCTTAATTCACTTCTCATGAGATATTATCTTTGGTAAATGCTTGGTGGTAAGTAGGAAGGAGGTAGAAATTTTAAATTTGCACCATTAATTCATAAAAGAAGAAAATTTTTATGCTATTTTTTCCCAACACCAGTTAGTTATCGTCATCATGATTTATGTATGATTTTAATATAATTATAAATATTATTATCACAAAATATTTATTATGTGACAGGCACTTCTATAAATGCTTTAATCCCAACAATGAATCCATCAGGTAGATGCTTTTATTATCTTCATTTTACAGAGGAGGAATATGAGATGTCAAGAGGTTAAATAATTTGCACAAAGTCACATAGATAATAAGGGATTGAGCTGAATATGATCCCTGGTTATGGAACTCTGGAGCTCTGTGAATCAGCATGCTTTACAGTTGTCTGTGAGTGAAGTACCTGACCAAGTGAACATTTCTGCCATGTTTAACCTTCACGACATTTGGAAGCATCCATGTATCTTTAAGACCTATTTCTATTGACATTTTGGTGTGGAGGGTGAGTATGGCACTGGACCAAAATATGTCCTGTGGTAAGCTAGATCCATTCATCTTTATTTTGCTACATGTCATAGTACAAAAAGGAATATATATATATATATATATATATATATATATATATATATATTTGAAAACAACAATTTTCACATCCCTTGAATTTTCTTATTTTACAGGCCAAATGACCTGTTTTGATAGAGTTTTGAGTCCCATTGTTTCTTTTTTTTTTTCTTTAAGTTTATTTATTTTTGAGAGAGAGAAAGAGCATGCGTGGGGGAGTGACAGAGAGAGAGGAGATAGAGAATCCCACACAGTCTCCTCATGCTGACAATGCAGAGCCTGATGCAGGGCTTAAACTCAGAATCGGTGAGATCATGACCTCAGAAGAAATCAAGGTGTTTAACCAACTGAATCACCCAGGCACCTTGAGTCCTGTGATTTCTTAGTCCAATAATTACATTTTATCCATTATGTTGAAAAAAACCTAACATTGAGAGTACTTCTTTGGTCACCATATAGCCTTCTTTCTCACATCCTCAAAAGAAGAATGTGTATTTTCCATCCTTTTCCAAGCTCTTCACATTTCTTCCTTTACTGTGTTGCTGTCATATCTCTGTCCAGTTTTCTACCATCATTACTCTTAATGAGGCAGCATGTCTTATATACCATGCTTGGTGCTATATCTACATATTCTTGGGAATTTTCTTTAACCCTTTTTCCCTGTAGTTGCCTGTTTACCTTATTTCTGAAGTTGTTATTGTAAGGCAGATGCCATTTTGTATGAGAATGGCTTTAATTCTGTTTCATTCATTCTCCTTCTGAACTTCAGAATTTTTTCTCCCTTTAACATTAAGCAAGGCTTAACATGCTGATTGAACAAGTAATTATCTGAGTAAATGTGAGAGACAGATGTTATAAATAATTTAAATCTACAGATATGGCCCAAATTTATTTTAACTAATAATTTACTCTCTGCTGTAGTTTTTTAGTAGTCCTGTGGCTATTTAGTCAATTGACTCAATTTTATTTAAAACATTTTTTTCAATGTTTATTTATTTTTGAGAGACAGAGTGAGTAGAGAAGGGGAAGAGAAAGAGGGAGACACAGAATGTGAAGCAGGCTTCAGGCTTTGAGCAGCCAGCACAGAACCTGATGCAGGGCTCTATCTCACGAACCATGAGATCATGTCCTGAGCCGAAGTTGGTCACTCAGGACTGAGTCACCTAGGCACTCCATAGAATATTCTTAATTGTGTAGTGTGTATAGAAGAAAAAATGGAAACATATAAATGTCTGTCTCTAGCTACACAGGTGAATTATAGTATTTTCATACAATGACAGTGAAAATGTATAAAGTAAAATTTTTGGAATTAGCATGGATGAATCTCACAAACATAAGATTGAATAAAAAAACTACATATGCAGAAGAATGCATGGAACATGTTGTATTTACATAATATTTTATATCAAAGCAGTATTACATACGTATGGATTATATATGTATTATATATGCATAAAAGGATAAATTAATAATGCAAATAATTAATATCAAGTTCAGGATAGAGGTCTTTAGTGGGGAAGCAGGAGTATGATCATGGAACCAGTAGTCTTATTTCTTAAGCTAGTGTTTATTATAAAATTCTTGTAAGCCTTTGTCTATATAAAACGTTTATTATAATAATGTTGTGCAAGATGTCAATTGTAAATACACAGTAAAAAATAAGTGCTTGTGACTTGCTAATTATTCCTGTTCTACATTTTATTATGTCATTATTCTCCTAAAAATTATACCTTCAAAAATGTATTATTTTTAATTTGAAAATTAAAAAAATTCCATTTTATACTTGGCAAGATTTCAATATCAAATTTTAGGAGTCATGTAATTTTCACTCCTAGTAACCTATCTCTGAAATTCTTTCAACCTAATTATTAAACAGCTGGAGGTGTCTACCTGCAATATTGAATGGTATACCTTAGTAGGGCATGAGATTTTGACCATGTGAGTGATGTCTGACATATTGTAACTATTGAAGAGGTGAACTTAGAGACCTAAAATGATAAAAATTACTTTAATTTTAGTGTCAGTCTTCAGTATACATTAATCTTGCAACTGTTTCATGTTCTGAGAAAATTCTCTTCCTGGGGTTGCATTCCAGCTACAACTTTGACTTTCTCATTGTCCCACAGGGATCTCAGGCACCAGTCAAGAATTAGCTGCAGTAATTTCATCAGATGTTCCTGCCTTTTCCTTTTTATTTTTTTAATTTTTTTTTCAACGTTTATTTATTTTTGGGACAGAGAGAGACACAGCTTGAATGGGGGAGGGGCAGAGAGAGAGGGAGACACAGAATCGGAAACAGGCTCCAGGCTCTGAGCCATGAGCCCAGAGCCTGACGCGGGGCTCGAACTCCCGGACCGCGAGATCGTGACCTGGCTGAAGTCAGACGCTTAACCGACTGCGCCACCCAGGCACCCCCCTGCCTTTTCCTTCTAATGATCTCCTCCTTCTCCTTTGACTTATTTGGCTAATTTAAAAATAAAATCAGCCAAGTGTCCCCTTTTAAAAAATCTTTTAGGAAACAACTAGTTATAATACATTATTTTAAAATGTTACCTAACAGAAAGAGAGCAAGAAATTAACATCTAAAATGTTAAGCTGTTTCGGGATGCCTGGGTGGCTCAGTCGGTTAAGTGTCCAATTTCAGCTCAGGCACCATCTCATGGTTCGTGGGTTCGAACCTTGCATTGGGCTCTGTGCCGACAGCTCAGAGCCTGGATCCTACTTTAGATTCTGTGTCTCCCTCTCCCTCTGCCTCTTGCCCACTTGGTGCTCGCTCTCTCTCTCTCTCTCTCTCTCTCTCTCAAAAATAAGTAAACCTTAAAAAATTAAAAAAAAATAAAATGTTAAGCTCTTTCTTTATTAAACATAATTTGTTTTTCCTTTATTGCTTTTCACTTTTAGCATCAAGTACAGAAAACTTTTTGGCAAAATAGGTTGACCCTTTGGTTACTGTAGGTCTCCTTGAACTGCTTATCTCTGGAGAGCTGATTATCTTTTCCATCTCTTTGCCACCATGAGTAGGTTTTGTATATCACAAATGATGTTCAGACTAAATAAAAATTGATTCTCACTGTCTTTTCTAGTAGTTAGAGCCCTACTAGTTATTACTTCATCCAGTAAAATAAGAATGAGAAAATTTCCCCACATGGGGAAAGCAAAAAAAAAAAAAAATACAGTGACAAAAAGATCAATCTTAATAGACCTTTAGTCCATTATTTTATTTTCTGAATTTTCATTTTATAATAAACAATATTTGAATTTGTACCACTTGATGCTATCTCAGAGCTAGTGTTTCTGTTATGTCAGCCTGGCTGCAGTTGTTAGGGCTCTTATGGCTTTATTACCCATCATCTAGAAGATGTCTTTCTACATTTCACTGACAGCTATTCATTGATTCATGCATGTGTGCTGTCATTCATTTCATAAACATTTTTAAACATCTGTGTGTCTTGTACTCATTGTGGGGATGGGAAATAAACAATTTCATAATGGCAGTTCCTCTAATGGAAGCATCTATACAATGGTATGTGAAGAATCAAGGTTGATTATTGCCTACCTTTGTATACTCTAGAATTTACATATTTTATATATTGCTTTCAATTTTATGTTTTCTGACTTTTACTCTTCAAAATATTGTAAACATTAAGCTTAAATCTCCATTTTATTCTATATTCCCCACTCCCCAACTTTTTAAAAAAATTTCTTTTTAATGTTGATTTTTTTTGAGAGAGAAAGAGCACTAGTGGCAGAGGGGCAGAGACAGAGGGGGTCAGAGGATCTGAAGCTGGCTCTAAGCTGACAGCAGAGAGCCCAATGCGGGGCTTGAACTCACAAACCATAAAATCATGACCTGAGCTGAAGTTAGAAGCTCAACTGACTGAGCTACCCAGGCAACCCCCACCCAAGTCTTTGATTAGAACCAGGACTATAGATTGTAGAATGAATTGTACCAAATGATTTTTTTTTAAGTTTCATTTATTTACTTTGAGAGGGAGAGAGTGTGAGCACAAGAGGGGGAGGGGCAGAGAGAGACAGAGAGACAGAGAGAGAGAGAGAGAGAGAGAGTCCCAAGCAGGTTTACACTGTCACCACAGAGCCACACACGGGGCTCAATCTCATGAACCAATCTCATGAACTTGTTCATGACGCCAGACAAGATCAAGAGTTGGTTGCCTAACTGACTGAGCCACCCAGGCACCCCACAAATGATTATTTTATTATGCATATTTATATAACCTCAAGTATATAAAGACTAAACCTTTTTACTAACTGAATTTTTAAAAATTCTTTTTCAGTATGTTAACTATGAGTAATTAATCCTGGTATGGCTATCCTATGAGGCCATTTGAGAATCTGGTCAGTAGAATTTGCACCCACTCAGTAAGCATTAATTGCCTTCCATACTATGTGACAAGTACCATTCTGGGCCCAAAGTGGAGTTGAGGAGACTGTAGAGATAAGTGAATATAGTCTTGCCCTCAAGGACAAGATAAATATATAAATACATCATTAATATGAAATGTTAAGTGCTTTAATTGCACACAATCCCTTGTAGTGCTAACTTATTGCTTCTCCATTTGTCTTTTATATATTTCCTTTGTTAATATTTATTTTTCCTCAGATCTGAGTGTATTTACCTGGTCTTACCCAAAGTGGGTTAAAGCATCAAACTGAATTGCTGATTCTAGGTCAGCAAGCATTAATGCTCCACATATCAAAAACTCTTTTTATTCTGCAATATGAGTTGTTGACCCTGTGATGAATTCTCTTTCTGTCATTAATTTTGTACTCTGGTAGGCAATTTTGATCCATAATACCTGACTGCAATAATTCAAATGATGATGCTGGACCTAACCACAAAGAAACAAAGGAAAAATATTAGGCATGATCTTAAAATGCAAATTTTATAGCTGTTCCAGGCACATTCATATAGTTGAGTAAACAGAGTAATGTAATCAGGTGATTAGGGAATGGTAGAAGTCCTTTGCTTTTATGGAGGGCATCATAAACTCACTGTAGCTCAGAGTTTCATCCATAGTTGTATGATTGGTAATCTAGGACATGCTGGTCATGGGAATGCTCTGATTTGGGAAATTTTTGAAAGAAAAGCGGGGCAATTGTCAAAGACATTGTCAGGGATTTATCTCCATGGTACCCCTACAGTAATAACACCAGAAGGCCTACCCTGAATCAAAGGATATATGTATTTATATATATAAGGGTGAAGTGCTCTATGGGTGCAGAAAAAAGAGAGATCTAACTCTAGTGGGGGAATAAGAAAAAGCTTCACTAAGCAGTAAGTTTTGGATGAATTCCAAAAGATAGGTGTAATCAATGCGTTTTTATTTTACTTTACAGTAAGCATTATGTTGAGGAGATGCTGTGTAAGGTTAAAATTTTTATGTAACAAGTATCCTCATTGATTTCTTGAAGTGGATGGATACTAGGATATTTTGATCCCCACTTATTAGAGTCTGCTTGAAGTAAGGAGGACAGTTCTTAACCATTTCTAAGGAAAACATGGGAGTCAGAACACCCTGATGGAAAGCTTCTTCTCCAGCAGTGTAATTGAGCTGTTGTATAATTGGTGGTCTCCTAAATAAACACATTTATTTCCATCAAAATGAATTTTAAAAATAATTTTAAAAATAGACTGACAGTGGCAATAAGTTATATAATTGATGCGTTTATTTGGTAATAAATCTTGGCTTTTTTCATTTTTAATTTCTCTTATATTAATCTTAAAGTAAAATATTGCTAAATGTGTGTGTGTGTGTGTGTGTGTGTGTATGAGTGTGTATGTGCATATGTGTAATGCTAATGCATCAGGCTTTGCCATAGTGTTCCTGGAAATTATTGCTAGGGGTGTACTCCATCTTGTGGCAAGATGCATTTCAAAGAAAAAAAAAGTCTCAGAACTAATATATTTGTATTTATAAATAAATATAAAACTAGTTCCAAAATAGTGGTTCATTTAACAAAACTATACTACCAGAAAATTAAATTTAATAGGGTGTCTGGTGCCTCAGTTTTTTGAGCATCCAACTCTCGATTTTGGCTCAGGTCATGATCCCAGGGTCATAGGATAGGGCTCCTCATTGGGCTCTACACTGAGCATGGAGACTGCTTAAGATTCTGTCTCTCTCTTCTATTGCCTCTCCCCCCTGATTATGTTCTTTCTCTCTAAAAAATAATAATAATTTAAAAATATAAAAAAAAGAAAATTAAACTTACTGTCTTAGTTTTCAAGATTCAGAGGGATGATTTTTTAAATAATTGAAATCATAATTCCTGGGCTCTCATTGGGATTATATGCTCTATCATTTCATTGACAAATTAATTTTCTTATATAAGTTGAACAGAAGACTGGTTTTTACCTTGTCATATTTGAATAACTTACTACAGGCCTGTTTAATGTATTTTGCCATCAATTTCTAGGATATTAACAGCTAAAATTTGGTTCATAATAAGTGTAGAATATTCACTAATTTGCCTCCTGAGTTTCAAATGAATTAGCCATTAAAGGTAGAAGAGAAAGAATTATTATTCCAAGTTTAGAAAAATCACTGCATGCATTTTAATTTTGACAAATTCCTACTTTTGTATTTTTTTTCTGAATCATGACTAATATTGGCATTAGTCAGCCATTCCTGGAACCATTTCTATAGGTCCTAACCAATGTAAACTCCCCATCTCCACATTTTTTATTTACTGAAATAATGTGCTTATCAATATAGCAATAATATTTAACACTATCCATGGCAGTTTGGAAGTGTTCTTGATAATATCAACCAGTTTAAGAATTTAGTTATAGCCAATATAGAATCAAAAAATGTATGCATTTTAGAACTTAAAAAGACCTGGGAGATTATCTAGTTTGTATCTTTTTTCAGAGATATATGTGGCTCAAAAATTCAAGAGACTTTTTTGACGTTAAGCATATATTACTGGATTTGAAATAAGAGAATACTACTTTATTTAGATTTTTGATGTTTTGAAAGTCACCTGACTTTTGTGAACTTTATATTTTCCATCTACAAAATGTCAGGGATACATGTTTAAGTGTATTTAGCAGAACAACCATTGGATTAAATGTCAGAAGCCCTAGGTAGATTCCCACTCTACCACTCATTAGTTATTTGTCCTCTGTCAAATTATTTATTGCCTCTGAGTCTTGGTTTCCTTATTGTAAACTGGGACACGTAAGCTCGCCAAACAACATTAAGTAATGCAGATGTAGTAATGGATGGTAAAGTATTAACTTTACAGGCTTTTTTTTTTTCCTCAATGAGATCACAGCTTTTCTTCCACATGGGCTCTTAAGCTTGTGTAATAGTTGGAAAAGAGGGGAGATAGCCAGTCCAGCATTAGCCCTACTTTCAGGCCAAAAAGGATGATGGTCTTTATGGATACCTTACATAGTCATTGACTCATGAAATACTATTACAGCCTCCTTGCTTTGACATAGGGGATAGATAAGAAACAGTCTTGCCATTATCCCTTCTTCTCTCTTTTCTTTCCATATCTCTCTCTCCCCTGTCCTTATCCAGTTCCACTCTATGCCATCTACTTCAAGGATTGTGAACAAAGTCTCCAAAAGTACTTTATGGGGGTGGAGGGAGGGGAAACTCCATTGACCACTGCTTGGCTTGGGAAGACTTTTGGAATCTGCTGTTTTATCAATGTGCTGCTTTGAATCACAAAATTGATCTGTTTTTCCTGTTTTTCCAGGACTTTCCATAGAAAGTCAAAGGAACATTGAACAAAAATTTACTTAAAATACCAAAGATAGGGGCTCCTGCGTGGCTCAGTCGGTTAAGTTTCTGACTCTTGATTTTGGCTCAGATCATGATCTCACAGTTTGTGGGATTGGAGTTCCTGCTTGGAATGTACAATGTACAGGCTGACAGCATGGAGTTGCTTGGAATTCTGTCTCCTTCTCTGTCTGCCCTTCCCCTGCTTGTGCTCTGTCTCTCTCTCTCTCTCTCTCTCTCTCTCTCTCTCTCTCTCTCTCACACAATGAGTAAATAAACATAAAAAAATTTAAAGAAAAGAATGCCAAAGGTAGAAAACATTAAATAAAAATATTAATGACGATTTCATATTACCAGATGTGGTAACCATAACACAATTAGGACTTTTCAAAGACAAAAATGCTTAATTTGTGTATAAATTATTAGCCCTTAGTTCAAAGCATATATATTACATGTATACTCCTATGGGACTGCAAAATAGATCTCTATGGATCTGTGTGTTGGTATGTATAAACTTAAATACAGAAGAACATCATTGTAAAGCACTTTAAAATATTGAGCATAAAATTCATTACCTCATATTTTAGAAGCAGATGTTATTTTTTTAAAAAATGATATTTTAACTAAGACTTTTAATTAAATGATTTTTACATCAGAACCAAAGTTAACAGGATGAATGAAATTTTGCTTATGGCATCTGTTGCCATTTTTAGCAGGTGATTAGTCATTTTCTTTTTTCTGCACGTATCTGACAGAAACTCAAACAGAAATGAATCATAGTTTCAAGCTGTTGCTCACCTCATCCCCATCAAAAAGGAGAGCCTGGAAATCATCCCAACAAATCCAAGAACTAAATTCTGAAAATGCCTTAAGGGGCTTGACAGAAGTATTTAGCAATTTGAAAATTACAGCAATCTGTCACATCAACTGTTAGTGAAAGGTAGCCTACAGCAACTTAGAAATGATGTGGCAGGAAAAAAAGTCCAAGTGAAAATCTCTTTGAATATTTTAAAACATACTTGCCCTTATAAATATTGAGTTGGAATTGGGTTAACTTTTACATAGGTGGACTCAATATTAATAAGGAATGTATTATGCAGATTTTAGATGAGTTTTTTTAACCAGGAAATTAATAATTGTGATTTAGTCAATGTGTATTTACAATGTAATTATTGCATATGCTTTCAAAAATCTTGTTTAGTTTAACTTGTTCAGATATTTTTCTATTTATGGGACCACACATCCTTGTAAGTCTGAGATATTATAATATTAAGGGCATATAATTATTTAATAATGAAGCTTTTCCCTCAAACATACCGATATGGGAAACAGATTTAAAATTTAAGAAGTTGTCACTGTATAAGAGTAAAGCTTAATTGGAGTCACCATTTAAACAATATTTGTCTCTTACTTTTTGAGTTAAGTGGAACTTTGCTTTCTAATTCTCTGTCTCTGTTTAAGACTCTGTAATTCCCAAATCATATAATAATTTAAAATTTCTTCTCCTTTGATATATAGTTACAGTGTATATGTGGACAGGTTAATGCTGCATGGAATATTGATTTATGCTAGTAATGGTGGTTAATTTGAAGGACAATTACCGAAGAGAGTCAGATGATTTCTCCCCTTCACACATGATTTATTTAAAATATATTTTGGAAAACTTACTGGGTGCCAGGTACTATTCTAGTTGCTGGTACGGGGAGGGGCAGTAAATAAAACAATTCCCTGATTTCATAGCATTGTCATTCTAGTAGGAGAAGACAGACAATAAACAAATAAATGAGTAAATATATGTCATACTGTAAAAAGTTATACAAAAGACAAGTTGTGAAAAAAGACAGGCATTTTGGGGTGATCAGGTGGTGAGACAAGGTGTGGGGTAATTTTTCATATAAGATGGTATGTGAAGGCCTAAATGATAGATGATATTTGAACACAGACTAAATAATAACTGAAGAGTGTTTCAAGCAATGCCCTAGGTTGGGAGCATATTTGATGTGTTAAAGGAATTGCAGAGCTCTGAGTGGTGCCATGTGAACATGAAGGTGATGAAGTCAAAGAGGTGAAAAGGATGGAAAATACAGACATTTGGAGGACTTAGACTTTAACATTAAATGAAAGGAGCAGCTATTAGATACTTTGGGATAGAGTGATGTGATAGGTTTTAAGAATGTTACTCTGGCTACTTATTAGAGAAGAGACCAGCTGGGCAAGGAGAATAGCCCCAGAGAGACAAATTATAAGGCTATCATAAAAATCCAGGTGCACGATACCAGTGTTGAAGCAACTGGGAGGATGGAATGCCCACAAATCCAAAATGGGAAGGTCTGTGGAAAGAGCATGTTTGCTCAAGAGTTGCTTGTTCAGGAGCTCTGGTCATACTGATTTTCAGGCCCTTGTTATGGAGATGTCTTTCAATTGGAGATGTTGAGCATGAAGTTGGATATTTCCATCTCAAGTTTATGAGAGAAGTTGGGGTAAGAAATAAAAATTTAGGAATGATCAATATATTCCATAAGCCTGGATAATATCACCTAGGCAGTGGGTACAAAAAAGACCTGAAGATGGAATCGTGGGACAACCCCTCATTCACAGAGTGAGGAGATAAATGAAGAAGGTTGCAAATGAAATGGAGACTTCTAAGGTGGTCTTGTTTCCTGTTTAATTTTCTTTCTTTTAAGAAGACATTTCTGGGAGAAAGTTTGTTTTGCTGTACATTTTAATTTATTTTTTAAATGTTTATTTATCTCTTTTGAGAGAGAGAGAGGGAAAGCATGTGCATGGGGGAGGGAAAGAGAGAGAGGGAGAGAATCCCAAGCAGGCTCCATGCTGTCAGTGCAGTAGAGTGCATATCTCAAGAACTGTGAGATCATAACCCAAGCCGAAATCAAGAGTTGGACACTTAACCTACTGAACCACTCAGGCACCCCTGTTTGGCTGTACATTTTAAAGAAGGAGGTCTTTGTGATTCAAGGACCTACATTAGTGTGTTAAGGACCTAGATTCCTTTGCTGAAAATCTTTAGTAGGACCTTTATTTTTGGAGGGGGTATTAAAAAAACCCTGTCAGGACACTTGGGTAGATGAGGAAACTCATCCATATATATATGGAATCCGAGGCACAGGGAAGTGGACTGAATTGTCCAAGGTTATCCAAAATTTAATAAAGTAAACACTACTTAATTAATTTTTATAGAACAGCTCCTGTATGTCCGGCATCGTTATAGATGCCAGTGATGTAAGAGTAGACCATACCAACTGTCCAGTATCAGGAACAGAACTTGAGACAAATATATGAATTCAGGTGGTTTATGTGGGAGCTGACTTCTGGAAGCTCCTGTAGAGAAGTGGCAGGTTATTTAAGACTTTTTATTATTAGATCCAATGAAAATAAAATTATGTGTAAAATTGTTGTTGAAGTTTTCAATCATTTCCTCTCAATTTCTGTATTTATTTAACCATGGATCAAAACTAAAACGTTCAACAAACACACTCTGAATAACACTAATATAGAATATGCTTTGGAGCCGACCCCAAGGCTTCATTTCTAGCAAGCGTATGAGAAACTTATTCTCAAGGTAAGTTTTAAACTTTAGCTAATAGTTTTCCTAGTTAGAGACCTATAATTATGCATAATTTTAAAAAGCGAAGTCTTTTTTATACCTTATCCTTTTTTATACTGTTATGCTTCAAAAGTATACTTTTCTTATAGTCACTTCATACCTGGTAACCTTTATCTGTAACAGAAGTATTTGGACCTGTACGGTATTTTGTGTAATAAGTTTGCAACCATTTGCAGCTGGAACATAAAATCAGATATGTGAGTTATATATGTGTAAATAAATCTACACATATACACATACATGAAGTGTACCTGCATATTTATAGGATTGATATACTCATATAATTCCATAATACAGTCAGGAACATTTTCCCATGCTTGAGCTCCTTCTTCCTTTTGCCTCAATGTGGACAGTGTTGCAGGGGAGTTTCATGAAAGACAAACATGATGAAGGAGAAAAAAAATTAAACAAAAGAACTTCCCATCTCTCTAGCCTGGAACTTTTGGTCATACTGACAGGAAACCTGCTTTTAGCCTAGTATTCTTAGGTTTTATTAAATTTTAAGAGCCAATTCTTTTTTTCTCCCAGACTCCAGAGATTTTCATAATGTCACCATTTTTTTTTTTTGCATAAAAAAATACAGTGAGCTTTAGTAATTAGGTAGTATCCAGATGTAAACCTTAGGCAAACTGATTTATGCGTCTCAAAAATAGGATCTATTTGTTTTATCATTGGAAGCTCAGAACTGAGATTAACTGTAATTCAGTGCATATTTACATCTGGACATCCTAGATTTACATTTTAAGGACTCCTTCAACAAATAGTTTTAGGTGAAGCATCACGTCAGATACTATACAATCGTTTTGCCTTTGAAAGGGGAATTGCATGGGTCAGCGGGACCTCCTAATACTCCTTTTTAGGTCTGAAGATAAAAGTAGAGGTGACCGCTGCCAAAAGAACACGGAACTTTCTCTGAGGCCTCCTTTGAATGACATTGAAGGTAGAAGAGTTCCCATCTCAAGTGTGGCTTTGCTCTCTGGGGTTATGCTTCATCTAGCAGGAGACAAGTTGAACTGTAGTTAGAAATGTCTGAAGAAAAAGCAGGTTATATTTTCAACATCTCATTATCTGTTTTTAGGAGTCACATAGAATCCTGATTTCAGTGTTGCATTTAAATATAAATGTGACTTAAGTGTTTTCTTTGTGAAGTTTTGCAGAAAAGAAAAAAAGTTGCTCCTTTAGCAGAGAATCTCTTAAGCCAAACGATGTATCTTAACTGGCTAGCAGCTTTACAATTGAAAGCATTTTAAATAAAATTTCTCTTTTTATGGGATAAAATTGTTCAATAACCTTTTACTTCTTAATATTTTAGTGTGTATTGTTATTTCATGCCAACACTTACAAAATCCTGTAAGCTTGTATATTTATTTTCTATTTTTAATTGATTTTTCCCCACTTTCTATCTTTAGCCATGTATTGTCTGATATTCTAACTTAAAAAGTATTTTAATATCAAATTATTCAATATATAATCACATTTTCTGATATAAAATTAGCATGTGCTCACTGCCAAAAATTTAGACATTACAAAATGAAAGAAACATAATAACACATGATCCTTGAGCTCAAATTAGCCACCCCCAAATTTACATTTTGAAGTATTTCCATTTAATTATTCTCTACTAATCACATTTGTTTATGCTCACACATAAGTGAAAGAGGGTTAAGTAATTTTCACTTAACATTTCATTTTCTGTGGTGATATGACTTTTTATAGATAGCATAATTCCTTATCATGTGATTTCATTATTTGCTTAATTTCCCCCCATTATTGGATTTTTTTGTTTGCCGTGTTAATTATCATAAACCTACAGTGAACATCTTTGTCTACTTTCCATTTTTTGGCATAAAAATGCAACAGCTGGATCAAAGGGTATACATACATTTTTATTACACTTGATGAATAAAGCCAAATTGCTCTTAAGATAGATTATATTAATTTCTATCATCTGTATTGTATGAGGGTCCCAGTTCTACAGATTCCCCATAAATAACTTCTCAAAAGATGTCTCCCCCCCTCCTTCCCCACAAGGTTTTGGGTACTTGCAAATGTCATGAAGTTTATTCTCACAATATTCTTATAAAAATTGTTACTGTTTTCTCATATTTAATCTTAAATATATATTTTTCTTGTATTTTTATCTTAATTGTATATTTTCAAAACTAATGTGTATTTAACAAAAATGATGTTATATTTTCAAATGACTTTTTAGTACTTCCTGATTACCACCTTGTGCTTTTTTTGCTCTATCTTTGGAAGAGTTCATTTAGATACCAGGGAGAAAATACCAAAGATTTTTATTTTGGGAATATTCTTATTTACAGCCTCCATCTTGTCCTTTTTTCTGATATTTCAAATGCAGTCAACCTTAGAGTGATGTAGGAAGTGCATCTTGCTAGCACATCTTGGCACCGTGTTTTACTTCTATCTAAATTTTTCAAACTGTGCCAGTTGTTATGTTTAAATATAACATGTAAGTAAGGTTTGAAAGCTTCCAAAGGGCAGGGGTTGTGTGCTTCTTCCACTATAGTAACTCCATCTGCTTGCATAAGCAACAAGCACACTGTAAGCATTCAGTAGTTATTTAAATGAATGGATGAATGAATGAAATTTCAGTTAGGTCTACCCCATGCATTCACAGATCCAGAATCACAGATGGCCCTGCCTTTCTCCTAGGCTTTCACTTTACTCTAAGTCGTTCACTATCTCCTCTAAGTTTTAGCTTTACTCTCAGCTGATTATGTACTTTATTTCCTAGTTCTCTGGCCCAGGTAATTGATTGACTCACTGTTTTAGCACTATAGTCTGTAGATCTTATTCTATGTGTGGGAGTAAAAAATCTCTTTTTCCCTTAGTCCACCAGAAGCAAGGTTGCATTCCCAGTAGACTGCAGGAAAAGTAACATAAGTTAAGCTAATAGTGAATGCGTAGGCCTGGATGTGAATGAATTTTGCACCACTGCTTTCCAAAATCCGGCTGCACATTGGCTTAGAGACTGTGTTTCTGTCCTGCTTGAAGATTTTCAGCATTCTTCTTACCCTCTCCAAACTCTTATCACCATTAATTTGTTCAAAACTAGCTCTATTCAGCTGCTTTTATTTTTGCTTACACTTAGTTTCATCATTTATTATTTTATTTTATTTAATAAAAGTTTTTTTAATGTTTATTAATTTTTGAGACAGATACAGAGCATGAGCAGGGAAAGAGCAGAGAGAGGGAGACACAGAATCCAAAACAGGCTCCAGGCTCTGAGCTGTCAGCATAGAGCCCGGTGCAGGGCTCGAATTCGTGAATTGCGAGATCATGACCTGAGCCAAAGTTGGATGCTCAACCTACTGAGCCACCCAGGCACCCCAGTTTCATCATTTATTATTTTAAATGACTCAGTGGGCTTTGAATATTGGAAAAGGTTACTCCTCTAGTGTGCCACAACTGTAAACTGATTTTAGCCTGAGGAATGCTACTAGTCCCTAATTTATTTTCAAAAACATGATGACTGACATATCATGAGTCCAATAAGATGAAATCTTCGCAATGACTTAGTTGACCAATTTTAATTTTTCGTTTAAGCAATACCATTCTCTCTTCAAGTGAAAGACCATAATATATTTTGTGTACCAACAATAAATATATAGAACAACAGAAATTATTTTCTTATAATTCATAAGAGGAAGAAATTATTTCCATAAATTATATGAGGAGAATAAAAGAAATCTCACTGCCTAAAACTGCATATTCCAAACATACTTATCAAACATTTCCTCTTAGCTATTTCAGGATTCTCATGGTAATCAGTTTCTGAAACCCTGGATTAAGTCTCTTCCTCCTTTTCCACTTCCTTTATTAGCGATGGTTAATAATGACTTTCCTAGTAATGGAAGTCAGAAAGAGCTAGTATTAAATTTAATCTACATCCAGTGAGTTAGCACATCTAATGACTTTGATTGCCTTAATGAATTTTACTCTATTTCCTTCTGCCATTTTTTTTGTTATTGCCATAATTCAGGCACTCACCATCTTATCCAAATTACTAAAGAGAACTTCTTTCCTTCAAACTTATTTGCGCACTGTTCCTTTTCTTAAAGTACAAAACAGATCATTACTCTGAAAGGTTCCCATTACCTCTAAATAGGCAAATTTAAATTCCAGACTACTTAGCAAAACTTCTTCAACCTGATTTCTCACCAGATCATGCTACCCCTACATCATGCTAGTACTTTGTTCTTAACTCTTATTGGCTACTAAACCCTTCTTCATGGTCTTTCCCAGGCCAGTTTCTACTAATGCTTAAAAACATAGCACAGATATCACTTCCTCCATATGGAAAACCATTTGAAACCTCTCATCCACCCAGTCAGAATTAGGTAAACTCGTCCTGTGCTCTCATAACACTTTCTTTCTTTCTTTCTTTCTTTCTTTCTTTCTTTCTTTCTTTCTTTCTTTCTTTCTTTCTTTTTTCTAGTAACACAATGTTTTGATTTCTTTTGGAAATCAAGTGCTCAGTCCTTGAGCACTGGGGACCACATCTTTAACCTCTAGTCTCTAGTGCATGTCTTTCCTCCATCCCAGGATGCATGTGCTCCTTACCAACATTTTGAAAGCAATGACTATACAAACAGACCACTGACTGAGGAATAACATATCATAGTTGATAACAATTAAATATTACTGTATGTGTTGTAATGTATATGGTGTACTATAGTGAATGTATTGAAGATATGGCACCCAATTTACTATTGATTTCCAGGTTCTATCTACCCCTTTTACAAACAAATCAATCAAATGTCAGCTAGAAGAGAAATTTATGTCCAAAGTGAATGAAAACCTCTTCCTAAAAAAAGAAATCTGAAACTAAAAATGAGAAATAAGAGCTAAATCCAAGTTGTACTGTCACTCCTCCATGGGGAAAAAAAAATCAACAATTTCCTGACCCAGTAGGCTTTTATTCAGTGATTCGTGTATTGGGCAGCATCATTCTAGCAGAAAGGAGTTCTGAAGAGCTACACAAGGCAAAGGAAATTGAGCCAAACCAAATTGAGCAGGAATAGGGAAGTTATAGGGGCATTTGCTGATTGATTAAAGCCAAAGTACCTTCGTTTATATGCAGTGAAAGGAAGTCTTGCAACTGGGTCATGTAACATATGCTGAGTAGGCAAGCACTGATTGGTTCACCTAGGCCTTCCTTTTCTGGGACAAGTGAACACAGAAAATTTAAGTTCTGGTTTGTTGATATGGGATTCAGTGTTAATGACTTTATCTTGAGCCTAATCTGGTTACTGTACCAGTATGCTTACACTTTAACTTATAAGGCTCTTCCCACCCCACCATCAGTAGCTAAATGTATCCCAACCATTTAATGATTTTCCACAAGTGTATTAAGTAATATGGTTTTCCTATGGCAAATAGTGTCAAAACCCCAGATTGTTTCTTATTTTAATATTAATCACTCATAACCATAAGTCCCTCCGAATATTTTAACTTCTCAGCTTAAGATTCTCCATATAGAAAATAAAACACTTTAATAAAGCTTGAAACTAAATCTAAATCATTTCAGACATTTTTTTCATTACAGTATTTCTTTACAAACAGAACTCCACTTAGTTTTTTTTTCTAGTTCTTTAAATAACCATATTCTTTTAAATTTGTTCTCTAATTTCCTTTTGTATGCTTCTTACCATCTGTTGTGTGTCTCTTTCTCACTTAAGCATCATTGCTTTACATAGCTAGCTAGTTATTCAATTGAAGGTGCTTATTTAAAAAAACATTTTTGCAAAACTATTGCTAAAGGGAATGGCAGAGTAGAAGCTTTAGAGGATGTAAGGGGCTAAATAGACTTTTAATCTGATTTTCTTCACAAAGGATGCATTTGAACTTGTCAGTGTATTTCTTCACTTTATCACTTATATGGTACTTAATATGTTTCAAATACCTACAAATGTTAAACTGTTTAATATGCACAACAGTCCTAGTAAGGTTGGTACTGATACTACTATTCCTACTTTTCTGAGGTAGAGAAAGTTACAGTAGCTTGCCCAGTGTTTTAGAGCTGAGGATATGAACATGACCAGTCTGATTCCAAATCTATACTCTTAATCATTCTGCTATGATACGTTCTTTGGAAGCTGAATTCTCCATAAGGAAGTAAGGTTTGCAGCTGACTGGCTTTGCTAGCCAGGATTTACCCTCTCAGCTTGGACTTCATTTCCAAGTGGTGGTCTCCAGCCAGGACAGCCAGGATGGCATGTTCCAGCTCGTTTCCTCCTCCTTTAGGAAGGAGAGCTCTGTATTACCTAACCTTGACAAATCCCTTTTTCATCCTTTCTGATCCATGCTTCTCTCCCCTTAGTTTGAGGACAGTTTTGAGGACAGGAGGTTGGGATATGACATGACAGTTTAATGCTGGGTATAGCAATGAGTTTTGGAATGCCTGACATGTTGCATTAGAATGATGATGAATTGTCCAACCTAATATGGCCACTGAATGAAGGAAAAATTATTTTAGCATGTGTGGCTAACTGTACTCAGGGGGAGTAGAAAGAACTGCCATTTGGGAATGATGCCCAGTATTATTCACAGCTGAGTAGAGGAGCAGAGCCATTGTCATTTTTCCTAGATTAGCTCTGCCAACTTTTCCAACATGTTTAGACACGGAGCAATGTACCTCAGCCACCTCCGTTTTATACCCATTAAATCTACCTAGGTCTTTAACTATTCAGTTTATGATTCAAAAGAGGAAAGGCAAGAAAATGAGAAGGAAAAGTGGGTAGAAAAGTAAGAAAAACCGGATATGCACACTCACACACTGCTGATACATGCACAAACACAAATGTACACATAAATATTGCAACTAAGTATAGTATTTTATATGTGTATTATATTTATACATATAAATTTAATATATAGAGATAGGCTGATATATAGGTGGATTGAATGATGTTACAGAACTTCAGAGCTTTATATATACTTATGTTTATATACATGTGTATTCTACACATATACATATATGTATATATAATAAATGTAAATAAAATATAAATAAAATGTCTATGCATATGTTATATATAATATATATATATATATATAGTATTTTAAATTTTTTTTAATGTTCATTTATTTTTGAGACAGAGAGAGACAGAGCATGAATGAGGAGAGTCAGAGAGAGAGGGAGACACAGAATCTGAAGCAGGCTCCAGGCTCTGAGCTGTCAACACAGAGCCTGACGCGGGGCTCAAACTCACGGACTGTGAGATCATGACCTGAGCCGAAGTCGGACGCTTAACCGACTGAGCCACCCAAGCGCCCTATATAGTATTTTAGAACATATATATATATATATATATATATGTCTATACATATACATCTACACGTATATATATACGTATATGTATAGACGTATATACATATATGTATAGACGTATATATATATTATATATATATATATATAAAATATATATATATATACACATACACAGGGAAAATACACATAGATAAAGTATTAGAAAATAAGTGAGTATTGAATGAGTTAGTGACTGGGAGGCTTTCCTTGATGTATGCAAAAGGAGATGATAAAATGCATATAATAAGAATGTGAGAGGAGAAACCAGATTTCTGAGGAGATGATATATGACATAGAAAACAACGAATAATGTATGAGGAGAGGAGAGGAATGAGGAGATATAAACAAAATAAAGAGAAGTCACAGAAAAAAATTTAATTAATGCAATCATAAAAAAGAATAAGATGAAAAATCAGGAAAAGTTTAAAGGCATAGAACAATTACTGGGAGGGACACTAATATTAAAAGTGCTATATCTGAGACCACAACACAGTATATAGAACTAAAGTTTTCAATTAATATTTATGAAGTAATGATTTAATAAACTAGTTGAGCAAGTGAATACTATGTCTGAATAAATCCAGATATATATACCAGGCTGAACTTTAATATTAACATAATACTACTATTGACACTGTTTTAAGAAGCTGTTGGAGGCATTGGAAGGTTTGGAATTGAGGGCAGGCAAATTGCACAAGCGGGTAGAGATCTAAAATAGATAACTTGAATTTTGATCTTAAGTCACCATTTTAGTAAACAAAAACAAAACAAAGCAAAAGCCAAATGGGGAGGTTAATGACAAACATCATAATTTGGCTTTAGTTTCTAAAGATTTAATACTGGATATTTGGAGTGCCTTACTTTCTCCTTACTACATAACAATAGCTTCACACATCTGGTTTTCAGGATTAAGCATTCATAAAGCAAAACAACTCATTTGTATGTTTTGGTGGGCAATTCAGGTGATTGCACATTAGAACACATTGTTACTAGGGGGCATCTTTCAGCTTAATTCTAATTCCTCAACATCTGTGTCTCCTAGTTACTTATCCACATATTTCGTCTCTCCTGTTTTCCCTTGTTTGATTGTTCCTTCATTTAATGCTTCAATAACAGGAGTTGAAAGCACATTAAGCTGAATGAGACTTATTAAATCTTTCCTTTATCTAATGTTTAGATTTAAGTGCTTAAACATATCTGAAAAAAAAGGGGGACTTCTCTCAGGAGATCCAGAATTAAATGCAGTAACAAAGCAGTGATATTTTGTCCTTCATTTGATAAATGGCAGAAAGAATAGACTTGAGGAAAAGGAAACTGTGCCACTGAATATATATTTGAAACCACAGAATCAATGGCTTGAAGAGAAGATTTACTTAAGGGAATATAAACTGAATGAGGACACAAAAACTCTTATTGGAAAGAAATATAAAGTGCTCCAGAAGCTAAATGAAAGGAAAGGAAGAAAAAATAGATGACATATTTCTTGAGAAACAAAATGTCCACTGTTTCTTTTCTTTGTTCATGGTCTTCCACATGACTATTCTTTAGGGAATCACAGGTATTCAACCCATCCAAAGCTCCCGTAGAAATAATCTCCTTATCTTACCAATACAGGCATAGCTTGGAGATGTTGTGGGTTTGGTTCGAGACTACTATAATAAAGCAAATAGCATCATAAAGCAAGTCAAATGATTTTTTTTATTTCCAGTACATATAAAAGTTATGTTTACACTATACTATAGTCTATTAAATGTGCAATATATTATGTCTAAAATTGTACATACTTTAATTAAAAAATCCTTTATTGCTAAAAACTGCTAACCATTATATAAGCTTTCAACAAGTCATAATTTTTTTGGTGGTGGAGGGTCTTGCCTCGGTGTTGATGGCTGTTGACTGATCACGGTCGTGGTTGCTGAAGGTTGGGGTGGCTGTGACAATTTCTTAAAGTTGGACATCAATGAACAGTCTCAGTTCACATTGTGAACAGTTTCTCAGTAACATGCAATACTGTTTGATAGCATTTTAACCCCCTGTAGAAATTCTTTTAAAATTGGAGTCGATCTTCTTTAAACTTGCCATGCCTTCATCAATTAAGTGTATGTAATATTCTAAATCCTTTGTTGTCATTTCAGTAACCTTCCCAGAATCTTCACCGGAGTAAATTCCATCTCATGAAGCCACTTTCTTTGCTCATCCATAGGAAGCAACTCTTTAGCCATTCAAGTCTTATTGTGAGATTGTAGCAATTCAGTCACATCTTCAGGCTCCACATCTACTTCTAGGTCTCTTAGTATTTTTACCACATCTCCAGTTAATGCCTCCACTGAAGTCTTGAACCTCTTAAAGTCATTTATGAGGGTTGGAATCCACTTCTTCCAAACTCCTTTTAATATTGAAATTTTTACCTCTTCCCACAAATCGCAAATGTTCTTAATGACATCTAGAATAGTCAATTTTTTCCAGAAAGTTTTCAACTAACTTTGCTCGTATCTATCTGAGGAATCACTATCCATGGCAACTATATAGCTTCATGAAATATATTTCTTAAATAATAAGACTTGAAAGTCAAAATTACTCCTTGATCCATGGGCTGCAAAATGAATATTATGTTAGCAGGCATCAAAACTATATTAATCTGATTGTTCATCTCCATCAGAGCTCTTGGGTGACCAAGCACATTGTCAATAAGCAGTGATATTTCGAAAGCAATCTTTTTTTCCTGAGAAGTAGGTCTCAACAGTGGGCTTAAAATTCTTAGTAAACCGTGTTGTAAACAGACGTATTGTCATCTAAGCTTTGTTTTTCCATTTATAGAACACAGGCAGAGCAGATTTAGAAAAAAAAATTAAGGGCCCTAGGATTTTTTGGAATAGTCAATGAGCATTGACTTCAAATGAAAGCTACTTGCTGTATTAGCTGCTAAGAGTCAACCCATCCTTTGAAGCCAGGCATTGACTTCTCCTCTCTAGCTATGAAAGTCCTAGTTGGTGTCTTCTTCCAGGAGAAAGCTGTTTTGTCTACATTGAAAATCTGTTCTTTAGTGCAGCCGGCTTCATTGATGATCTTAGCTAGATCTTTTGGATAAATTGCTGCAGCTTCTACATCAGCACTTGCTGCTTTCCCTTGCACTTTTGTTACAAACAGGGCTTCTTTCCTTAAGCCTTATGAACCAACTTCTGTTAGCTTCAAACTTTTCTTCTGCAGTTTCCTCTAGTCTTCATAGAATTGAAGAGATTGGAGGTTTTACTCTGGATTTTCTCTGGTTTAAGGGATGTTATGGATGGTTTGATCTTCTAGACAGACCACTCAAACTTTCTCCATGTCAGGAATAAGGCTGTTTCATTTCTTATAATTTGTCTGTCCATTAGAGTAAATGCTGTTAATTTCCTTCAAGAACTTTTCCTTTTGCATTTGCAACTTGGCTAACTGTTTAGCTCAGGAGGCCCAGCTTTCAGCATACCTCAACTTTCTAAATGCCTCCTTCAATAAGCTAAATCATTTCTAGCTTCTCATGTAAAGTGAGAGAAATGTGATTCTTTCTTTCACTTGAACCCTTGGAGGTCATTGTAGGATTATTAATTGGTTTCAATATTGTGTCTCAGGAAATAGGGCTGAGGAGAAGGAGAGACACAGGGAAACAGCTGATCAGTCAGTGGAGCAGTCAGAACATACAGCATTTATAAATTAAGTTCACTGTCCTATGTAGGTGTAACTTGTGGTACCCCAGAACTATTAAAGTAGTAGCATTGAAGATCACTGATCACAGATGACCATAATAAATATAATAATAATGAAAAAGTTGGAAGTATTGGGAGATTTACCAAAACAGAGACACAAAGTGACCAAATGATGCTGGGAAAATGGTATTTGATAGACTTGTTCAATGCAGGGTTGCCACAAATGGTCAGTTTGTAAAAAAATGAAAAATCTGCCAAGCAAAATAATGGGAAGCACAATATAAAAAGGTATGCCTATTTACTTCTTTCTGTGTATATTCTGTGTACTAATCTGTGTATATTCTTGCTATGAATCTGTTTGCCTTTTGTATTCTCGTTTCACCAACTTGACTATGTTAATTCATTAAAAGTCTATGGGAAAAATCATCTCTTCTGTCTAAACCTGTTTTGCTGGCACCCCTGCTATTGGATTTGCTAGGTTCGGGGGAGGAAATATTTTCTTTTTCTCCTGTTTTAGGTTAATTGGCTGGTACCCTGCAAATTAGACTAGCAAAAGACAGATTACCTAGAGAAAAACAAACAGGTTTATTAACAATCTGCATCTGTATAGAAGTTGGGAGTACTCAGGGATGAGTAACTTAAAGAGATAGTTAGAACTTGGGCTTATATAGCATCTTAAAGAAAGAACAGTCGTTTTGTACAGACAAGACAAAGGAAAAGGATTTTGAATTTCTGGGGACAGCAAAGTGTGAGAATGCAAATAAATGGGGACATTAATGGTAGATAAGGGCTCGTTTTAGCAAGGTTTGTTATGTAGATTCCTCTATTGCTGTCTGTGGACTCATAAGTTCCTAGAGTGATTTCCAGTGATTGATTAACTCCCATCCTTGCTGGTAGAGAGAGGAGTGAGGACGGTTTCACAAGTTTATATCCTGCTTTTAGGCAAATAGGGGGAGATGTGAGAGTTTTTCTCATATCTGATTCTCAATTACTTTCAGCTCGAAGTATTCCTTATGTGAAAGTGTTGTGCTTAGGGGTAGGATATTCTGTTACCCTTCATAAGCATCCGAAAAATTTTAGTGTGATAGCATGCACAAGCTTTTGTCTTCACTTCTTTGTATATGCTTTGTTTTGCATTTTCATTCAAAACATGAGTAGCCTCTAAGAAAATTTTTTTGTTCTTTCTGCCTTTGGTGGCCAACAGTGCCCCGGTCATTTCCTTTCCTTTCCCCTGACATTAGCTGGTCACTCAGTGTGATCAACTCTGTTATAAGGTGGACTACCGAACAGCCACCCTAGTGTTAACTGAAATGGAGATGAATATAATGTTTTTGTTTCACTACCTAAAGATGCAGCTTGTATTACATTTTCCCAATAATGCATTTTCCCACAAGACACACAAGCCTCCATACTGTTGAATTTTAAAACTAAATTTAGATAAAGAGGAAATAATACCATGGAAATTGGGGAAGCATATTAATGCCAGATAAAGTTTAATAGCTCATATTATTTGAAGAAAAACTATGAATCATCTTTGCTTGTGGAACAAATGTTTACTCTTTGAGGATTTTAAGGATCAACCCTGGCATAGACTGAACTAGCTACGTTGCATTTTAGAATGTTTTGCCCGATCAGTTATAGACAACTTATAATGTTTTAAAATTTGTTTTTTTTTTAGTTTTGCTTAATGTTTATTTATTTTTGAGAGAGAGATAGAGGGTGAGCAGGGGAGGAACAGAGAGAGTGGGAGACAGAATCCGAAGCAGGCTTCAGGCTCTGAGCTGTCAATACAGAGCCTGATTCCAGGCTTGAACTCACAAACCATGAGATCATGACCTCAGCCGATGGTGGATGCTCAACCAACTGAGTCAGCCAGTTGTCCCTTAAAATATGTTTTTTTATACTCTGTTGCTTTTTCAGTGGCTACAAAATTATATTATTTACAAAGGGACGTCTAACATTAAAAAGCAAAAGCTTTGTTTAATTGAAGAAGAGGCCTTTATTTTGTTGAATGTTTGATCTCCTTTCTCTGCTTTTAGTGGGTCTTAAATAGAGGGCATAGTAGGGAACAGAACATCAAAGAAAACATGTCTCTTCCTAAGTCAACTTAAAATTGTGAAAAGACAAAAAAATGGGTTTCTGCCTTTTCTAGACAGTACGTGTAGATGTACTGCATTTATTCAGTGACTATAAAAGATACTGCTGAAGATAAAAGCAGGAAAAAAAATTAGTTCAATACAGACAGTCTGGAAGTGATGCTATATTCTTTCTACCAATTACTATCAAACTAGTCAGGCAGAAGTTTATTTCTTAAAAGAGCAGAAGCAGAACTAGTACATGGTTATATTGTAGTTTTCACAAACATTCTTGAAAAAGACAAAATTTTGTCTTGAAAATGGCTATTTGTCTTTTAAATGTGTGTGGCATTTATGTAATAAAGACTGGGAGTGCTTTATAGAAACTTCTGTACTTCAGAAGATCAAGCATAGAAAATTTTGTTAGTGCTTTGGGCATATCGTTGTATGATACGATGATATATTAAAACAAAAGATTAAGTGCACATAAACGCACATTAAATACAATGTAGTGCCAGTTTTCAGTGACATGTTACTGACAATATATACTAGTTACTTGGAGATACCTCGTGGATATCTATAGATAGCACAAGGTCCTCATAAATGATGGTAATGAATATTTGTGCCATAGAACTGAAGTAAACGTTTTTGCTTTTATTTAAAGGTCTTGAGTATCTATAAATACCATGCATGTGCACATCTTTCTCTCTACTTATTCTTTTCCTCTATCATTTTTGCTAGACCTGTAATAGATGATAGGATTATAGAAAATAGTAAGACATTCCTTCTCTTCTGCAAACTCAGCATGTACTTGCTGAGAAAGTCAGGAAAACTTTTATAATACCATTTGAAAAATATGATCATAGAGGCTTAGGCTGTGTACTATAATAGAGTACATAACTCATTGGCTGGGACAAGTTTGCTTGCGCAATTGTTGTTGACCTGTCATCTTGTCAAGTTTAGCATTTACCCTGAATCTTCTTGTCTTTCATTTTCTTGACTTCTTTCTTTTCTTCCTCCTTTAATAAAATATTACTAGCAGTTACATTAAAACAGCTTTCCAGCTTCATACTTTGTCATATGAAATGGCTGACCCAGAATTACATTCCTCTTTTTCTTGACCTCCTTTAGACACAAGGTAACATGAGGTGTGCTATGAGATGAGGGACAGAGAAAACTCTGATCACCAGTGATAGTGGGAGAAAGATTTGATGCTGCTGCCCCATTTGGCCAATGTTTATGAAATGCACAAAATTAGCAGGCTAGCAATCAGCAGAATCAGGGGGAATGAACATCAGGAATGATAGATTAGGATTACCTGGAATAAGTGGGGATAATTATGCTGAGCAGTCAGTCTCCAGAGTGTGTAGAATAATGTGATCAATTTTGTTTCAGTGGCTTTATAAACCTGTAACTATACATTTGTTGTTTGGTAGTATTTTTTTTTTCCAATTTTGCAATAAACTTTTTTGGAAGCAGTGAATTAAATAATGAAGATTTAATAGAAAATTTAGCACTGACTTCCCGTTTTCAAAAAGTCGATTTAAAGAATGATTATGTAATGTTGCATATGTTTGCTGGCATTTACCATCTAGTATGGAACTTTAGTAATATGAAAACCACAGGAAGCAAATCTGCTGGATCAGATCATGGTTCTTATAAATTAAAGAGACTCATTTTCAATTCCAATTGAAATTGTTGTGTGTATGTATGTACCTATGAAAAGTGAAGTGATAGCTCTTAACTGTTAAGTTGTTTACCTTCAAGAGTTAAGTGATAAATGATGACAGTTTGATACCTGTGCCGTCTGAGATTTCAAGAGAAAGTCAGTGAATTCCAATAATAGCACTCTCTTTATAAAGTTAAAATTAGTTTCTTGGAGCTTAAATCTGGCCAAGTTGAAATCTCAGGCATTGTGAATGCCATTGTCTATTCAGTCAAAATGTTGAACATTAATGAAAAATTTGTGCTTGTCATAATACTATCAATGTAAACTTTGGTGACACCTAACATGATAGTGAAAACAATGTTCACATAAAATAAATACCTACAGAACTGGTGCAGTATTGTATATATGTCTTTGCATGACTGCTGGAAATGGGAAGGTAATCACTAAGGAAATAGAAGACTAAAATTCATAGATTAACTTAAGGGAGGACAAGGTAGCTGTCAAAGGAATAGGATGGCACTTCCAAATTTACAGATTAACAATTGCATAAACTCTGCACCCACCAATATAGCGATAAAATAAGTAAAGAGAATATAACTTGATGATACTTGTAGTGTGAGATTTTTATTTAAAACATGTATAGAGTCTTACCATCCTTGAATATTTAAAAAATATGTCCATAGAACATTTACAAAAATCAGTCATGTATTTGACCACCAAAGATATCTTGCTTTTTTTTAAAGAGGTATTTTATACAAATATAGTATAGTATATCAGTGTATCCACTCATAATATATTCAATCACCTAAAAACATTATAAGTAAATATTAAAACTTGAATTTCCCCCAGATCTATACTCTGCAAGTAACATTTTATTCACACTAGAAATTGGCAATAAAATTATAATTATCTAGAAAAGAATAAGAGGGAAATTATTACTTAAAACCTATAGGTAGTAGAAAAAGCTCAGCTTGTGAGAGAATCAGTCTCAAGTCCTTCTGTTATTAAAGAAGAAAAAATATATAGAAGAATCCATTACTCATCATAAGTGATTGAAAGATAAATATCAAAATACTATAATTAGCTCAGAAGAGGAATTAATAAAGAAAGATAAAATGAATGAATTTGGGAAAATACTCTGTACATAATGCTGATTTTCTTCAAAAAATCAGTGCATTATATTGAACTTCTCAGAAAACCAATTTGGGAAAAAAATGAAAAAGCAAAGGAATATAAGAAAACAAATGTGAAAGGAGCTATAACCACAGAAATAAGAAAGATTAAAATATAAATTATAACAAAATATAATATAAAACTAAGACAACAAATTTAAAACCTAGAGACATGATGATTTCTTATCAAAATTAAAATTGCCAAAGACTAAGATGTTTGAGCAGTGCAATTATCTAAAACAGATTGGAAATGTGTTTAGAGATCTTCCACAAAAAGGCTCAAACAGATATTTTTATAGCTGAATTAGATCAAACATTTAAAGAAATGGTAATTTCTATGTTTAAATTATTCCAGATCATAGAAAAGCTTTAGAATTTTTTCCCATTAATTTTTACAACTCCAGCATAGAATGCCAGCACCTGATAAACTACAAAAAGTAAAATGGTCTTCATTTATGGGAATATTTAATAACAGATACACATTTTCTAAAATCAAAATATAATTTTTTTAAATTTTTTAAATATTTATTCATTTTTGAAAGACAGAGAGAGACAGAGCACAAGCAGGGGTGGGGCAGAGAGAGAGGGGGACACAGAATCTGAAGCAGGCTCCAGGCTCCGAGCTGTCAGCACAGAGCCCAACGCAGGCCTCAAACTCACGAACCACGAGATCATGACCTGAGCCGAAGTCGGATGCTCAACCAACTGAGCCACCGAGGTGCCCCTAAAATCAACATATAAATTTAATGCAACTCTAGTTGTAGAGTTCTAATAGTATATATTATTAATTGGAAAAAATTCTTAAACATATTATGGAAAAAATAAATACCTGAACAAACCAAGGAAATTATGAATAATAATGTTGGAGGTTTACCTTACAAGTAAACATTTTAAAAATTACATTAGAATGCATTTCAGATAAAAATAGCATATCAATAGATTTAAAAAACAAAAACAATTTATGGAACAGAATAGAAAATGCAATACAGGATGATGTTAAGAATTTTTTCTACAATAAAGGATATATTTCAGTTTAGTGGCTAATAGAGAAATTTGCTTATAAATGGCTTTGTAAAACTGACAGGCTATCCCAAAGTAAAGTAAATTTCCATTTAAACAATATAAAAATTTCCTAAAATATTAACACACTTGTGTGTAAAATCTAAGAAATAAGTATTAAAAATAATTTAGAACAAAAATCAATCATTCTTCATTTTAAAAATATAAGGAAAAGAATCAACCTCTGAGGGAAATACAGAAACAAGAAAAGAAATAGTAACACATTTAATATTATAAATGGCAAAATATATTAAAATTATCATATAACATAGTAAAGATATTAAACATTACAATACTAATGACAGAAATATGGTGGATATCTATAATGTACAGAGAGCCATTTCAAATTTTCAAGAAAAAGCCAAACAAAAAAGCTAGCCAAGAATTGAATAGATCATTCACAGAAGAGCAAATCTTAATGGCCAAATAAATGTGAAAAGACACTACTCAAACTCTGTAGTTGTCAGAGACAACCATATACTCAGCAATCCCACTTCTGGAAATGTGTATAAAATAAAATTATTAGTACATAAAAAAACTGATGTACAAGGATGTTAATTTTATATGGGTAGAAAAACTAAGAGTGAAGTCAATGAGCTTCAATAGAAAAAAAGCATATACTATAAAGCCTAAAATATTAGTTTTGCAATCAATACAAAAAATAATATTTTAGAAACATTCCAGATGACTCAGAGGGATTTCCAAGAAATGAAATTTAGTATGATAAGGAGGATATAGAAAAATGTGTACATTTTGATCTCACCTCTTTTGTTGTAAAACAGTTTATACTTTAGTTTGTGTCTGTATATATGCATGTGTATATATGTGTGTGTGTTCCAGGAGAAAATCCTGGAGAATACATAATATTCATTTAGGTAGTTATATATTCATATTATGTATGAAGAATACATAAGTTAACATGGAATATGGTGTAATGTGATATGAGTGGACAGGAAGAAGTTACAACAAACTAAAGGGGAAAAAATAAAGGTAAAAGTGAAAAAGAAATAAATCTCCATAATCTATTTTACATGATCATCTGTGTATATAAAATTAATTAATAAAATGAAAAAAAAAAACCCCTAGATCCACAATTCCTCATCCAGGGTTCTTTTATGCTGTATGACCTGTATCATTTTAAAGGTATCTTAAAGGGGCACCTGTGTGGCTCAATTGGTTGAAAAGCTGACTTTGGCTTAGGTTATGATCTGATGGTTTGTGGGTTCGATTCCCAGGAAAGGCTCTGTCCTGACAGGTTAGAGCATGGAGCCTGCCTCAGATTCTGTGTCTCCCTCTCTCTCTGCCCTTCCCCTTCATGCTCTCTCTCTCAAAAATAAAATAAATGTTAAAAATAAATAAATAAATAAAAATATCTTAAATTTCCAAATGTTGAATTATTGAAACATTTATTTTGCAATTTATCTACCTTTAATATTACCCTGATTATAGAGGCTGAGCAGGATTTATTTATTAGTGTTTTCCATAATTACCATACTTGGCTAGTGTTTCAGTAAGACCTAATGTTTTCCATGTTATAAAATTTTATTCACAGGAAATTAATTATAAAATTTTAAACAAAAAGGCCCATTTGCTCTTGAGCATCCTTCATATTCTAACCAGGGTAGCAATCCCTTAATTAGGCCATAGGATTGAAAGTGTGAGATAGTGCAATTTATTTTAGTAAACCTGGGTGGAGGAGGTGGGGAGTTGGAGGGGAATGCTTCAACATAAAATGATACACATTTTAATTTAATCTATTGAAACTGCCTTGGAAAAACACCAAATAAACAAGGATACTCCAGAGTCCTTATTACATTTTATGCACATGCTCAAAAATGTTCTTGAGGAATAGGAACTTGAATAATAGGCATAATTTGAATAGTGCAAGATTGGAGGGAGGGACAGTCCAGATGGAAATAAAAGAAATCCAAGGAGAAGCAGCTCAGTGATTATTTTTGATCTGGGGTTAACATTCCCTGTGGATCTACTATATTCTAGTTAGAGATATTCTATTGCCTTGCTTTTGAAACATGCCTTCTGTTTTCTACCAAAGTAACGTTGTATTTAAAACATTTACATATTATTTTTATTATAAAAATAGTATGTGTGTCACTCCTACATATTTCTCACTTATATCATTATCCATATTATACAGAATCATACATTCCCTGACATGACACTATCATTAAAGTAGATCTAGAACACATTGCCTCATGCTCTCTGGTGCCAAGTGGAGTCAGTGTTTAAATATATGACAGTTGCTTGATTAACAAACAGGAGTTAAATATAAAAGTAATACATTTTGATGTGCAATTATATTTCTTAATGGAACACAATATCCACACAAAGAAGCACTCAGAGTTGTCAAGTTTTGGTCCTAAAATAATAAGTGTTCACATATAAAAATATTTTCCTAATCTAAGAAGAACAGTCCTCTCATTTTGAATTGAAAGATCTACTGATGCAAAGGGGAAATTTAATTACTCGCCAAAATGTTCTGCTTAAACACAATGAAATGGCTATATTTGACTATTTTTAAGTTTATTTATTTATTTTGAGAGAAAGAGACAGCAGGGGCAGAGAGAGGGAGAGAGAGAGAGAGAGAGAGAGAGAGAGAGAGAGAGAGAGAGAATCCCAAGCAGGCTCCACACTGTCAGTACAGAGCCCAATGTGGGGCTTGAACTCACTAATAGTGAGATCATGACCCAAGTGGAAATCTAGAGTCAGATGCTTAACTGACTGAGGCATTTGGGTGCCCCTATGTTGGCTATGTTTTAATCAAGTGTTTGATATTATTCAGATACAGCAGTAGGATAACTGTCTCAAAATTATTTTTTTTTCTTTTCTTTCTTTCAAAAGAGTAATTTATAAGGACATTTTATTGCTCTTCTCTGAAAATTGATAGTGGTAGAACAGATGAAATGCATCAATCTAGAATTGTTCCTATTACTTTCAGTAGTAAGATTCCTAGGTGGCGCCTATGCCCATCATGAAGGAAAATGAGGGTCTGACTCTTCATTTCATCACAGTTTGAGCCCTTCATCAGCTACACACTGACAGTGTGGAGCCTGCTTGGGATTCTCTGTCTCCCTCTCTCTCTGCCCCTCCCCTGCACGTGCACCCTCTCTCTTTCTCTCAAAATAAATAAATAAACTTTAAAAAATATAAAAAGAAGGCAAGTAAATGTGAGTCTATTTCAAATAAAATGTTTTGCAGAACATCTACACATTAGGAAACTATCAACTGACAATCACGTTGCTCCACAAGAGCTAATTAATTAAACCATAGTAAATAACTCATGAAAAAAAATAAGTTATATTAACTTGTAACATGTAAAAGAAAACAAAGCTAAAAGGGTCTATTAGGTTTAAATTGTGTTACAGTTTGATGGTAGGGTAAAATCAAATCTTCTGAATAAGGTTTTTAGGAGAAATCATAGGGGAAAACAGTATATATTTCAATATATAAATAATGACACACATCAAGCATCAGGAAAAACCATGCATTACAAATTCCTTCCTTTCCTTTTTCCCTTTCTTGCCTGATACTCCTTCTCCCACCTTCCCTTCTTTCCTTCTTCTCTTTCTTCTTTCCCCTCTTCTTCCCTTTACGCTCTCTCTTCACTCAGCCTTGATTTATTGATTACCTATTATGAGGATAATTTTAAGTCAGGTTTCCAAGAAATGAGTGGCTGTGTTTTTAAGAAAGCTATTTATTTCTATACTTATGGAAATAACCAAAGAGCTGCTAATTTAAAAAAAGTGAATAGCAGGAGACCACAGGAGTAGCTGAGGACAGACTTAAGAAAGAATCAAGCAACTCTGATGTATGGGTCCCCTGGAGAAGAAAAATGAATCCCTGGTGTTTGTAAGAATTTGGCAACTGATTGGAAACTGAGCTCTAAAAGGTCAGGTGATGACTTTAAGGTGTCACTGTTAATTTTTTGAAGTGTGATTATGATGTTTTTATTTGGAGTCCTTATAGAGATCCTGAGATGTGTACTTGCCAGGGACCTGGAGGGAGAGAAGCAGTGGATGGGGTTTGGGAGGCTGGGTTGGTGTGGGGCTCTCTGATGATGGGTGTATGAGGCTCATTGTACTATTCTGTACACCTTTATCTTTGAAATTACCCATAATAAAAATGTTTCTTTTGTGTGTGTGTGGGGGGGGAAGAAGTTCATTTGGAATATTTAAATAACCGTATAGGACTATGTAATGCTTTACAAGTCAGATACCAATCTTCTGAAGGACAGAATGCTTAGAGTTGCCAGGCCTGTGCAGAAATGGCTTCCTGAAGCAGATAATGGTGGTCATAGCACTGAGTATGGCAGCCTCATGTGATGGGCAGGACTGGCAGAAGTAAGGGAAAGCTCAAACTAGAAACTAATTATTGAGTGTGTATGGTTTGCCTGCTCTGTGCTAAGCAGTTTACAAACACCACCTTTGATTTGAACAGCTGCTCACTGAAGTAGGACCCAGTATGAGGCATTTGAGGTTCCAAGAGGCTACATAAGTTGCCCAAGTTCTTTTATCTCAATAGTAAGAGAACCTATAGCAGGTTGGTTCACATTCCTTATTTTTAAATACTGATGTGTGCTCCCTCTGAATCATCCAACAGGTGGGAGTACTGCAGTAGATCAGACTAGAAATACAAGTGGGGATAAAGCTGTGACTAAACATAAATACTTAAAAATTGGTTTAGAGATTTGTCTGATAGACAATAAGGATGATTGTAGGTAGTTATTAGAGAAGTTATGTCACCAAAACAAAATATCTACTTTTCATATCTGGAGCCTTTCCTTAACTATTTACTACTGAACAATTAGATATTCACAAGAAACTAGCTGATTGATATATCATAATCAAATGAAAATCTGTAGCTATTGAAGGCATGGAAACCTATACAAGATATATATTTACTCTTGAGCTGGGCAAGAACAATTTAGATGGGTACTATCAATTTATGTAGTGTAGGAGGTACAGGAGACAGGAGAGTATGATGGATTGGTCAGTGGATGGGAACTGAGTAGTCACTGAGCTATTTCCTTTATAGGGATTATTATATTTAATTAATGCAATTTAATAATCTATGTACTATTATTAATCTCCATTTTCTGGTGAAGCAACTGAGGCTTAAAAATCTTTAATAAAGAGCTTCAGGTCATTCTATTAGTAATAGCAGAATAGAGATTTGAAAACATTTTTTTTTTCTCCAGAACCATAGTTTTAATTCTCATTAGTGCATTCCCCCTTCTTATATGAAGTGGAATACCCCATTTACAATTCTATCCTATGGATTGTACAAGGGAATTCTTAAGGTTAAATCAAAATTCAGTGTTCCATAATGGTTTATAAGAGTAATGTGAAGAAAGCCTGCATGAAAATTTGAAAACAGACCGCCATTATGGTGTTTTATAAGAAATATATATTCAATATACATCAACATGCTATTTTACATAAATGTTGGAAATTCTCTTTCAAAACAAACATCAAGACATTTGGGAAGAAACGCTGACATTGCCCTTATGTATAGAGGTGATGTTTAGTATTTTCATCTATCTGACAGTACTTTTGCCTAATCAATGTATTGAATTTGTAATTTATGCAAACATCATGGAAAATTAGATGCAGTTCTTCAAAATCAGTCTTCACCATTGTGCTGGCTTCACAGAGCTAGAAATTGTTCTGTGTCTTTCAGATGAAACATTCTTTTAGTAAAGGATGGCTTCCTGACAGTTATTTATCTTGAAAAGCTATAAACCTTTGGATTAATTGCGTGTTTTGTACAAATGTCAGTTGCTGATTTAGTTTTGATAGATCTATTCATGTCCTGTCGGAGATTTAGGTGAGTTAAGGTATTGCTTATCATCAGTCTTCTTTGGCTGACCCCTGAAAAGTAAAAACCAGATGTCATGAGAAAACCATTTTTTTTTCCTATAGAGTCTTCAGGAGACAACAAACATATTCTTCTCTTCTTTGATAGAACTACGAAGGTAGTACAGATATTACGAATGAAATCTGAGCTATGTTTGCTTAGTCTTACTAAACAGATAAGTTTAGCTATGTAGATGTCAAAATGTAATTAATAAGGATATGATTTCATTTGAACACACTCCTTGTTGATTTGAGCTCTAACAAGTAAGACCTGTAATTGAACAGTGTAGATATTTTTGTGCAATAATTTGGATCCTGAAGTAATCCCCACAACCAAGCCACGCATTTTTGTATAAGGATCCAAATGCCTGGTTTGGTTGTGGTGATTACTTCACAATGCACAAATATGCAGGATATTTCTGTCAGTTATTGGGGTTTATTAAATCTTCACACATTTTTGCTACTTTAGATATACAGATTGATTGCATTCCTTTATATGAGTTAATCCAGTGGTTCCTAGTGACCATGGTTCTTCTCTAGCCAAAGTTACTTGACATCTACATGCAGCCAAATCCCTATACAGTCTTTGAGATTAATCGCTGTTAAGGGGAGGGAGATGTGAGAGTCTCGTAACTCAACCTTTCTGAAAGCAAGCTTCCTCATTTTTAATGTTTAAGTACAAATACATTTCAGGGTTGATATGCATATTGATAAATCCTCATTATTATTGGTGTTAGTTCGTCAGTAATCATAGAAGTATCACCAAGAAAATCTTGCTTTTCTCCCCTGTTACTGTAATGTCTCTTTTCCTCTAATAAGATGCCAGTTCTCGAATCACAGTTCTGATACATCACTTGGCCTTACCCCTCAGAGCACTTTGCCTTCCACCTCTTGCTCTTCCCTGTCCAGGGACTAAACACCTGCGTCAGAATTATAAACCTGGAGTCTTACTACCTGCTGTCTAGTTACCTGGCAATCGACTGCTTACTTAGATTTCTGCACATTTTCCAGTGTTAGGTTTCCTATCACCAGGCTCTTGCCCCCTCTCAGGCTCCTTCTAGGGCTTTTTGAATGTCCTTTAGAGAATGTTGACCTCAGGAATTCTGCAAGTAATCCCCCCTAATCACTGTGTCAAAAGTCACTTTAGTTGATGGTCTTATTCATTCTTGGCAATGATATAGTTACCTTCATACCCCTAATTCATCAATTCAGCTCTTGATTTCTTGTTATATAGATCAATCCACATTCATTCCAGTAAAATTTTTAAACAGTGTATCCATTTAGGACCAGATTATTTTTATAATCAAAATAATGATTTTGGACACAGCAAGAAGTAAGCCTATGAGAATTGGTCTAGTCAGATAGACAGGCTGGGTGGTAATAAACATAATCCTGAAGAAAAATGTAGGACTAAATGTAATTATTTCTAAATAGAATGATTTATTTTCTATTAATGTCTCTGACATGATGACATGTCGGTAGATCCTTAATGGATGAATAATTTTAGTGTCAATTTGTAATCATCCATTCCCAAAGATAACTTAAATGCATTTTCTGTCCTGCCAATAATCTGTCACAAAGTGCACTGCCTGGCTTCTTATTTGATTTGTAAATTTTTTTTTGACTTTAGTATGACAAGAAATAGTATAAATGCAGTCATATAAAAAAAGATGACCATTTATGAATATTACATAACCCGATTCCCCATTCTCTCATCTCTTCACATACACCATTGTCATTAATATTAAAACAAAATTAAATTTTGCTGTGGTCGTTTTCTTTAGCATAATCGTTGGTTCCATTAGTTTTCAGGAAATAAGTTGAATTGCCTCAGGCTTAATGAGGCCTCAAGAGAGTATAAAAATACTCTTCATTTAAAGATATCTGCAAATAGTTGGAGCAAATGTATGAAAAAAAGTTATGTCTTAAAATAGTTACCTTTACAAAGTATATACTATAAGGGCAGAGGTCAAAAAACTAAAAAGCCTACTTGGCCAAGGAGATAATGTAAAATAAAGTGAATAAATGCTAGATTATTGGGGATTGAGGCCTGTAGTGAACTGCAGAACTCTTGCCCTGCCTTAAATAGCTGAGCACCACTCCCCCGTTCCGGCAGATTATTGAGAAGCAAGAATTCCAGACTAGTGATGCCAAGTCCTCAAATTTAAAAATGAATCCAGAAAGGGGCACCTGGGTGGCTCAGTCGGTTGAGCGTCCAACTTCAGCTCAGGTCACGATCTCACTGTTCCTGAGTTCGAGCCCCACATCGGGCTCTGTGCTGACAGCTTAGAGCCTGGAGCCTGTTTCAGATTCTGTGTCTCCCTCTATCTCTGCCCCTCCCCAACTCATGCACTCTCTCTCTCTCTCTCTCTGTCAAAAATAAATAAACATTAAAAAAAATTTTTAAATGAATCCAGAGAAAAAAGGGGTAAAAAGAGGAACCAGAAAATTTGGTTTTTACAACCAAAATGTTTTGACATTTTACAATCCCCAATTTTAAATGTTAGTAAAACATAAGATATGGGAATACCAAATTCATTTTGAGGAAACAAGTTTTCAACCTCTGGAATATATCTGAAACATTGATTCATAGGGATTTTGTGAATTTTTTTTCTTTTACTTTTTTTTTTCTTTAAGTTTAACTTATCTATTTTGAGAGAGAGACAATGTGAGTGAGTGTGTGTATGTGAGTATGGGAGGGTCAGAGAGAGGGGGAGTAATCCTAAACAGGCTCCATGCTGAGCATGGAACCCCACGTGGATCTCTATCTCATGATCATGAAATTATCCTGAACCAAAACCAAGAGTCTGATGCTTAACCAACTGAGCCACCCAGATGCATTATTGTTTTCATATTATGTCTACAATACAATTGAACTCAGAAAAAAAATCAGAATAATTTTTTCCCTTTGTTTATCTCTGGTAATATATGTACTAAGTACAGCTGTGCTAGTCACATACACACAAAACCTACAGAGGGAGATACAGAAGAATATAAAAATAAAGACATTTCAGTTCTTTACGAGAAATACTGAGAAGAGCCTGCCCAGCAACAACACGTGTTCATTTCTAGTTTGCAGTCCCCACAGAAGCTTTGTTTTTCCAAAAATAACAAGCAAATGTAGCAACTCTGCTTTGTACCACTTTCTTGCTTAAGACTTCAGTGTTTTTGTTCTGTTAATTTCACATGGACCGAAAATTAGTTCAAGTATTCCCCAACAGCATGATTTAATTTGGAAATACATGCATATATTTTTTTAAAGACTCTAAAAATAGTCTGCTGGCCATCCATGAAAAGTAATACTAAAGGTGGCAATTAACAGAAGTTGCTTGGTTGGTGCTTATTTCTCACCGTTAGCTTCACAGAGTTCAATATGGTTATGTAACGTTCATATGGCTGTGAAGAGTGGTAGCCAAATGCAAGAAAAATCAGAGCTTCCGTTTTAACGATATACCAATTTCAACATGATGTGACCTTGAGCAGTTGGAAACCTGTATGAAAATAAGCTTATGTCAGTATTTTTAAGAATTAAAATGAGGATGTGGAGTAGTGGGCTCTAAAAAATTAGTTCATTTCCCTTCTATTTTTCCTTGTATTTTTCTCTGGATTTCTGTCTCCATTAGAATTTGTATTTGTTAGGAAATTCCAAATGTATTGGCTAATGAAAGGAATTGCATCAGAGTTTGTTTATACAGAAGCCATAGAAATGGTAGAGACTAAGAAAAGGGCAGAGGAACATGGATGGTTAATGTGTATTTATGTTAATTTAACTGTGTTTAATGAATATCCTGACTAAATTTCTGAAAATTATTATGTTACATTTGAGTTCTTGGTTGGCTAAATTTTTAGGATAAAATGAAACATTATTTTTAGTTATTTTATGTGTTACATAATCCATTTGTTATACAATATTTAAATATTATGTAAATTTTCCCTAGTAGATAAATTAAAAGATATGTAGGGATACCAGGGTGGCTCAGTTGGTTAAGTGTCCAACTTCAGCTCAGGTCATGATCTCACGGCTCATGAGTTTGAGCCCCACATTGGGTTCTGTGCTAACAGCTCACAGCCTGAAGCCTGTTTCAGATTCTGTGTCTCCTCTCTCCCTGCCCCTCCCCTGCTTATGCTCTCTCTCTGCCTCAAAAATAAATAAACATTAAAAAAACTTAAAAGAGATATGTATTAGAAACTTATGGGCTATATAAACAGAAATACCCAAAATTCATATCAGAGAGCCTGTAGATTTTTTTCTTTTGGACATTTTTTTCCTGTTGTATTCATTTTATTATTTTTTTCTTATTTTCTTCTCAATTTTATTTATTCTGTAATGTCCCTAATTTGTTGAAATTGAAGCTAATCACTGACACTTCCTTCTTATACATTTGTTTAAAGCAATAAGTTTTTCTCCAGACACCGCGTTAGCTGCTCCTCCTAAGTACTCCTGTGTCATGTTTTCATGATCATTCACTTAAAAATAGTTTGCATTTCTATTTCAATTTTGTCTTTGGTTACTTAGAAGGGCTGTATAATATCCAAGATACTGGCATTTTCTGCTTATATTTTTGTTATTTGTTTCTATCCTGATTCCACTGTGTTAAGATCATATAGACTGTATGATTTTAGTGTTTTGATGTTTGTTGAGACTTGCTTGGTAAATGTTCCATGTGCAATTATGAAGTTTTTGGGTATAGTTTCCCATAAATGTCTAATAGATCAATTTTCAAAATTGTATTATTCAAATCATCTATTCCCTAACTTTTCTTTTTCTGCTTATTCTATCAGTTTCTGAGAGAGGTTTGTTAAATTTCCAACTATGATTGAGAATTGCCTATTTTCTTTGCTCTTTTAAATATTGTTTTATAAATTTTAAAGCCTATCTTACTTAACTGCAAATCGGGGAGTATATATATTTGGTTTAACCACTAACCCACAACAACCACACCAATATTCAGTGGTTATTTTGGCAGGTCAGTAGGGAGTGGAGAGTAAATGTGAGATTTGGAATGGGTATCTACTGATGAAGTCCAGGAAATATGTGAGGGGCAGTACAAAGGGCCAAGGAAGTTAAGATCATTTGGTCAGTTTCTGCCAAATGGAAGCTTTTATATTTCCTGTACATAGTCAATATTAAGTGATGAGGGTATTAATATTATTGTTTCTTCCTCCATCTAAGAGCATGTAAGCCTTCTGTATGTGTTTTCATCAACTGGATTAGCATCGCTGATAATGCAGCCAATAGTATGAACCTGTTGACACACACATACAAAAAGACATCTTTGGCCTGATTCAAGAAACATTCGCTGTCTCTGTTCTTGCTGGAAAATTTACAGTTCTCTGCATGTTCACTTACTGATCACCCTCCAGACTTGATGCTGTCAGCTTGTTATGCCAGGCTTCATTAACTGGCATCTCTATAGTCAGGACCTGGAAATGCATATTACATAGTGTATTCACAGATGTTTGTAGCCATCTCCCATTACTATCTATATTTAAACATGAAGTAGAGCAGTGGTTCTTAAATATTTTGGTTATAGAACCACTTTACAATCTTCAATGTTATTGAGATCTTTAAGAGTTTATGTTTATGAAGATTATATTTGTTCATATTATTATATTAGGATTACAACTGGAAAAATATGAAAAGATTTATTAATTATTTTCAAAATGATAGAAATCCCATAGCACATTAATAAAATAAAACATTTTATAAAATATATTTTCAAAGAAAAAATTTAGTGTGAAGAGTGGCATTGTTTTATATTTTTCAAATGTCTTGAGTGTTTGGATTAATAGAAGACCACTTGACTCGTATCTGCTTCTGTATTCAGGCTGTTGCACATGTTGACTTAGCGGAAGTATACTAAGGAAATCTGGCCTTACACACCTATGTGGTTAGAAAAGGGTAATGTATTTAAAAGCCTTTGTGGATATTTTAAATCATATCAAAACTTGACAAGCGGCAGTTTCTTTTTTTTTTTAATATATGAAATTTATTGTCAAATCGGTTTCCATGCAACACCCAGTGCTCATCCCAACAGGTGCCCTCCTCAATACCCATCACCCACCCTCCCCTCCCTCCCACCCCCCATCAGCCCTCAGTTTATTCTCAGTTTTTAAGAGTCTCTTATGCTTTGGCTCTCTCCCACGCTGACCTCTTTTTTTTTCTTCCCCTCCCCGACAGGTGGCAGTTTCTTAATAGTTGAATGTAGTATCTGAAACTATGTTAATAAACTTTTCATACTTTATTGTTTTAAAAATAAAATGACCGATTTCGTATTTTATTGGGTTTTCTCTGTATGCACGCTTTTGCCCATACTGCTCACTTGGAAAATATTGCTTCACTGAATAAGGCAGATCTTCCCAATTTTGACATATTTCATTACAGAACATAAAAAAATAACATTTATTCATATAATTACTGACCCCATCAGGAAAATTTTTATGTTTTACAAATATGTAAAGCTCATTGTAACAAATGCAGATTTTCCAAAATTCTAATTTCTACTAAAAAGCTTAAATATTTTCATTGGCACCAAAAACTGCTATTTTCTTCAAGTCCTATTTCGCTTATTCTTGAGAAATGTCTCCCAAATGCTAAAGCCTGATCTAACATAGTTGATCTATTAAGTATTATTTTAATTAAACATGGTGCTTCATGAAAAGTAGTACTAGATTAGCTCACAACTTACATAAGGGCTTTTTCTGGAGACTCTTATGTATCAGCAAAAGTGCTTTATGTGCGTTTTCGATTTTATGACAAAAACTATTAAAAAGATGTGTGCTCAAGTTTGAAATTTAATAAAATTAGTAAGTTTTAGAGATTCATCAATATTCATCTTATGTGAAACTGACTTTTTTCCCCTTGCAAGTAGATGATAGTGGAAATTCAGAGATTGGTAGGCAACTTTGTTGTTACTGTCTTTACTTGTGCCAAAAGGCCAGCAGTTTTATCCACTGTTGATTTTGCACCATCAATGTATATTTCAACACAGTGAAAAAGTCAAATAATACCTTAGTATTATCACAAAAATAATTATGATGCTCTCAAAGACCCCTGAAGGGCATATAGGGTGTTTGACCACACCTTGAGAACCACTGGATTAGGAAGTCATCTCATGAGGTACCAGGATTTGGCCTGGGCTAGTTCAAAGAAGCATATTTCTAGATCTCTTTTCTTAAAACTTGGGAATTATCCTATTTTTTTCTAGGTTAATTTTAATATAATTTAAAATTCCATATGCCAGATTTGAGGTTATGAATGCAAACCTAGAGCGATAACAGGCATAAAACAGACATTCAGAATACGTTGGGAATGGTGACAGTATAAGGAGCAGTAACAGGTAACGATATTTATTTTCAAAAGCATTTGAATTGTGGATTTAATCTTGCCAACTGTTAGTACAGGTTTTTGTTTTTGTTTTGTGTTTTTAATTTTATTTATTTATTTCTTTTAGAGAAAGAGAGAGAATGTGTACACGCAGGAGACAGAGATAGAAAGATTCTTAAGCAGGCTCCATGCTCAGCACGGAGCCCAATGTGGGGCTCAGTCCCACAAACCCTGAGATCATGACCTGAGTCATAATCAAGAGTCGGATGCTTAACTGACTGTGCCTGCCCCCTTTCTTTTTTTCTTTTACCTTTTTGCTTATATCTGTTTTCTATCCCCCCCACTTCATGATAAATATACATTGCTTACATAATAAGAAAAAAAAATTAAGAGAGATTACTTTTATTTTTCTATGAGAATAATACGATAATCTTTCTTCTAAATCTAATTTTCTCACTATGCTTCTATCATTAGCTATTAATGACTTGTATGAAAGAAAGAAAATCTATAAAAATTTGAATCCCGTGTCTAGAATTCACATATCATGCGTCAATATATTCACATATTGTGCATTTTTTGAGAAGAAAAAAGAGAAAGATGGCAAATAGGTCTTTATAATTCCCTCCATAAACCAAAATCAAGTTTTCCTATATATATTTTGATGTCCTTTTAATAAAGTAGATGTTATTTCTGTTTCAGGAATTAGAACAGCTCATTTAGGAAAGAAAGAAAAAGAAGTTAACACGAATTAGGTGCCTGAAAGTTCTAGAGACTGTGCTTAAGCAGTTTACATATGTTTTCTCATTTAAAATCCTCAAAAAAATGTAAATGTTACTATTCAATGTATTACAGTGCTGAAACTCGGCTCCAAAGACATTGATATGCCCAACATCATCTAGGTTATAAGTGAGAACCAGAATTTAAGCCCTCTTTTGCTGAATCCAAATCCAGAATCTTTCCACTCTCTCCCCTACTCTTCCCAAAGCTCCCCATCTCCTCCTCCACCCTCTGATGCGTGTTAATCTTCTGTTGACAGTCAGCTGTCCAGGTATCCTGGGTTATTCATTAGGTTCAGTAGATTAGGTTCTGACCCTCTAGGAATAAATATATGTCAGAAATACACAAACATCAATGCTGCTCGGTGCTGCTCTTTTTGTCCCCCTCATGTGTACAATAGAGAGGAAATACTTAAATGACAGCTCATTCAAATATCACAACATGCAATACTCTCTTCTTGTCAAAACTCTCATGTTTCCTATCGTTTTAGCATTTGGAATTTTCTTTTTTTTTTTTCCATACTGTCATGACTTCCAATGACCAGACATCTCCACAGAATCATTTCAATTCATTTCATGAAGTTGAGTGTATTAACATTTGTTTTTTTCATGATTTATGCAACTTGTCTTCTAGTGAGTATGACTTAACAGAGAAGATTTTACTCTAGGGTGTGCTGAGGTGAGTCTGCCCATGAAGGCAGGTAATCTTTAACAAGTGATCAGTAATATTTAAATTCTTACTGTTTTATTTTTTAAAAAAATTTTTAATGTTTATTTATTTTTGAGACAGAGCATGAACGGGGGAAGGTCAAAGAGAGAGGGAGACACAGAAGCTGAAACAGGCTCCAGGCTCTGAGCTGTCAGCACAGAGCCTGACGTGGGGCTCGAACTCACAGACTGTGAGATCATGACCTGAGCCAAAGTTGGACGCTTAGCCAACTGAGCCACCCAGGTGCCCCAAATTCTTACTGGTTTTGAACACTGTTCTTTCAATAGCCTTCATCTTTTTATAGTATCACAGAAAGACAGTATCTAAAAATTATCTTTAAAATATATTAGCCCTTACATTATATAAAATAACTTCACTGTTTCAGTCAACCTTACAGTGGTACTCACTTTTAATTTGCTATATTTTAAAATAAACTAAAATAAGTATGTATCATGTTAAAATAATATCTTTAATGTAGACTTGAAGGCATATTTAGTCAAAAATATTTACTGAATATTTGTTATTTACCATTTACTAGGTGCAAGACATTAAAATTAGAGTTTAGGGATATGTTGTAAGGGATAAGACTTGGAACACCAGGGTGGCTCAGTCAGTCGTGTCTGACTCTTGATTTTGGCTCAGGTCATGATCTTAATGGTTCACGAGATCAAGTCCATGCAGGGCTCGTGCTGAAAGCACAGAGCCTGCTTGGGATTCTCCCTCACCTCTAAAACAAGCAAACAAACAAACAAACAAACTTAAAAGAGAGAGAGGGATACGACTCACTCCTTGTCCTTAAAAAAATTATCTTTTTAAATTAGTAAAATTGATTAATTTTGTGTTAATGCCAAGAAAAGAGAATCATGTTAGCATTTTAGGTACTTAGAAAATTAAATATGCTTATTCTGAAGTATGTTGGAGATTGGTCATTTTCTGTTACAATCTTAATGGAATATTTCTCCTGATATTTAGTAATGTATTCAATTACCTAAAGAAACTTTGGATTTCTGTAAAATCCCTGTAAATATTGGTACCATTCAAGTTTATGTCATTGCATTAGAGAACCTAGCAGATGAAACTAAAGATTTGTAATGTCTTACTGATTGAATTAACTTGTCCGTTTTGTGAGTTGGCTTTTAGATTTGGTTTAGGTAAATTAAGGTGACTTAAACTGAAAACCAACTTTTCACAATACTTCTCCCTGAAAAACAGAAAGAAAGAGAGTCTCAGAAAGCAGACACTAATATCCATAAGTGTAGTATTCTTGTGCAGGGCTGGTATATTCTGCAAAATCCTACTAGCCTCCATGCCATAGGTAACCTTCATTTTGTTCAGTCACAGTAACATTTCTTCTTTCTAAATTGTAGTCTTAATGCTTCTTCATGAAATACTACTGCATTTTTAAAATGTAATCCAAATATGCTAGCGATCATATGATCTCCTGTATAAATGAAAGCAAGGGTGAAGGATGTAGAGTTATACCACTATACTTTTTTTTTTTTTTTTTTTTTTTTTAGCTCAGGTCATAACAGAAGTGTTGGCATTTTATTTATTTCTGTGTTCTGGTTTTTAATAAAGCTTACTTTATTGTTTTTGCAACATTTGTATTTTACTGTCTGTGCAACATAAATTTGAAAGAAATATCAAATTAACTATATAAGTACTTCCTGATCTTTATGCTGGGGACCTAGCTGGAGGTCACCAAGCCCATCAGCATCCTTTCATAATTTGTAAATGGGATACTTATGTGCCATGTTCTTCTGGATTACAGAGAGAGGGGATATTAAGGTCTCTTTCAAATAACCTACTTCTGTGCTGATTTTTTTTTTAAAGAAAGGTGTAAGAAGCAGTTTTCTTCTTTCTTGTTTTGATGGTTCCCAAATTCTGAAAATTGGTGTATTGTATTCTTGAAACAGTTCCTTTGATTTCCCTAAATCTTACTTTCTTGTAAGCATTAAAGATATCTCTCTTCTCAACCTCACACCGACTTTTAATTACTTTACCCAGAATACTGTGCTTTCTAACACTTGGAGTTTTAATTGCCTTTGGGAAGCATCTAAGATTGCAAGACTATCTGCTTTTTCCAAAGAGCTAGGTAGTATAGTGTGAATCTGACATATAATGTAGTATAGTAGAAATCTGACCTGTTTAATCTGGAACATTCTCCATCTTAATTACATTACCAGATCTTCAATTTCCTTATTTATAAAATGGTAACAATAGTTATTTAAGGGTTTTTGGTGCAACACATCTACACAGTATTTTCAGTCCTTCTAGTGGATATTCAGTACACGATTTACAATTAGTAAGTATGTTATTTTAGAAGGTCAGAAGTGATTGAGTAAGTAATCATGCTTTTATTCTCATGGTGATAGTGACTGGTTGGCAAGTAAGTTGACAGGGTGCTGTCGTTTTCTCCTAAGCATTTAATTTCTTGATATTATGTGTGTAAAATTATACAATGTTACCATGTGTTTTAGTCTTTGTATTTCCAAAGAAAAATTAAGAGAGAAGAAATCAGTTCATTCTTTAGTATTTGTTGGTTTGTTTGTTTATGTTCATTGTAGCTTCACTTGCAATAGTCAAAAAAATGGAACCAACTTCAATGTCCATTAACAGGTGAATGAATAAACATTGTGGTATCTCCATACAATGGAAAACAGCAATAAAAAAAAGTGAACCATTGATATATAAAAAAAATGAATAAGTCCCAAAAAGCATGGTGAGTGAATAAAGACAGAGAAAACACAGTCCTATTATATGATTCTATATAAAATTATAGGAAATGAAAATTAACCTAGAGTGACAGAAAGCAGACCAGTGTTTGCACCTTGAAGAGCAGAGGGGCAGGTGGGAGGATTTCAAAGGACATGCTTTCTTGTTTAAATTCACTATAATTCACAGAATTTTACTACATTGAATACCAAGTCAGATAATCACTTTAAAGCAATATTTGACTTTTTGGTATGTAAAAATATCAGCTGGTATAGTATGAGTATTTGTGTATGTTATTGTGCACACACACATAATAAAATCTCAGTGAACTTTAGTAAATGTGCAGGGTTTTTCTCTGCTAGTATGTTTCTTTAGATGGTTTCTTTATCCATTTGTTTACAATGTGATCTTGGCACTCACCCTGGTACTAGGAATACTACATGCATCGCTGCCTCCAATTCTAACATCAGTGTTGGTCTGAGGCTCATCCAGTAGCAGGTGTTGAACATTGATATAAACAGAATTTTGTCTACCAAAGCCAAAATCCTCCCATTTCCAGTCTCCACTGGCCAAAGGAATGCTATTGCAAAGCTTCCAAATTCAAGTCTCAGGCATGACAGTTCATTATGTTGCCTGCCAAGACTACTGGCCCATGGAAACTCTTATTTTAAAAATTAAGGCAGAGTAAAACTTTCTGTCAAATACCTTGTGATTGTAGGTGACACACTCCTAGTTTTGCAGCCTTCTCTGAAATTAGTAAATTGAGATTGCACTGCACCTAATTACTAAATAACATTAGTCTTTGAATATAGCAAATTACCTAATTATAACAGAACTGTTTGCCATAAATCCCAAAATCCTTATGGGAGGGGGAGAAGTTAAGAAAGATAGTGGAAATTCTCAGTAAAATTTAGGCATTTTAATATTTTAAATGATTTGAAATGTTAATGAATAGAATCCTTTGATTAAAACATATGTATCAATAAGACTTTTTCTTAATGACCACTGGTTATTTAAAACAATTTAGATTATGGGGCACCTGGTTGGCTCAGTCGGTTAAGCAGCTGACTTTTGATTTTGGCTCAGGTCATGATCTCACGGTTTGTGAGTTTGAGACCCACGTTGGGCTGTGTGCTGTCAGTAAGGAGCCTGCTTAGGATCCTCTCTCTCCCTCTCTTTCTGCCCCTCCCCTGCTCATGTTCTCTCTCTCTCTCTCTCTCTCTCTCTCTCTCTCTCTCTCGCAACAATAAATAAACTTTAAAAAATTTAAAACCTAAATAAAAAATAAAATAATTTAGATTAAAGGTTACATAATTTCAGAACTTGGAACTCACATAGCCTCTTTAAGTCTTTTAGGCAGGGTGGGGGGGACAAGAGCATTATAAACAATTTGACAAATTTAAAATACAATTGCAAAGGCAACAGAATTAAAAAAATAATCTTAGTAAAATTTAATTTGAACAAGTATTTATTAACTTACTGTTATTTTTTTATTGTAAGCTAATATTTATTAAAAATTTTTGTTCCCTCTGTCATTTTTTAAAAGACCAGTAATTTTATAATCATGTGTATACAAACACTTCACTAACATTTTTCAGGATACTTTTATACACATATTGATATAATGGCACTCTTTCGGTTACTATATAGGGAATTTTGTTTTCCCTTAAATCCAATCAGCCATCATAATATACGAGATTTGAATAATTTTCATCAGGTAGGGTAATGTGCAAAGTGATATCACACAATCAATTTTGAATAAGTTATCCATATTATAAGTCTGTGGAAAAAAACAGGAACATGAATCATAATTCTTAACTGCTTTTTCATTCCCTTGGATGTTGTGGGAATAGCCATCAGTACTTACAAAGAAATTATGTCTTACATGGAAGGTGGGTACTCAAGCTAGTGCATTTCTGTGTTGGGCAGTTTTTAAAATAGATACTCTGAAAAACAGATAGATTCTGTATACATTATAATAAACCTCCTTTAAAGCATCACTATCCTGAGCTGATAGAATAGTAAGAGAAATCCCCAACAGGACCAAAACTTAGGAAAGAGTGCTGTGACACAGGGATGAATGGAAGAGCCCTGATTCAAAGAAGAAAGCATAAAATTCTTACAGCATTAAAGACATTGAATCAGCAGTTCACAGTTCTCTCATAATAAGAACATCAAGTATAGACAATGTTTAGTTTAAGAATAATTTGTACCTTTCAAAAATTATAATCATGTTCAAGTTCTCCCAGAGACCAGATCAAGAAGAAATGAGATCTCTATCTCATTTTATGAGGTTTGTATAACTTCAAACCAAAATCCAATAGAAATGATGTCTGAAAGGAACACTATCTACCAACTTTACTTATAAAAACAGACATGAAAATTGTAAATAAAATGTTGGCAAAATAAATTCCATAAAAGCCAGAAATGATAATGTATTCTACTAAGTGAGTTACTTAGGAATGCAAGTTTGAATGCTAAAAAATTGATTAATGTAATCCATCATATTAAAGGAAAGGATATGATATGATGGTCTTAATAAATGCATCAGAATTGATGATAAAATTTAATACTGATTCATAAAAGAACTTTTATCAAAATAAGGATGGGAGGAATATCTTTAACCTGATATTTGGAATATGAAACAGATGACCGCTATCACACCTTATTAAATTTTTATTAAATATTTTCTGGAGGTAATAGTATAATAATAATGCATAGTAATAATAATAAAAAAAAGGAATAACATCTATAAGTGACTAGAAAGGAAGTAACAATACCTTCATTATTTGCTTATCACATTTTTAATGTAGAAAACTCAAAGAGGGAAAACATCATAATTAATAAGGAAGTTTAGCAGGATTATTTGAAAGAAGAACAGAACAGTATTCTGTATCAGCAATAAGCAGAAAAACACTTTCATTTTAAAACATTTTTATGTTAGCATTGACTGATATTGGAAATATTAAGAATTTATTTTTATGTTATTATAAGGATGACATTTCTTTCTTTCTTTCTTTCTTTCTTTCTTTCTTTCTTTCTTTCTTTCCTTTCTTTATTTTTATTTATTTATTTTTTAATGAAATTTATTGTCAAATTGGTTTCCATACAACACCCAGTGCTCATATAAGGATGACATTTCTCCTCAAATAGATCTTTTTAATCTCAGTGTAATTCCAGATACAATCTTGATAAGGAAATTGATAAGCTCGTTACATTATTAATGTGGAAGAGAAAAAATAATGAAGATGTTCTTGAGGAAGTAGGAGGACGTGCCGTTCCAAATATTAACATGTATTAGAAAGTAAAAATAATTAAAATAGCATGTTGTAATGGAGATGGATCAAAAAGACTGATGAAACTGATTGGGGAGCCCAGACAGACCCACACACATATGGAAATTCATAAACGACAGAAGTGACATTGCACGATGGTGAACATGATCACAAAGGATACAAGAATGGTTATTTATATGGAAAGTGATACTGAATTCCCACTTCAAACCCCACCCCCAACACACACAAACACACTCCAAGTAAACATTGAAATGTTGAAAAACAAATTCCTTAAAAATTTAGGGGAAAAATGAGAATAATTTTATTACCTTAGGTTTAAGAAGAAAAAAATGTGCAAACCACTGCATTATATTAAAATCATGTACACTGAAATTATGAACTTCTATTCATCATAACATAAGACATTAAAAATTAAAGAGAAGCCAAAACCTAGTAGAACATGTCATCTATGACCTAAAAGGGATTATCCAGAATATAGAAAAACTTCCATAAATATGGGCCAAGTACACAGTCACAACAAAGAAAAGGGAACAAAGATAGCTAAATAATACATGAAAATATCCTCAAGAGTAATTATGGAAATGTAAATAAAAACTTCAAGGGATACAATTTTATGCTCATTGGTTAGCAAGAATTAGATCCGCTGAAGATAGGACCTCTGAAATAATGGCAGTGGTATAAAGAGCTTTGTAAAACTACATAGCATACTAATGGTACTTTTGAGTTAAACAAACAATGATGTACAATTTTAAACCCACCGCATTGGCAAAATTATAAAATGAAATAAAGTAAAAGACAACATCAAGTGCTGGTGAGGCATGGAGGAAACAGAACTTTTACTAATTAAAACCCTTGTAAAGGCATTTTAGTGCTTCTTACTAAAGATATACCTGTAAATGCCTTCCTTGCTTAGAGAAACCCCTGCATATGTCTTCAGGAAATATGAACAATATATATATATATTTTTTTTACTGTGCCTTTGGTGAAAGAAGAGACCTGGTGGGGGGGAGAGTCTCTTCTCATGTCCTCTCATGTCTCATTGGCTGTACCTAAAACTGACTATAAACCAGAAGACTTGACAAAGGTTCGTAAAGGTCAACCTTCAAGGCATGCAGGACGGAGAGGGCAGAGAGAGGAGCTGGGGGACAAAGGAAGAATTCTGTCATCCAGGTGTTCATGGAAAGTTTATTTACACTGAGCTGTGTAGATGTTCTCATAGTTTTTGTTTGTTTTTGTTTTTAATTTTTATTTTTTTTTGTTTTTATTTTAAGTTTCTTCTGTGCCTGTGGTTATTTTCTAATTTCGTATATTTGCTTTCTCCTTTGAAAAAGAAAATAGTTTACCTAATGATTTATTGTCTTCCTTTCTTCCTTGTATTATAATAACTTTCTTGTATTTATAATAATGGAAAACCAGGAACAGTTTTAAAATACTTATCTTAGGAAATTGATAAATCAGGAGGAATCTCAGAAACCTAATAGTAAGTGATAAAAAAACACAAAAGAATATATATTTTAACTATAATCACCATGCTGTAAGTTGCGATGGTTATGTGATGTGTGGAGGTGTTAGCAAACACTATGGTGGTAATCGTTTTGCAAAAACATGTGTATCAAATTAACGTGTTGTACACCTTAACTTATACAATGTTTTATACAAATTATATCTCACTAAATCTGTGGAAAATGTATATATACATCTATATCTATATCTATATCTATATCTATATCTATATCTATATCTATATATATATGAAATACCAACTATATAAAAGCAAATATTCAAAAAATAAAGGGTTAATTGTTAACGTCATATATATATATATATATATATATATATATATATATACATATATATTATTTATACAAAAAAAGGCAATGAGATGCAAAAAAAGAAAAAAAAATCAGATTTTTTGGGGGGATACCAATAAATAAAGAGTACCAAAGGGGCTTCAATAATATCAGAGATGTTACCTCATAATCTGGATTGTTCCTTCATTATTCTTTATACTTTATATATATGTTCTTTATATATTCCATTTTTCATAGTACAAAAAATGAAATTATAATACAAAAAGTATATATCCCTTCAATTCAGAGTGAAGTAGAGCATGCAGATATTCTCTCTTCATAAATTTTAGCTTAGTACTGAATAATAAATAGAAATTCTCCTGCATTGGGACAAATTACCAATTCTTTAGTTGTGTCCCTAAAGAAGTATTTGATTTGCTTTTCAAGGCCATCTTGTATAATATATACATCTTGAAACATTTAACGTTTTTTGAGTTGCTTATACTGTAAAGCGCTTTGGAATTGAGACCAACAAAACAAATGGCAGATTAAACATTTTACATACTCATGGATAGATTCATGCTCATCAATTAACTGAGCAGAAGGACAACAACAACAACAAAAGACTATTGAAATTTCACTTTTGTTTTTCTGTTAATGTTGACTAATATACAACCAAATGTGCATAAATAAAATATGTGTTCTGCATTTCTATATATATATTACAGAAGAACATTATTGATGCATCTTTATAAATAACTGAATCCTCAAACTGAGTTAACTTTCAATTCAATTAGTTTACCTTCCCTACTCCAAGTAGTGCAGAGAAAACTACAGTAGCAGTAAAGAAAGAGGATGGGGATACAGAAGTCAGATAAAGCAACAAAACAACAGGATAGAGAGATAGACAGCTGGATGAGGGAGTAGGTTTTACCAACCGTCATCTCCCCACAAGTAACAATTAGGTATCCAAGAATTAAAATAGCTTTGGGAGGGCTCAAGAGTCCAATTAAGAACATACAGCAACACAATGGGGCAAAATGGAGAATAACTACATAGAAAGGATTGAGATTGGCTTAGCTGAGACATCCAGAAGTGGTTAGGAACCAAGAAGAAGAGTAGTGGCCTTTCCTCTGTGGTTCCCAGTGGCTAACTCCGTGGAGGACTCAAGCAGTCTTTGCCAGTGAGGACCTCCGGCACAGACTCTCCAGAGCTTTCATAATAGAAACCCCGTAATGTTTGTTGGTATGGACTTCAGCGGCCTGACCCTCAGAGGACATCAGCAGCATTCACCACTGAGTTAACCAAAAGCTATCACTGCTGCAGATTCCTAAGGAAGGGATATGCTACTGTGCCCCTTCTCCACCTAAAGGAGCTACTATTGCACAGGACCACGGCTGCCACCACCACCCAACCATGTATATCCCTCGACCCTAGAGCCATAGCTGCTCTACATGCTCCCACAATTTAGACCTGCATATAGCTGTCACTTTGTATATTCCTATAGCTCAGGCACTGGAGTCACTACTGCTGTGGGCTTACCAAATCTCTGGACCTGGGGAGCCACTACCACTCTATAAGTGTCTACACTCTAGACCCTGGCTTTGTGATTGCTTTGTGAGTGTCTATGCATCAAATACCAGTATCACCACCAGTGCAAGGGTGCTGCAAGCTGACCAGGCACTGAGAGAGATACCCTTGGTCACAATATCCCCCATGGGAGAAAAAGAAAGAGGAAGTCCCCAGAAGCCTTTGCCCTGACCCTAATAGCTCTCACTACTACTGTGTACACCCATGGCATCTGCCACTGAGGACCTGTGCAATCTTATATTAGACAAAATAGACATATCAAAAACTGTGTCTAAATAGACAAAGAAGGTCACTATATGATGGGTTTCAATTCATCAAGAGGATATAACAATTATATACAGACATTCAAATGAATAACCTTACTTTATACTCTAAAGAACTAGGAAAAGAAGAACCAACTAATCCCAAGCTTAGCAGAAGGAAGGAAATAAATATCAGAGGAGAAATAAGTGAAATGGAGACTAGGAAAACAATAAAAAGATCAATGAAACTAAGAGCTTTTTCTTTTTAAATATAAAATTGACAAACCTCTAGCTAGACTAAATAAGACAAAAGAGAGAACTCAAAATTAGAAATAAAGGTAGAGACATTTACTGAAACCACAGAAATACAAAGAAACGGGAGACTACTATGAGTTATCATATGCCACCAAATTGCACAACCTAAAAGAGATGGGTAAATTCCTAGAACTATACAACCAACCAAGACTGAATCATGAAAAAATAGAAAATCTGAACTGATGCATAACTAGAAAGAAGATTGGATCAATAATCAAAACCTCCAAACCAAGAAAACCCCAGGATCAGATGGCTTTACTGGTGAATTCTTTCAAACATTTAAAGAGGAATTAATGCTACACCTTCTCAAACTCTTCCAAAAAGTTGAAACTCATTATCTCAGGCCAAAAGATACCAAAGCTAGATAAGAATACTATAAGAAAAGAAAATTATAGGCCAATACCCTGATGAACCTAGATGTAAAAATCCCCACACAAAATACTAGCAAACAGAATTTAACAATATATTTAAAGGATCATACACCATGATCAAGTGGGATTTACTCTTAAAATTCAAGGATGGCCGAAAATATACAAATCAATAGATTTGGTACACCATCTAAACAGAATGAAGGATAAAAATCTTTTTTTAAATATGAAATTTATTGTCAAATTGGTTTCCATACAACACCCAGTGCTCATCCCAACAGGTGTCCGAGGATAAAAATCTTATAATCATCTCAACAGATGCAGAAAAAAAAACATAGGACAAAATTCAACATCCTGTCATTATAAAAACTTTCATTATATTATGTATGTAAGGAATACATTAACATAATAAAGGCAAGTTCACAGCTAACATCATACTTAACAATGAAGAGGTAAAAGTCTTTACTTTAAAATTAGGAAAAAGACAAAGATTCTCAAACTCTCCACTTTTCTTTAATACATTACTGGAAGTCCTAGTCAGAACAATTAGGCATACATATATACATTACTTGTTTATATTGGAAAGAAAAAAGTAAAATTCTGTTTACACATGACATGATCGTATATACAGAAAACCTTAAAGCTTCCACAAAAAACATTAGAACTAATAAATTCAGTTAAAGTTGCAGGATACAAAATCAATATAAAAAATCAGTTGCATTTCTACACACTAGTGACAAACTATATGAAACGGAAATTAAGAAAAAATATTATTTATAATAGCACTAAAAATAATAAAATACTTAGGAATAAACTTAACCAAGGAAGTAAAAGACATATATACCGAAAACTATAAGACATTGGTGAAAAAAATGTAAAAAAGACACAAATAAAATGGAAGAGTATCTCATGTTCATAGATTAGAAGAATTATTATTGTTAAAATGAACATACTACCCAAAGTAATCTACAGATTCATTGCAATCCCTATCAAAATTCCAGTGGCATTTTCCACAGAAAAAGAACAACCCTAAAACTTACATGGAACCATAAAAGCCCCTGACTAGACAAAGCTATCTTGAGAAAGAAGAACAAATCCGGACACATCACATTTCTTGATTTAAATCTATAATAATCAGGGGCGCCTGGGTGGCGCAGGTTAAGCGTCCGACTTCAGCCAGGTCACGATCTCGCGGTCCGTGAGTTCGAGCCCCGCGTCAGGCTCTGGGCTGATGGCTCAGAGCCTGGAGCCTGTTTCCGATTCTGTGTCTCCCTCTCTCTCTGCCCCTCCCCCGTTCATCCTCTGTCTCTCTCTGTCCCCCCAAAAAATAAATAAACGTTGAAAGAAAAAAAATTTAAATCTATAATAATCAAAATATTACAGTATGGCCTAAAGGCTGATCATAAAAAGTGATCTGTTTATCAACAATGACCAGTGGGCACCTGGTTGGCTCCATCTGTTAAAGCATCTGACTCTTGATTTGGGCTCAGGTCATGATCTCACTGTTTGTGAGTTCCAGCCCCATATCCAGCTCCACAGTGACAGTGCTGAGCCTGCCTGGGATCCTCTTTCTCCCTCTCTTCACCCCTATCCCACTCGTGGGTGCACGTGCACTCTCTCAAAAATAAATACATAAACTTTGAAAAAAATGACAAATGAAACAGATCCAATGACCAAAAATAGACCAATGCAACAGGATAGAGTCCCCAGAAATAAATCCATACATATATGTCAATTAATTTTTGACAAAGAAGCCAGAATAGAAAATGGGGAAAGAATAGTTTCTTCAATAAACAGTGTTGAAAAACTGGAATTCAGATGCAAAAGAATTAAATTGAACCCCTATATCTCACCATTCACAAAAATTAATTTGAAACAGATTGAAATCTTAAATATAAAATTGAAACTGCAATACTCCCAGAAGAAAACAAACAAAGGGAATATTTCTTGACGTCGGTCCTAGCAACTTTTTTTTGATATGACAACAAAAGCATAGGCAACAAAGCAAAACTAAACAAGTGAGACTACATCAAACTAAAAAGCTTCTGCACAGCAAAGGAAACAACAAAATGAGAAAAGCCTGTGGAACAAGAGAAAATATTTACACAACATATATTTGATAAGGGGTTCATATTTTATTTATCCCCACCCTGGTAAAAAACCTTTATCACAGATCCTGACCAGTAATTAATTTTTGCCTTACCTTGGGATACAGGACTTAGTGCAGTCTTGGCTGAACATCAGTCTGACTCTTGGTGGAGCCATCTCCCCCAGCAGCCTTTCCTATGCATGATAGGAAGTAAATGACAGTGGGAGCCTGGGTGGCTCAGTCCGTTAGGCATCCGACTTCTGCTCAGATCATGATCTTGCAGCCCATGGGTTTGAGTCCTGTGTCCGGCCTTGTGCTGACAGCTCAGAGCCTGGAGCTTGCTTCAGATTCTGTGTTTCCCTCTCTCTGCCCCTCCCCTGCTTGCACTCTCTCTCTCTCTCTCTCAAAAATAAATAAACATTAAAAAAAATAAAAATAAAGTGAATGACAGTGAGGAATTTATACAATTCAGTAGCAAAAAAATCACAAACAGTCCAATTTAAAAATGGACAAAGGATCTGAATAGACATTTTTCAAAAAAATATATACAAATGACCAACAGATACATGAAGGTGCTCAACATCATTAATCATCAGGGGATACAAAACAAAACCTCAATGAGATACCACCGTACATCTATTAGAATGTCTGTTATAAACAAAACAAAACAAAACAAAACAAAACAAAACAAAACAAAACAAAAAAACATACTGATGAAGATGTGAAGAAAATATAACCTTTGTACACTATTGGTGAGAATGTAAACTGGTACAGACATTATGGAAAGCAGTATGGAGTTTCCTCAAAAAATTAAAACTAGAAAACCATATGATCCAGCAATCCACTTCTGGTTATATATCCAAAGGAAATGATATCAGTATCTAGAAGAGATATTTGCACTCATGTTCATTGTAGCGTTATTTACAATAGCCAAAGTACAAAAATAACCTAAGTGCTCATGTATGGATGAATGTATAAAGAAAATGTGGGATCAATGTGCAGTACAATATTATTCAACCATAAAAAATGAGATTATGGCTTTGTGACAACAGAGATACCTCACAGAGGGTAAGTGCAATAAGACAGAGACTGAGAAATGCAGATACTGAGGCATATCTTTTATGTTTGTAATCTAAAAAGCCAACAAACAAACTCATAGTAAGAGTATAATCATAGCTGCCAGGGCACTGGGGGTGGCGGAAAGGAAGACGTGTTGGTCAAGGGGATACAAGCTTTCAGTTATAAGATGCATAATTTCTGAGGACCTACTGTACAGCATGGTGAGTATTGTTAATACTGCATTATGTACTTCAAATTTGCTAAGAGAGGACATCCTAAATATTTCAACACACAGAAGTGCCTGGGTGGCTCAGTTGGTTGGGTTGAGTGTCTGACTTCGACTCAGGTCATGATCTCATGGTTCCTCAGTTTGAGACCCACGTCGGGCTCTCTGCTATCAGCACAAAGCCTGCTTCAGATCCTGTCTCCCTCTCTCTCTCTGCCACTCCTTCTTTCTTTCTCTCTCAAAAATAAATAAACATAAAAGAAATTTTAAAAATTTCAACATACAACACATACAGACATAAGGTAAATACTGAGGTGATGGATGTGGTAATTTGTGATAATTTCATAACATACATATATATCAAATTATATTGTACACTTTAAATATACACAATCTAATTTGCCAACTATACAAAAACCTCCCCTGCCAAACACACACACACACACACACACACACACACACACACACACACACACAAAACAGAAGGCCCACCAATCTTTTTCAGAAGAAAAAGTGAAATTCTTTTAATCGACTCTTTCATAAAATTTACATGGCATTGATAATTGGTCAAACTGCATATTAAGAAAAAATAGAAATAACCTTAGAAAGCAATTGGGAAATTATTATTTCATCTTCATGTATAGGCTGCCTTTTAGCTATGTCAGCACACCTACTTTTTTGTCTCTAGTAATGCTTTTCTATATTATATGTATTTTTTTTCTGATGTGTGTATTTTTTATTCCTTTTTCAGATGTCTTTCATTTGGGGATTATTGAATAAATAGAGTCCTAAAAGAATCAAATATGTGTGAGAAAAATAATGTGATGGGAAAAAATAAAACAGTATCCACTTTAGTATCCATTTAAGTAATGTTTTGGATAGCAATAAAATTCTTATAAGAAGATATATTTTTGTCAAAAAATAAACTGGTCCCTTTGTATCCCAGCCCTAAACAAAACTTTATTGTATTATTATTTTTAAATTTCCCATTTCTGATTTTGTTCTAGGTCCTGCTCATACGTGTATGTACGTGTGTTTGTGCGTGCATGTGTATGTCTATTTTTACAGATTTTGTCTGGCTTTTAGGATGTCATAAGGAAAAATAGTGTCATTGGATTACAGAATAGAAAAGGAATAAATATATAGACTACAGCAAGCACACGCAAAAATTAATTTCATATTGATTTGATAATCTGTGGTTGGTTTTAGCATGATATACCAGTTTTATTGCATATCATTGTGCTCACAGTATTAGGTAATTTGGCATGTAATTTGTATCAAAAGTGTTCTCTCTTGCTTGGAATGACCAACAAACCCTGTGCCAACCCATGAAAGATTACCCTTTGCTAAGAAAGAGAAAAGGGATGGGAGTCAATGCTCACAGAGGAAGAACCACGTTCGCCTCAAGCTTATTCTCATTTATTGCAGTGTCAGACCAGTCACAAATCTCAGTTGACTTGTTGTGTACAGAGGGCATACATTTCAGGCATGCAAAAACAAAGGGTACATGACAATCACAAGAGAATAATCAAATCAGAGATATACAGCAAAGGTCTATGTGTCCTATTGTTGAGCTAAACTTTGTATACAATGTATAGATAATGGAGTTCCCCTGGGACTGCAGAAAGGCATGGGAGGGAGGCCCAGGAGCATTCCCCAGTGGGTGGTTTACACAGGCCTCCTGCATTCCAAGAGACCCAGGCCCCTCCCAAGTGGAACTTCAGCCCACCAGAAATCTCCCTGTTACATTTTAGCTAGCCAGGCATCCTCAGTAATAACTCCAACACTCTCCAGATCATTTTAAATAGCAATAGCTATATATTAATCACATAACTCTATATGGAATCATATTAATTGCAATACAAAACTGTCTTCACCAGCATGACTCCTAGTCTTGGAACTGAGTTGTAAATGGATTATATGTTGATGTCCACAGAAAGATCAGAACTAATAAAAGAACTAGTTGGCATTAATCACCCTTTTCCCTGGATTCCCATAGTGCTTTATTTGTTCTTAATTTAAGAACTTAATTCATTCTGCTTTGATTTAGTGTAATTTCTCTGCAAGCTCATCACCTTTCCCAGACTGTGAGTTTCTTGTATAGTGTCCTGTCTAGTTCATCTTTCATATCCTACATCTGTTAATAATTGTTCATATATTAAATGGTCATAACTCAAGAGACAATTTTTTTCCTTTATTTAGAGTGTGATTTTTAAATTTCTTTCAGAAATTTGGTACAACTGTATAAAAGTGAAGATGACACAGAAATTTCAAAGAAGATTAAGAGTCACTGGACTTCCCTGGGCCTAGAAGATGTACAGTTTGTAAATTACTCTGTGTTGCTTAATCTGCCAGGCCCTTCTGCCAGCTCTGTGTCTCTGAGCAGCAGTGGCCAATGCTTTCATCCTAATGGCCAGCCTTGCAGCGAAGAAGCCAGAAAACACAGCAGCCAAGATCTGCTTTACTCATATGCAGCCTATTCTGCCAAAGGAACTCTCGAGGTAATATGACCATTTGTCTCTGTCATTTATAGTGAAACGGAATTAGAAAACAACAGCTTTCATCTAAATTGAACTCACTGGCAAGATGTAACATAAAAAAGTAACCATTAAATGTTCTCAGTGTAGAGGTGCCAGGGAAGGGGAAGGAAGATTTGGATCGCTTGACCTTCTTCTTGTCATATTTCGAAAGTGAAAACATGTTAGAAGAATTTAATTCAAAAGTGTTGAATGTGTGACTGAGTCATTCAAATTTTGTTTAGCTGGTATAGGACAAGTTCATTTTATTCTTTGGTTTTTGAAGAGGCACATGTTAATGGATTGATATGGACAGAAAGAATAGAAATGAAAGCAGTTGTGTTTGAGATCGTGTACACACACAAGAAATGAGGTGGAAAATCGATATGATTATTCACAGATCCAAGATTTGAGATACAGCACTTCTGCTTTCTTGATGGAGAGCACAGGAGATAAAGAGCCAGATGTGGATTATTGCTTTACTTTTTCTGGCTTAGCCAGTTCTTTGGCATGGCAGTCAAGTGCTTGGCTTGTAGAGCCTCATGGACTAGTTTCAGATCTCATTTCCCACAGTACTTACGGTGACTTAACCATGTAGGGCTGAGTTCCCTCATCTCTGTAATGGAGATAATAATAGTTGCACGTTTATAAGGTTGTTGTGAAAATTAAATTAGCTAATATATGTAATCTTGGAGGACAGAGCCTAGCCCACAGTAAGGACAATATATCACTTAGATGCAATATATATTTGGTCATGTCTCCTTTATATAGGCAAATTTTCTGTCTCCATGTAAAAATACCTTGCGCTTAATAAGCACATTTTGTTTCTTTTATAAACCTTTAGATTGCCTCATTTAAAACAAATGTAACAATACTATGATTCTGGCACAGATTTTTTAGAATCTACCTTGTTAACTCTGATTAATATATTAAATATTTAAATCATTTGAAGTAACTATATAGATACATTCTTATTGTTGTTTTTTTTTTCTTTTCATTTTTGGGGAGGGTGGAGAGTGTCCATTTACTGGTGGTTCCATATTGTCTGTGGTCTGTTATGTCATTCTCTGACTTTTAGCAGAAGTACCACATATATAACCACTACCTTGGAAAGCCTTATCATTCATTAAAAGTTAATATAATATTAATTTCTGCAGTATTTCTAGTGTATGACTCATGTCATTGTATTTGATTAATATATACTATTTCTGGTAGGCAACGATGGAAACTTCCCTGTGTGTCAATGAAAAGAAAGGGAGACCTGCCAGCACTCTTTTGTTGGTTCAGAAGTTCTGGTCTCAAGTCAAGATGCTTAAGTTACCCTACATACTTTCTCCCAGACTCTCAAACCTTCATTAGCCCCTCACATTTCCACCTCCCTCTTTATTTCAGTTGATTCATCTCCTAGCCTTAAAAAAAAAAAGTGTCCAAAACACAGAACAACAAAACCCCATAAGCTAGTGTGGGTCCTTGGAATCACCCTCATCAATTTGCTTTTCAATTTATTTATTATTCCATAACTTAGGTGATATGGAAAATCAGGAAAGTCCCTGTTTCCTCAGCATGGGCCTCTAATAATCTGCCGGGCCCACTGGGTTAGTTTTTTATGTTCCCACGTAGCCACATCTCTGAGAGTTCTACACATTTATCTTATCAGTTATAAATGTTTAAATTTTCCTTGTTCCATATTAAAGAAACCAAGGTCTACTATAGAATTGTGGAACTGCTTAAATGTCCATGAAGACGTACGTCACTTTGGGATTATCTACCATTTATAAAATGCTATAAAAAATACCATTTTAAAAAAAGAAGTTTGGAGAAAGATTTAAAGAAGCTATTAAAAGGGAAAAATAAACTTAGCTATCATGTAGAAATATACTCTACATTTGAAATAAGGCCTAAATCAAAGGGAGTAGTGTTAGAGGAACTGAAATGCAATTATGGATAAAACAAACACCTTGTATTTGAAGAAATTAACCATGCAAATTAGATGAAGGAAGACACTAATGATAACTATTTTTAGAATTATATTAATAATTCAAATCCATTATACTAACTACATAATAATTTAAATATTTATATCAATAAATTTATTGATGTTGATTTTTTTAAAACTCAAACTATATTAGCATTATGATTTTCAAATGCAAAGCAGTTTCTAGGTGACTTTTATATGCATATAGAATATTTGCATATATTTTATATATATGTTTTAGACACGTGTATTATTGAAACTCACATGTTCTAATTAATAGGATATGGGTGATTTTCTGTATCTCTTCAGACCATTCCCTAATTAAAATCAAGCTTGAGAGGTTGCTGCTGCTGACCCACTTTTTGATTTTGAGTACACTGGGTTTGCATGAATTTCTATCAGGCTGAGCCATTAACCACTTGTTAAATTATTCTAGTCTGAGTGCCAGCAAAGCTCCCCACTACTTTTGCTGTTGACAAGGTTATTTGTAGAAGAGGAGTGCCCCTTTTCTTTGAAGAGCTGTCATGTCCATTCATCATATGACCGTTTTGTCTAAGCTTCCAATTTTTGCTTTCTGGTAACAGTCTAAACAGCATTTGTGATATCTGAGATCTACTTCAAAAACCTACTTAGTGCCAGCATGATGGATGGTGTACTTTGCAACTTCTTTGTAATTCATTGTGCACTAGAAAGGTGACATTGTTTACCCCATCATAATGACAGGTGGGTCAGTAAAGGGGTCCTAAGGAGAGTTGTCCTGTCAGATGCAAAATACATATTAAAATGGATACATAAATAATTTAGCATGAGTGAGGTTAGCTTCGGGGAGTAAACAGTGATTCATATTTTTATTAAAAGATAAATATCAACTATAATGTCATCATACTACCAAAGACATTGGTAGTGAATGCTGACAATGTCTAGTCAGTTTTATAAATAGAATGTATGGCTTTATGTAATCCCTGTGCAATTATTTCTTTTGTCCTTTGTGAAACCCACATAGCTGCAGAAAAGCAAAGGAAACAATTAATATTTAATATAGGTTGGTGAGATTGGAGTCTACTGTGTTTATATTTTTGAACAGAAGATTTGTTTTCATTTTAATACAGTTTATGGATTTGGGAATTTTCTTCCTGTTAAGTATTATTTTGTGTCTGGAAGTAAAAACAAATAATGCAATTTTATGGAGAAACTTATTTTCAACAACTCATTAACTGTGTGCATAAGATAGATTGTCATCAACACATTTATCACTACCCCATTCCTCAGAGAGCCCAGAGTAGCATTCTTCCTTACTGGCTGCATTCTTCCTAACTTCTTCCAACTGTGGGTTGGTCACTTTAGCTCTCTAAGCCTCAGTGTTCTCATCCATATAAGGGGAATGGTATAGTACCTCCATTGGCTGTGGTGGGGAAGAAATTATATAAACCATGTAGGGCACACAGAGTGCACTTAGAAAGCACTCTGTAAAAAAAGAAAGAAAAAGAAAGAAAGAAAGAAAGAAAGAAAGAAAGAAAGAAAGAAAGAAAGAAAGAAAGAAAGCACTCTGTTAGCTATTGTTATTACATGGTATAAAATAAATACATTTAAATGGGAAAAATTAAAATATCAGAACTATATATCATGATTTGAAACTTTTATGATATTGTCTGAATATAATCTTCTAGGCTTCTGTTTAATATGACAAATATTAACAGGGAAATGCCTTGTTAATTATGAATAAATAATAAAATATAATATCTGATCACATTTTTAATTTAAAACTAACAGCTCAAAGAATCTAGGAGTAAATATTTTACTTTAAATTCATAATGACAAATCATGTTAACTTGGGTCGAAGAGCATTGCTTATTCTCATTTTGTAAAATATCAAGCCATAGTTTAACGAATGACATCTAAACTCTGTATCAGGGGCACCTGGTGGCTCAGTCTCTTAAGCACGTAACTTTGGCTCAGGGCTGGAACTCACGGTTCCTTAGGCGGAGACCCACATCAGGCTCTCTGCTGTCAGCTCCGAGCCTGCTTTGGATCCTCTGTCCCCCTCTTTCTCTGCCCCTCCCAGGCTCATGCTCGCTCTCACTCTCACTCTCACTCTCACTCTTGCTCTTGGTCTCTCAAAAATAAATAAACATTAAAAATATGTACCTTACATATAAAATTTACCTCACTTCAGTGGGTGCTGCAAATTCAGTTTTTTTCAGAACTAGAAAGATCTGCGGAAAAGTTGATCCTTAGGTTTATGTATTATTTCAATATGCTAATCTAATTGATTTAAAATGTTTTTTAATGCTTAATTTTTTTTTTTTTTGAGAGAGAGAGAGAGAGAGCGTGCACGCACACGCGCAGGAGGGGGGTAGGGCCAGAGAGAGGAAGACACAGAATTGGAAGTCGGCTCCAGGCTCTGAGTTGTCAGCACAGAGCTCAACATAGGGCTCAAACTCACAAACCATGAGATCATGACCTGAGTCTAAGTTGGATGCTTAACTGACTGAGGGACCCAGGTGCCCCTAAACTAATTGATTTTAAAAGCAGCAGAATTCTGTCCAATTACTTTCATGGCCTCCAGGAAGAATTCTCTTGAAAGAATTTGCAACTCCTTCAATATCCTTACCTTAATAAGTTGAGTATCATTTATTAAATAAAGTGCCCTATGATTATTAATTTGTTTTTCCTTATATTTTAATTTGATAGTGAAAGATTAGGTGACTAATAGAGCGTTTAGCCATCTGGGTTTGAGTAATATAACAGGCAACATTCAACATTCAGCAAATACTTACTGCGTACCTCTTAGGTGCCAGTCACAGGGGACAAAAGTGATAAATAAGAAGGCTCTAGACAATGTCCACATGCAACTGGCAGTCTAATAGGAGAAACTGTCAGGAAAGTAGTTACAAACTGCATGGCTCAATACTGTTATGAGGCTATGAGCACTAGCAAAACATTTAAATATTCTACACTCCAGTTTCCTCATCTATAAAATGGGCAGAAACACTCCCAGATATGAGTGTTCTGAAGATAGACTGAACACCATTTATACGAGCTCTGTAGTAAAGTGTCTAGCACTGAGGACATAAATAGTTAGATATTGATTTTCTTTTTCCCCCGTATCTTGTCATAACAGTCCTGTCCACATCAATCTTTCTCCCAATCCTCCCTTTCTTTTTCCCTCTCTGTCTCAAAGGCCTTATGTTCAATTTCCAAATTTTTTTTAATGTTTATTTATTTTTGAGAGAGAGGTGCAAGGGGCAGAGAGAGAGAGAGAGGGAGGCACAGAATCTAAAGCAGACTCCAGGCTCTGAGCTGTCAGCACCGAGCCTAACGTGGGCACAAACCCACAAACCATGATATCGTGACCTGAGCTGAAGTCGGACGCTTAACAGACTGAGCCACCCAGGCGCCCCCCATTTCTAACTTTCTGTTAGCTGGGATTTCCTGTGAAGTCCTCTTACCGTCATCTCTCTCTTACTATTATTCACCTCTTACCTTCCTCTGCTTCTTAGCTCTACGTTGCCAAGACCTGGGCACAAGCTTCAACCCATACCTCTAATGCATACCCATTTCTGTTTTCAACCACCTAGGAAAGCCCTGAGTAACATATTGTTCTACACTTCAAAGGCCAAGTACAAGTGTCCCAGTGGTGTGCCAGAATGGTTCATGTCAGCTTGTTCCTGCTAGTGGAAGCCAATTCTATGCATTTCTCTTAATTCTGGTCTAATATTTAAACCACAGAAAATGTTTAAATGCTACACATCAGGGATCTTCACCCCCATACCCACCCCACCACCCTCCTTTCCCACCCCTGCTGAGATCCCTTTTATGAGCATACAACTTTCCTGCACTCAGTACTCAGCAAGAAACAGTTTTGCCAATTATAGCATGGCCACAATATTTGGGCAGGGAACACATGCCATTGGGTAAACAGTGCACTCAAATTCCACTTCAACCCCCTTACATATTCCATCCAGAGCCACAGAGATCACTCAAAAGTCAATAACAATATTTTAAGGGGCAGAGAACTTCCTTCTGATTTCTGTTTGAAAGAGGAAGTTCCTTAGTCAGATGAAATTCACCTTTCACATAGAGCTGATGGAAGATCCAGAGGTAAATTCTTTTCAAGAAATTTCCTCAAATTATGTCAGATGTAAACCCTTCTGGGGTAATTGCTGCAAAGTATCAACTGACCTTCCATCCACTTTCTGAAGCAACTGACTCTGGTCCACCAGCTTCCTTCATTGATAAATTTCCTGAAATCCCATCCTAATCTGATCTCTACCCCTATAAGAAAATCCTAACAGAACTGTGCCTAACTCTGGTTAAATTTCTGTATTACAATAGTTTTAACCTAATTTTTTTCATCTTTTAGGTGGGTGTGCACATATTAGATTATAAAACATTTTGCAAATTTTTAAAATAATTACTGTGTGTCAAGACAATTAACTGCTCTGGTTTATCTTTGTTATTTCTGCCATAAAAATGTGGTCATCATGTCAATAAGTCTTACATTCAGTATATCATTGTAGCAGATATTTTTTTCCAGCAAATTTATATATTACATGCAAAAAAAGTGATAAAAATGAATCTTTTACACCAAAGACCACAAAACTGTGTGTATGTCTTAGTCTTAGTGCTGGATTCATTTGGGGTGTACTAGTTTAGCACACTAGCTGGTATCCCTTCTGATTGGCTAGGAGCTCATTTTAACTGATTAGTACCTGTGTTCTAGTTATTAAAGATTTTAAATAACTAAATATTATTTAAAAAGTTATTTAATATCAATCATTGTTTAACATTAAAATATTAAATACTTTATATGGTTTCCTACTTATGCCAACCCCTAATTGGTCTTGATCAGCTAGAAGACCATCTTGAGGAATTTGAGAAGGTGATGTCCGATTAGTGATGTCCGCCACAGGATCGGGAGGAAGCAGTATTGCTTTTCATGCTTCAGTACAGTGTGGTTTTCATAAAGATGTGCATGGTGGAAAGCCATTGAGTGAACTTGAAAAGGAAGTACTAATATAATTCTAGGAATGTCTGAAATCTGAAGTCTTCATAAATATTAACATAATAACCCTTTTTGGAAAAGACAGAGGTAAACATGGAAGCACATTTTGATTTTACAGGTTTGTAATAGACATAAGCACTAATTTGAAGAGGATTCAAAGCTAGATTATATAAGATGGTAGTAAATTTCTGAAGTAAAACTTGTATTTAGGTGAATAATACTTGTGATGATACTGTACCTTGTCAGTATGAGAACTGCTTGGGTTTACCATTTCTGACTCTGAGTAGAAAATTACTGTTTTAGTCAAAGCAGCAATGCTTTTCAAACATTCTGTACATTCAGAATCAATTAGAAAAGAGCTGAGAGGATACAGAGTGATTGATTTGGTTGAAAATGTCAAGTCTGAAAAGTTTCAAAGCATACATCATGTCATAAGCATGAATAATTTTTGCTACCTCAAGTTAGAAGAGAAACATGGCACTGGATTGTTCCCTAGTGCGGAGCACAGGCCACCTATAGGTGGATGGTCCCAGATATTTTTCTCTGACCTAGTTACTTTCCATGATTGTTCTGTTTATTTTATTTAGCTGACTATAGGACATGACAATTCTATTCATTGCTCTTAGTTATTCCCTTCTGTTGCTTCTGCTCAGGATATTTTCTCCATTTTTTTTTTTTTTTTTTTTGCATAGAGCCGTAAAATTACCGATGTAACAGAATATCAATTTTTAATGCTTTGATGTTTGCTATTGCTAATTATCTGCTATGATTCCTTCTAATCACATATCTTACTACAAAATATAATCGTATTTTAATATTAGTATTTATTTTTAAACTGTGCCACTTATTCTCTTAGCTGCTTCTATATGGCCCATCCCCCCTGCTGTCATTTCAATACTATAATATTTTAATAAAGTATAAAATATTTGTTTTTGTTTTTTTGTTTTAGTTGTTGCTGCTTTTTTTTTAATGTTTATTTTTGAGAGAGAGAGAGACAGAGACAGAGACAGAGTGTGAGTGGGGGAGGGGCTAGAGAGAGAGGGAGACACAGAATCCAAAGCAGGCTCCAGGCTCCAAGCTGTTACCATAGAGCCCGACGCGGGGCTCAGGCTCACGAACTGTGAGATCATGACCCAAGCTGAAGTCGGACGCTTAACCAACTGAGCCACCCAGTTTCCCCAGTTGTTGTTGCTGTTTTAAGTTCTTTGTTCTTAGTCAAAAATTAATGTATAGAATTTAAATAAAAATTAATGTGTAGACTTTTGTATATCTCTCCCTAGTTAAAAAATTTTAAAACAAAATGGAACTAGTTTCATTTTACTCTGTAACCTCTCCATTACCCCCTCCTATATGTCAGGGAAGTCCTCAGTGGAAAAATTGGTGCACACGAATGAATAGTTCAACAAGTACATAGATTCTTGCTCATTTGATATTTTCCAAAGGGATTAGTCAGATGTAACTAAATCCTTGGTATTTGGACATAAATTAAACACTGTACCCCAACCGGTTGAGTGGATGATTTTCTAGTGTGACAGAATACATACAATAAGAAAAGGTTCATTGTGGCAACAAGAATGTGTGGAAAGAAGTGGCTTGACATTTTGTCATATCATTGTATATTGATTTGTGTCTCAGAAAATTCAGTTGCTTTCTTGCAACTGTGATTTTTCAGTTTGCTTAAAGGTAAATAGGAAAGACTTTTAGAAAGGGCCTGATTCAGAGGCATCCTTTGAAGGCAATAGATACATTTTTATTATCACCTGTTAAACCATGAGAACACTGATTTCTGTAATTGTTGATTTTTAATGCATAAGTCAAAATAAATTGGCTCAAAGTGCATAAGCCAAAATAAATTGATATAATGATGCTGTGTTGAGGACTATTTTTGTGAAAAAAAGAAACAAAAGCCTCTTAATGTTAAAATGCTTGACTCTATTGATATGCTATTTAAAGAAAGATAATGAAAGAGCCCTTTGATTAAAATTGCCATTATTGAGGCAAGCTTTCACTATTTTCCAATGATATAAAATGTCTTTTACAGAAGTGGCATTTTTGTAACTGTCACACCTTTCTGGTATGTATACAAACAAAAAGTTCAAAGTCTAGCCTACACCCTCCCAGACCAGCATGCTTTTCCTCCAATCTCTACTAGATATGAAAAATATGTTCATTAATATAACCAAGAGAGGGATATCCCTATTTTAATATGGTATCAGTGAATCACACATAATTAGTAGGTAGCTTGAAATTTTGAAATGAATAATATGAATTCTCTCATTTTTCCAATGTGATTATTAATATTATGTGATCATTTATTTAATCAGGCTTTTAAAATAATAAATCAACAGTTATTTATATTATAATGGTATAAGCAAACTCAAAAATTATATTAATAAGGCACTGATTTAATCACATTGTATAGAAATAAAATTATAACCCAAAGCCATTCTGACAGAAGTGTTAACAACTATATTTTCTTAGGAAATCCATTTGAAAATACAGCTTTACTTTTTAGAGATATTGTATGAACTGTAATCGTTTCAGTTTAAGACAGTTAACAGTGTATGGTGGACACCTGGATGAGGGCTGAGAAACGTGCATGATGGGCCCTTCGCTGAGGAAAAACAAAATCTTATCTATCTATCTATCTATCTATCTATCTCTCTCTCTATCTATCTATCTACATATATCTATCTACATATACCTATCTATCTACATATATATATGTAGTCCAGTGATGTCCTCAAGAGAGTCAGGTTCAAAGTAGAGAAGGCACATTTACTTGGGCAACAGGGAAATACAGTTCATCAGGTAGGTAACTTTTGAAATGGGCTGTAATGTGTCAGTAAAGCTTTGAAGATGCAAATGAAAGGGCCAAGGGAATATTTCATGCAGGAAATGTTTCCTCTAACAGATCTGCTGGTATCTTGGTGGTATTCACATGTTCTTCTAAACACAGAATTGTTTCTTCACACGAGTGTTCTATGGAGGTCCTTTGCATAAAACTGGTAAAAGTAATTAGCTCCAGTTGAGAAGAGTGGGAATTTATAGGTCTGGATTCTCCCAACTCTGTTCTCATTGTTTGCCACCTTAATGCCTAATGTTAGCTCCTTAATGCCTCAGTGTATATATGCTGTAATTTGAAACAGCACATTTCATATAATTTTATCACTGGAAAGCATAACAACTACTATTTTAATAATAAAAACTATTGAAACCAAACTGGAAAGGAATCATCTTGGCTCATAAGAATATGTGTTTGATAGAACCCTCGGTGTGGTACTTTTCAAGGAGAAGGAAAGGGGCAGCTATGTTAGAGAATTCCATTAGAATCTTAGAAAGGTATAAAATTTTAGCAGTAATTAAAGGGGATTCTTAAAAATAAGAAATATTGATAAAGAATATAAGACAACTATATGGATGGGAGTGGGAAATATGACTGAAATTGTAGTTTGGGATCATGTTCTAAAATCCTTGAATGCCAGACTGGCACATATGGTTGGTTGTACAGGTTGTATCTTGCATAACCCAAGGAGTTGTCATTCACAACTGAATATGTGCACCACCTGAACAGCTGTATGTCATGGGCTTTGTTTAGTTTGGAAAAGAATTGAAAGCCTTTACATTGTTCTCAAGTCAAAGAATGGTGTAATTGTTGTTGAGCTTTAAAGAAATTAATCTTGTAGTATTTTGTAAAATGATTCAAATTTCAGGGGCGCCTGGGTGGCTCAGTCGGTTGAGCTGCCGACTTCGGCCCAGGTCACGATCTCGCGGTCCGTGAGTTCGAGCCCCGTGTCGGGCTGTGGGCTGATGGCTCAGATTCTGGAGCCTGCTTCCGATTCTGTCTCCCTCTCTCTCTGCCCCTCCCCCGTTCATGCTCTGTCTCTCTCTGTCTCAAAAATAAATAAACGTTAAAAAAAATTAAAAAAAAAATAAAAAAAAAAGATTCAAATTTCAGAAACATAAATATACAATATACCAAACTTGGTCATCCGCTAGGGGAATGAATTGGGTTTGTAACTTCTCTAGAAGGGAGAGGGCAAGGTTCAAATGACTCTAAAACTTTTTCTCAAGTTACCAGAAGAATTGTACCCTGACAGAAAAATAGAAAGATCATATTTGTGGTGATTAGCTCAAGGTAAGAGTGGAAATAGTTCTCCTTTGACTATTTCAAATTATTGTGAATGATTTTGTCACACTAAATGGACAGTTTGCTAGAATTCTTCCTACAAGACTTTTTTTGTCTTTTCTTCTCTTTCAGGCTGAAGTCATTGATGTGAGTTATGGAAATGCAGATGACTTAAAAAGGATACAAAAAATGAAAAATACAACGAATAAGATTGCACTCCTGAAATTAGGAAAATTGCCATTACTTTATAAGGTTGGTCCAATGGCTGTTGCTGGTGGGGTGAACATTTTATTTTGTTTTGTTGAAGTTACATGCCTCTGTGAGTGGAGAGAGAAACAGAGGCAGAGACAGAGAAAGAGGGAGAAGGAGAAGCACACAGAGTCAGAGAGTATCACAGGAAGATGACTTTCCAAAATAGAATATTTTAAATTAAAATCTTTAAGAAAAATGGTTGATGTCATTATTAATTACTTGAGACAGAAGATACTTTAAGCCAGGTATTGATGAGTTTGTGGGACCTTGATAAAATTGGCATACTCTTCACAATAATACTGATGTAGTAGAGTGCTAAAATTGAGAGCCAGAGTGTCCTCTTCCTAGGACATATGTGAAACTATTATCAAAACTGACTAATTACTATGTGCTTTGTGTTAGACAAGTATCTAGAAGATTTATACTCCTTAATGATTGATTTTGTCAACTGTGTAACTTCACAGTTGCTGACTGTGCTCAAGAATTTAATTAAAATATAATATGCTAAGGAGAAATAGAATTTTGATTTATTTTATTTAAATAGAAGTTTATTAACACTTATCCAATAGATGCATTTACATAATTAAAGCAGCTCTATCTAAGTATCTCATAATGAACCACCACGATAGACAGCCACTACTGCTCATTCTTATTTTATTTCCCTTTTCTATTTAAAAAGAATGGTCAGTGTAGTTGTGGCGCCGGCACTCTCTGGTTGTGAAGATATATTGAGTGTCTCTTCATAAAACCCTTAAAGATTTTTGCTTCCTAGAGCCAAAAAAAGTTTCCAGAAATCTGTTTGTATACTCTGTAAGGAAACAAGAGAACAGGTGTGCTTCTTTGTCATTATCTTCTATGGATGCTCTTATACTTAAATCAATGCCTGATAGTAGATAATTGGCCAGATTTTAAAGTAGTCTTGAAAATACATTGTTTGAGATATATATATATATATATATATATATATATATATGTGTGTGTGTGTGTGTGTGTGTGTGTGTGTGTGTATCAATGTGATATTAGTTTTTTAGCAATGTAATTTGTCAATATGTATTAAGTGACTTAATCATATTTTGATCCAATGGTTCTGGTTTAATCAATATATTATAAAGGGGAAAAAACAGACAATAAAGATCATCAATGATGTGGCAGATTTTAGAAATGTTATATATGTCCAGTTTAGTATTGAAAATGATGCTACATTTGTATAGCTGAATACTGTATAATTACAAGGTAAAGAAGAATTTTGAACAGCATGTGAGCATCCTCTTAAGTCAAACAAGTTATAGAGAGGACATTTATAATAATTATAATAATAATTATATTATTGTTACATCTAAAGATAGCATATTAGTAATATGGGATAAATACTTTTCTAAGCGTTGTTGTTGTTGTTTTTTAGTCTTCACAATAATCATGTTGTTGAGGTAGGGACTGTTATTATCTTCAATTTACAGGAGAGGTAACTGAGGTAGGAAAAGAATAAGCAACTGGCTCAAAGACAAACAGCTAGTTAGATGAAACAATAAGGATTTACATCCAAGCAGTTTCATGTCACATTATGAGTCTTTCATGTGTAAGTAAGTGTATGTGTGTTGTTAGAGTACTTTGGTAGATAGATATAGCTAACTAGCTAATCAAATGATAATATACATATGAGTGGGTGTTTCAACGTGACCTACCCAACACCAATGTGTCAAAGGAAAACATTAAAACCATGTCAGTCTATTGTTGAACCTCTTACATCTGTGGTATAAAAGGTTTGGAGGATGGTGGGGAATGAAGATTTTATGAATAGAAATTTTGGAGAAATTTAAGTTCCATTGCAAGCCTAGTGATGAAGGCTTCAATGGAACCATGTGAAGGGCTTAATGTGTGTCCTCTGCAATATGGGGAACATGGTAGACTGGTTCTACCATGGTAGACTCTGAGAAGATGAGTTTGACGCTCAGCATCTAATAAATGAGTAGGAAAGGAGTGTCTGTGTTGGGATTGGCCTGTGTCTCCAGACCTTGGAGCAGAAAAATATATGTCTTTATATATTTATGCAATATCAATATCTATCTCTATCTATAGATAGATATAGTTATATATACATGCATATATTTGCCTGGGACCTAGAAACGGTGTCTATTATTGGCTCTTTAAAAAATAAATCAAAGTAGCTGCCTGTGTAGTCCATCTGGTCTGGAGAATGTGCTGATGTTTATAGCAACTCTTGAAAACGTAGAATAGAGCAGTAGAGAGGTAACAGAAATTCATATTGACCTAAAAACTACCCAAAGAGCAAAACTAATCTGAACTGGTATATTCTCTAATGAAATAGAATAGTATAAGGAATTACGTATTTTTGTTAAGCTACTTGACTTTAGCCTGGTCAAATCTGAAGTTCTCTGGTCTGGGCTAGACTAGCAGGAGTGGATTATTTTCTCCTGGCAAGAAATGTTTTGCCTGCCCACACCCCCCAACCCTCCATGTTCTGATGTACCTTCTTTTGACCCAAAAAGGCTCACAGCTATCCAGTGTTATTTACTCCAGTCTGTAGGGACCAATTATATAAATTGGGTTAATGGAATTATGGATGATTTCTACTTCTTTATATTTTCCCATTGTTAGTAATATGGGCTAGATATTTTTCTAAGCTTTTTAAGTGTACTATCACATTAATCTTCATAATAATCACATTATTGAAGCAGGGACTCTTATTACCTTCAATTTATAGATAAGTATCATTAGTGCATGAGGAAAGAAAGAATACAGAGTAACTCCTTCCTCAACAACAGACCTGAGCTAGCAGAGGGCAAGAAGATGAAATTTTAAATCAAGGGTGGAGTTTTGATCATGATGTGAGACTATGTATTCTAATTATTTAAGACAAGTGACTCAAACTGATTATAAGACTTTTTAAATTACCAATTATCAGAAGAAGTCTTCATCTAGCAGTCTGGGGATCTTTTCTAGGTATGTTTTGAGTGGGCAATAGGAAACAGAGTAGCATTGCCTCTGGTATATAAATCCTGCTTGTTCAATATACCAGTGATCTATATGACTAAAATGCTGTTTGTGGTAGGGGCCAATTATATGAATTGAATTGGTGAAATTATGGATGATTTCTACTTCTTCATATTTTCCTGAATTTCTAAATGTTCTATAGTGATTGTGTATATATTGTATAAGCAAAATAAGCAAAAAAGGGCTTTAAAAATTCAAGTTAGATAAGGCATTCACAAACTTTCCTAAGTATTTATAGGCCAAATATTCAAAATCCTCACCAGTAGATTATGAGTTAACATAGAGCAAGGTTTCTTTGTATTTGACTTCTCCAGAGAATTTTTACATTATGAAACCATCGGCCATATCTACAAAGTAGTGAATTAGTGGTTTATCTAGAATGGGACACAGTTATTAAGAGCCTGGTATATTTCCCCTGATCATTTTCCTTATAGGCCCATGATCAGATTTAACAAGAGATCTATGCAGAATCCCCCTCCAGACAGAGCCTTACCACAAACTTAGCATTATCTTCTAGGCAGAAGACAGGGCATCCTTTCTTTAACTTTTTAAATTCCACTCTAGCCATCTATGTTTTCTGTGGATTATCCCAGATATCTGACGGAATCATTGATAGTACATTAATATACAGTCACCTAGTAAAGCAAAAGTAAGCATTGATTAGATAAAGTTGTGCAGCATGGTAACAGCTGAGCTTGCTTAACTGGTCCATCAAATATATTCTGGTACTGAAAGTGGGAAGTGTGTTAATACAGTAATACAGCTGGGTTGAAAAAGGCAGAGAACCACTTGACTGTTTTGTGTATCACTACTGCTAATCATGATTCCAAATAAGCATCTGGACTGGGTACATGCAGCGGAATGAGTGAAGAGAAAAGTTAATCTGTTCTTACTTGTGTAGTAGTTACTAAATCAAGTTCAATAATAAATATGGGAGGGATTCTCTGCATCTGAGATAGAGCAAAAAGGGAACCTAATTGTGATGTTATCTCCTAAAAAATGAGTAGTAAAAGAATCAGTGGCCAAGGAGATCTTATTAGTTTTATCATAAATACTATGTATGTGTTGATTTAGCCTCCGTGAAGGGTTTGATGAGAAAATCCCTATACGGCGTAGCAGAAAGTATGAAATGCAAATAGCTTTTAGATATATGCCTTGACATCCATATTTTATTACTGCGGGGAAGAGCGAACCCAGTTCTCCAGGTCTAGCTTGTGCTAGTTCCCTTAAGCTTAAACCTTAGAGAAAAGGCATTAGGTTTACTTTAGTTTTGTATTTTAGCAGTTTATTTTATAGGAAAGTGCTTTACTTCTTTAAGCTTTAAGACAGAATATTATTTTATATGTCATAATGGATTCACTTAGATTTCTCTCAGTGACAATCTGAAACATAGTAAAGCCCATCTGAAGACCCTCACATATTCCCAAATTGCTGAATAGCGCTCTAGTATGAAATTTATTTTATAAATGCAATAAAAGCATTTGGCTTTCTTTTTAGGGCCATTTTCACAAAAGCAATAATAAATTACTGTATACTGCATGACAACTAGAAATTGTATAAATCCTGCTGGAACATGGAGGCTGGGCCATTGTCTAGGTCTACACCAGGTATCAGCCTCCCGTCTTATAGGAGTCAAATATGTATGCAGTGAAATTACAGGTAAATACATATACTTATGCCTTTTTTGCATGGTGAAATTACACATAAAAATCCACAAATGCCATTGCAGTTTTTTATAAATGGAGTAGCATACACCACATTTCTAGTACTCACTGTTACACAGTATAATATCTGTTTTTAGGGGCTCGTAGGTTGCTCAGGCTGCTAAGCAACTGACTCTTGGTTTAGGCTCAGGTCATGATCTCATGATTGTGAGATGGAGCCCCGTGTCGGGCTACACACTGAGCTGTGGAGCCTGTTTGGGATTCCCTCTCTCCCTCTCTCCCTGCCCCCTTCCCCCTGCTCTCTCTCTTTCTCTTTCTATCTCAAAAATAAATAAACGCTAGGAGTGCCTGGGCGGCTCAGTGGGTTAAACATATGATTCTTGGTTTCAGCTTAGGTCATGATCTCTGTTTGTTACATCGAGTTCCATGTTGGGCTCTGTGCTTGCAGTGCTGAGCTTGCTTGGGATTCTGTCCATCCCTCTCTGCCCCTCCCTAGGTTGCACACACATGTGCATGTGTGTGCGGGTGCATGTATGTGTGCTCTCTCTCTCTCAAAATAAATAAACTTAAATAAATAAACACATACATAAATAAATAAACAAACTTTTAAAAAAGTCTCTTAAAAAAGATATCTGTTTTTAAATTTTCCTTGTTTACATTTTTATCCTTATGATCAGAGTTTTAACAATTCAGGAATCCAAATGATTTTGTAATTTCCTACAAGTGAATCATTTTCCTTTCTTTTCATCCGATAAGATTTATATTTTAATATGAATTGTGCATTGTTTGGCCAAGTGTGAAACTTGACCAACTACCACTTAAGTTCCTAAGGCATCTTTACACAGACAGGTAGGCCCCTCAGAAGAGCCTGGAGGGAAATGAGAGGTAGGAAACAACTGTCAGGTGTTTATACTTTTGAGTAGAATGTTTCCCACAGATTAGGAATGAGGAGCATTATTTAAAGAAAAGTGAGCTTCATACTGTTTACTTACCCTACAAAATAATCAAATTTAAATTGTTGAGTTGGAGATTTAGAAAAATCTATAGATATTAGTGATTTACCAATCAATATTCAACAAATGGACAATTGGATGATCAATAAGAAATCTTCTAGTTTAGGTAAAGTAAATTCTGAGAAACACTATAGCTGAAAATAACTTCACATGAAGTATACGAATGCTTTTCAGATTTGCTGAACTATACTTTGTTCCATTTATTCCAGTATCCTTTTTTTTCTGATGACATTAATTCAATCCCTATGATAACTACATTTAAAAAGAATTCTTTTTCTTCTAGTTAATAATTAACAGCATTTACTTCAAGTGGTAGAAGTTTAAGTTGGTAAACCTAAAATTTAATTTCTTATTTCCTAAAATTAAAATATGCATTTAATTAATAGCATCAAAAATATGTGTTGCCTAGTACAATAATATAACAATGTAAAAGGATTCAATAGTTTCCAGAGATAAAATATTCATGGTATATCTTGTGTGCGTGTGGTGCACATCGGTACAATCTTATGTGTGATGTGGCAATAAGGCTGGAAAAATAGGAAAAAAGAGAAAACCCCCTTTTATTTTTAATCTTTTTAAATGTACATTTATTTTTGAAAGAGAAAGAGACAGCATGAGCAGGAGAGGGGCAGAGACAGAGAGGGAAACACAGAATCCAAACAGGCTCCAAGCTCTGAGCTGTCAGCACAGAGCCTGACGCGGGGCTCGAACTCACAAACTGGGAGGTCATGACCTGAGCTGAAGTTGGACACTTAACTGACTGAGCCACCCAGGTGCCCCAAAAAAACCCTCCTTCACTGAATTTTAATGCATTATAATTTTTTCTGGTATTAATGATCCTAGCAGATCTATTTATGTGGCACTATATGAATATTTCAGATGAAAAAATATTTAAATCAGCATTGTTGCATGGTGTTTTCAGGTGTAGTTTTGTATATGGAAGCAAACCTGCTTTTTTCTTAAGATAATTTTTGAAAATATTTTAAGAAAATAAAAACAAACACTATCTTGATACTTACAAAGGGTATACTTGCTCACTGACTGATTTAATGGGGCACTTCAACCCAGTTCTCAGAAGTAATTACAAAAGAACAGTGCTGCATATTTTGTGATTATAAGACCCTAGAGCTGCTCTGTTGAGCACAGAAAACATGGTCAGGACCAGAACACAAAATCAGAAAACAATGGTTTAATGCATTTAAAAGCTAAATCTACTGGGTTTTTTTGTTTTTGTTTTTGTTTTTTTAAGCAGAACGCTTTCCATTTTCCACTGATTGATTTTAGTTATTTTTCTAAATAACTTAGACTAAATATTACCGTAGCTACAAAAGTTAAGTAGTTTTTGTTGGAATACAACTTCAATCATAAGTTATAATGAAAAAACTTCAGAGTGTGTCATTATTCTGCCATTTAGCAATCAGACTTTAAGAAAGCGAGTTTAAAACAAGAATAACTGAGCCGCTTGGGAGGCTCAGTCAGTTAAGCATCTGACTTTGGCTCAGGTCATGATCTCATGGTTCACGAGTTTGAGCCCCATGTGGGGCTCTGTGCTGACAGCTCAGAGCCTGGACCCTACTTTGGATTCTGTCTCCCCCTCTCACTGCCCCTCCCCTGCTCATGTTCAGTCTCTCTCTGTCTCTCTCAAAAATAAATAACATTAAGAAAATAAAAATAATAAAAGAAGAATAATTAATTGAATGCTTCAGATCCTAATATTCTAATTCCTAATATTAAAGTATTTTTAGTGGCTTAAAACCAAATGAGTGTGGACACCTGGGTGGCTCAGTCGGTTAAATGTCCTGACTCTTGATTTTGGCTCAGGTCACGATCTTATGGTTCCTGGGACGGAGCCCAGCAGTTGCAGTAGGCCTCTGCACTGAGAGCAGGGAGCCTGCTTAGGATTCTCTGTCTCCTGGCTCTCTGCCCCTCCTCACCTCATGCTTTCTCACTCTCACTCTCAAAATAAATAAACATTAAAAAAATAAGTAAATGAAGGTATATCTACAAATCTTCAAAGTCTGTAGTGAATGAATCCCAAAATTTAGAAATCATGTCTGTATTGTACCTATGTGATAATATAATTTAATTAAATTTACTGATCATTTGAGCAGCAGCTTGGATATTACTCCTTTGCTGTTGCTCTAATATATGTGGAGACAGAGTTAAATTACTTCTAGGAGAGAAATATCATTGAAAAAATTAATATTTGTTTGGCAAAAAAATACCTCTCCCTAAAATTTATGTAATTAAAATTACAGCTACACAATGTATTGTAGCTGGTTTTGAATTCAATAGACTTCCTGTTTTTATAACAAATTAACCTTTAATAAGCTATAAAACCTTAACCCAGCTTTGCAAGCTTAAATTATTTTCACTTGAACTTTGAAAATAATATACAGTCAATAAAATATTATTTTAATAAGTAATTATTAACATAGAAGTTAATTTATTACTCTCATAAATATTCATTAAATTGCTTTTTAACTGAAAATATATATTTACTGTGTTTATGCAAAAGCTGTTGGGAAGGTTTTATAGCCCAATATATATTATAGTTAAAAATAAAGCTTTTGTGGTTTTAATAATGTGCAGTTTGAAAAAAAGCCTTTCTATTACAGATAAAATGAAAGTTATTTTTATTTACTAGAGTTGGATTTCCAAATTTTACTCAGTCTTTATGTAATTTTTTTGTATAATTTCTCTTGTATTGCATTTTAGATTACACCTAGTAATCTCATTTAGTATAATAAATTTCTTATGAATTCTCTTTTTTTAAGTTTATTTATTTATTTTGAGAGAGAGAGAAAGAGAGACAGAGACAGAGACAGAGAGAGAGAGAGAGAGAGAGAGCGAGCGCACACACAAGCAGAGGAGGGGCAGAGGGAGAAGGAAGGAGAGAATCCCAAGCAGGCTCCACAATGTCAGCTGGGACAAACTGTGAGATCATGACCTGAGCCAAAATTAAGAGTTGGACACTTAACTGACTGAGCCATCCAGGTGCCCCTTGAATTTTCTTAAATTAATAATAAGTGCATTATTTGAATATTATAGTCATCCAACAACTAAATTTTTTAATGCTCTTACAACACTAATAGTTCATTCATTTTGGAATAATTCCAAATTTTAACAAGTTTCTATTGGAAATTTAGAAAAATTAGAGTCTCTATAATCCCAGAAATATATGCAGTATAGTAGAAGAGTTCAATTTGGACTAGTATTCATAACTGAGCAAGGGCTATCAGGAGATTCTTCTACAAGATCATGTTCATTCTTAAATTTTCAATTATAGTGTTTTTTGTTTTTATCTAAATCTATTAGGTTATTAAAATTACTATCCTTACCTATCAGGCCTATTTTGTTATAAGCAAAGAAATTATTTACATCAAACTTCTTTTATAATTATCACACTAAGAATTTTTCAAGCAATCTTAGGATAAAATTCCATCATATATAAAATCAGTCATTGAAATGCAACAGAATCCCTTACAGTTGTAACTTGCTATGCTTACTTGACATCCAATATCCAAATTAATGATTGTTCTAATACAATTTATTTGCCTTTAGATAGTAACATATCTATAACTGAACAATATTACAACTTGGTGATGGCATTATGGATATTAAAACATCTGTGATAATATCTAAAATTTAATTTCAGTTCTGCTAAGAAAAGAACAGTGTTAACACTTTTCTTCACCTTATATTTTGAGTGGCATCAAACTCAGTTTTGTAAATTTTGCAAGCTGAAGGATTCCTTAAGAAAGAACTAGTAAAAAATAAATTTATAATATCTAGAGTTTAAAATGGGAATTGGCTTTTCTCCCAAGTTACTATGGTATTACAAATAGACAAGCATTTTTGTACCTATTTCACATCCTTTATTACTGAGTGTTATGTGACTCTGTAGGAAATTATCTAAACCTTTCACACATGTTCCTGGATTGAATTTTTGTTTTTAATTTTGAATAGTAAACAAATGAAGCAAATCAGCCCACTTTGGCTTCCTGTGTTATTATATGTGCTGACATATTCTGTATGTTTTATTATTTATAGTCCTTATTTCAACATGTTTTGATGTGAGTCTGGTTGGATCAGAAGATTTATTGATGGGATCACAAAAAATAATTTAATTTATGAAATTTCAAAATTATCTATAATATTCTGGATTCTTTATTGTCTAACCTTCTTAGCAAAGCTAAATGATAGAGTGTTTTATGCTAAATTGGAAATACAGATGTCTGAGCCAAATAGAGTAATCTGTTGGAAATAATGAAGTGAAACATGGCTATAAATGGTATTTTTTATGTGATGATTAGCAAACATATATACAAATAGTTTTCTTGGGATTTTACAAAACACCTAGTATGACTTACTAAATATGTAGAGTTTTTTCTTTTATTATGCTTAGCTTTATCATTTGTGTGTTTTAATCACAAAATAGGTAGAATCTATTATATATATATATATATATATATATATAATAGATTCTATTATATATATATAATAGATTCTACCTATATATATATAAAATATATATATATATATATATTTTTTTAATGCTTATTTATTTTTGAGAGAGAGAGAGAGTGTGTGTGTGCACAAGAGCCAGGAAGGGGCAGAGAGAGAATCCCAAGCAGGCTCCATGCTGTCAGGGCAGAGCCCAACGCGGGGCTTGAACTCACAAACCGTGGTGGCTTGAACTCACAAACCGTGAGATCGTAAACTGAGCCGGAATCAAGAGTCAGATGCTTAACAGACTAGGCTACCCAGGTACCCCAATACAATCTGTTTTAAAAATAAGATCACATATGGATCTGGCAACTAATAAGCCAAGAAATAATTTTGTTTCTCAATTAATTTGAACTTACTTAAAATTCTGATTGATTAGAAAATGCAATTCTAAAGCCCTTTGCCCTGTAACTGGGAAACTCATGTATGCAGATGGCACTTTACAAATGGGCAGAATATGAGACCATGTTCATGTAATTTGAGAGGTTTGGGGAAGGCCTCTTTAGCATAAATTATGTCAGTGAAATGCTAGAAATTAAAAGTTACTATTTCATATACTTAATGAGTAATTTGTTGAGATATTACTATACATAATTTATAAATATTTTATTGAAAGGTAATTGATATCAGTTTAACACTAATTTCATACCCTTAGCATAGGCAAAAGGGTAGGAATACTGTATCTGGGGTAATGGGGCTAGTGTAGAAGAGGTGGCTAAAGACAGATTTGAATTCTTCCCTATTTTGGCCTTAGTGGTGTTTGTATCAGTTGTTTGTTTGCTGCTTCTAATAAATTTCCTAACTCACATCCCATGACCAGAGTATAGAATCTGTTCAATTATATAGGTTTGAGTCACTATTCTGCCACTGAATTGCTATGAGTCCGTCTATTATCCCTTAACATCTTTAAGACTTAATTTTCTTCCTTGTGAAATCAGTATCTTAGTGTTGTCTTTATATCACCTGGCCTTTAGTAAATGTTACATAAATGCCCATTATTGTTGTTGTGTTGTAACTGTGATCAACAATTCCAGGGGCGCCTGGGTGGCGCAGTCGGTTAAGCGTCCGACTTCAGCCGGGTCACGATCTCGCGGTCCGTGAGTTCGAGCCCCGCGTCAGGCTCTGGGCTGATGGCTCAGAGCCTGGAGCCTGTTTCCGATTCTGTGTCTCCCTCTCTCTCTGCCCCTCCCCCATTCATGCTCTGTCTCTCTCTGTCCCAAAAATAAATAAACGTTGAAAAAAAAAAATTTAAAAAAAAAAAACAATTCCTGTTTTCACTAGAGATTCTTAAAATGTATCTATCTGAATGATATCCCTTGTGACTGTAATTTTCAGATACATTATTTCATGTAAACACTCCAAATCTTTACAAAATAACTGTGATGTGTAGGAATGGTCACTGCTTTACAGTAACAAAGTCTTTGAAAATTTGAGGCTTACCTGATGCCACGCATGATATTATCCAGGAAAGCTAGGGCAGTTTGGGCTACCCCAAACCCTGTGTGCTATCTGATCCCCATAGCTCATTAAATTACCTGTATTAATGGAAGAACCTTTACTTTAAGATGCCTTCTTTCAGTTATTAGCACCACCGTGGCTTCAATCATGGTTCTTTATAGCTAAAAAAGATCTTTTAGATTAGCTGCAAATGGTTCAGAATGAGAAAGATGCGAAAGATAAAGCAAATGTGGGGAAAATGATTAACATCTGGAGAAGTCAAGTGATTAGTATGTAAGTATTAGTCGTGGTCTATTTTCATTTCTATTGAAATCGTAAAAAAAATTCAGAATAAAAAGCTGGGAGGGGGTGAGGGCAGACTTAGCCAGGATTCTCAACAAGTGCCTGAAAATGCATCTGTTCTAGCTTTAATTTAGCTTCTTCCTCCTCCAATGAGAGCAGATTGAGTGATTACAGACATGCTTGCCATTTGGACAAGATTTCCCGTTTATGTGGAGAGTCTTTCAGTTTCTGCCCTTTGTCAACCAGGCATACTAATCAGATGATTCAATTTACTAGGTTAGCTGTCCCAAATCTGACTTGATTTAAGGGGTAAAAAATATCACTTGATATTCTCCCTGCAAAGTATGGTGAAAATCAACCAGTGGGTTGGATATGGTCATTACAGTTAAATCATTCTTCATCCACATTGACTGAATTTTGATATTTTTATCAGATTACTGACAGCCAGGAAGACATAGCCTTAGGCACCTAAACAAAAGAAACCTGAACGTGAATTGGTGTTGAATATATTCCCAACTAGAGTGCCTGGTGAAATCATAGGGCACTTGCATATCTGAGCTCATTTATTAATAGAGAAGAGTTCTCATTAACTTCTTTGGAAAACTGTTGCCATTAAATCTTATTTTGAATGAGAAGAATTTGTAACTTGAAAATGTTTATGAATTTTTCATAAGAATCGTCTTAGGGTGCATGCTTGTATGTGATAGCCTGGCAAAGATTGACAGATATGTGGAATATTGTAATGACTTGATGGATGCATATGGAATGTTCAATGGAAAAGTGAGAAGTGCCTGCTGGGCGGGTGGGAACATCTTCCAGTATTATATGGATTTTTGTTGGCTGTTAAGGAAATCCTCACAGAAAGGAACAGTTTCTAATTAAGAAGTTGAAAATGACAGGACTGTTTTATTGTACTAACTAGGCCTATAAGATATATTTTTGGAGGAAGAATCAGTGACGTATTTTTTTGTTTCTTTTAATTTAAACATATTTTATAAATATGTATCTGAGTTTTTATCTTAATGAGTAGGCACGCAGTTTTGTTTTGTTTTTGTTTTTTTTCAGATGACGATCCTATGTAATTACATTCTCTTACTGCTTTGATGTCACAGAATCCCAGAGAAATTTCAGTTACAGGGGTATATGAATAGTTTGTCTCAAGAATGCCAAAGACCAGAAAATATCAGGAAAATAACATTGAAAACAAACACAAATTTAGTTAATCTTAGCTAGAGAAAGATATGAAAAAAATAGAAAAATAACCTGCCTCAAGCATTGTTAATTAGTAGAGTATCAGGTTCAGTTGGAATTGCTCTATTTTAAAATGGATAGAAGAGGGGCACCTGGGTGGCGCAGTGGGTTAAGCGTCCGACTTCAGCCAGGTCACGATCTCCCGGTCCGAGAGTTCGAGCCCCGCGTTGGGCTCTGGGCTGATGGCTCAGAGCCTGGAGCCTGTTTCCGATTCTGTGTCTCCCTCTCTCTCTGCCCCTCCCCCATTCATGCTCTCTCTCTGTCCCAAAAATAAATAAACGTTGAAAAAAAAAAAATTTTTAAATGGATAGAAGAAATTGAGGAATGGATTCAAAATGATTGGTGGATCAGGAAAATGTGATGAATTATTTAATTGAGAGTATATTTAATCTAAAGAAAAGAAGACTGAGGAGAAAGTTAAAATGAGTTCAAAGATAGGAAGGAGTTTCATGTGTTATAAAATTAGGAGTTATTCTAATCTTTGTAAAGGTTAAAGCTATAAAATATGGTCTTAGGGTCACCTGTGTGGTTAAGCATTCAACTTCAGCTCAGGTCATGATCTCACAGTTTTGTGGGTTCAAGCCCTGGATTGGGCTCTGTGCTGTCAGCCCAGAGCCTGGAGCCTGCTTCAGATTCTGTGTCTCCCTCTCTCTGCCCCTCCTTCACTCATGCGTACGGTCTCTCTCTCTCTCTCTCTCTCTCTCAAAAATAAACATTAAAATAAAATAAATAAAATAAAATAAAAGTCTTAACTTGTAGCAAAATATATTCAGGTTACACATAAATAATTTTACAAAATAAGGCTGATTAAATGCTAGAAAAGCCTTTCAAAGATGGTTGCCTCCAAACTTCTAGAATATTTAGAAATCTAATGTTTTATATAGCATTTCTTGATAAGTATGCATGGGCACTTATTTATTATAATCTTTGACAATCCACTGAAAAGTATGAAGTTTATTAGTATATGTTGGATACTAGCTATCTACCTTTCCTTTTACTCTGGCCCTTGGTTAGAAAACTTTTAGACAAAAGATAAGAAGACATAGAATGTTACTACACATTGGTTGTGATCTAAGAAACCAAGAAATCTGCCCTTTCTGGAAGCAAATGCCTCAACATTTATGAAATCGTTTCATTCATTCTAGTAAAAGATAAGATGTCGGAATTTTTATTCAATTTATGGAAGATTTTTAAAACTGTACCAGGAATGCATCAGTTTCACACGGGTCTTTATTTTTAAAAATCAAAGGACAATTTTTATATGTTTTGTTAAGAAAATGTATTTATCCATTTTCAATCAAATTATGTGAAGTAGTAATCTTTAGTATAAAGAGAGAGTTGTGTAGGTGGATGGATTATCTTCCTTTATGAAGTTGACTAGTGTGTATGCAGCACTGGCTATAAATTCCCCATTTGGACTGTGTTGGTTGGTACAGAAAGAATGCCACCACTCTGCACACTATAATCTCAGCATGCTCTGCAGAGACCATTTCAGTCCGGACCAGACATGATTTGTTTCTTTACTTTTTCTGCTTAAAGTCATTAATAACTTTAAAAATGGATCCTATTTATGATAACAGTCAGTTACTTTGATGGTTTTACAATTCTGACTGTCTGAAAGGGACAGCCTAATAATGCATTCCTATCCAGATTCCCAGAATAGACTCTAAAATGAAGAACATTTAATCCCAGTCACCATGGCCCTGTCCAGCTTATGTATATCACATAGAAGATGGAAGGCCATATTGTTTGAAATGTGCTGCTGATGCTTTATGTTATCATTCCAGTCTCAAGGAATCTTTGTGACAGAGCTAAGATTAATTAGCTTACTAGATCTGATTACTGTAGACCCTGATTTCTGTTAATAGCCATGTTTATCATCTTAATGTCAAATTTGCTTCTAGCAATTTACTTGATCACATAAATGTATGATGCATTGAACCTGCAGCCTTTGACATCAGATAAATATTGAGGGTTGAGAGGCTTACTTCTGTGATAATATGTCATCCCTAGTACTGCCCTCTCTATCCTACAAAAAGAGTTTAAAGTATTACTTTTTCAATGTAGAAAATATATCTGAGGAGACTTAAAAATCATATACTATGCATCCCATTTCTAATATCAAATGGGATAATTCCATCTGTAATTCCAAGTCCATAGAAACCTAATGTTATAAATTATTTAATCAGTTTTCTTGGGTTATTTATCTGATTTAAGGTGAAGCATTGATATTCTACTTTTAAATATATTCTTTTTTGTGTGTTGGGAAGGGGGGGAAGCTATGGTTGAAAAAAAAGTGTGAGAGAAGCAAATATAGCCATGGTGTTATAGCAGTAACCTATAACAACATGCAGATAAATTATAGATTAGGATAAGAAAAGGAACAATATATGTTTATATTTTATACTTCATTTTTGGAATATCCATTTTTCATAGACATACCTCTTAACATTTAGTTTAAAATCATGATTTATGTAATTAATATTAGTTTCCCATAAATGATTTTAAAGTATTTTTCATTTTAATTGTAAAATGTTGGACTCCACATTGTTTACAATTTACCTGTAGGTCCATGTGAACAAGAGTGCTTATTGTAAACTGTAACTCAAGTGTTTGATAGAATGCTGCAGTTATTTATTTGTGTTGTTTGTGTTTTTACAATTGATTCCATATATAAGACTATAGATATGAAAAATTCATCTTTTATATTTACCAGATTTTAATTTGGTAGCGTATTTGTAAGTAAGATAATCTATAATCTTCCTATAAGTATTTTATTTTAAAGTACTGTATTATAATATAAATTTCCTACTCAAAACCAGTGCCAATGATTTTCAATGGCTACACTATATCCTAGTCCATATTATATTATATTTTTCATCCAGTAAGGAAACATTATCATTAAAGATCATCTAGAAGAACTTCGTACTTTTAAGATGGTATACAAAGAGGTTAAGAAACTTGCATAGGTCAAACAATTTTGCAGAGATCAAAAGACCATTTATTCTCCTTTTTACCCTTAATATAAGAGAATTCATAACGAATTTTCTGTGTTTGGAAGTGGGTGGGGGTAAAGGATTGATGTTTCCATCACATTTTGTTCTGAATATACATCTGTGATGGAGACACAGATGGTTTTTAAATTATTTTTCTCCGTATATATGTTATTAAAAATTATAAGAACATGTATTAATATATTTTCAACAAACTAAGTCTCTTAAATCATAGTGATTTATTTGAATTATTTGAATATTTTAGATAATAGGCTATAGATTATTATAGTTGTTAAGTGGAAATAAAGATGTTTCCCCAAATACTCAAAATAGCATAATAGTATAATAAAAGAAGGTGAAATATAGTAAGTACATGACAGTATTTTGAATTGCAAACTTTGAATACTATTCTATTAGTCAGAGATTACATGGTCAAATTTCAGAATATTAGTGATCTATGTGAACTCCTGTGTTTTGTTTTAACAGGGAGCAATTCCCTTCTATTTAAAACAGCACCACAAAATTAACCAGTAAAGCAGGGGCACTCAGTGCTTAATGGCATGGGCTCTGAAACAGACATTCTGGGGCTGAAATCTTGGCCCAACCTATGACATTAAGAGAATCACTTCAGCTATTCATCTGTAAAAGTTCAGCTATTCATCTGTAAAATTAAAATTAAAATTAATTAAAATTAAAATTAAAATAATTATACTTGCCACAAAGTATTCACTAAGTCAAGTGAAAGTGAACTAACGTCAAGAGATTCCACAAGTTAGAACAGGTAAAGTGGGCGCATAATTTTCACATATTTAGAGTTATATTTATTCCATTGGACATAGTTATTCTTTCCATGCTCTTGAAGATGATTCTCAAAAAACGATATTCACTTAATTGAGAAGAATGGGTCAGGGTGATGATCTAAGAAATAAACCCTCAGTAAATCCTAAGAGCTATAATATGGAACACCTGCTATTTGTTACTCTTTATTTCAGTTTATTTGCCAAACGGCTCCCCAGCGCTTACATGTTTTTTACTGGCTAAAGTTACCTCCACCTTTTGAAACGGTGGCAGTAAAGATAAGTTAGCACTGGGAAAGTTTCCCAGGTAATAGAAAGCAGGTAGAGTGCAATGGCGGTAGAAATAAAATGTGAAGTCAAAGACCATATTCCAATTTCATTATGTGTAAAGAGATGTTTACTGATTGAAGATGTATAAGGAGAAAACTCAAGCAGTTTTTCTGAATATGCATCCAAAGAGCTTGATAAAGAATATGCTGTATATGATCATATAGAAGTAGTTTACTCTCTTAATGTTTTCAAGAAGATCTTAAGATTCCTAACAATATAGTTTTTTTTTTTTGTATTTACAAAAAAGTAAAGTTTCAAATAACCTTTCCATTTATACACAAGTGTGGAGTTCTTTTACCAGGACCACTGAATACAGTGGTGCCAGTCATTCCATTTACATGTTATGGGCAACATTTGCAATGTAAATATGAGGAATTTGTGAATACTTTACAACCATTTTCTGGCTCACAGCAGGGTAATGTCTCCTTCTAAGAAAATCCATATATTATGACAAATTTTAGCCAGATGGAAGTCAAGTGTCTTGAGGACACTTGTTTTATATGTACCTCTACCCATATGGCATCTTTATGCATATTTAAGAGCTAAAATCTTAACCAATGTAAAGTTTTGACATTTTAATACTAAAATATGAAGATCAAACACTAAGTACTATGCCTAGGCATCAACAAAATATGTTAGTACTTTTTTAGTTATTCTTAGTAATACATAGTAATTATAAATAAACATTTTAGGAATAAAATAATAACAAAATTCCCAAAAGTCATTATTTTTTTCTATAATTCATCACTGCAAGTCTGGTATCCACCATACTATACTTATGTGATGTGAACCATTTTAAGGTTATTTTATTTTTAGTCTTAAATAATGAATATTAATAAAAATGCATCTACATGAAAAAAATGTCTCATATTTTAATAAAACTTGTACTATACTATAAATGTCAGCAATCACTCAATTTCTGTAGGGTGAGTATATATAAGGAAAAACATAAAAAAAAACAGATTTACCATAAAGTTCTTTTTATGCATTATTTAAACAGAATTTAGTCATTGTTGATTTTATTCAACAGCAAGGTCTCCATTTCTCTTTGTGGTATCAATTATAAATAATTTTTGCCTTAGTAAGGCTTTTGAAAATCCCTTTTGCAAATGTATTCTTCAACTCCAAAGCTTTTAACAGCTTTTGACAAGAAAGCAGTTTAGGCAAATCATGTAAAAATGACTAAGCAAATGTGAAAAAATTCAAATAGAACTTTTATAATTGGGAGAGATAAAAATAGAACGCTAACAATGTACACACACAGACTAATGAAGAACTTCACCTTCTATTAACAGAAAATCTACTTCTTTCATCTTCAAACCTCAATGGTGCAACCCAAATAATTTGATTAATCCTCTTACTTACCAGCTCCCCTCACCTTCTCACCCATCCTCAATTCCAGAGACACTGAGGTATGCTAACTGCTATTAACTGGACCTGATTTTAATCAACAAATGCTGTTTGCATCCTTAGGGCAGCTCAGCAAAACACACCCATAAATGTGCAAAATAAGACTTCCAGTATGAAAAAAAAAACAAAAAAAAACCCAAAAAACCCCAAAAAACTTCCAGTATGCTCAATAAAATCCAAGGGTATAAAACCACCGATGCTAATATTTTACTATATTCATCCGTTACTATACTGCAAGCAGAAGTTTGTGTTTGATTTGATTTGATCAAATACAATTTTAACTCTTCTCTGTCACATATCCATATTTTGACTAAAGTATCTGATGCAGATAAATTGTATTCTGAGGTGATCATCAAGACATAGTTCCTAATTCATTGTATCTTTTCTGAAATTCTTAAGGTTATAGCAAGGCTGTGGACTTAAAACCAATACAGGAGAGATTTGAAAAATTGGAAGTAATATTTTAACTTAGTAAAATGACCCATATTTCCAAATATAGATGTATCTTCATCCAATCTTCTTTCTTTATATCTTTCTTTTAACAGTTAAAATGATTTTTTTCTTACACAAACTTGATTATATCAATCCATGCTTAAAACACTTCATGGGTTTTCAATAACATAAAGACATTTTCCACTGACATAAAGCCCAAGATGCTTAGTATTACTTACAAATCCCCCAATAATCTACATTTGTCCACCTCATTTTTTACTTATTGTCTTCTTTTACCTTCTGAAATTTGCCATGTGCCCTCCTATTCAGGACATTTATTAATTTCAGTTTATTCTACCTGAGTATTCCTCCCCCTACCCTTGTTCTTACACAAATCTATTTGATCTCCAGATCACATATTATTACTTCCTTAGATAATATTTCCCTGATTCCAAAGAATATGCTGGTAAAGGATAAGTAACCCCTTTTTTCTTAACAAATATGACCATTCATAATTTGATATATCTGTGTAATATAATTTAGTATGTGATCACCCTACTAGATGATAAAATCCTAAAGGAAGAGATGTTATTTTTTTTGCTACTGTATCTTCTGCTTTTAGCACTATGTCAAATCTTTGATACATGCTAGATGTTTCTCAAAAAATTGTGTGTTGAATGAGTGAATAAATTAATGAATGTATCTGGTTAATATATCAGAGAGACATCCCAAGCCTAACTGTATTTTCAGCTCTAAAACTGTTTCATACTAGCTGGTTGAGTATCTGAGTCTGATCATCTTATGGTGTTAAAGTGCAAGGGGACAAAAGGAATGTTAGTGTGTAATTAGCCAAACCCTAACCAGAGTAATTTTGAAAATAGAAACTTATACACAGTATGCCAAATTTTTGATGGATTTGCAGCTCTCTACGTTTTTTGCTTAATAGTGTTCCTTTTGAAAAGTCCAATTTAAGTATGCTGTTCTAATGAGAAGGTGACTGCATTGTACCAGATGATATATTTACGTGACTTCATTTAAATTCAGTGCTTTTCACAACCGTATTTAAAGGTATTAACTGTACATATGGGTAAAATGAAGACCTCAGTGATTAATTACTTTTCAATTTTACACTTTAATGGGTGGCAGAACTTAGACTGGAGGGTTGGAATCCATGACTGGAAAACTCACGTTCTTTTCCTATTCCAAGCTGTACATTCCATCTATATATGCAGGGAAATATATGAAGTATTTAAGAGATAGGAACTACCATTTTCTTTTTTTTTTTTATATATTTTTTTTCAACGTTTATTTATTTTTGGGACAGAGAGAGACAGAGCATGAACGGGGGAGGGGCAGAGAGAGAGGGAGACACAGAATCGGAAACAGGCTCCAGGCTCCGAGCCATCAGCCCAGAGCCTGACGCGGGGCTCGAACTCACGGACTGCGAGATCGTGACCTGGCTGAAGTCAGACGCTTAACCGACTGCGCCACCCAGGCGCCCCAGGAACTACCATTTTCTAATGTAACTTCTCTAAAGATTAGATTCCGTTTTTGTTGCATCCTTTTAAGCAGCAGGTCTATATTCCAGATGGAGTAAATGCACACTTCCTTCCACCTGGGAAAGTTCTCACAGTGTCATTTTGGAAGAGTTTAACTTTTCAACTAAGAATATATTTACTAGTTGCAATTAGAACTTTATTTTGCTCATAGATGTAGATAGACTGTTGGAAACACTCCCTGCAAGTTAACACCCCATTGATAGTGATAAGCTAGATACAAAAGGAACTGTCAAACTTGGATTCGTTTTACATGGATATTTAATCTAAGTCAACTGCAGAGATTTACCCTTATCATTGCCAATATACTAATTGAAATTATTAAAATATTTTAGCAACAGCGCTAGGAAAAGAAAGTCCATCATACCATCTAGAAGAATCTATTGCACATACTTCTGTCTGAATGCTAAACCTCTTGAATGTGGATTTTTTTTTTAATTTTTTTTCAATGTTTATTTATTTTTGGGACAGAGAGAGACAGAGCATGAACGGGGGAGGGGCAGAGAGAGAGGGACACACAGAATCGGAAACAGGCTCCAGGCTCTGAGCCATCAGCCCAGAGCCCGACGCGGGGCTCGAACTCCCAGACCTCGAGATCCTGACCTGGCTGAAGTCGGACGCTTAACCGACTGCGCCACCCAGGCGCCCCTTGAATGTGGATTTTTATATCAGGTTTCATTTTAGATTCATGTGTAAAGTGCTGATGCTTTTGATTGAAAATGTACCTTTAATTAAAGGCATAAGAGGTTTTTTTTTTTTTAATCTTCCCATTTGATTTAAAACACATAGTAAATCTATTGGTTGAATATATTATAGGCATAAAATCATATATTATGTCTGTTCAAAACTGCATACTTTACTTCCTAGTTCAAACAATCTTTTTTTTTAATGGCACAACATATTACATAATATTTTATTACTTCCTGAAATTTGGAGAGGGAAGAATGATCTAGAGTGATAATGTCAGGAAGGCCGATATGATACAAAAATGACTCTGAGTTTTCCAACAATCTTTATTTATTTATTTATTTATTTATTTATTTATTTATTTATTTTCAACGTTTATTTATTTTTGGGACAGAGAGAGACAGAGATGAACGGGGGAGGGGCAGAGAGAGAGGGAGACACAGAATCGGAAACAGGCTCCAGGCTCCGAGCCATCACCCCAGAGCCTGACGCGGGGCTTGAACTCCCGGACCGCGAGATCGTGACCTGGCTGAAGTTGGACGCTTAACCGACTGCGCCACCCAGGCGCCCCTCCAACAATCTTTAAATAAGATCCTCTACATGTTAGTATATGTATATATTATAAATAAAAATGTACATCACAAGCTTCACTGAAATATCAAAATATATGGTTATGGGAATTAATTACTGATAGATAAGCACTTTCCTAGAATTTTAGAAGCAAAAAGCCAGGCAAATTTATGTTAGGAAATTGTGGGGATAGGAATTTTTTCTTCTTTTTTGATGGAATAAGTGAACAAAAAACTTGTCTTTGTTTTCACTCCTTCATTTTAGATACTTTTAAATATTATTTTTAGAAAGAATCCAGGGAAACAACACTCATAATCTACTGTTTATTTATTGGCAGACATCTGATATTTCCAGAACTGGAAAGATGAGGAATCTTTGTTCTTACTATTCCACCAGCTATCCAACAAGTTATGCCTTCCCAGTTCTTCAGTTTTATTTTTTTTTTCATCTAAACATTACCTTTACTTACACACTTGAAAAGATTTTCTACTTTAAAACAAAAATCTACTTTGAAAAGAACCAAATAAAGACAGTACCCTTACTGTTGTTAGTTTGTGATTAACATCTTAAGTCCTCTGCGTTACACATTCATCTTTAGGTGTGTTTGGAAAAAAAAAAAAATCCTGTTGTACCCTGGTAGGACATAATGAGAGGATAAGATTAGGCAGGTTGTTGGATCTCAGGAAAAACTGTGAGAGATGCCATTTGAAATATGTTGTTACCAACAACAACAACAACAACAAAATCATTACTCTTTGCTTAGGAATCTATTAATGAAACTGAAAAATAACCTCTATTTGAAAGAAACAAATTGGCCTTTCCTATTTAAACGTCTACATTTAAACGTCTTCTACCACATAAACACAGTGTATATCAGGTAGAGCTTAGTGGATAAACAAGAACTTTTTGCATTGTTGATGGGAATGTAAATTGGGGCAGCCACTGCACAAAAGAGTGTGGAAGTTCCTCAAAAAATTAAAAATAGAACCACCATATTATTCAGCAATCCCACTTCTGGGTATAGATCCAAAGACAACGAAAACAATACATCAAAGAGATATCGGCACTTCCATGTTTATAGAAACATTATTCACAATGCAAGATATGGAAACAACCTAAAATGGCTGTTGACAGATGAATGGATAAAGAAAATGAGATGCATATGCACACACGTATACACAGTGGATTATTACTTAACCTTACAAAAGAAAGAAATTTCTGCCATTGGTGGCAATATGGATGGAACTTGAGTACATTATGCTAAATGAATTAAGCCAGACAGAGAAAAATACCCCATGGCATCATTTATGTGGGATCTAAAAAAAGGGAAAAAAAAAGTCAAACTCCTAGAAAAAGAGTAGAATGGTGGTTGCAAGAGGCTGGTGTGGTGAGGGGCTGTGGAAGAAATAGGAAGAGGCTGGTAAGTCTGTACACTTTCACCCACCTTATTTTAAGATGAATGAGATCTGAGGATCTAAAATAAAATATTGTGACTACAGTTAGTAACACAATTGTGTAAATTAAAATTTGCCAAGTGTAGAACTTAAATATTCTCTCAAAAAAAAAAACAACAAGTGGGTTAATGGATGTGTCAATTAAATGTATTAATTAAATTAAATTACTTAAATGAAATTAAATTAATTAAATGAAATAAAATAGAATTTTGTTTTCCTTTTAACATTATATATTTTAAGACAATTTAGATTAAAAAATATTTTAACAAGACTTAATGATACACCTTAATGTTTAAATGATATTTATCTTATCTAAATTATCTCAGTAAATTTAGTTTCCAGAAAATATTTTTCCAGTCCACAATTCTAACTTCACAGAAAAATTTTAAAGGATCTTAACATGGTATATATATTTTGTATTATTTAACTTAAAAAAATCTAAGAATTTGTTACTGTGAGGTGAAATTTAATTGCTATTAAATTTAATAGTGTCACTTTCTGTGTATAAAGTCCTTGAAGTAGGTGGTAACCTGTCTCACTTTTACATGTTATTGGTTTTTATAATACATTTTAAAAGTATTTTGCAATGTTTATATTTCTCAAGGTTCAACTCTTTTATCTAAATTACATGATCAATTTGATAAACCTGGCACAGCTAAAAAGAAGATGAAACCAAATTTTAATTAAATAATACATAACCATACTCAAACTCTTTGTGTGTCTGTAGAAGTGATTGTCATCTTTGAATTGAGCACCCTATTTTATCTAGAACCTTCCACAATATCAGACTTCACATAATACATCATGTATGTAATTAAGCTTTTATTTTTTTTTAGAAGTAGGGATTGCAATTCCTAAATAAAGCTTTATTTATTCTTGTGGATATTTGAATTTTAGGCAAAGAATCTAGTTTTTCTCTTCTATTTCCTTCCTTCCTTCCTTCCTTCCTTCCTTCCTTCCTTCCTTCCTTCCAGGGAGGGCACAAGCGGGGTGGAGCAGAGGAAGAGGGAGATTGAGAATCCTAAATACACTCCATGCTTAGTGGGGATGGGGCTGTATCTCACTACCATATGATCATGACCTGAGCCAAAATCAAAACTCTGACACTTAACGGGATGAGCCACCCAGGCTTCCCATTTCCCAACTATTTTCTATTTCATTTTCCACCTAGAATGCTTAGCCTCTTCTGTGTCACTTCAGGTTATCTTGGGTCCCATGTCTCTTACAAAGCTTTCTCCAACTATCCAGGCTGACTTTGAATTCTCATTATAATTCCACTGTAATCACAGTTTTGTTGTTGGATCTTATTTGTATTTTTACAAAGCAAATTAAATGCAAGGATTATGTTTTATACTTCTTTTATATCTCTGTTTTTAGTCTCTCCTTTCTTCCACCAAACTCAAGGAATAGACACCTAAAATTCACTTTAAATATTTTATGATTAAGTGATTTTATAATACAGTAACTACTAACACATAGTAGAAATTAAATATGTATATGCATCTTACAAATGAACAAATGAAATACTGAAACATTTTTTTCTATACATTTTAGGAAGCTCTAAAACTTGACTTCTATTCCTACAATTAACCCAAGTCAATCTATGATAGTATGGCATGAGTGAGGTAACCAGAATATTGTGATTTACTACTCTGTTACTTGATAGAGCTGGTCAAGGAAAGTTTCCAGTTCTTAGTATTCTTATAAGAACAGTTAACAGACTATAGTTATTAAATATTTTCTATCCTTGGGACGCCTGGGTGGCTCAGTTGGTCGAGCATCCAACTTCAGCTCAGGTCATGATCTCACAGTCTGTGAGTTCGAGCCCTGCTTTGGGCTCTGTGCTAACAGCTCAGAGCCTGGAGCCTGCTTCGGATTCTGTGCCCCCCTCTCTCTCTGCGCCTCCCCTGCTTATGCTCTGTCTCTCACTGTCTCAAAAATAAATAACAACATTAAAAAAATTCTAAAATAAATAAATAAATAAATAAATAAATATTTTCTATCCTTTGAAAGCCTGTGACATCAGCTGATTTTACAACTTTAAAACCATGACAGTCTTGAAATTCCTTTACATGTCTCAAGGAGAAGTAGGCAGAGAGAGTAAAAGGAAAATAACTTGGATAAAAATGAATGAACTTTGAAGAGTTCTTCAATCACCACTTACCTGCCCATCCATTACCCCACAAATATCTGTAAGTCCTGGACACCCAGGTGGTCACCAGAAGCATGAATCATTCTTATAAGGAAAGTTTGGGTAATGTGTAGTAGATTTATTCAGCAATGTTAATTAAGAGGAAATTTCAGTGGGGAGAGAAGGGAAGGGAAATGCCACAGTTGTGCAGTCTTGACTCTTTTTAGCCTCTGTCCCCAATGTCTTTGAGATTGTGACTCAACTTTTTCTTTCTGTCTTTCTTTCTTTCTTTCTTTCTTTCTTTCTTTCTTTCTTTCTTTCTTCTTTCTTTCTTCTTTCTTTCTTCTTTCTTTCTTCTTTCTTTCTTTCTTTCTTTCTTTCTTTCTTTCTTTCTTTCTTTCTTTCTTCTTTTCTTTTATTTTCTTTTTGTGGTGAGAGGGAGAGGGTGATTTGCTTTTCTTTCAAGAAAAGTATCTACTTTACTTTTCTTCAGGTTTCAATTATTCAGGATTTGTTCACTAGCAGAAATTCAACAGTAACAGAATCAGTAATGACAATGATCAGTAACTAACTTTTTAATTCTGAAAAAAATCAGGGTTACGTGGAGATATAGACACAACATTTATTTCAACATTGATAATTACCTAAGGGAAATGGACTCAAATTATATATACAAACACACACACACACACACACACACACACACACACACACACACACACCTGCATATCTATATTTATATGTATTTATTATAAATATATATATATTCTTTACATATAAGAATATAAACTATTCTTCTAAGGATTCAGATGAACAAATATTCATATGCATGCATGTTTTAAGATTCAGTTTACAGTATACTAAAAACATGATCACCTCTTTTCCTCTTCTTTTCTCACATTTATAGGATGCTAAGCCAGATAAGCAGCACAAAGAATCATAAATCTCAAATAAAATGTGACTGCAGTTTCTATTTCCTACCTGAACGATATTCATTGGATTTGCTGCTGTCATCTGGATTACTAAAATAATAGAATTTATGATGTTAACAGAAGTTACTTTTTCAATATGCTTTACAAAGAGCTTTTGTTATATCAGACAGTCTGACCTGTAGTTAGCACTCATTTTATGTTCATTTTCTTCCTCCTATTAGAGAAACAAAACATTTCTGCCAACAAAAAGAGCCCTCCCTTCATACCAATGTTAAAGAGAGAGAAAACGTAATTTATCATTCTGTAAGCATTAACAGATTTTCTTGTGTATATGAGCACAAAATTGACTACAAAGTTATCACAAAGTTTCATACAGTTTATACAGCAAAGCCAAAGAAAGAACAGTTAACTCCTCTTGCCTATTTGAGGGACAAGGATCTATACCTTGGGTCAGTTTCCTGAACGTTTTATCAGAGACCCCCAAGCTAATTCTGAAAGTATGTTTTAACATATCTAGTGGTCATTTGGTTGTTATCTTGGAGATATTTCCATATTGTACAACTAGAAACTACACTTAATCTCTAGAGAGATTTCTCTCTGTCCCAAAGCATGCCTATTCTTGGAAGGTGTTAAGAATAAGATTCTTCTATCTGATAGAATAAACAAGACAGAAAAAGGGGGAAATAATATAAAATAATAACAATAACAAACCTGGTTTTTTTGTAATGTATATTTGGACACTAACTCAAACTTATGTTTGGAAGGGGGGAAAAAAAAAAGGTACTGTCATACATTTGGTGTCCGGATTGAGGTGTGTGAATAATCTGAAGTCCAGGTTGGAAATACAGCATCTCCACTGTTGGCTGTCAATTAAAATCCAGTAATGCACTGCAAAGACCCTCATTCTGTGGGCACAGAAAAAAGTTAAAAATGTCTGTTGTGTCCTGAGAATTTTCCTCAAGTCTAAATCAGTTCTTTGGAAATGTTTGGTTAACTTTTAAAAATACAAGTATCTCTCTACCTGAGTGACACTTAAGAAGAGGCAAGATACAAATATTCATGTTAAAATATCTGGTCAGTTATTTCAGGAAAGTATTGAGGCAAACTTTTCAGATTATTAACTGAATCGACTAGTTATTTTAACATCCTATAAATGTTATGCATTTATTAGGAAACTTTTGCTGGATTGATAAATGTCAGGTTATGGAAACGGTTTATGTCTGGGTGAACTCACCTCACATATTTACATGTGTGGGGGAGGGTGGGATAAGAACACTTAAGTTCTACTCTCATAGAAAATTTCAGTTCTACAGGACAATATTATCAGATATAGTCATTATGTTATACAGTAGATCTTCAGACCTTATTCATCTCATAACAGAAAATTTGTACCCTTTACCAGCATCTTCCAATTTCCCCCACCCCAGCACCTGACAGCCATCCTTCCTCTCTGTTTCTATGAATTTGTTTTGTTTTTGTTTTTGTTTGTTTTAGGACTGCAGTGTGATACCATGCAGTGTTTGTCTTTATCTGTCTAGCTTGTTTCACTTAGCTATCATGCTCCCTCAGGTTCATCCATGTTGTTGTAAATGGCAGGATTTTCTTCTTTTTAAGGTTGAAAAATACTCTATAGTATATATTTATACCATAATTTTTTTATCTATTCATCTCTTGATGGACACTTAGGTTGTTTCCTTGTCTTAGCTATTGTGAATATGCTGCAAGGAATAAGGGAGTGTAGATATCTTTTTAAGACTGTGATTTCATTGAATATGTTGCTGGAAATGGGATTGCTGGATCATATGGTGATTCTATTTTTATTTTTTGAGGAATCTCCATTCTGTTTTCCATAGTGCTGTGCCAATTTACGTTCCCACCAGCAGTGCATGAGGTTTTCCTATCTTCCACGTCATTACCAGCATTTGTATCTCTTGCCTTTTTTATAACAGTCATCTTAACAAGTGTAAGGTAATCTCTCTGTTGTGATTTTGATTTGCATTTTCTTGATAATTAGTGATGTTAAACATCTTTTTTGTATCCTTTGTATGTCTTCTTTGGAAAAACATCTCTCCAGGTCTTTTGCCCATTCTTAATTGAATTATGATTATATGATTATGATTGCTATTGAGATTAATGAGTTACTTTTATATTTTGGATATTAACTCCTCATCAAAAATGTGGTTGCAAATATTTTCTCCCATTCCATAGGTCGCCTTTCATTTTGTTGATAGCTGCTCTGGCTGTGCAGAACCATTTTAGTTTCATGTAGTTCCATTTGTTTATTTTTGCTTTTGTTGCCTTTGCTTCTAGTGTATAAAGAAAAATCATTGCTGCTAAGACTAATGTCAAAGATCGTAGTCTGTTTTCTTCTAGGAGTTTATGATTTCGGGTCTTACATTCAAGTTTTTAATTCATTTTCAGTTTGTTTTTGTGGATGGTATAAGATACTATTCCAGTTTTACTTATTCCTTTGCATTTGGCTCTTCAGTTTCTCAACAACACTGAATAGATTATTTTTCCCACTGTATATCCTTGACTCCTTGTCAAAAATTAATTAACTATATATACATAGGTTTATTTCTGGACTCTGTTCTATTTATCTATGTGCCTGTTTTTATGTCAATTGCATACTGTTTGGGTTACTATAGTTTTGTGATATAATTTGAAGTCAGGAAGTGTCATGCTTCCAGATTTTTTCTTTATCAAGATTGGTTTTGCTATTTGAGGTCTCTTGTGGTTCCATATGAATTTCAGTATTTTTTTTTTCTATTTTTGTGAAATATACCATTGGAATTTTAATAGAGATTGCACCAAATATGTAGATCACTTTGGGTAGTTTGGACATTTTAACAGTTTTAATTTTTCCGATGTACCATCATTAGATAGCTTTCCATTTTGTGTCTTCTTCTGTTTCCTTCATCAGTATCTTATAGTTTCCAGTGGACAGATTTTTCACCCACTTGCTTATATTTATCCTTAAGTATTGTGTTGTTTTGATACTATTGTAAATGATACTGTTTTCTTTATTTTTGTTTCAGAGAGTTCATTGTTAGTGTATAGAAACGCAATGCATTTTTGTATATTGATTTAGCATCCTGCAACTTATTTAATTAATTCATCAGTTCTAACAACTTTTTTAGGCAGAGTCTTTTCTATATGCAATACAATGTCATCCACAAACAGAAACTATTTTATTTATTCCCTTCTGATCTGAATGGACCTAAGGCATAATTAAGTTAAATGATTGTAAAACACCTAACAAGTCACTACCATTCAGAAAATTCACTTTCTAAATTTTTCATTCTTGTGTCGTTAAACTTTGTGTTCAATAAAATTTTTGCTGAAGTACCACACACGCACACACACACACACACACACACACTCTCACACACACAGGAAAACACACACAAAATGTAAGCATACTACTAAATGACTTTAATATCCCTGTGTTGCCAGTACCAGAAACCATCCTTATAGCTTCTCCCGATCACTGAGCCCTGAGAAGAGCTAAATTTCCTGACTTCTATTGTAATAGTTGAATTTTATCTGTTTTTGAACTACATTAAGTAGGATCAATAGTATATTCACTTAATGTTTGCCTTCTTTTGTTCAATATTATATATGTGAGTGACATTTATTCATATTGCTGTTGTCTGTCATTGTAGTTTTGCTCATTCTTATTGCTGTACAGTCTTTCATTATATGAATACATACCACAATCTGTTGATACATGCTATAGTTGCTTGCGGAGTTGTTTCCATATTGGAACTTATTATGAATGGTGCTGTTGGGAGTGTTCTTGTACATGTCTTTCGGTGAACTCGTGTGCCAACTTCTGGTGGATATAAAGTTAAGAGTAGAATTGCTAGGTCTTAGAGTATTCTTGTTTATGCATTTACTACACGTGGATATCAAACTGGGTTGAAGCAGTTGGTGTCAATGTAGTTTCTTGGAAACAGTCCTTTTGAGAATGAGAATAGAGTCAAATCACTGCTCAAATAGGTACTTCGTGAAGGATGTGTTGTCCACCCAGACAGTAAGAAAGGATTTTATAACAGACACTCAGCAGAACTAGAGATCTGAAGACTCTTATGTCTCCAAGAATCAAAATAGTGACACTGGTTTTCCAGCACTGTTACTAAATTCATTCTTTCCCCAATTGTTTGCAGGGCTATCTCTATAATGTCTATAGATCTAGGTCTGGACTTTCTGTCCATTGTTTCTCTAACAGTGTCACACTTTTTATTTTTGTGTCTTTGTAATATGTATTTATATTTGATAATGCCAGTCTTATTTTTCCAAATTGTTTAAATTATACGTTTACAAACATTAAATTAATTTTAATTTAAAAATCATTGCATGGAAAATTTCCATATAAAAATGTTGTCTTGTTCCATGAGTGATGACTATGTTTCTTCTATTAATTCAGGTCTTTGGTCATGTCTTTACTTTACAAGAATGTTAATTATTTTCCCATAAAATTGTTCTGAGTTATTTTTGAAATTAATTCAAAAGTACTTTATGAATTGATTATGATTGTAAATAGTACTTAGTTTTCTCTGGCACTTTTCTTTTTCCTTTTTTTAAAATTTTTTTAATGTTTTATTTATTTTTGAGACAGGGAGAGACAGAGCATGAACAGGGGAGGGTCAGAGAGAGGGAGACACAGAATCTGAAACAGGCTCCAGGCTCTGAGCGGTCAGCACAGAGCCTGACGCGGGGCTCGAACTCACAGACCGCAAGATCATGGCCTGAGCCGAAGTCGGCTGCTTAACCGACTGAGCCACCCAGGTGCCCCTCTTGCATTTTTCTTTAAAAATTGAATAAATATTTCAAGTATCCACCATAGCACAAATAATGACATCAATGTCACCTATGTACCCAGCAAGAGTTAATATTTAGTTACCCCTGACGGTAAAAACTACAAACATTTTTTAAGTGTTTATTATACATGAGACACTCTTATAAATGATTTTACATGTTAATTCGTAACAACATAATGAAGAAAGTACAGTTATCCCTACTTTATTGTTTAGAGGATGGAGACAGAGAGAGGTTATATAACTTGTGGAAGCTATACATTTGGTGATTGTGAGAATTTGAATTCAAATCCATGCTGTTTGCCTCCCAAGTATGTGCTCTTACCCACAATGCCATGCATTTCTAAATAACTAACTTGTTACAGATGGAGCTAAAGCCTCATGTTTTACAAAGCCCTACCACATCTGGCAGGGCAAATTCCTCATCTTGTGGGACAGAGAGGGAGGAAGTACAAGATACCTGTGGAATGGAGCGGATACATTTTTCTTTGAATCCCCAGTGACCAGCAGAGTGCCTAGGACAGACTATAGTTTCAGTAAATGTGGTTTGAATAAACCTGTCTTTGTCATGGCAGATGAATACAAGAAAGGAGAAAAACTGCCCCTAAAATTTTCCACTTACTTATATTGCTACAAACACCAATGATTTGTTTCTTTCAATATTAACATTCTGTGTTTATATTATCATATAAGCATCTCTTTTTAATGTTTTAATTTTCAATATTTAACACACCAGGTTGTGGACATGACCCACTCCTGGTCTTTCATAAATTTTAGGAAAAGAAATGGTTGAGATTTATGGAGTTTAATGAATACTTATTATTCAAAGATTTCCATAACAGCTGTAGGAAGTACATATCTGCCTAAATTCTATACTTTGTCTCACTTGGAATCTTTATACCTATATTAGTGTTCTCCAGAAAAATGAAACCAATAGGATATATATGTATACACACACATACATATAGATGGAGGATTTATTGTAAGGAATTGGCTCACATTGTGGTAGCTGAAAAGTCCTAATGTCCCAAAATATGCAAGGTAAGTAGGCAAGCTGGAGATCCAGGAGAGCTGATGGTATAGTTCTGGTCCCAAAGCTGGCAGGTTTGAGACCGAGAAATGTCAATGTTTCATTTGGAGTTCAAAGGCAAGAAAACGCCCTAGTTGAAAGAATGTCAAGCAGGAGCAATTCCCTCTTATTCAGAGGATGTTCAGCCCTTTTTGTTCTATTCAGTCCTTCAACTATTGGATGAGACCCACCCACAGGAGTGATGACAATTTGCTTTTTTATTCTACCAATTTAAATGTTCATCTGATCCCAAAACAGCCTTACACATACACCCAAGGTAATGTTTGACCAAATAGCTGGACACTCCATGGCCTAGTCAAGTAGACATATAGTATTAACCATTATAACATCTCAAATTAAATACTGGTGGAAAAGCAGCATGATTCTTCAATTTATCCATCCATTCATCCAGCCATCCTTTGTTTGGCTTACAGGTCCTCAGTGAAGGATGTTTCTATAGATTGATATCCAGATGGTTACCCAGTCAATACACTCTAGTATACCTGAGCCAATTACTTAGAATCTATTCTGATTGGTCAGTTTCCTTCAGGCATGGTAATTCAACATTTTTCATATTACTCTTGAATATAACCTAGGTATATTCTGGTAGCATAATTCTATTATTGTGGGATGCTGAACTGTATTTTTGCTGAACTAAATCCGCTACTGACTGTTTTCATCAAGCATTTGAACTCTGGATGTCCTCCAAGGAGCTTTTTCTACTTTTTTCATTTTGGTAAAACTGACTACTTAGGAGGTCAGAAGAGAGAAAACTGCTGATTTATAGATCTCTTGAAAGCAAGCATGTCAAAATAAGGATAGTGTGGAAAACCTGGTAAAAACTGATACATTTGAAGATTAATATACTTGTTATTTCCTCTGTATTGTAACTTAGATAATTCATTTATGGAGTGTATGTAAGATTTTTAGAGCTTATCTCTAATATTTAATATTAGGTGTGTAATGTCTTTTGCTGTGTCATGATCAGCAAGAAAATAAATATCTTTTGACATCTATTTTCATAAATATCAATTCTTATGTGAAAATTACAAATTGCTCTGTGAAATTTTTAGATTTTAAGGAATAAGCTGATAGTCTATTAAGTTTCAAATAAATATATGTTACACTAAAAATAAACTGAAGTTTGAAGGATTTGTACCTCTTTTTTAAAAAATTTCTATAAAACAATGGTAATTAAGACAGTGTGGTGTTAGTATAAGGCTAAATGTATAGTTCAGTGGATAGAGTCTAGAAAAAAATGAAATATTACTTTACAATAAAAAGGGAAAAATCTATTGATATAGGCAACAAAAGAATTAATCTAAAAAATATTAAACTAAACAGATCCGAAAGAGTATATACTGTATGATTCCATTTATATCAAAATTTAATATATTTTTTTTAACATTCGTTTATTCCTGAGAGACAGAGAGAGACAGAGCATGAACAGGGGAGGGGCAGAAAGAGAGAGGGAGACACAGAATCTGAAGCAGGCTCCAGGCACTGAGCTGTCAGCACAGAGCATAGCATGGGGTCCAAACCCACAAACTGTGAGATAATGACCTGAGCCAAGGTCGGATGCTTAACCTACTGAACCACCCAAGCGCCCCCCATTTATATCAAAATCTAAAAAATCTGATCAATGGAGACAGAAAGTAAATCATTGGTTGGTAATGAGACAGCAGAGGGACACAAGGAGACCTTTGGGGGTGATGGAAATATTCTTTACTTGATAGTGGTGGCAGATACATGGGCATATATATTTTTCAGAACTGTTGAAATATACATTTAAAAACTAGTAAATTGTATATTATGGAAATTACATCTCAATAAAGTTCATTTAAAATATAAAACAGAATGACAGTTTGTAAACCTTATTCCAACGAGTGAATAGAAAGTTAAATCACATAGGCTCTTCCCAGATCTCTATGTCTTGTCTTGGTCATAGGAAAGTTAAATGAATACCTTCAATTCTAATAGAGAAAAAGATTTTGCATTTTTTTTCTACTACTATGACTTTCCTCACAATAATAACTGTTTGGAAAAAAAGTAACAATGTAATTTTCTTTGGGCAATAACATTTTTTACATATGTACATATTATATATAAGCACATATATAAGCATTATAATCAACTATTTTGCCATTTCTCCTCTGCTATTTTCTTCACACTGAAAGTATGCTGTAAGTGTGTCTATTTGGATTATCAACATGAATGTCTATTGACCAATAATTGAGTAGAAAGTAATTTTTGGTGAGTTCATTTCAGATCCAAAAATCCTGCTGATTTGCTCTGAGTCTTAAGGTATATAGCCCCCTAAACTTCTAAATGTTCATTGAATGCTTGTAATTACTTCCAAAACAAGCATATTCCAGCAATAATTTGATTTAAATTAGAATTTTTCCATGTATTATGTTTTATTATTTATGTGTATATATTTTCTAATAAGAATGATAAGTAAGTTTATCTTGCAATATTTATTTACTTAAAGATAAGCTTTACCAAATAATTAAACCTCAGATGTCTAATTTTTAAGTGAATGTAAAATATTAATTGGTTAATTAATTGTAACTCATATATACCTACCCATGCCTAGAATTACATATGTAACTGAAGCTGGAAATAATTAAAACAGAACAAAGTTTAAATGTTTTATAAAATAATATACATGAATTACTAGAGAAAATATGCTGATCATTTTAGGTGTTTTTGGAAGCGTGACACATAGGAACTTCATCTCAAGGAATAAAGGGTCCTGAGTATTCACGTAATTTTATGGGAGTAGTATATCCATTAATGCAATGACATTTATGCAATGAAATAATGAAGAGAGGAAAGGGAATCCACAAATCAAGACTGCTGAAAACAATTACACTTCAAACATCTACCAAAGTTCGAAAGCTGCAGTTACCCAGTGTACTAAATGTGTGTTAGTGATTAAAAGACTGAGGATAATTATTATTTATGTACATTTTAAGAACATATACTAATAAAGGCTCATTTATTCATGCACACAAGGCAAATAAAATTTCTAAATTATTTTAATCTCTTACTAATCTGCAATTTACTGTGTGTATTAGCCTTGCAGATAGTTTTGCAAAATTATTCAGAGGATGCCATTTGAACAAGAGAACTTGCACTGACTTCATTCACACATATTAAAATGTGGTACTGCTCTCTTCCTCATCAGATATCCTTCCTTTGATGTCTTTATCACTTGAATAAAAGCACCAGACTTTACCCTATCGGCTAAATATATGGAGTTTGCCACCAGGCACAAATTCCCACATGATTTCAATGAAAATGAACAAAAATGAAAAGCAAAGCCTGGCAAATGACTTTTAGGCATTATGAAGAATTCTGCCCACGTCTTTTTGCCTGAAGTCTTTGAGAACTACCCTGATTTATGGTTTTAGGTCATGAGAATATAAGCTAGTACTTATCTTTGTGGCAGCTTTAAAATATACCTGTACTTTGAATGATAGAAACTTGGTATGTGTGTGTGGAGTGATTTTGTGGCCTGCCATTTTTTATCTTGGTAAATTCTAGCTACAAAATGCTTAACTCTTTGGTTTGGTCTATGGATAATTGTCACTATTCGTCAGTGGCACACACAAAATTGAGCCTCTGCAAATGCATGGTCAGTCATCTAATTGTGATTTGGGATTTAAATAATCTTTTTTGACACCCAAAGGGATTTTAAGTTTACCAGATTCATTCTGGAGCCACTCTGATAATTCTGTCATCCATTCAACAAATGTTCATTGATCAGCAATGTGGTAGGCTGTGTGCAAGAGTCCAGGGATATAAAAATGGAGAGAACTCGGTTACCACTGTGAAAGAATTTAATCTAATTGTGGTTGTGTGCAGTCCAGTGGAGGAAGATATAATCCTTTCAAGACTGTAACCTTGATCAATTATCTTGAAGCTGGGCTTGTTTCTATAAGTAAGTAGGTAGGCATTTCAGGGGAAAAGCTGCTTAGTAGACTTCAGATAGCCACAGCTGCCAACTCACAGCCTGAACTTCAGACGTGTCGTCTGAATGGAGTACACAATATATATTGGCGCATATTTCTTTTGAGGTTTAAATAATATATTTTTTGTATTTATCCTACTGCATGTCACATAGAAGGCAACTAATTAGTAGCTATCATTATTAAAAAATAGCAAAATAACTTTTTGTTTTTTCCTGAATATATATGCATTTTCCAGGATAGAACATTTTCTTGAACAGCCCAATATATGGTGTCAGGTCTGATACCCTAAGCAGTACAGACAGCTAGATTTGATTGACCTTTGGTCTCCAGGTTATGAAGCCAAAGGCGTCATAAAGAATGGGCAAAGGCAGACCATGCCAGGCAGACAGAGCATTTCCAACATCTCAGTCCACATGCACTGAGCAGGGAAGTTGCAGCAGATACCGAGGAAGAAGTAAGGAATCCAGGGAAATTAAATGCTAGCCAGAGAATTTGATGGGGTGTTTGGAAGTAGGATCTTGGAGAAGTTCCCTAAAGGCCTAGAACAGTCAGTGGAGTAAAAGTTGCTGACGGCACCAAGACAGCCCAGCCAAAGGAAAAATATGGTGAATTGTTTTGCTTACTACATTTCCTTTTCAGTCACCAAAGGCATGATGTATGGCTTTGAGGCCTTGTGTCAACCGGCCCGAGATCATATAGCTTGTAGGTTGCAGAGTCAGGATTTAAATGCAAGCCTGTTGATAACATCTGTGGTTTAAGAAAACAAAAACAAACAAACAAACAAAAAACCTTGGCTGTGCCTGGATAGCTCAGTCAGTTAAGCCTCTGACTCTTAATTTCAGCTCAGGTCATGACCTTGCAGTTTGTGGGATCAAGCCCTGCGCAGGGCTCTGTGCTGACAGCATGAAGCCTGCTTGGGATTCTTTCTCTCTGTCCCTTGCCCACTTGCATGCGCTCTCTCTCTCTCAAAATAAATAAACTTAAAAAAAAAAAAGGAGAAAAATTCCCTTTTTGTGAATACAGAAATAAAGGCAAACTTATGAAGAAACTTTATAGAGAAGCTTCTTATGGTCATGCCTCAAAAACTGTGGACAAAGACAACTGTGTCAAGACCATTAGAAATGTTTAATACAGGGTGCCTGGATGGCTCAGTTGGTTAAGAGTCTGACTCTTGATTTTGGCTCAGGTCATGATCTCATGGTTCATGAGTTCAAACCTCACACCGGGCTCTGCTGACAGCACAGAGCCTGCTTGGGATTCTCTCCTTTTCCCTGTTTCTCTGCTCCTCTGCTGCTCATGTGCACTCTCCCCTCTCTCTCTTAAAATAAATAAACTTTTAAAGATAAAACAAAATGTTTAATACTGTTTGCTCTTCAACTGGCAGAAGAAATGATTTGGGGAGACTTAGAATCAATGGAGGGTCTGCCATGCACGTGAGTTGCTATGGTGTGGTAAACGCTCTGCAGTCTCTCTGAATAAACACAATTTCTTGTTAATAGCTGTGTGACAAAGTAGAAGTTAGAAATTATGTAGCCTGTCTGTTTTTTAATTCACCCATCCTTAAAATGAGAATAGATGATAAAAGAACCTTCCTCATGGGTTTGCTGTGAAGGATTGTATGAGTCAATATATACAGTCATCTTGAAGATTATCTGGCACAAAATAAGTGTTTAGTAAATCTTGACATCATTATGTATTTCCAGAAATTCAGGAACAAGAAAACATGCATAGACTGTCTTGTCACTGCTAATATCCTATGTAAAATAACTTATCTGATCATCTGTAATCTCTGCATGTTTAAGAAGAGTTTTAAATTCTTCATCAAATAGTAGACTAGTCTTATATTTATAATAGTCTGCAAAGCAGTTTTTTTAATATTTATTTATTTTGAGAGAGAGAGAGAGAGAGAGAGAGAGAGAGAGAGAGAGAGAGAAAGTGTGAGCATGGGAGGGGCAGAGACAGAGGGAGGGAGAGAATCCCAAGCAGGCTCTGTGCTAACAGCAGAGCCCCATGCAGGACTCTATCTCATGAACCATGAGTTAATGACCTGAGCTGAAATAGTCAAACACTTAACTGGCAGAGCCACCCAGGCCCCCCTGCAAAGTAGGGTTATCCATTACAGTCCAACCCACTGAGTGATAGCTCTATTTAGATGCTTCAGAGCCACCTTAACTCAACATGGACCAACCTGAACCCATTTCTTCCCTTTCTCCTTTTCCAATTCTGTATCTTTTTCTTCCATGTGGAGTATAGCAATATACCTTCTTACACAAGTTAGAAATCAATAGGTCACCTTGATTCTTCAAACTTCCTTCATGGCCCAAAACAAAAAGTTATCAAGGCTTACAACTGTTAACCACAACTTTAATCGTTCTTGTCTTCTCCAGCTGGGCTTCTGCCTCACAAGTGCAGCTTTCCCTGGCAATAGTCCTCTTTCATTCACACATATTCCCTATGCTACTACTGGAGCACTGTCTGGAAACAGTCTGACAACGATGCTTCCCTGCTTAGGTCTGTCAGGTCCCTACACGCACACTCTCATATTCTTCTATGATTCTCAAAGATCTTTGGGAAAACTATCTGGCGTCCTAAAGCAGCCATACAAAGACTTCCATAATCTGACCTTTTTGAACACTCATCATTCCCTGCCTTATACTTTTTCATCCATCAAAATTAACCGATCATAATCCTCATGCAAAATCATGCTGATCTAATTTTGTGTGTTTGCAAATGTTGTGTCCCTGTTTATAAAGCACTTTCCCATGACCAAAAGCTTCCAGACTTAGTTTAGTCTCAGCTATCTACTAGGAAGGTTTTCTTCACCTAACTGGCTGGTTAGGGATGCCTTCTCTATTTTCTCATAAAATCCCTGTTCGTATCTGTATCATTGTCCTGACTATAATATTCAATATACCATATCCTCTGAGGACACAGTTCATAACTAACTGTTCTTTGTGTTCATTAGATCAGTGGCCCAGACCCAGTATCCCATTGGAAATATTTAGGAACGGTTTTAATTTCCTAATGGCTAAGAGGCCCTACAACTATTAAATGGCTAGGGATAGAGATTCTTTATTCTGCCTTAGGTGGAACAATCCCAAAAGAGGAAGAGCTGTCTTGCCAAAATGCCAAAAATGTCTCCAGTGAGAAATTCTGTATTAGACTACACACATCATGAAGCATTTTATCTTAAGGCTCAAAACAGCTGGATCTCACCACAGGTTTTCTAAACCAGCTCTTAGGCAGTATGTATTTAAGCAGTTTCCTAAGTAGCTCTGATATGCCTTTCTTTTTTTTTTTTCTTTTTAGCAAACAATTTTATTGAGCTATAATATACATACATACCTGTTTTTAAAAGTCACTAATATAGCTCTGTGTTTTTCCTTTTATCCTGGCCAATAGGAAGCTCAGATTTAATGTCTAAGAGGTTTAATATTTCTATCTTTGTCTTGGAAGGTTTATTTATTCCTCATGTCCCATTAAGGTTTATTCTGCAAGTTTCCACAATGTATTTTGAATGTGTCACAGTATAAATGCTAAATAATAAAAATAATTGTAATAAATTTTATTAGGAATTTGAGGATGCCCATTGGACTCACTATTGACTCTCAGAGTTTTACCAACAGAAATGGAGTGACTTCATTCTCTACACTTCAGGGAAGAAGCTGCTACCTTTTATGATGGATAGGTTGGCTGATATCCTATGGGAGGAGCAGGAGCAGATGACTTAGAATGGCCATCTGAGCTCTTGAAAAATACCCAGCCAGGCTTGCACAAAAGGCTACAAGAAGGGCTCTAGAACCAGAGCCGGCAAACTTTGGCCTTGGGCCAAATCCATCTCACAGCTGGTGTTTGCAAATAAAGTTTTATTGGAATACAGTCACTGGCCTATAGGCATTGTCCATGGCTGCTTTTGTGCTACTGCTGCAGAACAGAGTCTTTCAACAAAGACCACATGACCTGCAAAGCCTAAAATATTTACTGTTTGGCCCTTACAGAGAACATTTGCTGACTCCTGTGCTAAAGCAATGCTTCCTGCAAAAAGCTGACAGAAAGTTAAGTGTTCAACATAGTACTCCTTTTTATTTAACCACATTAGTGCAATCACCAGAATAAAATTCCAAAATAAAATACAGTTTTGTTTCCAAGAATGTATCTTAAGCTGTAATTTTCACCATGGGCTGCTAAAAACTTCCTCATGTTGTTTATGAACCACTTCATAGAAAAGCATTTAGGAATGAGCTCTTGGATCCTAAGCAAAATTGATTTATCTGGTACACTTGCCTTTTTCTTTTTGTCTAATTTGGAGAGTATGCCTTTATCACATTCTCCCCAGTGTTTGGTCATTTTGCTACATTTTAGATATAATTTTATTGTGATATTACTTACTAACCACGGGTAATTCGCATTGAATTTGCCACATACTTGGGGCGCCTGGGTGGCGCAGTCGGTTAAGCGTCGGACTTCAGCCAGGTCACGATCTTGCGGTCCGTGAGTTCGAGCCCCGCATCAGGCTCTGGGCTGATGGCTCAGAGCCTGGAGCCTGTTTCCGATTCTGTGTCTCCCTCTCTCTCTGCCCCTCCCCCGTTCATGCTCTGTCTCTCTCTGTACCCAAAATAAATAAATGTTGAAAAGAAAAAAAAAATTAAAAAAAATTAAAAAATAAAATAAAAAAAAATTTGCCGCATACTTGATATTACTATATCCACTTGTGGATTGATTTTGTTGTATTTCTGTAAGTGGGACCTACTCATAACAGAAGAATGGGTAACTTATCTTGCAGTGAATTAATGTACACATTTTCCATTTTACCTACAAATATTATTTTAATTTCTTTTATGTAAAAATCTAGCATTGTCACATTTGATAGATTCTGAAAATTTAATGCCTATGAACATATGGTCTCCTTTTGATAAAATGGCTGGAAAATAATTGCACATTAATTTTTTCTAATTCTTGTATCCCAGATACTAGAATAATGCCTAACATATAGCACCCACCCAAATAAGTACATACTGAATGATAGCTAAATTAATTAATAATGCATTTCCATTTTATAAATTTTACAAATAAAACTTGAGGGGAGAAAGCAGCAAAATATTCATATCCAACCACTGAATTTTCCACATTCTCTTGTTGGGCTTTATATAGATTTTTAAGGCAACTGTTGCCCATTCAAAATTAACTTGTGGTTGTAGGGGACAAGAGCAGGCTGCCCCAAGATGGACCACATTGGCATGAAGATTATTTTGAGTTAAAAAACAATCAAGGGGTGTCTGGGTGGCTCAGTTGGTTAAGTATCTGACTCTTGATTTCGGCTCAGGTCGTGATCTTGCTGTTTGTGAGTTTGAACCCTGCTTTGGCTCTGCACTGGCAGTGCAGAGCCTGCTTGGGATTCTCTCTCTCCTTCTCTCTCTGCCCCTCCCCTGTTCATGCTTGCGGTCTTACACTCGCTCGCTCTCTTCTCTCTCTGTCAAAACAAATAAATAAATTTTAAAAAAGCAATCAAAGCCCAGTAGATTCAGGAAAAACTCTTTACCTCTCCCATAACTGTCTGAAAAGAATTGAGCTAGAGGACCTACTTCAGGAAGAGAGCTATCACCACAGATACCTACATTATACTATGAACTACGTATGGTAGACAGGGAGGAACTAGCAAGGCCTGTTTGATCAAACTCCTATATGTCCCATTATTTCTGCAGGAAGGGCCTAGCAAACATTTGTTTACCAAACACTTACTCTTTTCCATCTTCTTGTGAATTGCATTTCTTTCCCTTGAAGTTGCAGATCCCTACCTGATTCTCTTTAGTTCAGAAGGTATACCTCATTTTGTCTGTGTTTGGAATTTCCATGTCTGTATGGAATCCTGGTACATACAGAATTAAATCTGATTTTCTCCTATTAATCTGTCTCATGTCAATTTGACTCTTAGTCCAACTAGAAGGACCTTGAGGGGATAGGAAGGTCTTTCCCCTTCCCTTACTTGGTAAAGCACCTCTGTTGGGTGACCTTAATGAGCAATGGGCTGGTTGGACTTGGAAGCTTGTTTTGCTGTTTTTTTTAGTATGAATTCTTAGATATGATATTCCTGAGCAGATACTACTTTCGAGCTCAGATTGTTGTGTCTTAGTTTTGGCTTTGTGGAGAATGCAGATTGCTCTTCCTGAACCTGATAAAACCCAGTCAACGGACTTCTAATAATTCATAATTTTCTTTAATCATTAAAGCAAATATCTCACAAAAGGAGTAAATTAAAAAAGAAATTCTTACTGTTTCTTGTGTGCTTCATAATCCTGGAATTTATGTTGTCCATTTTTAAGTTTTAAAGGTGTAGAATTTTCAGATCTTTCTGCTTGCTCTCCCCCACCCCCCATCCCTCTCCATCCTGCTGGACACCCTGGTTCTCAGCCCAGCTTTCCTGTTTTCCTTTTCAAAGGCCTGGCCTTCAGTAAGGTTGAGCCTTTTCTCTGTTACAAGTGCATTTCTATTTCTATGGTGGGTTCATTTAAATCAGAACGAAGCTAAATTATTTGAATTTAACTAGAAAAGAGTTTTAGGACTTAAAAGATCAACTTTCATTTATATGGAAAATACAGTTTTATAGAATACCTTATATCTTAATGAGGTGCAAATCACTGTTTATTCTTATCCCTTTGTTAAATCTTTGTGGTTCCCTCAAACTATCTTCAGGGCTATATTTTGGAACATTTGTAAGTGCAAGTTAAGATTGTGTTATTATATACTTATTTACTGAGGTTAACTTTTAAGTCAATCCTACCAAAGTAATGACAGCAGTGTAAGCATCAGCAAAGTATGTGGAACAGCTTGGATAACACTACAAAAATGCATGCAGCTGTCTTTCTCCTTTGCATTCTTAAAACACTGTTCATTCCAACTTCTCTATTACATATTTCTGATTCACTGAATATGAAAACTCATACTGAAGCACATTTTATTAGCTGTGATTTAGCCTATTGATATAATGAGGATGGTTGAAGAGAGGAAAAAAAAAGAAAAAACTTACTGAAATACAGAATTTTGGCAGAATCGATAACTACTGATGTATGTACCAGAAAGACTGTGAATGATGCCATTTTGCTGGACCAAAATAATTGTCCCTTTTTGTTAAGTGAAGAATGGCATCTAACTATAAATTATAACACCAGTCGCAGTGGATATTTATTGTGGATTAGTCAATAATGTTGATGCTTTCACAGTTTAAGGATCTGAGGCTCTTTGCTTTGAATCTGAAATGAGACAAAATACAGGAAAGATGTGCAGGTACAGTACATCCAATTGCCCTACCAGTGGGGGACACTGTAAATTGATTAAATCTACTCTTGTGACTCGCCAGCTGTTAGCCAGAGGCATAAGGGATAGTTCAGTTTATTTTAAGAAGATAAAGTATACAATGAATTTGATAACAAGGATGCAGAGAGTAGTCAATCTTAAGCAAGAAATGTATATTTTTATTTTTTAACATGGGAAATTATTTAAGTACTCTGAGTTATTCAATTTATAATTCTCCTTTAACTTTTTTATTTATTTTTTTTGTTTTTTTATTATTTATTTATTTATTTATTTATTTATTTTGTTTTTTTTATTTATTTATTTTTATTATTATTTTTTAATTTATTTTGTTTGTTTATTTGTTTCTCCTAAGCCTAAGTTATTGACTACTACAACATTCAAGGAAGTATAGGTAGTTTGGGCCATATAATATCATAGGTATTAAATATTACTTATAGGAGGGGCGCCTGGGTGGCTCAGTCGGTTAAGCGGCCGACTTCAGCTCAGGTCATGATCTCACGGTCCGTGAGTTCGAGCCCTGCGTCGGGCTCTGTGCTGACAGCTCAGAGCCTGGAGCCTGTTTCAGATTCTGTGTCTCCCTCTCTCTGACCCTCCCCCATTCATGCTCTGTCTCTCTTGGTCTCAAAAATAAATAAACGTTAAAAAAATAAATAAATAAATAAAATAAATATTACTTATAGGAGAAGGAAGTAAATTAATTATTTTTTTAAGGTGGATAATGGGCAAGAATGAATCAAAAGCAAACATTTGCTTTACTGACATATGTATTCCAGGGGATTAAATTTTAGACCATTTTTATTTGTCCACCTTAATTAATGGTAGCCCAACTGAGGCTTAAGAGATTTTAGAATAGTAATTATGATTCAGTAGTCACTCTTCAGGGTAGTAAACTTTTTCAGTAAACTTTTCTTACTATTTGAAATTTATAATATTTAGTATATACCTCCTTTAATTAGGTATATACTAAATATTATATATATATTATATATATATAATATATATTTAAGAAAATGCAAATAATATGTAAGTTTATCCCCATATACAGGCTGAGTTAATGTAACATACATTGAAGAATAATAAAGATATATTTTTAATACATTTGATATGTTGTATTACTAAAAAATATATGTACTTTAACACAAAATTTTCTAATATAGTATGTTAGAAAATTGCATGTAGCATAGAGGTTTTGTAAATACTATAACAGTAGGTCTGGTACTTAAATTTACCCACAAATGTTAATGAATCTCTCTCTTTCTCTCTCTCTCTCTCTCTCCCTCTTTCTTTCTCCCTCTCTACATACATATGTATACACATATACATGTGTGTGTGTATATATGCATGTATATATATATACTTTCATAAATATTTTTGAGTGGAGTTAGCAATGAAAGGACATAAGAAAATGAAGAGCATGAGAAAGTAACGAATTGTATTTTGAAGATTAACTGAAAGGAAATATTTTAAAAAATAATAATGAGAATAGAAGGCATTGATGAGATGCCATGGATAATCTGTTTACATAGCCTTAGGTAGAAATCATATTTTCTTTGGGACACTTTTTAAATAGGCCCTATGTCATATGGCATGATGGAAAAGACATGTATTTTGAAGACAGATCTAGTTATTTTCTTAGCTCTATGACTTCGTGCTGAGACTAGACAAGTTACTTAAGCTTTTGGCCTCAGTTTCCCTATTTCAAAAAGGAAATTAACAACACCCATCTTTCTGCATTGTGTTGATCCAACTGCAAAATATAAGTCAAGATAAGGGCAAATAATAAACGGTAGTTACCAGTTTTTAAGGATAAAACCTACTCATCAATAAATAGGTTGTACAATAATCATGTAACTTTAAGAATTACTGCTGGAATTAACATCTTATTTTAAGAAGCTTTTGATTTTCGCATAGTATGAATAAGAAAGTACCATCAAGAAAACTGTTTTCTTGGGGCGCCTGGGTGGTGCAGTCGGTTAAGCGTCCGACTTCAGCCAGGTCAGGATCTTGCGGTCCCGGAGTTCGAGCCCCGCGTCAAGCTCTGGGCTGATGGCTCGGAGCCTGGAGCCTGTTTCCGATTCTGTGTCTCCCTCTCTCTCTGCCCCTCCCCCGTTCATGCTCTGTCTCTCTCTGTCCCAAAAATAAATAAACGTTGAAAAAAAAAATTAAAAAAAAAAAAAAAGAAAACTGTTTTCCATCTATCAGATCCTAACTTGCTTTTTTTGCTTTCTAACCTATAAAATATATACCAAGACCTGAAATAAGTCTCCTTATCAGATACTCTCATGTTATATATTATTAATTTCCTTTTAAGATTTTGTATAGAAATTGGATTATATATATATATATTTTTTTTTTTTTTCTTAAACTGCCCCACACAGTATTTCTAGCCCAGTGATTTGGCTTCCATTCCCATTTTTAAATTTTCTGTAGGGCTCATACTACTGAAGAAGCTAGATGATAACAATGATTGTAATAGATTTTTTTTTTTTTTTTACTGTTAGGACATGAAAAAAATTTCTGTGAAAATGTCACTGGTCCAAAATGATATGTTTCCCAATAATTTGATTTTATGATTTATCTGTTGCCTCAGTTTATATATTTCTTGTAGACATTCGTTATGAAGCCAATAGGACAGCAATGGAAAGCAGCTGGGGTTTACTATAGGGCTTTTCATTGTTTCTGGCATAATTGTAAAATTATGAATTAGTAACCCCAAGGAAGTCTTAGTGGATAGCATCTCAGGAATTATTTTTCCACATTAAGAGAAGAGGAAGATTAGAGACAGACCTACGCAACTAAATTCATGTGATGATTTTCTTATTTCATTTTACCTTTAAAAATTTTAAGAATGAATATTCACTATGAGTTCAATAAAGAAAAAAAATATCACTCCCTGTCCAAGATGGGAGAGAAGGGGGAGGAAAAGACAAATGTGCTGTTCCCTGTGTGTTATCATTGCTGTCTGGTTCCTTTCACATCAGTGTCAGTCATGAAATCAGGAGTCATGAGCTTTTTGATTTGCAGATATGAACTTGTTAGTGAGCAATCTCCCTCCCTTCAACTGTGCAGATATAGAAGAAACCGACCCTCCTTGATTTTCCATTATGTCCTATCCAGAGAGGGGTTGCAAACATGTGCTGGTGTGCCCTCGTGCTCATGAGTTAAATATTTAAAAACCACAACCCTCTATTAAAGTCTGATAGGACTCCCCTCTTTGCAGATTTGACTTTTGTAATTGAAACAAAATGGCACATGCCTGTACTACTTTCTGTATTAATTTGGCATTGTTTCTGCCCATTGTTGGCTTTATTAAAGGCCCTTCCCCTCGGCAGCCTGCTGTGTAGTTTCCAAGGGAAGCCGGTGTTCATTGCTACTCACAGGGTGTGCTGAGCAGCTGCAGGACCAGATGCTCCACTGCTGGATACTTTGTCTGACTTGAGTCTGGGGACATGGTCAGGCTGCTTACGAGATATTTAATTTATCCAGATGCCACAGTTTTCAACTTGCTGTCAGTCATGATGAATTCGCTCCATACTTAATATTTGCAGATATTTCAATGTACAAATACTTGTTCAGATCCATACATTAAAACAGTATATGCTTTTCTTTTTTATTGTTTTCCATTTCATTATTTTCTGCTTCTAAATTAAGGAATTCCCTCTTTCTAACTAATTTTGTTTCTTTTTCTCATTTCTTAAAATGAAAACCAAGTTCCTAGGTAAGCTATGTGTGAACCATAGAAACTATAAACTTTTAGCTGAATAGATGTTCCACTGTATTCCAAAAGTTTCGTTGTTATGTATTCTACTTTTCATTGTGCTCGGGTGCTTTTCACTTGTTCTGTGATCTCAAGCTATTAAGGAATAAGTTAATTTTGTTCATGGTTTCAGTATTAATTTCTAATAGATTGGATTATGGTAAATATGACCAATAAAAATCTACCTTTTAGATTTTTTAAAAAAGATTTTCTTTGTAGCAAAGTTCATGCATGTGTGTGTGAGCTCTGAAAAATGTTAAGTCCATCAGATTCATTATTTAATTAATTCTTATATATCTTTACATTTTTGGCTTTATAATTTGTCTAATTCTGAAAGAAGTATATGCCCCACATAATTCTATTTTTAGAAATTCATCTGGTATTCTTTAAAAAAATTTAATGTTATTTCATTTTTAAGAGACAGAATTAAAGCAGGGGAGGGACAGAGAAAGAGGGAGACACAGAATCTGAAGCAGGCTCCAGGCTCCAGGCTCCAAGCTGTCAGCACAGAGCCTGACGCCGTGCTCAAATTCACAAAATTAAGATCGTGACCTGAGTTGAAGTTGGCCGCTTAACCGGCTGAGCCACCCAGGTGCCCCTGGCATTCTTAATGTATTTTTATTTTACCATTATGTTGTTTAGTGTATTCAGGTTCATGGAATATCCTTTATTTATTTCATTGATTTTTTTTATCATTTTGTATGGTATACCTTTAATCTTTATTACTTTTAATTTCAGATATTTTATATGAATTTGCCTCTTCTAGCTTTTTTATTTGCCAACTATCTATTTGCTTATCATTTTCTTTCAATCTTTATTAATTTGTTTCAAAAAGCCTTCTTGTAAAAACTGTGTTGCTGAGGTTTTATTCCTCTTAAAACATCTTTGAATTTAATGGGATGATTCATGTGTTTTCTTTCAGTGTAAAAATGTATATGCTTTATTCATTTTTCTTTCATCTTACATAATGTTCATTAGGTATCTTTTTTGGTTTTTTTTCCCCTATTTTCTGATTTGTTGTGTCCATCCAACTTTATTACATGCATACTTCTTAAAAAATTCTCCTAAACATTTTTGAGATCTAATAAAAAGTATACTGAGGATTAATTATAAGAATGACATTATTTTGTATATGCCTGTTTCAAGTCTTATCATATCTCCTACCTTACATATTGACCTGTACAAGGCAAACACTATGAGAGAAGTGGATTTAGAGAAAACTTCTGTCCAGGGCCAGGTCACTCCAGTGAATTCCCTGTCACATGGACATTTCTTCTGCATAAATTCTATCTCCTGAAGAAGTATTCATGCTTATTTCATTGGTTTCTCCAGTTGTTGCATTATCTGTTCTTACAAAAGCCCAGAGCTGGGTAATGATACCATCTAGGACTATTCCTGAATCATTGCTTCTTAAACCAACCTCATATCCAAAGAACACTCTTTTCTGAAGGTGAAGCCATTCCATTTTAAAACCCCTGGGCTTGCGATCTCAAACTGAATCCCTATACAAAACAGTTGAAAACGCAAAGAGAAGGGAGCATGGAATAATCTGATCTGCTCTTTGTCCAACAGCATCGTTTTCATTCACATTTAATTTTTTTTCTATTAGTTTAAAACAAGTGTTTCCATCTTCACTCTTACAAGTTATAGAACCATGGAGAATTCACAACACCTCGCTGAGCCACAGTTTTCTGAAGTTGAAAAAACAAAAACCGAATACAAATAAAAAATAATAAGAGTAATCTTAAAAATCTCATATTGTTGTTGTAATAATTAAATGACATGAGTCAAGCATTTGGGAATGTCTTTTTTTTGAAAAAAAAATACCACTCCAATTAAATACAATGAAAAATAATAATCCTCTTGTTTTAAATGTGTATTCACTTATTTTAAGAAAGGGAGAGAGAGAGAGAGCGGGGGGAGGGGCAGAGAGAGAGGAGAACAGAGGATTTGAAGCAAGCTCTGTGCTGATAGCAGATAGCCCAATGCAGGGCTCCAACTCGCAACTGAGATAAGGACTTGAGCCAAAGTCAGATGCTTAACCAACTGAGCCACCAGGCGCCCCAGAATAATAGTCTTTTTATATCTCTTTTAAAATAAAAAAAGCCACCCAGGCGCCCCAGAATAATAGTCTTTTTATATCTCTTTTAAAATAAAAAAAGGAAAGTTCAAGGATGAAATTTATGGTGCATCCCTAGTAAATGTACATACAGAAGTTGTGAATAATAAAGATAGCTAGCATATTCTTGAACATTTAAGTATCTCAAAACATATATGTGAGATATGTAATCAACTGTAAACATTAGAAAATATAATAGAATTGCAAAAGACTTGGAAGCATGTATTTCTTTAACAATGTAAGCATTTTTTCTTTGTCCATGAGCAATTCAATTATTTTGTTTCTGAAATAAATTAAGTAAAGCTTATTGAGTCTGATCAGCCCTTGTTCCCAGGGAATTGCAGTTCAATTTCATTTTTAATTAGAATTGAACATTTTGGATTTCTTAGCATTGGTAAGCAAGACCCAGCAATATAATGTATGTACTTAATTTGTATTAAGTTTCTGAAATTTAGTGTCAAGAGTGAACAATATGTCTGGTTAATATTTAAACATCTCACAATGTTCTGTTGTAGAAGTTTCCATTTATAAAAGCTGCTGTTCTATAACAAATTACTTTCACTTTCAAATAAACCTGTTATCACAACATGAGCAAAACTTATTCAATTAAAAGAGAAAACAAAGTAAAGTAATTATTTACTCCAATTTGATGTGCACAATAGCTTTTAAACATTCAAAAAATGCCTAAGAAAGGTAGATGTTGGCCTAAATCATTTTTGCTTAATATTACTGCTTTAATAAAGTATGTCGGCGTATTCTTATGGGATAGACATTTCTATATAAGAAACCATCTCTCATGGAAAAAGAGACTTATTCTGATGAATCTGCATGGAAAGAAGCCATGAACCATAAAATCAGTTATGCTAATGTTTTCTCCTTTTTCACACCTGTGTGTGTATGTGGGCACGCGTGTATTCAATGGTAATCTAATGCTGCTCATCACATGGGCTAGTTGAGAGCTGTACATCCAAGGTATCTTTTTCCTTCATTTCTGTGCACTCAGGCATTAAACTAGCTGTGTTCTGGTCCGAGTCTTGTCTTAATAAACTCCTAGAAGAGAGAGAGGAAGAGATGCGGGGAAGTTTGCAGGAGATGCGTCAGTCACCTGGTACATAGTACATTGAAATAATACTTTGAACTAAACTCCTAGGCATCTGTGATGAAAAATGTAACAGGTAGACTTAACAGTTAATACAATTTTCAAAAGCTGACTTAGAGTCAGAATGGACCTTTGTTACCTTGTCTACTTAAAAAATATCTAAAATCTGAATAAGAATGTACCTGTAGGTAATTTTTTTTTTCATCCAAAGCTGCATAATGATTCTCAAGAAAATAAAAGACCCTTCTGGGGCCAGTGAAGTGGAAACTCTGTGACCTCTTACGGTTTGTGCTGTAAAAAGGCCTTGTCAATAATTTTTTCTAGCCAGAATTATGAAGACAACAAATGGTGACGTATTAAATGCATGGATAAGAGACATGCACTCTGCCTGTGTTTTAGCAACTATAAGTCTTTCTAAGTAGTGCCATTAGCAAAGATAATCTGGAAATTATTTCTATTTGTATTGAATTCTCTGCAGCATCATACATCAGATTTGCTCCCTAGGGAAGAAGAAAAGCTACAAATAACCCATGTCCACATATATGTATTCCTTTAGCATGCCTGGGAATGAGAACCTCCCTCAGCTGTTCATGTCTGGTTCTTTGTCGTATGCCTGACTAAAATCTGAGTTTTACATAATTAAATAAACTAATTTCAGGAGAGGATGAGAAATTATGTCTCAGTGAAGTAGACTGCCTTTTTTTTAAAAAAAAATAAAGTTTATTTATTTATTTTGAGAGAGACAGAGACAGCGTGAGTGAGGTAGGGGCAGAGAGAGAGGGAGACAGAGAATCCCAAGCAGGCTGTGCACTGTCAGCTTGGAGCCTTATGTGGAGCTCGAACTCATGAAACTGTAAGATCATGACCTGAGCAGAAACCAAGAGTCGGACGCTTAACCAATTGAGTCACCTAGGAGACTCAACTGCCCTTTTTTTTAATGGAGAAAATCAATAAAAAGGTAACAAAAAATAGTGTTTCCTTGCTTGGTAAGGAAAATGTAGTAATCATTATCATAATTTTAAAAGATATAAACTAACATTTTAAGCAATATAATTATAAAAATCTTAAAAAGCCACTAATGCAGTTTGGGGGAAAATGTGTGACTGGGAGGATCATAGAATTTTTTATTCACATTTCCTCTAACCTAGTATATAACAAAAAGCAAACAGAGCCTGGTAATAAGTGAAGGATAATGGAAGAGTAGATTTAAGTCATGTTAATATTTACTTTTGGAAATAAACCTATGAAATTTCATCATTTTTATGTCAAGAAACATTTTTTCAGGATAACTATTTCTGGGTGGTTTTTTTTTCTTCCTTAATACCATTCCCTATGACAAACAAATCCAAAGAAATGGCAGTCCTTCAGTTATCAACCTGGTGCTCCTCCTTCTCTTCTTCCTTTAGCATCACCAAAAAACAAACAAACAAACAAAAACCCCAAAAAACAAAAAAACAAAAAATCAAAAAAACCCACTACCAACCTCACACATTATGTAGCATTTTATACTTCTCAAAGTCCTTCAGGCAGACTACCTCCTTTGAATCTGCCAGTCATTTTGTGTGACTTGGCAGGGCAAATGTCATCTCTTTTTATGGATGAGAAAATTGAACTGTATAGCTTTTTAGTGGCATGCCCAGCATCCTTTGCCTAATGGCTGGTCCAGTTCAAGACCTCTTCCTCTCAGTTCAGTGCTTTTTCATCTGCCATGTTGCTCGCAAGCCAAGCTACAGAAAAACAACTCAATAAATTCAGATGTATTTCTAACAGCTTAAAACATCATATAACACTGGAAGTAGTCTAAGGTTTGAAGTTGTGCTATGGTGAAATTTATTTTTTTTCCTATGGTGAAGTTTTACAAGTACTTTGAAATATGCTCTTTATGTTACTCATTTATTTTTCCTCATATCCCTCCATTTCCACCCACTTTGGATAAGATATATATACCTTGTATCTGTATCTATATTTATATTTATACCTATATTTATATATCTTATCTATCTACAGATATATATATATCAGCTAAACAAAAACAAAAACACTACCAAATTGACTTTATTTTTTGTTTGTGTTTATATCATGATTCATAATACTATAAATTAAGAAAACATTGAACATCAAATATATGTCCAATCACCACAGTTTTTATTTTTCTCCCCTTCTTTGTGTATAAATTAGGAGTTCTAGTTAGTATTCTGTTAAAGAACTAACTTTGGTAGATGGTAGAAATAGACATTTTGAATATTGATTCTTATCAAGACATTGAAACATCAGAAAATTATGTCAATAAACCTAAACAATAGCAAATTACTGTGATATCTTTAGAGATACTTAATTATTATTATTTATTATCCGTGGGTTTCTCCCCATTAAGGCTTTAGCTAAATATCTTCTTAGTTAAGAATATTGGAAACATATATTAAACATTTTTAAAAATAGTAAATTTTGGAATAGTCAAAGTAATGTTCTGTCTATAACTAATATGCTATAACTATAACTAATACAACACTGTATGCTAATTATATCTCAATAAAAATAGAAAAATAAGTAAATTTTAAAAACTAAATTATGTGAAGAGCTGTACACTTTTTCTTTGATGTTTCTTATTCAACTAGACAATTACAAAATCCCAGAGATGCACATAAGTGAGTATGTGAGGCCCTGTTCTCTCCACCAACAATCTCTTCCTCTCTCACACATTCATATATATATATATATATATATATATATATATATATATATAAAAGCGCTAACAATAGTAAGTTGGTAAGTCAGAAGCTTACGCCTTTATGATTTAATTTCTAAATATATATAGTGTTAGTATTATTTTTTGTTCCTGTTGAACATGATTTGTGTGGTTTAAAAGCAACAGCATGTCTACAGATGAAAAGTAGCCCATGCAGTTGGTAATATCAACAATATATTTACTAATAGCAATTGTATATTTTCTCCAATATTAGCTATAATTAATTAAATCATCTGAGAAAAATTGATAAAGACCAATACCTTTTAGTGTTTTTGATTCATGAACCACCTTGACAGAGGAAAAGACCCCCAGCCACTGTGTTTACTATCCGAATCTCAAATCCCTCTCCTTGAAAATAAAATTATTTAGGTTAATACTTGCTCGTCCCTCCTCTATCATTGTATTCTCAGCCTAGAACCTAGAATAAAAGATCCATGTTACATAGGTGGATCCATCATGGATAGGAAATAGAAATAAAATACAACATTCTCTTCAATATTTTTAAGCTACGGTTGGAAAAATGATATCATAATTTTATTTTTTGAATTAGGCTTCTACTATGCAGAAAACATTGCAAAAGTTGTCAAATAATATGAATTAAAAATCTGAAAGAAATTTGCCAAGTTACATTTTTCATGGTTTGAAAGTAATGTAGTTTAATGGCAAAAGGAAAATAAATTATGAGGACACATTACTCTGAATATGCCATTAACTATGTGGCGTGAACTAGTCATCCTTATGTCATGATTATTTTATTTGTGAAATAAGAATAATTCCACAGGCCACAATGAGATATTAGTTTAAAGTGAAATAAACATTTTATACCTGAGGATACCTTAAAAATAGGAGATCTTTCCTCCCTCCCTCCCTCCTTCCCTCCCTTTCTTCCTCTCTTCCTCCCTTCTTTCCTTCCTTCCTTCCTTCCTTTCTTCCTTCCTTCCTTCCATCCTTCCTTCCTTCCTTCCTTCCTTCCATCCTTCCTTCCTTCCTTCCTTCCTTCCTTCCTTCCTTCCTTCCTTTTTGAATTATAATGATAAAAGTTGAGGATTCTTTTTACAACTTCCATAGCAGGCTTAACTTTCTGCATTACTTCAAGTTTTTTTCTTCACAAAAGCAGAAGGTCATTGCTTCTTATTAATCTCACCAGAATTATTTTAAGCGTCCGACTTCAGCCAGGTCACGATCTCGCGGTCCGTGAGTTCGAGCCCCGCGTCGGGCTCTGGGCTGATGGCTCGGAGCCTGGAGCCTGTTTCCGATCCTGTGTCTCCCTCTCTCTCTGCCCCTCCCCCGTTCATGCTCTGTCTCTCGCTGTCCCAAAAATAAATAAAAAAAAAAAAAAAATAAAATAACTTTGGATACATTAAGCAAAGCAATTTGAAATCCAAGTAGAGGTGTTCAGTGAAATCAAAAAAAGAATGCTGTGATTATGCCTTGGATATACTCAGTCTGATTACAGTGAATATTCCTCACCATAATAGTCTTTTTTTTTTCCTTTAACAAAGAAAGGTGAGTTTATTTCTGAAACATAACAAAGCAAACAGGAATCTTACAAATGTCTTTAATGGTATACTGACAATACAATACATAATTAAAGGGCCAAACCACAAACCTATTAATAGGGAAAACAATCTCAAGAAGGAAGAATAACATAAAATTTAAGCCCTGAAGTCAAAATATCTGATTAAGGAATATATTACATTCTGATATTTTCATCTTTCATATATGCCAGAGCTATGTAATTTAAATGAATAAGAATGTGCTATGAAATGTTTGATTCATGTTTTTTTAAGTTTATTTTTATTTTTCTGTCACTAAAGCCATGAATCCTTAACACATTCTGTTATAATGCATATTAATTCCCCTGACAGTACTTTGTAAAAATCCAGGTCTTTTTAGCAATCTAAATAAATAGGCATATAATTCACACAGTATTGATTCCAGTGTCCTCTCGGAAAGAAAATCACAGCAAGAGAATCTGATGTGTTTTATAAATTCACCCTTTAGCCAGTCTATTTGTCTTTGTAAAGGATGGATGTGTTATTGAAAGCAAAGTTGTGCTTTAGCAGAAAGATTGCCAGAGTTGAATTTGGAAAATTCTAGTTTGATCCCTGGAATTGCCACTTAGTAGTTCAGACCATGGATCAAGCTCTTATCCTTTCTGAATTACAATTTCAACAACTACTTAGTGGAAGTTGACATGACGTATTTGATATTCTGAATGAAATTCAACAAATAGCTTTGGGGATACTATCTGACTCATAGTAGATGTGCAATAGTACTAGATGATTTGGCTTAAAAAAGACTCAGAAGGCTTAGATACTGATCACAAATATTTTTCCAAGTCTTTGTATAAAGTGTGACACCTTCTGTGAATGTATGAGTTTGCTAGGGCTGCCATAACAAAATACCACAGTTTGGGTATTTTGGGTAGTTTAAAGAGAAAATTTCTCACAGCTTGAGGGTGCTGAAAATTTAAGATCAATGTGTTAACAAGTTTGGTTTAGCCTGAGGCCTTTCTTTTTGGCTAATCACCTCCTTTTTGCTGTGTCCTCATGTGCCTTTTCTCCATGTACACACATCTCTGATACGTCTCTTCTTCTTCAGGACACTAGTCATACTGGATTAGAGTCCATAAATATGACCTCATTTAACCTTAATTACCTCTTTAAAGACTCTATTTCCAAATATAGTCACATTCTGAGGTACTGAAGATTAGGACTTAAGCATATGTATCTTAAGGTGAAAAAAATTCAGCCCATAACAGTAGACTGTAATTTTACCTGTAAGACTAAGGTCCTCTTATTGTTATATTTGCTCTTGTTTTCACATGAAGACTCAGAAAGCTTTTCTAGCTATGGAGGCCAGAAGAAAGGTTCTAGTGCTTGGACAGTGTTTTAAGGAACCTAAGTAACAGGGGAAAACACAAGCTTTCAACTTCAGGTTCTTGAAATTAGGTGGTAGTTGAGGGATTCCATGCATTGTAATCAGTGAAAATAAAAAGAGCAAGGCTGACATTTGATGGATTCAAAAGGATGAATTGACAACTTAGGAACATCTATGAATGGATTGAAGTCTAGTTGTGGAATTCACATTGAAGATACTGAGGAAGTGGATTGACTACCTCATAACAGCACCTTCATTCTGGAAGAGAAAAAAAATGGTTTCGTTGAAAAGTAAGAACAGAAGTTAATAAGTGTCAGGAATCAGAACAGGGTCCTTTCGCTTTCACTCTTCCTGGCTTTGATCTTCTTTGAATGATTTTTTTCTCCCCCTGAATATAGGAATACCATACAGCCACCCACATGCTGCCTGCCCCAAGACAGTGGAAATATAAACCTATGTGGGACCATTTTTAGGTACCAGACTATTTACTCTCTGAGTGAGTAGTTTTCAGGGAGCTTTAAGATTTGTAAGATCTGTTCAATAAGGCTGCTGTATCCTGCCCATGGATTTGTAGTACCATTTATTTCAGAAGCAATTATTTGGCAACTGTTAAGACCTAGCTTTATACACTACACACAAGGAGAAATGTATTAATATGTTTCACAGAAAGAAATATGGGATCAGCCTCCTTGAAGTTAGCCAAAGACATTTTATCTGCAAGACCCTGTCAACAAGACAAACTCACATGTTCAAATCCTAGTGTGCTAGTCTCTAACACTCCTTGTCTCTACTCTTAGGTAACAAAACATAAAATGAAATAACACAAAAATCAAAACAAAATAATTCTATTTTAATTATGTATTTTTATGGAAGTTTAAGCATAACACATCTAATTGAGTGTGTGTGTGTGTGTGTGTGTGTGTGTGTGTGTGTTAATTTCAGAAATAAGCTGGTTTAATACTTCTATTCACATCCCAACACATGTATATCCAAGCTGCCACAAAATGTATTGCATGTTTTCCAGCCAGTGGGTGTGAAATGTAGAACAAAATAATATTCATGTAATACACTTGTACCCATATGCACTGTGTATTCATTTGTTCATTCATTGATACACACACTAATTTATTCATTAACTTAAAAAAAGAAAAATCATTTGGTAGCAGGTACTATTCTAGGCACTGGGGATATAAATTGAAGCTACAGCATTCCTGTCTTCAAGCAGACTAAAAACACCCATAAAATCCTTATTAATTCCTGTAGATAAAAAATACAGTAGGCGCACCTGGGTACCTCAGTCAGTTAAGCATCCAACTTCAGCTTAGGTCATGATTTCACCGTTTGTGAGTTCAAGCCCCATGCTGGGCTCTGTGCTGCCAGCTCAGAGCCTGGAGCCTGGTTTGGATTCTGTGTCTCCCTCTCTCCCTGCCCATCCTCTGCTCATGCTCTATCTCTCTCAAAAATAAATAAACATTAAAAAAAAGTTAAATACAATACAATTTTACTTTGAGGACTATAATTGCTTCAAATAATGTCTCGTTTGTTGGCGGAATCATGACCTAGCTTGAAGGGAGTTGACTGACTCTGCATATAGAAACAGAAGTGTCCCAGGGTAGACTAGGGACCATTTCTCAGTTACTAGCCCAGCCCCTATCTCAGGCACCAAAGACTTAGTAAGTCCTTGAGCTAAATAAAAGGGTAGGAGGCTGATTTAATGATTTCTACTTTCATGGAAATGTGTTCCTATAGTATTTTATGTAAATTAGGAAATGGTGCCCTTGCAGGGTGATACAGACTGATGGCTCAGTACACTATACTAGCCTGTGGCTGTGAGTTGCTTCTTCATGACCTTGTAACACTTGAGCTCAGGGCCATTTGCTTGACTCATTTTTTGTGTCTCCCTCTTATGTCAAATACTGTCTTAGTTTACAAGGTAGAAAACATGATGAAGAACGCTAAACTTATCACGTAATATACTTGAGAGAGAGAAGCAAAAGATAATCAAACTTCTGTGTTAAGAAATCTTAGCTTTACATTTGCCTTCTCTTTTCATGAATTAGACCCCCTGTAGAATCATCCTAGGTCTCAAGTGATCTGAAAGTATGAAGGGTTCTGGGCAGGGCTAATAACTTCTACTTGTGCTCCCAGGGACAGTCAAAAGCAGACAACCCAGTGACAGCTTAGCTTACTCCTTTTTATATTGACTTGCCTTTGAATGCATTTTTATAGAATATGATCTCACTAGAAGAGTAGATCTTTTGAATATTTTAGGTAACCACTACCTCACCATGTTCAAAATGCTTTTCTAACAATGTAGAGGAACATTTGTTATTTGATTTAATATAGGCAGTTTCCTCAATTGCCACTTCATTGGAAATCCCGTAATAATTTCTGAAACTAGGCCACCAAGTTACTTATTTAGGAGCTCTGTGGTGGCCAGTAAGGGACAGCATCATGAACCAGATTTGACAACATTGAAGACCTGTCCCCCTCAGGTCCAACCATTACAGGCAGAGGATGGGAAGAGGGGATAAAATCACATATAAGGCTATCTCTTCAGGGTTGTAGGGAGGTAATCAACTCTGGCAAGAGATACTATACTATTAAACTACATAGCTTCATTATAAGCTGTCAAGTATAGAAAAATATCATGGTATATATTGATTATAAAAGAAATCGCAATGTATTACCAGTCATAAGCACAAGAAACAAAATATGCAACTGTAGCATTTTATTTTTGACTATGATAAATTCTAAGTCACCAGGTGTCATAAAGTTTAAGGAGTCAAATAGTTAATATATTGACCTTTTTAAAAGAGATTTTTTGAAGATAATTTGACTATCCCACTGAAGCAGAGTCGACAACAACCAAAAAATGTGGAGCATCACTTGCCTTTCTTGTGTCCATGGCAGACGTCTCTCATAGAGCTATTTTCCACTTTTCACTGACCCTGAACTTGGCCTCGCAATGCTTCCCCAGGCAGCCACTAGTTGCCAGTTAATTGGGGTTAACACTTAAGATGAAAACTATTAATCATTCCACTGGTTAACTGACTTCCTAAGAGCAGGCACTTTGTCCTACTTATCTCCATATGCCAATGCCAGCATATTATGTGCAAAAAGTGACACTCAGTATATAGTTGTGAATGGATAAGTACCCCAGGAATCACAAAAATTTTCACTATCAGGTAATTCTTCAGAAAATATGCAAGTGACCAAAATTACGAGCAAAAATAAATTTAATGTCACTTGTAATTTTTTAAAAATGGACGGTAAATTTTTGGCTAGATTGGCAAATATTTCTTAATAAGTAATATTCAATGCTGGTGATGGAGGAAATAAGTACTCAGATATATGACTGGTAAGAATGTAGCTAGTTATATATAGCTTTTCTGGAGGGAAAATATTTTATCGAAAATCATAAAAAATAGTAATACTTTCACCTACAAATTCTTTCTGTAGAAATATATTTCATGAAAATATACATTTGTGCAATGATTTAGCTATAAGGAAGTTTATTGAAGTATGATACAAAAAGTTAAATTTCATGTAAATAACAGTCAAGGATTGGTTAAATAACATTTGGCAGCATTTCTACATCTTATTATTGTATTATTTATAGCATTCACATATATACAGTGTACAACTATTAATGTTATATGAAAGTGTACTTATCAGCATGGACCAATATTTAGTATATGGTATTATGAGAAAAAAAAAGAAAGGTTGCAAAATTTATGGTAAGTGGTCTTATTTTGTAAGTATATGTGTATATGTGCCTAAGCCCTAATAAAAGAGTTTAGAAATATTAACATTTACTACTTTTTGACAGATAGGATAATAGGATTGTTACTATTTGCCTGTATCTTTTTTTTTGTCTAGTGATCATGAATTACTTAATTTTTTTAAAGTAATTTTTAATACTTAGAAATTGTTTTCTGGAGTTGTTCATATTTCTTTCTTAATATGTTCTCCTATAGTAAGCAGAACATTCAAAATCATTCCATTGATCATTTTTTTTAGAAATAGCAATTTCAGCATCTAAACATTAGAAACCCTCCCTAAGGACTTCAGTGTGAGCTTTTCAGAGTCAGTCTTAAATCCAGCCTTCTAATTGACATGTTCTTTGCTCTTTTTTCCTTTTCTCATTTCTCCCCCCTCCCTAAATTCTTCTCCCTTTTCAGTAAAGCACTGATAGGAAAAACATGACTCAACATGTGAGTCAAACATTCTTTGCTTAGGGTATCAGGGTTATTTTTTTCTGATTGATAATAAAGTATGTTTAATATAATATGTATTAATTAAAATAATATGTACTTGTCCATTATTCAAAAATGGGAAGTTACAGAATATTTTTAAAGGAGTTGAAAAAATGCCATGAATGTGATGTACTTACATCAAGTATTTTTATTTTTCTACTATAACTTCTTTTATGTAAAAACCATATTGTAGGTACAATTATGTTTTATTTTTCCAATAGAAGCACATCCTAAGTATTTTCTTAGACTTCTCTTTTTTTCAAGAGTAGCTGCCATGCCAAACCAGCATCTTTCTCATTCGTTCTTTCATTTAGCGACACTCTTGAATGTCTACTATGTGCCCCCTAAGTGCAAGTGAACATTGGAAGAGAAGATAAGCATGATTCTGTCCTCATGGTGGGGTCCAGCCAGATCCACAAGCTACTGTATTGCTTAGTCCACTGTAAAAATAAACAAGAGAAGCAGTAATTGAGAAGTGAAGCACAAGTGTTAACTAGAGTCACACAGTGAATTGCAACTGCCTACACTTAATGTGATTCCTAGCCATCATCTCCATCATTTCTTTCCCCAGTGTCCCCTAAGTACCTTTCCCCTCTCAGGAGAAACAAATGGATTAGCAAATTATGATTATTGTTTTCCACATCAGGTAAATCACCCTAAAGTATACAAGCTCTTTACCCCAAAAAATTAATTTACCAAGTTAAAACAAAAAGAACATGAAATGTCAAGTTCATCCTTCCCATCATACTTACTGAAGAAGAGAGAGGAATCTGCATTAGATATGTTTCAAATGAAGTAGTCAGGAATTGTTTTCTTTTTTTTTTAAGTTTGTTTATTTATTTATTTATTTATTTATTTATTTATTTATTTATTTATTTATTTAGAGAGATTAGGGAAGGGGCAGAAAGAGAGGGAGAGAGAGATCCCAAGCAGGCTCCACACTGTCAACCCAGAGCCTGACATGGGGCTTCATCTCATGGACCACAAGATCATGACCTGAGCCGAAATCAAGAGTCAGATGCTTAACCAACTAAGCCACTTAGCTACCCCATTCAGGAACTACTTTCAAAATCCTTAGTGACAGAGACAGAGCAGGAACTCACCATTCAGAGGGAGGCCCCTTAGTTCCTTGTATGCCTCAGTTGCTATATCTGGGAGATCTGGTTGGCCCATCCAGGGCAGAGATCAGAGTGACTGGTATAGTGGGGGCCCTCAGGAAGGTTCAGGACAGTAGATATTTGCATCTGATATTTTTAATAGTTTTTTTTTCTCCTCTTTTAGCTTTCTTTATTGGAAAAGGCTGGATTTGGTGGTGTTCTTCTATATATTGATCCTTGTGATTTACCAAAGACTGCAAATCTTAGCTATGATACCTTCATGGTGTCACTGAACCCAGGAGGAGACCCTTCTACGCCTGGTTATCCAAGTGTGGGTAAGTGTGTTGTTAATCTTTATTATCCTCTTAACTATTATAGGTTGTAATTTATGAGTACATACCACCTAAATTAATCAAGGAATGGCAAAGTTGGAAAATTCTTACCACCCATATTTAAAAAAATAATTTTTTTTATCTGCTCAAATTATAGGCTACCCTTTGTTGGAATAAAACTCTTTTGGAAGTCTGTAATAGATGTTTGGGTAAATTGCAGTATTGTGAACAAAGAGAAAACATATTTTATATTATTATTGATTGACTTAAAGATAAATTAATACTCTGTGGGACAGGCACTCCAAATAGTGGAAAACATAAAAATACCTAGAAGGATGAAATAGCTGCTGCTTTCGGATGTCTGTGATTACTTTCAGTACCGAGTCTAGGGTTACACATGGTCTTGAGTGAGTAGTGGAAATAATGTTGGAGAAGAAAGGAGTTAATATGAACGACTTGTCTGGCTCCCTAAAGGAAGGGATCAGTCACTGGTGGCATAGAGATGGCCATCTTTGCATCAAATATCCTTCCCTTTCTCGATAAGTTGTGTTCATGTTATTGGGGAGGTCATGTGGTAGAGAGAAGACACCTGTGATTTTGGCAGGTGCTTCCTGCATCATTGAATTTCTGTCCAGTGTATCATTAACAAGTAGTCCGTTAATACAGATTTGGTCAAAGAAGAAGTTCTGTGAACCTTCTTCCAGGGTGATAGTAACCCATTAGCCATGACACTACTGCCAGTAAATAAAGTAACAAAAACTTCATGTAATAATTCATGTATTTTGCCAAAATTCCTCCCTGTTTTCCAGAAAACATCACAAAGAACATTCTAATTATCTTATTAAAGTCCAGTTGTCCTCTCTCTATCTATATTAACTTCTCTGCTTAATCAATAACTCTGCAAGAAAGAAGTCTATTGAGTCAAATATGAGTTATAATTTATAAATTGTGTTAGGTCTACTGGTGTCTGCTTTGTCCTCCCACGTGCACTTTAAATAATCTATTTAGGATTTTTCTTGAGACCTTATTGATCTGTGTTTTACAGTCTTTTACAGAATTTTGAAATTAAAATTAGGAAATGTCCATCTACAATTTCTAGGCATCACCAAAAATCCATTCCACCTCTCCCATTTGCAAATGCTCTGACTTCCCTGGGCTGTTACAGCTCAGCATCAGGCGTGTACATGTGGAGGCTAACTCTTGGTGATGAATCAGTAGGCTGCCATGCTATCGCAAAGCTACTTTATGAATACTCCTTTTAAATTGGTAAATTGCTCAATCACCCCCATTTGCTCTTAACATTGTTTTTGGCTCCAGTCATTTCATAAATTAGAATCCGGTATTATCTAGCAAAATGTTGGCCAGATTCTCAAGCAATCTCAGAATGCTTTTTTCCCCCTTTTTCTTTTCTCTTATTTTCTTTGAAATAATTTCAACTCACAAACAATTTTAAATAGAGTATTTAGAAAATCTGTGTAACTTAATGCCAGCTTTCTCTCGTATTAACATCTTACATAATATTATGCAGGTACCAAAGCCATAAAATTAGCATTGATACAGTGCTGTTAACTAATTATAGACTTTTTTTTTTTTCTGACCCAGTATCCTGTCTGGAATTCCATGCTACATTTCAGTTACCTTGTCTCCTTACTCCTCTCCAATCTGAAATAATCCCTCAGTATCTCTTTTATTACCCTGACCCTTTGAAGAATACTGGCAGTTTATTTTGTAGAATCTCTCAACTGAGTTTGTCCAATATTTTCTAATGATTAAATTGTGGTTATAGGTTTTTGGCAGGAATACTGCAGAAGAGATGGTGTGCCCTCCTCAGTGTATTATGTGAGGAGGTACATATTGCGGATATGCGTCATTTCCCATGCTATTAACTTTTATCCCTTGGTTATGAAAACTATGTGTTTCAAACTGGTGTTTGCCAGTTTTCTCTCCTGTATTGGTACTATTTTTCCCCGTTGTAATCCATGGATGTCTTCTGGGAAGATACTATAAGGATACCTAAATATCCTCTTTTTTATTGTACTTTTCCTCATAAATAACAGCATTCATCAATGACTCTTGTTTGTTACAATTATTTCTGTGGTATTTGCTAAATCATGATTTTCTACTTCCATCATTCCTTTAGAATCCTTCTTACAGAAGCATTTTTATAATGTGAGTAATCACACTTGCTGCCTACATTCTTAAACAAAGATGAAATAACTAACCATTTGGGGCAAAATTATAAGTCAGAATTCTTAGGCCCAATAACAAAATACAAATGCAATAAATAATATCACTCAATTCTTAATGTACTCACATGAAGAATTCCTTTACAAATATCATGCCAGTGTATATGTGTGGCCGGGGGAGGGTCTCTTTTTTTTTCTTTTACATATTAATCTCTATAAAACATAAAGAAAATGAAAAGATTCAACCCTTTTCTCTCTTTTCTCTGGTTGCTGAGAAGCTCTTATGAACTGTAGTGACCTATTCCACTGGTTTCTGATTCATTTATCCCTTCCTCCTGCAATTGTCTTAAGATCTCTGTGTCTTGGGGTTTGAGTCACATTTTTAAAAAATGTAATGCAACCCTCCTCAATTTTGTGGGGAGGAAGAGAGGGAAGAGGAGAAGACAGGTTGTGAATTGTAAATAACAACTACAAATAAATATTTGTTCAAAGTGAATAAAAGTATCTGACTTAATACCCTACAGTATAGTTAGGTAAATGATTATTAGAGGAAGTAATATAAAAGCACTTCTTTTTCCAGTTTTAGGAATTTTATTTTATTAACTAATCTAAGGATAATTAAGTTCTAAAGAAGGGTATGGAATAATAAAAATCCAAGTGTGTGGTTTTGTTTTTTAACATATGTGTATATTATAAACAGAATACATAATGAACTTTCCATATGCCTCACCTGGCTTCCTTAACTATCTACATTTCTAGTTTTATGTTTTGTGTTGTCTGTACATCTCTCACATCCCACAGCGCCACTTGCTATTTTTACACAGAAAATTTACGCAGATTGAAATGTACACATATTAACTGACAAAAGGATATACCCATGTAATCTCTCTGCCTATTTAGCTGTAGTACATTTTCATCACGTCTGAGAGTTCAGAATCCTTCCCATCACCAGCCCTTGCTAAGCACCAGTCTCACATATATCATGGTACATTTTAGAACTTGGTACAAATAGAAACACACAGTAAGTATATCGTGTGCAAGTTCTTTTGCTCACAATAATGTCTTTGATGTTTATTCATTGTTGCATGTATCAGTAAGTAATTTTCTTTTATTATTGGGAAGCATACCACAATTTTTGTATTGATTCAAGTAGGTGTTTTTTTTATTATTTTTTAATGTTTATTTATTTTTGAGACAAATACAGAGCATGAGTGGGAGAGGGGCAGAGAAAGAGGGAGACACAGAATAGGAAGCAGGCTCCAGGTTCTGAGCTGTCAGCAAAGAGCCCGAGCGAGGTGGGGTTTGAAATCACGAGCCGTTAAATCGTGAACTGAGCTGAAGTTGGATGCTTAACCAACTGAGCCACGCAGGTGCCCCAAGTAGGTGTTTTTTAAACAAGAATGCCAAGGCACTCTTCCATGATACATGATCCAAATGGATTTACATAAGACACAGGAACTTCTGTAAGATAGGTTTTTTGCTCAGTAAGCCTCATTGCATATCCAGAAAGTTCTTGATTATTATGGAATCAGAACAAAGAGTAAAAAAGATTTTAAATAACCTTTCCTCCCATAACACTGAAAAAAAAGTCTCATTCTTTTAACAGAAATAAGCCCTTACCTTCATTTGGCATATTAACCACAATGAACCTTATTTTCTTCACATTAAAAGGAACCATACTAATATAATAAATACATAGATACATAGATAGAGATACAGATCTTACAAGATGGTTTGTAAGGAAATGCAGTATCTAAAACTTTGCCCTAGACTTAAATAGGAATTCTGAAAGAGGGGCCCAACTTTCTGTGTTCTAACAAACTCTTCAGGTAATGCAAATGAATTTTGAGACCCAATGAGTTAAAGAACTCTATGCTTCATCTGCCAAATCACATTTGGACCACTAGGACTACTGACCTAAACTTTGTGACCTCATATTACTGTTCTTTCAATATCTTATATTGCTGCCTTTCATTTCCCTGCCTCCATGCCAATCAGGACTGAGGAATATATGTGCTCTGGATCCTGGACCCAGTTTTTCTACTCCATTAGCTCTCAGTAAATATTGGTTGAGTGAGTAACTTGTTCCCTTAACATGACTACTTGTCTTTGATGATTCTGACCCTGGGCTGTACCCTGATTCTAATTAACCTAATTAAAACTAAAAAAAAAAAAGTGTCTATAAGCATTGTACTTCTGACAGGTTTGTTTACAAAATACGTGGTTTTTTTTTCTCCTTAAATGCTCCTGTCAATTCTTTCACACCTATTGTACCACTCAAAACAGCAGAAATTCTGCTTAAGATATTAGGATATTTAAAGTCTAATGTATTCTCTTAATTCCTTTGATAAATTATCAAATGTTTCAAAGATTAAGTGTCCAGAATAGCAGACTTCATCATACTGCTTCCACCAACTTGCTACAAGTATTTCAACTATAATAAACTATAGTCGAAGCATACCTCATTCCCTAGAACCATCTAATTTTAGAATTCTAAGAGACTTTAGGGCTCATATGGTTTTGAGTGACAAAAACTTATCATCACGTTAGCTGGGGGCTCATGGAAATGTGGAATAAGAACTAACATTTACAGTCACTGCTCATAATTATAACACCAGTGACCAGTTATAAACAAAGATATACTTAACTTTAATGTATTAATTGGTAAAACTCGAAACAAAGAGTGAACCAGAAAACTAAGGGTGAGAATAAATATAGGGAGGTGAGAAATGGGTATCTTTAAGGATATATCATTTGGCCTATGTTGAAACGTGGAAAAGAAAATCCTTCCCCAATTTCTAAGCTTCAGATTGTCTGACAACCAGACCAAAAATACTATTAGTAGTTAAAAATTCTTTTCTTTCCATATTCTTTTTTTTAAAAAAATAATTTATCTTCGGAAACTTCTCCTGGATATAGAATTTATTTTTAGTACCATCTCCAAAAAACTGCCTGTCTAATCTATGGACAACCAGTTAATTGAAATCCAAATTTTCTTTTATCTTGACTTAGACTTAATTATCCTTATACCCTACTTTCTGAAATCCATCTTGATTTAAAGTTTTGTGTATATGTCCCTCCATTTGTTACAATCCTGTTTTTTCCCCCTTTTTTTTTTCTTTGTTTCAAATTCTGGAGAGGAAGGGTTTTTTCAGTGGTTTTACTCTAGTGAAGTGTATCAAACGACACAGTTTATTTAATATTCCCAGTGTTACAATTCAGTGAATCTGTGTGTTGTTTACCTGCTGTCTGTTCAACATCACCTCTGCCAACCCAAACCATTCAAAGAATAAAGAATATCACTGTAATTTGTGACAAGTCTTCTCCAGGTGTTCTTGGTCCAGTTACCTGGACAAATGTCAGAAGACTGACTTCAGTTGGCACTAAATCAACTGAGACAGTGTTGAACTATTCCCTCACTAGAATAGCAGGAAATATAAATATGTGCCTAGTGTCAAAACAAAGTGTTAGATATTCACAGCATGAAATGCCTTGTCATTTTGTTGGGAAAAAATAAAGTGTCTGTGTTTTTATTATTTTACTCTAACTGGTGGTTCTTGTATGTGTCCTGAAGGCTTCAGATTTACGTGAAATATTGTCCAACTTGATTCTAAGAACTATTTAAAGAGTGGCTCATTGTTAAGCTGATTTTTTTCTTGGTGAGTTTAATTTGCACCATATTGAAAAGACAGATTGTTTAAATTCAAACTGCTCCTTGCAAAAATTTAAATTTTGTTTGAAAAATAATTTTAGTTACATAGGTTTTCTTGATCTCAAACAGAGAAATTTATAACTGCTAGAATGTCTGAGATTACAGCCCCTTAGAGAATATTTTGAATGATTATGTTCATAGATAATATGTGTGTGCCACGTAGTTTATTAGTCACTCAGGATGTTCTTTACTAATTATTGTGCTTGGAACCCTCTATTTTGAATTAAACACATACTCAGTGGAGATAATCCATTTGTTTAAGAATCAAAGTTGCCATAAAAATCTATGGGGATTCCAAGATGATAAAATCCACTGCTTGAAAAAATGATTTATCAGTGAATTTCCATCACAATTAGTATAAGAAGCTAATGGAAACAACAGAAAAAATTAGTTTTACATTTTTATAGGACGAGTTTGTATGCTTTATCTTATTAGATCTTTCAGCAGGACAGCTTTTATTATCCCCACTTTCTAGATAAGTAAATTGATACTTAGAGAAACTGACCTAATCAAAGTAACTAGATTAACATAACCAGACTTTAAATCCCAAGTGCAGAACTTCTAACCAAATGGGGATTCTACTAACATTATCTGGCATCAACCATAAAATTTAGGTAAATGAGATTTATGAAAATCAGAGTTGCATTTGGTGTGATATCTGACAAATGATTCAAATTTAATGTTAAAAACAGCACTTGGCTTCATGTGTTTGTTTTTTCCCTGCTTTTAACACTTGCTTAAGTGTAATGTTGCAAGTGAAACATAAAATACAATGCTAAATTTATAAAGCTTGCCTACGGGTTTAGACATCAACATGTTCAAATTGTTCACTATGACATCAGAACAAATTTAGATTGAATCATATGCAATTGCCACTATTCTTCCAGACTAGAGTTTCTATTCTTATCTACAAAAATAACAATTATATATTATAAAATAAATAAATTGAATAATTAATTAACCAAAGTATGTGAAGAAAAGCAACAACAAAAAGACCTTGTTTTATTTTCAATCACAAAATTATATAGATTATTTTAGTGGAATGTATTCAAACCTGTCATTTCCCCAACTTTATTAACCTTTTCCTTTAATAGCTTTAAACTGTGTAAAATACAACCATCTGATTATCTTTCTGAAAGATTGAAATTCATAATATCATAAGTACAACCCCTTTTTCAAAGTAGTAGGCAGTAGCTGAGCAGAAAATATCTGCCGAAATTGCATAAAAGAGCAAGAATACATCTGAGAAATAATAAATTATGCTGTACAGTACAATTAATTTTACTTTTCCCAGCTACTTTTTATACTTTTTTATCTGCTATGGTCAGGAACTGTAAACTATAGTAGCAGGAGGTTTTAGTGTTGCCAAACTTAAGCTATCTTAGAGAAAATATCATTAATAGAACTAATGTGAATCATAAAAATATCAGTGTAGTCTGTTTTGACTTTCACTATCAAATGATAAAGGCTATATAAATATAATAGCAATCTTATTATTTCTAAACTATTCATTATGAAGAGTGAATTTTCAACATGTGGCAAATTATACTCCGGAAGTATCAGACAATTCTCATAGCCTTATATAGTAAGTCTCAGCGGTTTAAGAAGTTGGTTTCCAGTGTGCTTGGGTGGCTGAGTACGTTGAGCATCTGACTCTTGGTTTCACCTCAGGTCATGATCTCATGGTTTCTTGGGTTTAAGCCCCACATCCAGTTTGCTCAAAATAAATAAATAAACTTAAAAAAACAGGAAGTTGATTTCCAAATCAAAAATTATAGTGAACTCAAAAGTATTCTTTGTTGATGTCTTTCAGAAAACAGGGCATGATATGTGTTAATTTTTTTTTTCTTTTCTAGTTACTGGCCGAAAATAATCCATATTATGCCAAAGCAATCTGGAAACTAAAGTTAGTAATATAGTCACTACAGAAAAGCTTTCTATATCCATGTTAAATGTGACATTCTATTGCTTAATTCTCTAAGTAGGTCAAGGTAATTAAGATTTTCATTAACTCCTTTTTATTTTTTTTCCATTTTTCAGCTTTACTGAGGTATACTTGACAATTTCAGTATATTTAAGGAAAACAATATGATGAGTCAATACATATATAACTTGTGAAGGATTCCTACTGAGTTAATTAACACATTCCTCACCTATTATATTTACCTTCTTTTTATTCTTTTATTTTTTGGTAAGAACATATAATTTTTTACTTTCATGGCAAATTTCAACTATGTAATACAATATCATTACCTATAATCACCATGTTAAATATTAGATCTTCAGACATTATTTATTCTTCTTATAATGTCAGTTTTGTACCCTATTGCCAGGCTGTCCCAATTTCTCCCACTTAACAGACCCTGGCAACCATCATTCTACTTTGTTTCTATAAGTTCAACTTTTCTTTATTTCTCCTTCTTTTTTCCTCTCTCTATCTTGTATGTATTTTTTTTTTCAGATTCCACATATAAATGATACCATGCAGTATTTGTCTTTCTTTGGCTAATTTTACTTAGCATAACATCCTTCAGGTTCATCTAAGTTGTTTCAAATGTCAGGAGTTGTTTATTTTTTAAGGCTGAATAATAACCCTTGCGTATGTATGCCACAATTTCTTTGTTATTCATCTGTAGACTGACACATAGTTGGTTTTCATACTTTAGTGATTGTGACTAGTGCTACAATGAACATAGGAATATAGTTATCTTTTTGAGATAGTGATTCCATTGTCTTTCAATATATACACAGAATTAGGATTACTTGGTCATGTGGTAATACTATTTGTCTTTGTTGAGGAACTTCCATACTGTTTTCCATAGTTGCTGTATCAGATTATAGTCCCACCAACAGTATACAAGGGTTTCCTTCACTCTCCATCCTTACCAGCATTTGTATCTTTTGACTTTTTGATAATAGACATCCTAATAGGTGTAATTTTGATATGCAGATTTCCCTGGATGATTGGTGATGTTGTACAACTTTTCATGCACCTACTGGACATTTGTATACTGTCTTTGGAAAAAAAATGTCTATTCAGGTCCTTTGCCCACTTTTCAATTGGGGATTCTTTCTTTTCTTCTTCTTCTTTCTCCTTCTTTCTTCTTCTTCTTCTCCTCCCCCTCCTTGCCCTCCTTCCCTCCTCCTCCTCCTCCTCTTCCTCCTCCTCCTCCTCCCCCTCCTCTCCCTCCTCTTCCCCCACTCCTCTTCCTTCCCCTCCTCCCCCTCCCCCTCCTCCTCCTCCCCCTTCTTTTTCTTCTTCTTCTTCTTCTTCTTCTTCTTCTTCTTCTTCTTCTTCCCTCTAATGAATTGTATGGCCTCCTTGTGTATTTTGAATTTTTGGATAGTAACTCCTACGTGATAAGTTATTTGCAAATCTATTTTCCCATTCCATTGGATGCCTTCTCATTTTTTGATTGTTTCATTTGCTGTGCAAAGCTTTTTAGTTTGATATAGTCTCATTTGTTTTTTTTTTTCTTTTGCAAAATAAATAATTGCCTTTGCTTTTGGTATCAAATCCCCAAATATCACTGCTGATACCAATGTAAAGTGCTTAACACCTATGTTTTCTTATAGGAGTTGTACGATGTTATGACTTATGTTCAAATCTTTAATCCACTTTCATTTTTGTGAGTGATGTAAGATAGGGGTCCAGTTTCATTCTTTTCCATATGGCTATCCAATTTAACCAACATTATTTATTAACAGACTATCCATTCCCCATTGTATATTCTTGGCTCCTTGTCCATTATTAGTTATCCATGTGTGGATGTGTTTATTTATAGGCTTTCTGTTTTTTTCTCTTGATCTGTATATCTGTTTTTTGCCAATACCATACTGTTTTGATTACTATGGCTCTGTAACATACTTTTGAATTGGAACACATGGTTCCTTCACCTTTGGTCTTCTTTTCAAGATTGTTTTGGCCATTTGTGATCTTTTGTGGTTCCATAAAAAGTTTAGGATTGTTTGTTCTATTTCTGTGAAAAACGCCATTAAATTTTTTATAAGGATTACATTGAATCTGTAGACCTCTTTTGGTATTATGGAAAATTTTTTAAACTTAAAAAAAATTTAGCATTTATTCATTTGTGAAAGAGAGACAGAAACAGAGTGTAAGCCAGAGAGGGGCAGAGAGAACAGGAGACACGGAACTTGAAGTAGGCTCCAGGCTCTGAGCTGTCAACATAGCTGTGAGATCATGACCTGAGCAGAAATCAGACACTTTATGGACTGAGTCACCCAGGTGTCCCTGTATTATGGAAATTTTAACAATATTAATTCTTCTAATCCAAGAACATGGGCTATCTTCACATTTATTTGTGTGTCTTTTTTTCCAATTTCTTTCAAATCCGTGTCTTACAGTTTTCAGTGTACAGATATTTCACCCTGTTATATAAATTTATTCATAAATATTTCATTCTTTTGATGCTATTGTAAATGGGATTATTTTCTTCATTTCCAGTAGTTCATTATTAGTGTGCAGAAACATAACTTATTTTTGTATATTCATTTTGTATTCTGATACATCACTAAATTTGTTTATTCTAACAGATTTTTGATGGTGTCTTTAGGGTTTTGTCATTTATCATCACTTCTTCCTTTCTGATTTGTATGCATTTTATTTTTCTCTCTATCCTAATTGCTCTGGCCAGGACTTGTAGTACAATGTTGAATAACAGTGGTGATCTTGTTCCTGATTTTAGAGGAAAAGCTTTCAGTTTCAGCTTTTCACTATTAAGAATTGATTAGCTGTGGGCTTGTTGCAAATGATCTTTATTAGTTTATAGTACTTGCCCTCTGTACCCATTATGTTGGGAGTTTTCATCATGAAAGGATGTTGAATTTTATCAGATGTCGTCCCTGTATCTATTGAGATCATACTATTTTTATTCTTCATTCTGTTACTGTGGTGTATTACACTGGTATACATATGGTGAACATCCTTATATCCCAAGAATAAATCCCACTTTATCATGGTGTATAATACATTTAATCTACCATTGAATTCTGTTTGCTACTATTTTGTTGAGGATTTTTGCATCTATGTTCATTAGGGATATTGACCCGTGATTTTCTTCTTTTGTGGTGTCCCTATCTGGCCTTGGTATCAGGTTAATGCTGATTTTATAAAATGAGTTTGAAAGTGTTCCTTCTTCTTTTTTTTTTTTTTTGGAAGATTTTAAGAAGGATTGGTATTAACTCTTCTTTAAATTTTTGGTACAATTCACCAGCAAAGCCATATGGCCTTGGGCTTTTCTTTGTTGGGAGATTTTAGATTTAAAATCCTTACTAGTAATTTGTCAGTTCACATTTTCTATTTCTTCATGATTTATTTTGGTAGGTTATATTTTCTAGGAATCCATCCATCTGTTCTACATTATCCACTTTTTTCCTATAAAATTGTGCATAGTAGTCTCTTAGTCCCTATAGCAATACTTTTTTAATCTCATAAGTTAGTAGTAGCCAATAATATACTATTGAATTTCTTTAACGATCATTTGTTTCCTAAATGTTTTCAATCCTCCCCTTATAATTATTTTACTTAATGTGCCTATAAAATGCTAAATTGTTTATTTGTATATTATATCTTTATATATATATATATTTATTTATTTACTTATGTATAAATATACAAATGTTTATGTATAATTGTATATAAATTTTTATTAATATATAAATATATATAAGTGTTTATATATGGTACATATAAAAGAATGCTTATACATGGCATTTGATTTTTGTGTATTTTTCTTCTTTTGCAAAACCAGACATAGTAAAATGTTTAATTTCTTTATAGTTCACTTCAAATTCATTTTAAAGTAAATCTAAACTTCAAGTGGAAATACAGGTAAATAAAACAAGATTTGAAACTGTCAATATTCATATGTAAATAGCAAAGTGCAATGATTATGAGGCATAAGATTACATAATTTGCAATAGGGAAACTATGGAGGTGATAGAAGAATATGAATGAAATCTTGCTGATTTTCCTAAAAATAGGGATAGAAACCTATATAAATTTATTAACTTAGTTTTTTTTTTCGTTATTTTTACATTTTGATATAAGATTAAAAGTACTTGGTAGAATAGTATAAAGAACTTCTGTTCTCTGCGTGTATATATATGTGTGTGTGTATACCGTTCTTATCTTTAAAGGAAGGGTATGTAGTAAAAATATTGTGATCAAAAATTAGTTCTTCATATTCACCCCCTCTTCAGTGTGGTGGTTATTTATTTAAAATGTCTTTAGATTTATTGGTTTCTATTTGTAGTTCACATTAATTGTTTATTCCCTCAGTCTTTAATGACTTCTTTTAGTATCAAATATAACATGGTTCCAAGGTGCCTGGGTGGCTTAGTCAATTAAGCATGGACTCTTGATTTTGGCTCAGGTCATGATCTCATGGTTCATGGGTTGGAGCCCTGCATCCTGTTCTGCGCTCATAGTATGGAGCCTGCTTTGGATCCTCTGTCTCCCTCTCTCTGCCCCTCCCCCACTCGCTTTTCCATGCTCTCTCTCAAAAATAAATAAATGTTAAAAAATATATATGTGTGTGTGTGTATATATACACATATATGTGTGTGTGTATACACATATGTGTGTGTGTGTATACCCTGAGTACACATATATATGTATAAAAAATGGTTCCAAAAGTCAAAATTATACAAAAATGGGTACTCAGGGAAGTTCCCCCCCACTTCAATTCTTCCATTTCACTTCACTCACTCCTTATTGGTCTTTCCTGTGTTTCTTTTTGTAAAAAAAATAAGCAGATAAGGGGTGCCTGGGTGGCTCAGTTGGTTAAGCGGCCGACTTCGACTCAGGTCACGATCTCGCGGTCCGTGAGTTCGAGCCCCGCGTCGGGCTCTGTGCTGACAGCTCAGAGCCTGGAGCCTGTTTCAGATTCTGTGTCTCCCTCTCTCTGACTTTCCCCCGTTCATGCTCTGTCTCTCTCTGTCTCAAAAATAAATAAACGTTAAAAAAAATTTTTTTAAAAAAGCAGATAAATGCATGTTCTCTTATTCCCCCTTTGAGTTTACATAAAATGTAGCATTTCATTATTCTTTTTTTTTAATGCTTACTTTTGACAGAGAGAGAGAGAGACAGAGCATGAGCAGGAGATGGGCAGAGAGAGAGGGAGACACAGAATCCAAAGTAGGTTCCAGGCTCCAAGCAGTCAGCACAGAGCCTGACGTGGGGCTAGAACTCACAGACTGTGAGATCATGACCTGAGCTGAAGTTGACGCTCAACCGACTGAGCCACCCAGGCGCCCAGCATTTCATTATTCTTAATTGTGCTTTTGTTTTCTTTTTTTCATGGAGCAATTCTAAAAATCTCTCCCTAAGTGTTCTTAGAGATTGCTGGTAGTGGGGTTCTCCAGAAGCAGGTACTGAGAGACAGTGTGGTTGGCAGGATTTTTGTTTGAGATAAGTACCTGTGGGAAAAAGAAAACACCAGCAGGACTGGGCAGGGATAGAAGTGGTGCTGCAGGACAGTATAACCACCCATGAGTGTATGGTCTATCAGAATTCTCCAATAGTGGACTGAATGGCCAGGCCTTCATGACTCTTCTGCAATCAGTCTTTGGATGTGTGCCTCCCCGAGAAGGGCATGCCGTTGGTTGAAATGATTCTCTGGGACTAAAACAAACTGTGTACAGTGTAACAGCTGGTGGCACTATGTTGATAGTACTCAGAGAAGCAGGATTAAAAGTCTCCTCTTAGGGCACCTGGGTGTCTCAGATGGTTAAGCTTCTGACTCTTGATTTCAGATCAAGTCACTATCTCATGGTCCTGATCCAGCTCTGTGTCATGTGTGGAGCCTGCTTAAGATTCTTTCCCTCTACCCCTCTCCTGCTTGTGTGCTCTCTCTCTTGTGTGCTCTCGCTTGTGTGCGCTCTCTCTCACTCTCTCTCAAAAAAATAAAATGTGTCCCATTGACAAAATGGAATATCCAGATAGGGCATCACAATGTCAGCTATAGAAATTTGGCTTTAACTCCATTCTTGGTCATGATTTTCAAGGGCTAAAACTGTGCTGTCTAATCTGGTAGCCTCTAGACATATGTGGCACTTTAATTTTAAATTAAATCAATTAAAATTAAATACAATTAAAAATTCAGTCATACTAGTGACATTTCAAGTGCTCAGTATCTACAGGTGACTATTATTATAGAGCATTTCCATCATTAAGGAAAATTCTACTGGATGAATGCTACAGCATAAATGCCTTAAAGCTGTGTGATTTTATACCAAATTTGGTGATTATCTACTGTTTTAGATTATCCATGAAATTCTGTATATAATCGTGGAGAATCAAAGATTGTTTGTCTTTTTTACCACTTGAATTATTTAAAATCTATTTACTAAGCAGACTCTAAGAACCACATGTTGGGTATGCTTCATGAATTATTTTATGGTTTAGTGTTGAACCAAAACATAGTTGAGTGCTCCGAAAGTAAACATTTTCCATTTCCCGTATTCTCTGAAGAGTTTTTGAATTTTAAGTATGTAAAAATAAATCTTGTAATGCTACTTTAAAGTGTTATTGCATTTGCTTCAAACTGCTGGCATTGTAAATTTTAGTCCCATACAATTTCATTTGAGAGATGCATCCTGGATGAGAAAATGTGTTCTACTTTTGTTTTGCTTATCACCAGCCACTCAGTTCTAAATTTTTCAGTGAGAATTGGAAAAATTAAATCTTGGGAATATTATGTTTTTTTGAGAGATAACCATTTCAGTGTTAGACATTTGAGGAATATAAATGTGGACTACTTTTGTAATCAGTTGAAAGCCAGACTTTGGTACTTTGTTTGCATTTGAAATTAACTCTGTTTGGTGGAAACAGTTCAGGTAATTAACTTCCTTTCCTTGACTCCTGAATAACACAAAGTGACACTACCTATAGAGCCACAAAAATTGTGACTTACATGCATATACCCTATATGATTATTGAATACCCTCATTCCTTTCTATTGGGCAAGCCTAAAGCCTTTCTTGAAAGCCTTTCTTTTCTACTTTTCCTTCTCTAATTCCTCAGACTTTTGACTTCATAACATTTACAAACATATACACAGTAAATCTATTAAGGAAATAGAGGATTAAACTAAGTGACATAGATTTCTTTACTGTAGAACTTTAAAACCTATTATTATCGTGATGTGTTTTTCAAAACTCCAAAAGCATTGTAGCCTGGAAGATTTGCCAAACCTTTTGACCATAGAGTTCATTTTCAGAGGAGCATCTGGAAAGACTATTATTTAGTCAAACATACTGTGGGATTGCTAGCCTGAAGCACCTGCCCCTTCCCCTTTCTGCCACAAATCCTTCCCTAGTTTTATGCTTCTACCCAGAGATGTATGATTTGTATCTCAGCTTGTGCACATTTTGTAGCTTAAGGTATAAGGTAAAGAGTAATACAGAAAGTAGAAAGAGTAGGGTGGATTAGGTCACATGGTGATGGCAAGGTTAACACCTGCGGGTGCACCTGCTTATGAGTCAGCAGGAAACAAAACACTCAGCAACAAAAAATAATCTGGTTGATCGTTTAACAATTAAAGTTGTAATTAGATTTATAATTGAATTTTTGGTGTAGTCTTGAGTCTAGAAAATCAGTGTATCCCAGCTAATCTTTTACTCAGCGTGATCTGTTCTGGTTCATTGCTGACCATATTCAAAAATCTGTTTTTTAAAACACAAATCTGAACAAAACTCTTAAACAGGCATCTTTAACTAGTCACTCAGGTGATTTTTCTTATTTCAGTAATAGAATAGAAAATGCAATGTTATACTGAGAAAAATAGATAAAGTGACAATTTTTAATATAATACAGATATACATATATTTAAGCAATAGGCCAAAAAAGATAATGTGCTTTAGGCAATTATTTCTAGAATACATCTCACTGAAATGTTCACCTGCTCCACAAACTTATTACTATCATCTCTATCTGAAAATCTCAGTCGTTTCAGTGTTCCAAAAAAGATTTGGAATCCATGATGAATATTAAACCGAGTAATCACAGGTTGGTTTGCTATTCAGTAACCTCGATCCGGGTGATGCCTTGTGGCATCACCTGGGATGGCTTTTGGTGCACTAGGGAAAGTTGACAAAACCAAGGAACTTTCTTTAGTCTGAGGGTAACTATGTAATACTCAGACAAATCAGGTCACTTGAGAATAAAAGGGGTTATTATGAATAGCTACTTAACATTATGGGTATTTACTGTGTGATACCACTATTTCCTAATAGTTTTGATGATGAAATCCGGGTGATTTTGAGTCAAAAGGTGTTATGAGCTAAATCTCCCTCTCCCCAACAAATTCATATGTTGAAATACTAACTTCCTATAACTCAGGCTGTATTTGGAGACAGGGTTGTTAAAGAGGTAATTAAGTTAAAACGAGAGCATTGGGATGGGGCACAATCCAATATGACTAATGTCTTTCTAAGAAGAGGAAATTAGGACATAGACAGAGGAAAGACCACGGAAAGACACAGGGAGAAGATGGCCATCTGCAAGCCAAGAGGTGAGACCTCAGAAGAAGCTAATCCCACAAATACCTGGATCTCAGACTTCTAGCCTCCAGAATTGTGAGAAAATAAATTTCTATTGTGTAAATCACCCAGTCTATGGTACTTTTTTATAGAAACCCAAGCAAAGTAATACAAGTGGAAATTATAAAAACCTCTTTTTTGCTTCATTGTCATAAAAAAAGTACAAAGGAAAAAGATATAATTTTAGCATGCCTCTATTTTCACAGTCTTCAAGAAGAAAAAAAAAGTGCCAAGTGTAACAACCGTTCTGGTCATTCACTAGTCTCTGTTCCTGGTTAGGTCTAAGTACCTTTTTTTGGCTTATAACTTGACAGTGGTATCACATGGACAATCCAGTATAATCAGGAAGGTCCTAGTACTCTAGCTCTGGCTTCAGCTCTAACGAAAGAAGGATGCAGAATGTATTGCCTAATAGATTAATCCTAGTCCTTCACAGGAGAAACTGGAATTCCTAGCTTCTGCAGTAGTAAAACATATAAATGATTTTTTTTTATTTATTTAATGTTTTTAAGTAAGCTCCATGCCTCTGTGGAGCCCAACGTGGGGCCTGAACTCACAACCCTGAAATCAAGACCTGAACTGAGATCTAGAGTAAGATTGTCAACCGACTGAGTTACCCAGGTTTCCCTAAATGAGTTTTTAGATACACAAAGCTATGTGAGGAGTGTGATTCTGTGGTGCAAAAGAGTTCTTATAAGATAGGTGGAATAGTTTGTGTTCAATTGACCCTAAGAAAAGACATGATTTTAAAAAGTCCCTGTGATGGGAAAGATTTGATCCATTTTTAAGGGTAGAGATGGTTAATATTCAATCTTAAATTATTGCTTTTCTGTGGTATGTCATCACAAGCCTTTTTAAAAAGCCTACAAAAGTTGGGGTGCCTGGGTGGCTCAGTCGGTCAAGCATCTGACTTCAGCTAGGTCATGATCTCACAGTTAGTGAGTTCGAACCCTGTGTCAGGCTCTGTGCTGCCAGCTCAGAGCCTGGAGCCTGTTTTGGATTATGTGTCTCCCTCTCTTTCTGCCCTTCACCCTGCTAATGCTGTCTCTCTCAAAAATAAATAAAACATTAAAAACAAAACTTTAAAAGCCTACAAAAGTAAACAACTTTACATTTAGTTGCTGTGTGAAGGCACAGAGAAGGGGCAATAGTTGTAGGTGGGAAGTAGCTGAGAATTCTGGGCAATCTCAGGAATGAAGTCCTGTAGCAGGGTCTGGTTCCTATGAGGAAATTATGAAAAGTATTACAGGGTCTCAGTTTTATAGTAACAAAGTTTTTTGGCAGGTTATCTATTTAGGGGAGGCAGAGGAACAATTAAACACACACACACACACACACACACACACACAAAACAGACACTGAATTCCTAGGCCAATATGAAGAGTTACAGGTCCCAGGAAAATCCCAGTCACTGAAATGTGGACAGGGATGCAAGACTCCTTTAGGTTCCCCTTAAATAAGTTCAGATTGGTCCTACACCTGCTCTGGGGCTGAGCCCTGGGGCACTGTCAGGTCAACTGAGGTGAAGAGGAAGGCATACTCAAGGAAGTGAGTGAGTCATTACCTCAACTGTGCTAGACGACGGCTGCACAGAGGGGAGGGAAGGCAGCACAGTAATGGCACTGATGTTGTACAGAATGGAAGTGTGGTAATTAGAAGTAAGACAGGAGGAGTTTGAAAGAGTCACCAAATACAGCCTGAAGTACAGCCTCTGGCAATATAGCAGAACCGGGAGTAGGGTGCAGCTGAGCTGGCACATTGGACTGGCATGCAGTTCAAAGCCATTTTTGAGCAGACTTAAGGAGGATTACGTTAAATCTCAGAGTCAGTGTAGTAAATAGTGGCCGTTACATCGCACATTGACTACAATCAGTAATCAAAAGTTAGAGAGCCTGTGTGCAATTAGGGGGTTGGATGATCCCACATTAGGTATCTTCTAGCTTGAAACTGTGAGGCTCGATTTTGGAGGAGTATGATGTGAAAGAGTGCAAAGGGTCCTGCATTGTTATTCTTTTTTTCCCTTTTTAACGCCACTGCTGCATGTAAATAATGATTTACAATTTTAGATTCTAGCACTGAAAGGGAACTTGGAGATCACAAATGCACCATGTTCCATATAAAACTGAAGCGATAGAAGACTTGTTTCTTCAATTGCACAGTTAAATACCTGATTCAATGAATGCTGCCTTGTATTTGTCTTTAATCCCTTATAATGTCTAGCTTGATCCTGTGGACATACTATACCTGAAGAAGAGATGAATGTCATTAATGAGAATGAGCACAAAATATAAGTAGTAATTATTACTTGAGTTGCTGACAGCTTCGAGTGGTGTGTTCTCTTTCCAAAAAGCCATACATAAAAATGTACTTTAAATTACCTGTAATTCTAGAGGACTCGTGGATCACCTAGAAAAAAGATATCTTTAGATAACCCCCTTATGGACTTACATAAACCAGGTTAAGAATTTCTTTCCTCAGATGTTCATTACCTATCTAGATAGATTTTGTGTTCAGAGGTAATATAAAGAGAATATAATTAGGGGGACAAGATTTTCCTAGGGGAAAAAGGTTCAAAACTACTAAGAAAATGTGTTAAAATCTGAACACTGAGTAGTCAGCAAAGAGTTGTATCACTTTCTAGAAGAAAGGTAACTCCAACACATCACTATTTAAGTCTATAATTAAGTTACATGGAGAATTATTGTTAGCCTTTTGAGAGTTTCAAGTACAGACCATATGATATTCAGTCACCAATAATCTCTAATCATTTTATATTCTCTTCTCTAAATCAAGAACAAAACATAGGATAGGAATCATTTTGGTAAATGTAACTCAAAACTTCATATTGCCATTTAGTAGGTAATTCATTTTAAGATATAAAAGGAATGCTGTACATTTTATAAATATGAAAATAACTATGATATAATTAGGACTGCTATTAAAACACATTTAAATGTAATGAGGTACATGTTGTTAAAATATGATTTTTGTCCTTAGGCCATGCTTTTCATTGTAAGAATGGCCAGGTGATTTGCATTGGAATTGTGAACAAGGCCAGAGATCAGTGAGCTTACAGCCTCTCTAAATTTTCCATTTACTGCTCCTGCTTGATGGAGGGGCCTCCAATGATTGGGGTAATGCCCACTGGCACTTCTGGATCCCACCTTATGTGAGAAATTCTTACCGGGACCTAGAATGGTCAGAGAACTCTTTGTGCTCTTAGTTCTACGTGGAGAAGGCTGTTCTCAGCAGGGAGTTTTAGGAGTAGCTTTGTGGCAACATAGCCTCTTCAAGTAACCCTAGCATGTAGAAGCAGGTCCCTGTCACACTATTCAATATGCCTATCAGCACCCTTTGGTATTGATGAAGTAAAGAAATATACATGTTCATGGATTCTTCTTTCCCTCAAGGTATATTTATATACCCAAAGAGTACCCTCCTTCATTCAATCAATAAGCATTTCTCAAGTGACTGTTATAAGTGAAGCAAGCACAAGAAGGCAAAAGAAAGAGCCTTCTTATTCAAGAAGGTGAAAATCCAGAAGGGACAGATATAATTACACATTCCTCAGCCTAAAAAGTCAGTTACAGAGGAGGTGTGACTTCCACTAAAGTTTTTTTTTTGTTTGTTTTTTTGTATCTTTAATTATTGAGGTACAATTCACATACCATAAAATTCACCATTTTGAAGTGTACAAGTCACAATTTTTTAGTGTATTCACAGAGTTTTCAAAAATCAGCACTATTTGGGACGCCTGGGTGGCTCAGTCAGTTAAGCCGCCGACTTCGGCTCAGGTCATGATCTCGCAGTCCGTGAGTTCGAGCCCCGCGTCGGGCTCTGTGCTGACAGCTCAGAGCCTGGAGCCTGTTTCAGATTCTGTGTCTCCCTCTTGCTGACCCTCCCCTGTTCATGCTCTGTCTCTCTCTGTCTCAAAAATAAATAAAAACGTTAAAAAAAAATCAGCACTATTTAATCCCAAAACATTTTCATCACACCAAAAAAGAAAACCTATACCCATTAGTTGTCACTCTTGACTTACCTCTCCCTCCAATTCCTGGCAACCACTATCCATTTTCTGTCTCTATGGATTTCCCTACCCTGGATGTTTCACACAAATGGAATCATACAATATGAGGTCTTTTGCAATTGGCTTCTTTCAATTAGTATAATATTTTCAAAGTTAATCCATGTTGTATATCCGTACTTCACTTTTTTATGGCTGAATAATTTTCCACTTTATGGACATGCCACATGTCATCTATCCATTCATTAGTTGACAGACATTTGAGTTTTTTTCACTTTTTGGCTGTCACAAATTCTGCTACTATGAACATTGCTATACAAGTTTTTGTGTGAACATATGCTTTCAGTTCTCTTGTGTATATACCCAGTTCTGTTGAGTATATATTCCTCATATGTTGCTGGGTCATATGGTAGCTCTATGTTTAGGTTTTGGAAGAACTGCCAAGATGTTTCCTGTAGAAGATGTACTGTTTTTAAATTCTAACCAGATACATATGATGAGATCACTTTTTCTATACCCTTGCCTTCCCTTGTTATTTTTCTGTTTTTGTTTCTTAAAGTTACACTCACCCTAGTGGGTAGAAGCTGATACCTCATTGTGGTTTTAATTTGCATTTTCCTAATGACTAAATATATTGAATGTCGTTTTATGTCATTATTGACCATTTATATATCTGCTTTGGAATAATGCCTGTTTCTATCCTTTGTCCACTTTTGTCATTGTGTTTTGGTATGAGTTCTGTATCAGTACTTAATTTCTAAATATGTTTTACTATATAGGTTGTTTTCACTATCTTGATAGTGTACTTTGATGCTTAAAAGTTTTTAATTTTGATAAAATTCAACTTATCTTTTCCCCCTTTTTGGCTGCTTGTGTTTTTGATACCATATCTAAGAAACTTTTGCCTAGTGTGAGGTTGCCAACCAAGTTCCAGATTTATACATATGTTTCCTTCTAAGAGTTTTATAGTTTTGCATTTAGGTCTTTAATTCATTTTAAGTTAATTTTTGGAAATGGTATGATATAGAGGTCCAAATGTACTCTTTGCATGTAGGTATCCAGCTATTTCAGTACCATTTGTTGAAAAGAGTATCTTTCCCCAAGCATCCGTGTTGAAAATCAATTATGCATTGGTGTATAGATTTACTTCTGTATTCTTAGTTCTGTTCATATTTATCTGTGCCTATCATTATGCCAATACCATACTGTCTTGATTATTGTAACCTTTTAGCAAGTTTTTATAGTTTGTAGGAAGTGTCAGTCCTTCAACTTTGTTCCTGTTTTGACTATTCAAAGTACTTTGCATTTAGCTTGGACTAAATTTTGAACAATGGTTTGGAGATGGTCAGTCACAGAAGAGATCAGATTTCTTGGATGAAATGCTTTTGGATAAAGAAGTGTTGGAGGGGAGAAAAAAGAAAGGAATATAACTGAAGTTTAAGCATGAGATGGGTTCCAGGTAACAACTGCACAATCACAAGCACTGAGACAAAGAAGCAGGTACTTTGGGATTGAATGTGGCTGGATCAGAGAGAATAGGAAGTTGTGAGATATGAGGATGGAATGATAGGTGAGACCAGACCACAAAGCATTTGGTCCTATAGGCAGTATTTTATCTTGTACACAATGGGGACTAAAGTTGATGGCAATTCTTTGCTGTTTCAGTGTTAAAAGATTTGCAAGAGGCTCCTGGGTGGTTCAGTTGGTTGAGTGTCCGACTTTGGCCCAGGTCATGATTTCGCGATTCTTGACTTGGAGTCCCACATCAGACTCTGTGCTGACAGGTCAGAGCCTGGAGCCTGCTTCAGGTTCTGTGCTTCCCTCTCTCTCTGTCCCTCCCCTGCTCACACTCTGTCTCTCTCTCAAAAATAAATAAACATTAAAAAATTAAAAAAAAAGATTTGCAAAACATTGGAGTTATTTTTGGATATGAATATGGGTATGGATATGGATATGGATACACACACACACAGATACACACATTTTTAAAACTAACACAAAACACTCTTCCTAATAATACTGAATTCTGTTTACACAAAGTAAATTTCAAAGGTGTTCTGGATACTTTATTTTAAAAAAAATTTTTTAAATATAATTTCTTGTCAAATTGGTTTCCATACAACACCCAGTGCTCATCCCAACAAGTGCCCTTCTCAATGCCCATCACCCACTTTCCCCTCTCCCCCACTCCCCATCTACCCTTAATTTGTTTTCAGTCCTTAAGAGTCTCATGGTTTGGGGCACCTGGGTGGTTCAGTTGGTTTAGCATCCGACTTCGGCTTGGGTCATGATCTTGTGGTTCATGAGTTTGAGCCCCGCTTTGGGCTCTGTGCTATCAGCTGGGAGCCTGGAGCCTGCTTCGGATTCTGTGTTTCCTTCTGTCTCTGCCCCTCCCCCACTGTGCTCTCTCTCTCTCTCTCTCTCTCTCTCTCTCTCAAAAATAAATAAATGTGTATATATATATATATATATATATATATATATATATATATGAGTCTCTTATGGTTTGCCTCCCTTCCTCTCTGTAATGTTTCCCCCCCTTCCCCTCCCCCATGGTCTTCTGTTAAGTTTCTCTAGATCCAATATGAGTGAAAACATATGGCATCTGTCTTTCTCTGCCTGGATTATTTCACTTAGCCTAATACCCTCCAGTTCCATCCAAGTTACTGCAAATGGTCAGATTTCATTCTTTCTCATTGCCAAGTAGTATTCCATTGTATATATAAGCCACATCTTCTTTATCCATTCGTCAGTTGATGGACATTTAGGCTTTTTCCATAATTTGGCTATTGTTGAAGGTGCTGCTGTAAACATTAGGGTACATGTGCCCCTATGCATCAGCACTCCTGTATCCTTTGGGTAAATTCCTATCAGTGCTATTGCTGGGTCATAGGGTAGTTCTATTTTTAATTTTTGAGGAACCTCCATACTATTTTCCAGAGTGGCTGCACCAGTTTGCATTCCCACCAACAGTGCAAGGGGATTCCCATATCTCCACATCCTCTCCAGCATCTATAGTCTCCTGATTTGTTCATTTTAGCCACTCTGACTGGTGTGAAGTGATACCTCATTGTGGTTTTTATTTGTATTTCCCTGATGATGAGTGACGTTGAGCATCTTTTCATGTGTCTGTTTGTCATCTGGATATCTTCTGTGGAAAAATGTCTACTCATGTCTTCTGCCCATTTCTTCACTGCGTCATTTGTTTTTTGGGTGTGGAGTTTGGTGAGTTCTTTGTAGATTTTAGATACTAGCCCTTTATCCGATATGTAATTTGCAAATATCTTTTCCCATTCCCTGAGATAGATATTTAAACCAAACTGTAATGGTGACTAATCTCTCAAATTATGTACATTGAGAGAGGCCAAAGAAATAACAATAATGAAAAGAAAAATTCTCTCCATTATTTTTCTTTCTGTCTTCAAATTTCCCTTTATATTTGCTTGTTTTGTTTTTTTGGTCAGTGATTAATCAAAACCTTACAACTAATATTCTCCTTAGAGATAGCTTTTCATCATGCCCAAAGCTTAATCACCCAGGGCGAGTAAAGCCATAGCTTATACTTTAATCCCTAACGGAAAAATCCAGTACAATATGGTACCAGTCAGGTACATGAGAGCTATAAGTGCAGTGAAATTTAGCACAAGATTTCTTTTAAATGCCCCAGATTGAAAAACAGGTTTATAATCTAAATGCACCATTTCTGTAATGTTCATGAAAAACTATGTGTGGTAGAATTGTGTCAATAATAAATAGTAACTGCTATTGATTCTCTCAGTTTTCTCATCAGAAATAACTTCCTCAGCTATCAATACCCTGAGGTGTATAGAATTTCTCCATTGTAAAGATGAAAACATTGAGGTGGAATGAATTAAAACACTGCTTCCCTAAACTCCAAACCATTTCCATATTATTTTTCTTAATAAATTGTAGGTAGTCATTAATGTACTTTCCTATAAGTCACAATAGCTTAAGTAACTTTCTAAAATGTGTTGATGGCCCAAGTTGACATCCAAGAAATGAAGAAAAAATTAAATTATGGCAGTTAAGCAAGAAAACTTAGACCAGTTTACACTACGTTTTTGTGGCACTCTTTAGTTCACTGAGCTATCTTTTATGCATCTTGTGTGAATATTTTGCATGTGTGCCTGGAGGCTGTGTGTGTTGGTTACATTTTTCTTTTCTCCTAATGATCAAATAGAAAAGTGAGGGTCAGAGATATCAATAAAGAACTGCCAATAAAAATATGCATTGTAGCAAGGCAATGGTTAAAAGCTAAAATTTATTTTAAAAGTATTAAAAGTGAAAGAGCTCAGTAGAAGGTCAGGAAAGAGATAGGAAAACAAATGGAATGAGAAGATATAATGAATGGAAACACTATTTGACCTGTATTTCCATCTGTAAAGGGGAAAGAGAAGATTACTGAATGAGTTTTGGTTAAAAACAAAATGCTCTTCCTTTCATACTACAAGAGTCCAGAATTTATCTTAATTCTGAAATAACTCCATTTCTCTCTCATTAACCTTGTTCTGCAAAAACACCAGTTTATTACTTACAAACCATCTGTTATTTTCTTTGCTAAGATCACTCATGATCTTGAACTGCCATTACCAACTCCAGAAGAGTTCTACTGGTGCTGAAGAAAGAGTCCAAAGAGTTAGTGTGTTGGTATCTAGGTAGATTTCATTGTATTTGGCACTTTCCTTAGCAGGTGCATAAAAGTCAGCACTTCTCTATGATAGCGTTCTTTTGGTTTACTTCACCTGTTTCAACTTTGCAGCATGGCTAGAATTCAGTGGTGGAAAAGGCAGGAAGTTCTGCCTCATACATCTCACACACAATGTGATGTCTATCAGCCAACTAAGCTTGTTCTGCCCAAAGTGACTCTCTAAATGGGATTATGAGAAACGTGTTTTCTGCCAAAAACTTTCCTTTCCTCCTTCTCTTTTGCTTTAATGGGTTATTTGAACCATGGACATATTTTGGATATGATTACAATCTTGGTAATATTTGTGTATTTTGGTTTGTCTTATTTATTTGATCATTATGGATTATTGACATATGAGTCTATTTTAAAAATGAAAAAAAAAACATTTTTCTGACTTATCCAGAAATATTAGAGAAGTACATATGTATGGTATATTATTAATGGTGGTAGTATAAACAAAATAGATTTATAAATTACTTCAGGGATTACTGCTTTCTTTCATAAACATTTTTGTCATTTAATATTCAAACAATTCTGCAAAGCAATCATTTATAAAGCACCTATTATGTACCAAACACTTTTATAAATGTTGCACAAGTATTTACTCTTTGTACCTCACAAACATATGTGAGGTAGGTGTTTTCATTATTATTTCTATTATTAATTTCCACCAACAGATGAAGAAACTGAAGTAAAAGAGATTCACCAGGTTTTCCCCAAATCACATAGGTAATAGTGGAGGAACTGAGATTGAATTCAAGTATCGTCACTGTTTTGCAAAAAACAATATAGAAGCTGAGGTTCATTAAGTACCTTTCTTAAAGTACCAGTTATTTCATATATTCTGTTCTTCGTACTACACTGAATCATGATTAATACTTTAAGTACTTACTATCATAGCCAACCCTGAGGAAGTATTCAGTAAATATTTGTTCAATTAAATAATATTGAAAAGAAGTGTGAAAGAGATAGTATTTTTAAATATTTTCTGATATATCCTACTTTTGAGGTCAATTTCTTTTCCAGTTCCCTTCCTACCACATTGGACACAGGAAACAAGAGTGTCAAATGCCACTTCTTGAAGAATGAACATATGGTCAGAGAAATTTCTTTAAGTCAGAAAAGACCTTTCTGGTCCTTCTAAGAAGGAAAGAGAGTGAAAGGAACACATTCTAGAATGATGGTTTTGGTCTTCCTGATCAGAAAGATCTGGATCAGATGGGCGCCTGGGTGGCTCAGTCAGTTAAGCTTCCGACTTTTGCTCAGGTCATGATCTCACAATTCATGGTTCTGAGCCCAATGTCAGGTTCTGTGCTGACAGCTCAGTGCCTGGAGCCTGCTTCAGATTCTGTGTCTCCCTCTCTCTCTGCTCTTCCACCTCTTGTGTTCTGTCTCTCTCTGTCTCAAAAATAAATAAATGTTAAAAAAATTAAAAGAAGAAAGAAAGATCTGGATCAGAAAGAATTTACCTGGCAGATACCATTCCAACTTGATCTCATATGGTGATCACAGTGGAGGTGAAATGGCAGTGTGCTGTGTTTGGCAAAGAGAAGTCCCACTGTGGCACTGACAGACCTTCTTTAGCATTTGTGCACCATGGAATGGAACAAATGGGAAATGGGAAATGTGAGATTTTCAATTCTGTTGATGTGGCTTGGGACACCATGTGAACCTATAGCACTCTAACAGAGAACCTTGGACGGGGAGTCTAAGCTGTGTGACCGAGAGCTAAGGAATTTACATTATTAGAGCAGAGGTGAGATCAATTCTTAGGTAAATATGAGCTTCAAAGTAGAGTTGGGAAAGAGTTTATGTAAATTCTTGGCATCCAATGACTTCCATAGCACTTGCCAATAGGACTTTTAATAACGAGGGGCGCCTTGGTGGCTCAGTCGGCTGAGTGTCCGACTTCAGCTCAGGTCATGATCACACGGTCTGTGAGTTCAAGCCCCATGTTGCACTCTGTGCTGACAGCTCAGAGCCTGGAGCCTGCTTCGGATTCTGTGTCTCCCTGTCTCTCTCTGCGCCTCCCCTGCTCATGCTCTGTCTCTCCCTCTCTGTCAAAATAAATAAACATTAAAAAAATTAAAAAAAAATAACCAGATGACGCAAGGGGAATTGCTGTGGAGGTTTGCAAAATGCTGGAAGACCCCAACGTGATCTGCATATGGATACCAGGCCCACTTTCCTACAAGGATAACAAAAAGGTTCTTATTGAACCAAACACCATCTTTGAAAATTTACCCTCCCCCAAATAACATAAAGGTAATGGATTGAAATTTCTGTAGTTGGAAAATTTGTTCTTCCGATTGTCCAGGGATGAAGGAGATTCATCAAAATGTGTGTATCAGCTGCAGTAAAATGAAAATTTCAAGCTTCCCTTTTCTGCATATTTGAATATAATGTGTACATCTTTTATTAAGGATATAATTGTATTACATTTTTCTGAATATATAAATATTTGTTATAAAGTTTACACAGTATATAAAAATATGAAGACAAAGGTTAAGGCCTTTGCAATTCTACCACATGAAATAATCTCCACTGTTACCTGAATGGCTCTCTTTCATGCATCTTTATAATATAATATATATAAATATGTGTCTAGATAGATAGATAGATAGATAGATAGATAGATAGATAGATATGTATGTATGTATTATTTTACCTAATGGGATAATATGTATTCCATATGCTGTTTTTTCTGTCCATCTCCCCCGATGGCCAGAACCCTAAAACTCTTCACCATCACCACACCATAGAGATTTCTTTTATTTCATCTCAATCAAAATGCTTATTCACCTCACAAAAGATGCCTAGTGAAACTAGGGGTTTCCTGTAACCATTATAGTAGCATCAACATTTTATCTGCTAGGCATGTGAGTGTATAAAAAAATCTATCAAGATGGCTCAATGATTCCAAGACAGAATGACAGAAAGAAAACTGGCATTTTTCAGTTTCTGTGTGTTGTGGTTAAACTCACACATTGTGTGTGGGCTCTTAGGAACTTCGAGTCTGTCATTTCACAGATGAAAACACTGAGGTTCAGAGGGTTAAATGTCTTGTTCAAGTTAAAGAGCTTGTTAGAAGCAGAAAGCATGCTACCCTTATTTGAATACAAGAACCTAAACATATTTTATAAGTTGAGCAGCCACTTTGCAAAACAAAATAAAAACAGCAATAATAATAGTTACCATTTATTGAGCATCTATTCAATGTCAGAAACTGTGTTGGGCCCTTATACAAATTTAGTCTTTCAAGGCAAGTGTTACTGTTAACTCAAGTATAACTGTTAACACTTAAAAAAAATAATGTTTTATTTGTTTTTGAGATAGAGAGCATAAGCGGGGAAGGAGCAGAGAGAGAGGGAGACAGAGGATCCAAAGCGGGCACTTCAATGACAGACTGACATCAGCAAGCCCGAGGCAGGGCTCGAGCCCATGAACCACGAACTCATGACCTGAGCCGCAGTCGGACACTCAACCGACTGAGCCTCCCAGGCACCCCTAACTGTTAACATTTTATAGATGAGGAAAATAAGGCACACAAAAGGCGTGTCCTTTGCTCGTGCCTTGCAGTTCCTGACTCCAGAGTCTGTGCTGCCACTGTTGTACTGGGCTGCCTTCCAACAAAGTCAGCGCCTGGAACTAGGAGGCTGGTGACTCAGGGCTTGTTAAGCTACACTCAGCATTAATTTTCAGCTTTCAACTGATACTGCTGACATCTCTCCCTTTTGTCAAGTGATGAATTCAGCCAAAGAGACCTCAGATTGTCTAATCTCCTTCCATTTGGCTAGCCAGGAATCTACTAGCTGGTAATGCAAGTTTATGCTTTGTATTTTATAAACAGAATTGATGCTATGCAAATTGACTATTGACTATGCACTTAAGTGGAGTATTTAAAACTAAATACACTAGGTCTACCCCCTTAGGCTTTGTGTTATACTCAGAACACAGTGGAAGGAAATGGTGCTAAAACCCACCTCTTTTTTATTTTATTTTATTTTATTTTATTTTATTTTATTTTATTGACAAGGATGTACCACACAACCGCACAGCTGTGTTCAGGAGGGGAAGGAAAGTAAGTCGGCACTGTAATCTGCACACGCATGCAATAGCAACAACAACAATAATAAATATTTCAGTCCATGTGCTTGCTTGATCAAGGCTTTATGTCAGAATTTCATTAAAGAGGGAAAATAAACTTAGGTAATACACAGAACAAGCACAGCCAGACTTGACGGCTTTAAGACACCAGTGTAGATTTCAAAAGGCCAGTTCTATACACAAAATCCATTTCCTTACTCAGCAATGTTTCTAATATAAAGAAGGATGTTTACAGAGGATTATCATAGACCTTTGTATAGCTTCCCAGGGCTGCCGTAACAAAGTACCACAAACTGGGTAGCTTAAAACAACATGAATTTGTTCTCTCATGGTTTCGGAGTCCAGAAGTTCAAGATCAAGGTATCAGTGGGGCCATGCTCCCTCTGAGTGCTCTAGGGGAGGATCCTCTGTTGCATTTGTCTAGCTTCTGGCAGTTGCCAGAAATCCTTGGTGCTGCTTTGCTTTCAATAGCATCACTTCATTTTTTGCCTCCATCTTTACCTGGCTGTCTGCTTTTTGTGTGGGGCTGGGTTTAGACCCACCCTAATCTAGTATAAAACCTCAGGTTACATTTTAATTTTATTAGCAAAGACCATATTTCCAAATAAGGTCACATTGGAGGTTAAGACATGAACCTGTCCTATCTTTGTTAGGGAGACAGTTCAACTCATTACAGCCTTCATTTCTTTTTCGTTTCTTATTAACTTTTTTGGCACTATTACAGAATACTTCTTTATAACATTTGGAAAACACAAAAGCAAAAATAAGGCATCACTTTTAATCTTACCAAAGAGATACTTTTAATGTTTACATACATTTTTTTCTGCATATAAATACAGGGATACATACCAAGTTACAAAAGAGAGAAAGAGAGAGAGAAAAAGAGGGAAAGAGAGAGAGTCCTTTATACCAGACATGCTGTGCTCTGGTATAGAGATGACCAAAAGTAAACATGGCTCCCATCCTTAGTAGGAGTTAGAGAGAGAATCCCAATCACACAAATCAATCTGCTGGGCAAAGGCTGTGAAACATTTGCCCATGCAGTCAGAGCCCATGATGGGAGACCCAGGGAAGGAGTTGGTTCTGGATTTGAAGTATGGTTGGAAGTGAGTATGTGAATAAGGAATAGTGAGTCCTGCTGGGTGGGGAAAGAGCATGCACCAAGGCCCTGGGACAGGAGGTAGTATGATAAAAAGAGAAAGTAGCCACTAAGACTGGAATGTGCCAAAAGGGAAAAGAGGCATAAGCTGTGACCAAGAGGTAAGTGGCATATAAGCCATCTTAGGAACGAGTGCTGTCCTCATCCTAAGAGCTGTGGCAAGTCACTGAGGTCTTCTATGAGAGTTTGCTTTTATAGAATACAGCTCTTTAGTTGAGAGAACAAACACCACTTGCTCTAACTTATTTTTGTTTTATTCTTTCTTTCTAAGTATGTTTATGATGTATGAGGGAATGTGAACCAAACAAAGTTTGGGGAGACAGAGGTTTATTATTTCATTGTTTGGGGCAGAAAGGACACAGAGCCCAAATCCTACTCTGTTTGCACCACAGTAGCAACTTACCCCTTTGTTTTAAACTATGTCAAGAATCTGTTGAGTCCTGAAATTAGGGTAGAGGACTGGGAAGTTCTTACCTACTCCTCAGTTTTTCTTTCAAATTAGGGACTGTTTAGCATGTTCAGTGGACCAAGTGGAAGAGGAACCCTGGGCTTAACTTCCTAGGCACATGAAGACATACTGAATTTTGTTTGTCATCTCTGTATCCTCCATGCATGGCACAATGTCTGGCACATACACATAGTGGATGGATGGAAAGTCTACTTTCAGAAAGACTTGTCATTATCATTAGTTTCTGGGCCTTTTTCCATATATGTGACTTCCCAGGAAGTAGTTATGTCACCCTTAGAATTTTCTCATACTTTCTAGTTATAAATCCAATGCTTGATTGGAAAAAGGAAAAAAAAGTAGCCTTATTAATTCTTAATAAAGTCTTTAATTTGGAGAAGAATATTCTCAGTAATACCTCTTTCCCTTATTTTAATAGGCTGGTTTGCATTCTTATTTTTTTTCTTTTTCTTTACTACCGTCATTCACCATTTATTTTGCTTTCTCATTTATTAAAATGTTAGGCAAGAGGAATCAGTAAGTCAATAAAAGTTATATTTCTGCTAACACATTATTATAAAGCAATGAAAATTAAGTCCCCATTTAATTAAACCCTACCTTGGGTGAGGGGAGCAGCTATCCATCTTTAAGGGGAAAATCCCAGATGAAGGTTGAACAGGGGGCTCTTTTCCTATTGGTTCTTTCTAATTGTTTGCATGATGAGTTGAGAATTCACCTGAGCCCTTGAAACTCTGATGAGAAAACACGTTCTGAAGAATGTATTCAGAGTGGTAATTCCTGAGGTGTCATTGGCAGAAAGTGGGATGAGAGATTCTAGAGTGGGACATTAATGCTGTCACATCTTCCTTCATGCATTGTACCTACATCATGGGTCTCTTTTTCTCCTGCTTAGGTTTCAGGTGACAACTGCTGTTGAGAAATGGGAAAGGAGCGGGTGGGGAGGTGAAGTTGATAGCAGAGATTTCTCCTGGGGAGGAGCGCCTTTCCATTTGAAACATGTGCATGGGTGAACCAAGGATTATAGTAGATTATAGTAGACTGTTTCCTGTACCCTTTTATTCCTCTTGTTAACTAAATGGCTTCTGGAAAAAAGAACAAAAAACAAACAAAAACAAAAAATAAAACAAAAAAACAAAAACAAATTTTCAAAACGAAGTTGCCTTTTATTGAAATTCTAAAATCCAAAAATAAAGTTAATTGTAAATTGTAAGTAAAATTACCTTGTTATGAATCCAATTCTTTCTTTTTTCTCAGAATGGATACTTTCACATACATACAAACAGTCTTGGAACACTTTTTATTATTATTATTAAAAACAGAAAGAGATGACCTTAGAATAACTAACTTAGCATATAAATAGTTTTCCTGAGGAGAAAAACAGCTTTGAAACAATAAAATGTGAATTACACATCATTTGGAGTATGATTTAATATGTTCAGTAAATGTGCTACAAACCTGTAAATTGTACAGCTTGCCTTATGTAATGACTTCAGTGAACCTTACTTTTCAAGGCCAAGTGGGTGAAATGTAGTAATGGTAAGTGTTGGATTCTATTTGTCAAACTCCATTCATTTTATTAATGTTATCTATGGTATCTTTCTGTTGTTTAAAAATAGTACCTTTTGTCAATGAAATAATATTTATAACCATATGTACTAGTAGACAAGGTATGTATATGCTCCTTTATATGGTGAAAAATCAGAAATACATATATATATATATATATATATATATATATATATACATATATATATATAATTGTAGGTTTATACATGAATGATTAAAAGTTTTTACATACACACATTTTATTGAGGTTTTTTTAAATTTTTTAAAATTTTTATTTATTTTCGAGAGAGAGAGAGAGCCCGAGCAGGGGAGGGACAGACAAAGAGGGAGACACAGAATCTGAAGCCACCCAGGGGACCCAAAACATGTATCTTCCATCTATAAATACCGTTTAGCATACATAATTAGTACTATACATTAAATATATTTTATAGAGCCCTTGGGTGGCTCAGTCAGTTAAGTGTCCAACTCCTGCTTAGGTCATGATCTCACAGTTTGTGAGTTTGAGCCCCATGGCGGGCTCTATGCTGACAGCCCAGAGCCTGGATCCTACTTCTGATTCTGTGTCTCCCTCTCTCTCTCTGCCTCTCCCCCTTGTGCCCTCTCTCTCTCAAAAATAAATAAATAAACATAAAAAATGTTTTATAACTCAATATGTTTATCTTTCACTTTGGGCAACAGAAGCTGAATGTAAGGTATGAGGAAGGAAAAGATTCAAAACATGAACTCCCTTAGGTTTCCCCTCATTACACTGGCTGAAGCGCTGATGAATGCTCATATATGCAGAGATGGAGAAGTACAGTAAGAGTTGAGATATCTTCAGAGTATTAATGAATCCGTACAAGTTATTTAAACAGATAATCATATTTGGGGAATAATGGCAATATGCTAAATGGAGAGGAGGGGAGGGAAAATAACAATCTGGGTTTCTCTAGGAAATTCCTAGTCAGACACTCAGAGGTGGTAAATGTGTTTACCTGAATCCAAAGATAATGTATCATAGGAATAAACAAGATTTTCCACTAACAACCCTCCATCAAGTTTATCAGAGCTAGCAGGGTTTGGTAGACACTCCACAGCAGTAGGATAGACCCCGTAGGCAAAATTTTGTTTGGAAGTCAAGACTCAGGATTCCATGCATGCACCAAGAGGGTATTAAGAGGTTTATTACTTATGTGAGTTTTTCTGCAGAAAGCAGGTAGCTTTCAAGGAAGTCTAAAATGGCTTGGCTTAGGGTGGGGCGGTGGGGGGGGGGGTTTGTTGGTTTGTTTGTTTTGTTGATTTAGGGATGGAGCCAGGCTCAGGTTTCTTGTACATAGTTTGAACTTCCAGCACCAAAGAGGAGAGAGCACCTGGGCTCTCATATCTGCTTGCCTTAAGTGGAACCATAGTGACTAGTGACAGGTAAGGCTTAAAAGCTGTCAGCAGCCAATCATAAAAAATGGAGTCAGATTCCTTATCATACAAAGGGTTCCTAACGTACAGACCACTGAGATCTTGTCTGACACCTTCACTATCCCCAAGATTATGATTACAGAATATTTAGTGAAGACTTAAGATGGGTTTAAGGCATTACTTCAAGATCATTACCTTGTTAGTTGACGTATATAACATTTTCCGATATTTTTTTCTGCCACTTATAGTATATAAAGTACTGTCATTTCACGATCTATCCATAGTGCCTCAGAGTCTAAAGAGAAGCAAATACAAAGAGGTCTCAATGAATGATACCTTAACGGGGTGCACTTTAACAAAGGAGTAAAACTCAAGATTTGTTTTTTGACTAAGATGGAAGAGAGAAAATTGAGTACAGCTTGAAAGAAGAGGTATGAAGTCATGATAGAAAGAGTCAAAAGAGAATGTTTTATCTATGTCAGAGTTTTGCGAAATGTCATTTGTGTGTGTATATGTATGTCAGAAAACAAAAAGACAAAGAAGTTTTAGTTCAATAGGAGCTCTCACACATAACTCAGTGTTATGCCTGCCATTTATTCCTGGCATGCTTGGACTCAAGCAGGTATTTCATTTTTTCTCTATTTTTTCTTTCTTTCTTTCTTTCTTTCTTTCTTTCTTTCTTTCTTTCTTTCCTTCTTTCTTTCCTTTATTTCTTTTGTTCTTTCTTTCTTTTTTTTAAATCAATGAATTCAGAAAGATAGGGCATTCACACTAATTCAAAAGGATGGTGTTATGGAGTTGCTGTTATTTTTTTAAAGATACTGTGTGTTTTTGTGCATGTATGTATTTTGGGTGTTTTACTATTATTCATTTTTAATATTGATGTATTTCATTTTCAGACTGTATTATCTGATTCTATGCTTTTTCTTTTTAATTTTAGAAAGTTTGAATAAGAATTTATTCATTCAGTATGTAGTCACTTCATGTTTCGAGTATTCCGTGATCCCCAAATTACTCCAAAGTCCTTAAAAACCTAAAGATAAAACAGCATGGTTTTATATATAAAAACCTTATCATACATTGCTGTTACTTTAAAGAATTTCAGGGATGAGAAGACAGCATGTTGATTCCAAGTGATTTGCTCAAAGTCACAAGGCTTCTAACTAATGGAGCTGGTTTCTTGCTTTTCAGTCAATTGTTGTTCTATTATTTTCAGTGTCACAGAAACTTAAAATATTTCTAAGAAAATTTAGATTTTGTTGCTATACAACCTGGCTTGAAAGAAAAAAGATTTGAAATCGAGCAACCACTTATTTTGAAACATCTTCTCTGATTCTCCTGAATCTAGTTTTCAAATACAGCAGGTTTTTCACTCAACATATTTTGTCAGACTGGTTAGTATATAAAAATAACTTCAGTGTGTATGAAAACTAACATTGCCCAAGGTGTGCCTTCATGATAACCAAGAATCATGTGGAAATTCTGTCACTTGGAATTGCCCAGCAGGTGGAAAGTTGACATCATACATGTAAACCATTGGTTGTTTGCATATCCATACATTGCTTCTAGAATTAAAATTAGGGAAGTATTTTACTCATATCATTGTACACAACTATAGCCCTTTCTAGATCCATGTCCCCTCTTCATTTGACAGCCTTCATTTCCATTGGCCTGTTAAAAATCTAAGAAGTTATTTTTAAAGAAAACAACAGTAATGTATTATTTCAATAACACCTTCATATTGACTAATGCTTAGAGATAGGAAAGGGTCAGTGGTATAATCCAACCCAGTCTTAAATTAAAATCATGTAGAAATCCTTACTGTTTAACAAACTAAAGGATATTCTGAAATTTATGGTAGATTTTCCAAAATTCAGATAAAAAATCAAATGCATGAAACAAAATCAACTTATAAGCATACAACAAATAGTAGGAAGATAATAAAATCTTAATGTTAGTAATATTCAGGGAATAGAGAGAAGAAAATATTTCAGGATCTAGTTACATTAGAGAGTTGTTTACATCTAAAAGATGCTGACAGTTCCTGTTCAGGAAAGATTCTATCACATATGTATTTTTTCAGTATCTTAAGACTTGAGTTTTGTTTTTGTTTTGTTTTTGTTTGTATTTAAAGAGAGCAAAAAAGGGAGGGGCAGAGAGAGAGGGAGACAGAATCCCAAGTAGGCTCTGCACAGCCAGCACAGAGCCCCATGTGGGGCTCAAACCCACAAACCATGAGGTCATGACCTTAGCTGAAGTTGGATGCTTAACCTACTGAGCCACCCAGGCTCCTGGAGCATCCGACTCTTGATTTCAGCTCAGGTTATGATCTCATGGTTGTGGGATTGAGCTCCTCTTTGGGCTCTGCACTGAACATGGAGCCTGCTTAGGATTGTCTCTCTGTCTCTGTCTCTCTTTGTCTCTCTCTGTCTCTCTCCCCTTCTGCCCCTCTCCCCAGCTCATGCTCTCTCTCTCTCTCTCTCTCTCTCTCAAAAACAAAACAAAGCAAAAACAAACAGAAAATTGGTTTACCTTTTCTTTTTTCAATTGACTTGACTTATTTAAACTTTTAATATAATATTTTTGGGTATAATTGACTTTTAGGGCATCATAAAATATTAATTGTAAAATGAGATGCCAATTCAGGCCATCAACTAGCAGTTACATGAGGATGAATATTATAGTTATTATGAAAGTTAAGGAAAAATATATCATTATAATCACCATTAATGATTTTTCAGGTTGATTAAAATGTCAAGTGAGGCTGTATCTAAATTCTTAAGACTTCCAGCTTGGACTTAGAGAGCAAAGACTATAATCCTGCTTTGCTACTTACTATGACGTTAGGAATCTTCTTTAAACACAGTAATCCTAGGTTTTCTCATCTGTAAAGTGGTAATAATAACAATAGCAACATCCACTCCAGAAGGTGCCTGGGAAGATTTAATGTAAAAAAGCTTTAGCACAACCTTTTATTAAAGCTTGTTGAACCCCAGTGTGGGTTCAGAATGTGTTAGCTTTTACTGTTATTACCAGTAATGAGATAGAGGACAATTAATCCTTTAATTTGGATGAAATACAGTAGTTACCAGAAGTCTTACCTAATGTGACAAGTGAAACTTGAACAACAATGTGATAAATGGGTAGGGAGATAATAAAAAGATTGTTTCCATGATGCAATTATAAGCAGAAGTACAGAGATCATGAGATTTTTGAGCATGGTAATAACAGCCTAACTGGAGTAGAATGAAAACTCCATATTTGGATAGCAAAAAAAGAAAAAAAGTTATAATTGGGTTATAAGGTCAATTTGATAGAGGACCTTGGAGACTACTGGAGAAGATCCTAAACAGTATTTACCAAATGATTTCTCATCTCTGCACTAAATTGGTGGGGGAGTTGTAGGCTGTAAAACACAGAGAAAAGAACAAAGTCCTTAAGACCCTTGATGTGACAGAAACCTTAGAAAAATGGCTACTAGAATTGTAAGAAGTGTCAAGGACTTACATAGTCCTCTGCCCTAAAGTAAGAAAATATCATTTCATTCACATTGAAGATAGAAACATCAGGAGCCACGAAGAGGTTCTCCAGCAGTTATAATTGGTGTCATGGTGAGATACACTGAACAGCAGAGTGTGTGACGAAAGGAAGGTGAGGAGAGGGTAGGGTCACGGAGATGAATTTGAAGCCACAATAACAAAGGGACTTGTGGTGACACAAGATGAAGACCTGTGACAGGTGTAACTTCTCAGTCAGGTATGTTTTTGGAACCACTACACTTCATTTGTAACAGGGCCCCTGCCACTGACATGGTCTATTGACATGAGGAAGAGCTGTTCTTACTATCACTCCTATTGTCATTCGTCCTTTCTCAGGACCTAACGTGAAAGCATCAGGCCGCCCTGGGGAAAGGGAAGCACCCCAGGACCTCAGATCACTTGTGTTCCCTGCAGTCTCTCTGCTTACTGTGCTTTCAAACTGTGCTGCCTTCCCAGTCAATCATCTCTCTTTACTCTCAGTGAGTGATGGATTCTTCTCTTTTTAAAGTGAAAAATAATCCCTTATACATTTTTATATCCTCTCCACACTTTTTTTTTATTCCACTTGGCTTGCTTTAATAGACATATTCCATCTGCATGGATTCCATTTTCTCTTACTCTTTGAAAAATGAGAAAAGTAACCTACACTAAGGAATTAGGTCACAAAGATCAATTGAGGGAAAGTGACAGGCTGTGCTGCTGTATTATTTAGGCTTGACTCATCTTAAATTGGTTACATTGATCATGGACAACTAAGAAATGATTGGAGAAAGGGATTTTTCATAGGAAAATCTGACTTAAATTTCTGCCAGCATTCTTCCTACATTTTTTTAAATCTCTGCTAAAGAGAAAGATCATTCCTAATCTTTGTGTTGGAATTCCATTATAATAGATATGTTGGAAGTAATAATTAAAAAGAAAATTATTGGGGCGCCTGGGTGGCGCAGTCGGTTAAGCGTCCAACTTCAGCCAGGTCACGATCTCGCGGTCCGTGAGTTCGAGCCCCGCGTCAGGCTTTGGGCTGATGGCTCAGAGCCTGGAGCCTGTTTCCGATTCTGTGTCTCCCTCTCTCTCTGCCCCTCCCCAGTTCGTGCTCTGTCTCTCTCTGTCCCAAAAATAAATAAACGTTGAAAAAAAAATTTAAAAAAAAAAATAAAAAGAAAATTATTTTTTTAATTTATTTTGTGGGAGAGAGAGAGTGTGTGTGTATGAGAGGGGGAGGGGCAGAGAGAGATGGGGAGAGAGAGAATCCCAAGCAGGCCCCTCACTGCCAGCACAGAGCCCAATGCAGGACTTGAACCCACAAACCATGAGATCATGACCTGAGCTGAAACCAAGGGTCGGACACTTAACCGACTGAGTCAGCCAGGCGCCCCCAAAGTTATTTCTTTCTTAAAAGAAAAAAATTGTCCCACAGGTTTTTCACTTTGCCTTATTGGATGTCATATTTTGATATGAATTCTAATGTTATTGGTCAGCAGACACCTTGCAAATATGGCATCACTCATGCTAACAACTTTATTGTATAGTATTTACAACAAACACCTAGATATGGAATGGCTCATAGTTCTGAGCCTAATTTGAGATTCTGGCAGAAGGAAAACAACATAAATTATGATGCATTTTCTGTTCTTTTTACATTAAAAAATGGATAACTTTGTGTTAAAAACTGCTATATCAGTCAGGGTCTAATAGCAGGGGTGGGGAGGATCTAGTGAGTATTTTAAGGAAAAGACTATAAAAATGGTTTAATAGAGGCCAGCACAGCTGCAAAGCCAAATAGGGTATGGTGAGGAAACCCAGAGATAAGCAATAACAGAAAGCTATTAGTGCCAGAAACAAGCTGACGTGGAATCCTGGAAAATGCTGCCAGAGAGGCCAAGTCCTCCTACAACAACAGAGCAGAGCCTGGCAAAAGTAGGGAGTGTGTCTAAGTGCATACTGGCCCAGGGCCAGTGGAGGGGACTTGGATTGTGATACTATCAAAGGAAAAAGAGTTTTTTATGTTTTTTTTTTTTAAATTTTATTTATTTTTTTGAGAGGGAGAGAGGGTGGAGGAGGGGCAGAGAGAGAGAGAGAGGGAATCCCAAGAAGGCTCTGTGCTGTCAGCACAGAGCCCAATGTGGGGCTCGATCGCAGAACCATAGATCATGACCTGAGTCAAAACCAAGAGTTGGATGCTTAACCGACTGAACCACCCAGGGACCCCAAAGGTAAAGGAGTTTTAAGAATTGAGGGGCACCTGAGTGACTCAGTTGGTTAAGCATCCGACTTCAGCTCAGGTCGTGATCTCACAGTCCATGAGTTTGAGCCCCATGTCAGGCTCTGTGCTCACAGCTCAGAGTCTGGAGACTGCTTCAGATTCTGTGTCTCCCTCCCTCTCTGCCCCTCCACTGCTCATGCTCTGTCTCAAAAATAAGTAAACATTAAAAAAATTAAGAATTGAAATGCATGCCATGGTGTGAAAACCACAAAATTCTCAAGTGAAGTAAATTTTAAAATAACTGGGTTCTATAAAGTACTTAGAACTAACCAATAGCAGAAATGATTTATGGGGCACCTGGGTGGCTCAGTTGGTTAAGCATCTGACTTCGGCTCAGGTCATGTTTTCAGAGTTCATGGGTTCGAGCTCCGTGTCGGGCTCTGTGCTGACAGCTCAGAGCCTGGAGCCTGCTTTGGATTCTGGATCTTGCTCTCTCCCTGCCCCTCCCTCGCTCATGCTGTCTCTCTCTCTCTCTCTCTCTCTCTCTCTCTCTCTCAAAAAAAAAAATACAACATTAAAAAAATTATAAACAAATGGATTGTTGATTTTGTCTATTGTAAGATTTCTACTGGTGGACCTGGTCTCTATCTCCCTTTCTGGATATATACACACACATACAGATTTTGTTTATTTTTATTTTGTTTTTTCTAGTTTTGATGTGCAATCATTTTCTTCTTTATCTAACTTTATTACCTTCACTCAGAGTATCCAATTTATGTTTTTATTGTAATCATGTAGCATTTTGGATTTCCCATTATTTTTTTACAGAAATGATTACTGCCTTAGGGAATCTGATTAAATCACTGCATTAGGAGGTTAGTTCATTTTTATTATTTTGGAAATCAACAAGATGAAATGTCCTACTAAAACTAAAGAAGACAGCCCCACATAGGAGACTAAGAGCTTGAGCTACTGTGTTTTAACCTATGAAAGTGATGGAATATTATTCCCTCTGATGTGAATTAAGCTATAACAGTATTTTAGAATTTTTCCAAACATGGGACGTAAACTCAATTTTATCTGTACTATATTCTGCTGTACTAATCCTGCATGGCTCCAATACAGTGAAGTAATAATTCATAGATAAGACAAAGTGATGATCCAACAAACATACTTTTTATTGGGATAGCCAGTACCCTAATTCCCATACCTTTGAGGGAGAAGTGAGAACTTGAGCACAAAACAAAACATACTTATTCTCCAGAATTTGACACAATAATTTAAAAATTAATGCCAGAACCATGGCTTTGGGATGACTGGTTTTGGGAGTGGATAAGCCCTATCAGCTGTCAAGGTGCTATGAGGAATGCAAAAGTCTGTTAAAGTACTGTTAAAGTGACTGTAGCAGGATTCTCACACAGAGAGTGGTGACACAGAGCCTTTTCTCTCCAGGAAACAATTTTATTTGTGCCAACACTGGCTCAGAGGTTTTGTACCCAAAAAACAGCCCTGAATGCCATGTTTTGTAACCTTTACGCATTTTCTACTTATTTGTCTCCCATATATGAGTAATGTATAGACATACAGTCTGATTGGGTGGTCTCATGTTACAGGGTCCTGAGGGATGTCACGTAAGCACATAGCCAGGTTGCCTTTCCTTATCATGAGGTCTTTTCTCGCCACATTCCTTAGGGAGGGGACTCTACCAGATGACAAACCATAGATCAGTAAAATAATGATACACAGGGTCTACTCTAGAGTTCTAAATGCTGTTTCAACACTTCTCATTGAAGGAACAATATTTTTTTAACATATTGAAAATGCAGATTTAATTCCTCTCTAGCAGTACTTATTGCATGCAGTAAATGGATACCAGCAGTTATTGTATAATCTCCGAAGTAGCAATCTCCTATTATCAGTTAAACTCATTACCCTTAAATATTCAATTCTTGCCAATACACAATCATCATTTAAAATAATTAGTTAACAATTATCCAGCTTACTAAAATGACCTCCCCCCAAACTAATCACCTTGGGGAAGCATTACATGCTTTTTTTGCCAAGGGCCAATAGCCACTTGAATTAATGATTTTTCAAAGACTATCTCAGAAAAACGTGCCACAATTATACAGTTTAATTAAAACAGCAATGATAACAACAACAAACCATTCCATTGTGCTAACTGTAACTTGGTAAAAAAATATTGAGTGATAATAACTAAAATTCAATGTATGGCTTCCATATACTCTAACTACCTAATGGAGATAGAAATAATGACACTTTTTTAAAAACATTTATTTATTTTTGAGAGACAGAGTGCGAGCGGGGGAAGGGCAGAAAGAGAGGGAGACACAGAATCCAAAGCAAGCTCCAGCACAGAGCCCAACTCAGGGCTCGAACTCATGAGCTGTGAGATCATGACCTGAGCCAAAGTCAGATGCCCAACCAATGGAGCCACCCAGGCACCCTGAAATAATGGCACTATTAATCCAATGTGATTAAATCAATAAATATTTATTTGTGCATGCTATGTTCCTTATGCTCAATATCCTAACACTGAAAACTTCACCAATGCTTGATAGATGCATAACAATTTTCTATTCCTTATTGCATGATTACAGTGTAATGATAGAACACCAGAATCTCTAAAGAATTAAACAGTGAATTATATGAAATACAGATATATCATTAAGTTAAATATTATATGGACTTGTCTTTTATTTAATTCTGTAATTCAATTAATAGGTATACATAGTTTAGCAGTATAAAACCTAGGAGCAGAAATAAAGGAAAAACAAAAGAAAAAAAAGGCAAAGAAAAGAAAAAGAGGAAGGGAGGGGGAAGGGAGAGAGGAAGAAAAAAAAGAAAACAGTAAGCAATTCTACTTCTTCAGAACTCCTTGGTCCACTCCCTAAAAGAAACCACTTCAAATTATTTTAACTGTGTCATTTGTTGTTAATTGTATAGTTGTCCCTTGAAACATGGGTTCAAACTACATGGGTCTACTTGCAAGTGTCTTTTTTTTTTTTTTTTGATAAATACAATACAGTACTGTAAGTGCATTTTCTCTTCCTTATGATTTTCTTTTTTTCCCCCTAAAGTTTATTTATTTACCTATTTGGAGAACATGCACAAGTGAGTGGGGGAGGGGCAGAAAGAGAGGGAGAGAGAGATTCCGAAGCAGGCTCTATGCTGTTGGCGTGGAGCCAGATCCGGGGGTCAGACTCACCAACTGTGAGACCATGACCTGAGATGAAACCAAGAATTGGATGCTGAACCTACTGAGCCACCTTGGTGCCCCTCTTTATCATTTTCTTAATAACATTTTCTTTTTTCTAGCTTATGTTATTGAAAGAATACAGTGTATAATACATATAACAATATAAAACTTGTGTTCATCAATTGTTTATATCATCAGAGGGCTTCTGGTCAACAGTAGGCTATTAGTAATTAGGTTTTTGAAGACTCAAAAGTTATATGCAGATTTTTGACTGCAGAGAGTTGGTGCCCTTAACCCCCACATTGTTCAAGAGTCAAATGTTTTTCCAAATACTGTATTTATACCATCTTGTGAATGTTCAATTGATGTCTTTTTAAGAAAGAACATGATTGGATATCTTTTCATAACTAACACTCAATGCACTCCATCTTTCATCTCCTATATTGTCATCTATTTAATTTCTCAATTTTATCCACGTGTTCACTGATGGACAATTGTTTCTTATCTTGACTATTGTAAATAATGCTGCAAGGAACATGGGTTTCATATCTTTTCGAGTTAGTTTTGTGGGTTTTTTGTTTTTTTGTGTGTGTATTTTTTAAATAAAAACTCAGATGTAGAATTGCTGTATCATATGGTAATCCTAGTTTTTTAATTTTTTTTTTTTATTTTTGAGGAACCTCCATACTGTTTTCCATAGTGGCAGCACCAATTTATGTTCCCACTAACAGTGTGTAAGCATTCTCTTTTCTCCACATCCTCACCAACAGTTATTATTTCTTGTCTTTTTAAGAGGTTTGCTATTTTTTTTAACGTTTATTTTATATTTGAGACAGAGAGAGACAGAGCATGAGCGGGGACACGCAGAGAGAGAGGGAGACAGAGAATCTGTAGCAGGCTCCAGGCTCTGAGCTGTCCGCACAGAGCCCGACGCGGGGCTTGAACCCACAAACAGTGAGATCATGACCTGAGCCGAAGTTAGATGCTAAACCGACTGAGCCACCCAGGCTCCCCTCTTGTCTTTTTGATAATAGCCATTCTAACAGGTATGAGGTAATATCTCATGATTTGGATTTGAATTTCTCTGATGATTGATGATGAATCATCTCTGATGATTAATGATGTTGAGCATTTTTTTCATGGACTTATTGGCCATTTGTATTTCTTCTTTGGAAAGATGTCTATTCATTCAGATACTCTGCCTATTTTTTTTAATGTTTATTTTTGAGAGAGAGAGTGTAAGTGGGAAGGGGCAGAGAGAAAGGGAGACTCAGAATCTGAAGCAGGTTCCAGGCTCTGAGCTGTCAGCACAGAGCCCGATGCGGGGCTTGAACTCACAGACTGCGAGATCACAACCTGAGCCGAAGTTGGGCACTCAACCGACTGAGCCACCCAGGTGTTCCACTCTGCCCATTTTTGAATCTTATTTATTTATTTATTTATTTATTTATTTATTTATTTGCTCCTGAGATGTATGAGTTGTTTATATATTTTGGATATTAACCTCTTATCAGATATGTGATTTGCAAATACTTTCTCTCATTCAATAGGTTAGTCTTGAAATAGGTCTTTGATTTTGCTGACAGTTTCCTTAGCTGTACAGAAGCATGTTAGTTTGAGGTGGTCCTACTCATTAATTTTTGCTTTTGTTGCTTTTGCTATTAGTGTCAAATTAAAAAAAAAATCCTTGCCAAGACTGATTTCAAAAAGCTTACTGCCTATATTTTCCTCTAGGAATTTTATGGTTTTAGGTGTTACATTAAAATTTTTAATACATTTTGCATTAATTTTTATGTATGGTATATGTCTCAAGTTTTAAATAAGTCAGTATTGGGGCTCCTGGATGGGTCAGTCAGTTAAGTGTCCAACTTCAGCTCAGGTCATGATCTCATGGTTTGTGAGTTCGAGCCCTGCATCAGGCTCTATGCTGACAGCTCAGAGCCTGGAGCTTGCATTGTATTCTTTATCTCCCTCTCTCTCTGTGACCCGCCCGCCTCAACTTGTGCTCTGTCTCTCTCAAAGATAAATACACATTAAAAAAACAACAAAAAAAATTGTAAGTAATTTAGTATTTAGTGTTTTGATTTTTATAACTATGTAAGCATTGTTAACAGTTTAACCATGCAGTAAAATCTAATTATGTTAAGTTCTTGTATGACTCTTTAATTGCTTTGTTTCACATTTTTAGTTTTTGAGATTTCTGTCACAAATTCCTTCCCAACTTTTTCAGCCCTACTGCAAGATCTTTAAATACATGCAGATATGTTAGATAATCTCTCAATTCCATTCTTTTATCCTACAGACATCCTTCTGGAGTCACTGTTTTACTTTCTTCAGCTTTATCATGCTCTTTTTATAAACAGCCTCATGATTCCCTTTGCTTCTCTTTTGCATTTTTCGTAGATCTCATGTATTATTACTCCTTGTTTACTTCTTCATTTTGGAAGAAAATATTCTCTAGTAACTTCTGAGAAAGGAAGAGTAGGAAGTAAAAGTGTTGAGGCACTGCGTATTTGAAAATGTCTATTCAGCCACATATTTGCGTGGTATGTTGAGTAGGTGTAAAATTCTAAGTTAGAAATATTTTTTCTTCATAATTTTCCTGAACTTTTCAGTTTACAGTGTTACTATTCAGAGGTTCAATGCTATTACAATCCCTGATCCTTTTTATTGGATGGCCTATTTTGCCACTTCTTACCCCTGAAAAGTTTTAGGATCTTTTTTTTTTTTTTAATATATGATAATGTGCAATGGATCTTTTTTCCATCAATTGTTCCATACCTCTCAGTGGATATTTTCAATCTGGATACACGTCTTTCAGTGTAGAGAAATGTTTTTAAATATCTATTTAATAAAATCCTTCCCCTAATTCCCTTTGCTCCAATTTTCTGACACTCCTTTGAGTATTTGACTACCCATATGACCTCTAAGTTTCTTTTCTTTCTTATTATTCATCTCTTTGTTTGGGTGGCTGGTTCTATACCTCAACTTTGTCTCATAGGTTTGTACTTAATTTTTGTTTATGTTGTCATGTCACTAATTTCTAGGAGCACTTTCTTGAACTCTGCTATATCTTTTCTTATATACACCATGTCTTTAAATGGATGTAGAATTTTTTCCTATAATATAAATTATAACTGTGTTTTTACAACTCAAGTGTGGGCATGGCCACAGCAAAGAGGTGTTTACCAAGTGGGTTTTCTTCCCTTTATGAAATAAAATTTGGGGGCACCTGGGTGGCTCAGTCTGTTAAGTGTCCTACTCTTGATTCCAGCTCAGGTCATGATCTCACAGATCATGAGATCAAGCCCTGAATCAGGCTCTTCGCTGACAGTACAGAGCCTACTTGGGGTTTTCTCTCCCTCTCTCTCTCTCTCTCTCTGCCCCTCCCCTGCTCATGTGCACATGCTCTCCTTCTCTCTCTCTCTCAAAATAAATAAATAAACAGTAAAAAAAATTATCTCTTGGGACTCCTGGGTGGCTCAGTCAGTTGAACGTCTGACTTTGGCTCAGGTCATGATCTCATGGTCTGTGAGTTCGAGCCCCATGTTCGGCTCTGTGCTGACAGCTAAGAGCCTGGAGCCTGCTTCAGATTCTGTGTCTCCCTCTCTCTCTGCCCCTCCCCCGCTCATGCTCTGTCTCTCTCTCTCTGTCAAAAATAAACATTAAAAAAATTAAAATTATGTCTTTTTTTCTGTATCTCTCTTACTGCCTCTCTCCCGTTTCCTTGTCTTCTTAGAAAATGAAAGGCCTAACTCATCTTTCTCTCTCTCTCTGTCTCTCTTTTTGTTAAGAATACATAAATAAGTCTTTGTCCCTATTCATAAAACCAAAAGATTAGTTTCATTTTAACATCACTGGTGGGGAAGATTACAAACCAAAGGAAGAGAATGTGATAGTGGAGGAAAGAAAGAAGAAACAAAGGGAAGTTGATGGGAGAAATGGAGCAGATTCTATATCTAAGAAAATGAATAGAAGTCTCCCAGTCATGTAATTTCCTTGGGTTGTAGATTTGGGAATGATGTCACCAACTATCTACTGTCTTTTAAATTCCTTTTTAGACTTTTCAATTTTATTTTTTATATTCCCCCTGAGCCCAGTAACACACAGACTGTAGTGAAGGAAATTATTTTTGGAAGATAGTAGCTAAGACCCATGCTTGATGTTCCCAAAGAATGCCAACCCCCATCAGTGCCTTCTTTTTTTTTTTTAATGTTTATTTTATTGTTGAGAGAGAAAGACAGAACATGAGCAAGGGAGGGGTAGAAAGAGAGGGAGAAACAGAATCCAAAGCAGGTTTCAGGCTCTGAGCTGTCAGCACAGAGCCTGACATGGGACTCAAACTCATGAACCGCGAGATCATGACCTGAGCTGAAGTCAGACGTTTAACCAACTGAGGCACCCAGGTGCCCCTCGGTTCCTTCTTATCTAAATTAACGTAGTCCTAATCTCCATTTGTGAAGGCAAAGACAACCTTCTTTGAGCCAAGTATAAATGGTGGATGAGTGTAGTACCCTGTATTTGTAGCAAAATATAAATTTACATTTGTTTAATTATAATGAAAGTATATATGACAATAAAAATGAGTGTAGGGCTACATCCAAAAGATATATCACAGGTTAGCTTGGAAAGAGACCTACTCAGAGAGGAGAGAAATCAAAATGACAATTTTAAACTTTTTTTTTTTGACAATTTTAAACTTTTTGACTCATATTCCTTGTAACTCCATCTGGTAACATGGAGACAATACATTTCTATTGGAAAATCTGATATTGTCCATGCACTAAAACAATCTTTTTTTTTTCTTAAACTGCTTAAGGAGAATTATGTGTTATATATCACTACATTTCATGTGATCTATTCCATTCACTACTAAGAAATTCATTTTGGGATAACTGATGGATGATACATTTGATTGCATATCATTACCACTGTTTTGTTTTTTTGTTTTTTTTTTTTTCAACGTTTATCTATTTTTGGGACAGAGAGAGACAGAGCATGAACGGGGGAGGGGCAGAGAGAGAGGGAGACACAGAATCGGAAACAGGCTCCAGGCTCTGAGCCATCAGCCCAGAGCCCGACGCGGGGCTCGAACTCACGGACCGTGAGATCGTGACCTGGCTGAAGTCGGACGCTTAACCAACTGCGCCACCCAGGCGCCCCTACCACTGTTTTTAAGAAGAAAAATAAAGCAAGTGTATCTGAAAATCATGTATTGAACGTTTTCAGGAATTAATCTAGATTTTACTTGAGAACACATGGGAAATGGTGTATTTATTGGCTAGTGAAGTGACAAGTTACAGTGTTCATTTGTTTTTACATATTAATATCAAATTAATATTGACATGCATTCTTACAGATTATATGATTTCAATGTGTTGTTTAATTTAGTTAAAACCCATTTAGAAAATATTGTTATCCCCATTTTACATAACAGGAAACTGATCCCGATTCACAGTTTTTGTAAACTGCCTTAAGCTATACCTCTATTAAAATGGCAAAGTCAGAACAGAAGTGTGTGGTTTTAAATCCTATTCTATTTTCATGAAGATTAAATCATCTATGGCCTAGTTTTCACTTTGATAACTTTATATAAAACTAAATTTTGTGAACTTTCTTTATTCCATCAAATTGAAATTATATGTACTTTCTCATTCCAAAAAAAAACCAAAACAGGTTTAAAAGTATATATTCTTCTGGGGCGCCTCAGTGGCTCAGTCAGTTAAGCATCTGACTCTTGATTTCAGCTCAGGTCATGATACCAGGGTCGTGGGATCGAGCCCCGTATCAGGGTCCAAGCTGAGCATGGAGCCTGGTTAAGATTCTGTCTCTCCCTCTCTCTTTGCCCCATCCCTGCTTGTGCATATGCTCTCTCTCTGTCTCTGTCTCTGTCTCTGTCTCTCTTAAAAATGAATAAATGAACTTAAAAAAAAAGAGAAAAGTATATGTTCTCCTGAGTGTGGTGAAGATTTGAAATTGGACCATCAGAGATACAAAAGATAAAGATATACTTAACATCAAGAATGAGGCTTTGATGTATTATAAATGGAACTTATTATAATTTATAAAGTGTCCAATAAATTTGATATCTCTAATAAAAAGTTACATTTTGTGAACTTGATTCTTTACCCAGTTTTAGTTTAGTTATTTTTTCACTTTTTTTCAATTTTTAAAAATATTTTTTTTATTTATTTATTTATTTATTTATTTATTTATTTATTTATTTTTAATTTTTTTTTTCAACGTTTATTTATTTTTGGGACAGAGAGAGACAGAGCATGAACGGGGGAGGGGCAGAGAGAGAGGGAGACACAGAATCGGAAACAGGCTCCAGGCTCTGAGCCATCAGCCCAGAGCCCGACGTGGGGCTCGAACTCATGGACCACGAGATCGTGACCTGGCTGAAGTCGGACGCTTAACCAACTGCGCCACCCAGGCGCCCCTATTTTATTTATTTTTGAGAGAGAGACAGAGAGAGACAGAGTACAAGTAAGGGAGGGGCAGAGAGAGAGGGGGACAGAATCCAAAGCAGGCTGCAGGCTCTGAGCTGTCAGCACAGAGACTGACGCAGGGCTAGAACTCACGAACCGCTAGATCATGACCTGAGCCAAAGTTGGACACTTAACCTACTCAGCCATCCAGGCACCCCTGTCTTTACACTTTAGAAGGGCAATAGCCAGAAAAGATCTGTCTCTCTCTCTCTCTCTCATCTCTATCTCTATCATCTCTATCCCTATCTCTGTCTCTATCTCTATCTCTATCTCTCTCTCTATCTATCTTTATCTCTATATTTTTTTAACTGTGCTAGAACCAAGAGACTGGAACTGGTACACTGGAAATATTTTACCTGACAGGTGTGCTAAATGGAAGTCTCAAGTTTCACACATTTCTGAGGATTGAAGTGAAGAAGTCAGAGTTCATTATTATAGAATCATATCTACTTCCTTCAAAACCCTCCATCTGATTGTGTGCTAAAATTTAATAACTAACTGATCTTTCGCTTCCATGAGATTCTATTGAGATAACAACATTCTACCTCCTGGTCTCTGAAGGATGGTGTTCTGCAAATGTAAAGTTTCCCTTAACCTCCAAAACATAATTGGGTTAATCCAGCCTCCCACAAGTGTGAAATTGAGGTGCTGCTTGCTAAGATTGAATGTAGTATTGTCACATGTCATCTGAGAGCTGCTTGTCTGATCATGTTGCCACTGCACAAAGTAAATCTGACTACAAAGGATAAAAGAATGATTATTCCAATATTCAGATATAGTTCATTGTCAACCCCGAACAAAATAGAAAAAAAAAAAATGTTATTCTATCCATTTTCCTGGGAAGTCATTTATCTGGTACTATGTTAGTAGGAGAGCAAAGATAATGGGAGAAATCTTCCATTATTGTTACCTATGATTTTAAATATAAAGTTTGAATAAAATGGGTTTTGGTTCTTTTTTTTTTCTTTCTAAAGCACCCAATATAGGAAAATGAAATATTGGAAACTTACTTGATAAAGTGTATTTGTGAATCATAAATCTCTGTATAAAATTGAAATTATTAACTACTGCTGCTTCTAATCTTTTGTTTTAAGGATTAAAAATGACTAGAATTTACAATTATTGACAATATATCAAGGGTATGATCTAAAAAATTGCTTTTTCTATGTGCTTGTTAAGAGCCAGATGACCAGCAGCTCTAGGTGTCACATGATAGTTTTAGATCTACTATGTGTGTGGTTTTGAGAGGTCCTCTGGACTCTACAGTTTTCCTAATAAATAAAATGGGGATACTGAACTTAATGATATCTAAATACCCTTCTGATTCCAACAGGCTATGGTCCTGTGACATCTCTACCCTATTGCAAAGAAATGTAAAGGTGTTGACACTGTACTTTTTTTTTTTTCTTGCATTATTTCAATGAAAGTGCAGTGAAAGCAAACTGACAAGTTCAGGCAGCTTTCAGAACATAAAGGAAAAATGCTGACAGCTTTTGAGAACCTCTTTAGTTTCAACTGGAAGTAAGTATAGAACCCGTGCTCTCTGGCCCTGAATGTCATAATATTGCCATATTTAGAGTCACTAAAATGTCTGAAAAGACTGTTGATTAAAAATGTGAATCATTGAACCATATCTTCTGTTATAGGGTGAAGGCTGGTTTGAAAAGTGTGGAATTCAGTATCCCAAAAGAATGATTTGGCTATTAACAAATTAACAGAATTTTAAATTATAATGTGTCTAGTCGTTTGCAGCAACTAACTTCTTACTTTTCTATTTAGCTTTATCTTAAAAATTCCTTTTTATTTGTAATGCTTCATAAAATGCTGAATTTAGAATTCTAAAAGGACTATCAACTAATATTATGGATAATATTATTTACAAATCATTCTATGTGCTATATAAGTCCTTGGAAATGATTTGATAATTACTAAAATGGCTATCATTCATCTTTCAAAATCTGTAATACCTGGAAGTTCTATGTGACCTTTAGAAAACTACATCCACAAAAGTGCTCCTTCTACTCTCCTAATAGTTTCTAGAAGAGATATTACCATACTGAGGCAAAATAGTTTTACTTCCTTAGGCCAAATTCCTGTCACAACAAGAAATAAGCGAATGCAATTAGTCTCAAAAAAGCTCAGCCATACTATCTTAGAGTTTAAAGGAATAACCCTTAGGAATTAGCTCACAGAATTTCTTATCCACTGCTTATAGGCAGACTTCATTTAGTATGGCTGACACTTTCTACAGACTCTGCTGAACTGTCATAGCGCAGTAAAAGTCACTACATTGTTAGAAAGCCCATTCGGTTGCTGTAAACTCCTCCATTAAATACTTCCTGATATTGACCAAATACCTATTTATCTGTAAGTCATTCACACTATTCTGAAGTAAAAGTAAATATATCTGTGCATTCCTCATAATCTACCTGTATCATTTAGGGGTTTTGTGTTTTTCCTGTCTATACAACAACAAAAGCATAACCGGTGGACTTGTCCAACTTGTTTTTCTCACAAAATGAGTAGTTGGGTAGAAGGCTTGGTGTAAATTCACCATCTCAAAGATAATTATACCTAAAGTCTCTGCCTTTAACTTATGTCGGTGAGAGAGAAGCTCCCCTTCAGCACTCGGAACGAGGAGAGTGAGATCCAAGTCCATGAAGTTGGCCTCATCTTTTAAGGTCTTTTCTTAAAGTCTTGCCCCCACATTTTTGCTTATCTTTCATTGGCCTTAACTAAAACGGAGTTTGAGAAAAGAATTTTCATACCTGGGTACACTGCCATATCCAGTGAAATTGAGATTCTGTTAATAAGGGAGTAGGGGAAATCAATGTAGCATCGAACAGTCTCTGCCACCTTAACCTTCTATTTTAGGACAGCCACAAGATCCCAAGTTTCCTGTGTCCCAGGCTAAAAGCAATTTTAGCCACCTTGAACTTCTCTCTGTGATCCTTCATTAAGAGCAGCAGCATCTTAAAGTACCCTCTTAACATGCTATGCAGAACTGGACATGATATTACACTTGGTCATACTGCTAGGGTTGGCAATACTAACTGTCGACCTACGGTTACTTCATTTCTTTCTTTCTTTTTTTTTTTTTTTTTGAATGATGTATTTATTTTTTGAGAGAGAAAAAATGGGGGAGGGCCAGAGAGAGGGGACAGAGGATCCAAAGTGTGCTTGGTGCTGACAGCAGTGAGCCTGATGTGGGGCTCAAACTCACGAACTAAGAGGCCATGACCTGAGCCTAAGACAGATGCTTAACTGACTGAGCACCCAGGTGCCTGGTTACAGCATTTCTATTCAGACAATCCCACATGTAAGAAGTCTCTTATTTATTATTATTTTTATTTATTATTATTATTATTATTATTATTATTATTTGGTGGCAGCTGTTTGGATTAAATTGAATGTGCAATCAACCAAAACCATCTGAAAATCTTCACTTGGAATGAAGCATAGCTAGTATTTCCCTATCCCATTGAATTTTTAATCAACTGTATTGAGATATAATTTATTTATGATATGTGATAAAATGCACCCATTTTACATGGAAAATGTGTTGAGCTTTGGCAAATGTAAACAACCGTTTAACCACCACCATGAACAAGATATAAAACGTTTTCATCATTCCCTAAAGTTCTTTCATGCTCTTTTCTTGTCAATCCTACTACTATTTCTTTCAGGAAAATACTGATCAAAATTCCATTACTGTAGATTTATTTTGTCTGTTTTAGAACTTCATATCAATGGAATCCTATAATTTTGTGAGTCCGGCATTTTAGTGCAACATATTTTTAAAATTAATTTATGTTATTTATATCTGTAATTTGCTTCTGAATGTTGCTGAGTGTGTTCTATCGTTTGCAACATACCAGTCGGCTCATCCATTTTCTTGATGAGTAACATTTTGATTATTTCCAGGTTGAAGCTATTATGAATCAACCTCATATGAAGGTTCATATATAAATCTTCTTGAGAACGTAGGGTTTTGGGGCGCCTGGGTGGCTCAGTCAGTTGAGCAGCCAGCTCTTGATTTCAGTTCAGGTCATGATCTCAGGGTCGTGGATTGAGCCCCACTCAGCGTGGAGTCTGATTGGGAACCTCTCTCTCTCCCTCTCTTTCTGCCCCTCCCTGCTCACACAGTCTCTCTCTCTCTCTCTCTCTCTCTCTCTCTCTCTCTCTCTCTCTCTCAAATAAATAACCATTAAAAAAATAAAGAAAACACAGGTTTTCATTTCTCTTGGCAAATACTTGGTAGTAGAGTTGCTGTGTCATACAGTAAGTCATACAGTACAATACAGTAAGTTTGTAGTGTTTAACTTAGTAAGAAAATGCTAACCAGCTTTCCAAAGTACCATATTACACTCCCACTAGGAATGCATGTGAGTCCCCTTGTTCCACATTCTTAAAATATCTTTATTCTAACATTCTAGCATACGTATACTTGTTTCTCATCATAGCTTAAATTTGCATTTCCCCAATAATCAATGATTTTGAGCATCTTTTTATGTGTTTATTGGCACAATAAGTATAAAGCAATTTGTTTTCCTTGTGGATATTAAGTTGGCCAATAGAATTTGGTGAAGACTTTCTTTTCCTTATATACTCACCTTAAATTGATTTGGTTAAAAATTAATTGATCATATAAGGTTGAGTCTATTAACCAGATTCTGTTTTAGTGATCTGTCTGTCTATTGTTACAGCATTATAACTATATTGATTACACTGGCTTTGTAGTGTAATCACTGGACTTTTTTGTTCTTGTATTGTTTTAATCCTGCTTTAGTATCAGGGTAGTTAGTAGTGGACTGATTCTAAATGCATTCCCTCTAGTCCATTATATGTAAGGTTATTTTTTTCTTAATGTTTATTTATTCTTGCAAGAGAAGGGGACAGAGTGCAAATGGAGGAGGAGCAGAGAGAGAGGGAGACACAGAATCTAAAGCAGGCTCCAGGCTCTGAGCTGTCATCACAGAGACTGACACAGGACTCAAACTCACGAACCGTGAGATCATGACCTGAGCCAAAGTCAGACACTTAAACTACTGAGCCACCCAGGTGCCCCTTTTATGAGTAAGATTTTGATAAAGATTGTAAATTAATTGTTTATTTTAAATGTTTGGTAGAATTCACCAGTAAAAACATATGGTCTTGGGCTCTTCTGTGCTGGGAGATTTTTTGATTCCTAATTCAACTTTCATTCTTGTTACTGGTCTAAGAAAATTTCCTCTTTCTTGGATTCAAGATGCATGATTCAATCTTGGTAACTTTTCTGTTTTTAGGAATTATCTGTTTGTTTCTAAATTATCTGATTTCTTAGTATATAATTGTGGTAATCTGTTATCATCTATTGTGTTGTTTTCTCTGCCATTTCTCATTTTGGTTTTTGAGTCTTTTTTTCTTAGTTAATGTAGTTAAAGTATTACCAATTTTGTTTATTTTTAAGAAAACTGGTTATTACTTTCAAAAATAAAATAAACTTGCCAATTCTATAACATAACCAATTAGAATTTTGAGTAACATTGTGTTAAATGTATAAAATGATTTGAGAAGAATTGAAATATTAACAGTGTTGTGTCTGCCAAGTTATCAACCTGGTAAATCTCTTCATTTATTTACATCTTCTTAATGCTTCTCAGCTATGTGAATTTGAAGCTCTGGTATCATTGTGTATACACATTTAGATTGTTAATGTCTTCTTGATAAGTTGTTCTCTTTATCATTTTAAAATGTCCTTTTTAGAATCCCTATTAATATTTCTTGTCTCAAAACTTATTTTGTCTGATATCACTACAGCCACTCCAGCTTTTCCCATCTCTTTATTTTAACCAAATTGTCTTTATATTAAAAGTATGTCTGGGCCCTGGGTGGCTCAGTCGGTTAAGTGTCTGACTTCAGCTCAGGTCATGATCTCATGGTCCATGAGTTCAAACCCCATGTTGGGCTCTGCACTGACAGCTCAGAACCTGGAGCTACTTCATATTCTGTGTCTTCCTCTCTCTCTCTTTGTCCCTCCCCTTCTCTCTCTCTCTCTCTCTCTCTCTCAAAAATAAACAAACATTAAAAATTTTTTTAAGTATATGTTATAGGGGCGCCTGGGTAGCTCACTCAGTTGGTAGCATCCAACTTCAGCTCAGCTCATGATCTCATGGTTCGTGAGTTCAAGCCCTGTGTCAGGCTCTGTGCTGCCAGCTCAGAGCCAGGAGCCTGCTTTGGATTCCTTTTCCTCTCTCTGCCCCTTCCCTGATCACTCTGTCTTTCTCTCTCTCAAAATAAATAAACATTAAAAAAATTTTAAGTGTATGTTATATAATATGTAGTGGGTGCTTCTTCTTTATCCACTCTTCTATTTACATGCTGTTCCAATTCATATTTAAATATTGATGTTTAATATATATTTACCATATTCCTATTTTCTATTTTATTATTCTTTGTCTCTTTCCCCTCTTTTATATTATTTATTATATTTAGTGTCCATTTTACCTCCTGTATTAGTTTATTAGTTATACATTCTTTTTCTGCCTTTCTTCCCTCCACCATGATTGCTCTCTAGCTTACAATATGCATTTAACTATTTCAGTACGGTTAAGTAAAATTATGCCACCTTCATATATATTGTAAGAATTTTACAATATACTTCTATTTTCCTCTCTCATCGTTTCTGCTATTATATAATATTTACTTGTGCAGTTGCTATAGACCACACAATACATTGTTGTTATTCTTATTTTATACAGAAGAAATTGTGAGGGAAAGTATTTATATATATCCACATATTTATCCGTTCTAGATCTCTTCATTTCTTTTTCTGTACTGTTTCAGTGTGGTAACTTTTTCCTTCGGCCTACATGACTTTTTTTTTTTTTTTTTTTTTTTTTACATTTCTTGTGCCACAAATCTCATAGTGACTCACTCTTTCTTTCTTTCTTTCTTTCTTTCTTTCTTTCTTTCTTTCTTTTTCTTTCTTTCTCTGTCTTTTTCCTTCTTTCTCTTTCTTTCTTTCTTTCTTTCTTTCTTTCTTTCTTTCTTTCTCTTTCTGTCTTTTTCCTTCTCTTTCTTTCTTTCTTTCTTTCTTTCTTTCTTTCTTTCTCTTTTTCCTTTTCTTTCTTTCTTTCTTTCTTTCTTTCTTTCTTTCTTTCTTTCTCTGTCTTTTTCCTTCTTTCTCTTTCTTTCTTTCTTTCTTTCTTTCTTTCTTTCTTTCTTTCTTTCTCTTTCTGTCTTTTTCCTTCTCTTTCTTTCTTTCTTTCTTTCTCTTTTTCCTTTTCTTTCTTTCTTTCTTTCTTTCTTTCTTTCTTTCTTTCTTTCTTTCTTTCTATTTTCTTTCTTCTTCTGAAAATTGTTCTATTTTACAGGAGTGCCTTTTTCCCTCTTAATTGTCTTTTATCACTTTAATGATGTTATTCTACTGACTTATGGCTCACATTGTTTCTGTTGAGTTCATTTTTATGTTTATGTTCCTGTATGTGTAATGTATCTCAACTTCTCAGAGAGTTTTTAGGAGATTTTATTATCATTTGTTTTAAGCAATTTAATTATGATATGCCTAAGTATACTATATTTGTGTTTATCCTACTTCGTGTTCCATAAGCTTTTTTTGGATTTGTGGACTTATTGTTCATTAAACCTGGTCATTTTTCTGCCATTTTTATTCAAATATTTTTCTCCTTTCCCACCTCAAAAATCTGGAACTCTAATTTACTTATATTAAATTGCTTGATATTGTCCCTCAAATCACTGTCTTTCTTCTTTTATTTTAGCCTTTCTTTTTTTACCCTTTTCAGTGTGGATTCTATTACTATGACTTTAAATTTAGTGATCTCTTCTGCAGTTTCTAATCTACTGTTAAACCCTCCCAGTAAATTTTCCATTTTGAATATTGTGGTTTTTGGTTTAAGAGGTTTATTTGATCCCTCCCCCCCATTTCCCTACTCATTATGTCCATATTTTTCTTAAAAATCCTTCAATCTGTTTGTAAGTTTTTAAGTCTTTTACAAGTAATTTTTTTTTCATTTTGGAGCTTATTTCTATTGTCTTATCTTTCTTCTCGTTATGCGCCTTTTCATTCTTCTATCACCATGTGCCTCATCCACTGAACAAGGTGGCAAGTGTAATTTTGAAAACAAGTTCCATGTATTTGGATATTCATTCCCCCCTTTCTCTGCAATTGAAAAACTACAGCAGCAGAGTCCTTTCTCTAGCTTGACATTTTTTAGCACCAGTGTTCAACAAGATATGAATTTACCTTACTGTTTTATCGTTTGGGTCTCATTTTTCACTTTTGTATGAGAAGATATCACGTGACAAAAATGTCTAATTTCTCGCTTGAAACCTCTTTATACAATATCTATACCATTCTTTCTACCTACCAACTGATTAGGCTTATGGAAAAAAAAAACAACATTTAGATCCTTTCATAGTGAGTTAGTTCATCCTGTGCTTTAGAAATCAGTCCTTCTTTCTAGATATTCAGAAATCATATATTTAGTAATATAGCATAGACTTTTATGTAAGGCTTTAAATGTGTTATGAAACTGCTGATTAAATACTGTCTGTATTTATGCAGACTTGACTTAACGACATTTCTTTGCCTATCACATTTTTCATTTTACAGAATATTGCAACTCTTCTTTGGGAAACTGAATATAATGAATTTTAATATTATTAAGTTGTGAAATTTTAAGCAGTGTTGATTTCTAAATCTTTAACATATTTTTTAATGTTGGTATTTCTTATTTATGAGGAGACAGATGTTGAAGAATTAATAGAAGTTACTCTTTACCATATAAGGTATTAGTTGTGAAACTGTTATCTCATTTTTAACATTATGTAAAATGTTTAAAAAACAATAGATTTTATACTGAACAACTTGAAAATGTATTTTATTGCAGAATGGATAAACTTTGCCAGCATTTTATACCTTAGGTCAATTTAGTAAAATGTAATTTAGTATCTATTGTTACAAGCTTCCTATAATTATAAGGGAGAAATAAATTTTTTTCTTATGCATTTTTAAAGTAATTTTGGTGATTAAGTTCTTTTTCCAGGTGGTGATTTAAAACATTAATATGTTTATAGCTGTTTTCTATGCAAAATAATTATTTTAGTTCCATTTGACAATTCACATTTGTTTGGAGAAGGAAAAGCGGGCAGATGCAAGATATATTTCTCCCATGTAAATTAAATTACTAACAAATTGATTTAACATTTTATCTAAAAATATTTTCTGCATCTGAAAATTTCTCAAGTATATGATCTTTATACACAAGACACAAAAAGTCCAATTTTCAATAATTAGTTGAATTAGTATGTTTAAGTGCTCTATTTAATAGCAAATATATTTTAATTTTTTAGTAAGTTTGTTTATTGAATGTCTATAAGAATAACATTCTAGGGTAGTAAGTGATATATAGTATTTCGATTCTCTCTTTTTTTTTTTTAATTTTTTTTTCAACGTTTATTTATTTTTGGGACAGAGAGAGACAGAGCATGAACGGGGGAGGGGCAGAGAGAGAGGGAGACACAGAATCAGAAACAGGCTCCAGGCTCTGAGCCATCAGCCCAGAGCCCGACGCGGGGCTCGAACTCACGGAGCGCGAGATCGTGACCTGGCTGAAGTCGGACGCTTAACCGACTGCGCCACCCAGGCGCCCCTATTTCGATTCTCTTAAATAAGACCTCACAAAAATGTAAATGATCCAGTTTATATGGTTAGAAATGATTATTACTTTTCTTTTGTCATAGAAGGTAATTGACTTGTAAAATTTAGTTTGAATACATTTAAAAGAAGAGTGTAGGGGCGCCTGGGTGGCCCAGTCGGTTAAGCGTCCGACTTCAGCCAGGTCACGATCTCGCCGTCCGGGAGTTCGAGCCCCGCGTCAGGCTCTGGGCTGATGGCTCAGAGCCTGGAGCCTGTTTCCGATTCTGTGTCTCCCTCTCTCTCTGCCCCTCCCCCGTTCATGCTCTGTCTCTCTCTGTCCCAAAAATAAATAAACGTTGAAAAAAAAAATTTTTTTTTTAAAATAAAAGAAGAGTGTAAGTTTCTGTTTGCTCTCTGTCTCATTTGGAGCAACAGATGACTGCAGAAGTGGGGCAGTGAGAGCAGCAGCAGGTATTGGCCACAGCAGTCCAATTGTTGGAATTTTGATGCCACCTGTCAGGGTGATGAGATTGCTCTCTTTTGAAGGCTGATCCTCAGTGCCCTAGTTTTCCTATTAACCCACTTACTACCACACTGCTCACTTGCCCTTCTCTTGGACTAACTGCTGTGTCTTGTCCTATCTTTGCTACAAAATCTTAAACACTTTCAGTGGAGGCTCTTAATTTAGGATATCAGTACCACAGGAGGGAAGCACCTTAGAGAACTGAAGTACTGTTATATTTGTCCTCCTTCCAGGATAAAAGCATGCTGTTTTGATAAGAGCTGAAAATGATTCAAGGAGAGAGTCCTAGATAAAAATAGATAGATAAATGAAGTCAAACGCAAATACATTTTTCCAAATGGTTCATGAAACAATATAACATTATTTCATACATTTTTTTTTTAATTGAAGAGTTTGAAGAGTAAACACATGCCGGGTGGTTAAAACAAAAATCCCCATGCTTGTGAAAAAAAAAGTATAGTAAGAATCTTTCTTTTTTTAATATGATTCTTTGAGAACAAAAGAGGAGTTCTCAAACCTTGTGTACATCAAACTCAGAATATATTAACATTTAGTATAGACCTTTTCTGGGGCGCCTGGGTGGCACAGTCGGTTAAGCGTCCGACTTCAGCCAGGTCACGATCTCGCGGCCGGTGAGTTCGAGCCCCGCATCAGGCTCTGGGCTGATGGCTCGGAGCCTGGAGCCTGTTTCCGATTCTGTGTCTCCCTCTCTCTCTGCCCCTCCCCCGTTCATGCTCTGTCTCTCTCTGTCCCAAAAATAAATAAACGTTGAAAAAAAAATTAAAAAAAAATAGACCTTTTCCACCTGTTCTTCCTTAAATGAAGAAGAGAATGGTAACTCAACAATACAATGCCCCATGTTGGGAGGAAAATATCCTTCTTTGAGCAAAACACTCCATAATTGAGATTGATAGATTTAAAATGATATTTTAAGACCAGAAATCTGAGTTTAATAGAGCCATAATTAATTTATTCTTAGACATCAGTATATAGCTTATTTAATGCAGTTTTTCACAGCAGATTTAAACTTTTATTTTGGGATCAATTCCCCCTGTCTGAAAAACAGAGATTGGCAAACTATTGTCCACTACTGATTTTTGAAAATAACTTTTATTCAAATATGATCATGTACATTTATTTATTAGGGTCTACAGATATATGTATGATATGACAAATGAGATGAGTAATCATTAACAGAGTCTGTATATCCCACCAAAATAATTACTATCTGGCCTTTACAGAAGAAGTTAGTTGACTTCAGCTCTAAATCACAACCATATCCATTGAAACTCAAATTTATTATGGTCTAAAAAGACTGAGTATTGTAAAAGATTTATGTTCAATATTTTTTTTATTTAGAAATTTTATAGACAAGTAGTGTAGTTAATTGAGTAGTATACTTAATTAAGTTTAGTGGAAAATGTATGTTAAAAAAATTCTAAAGTTGAATGGGAACTACTTGAGAATCAGTCATATGTCAGGTTAATTAGGATCTGAAAATTCATTCAGGAAAATGATTATTTTAATTTTTAAAATATCTTATATTCTAAACTCTTTGACCCCTCCTTCTCCCACCATAAACCAATTTATAATAGTTGTAGGACATTATCATTCATCAGAAGAATATGCTAAAATGCATCTTAAAAAATATGTATTTATAAAGTAGGAAGACATTTGGGTCAAGATAGCTCAACTAAATTAATAGAATTGTAGATGGTAGATTTAAAGGGGGCATATAGTTTATTTAATTCCTAATCTTAGTGGGAGATTACAGAAAAACGAACTTACTCAAGTATGCTATATAAGAGATGACTAATTATGAGTACCTTAAAGTTTAACAAAATGGATTTAATGGATTGTGTACATATGTTGGCTTCATTCACTATATTGAGAGGCATCATTATGCCATGATAAATGCTGAAACAATTGTGGTTTTTCATAATGCATTAAATCGGTTAGTAGTATAATTAATTTTAATAGGATATTTATGAGTCCCTAACTACATACAGATTGCTTTAGAACTAAGCAGTGAATGCACCCTCTACATGTTTTGTTATTTCAGAGATGATATAAGTTTAATCATGCAGATAATCCAAGTAGATTTTTATTTTGCCTCTGGGATTTCACTTTCATTTTAGTGGCTTGAATGCTTCTTATCACTATTTGTGAATAGGATTATTTGAATCTAGAATGATGTGCTTTAATATCGTGTAATGAAATAAATTTGGCAAGAGGGTTAACATCTGTGTATTGGTTAAAATTATGAGTCTGATGAACCTTGATGAGTATAAATTCAAAAAGACCAAGTATTCACTTTCCCATAGTATTTTATTTTAAATGTAGCCACTCTTTTATGAACTGTCAGTTCATTTTAAAATAAAACACATATGTTTATTTTTACATTTATTCATGTATTAAAAAATACTTATTGAAAACACACTATGTAATCTATTAGAATCTAATTCCACAAGGCAGAGATCTTCTTTTGGGTACTGTTGTGTCCCTATGGCCTAGCATATGGTAGCTACTGAAAACCATATATTGAATGAATAAATGATTCAAAACACTGGAAATTCAGTAGCAAAACATGAAACAGTCCCAGTACTCAAACTGCTTAGAGATTAAAAGACATTTGTAGCACTGTGTAGAAAATATACAATAGGGGTAAATATAGGGACTATGAGATCACTTAGGAAGAAACTAACCCACATTTTAAAAGAGTGATCTGGGAAAGCTACCTTGCAATCACTGATTTACTTTCTGATTTTATGGATTTCTCTATTCCAGGCATTTCACATAAAATATAAATACATAAATAGAGTAATATAATATGTCATCTTTTGTGACTGGTCTTTCATTTAGTGTATTTTCAAGGTTCATTCATTTACTGGCATGTATCAGTACTTCATTCCTTTTTATGGTCAAATAATTCCCCATTATGTGGATATACTATATTTGGTTTATCCATTCATTAATTGGTAAACAGTTTTTTCCTACTTTTTGGCTGTTGTAAATGATGTTAATATAAACATTTATGTACAAGTTTGTGTGTGTGTGTATACATCCTTTTAATTCCCTTGTATATATAGCCAGGAGTGGAATTTCTAGATTATATTTTGTGTTTACACTTTTTAAAGAACTTCAAACTGTTTTCTAAAATGGCTGCACAATTTTACATCAGCACCAACAATATATGACAATTCTGATTTTTCTACATAAACATTTTTTATTATCTGTCTTTTTTATTATAGCCTTCTAGAACTAATTTTTTAAGTGGAAATGGCTTTCAATTTGTGAACCTTTAAATATCAATAGCTCTGGAATAGGCTATAAGAAGTTGTGGTTAATTATGTAAATATTCTCCTCACCTTGGAGGAAGGCTTCTAAAGAGATAAACTTTTTTTTTTAAGTTTATAGGCTTTTTTAAATTAGAAGAACATACATTTGACAATAGCCTTTCAATATATATAGTTATCCAAAATTCACACCATTGAGTTGAGAAATAAATATTACAAGTAAATCATGTTAGAATTAAAAATTACATCATTAATTTAGTCAAAGGATCATATCAAATTAATATTTCATGTTTTAGATAAAATTTTATGTGCCATTAAATGTTTTATTTTTTACATCTATACATGGATTTATTCCACCAGTAGTCTCCCTAAGTAGATTGACCCCTTTTTAAAGACAGTAGCTCTGTTTTAGATGTTTTTGAGAGAGCATGCCACCGTTTCATGGATGCTGGCAGAAGACAGTCACACAAAGAACTCTATTACTTACTGCAATAACAATAGCCAGCATATCAGCATTTTCTTGTGCCAGTTTCCCAAGTCCCAATTTGTTCAAGGTTATATGAAGAGAGACGTGTGACATCAGCACACACAATACATTGTGTCACCCAAGAGGAATCTCAAGTTTGAGAGCAAGACACTGCTTTTATCTTCCATGGCTGTTTGCTATGCAACATCCTTGAAATGATAGCCCAGACAGAGCAAAAGGAAGCCAGTGCATCTGCTTTTAAGATATATAGAAGTGTGAGAGAGCCATGGAGATTTGACTCTCAAGAGTTGTTTTTGACCATAAAGTGTCTTTCAAAATATCTTGCACCTAGCAAGTTATTGGTGAACATTTTTGACTTTTCTTTTTGCTTTGTTGCAGACGTCAACAGGAAGAATTTGTGAAAGAAATAGTTATAGATTTCTAAGATTAGGGCAAATGCTTTCCTTTTTATGATAATAGCAAATCTGCCATTTCTATAACTTCTCTGTGATCATTGACAAAAGAAAACTAACTTACTCTCATAAAAGTAATGTGCAATAAATGTGCCACTTTCTTGAGTATGAGATTATCAACTAAAATCAATGACATGGAATCAAAGTAATTTTTAATTAATTGCAACAAATTGTACTTACATGAAGCTTCTTTCAACTAAATCCAGCCTGTAATTGTTTTCATCTCTTTTGTATTAGTTTAAAAATACTAAGGATATTTCCCAAAAGTAGTTGAACTGGAGGAGTGAAAAGAAACCATCAACACCCTTGTTCAGACTGCAATAATTCAGTCTGTGTTAACCACCTCCCCATTGATCTATAAATAGCTGATGGGAAACTATAATCCATAGAGTGCTTATTTTCTTTTCTCTTTTACTGAACTCTTGTCAAACCATGTTTTTCCTCTCCCATACTTAGGTAATTGACTTTTTGTAACCTAAATGCCGGAAGCCATAAATATTTCTCCTTCTTTGTTTCATGTGTTTCAGCACATTGCCCTTAATAGTACTGTGCTACCTGTCTTTAGGATTCAATATATCATTCTTCTTTTATTCATAGTAATCTTTGAATATATCTGTTCTTCCAGCTTTGATATATTTTTGTTCAGTGAGTTTCTAGCTGATATTTAACCATCTTATTCACAATAACTAAAATCCATATTTTTATTTTAATTTCCATGTATCTACCAAACAAATATATTTATTATTACTATTATTAAAGATGGAGAAGGAGAAGAAGAAGAAGCAAAGAATGAGAAAGAAAAGAGAAAGGAAGAGAGGAAGGAATTTATCTTGCCTGGTATTTACGAAACCAGTTTTGGCTTCTTTGATCCTTGTATGCTCCTCTAAATGCTTGCATATTACATATTTAAATATTTTTCTAGGATTTTTCTGAAGACAGCTAGTTTCCTCAGAATATATTTTCCTGAATGTGTTGATTTTGTTGTTTTGAAAATTCAAATATTTGGTTTAATTATTCCATTAATATCTACAGCCTCTCCCCTACCCGTGTGTGTATATACATATGTGTATAAATAGACACACATCATAAGAAAATAATCAAGGAAGATTGGCCCAATATTTTATTTATTTACTTATTTTTATTTTATTATTATTATTGTTATTTTATTTACATCCAGATTAGTTAGCTTGTAGTGCAATAATGATTTCAGGAGTAGATTCCAGTGATTCATCCCCTATGTATAACACCCAGTGCTCATTCCGACAAGTGTCTTTTTTAATGCCCCATACCCATTTAGCCCATCCCTCCACCTACAGCCCCTCCAACAACCCTCAGTTTGTTCTGTGTATTTAAGAGTCTCTTATATTTTGTCCCCCTCCCTGTTTTTATGTTATTTTTGCTTCCCTTCCCTTATATTCATCTGTTTTGTACCTTAAATTCCACATATGAGTGAAGTCATATGATATTTTTCTTTTTCTGACTGACTTATTTTGTTTAGCATAATACCTTCTAGTTCCATCCACATTGTTACAAATGACACGATTCCATTCTTTTTGATTGCCAAGTAATACTCCATCATATGTATATAGCACATCTTCTTCATCCATTCATCTGTTGATGGACATTTGGGCTCTTTCTGTACTTTGGCTATTGTCAATAGCACTGCTATAAACACCCAATATATTTTTTTAAAATGGTCTCCTCTGGTGTGGGCAGTGGTATTCTTTTCCATTTAACATTACTTATATACTTATATACACTTTACATTAAAAATTCTGATTCATGTTTGTACCATTTTTTATATACTGGAAAAAAGGACTCTGAATTCAATAAATGTTATTCTTTAATTCCTTACCAATTTGAGATCACTACTAACCACTTCTGTTCTGCTTTCTATATAATTCTTAATTTACTGTTAAATCTCTAAGATTTCATTCTGCTTTAGAAATCTGTTAAAGCCTTTTGATTTTAGCTTCATACAAACATATTCTTCCTACTGTTTTGTAGGAAACATTTTTTCTCTTCCCTAGAGCCAGTGTTTGATATCCCAGAGTATGATCCTGATAAACTAAACCTGCTCTTTGACCTGACCTCTAAAGCCAGATTGCCCTTCTCCTATCCTCCTGTTTTCCAAAGGGTTAACTTCCTTTCCAGCCTAAGACTTAATACATTACAGAATTGCATTCCCAAAGTAAAACAGAAAAATATTATTCACAGTTATCTTATTTACACAAATGTAAGAGATGATAATTCATTCATTTGCTATTGTGACCCCTCACTCTGGATATTAGCAATGACCTCTTCATCACAAAACAAAATAGATTAATTCAAGCAAGGAAAAAAAGTCTCCACTTGAGTTATCTAGGTGAAGGTTTGAAGGTTTGAACTTTGCTCATATCAATGAGGTAATATTTCAATTTTCCACCTGACTTACAAAGCCAGAAAAAAAAGAAGAGAAAGAAGAATTGTAGATGCAGTGTGTGTAGTGTCTATTCCTTCTTATATTTAAATATTTAAATATTTATTGACTCTGCCAAGTGTGGTCTTTACCTGTAATTAGATTTTTTTAATAAAATTACACTGAAACAAATCCAACCCAATATTATCTTGATTTTAATGTAAAAATACCTTATATAGCCTGATAAAATTTCAACTGACACACTATCTTTAATCTCAGTAATTTATATTTGTATAGTTTCTGTGCCATGCTTAAAATGTTGCTTACTCTAATTAGCTTATGGTCAACAGTATCTTTAATTAGAAATATTGGTAATCTGTCCCCTGTAGCATTTCATTTAGTGTGTTTATGGTTCCAGGATGATTATCCTAATGAACAGGGTGATAAAAAGTACCGTTAAGCAGAAATGAAATAGAATACCCATCAGGGCAAAAAGGTTTAAAAATTTTTTTATCATTGTTGTTTTCCTTAGGAGAATGATCTGTGCTTAGAATCCATTATTAAAACTATTGATAATTTGAGGAATGTATCTTTGAAATTTTATCAATGGCAAATATCCGATATTGTGATTTAGTTCTGTAAGTAAAGGTAGAGTCTAGGATAAAGGACACAGAGTTGTCCTAAAAACAGTATATCCAGTGAAAAACATTTCAAACAGCACCAATAATATTGCTGATACTAATATTGGTTTGAGTAACTTAGAAAGGTTATATGAAAAAAGTCACTGGCAGTCTTGTGTGTCTATAATTATTATGAAATTGGTGATTAGAGATGGGGTTAGAAATCAGTCTTAGGTTCATTCGTGGCACTCTTGCCAATTGCATATGTTAAAATGAATGGTATTTATTTGCAATCTTTAAATTTTATTTAATGATGGTGGCATTTTCCTTAGGCTTCTTTGTTTACTAAAATAGTTGTAAGTGTTTCTTTTATAATTAATGCAACATAGATTTTTGCACTCTTGGCATTGACAAATGTATATCTACTGAAAATTTAAGACTAGAGTGCAAAACCTGGCAATGTGTATGACTAATTCTTATATAGCACCAGAAAACATATTCAAACTTAGGTAGGAGATATATTTCAGATATATTTCAGATATATATGTTTTTAGATGTAAAGTCATGTATATTGGAAAAATACATGTGAAGGAAGGTCGCTAGCTATTAGGTGGTGCCTCTAATATCAGGTAGATCAGTGGGATGCTTGTGGAAATTAAAATTGCCAGATTCTCAGTCCTCAATTCCTAGTGTCTTCATAATACTCTCCTTGATCAATTCAGATGTTGCATCAATTTTTTTTCACCATGGTTTCCTTTCAAATTTGGTTAAAGCTTTGCAAAATCCCTCCAGGAAAGTGTACATAGACATAGATAAGTTCAGAAGGATGGTGGATATTGTGGAGCCACTTATAGATCCCTTAGGGATTTTAGGGACACAAAGTTAAACAAGGCATAATTCTAAAATTAAATGTCACTCAGACATTCAACAAGGCTAGGTATTCTCAAATGTAAAATGGTAGTAATAATGTCTTTGTAAAGTTGTGAGTATTCTACAGGGTAAATCATGTAAAGTGTTTGCAATATATATCCACACATAGTAAGCAAACAGTACAGTGTAGATATTTGGAAATAAAATTTGATAGAATAATATCATTAGTGTCTTGGTTTAAAAGTTTTCTTGGGGTGCCTGGGTGACTTAGTTAAGAGTCCGACTTCGGCTCAGGTCATGATCTCATGGCTCGTAGGTTTGAGCCCTGCATCAGGCTCTCTGCTGACCGTTCAGAGCCTGGAGCCTACTTCAGATTCTGTCTTCCTTTCTCTCTGCCCCTTCCCAGTTCATGCTTTCTCTCTCTCTCTCTCTCTCTCTCTCTCTCTCTCTCTCTCTCTCAAAAATGAAAAAAAATATATTTTAAAAAATATAAAAATTCTTTTCCTTTACCTTAAGATAACTAAATTTGAAGAAGTTCCACATATTCAAAAGTGAAATAATCCTGGAATATATAATGATACTAAATTATAAGTCTGTTGGGACTATAGAAGTTGCTAGAGAACCAATTCATCAGTCTGCAAAAGAAGAAATATTTAACCATTTAACCTGACTTTCCTATAAAACCATACCACAGGGAAATTTTCTCTTTATAAAATTATTCTAGCTAATACATGAAGAAGGAATGATAGAATTAAAAAAAATCATCATTTTGTAACACCCCCCATTGAAATACTGAATATAGGCAATAAGCCTAGATTTCTTTAATAAGAAAGACAGAGAAATGGAGAGAGAGAGAGAGAAAGAAAAGCAGGTATTATGTGCCTCAATGGAAGTATACAATATACCTATGAAGTGTTCTTGTGAAAAATCTGAATCTACTTAGATTAGGACCCTAGATTGAACTATCAGTTTATAAGGGGACAAAAAAGGTTGGGTGAGTACTTAAATTATACAGGATGGAAGAAGCAACATATATATTGTTAAAAACTCCACAAAACAAATGTCCAGATTCTTTAAAAAAATCACAAGGAAGAAATAGAGGGAGGGGGACTTCTAGGATAAAAGAGAAAAATAATCTATCAACCTAATCCAATGTGTGGACCTACCTGGTTTCCATAATTCTGATTCAATCAAATTAACAGGTACACCAAAAGAAAATAATATTAAGGGATTATCCTACATTTTTTCACAGTGGAATAATAGTATTGCATGTATATTTAGAAAAAGTCCATCTTTTTTAAAGATACATAGTAAGATATTTACAGCTGAAGTAAAATATATCTGGAATTTGCTTCAAAATAATCCAGTTAAGTGGAGCGTAGATAAAAAAAAAAAAAAAACCAGAATGGCCCCAAATCGGTGAGTTTCTGAAGCTGGGTGATGGATACCTGACATTTTGTCATTCTGGTCTTTGTGTTTATACATTGAAAATTTTCATAATAAAAAATTTATACAAATTAAATAACACTAAATTTTCCCATTTTAGGGTTAGTGAAGTTTCATATGGCATATTGAAGCTATGTGTTTATATCCATTAAGGTATAATTTATGTGCAAGGTATGATCTAGATATGGAATTGTTTTACTCTGTGAATCATACTGAAGCTGGTTTAGTGATTGTATTTTATTTTATTCATAATATTACATTAACCTGATTTATGGAGGAATTCTTTGTGTACTTTTTTCCCATTTACTAATCTATAAATAACCATAAGTATCTCTCCACTTAAAGAAATTATATGGTGAATAAGTTTGCACAGTGATCACCTATATATTTGCTTATAGATACATATTATCTTATACCTCATTTTGGCTGAAATCAGAGGTGAATATAGTATATAAATGTGTATGATTATATATTCCTGCAAAAGAGAAAAACTAAGAGTAAGATAGGATACAAATAATATAGAATCTCAAAATGAGTTCTATTATTGAAGGCTCCCTTTACATTCCAAGGTAGATTAGACAAGAATCAAATTCACCAGCAAAATTGAGGTAATTTGAGTGATGTTTATGACAATGAGAAGTTATATATTTTTTCCCTTTTGCATTTTCTTTACCTTATGTTTTGAATAGAAATTGGTTCTTTGGGCCTTGATTTATACAAATGTGATCTATTTATACATATCAATGTTCTCTCTTAATATGCTTTTAAGTAAAATGAAATAGGGGCTTGGAGCTTGAAAGATTAATCAGGTTAACAAATGATCATTTAATGACCACATTCCACGTGTCCTCCTGATTGTGAATAGATGTGACTTGATGAGGGGTCCCCAGCTTGACACAGGTCTCTGTCCTTGACCATGGTCTGTTCAACATGAATTAGATGAGGCTTGAGAGTAGAAACTCATTGTGTTGTTTTATTTTGTTTTGTTTTGTTTTTCTTTTACACAAAGAGAGAAGGGAACAATGTATTCCCTGCTCCCATACTTATTTCTAATTTCCTCTGGAAAATAAATTTGATAGTAACAGTGAAGTTTCATTGTACAAACAAATTAGGAGGGATTGTGATGTAGCAGTGAGGATATGGATAATTCCTATGTAATCTGCAGTGCATGCATGTACAAATTTATTTTGGTACAAAATGTAAGGCCAAAGTATACACCATACTCATGCTTATGTTAACTGAAGAACCAAAGGAACTGAAAAGTAATTTATAACGGTGAGGTTAAATTATTCAAGGACACAAAACAAAGCAATTTCTCAAATTATGGTTAGTCTTCAAACTTTCCAATATAGCATTTCAAGATGACTCCTCAAATAAATACAAAATCAATGCCATCAGTAAAATCTAAGAGAATTTAGGACAGCAACAAAGACCTTTTTCCAACTCAGATTTAAAACAGGAAATTACCACTAGAATAAATAAGAGAGTACAAAGGGGAATATTTACCATTATAGTAAAAAGAAAAATTCACTTAGTCGATCATAGGTAGAGGATTCCTTCACTAGAGACAAGCTCTCAGAGCATAAAAACAGTCACAGAGCACTTAGGAGAGAAAACAGATTCAATATTACTCAGCTATTACCAAAATAAATCGGTAAAGGGTAAGAATAATCTGATTAGTTATAAAGACTTTGAGACAAGAAGCAGCCATCCAAGTGACAATGGGATTATGTGGAGGAAGGACAATATGAACCACAGAGTAAAATTCTGACAGATCCGGAATTATTACTTTAGTCATAGTGGTAAAATTTATTACCAATTGGGTGTTGAGAAAGAACTGGAGAGTATTAATTAGTAGAATCCACTGCATGTTTTTACAGTTTATTACATATAAGTAAGTATAGTAAAAGACTTCAAGGTAGAGGTATCTGGAGAAGTCACAATTCCAGACCCACAGAAACTGTGAGAAAATAAATGTTTATTGTTTAGGCTAACCAACAACAGATAATACTAAGGCAATGCCTTTCTTTGAAACGTCTCTTTATTCCCCATAAAATTTAATGCAGGACCTTGTCCATGACAACCAAGTAATCCCACATTTACTACAGTACCTGGATCATACTAGACTCTCAATAAATATTTGTCAGATCAAATCTGTGAATAAAAACAATCAAAATCTACTGTATGCTAACATTGTACCAAGCATCTTCATGTGTTTCATCTTCAAGTGTAAATACAAGGTATTTACCCTTGTAATCATCACAATAACCCTGTAAGGTAGGTTCAGTCATCATCCCCATTTTACAAAAGAGGAAACTGAGGTCTGGAGAGGTTAAGAAACTTGCCCAACATGACTCACTTTCTTAGTGGCAGAGTTTGTAATTTGACCTAGGTAGTCTGACTCCAGAATACAGTGCTTTTAGCCATCACACCTTGCTGTTTTTATATCAGTTGATGAATACTTGCTCAATGAAAGAATGAATTGCCTTATTTTATGTGACACTTAGACTGGTGTATTTAACACTAAAATGTTAGTGTCCTTTATTTCCCCTTGATATATATAGCAAACAATACTTAGGAACACTAAATCTGGGAACTCCAAACTACTTTTGTGACCAGGGATTTTCAATATATGTATATTTAATTATGTAAATAAATGCATAACAATATTATATACTATTAAATTAATATTTAATTCATATATCAGTGCTACTATACTACTGTATTATGTAAAAATAAGCCCTAATTATCGATCTGTCCATCTATTTATGTATCTCTATAACCAGATACAATTTTTTTTTCTACCTAGAATTCAGTAGATCATCTTGTATAGCCACTGACTTGCATTCACCCTTGAAGACTACTTAACAAAATGTAGTAACATTTATTTAAAGTGCTAACGTAGAGAATTTTATATTCTCACTTCTTCTGCCTTCATACACAAAGAATCAGAGATAGATTAAGTAATTTAAATAAAGAAAAGTATTCTAAATTTAGAAGACAAGTCTTGTATTCTTGTGAAACAAGATTTCCGGAATATGAATCTCTAGACCCTCCTCCCTTTCCTGCCTTCTCTCTCCAAAGAGCATGTACATCTTTTCAAATAAAATATGAATTATTTGATGTAATTCTTAAAAGCATGAAATTCAAATTTATTTCCCTAATAATTTTCTCAATTCTACTTGTCTAACATTGATCCCCCTCCCTTTCCCCTTGTAATACACAATAATCCAGTAGGGTTTCCTATTGTTTCTTTCCTAAAACTGTGCCTGCACCATAGATCATGCCAAGAAGAGCAGGCACAACTTTGGAATAAAAACCAATAACATGCTATGAAAAAAGAGACAAGACAGCTTAGAAGATTGATTCTAAATTATAGAGCTGCTTACTGATCTGCAACCACCCAAATTATTTTGGCTTGACAGCTGGTTAGCGAACACAGGACAAACCACAGGTTTGCCTTCATGACCTAAATGAGGGCAATTTGTACAGTCTGTGGTGTAGTTACCACAGAAAGGACTTCAAATGAAAGTCTTTCAAACTAAAGCAATGAAGTAGTTCCATTTCCAGGTTTCTCCATCTTTAAAATGGGAATAAGGACATCTGAAATCTTAGATTTGTTCCAATGATAAGGTCAAATAAATTAGCATATTTAGAAGCTTTATTAATGGTTAGTATACAAATGCATTGTATTAATTATTATGATTATTATTGGAGTAGTACTGTTTAAAATTTTCCTGCTATAATTCTGCCTCTTTAATTTTTTAATAAATATAATTTTCGATTCACAAGACGTTTGCAAGAAAGTCACAAAAATGCACATCATTTACTTAGAGTTACCAGTTGTTAATTTGTCCCATTTATTTAACCACTTCATGCTCACTTTGTGTACTCTCTCAGGCACACGTTCTCTCTGAATTATTTGAGCATTGATGGTCTCGATAATCTTTCAGTAGTTGCAGACATCAGCATTTCATCCTACATATTTCGGTGAGTAGGAACAATGACATCATTATAGTGAAATAGTCAAGATCAGAAATTTAATAGTGATATAATACTCTTGTATGACCCACTGACAATTACCCAAATTTTAACAGTTGTCCTAAAAATGTGTTTTATAACTACCTCTCCATTCCAGCACTTTTTTTAAAGAGAGAGAATGAGAGAGAGACAGAAAGACAGAGGCAAGGGAATCTGAAGTAGGCTCCCTCCCCATTGAGCACTGAGTGGAGCTCTATCCCATGTATCCCATTACCCTGGCTGGGATCATGACCTGAACCAAAATCAAGAATTGAAGCTCAGGGGCGCCTGGGTGGTGCAGTCGGTTAAGCGTCCGACTTCAGCCAGGTCACGATCTCGAGGTCCGTGAGTTCGAGCCCCGCGTCGGGCTCTGGGCTGATGGCTCAGAGCCTGGAGCCTGTTTCCGATTCTGTGTCTCCCTCTCTCTCTGCCCCTTCCCCGTTCATGCTCTGTCTCTCTCTGTCCCAAAAATAAATAAAAAAGTTGAAAAAAAAATTAAAAAAAAAAAAAAGAATTGAAGCTCAACTGACTGAGTCACACAGGTGCCCCACGATCTTGACATATTTTATGAGTACAAGTTGGGCACCTGAGGGGTTCAGGGGGCTGAACATCCAACTTCAGCTCAGGTTGACCTCATGGTCTGTGGGTTTGAGCTCTGCATTAGGCTCACTGCTGTCAGCACAGAGCCTGCTTCTGGTCCTGTCCCCCCTCTCTGCCCCTCCCTCACTCATTCTCTCTCTCTCTCTCTCTCTCTCTCTCTCTCTCTCTCTCTCCCTCCCTCAAAAATAAACAAAACATTTTTTTAATAAGAGTACAAACTGATTCTTCTATAGATTATCCCTCGATTGGTCCATCTGTACTGTGTCTTAATTTTTATATCTGCAGGGAAATTTATTAGAATAGAATTCTAAAGCTATTTTTGAAGATATTCAAGATGTGATAATCAATATGCTCTTGCTATTCCTGAAGAAAAATAAAAGTAATGTGTAATCTCTTGGATTTTCTAACATATCCTTTACACTTTCTTTTTGAAAGCTTTTATGATTTTTACAAAAGCAAAAAACAAAACAAACCCCTCCCACACACACATAAAAACAAACAAAACAAGGAGCTATGATCCCGTTTGAGATCCATTGTATTTTACACAATATATTAAGAAACAACCTAGATTTGTGCACGAGTCTGTAGATTGGCAGTTGTGTTGTCTTATGGTTTCTACAGTTTTGAGACCTAGATCGTACTGTACTTAATATTTTTCATCAAGCTCTAAAGAGATGTTCATTCCCTCAAAATACCTTACTGTAGGTAAGTGCAGCCAGATTTCTCAGTAGCTATCCTTTGGCAACTGAAATACAGTAATGGAAGAGAGGTTAATTACATTCAGGATGTATTTATTCCTTTAGGGATTCCCAGATCCAAATGATAGCCCCTGGTCTCTAGGACACTGTTCCATTGTTGTTAGTTAAAAATTCAAGATGACCACATGCCTAGGCTGTAAATTCAGAAAAGATTAAGGAAGAACTCCAGATGCCACTTTCATTTAATCTTATTAAATATAAATTACTGATTTCTGCATAATCTTTGGTTACACAAAATAACAGCCACAGCTAAACCCATTTCTAAAAAAGGCCACTGTTTCCACATAGTGTAAGTTGCTGCAGTAATAACACCTGCCAGTCTCATACTAAACTTCTCTGTCTTATACTATATTTTATGGACAATGAAATGGCATCCTTGACCTTTAACTTCTAAGAAATATATGAACTGTTTCGGTTGTTGTAATTTCCTCTTACTTTGCATATTACCAGGCATTGGAAGAAAGCATGCCTGGCTTTACTTTTCACCTACCAAATAGCTAAAATCAATATTGCTCTATTCAGTAAACAATTCACTGTGCAAAGATAGGTAAATTTTGTTTGCTGATGAATAGCAATGGAATCTTGCAGTTAAATCATAAAGCAAAACCCATATATGTGACAAATATCTTTTCTTTCATGACCACCTTCCTAAGTAATCATATATAATATGAAAGATGAATATTTCTTAGAAAGATGAATATGTCTCATGACCTTATGCATATGGGATAAAACACCATGATGCTGTAAATTATGATCTTCATATAGCACAGTTTATTTTCAGTAAAGTTTTGGAAAATACTCCCAAGGCTAGGCTACTGTTGGATGCAGATTTGATCTATCAGTTAATCCAAAGTCATCTCTCTTTGGTCATTTATTCAGTCAACAAACTCTTATCTATTAGCTGTACTGCACAAGACATGACCCAAGGCACTGGAAAAATAAAGATGGATTAAGACATATTACTGCCTTCAGAGGCGTGACAGTTTAATTACGGAAGGTGTCATATCAGCAGACCATCAGAACACACTGTGATAAATGCACAGATTCCCTGATGGGGGAAGAAATAATAGCAAGTTTCATCCTTTTCCCCTCCCTGGTCTAAGTCAGAAAGCCTTCCTCTGTACTTCTATGTAAATATGTGTTTATTTCTGTCATGATGTTTACCACACTAAAGTTTGAACCCTTGGTAGCTGAGTGGCTTTGACCAAGAGGGACCACTAAATCAGTTTTCTCTTCTTTTATGTGGGGATAATTTATCTACTCATTATTGGCTGAAAAATAATCTGTGCTACTTACTGTTTTAGGTACATATTATATTTTTAATATTACATTACTCAAATTGTTACTAAAAGGCATAATGTGGAGACTAAACAAAATAAATCCTATAAAGCATTTAGCTCAGTATCTAACACATATAAACTCTTAGTAAATGTTGGCAATATAATTATTATTGCATAATTTTGGTGACAACTATATCTTTTAGTGGTCTTCCATCTTCTGACAAACGTATTCTAAATATGTTTTTCAAATTTATGTACCTTTTTTCTATTATTTAAAAAAAATTTTTAAACATTTATTCATTTTTGAGAGACTGAGAATGAACATGAGCAGGAGAGGAGCAGAAAGAAGAGACAGAATCCCAAGCAGGCTCCAGGCCCTGAGCTGTCAGCACAGAGCCCTACACGGGACTCCAACCCACGAACCATGAGATCATGACCTGAGCCGAAGTCAGTTGCTTAACGGACTGAGCCACCCAGGTGCCCCTTGTTTTCTGTTCTTTATCATAAAAACCTTAAGACCTTGAGGAAGCTCACATAAACAAAGAGGTCTATAATTTCCAGAGTATAATCACATTTAGCGACTGAATTTCTGACTACTCCATTTTAGGACTAGGGTCTAGCCCATTATCTACCTACCTAATCTCTGGTAGGAGATTAATACATATTTTTCAAAGTCTTGATTTTATGAATTTCAGTCAGTTATGACTTTAGTCTCAAGGTCAGTGTCTTCAACTTAAAGGCTATTATCCAGTCATTGAACAAATGTGTTTTTTTTTTTAATTTTGATATATAATTTTCTGTCACTGGAAGTGTCTCCTGAGAAGGAAGGAAAGCCACTAAATTCTGTGCCTCCCCAAAATTCAGTGAATGGAGTTCGCTTTTAACCCCCTGATAAAAATTAGGGAAAAGTGTCATTTTGAAGTTCACTCTTTTGGTCCCCAGGCAATAAAAATAACAACACCTGAAATAAATCTTTTTTATGAATTTTTTTATGTTAAAAGTATTGGGTTGAAACAGTTGCTTTCTATACACCAAATTATACCTCATCATATAATTTGCAGGACTTCAATTTAAGAGACATTTCAGTGTCTAATTTCTTACTCTCTTAATGGATAAAGATGTGTTGCAGTCTTTGCTACAAAATGCCAAGATTCTGGGACCCCTGGGTGGCTCAGTCAGTTAAACATCCGACTCTTAATTTTGGCCCAGGTCATGATCTAAGGGTCGTGGGATAGATCCCCACGTCAGGCTTTGTGCTGAGCACGGAGCCTGCTTGGGATTCTCTCTTTCCCTCTCTCTCTCTTTCTCTGCACCTCCCCTGCTCACGTGCATGTGCAAGTGCGCACACACTCTCTCTCCTCTCTCAAAATAAACATTAAATATGCATATATATATGTATATATATATATATATATATATACATATATATATATACACACACACACACACAAAATGCCAAGATTTTAATATGACCAATATTTGATGAGTAATCTTCAGTGTATTAAAAAATATACACATACCCACAAAAACAGGTAAATTCTGTGTCTTCTATTTGTTATTGAGAGATACATGACTAACTTTTTATTAGTTTCTTTTCTTCTGGATAATATTTCTTCAGGATCAATTTGCACTGAGACCTATAGTTATTAGACCAGGTAGATTGAAGCAAGCATGACCAAATAGATTTTTTTTTTCTTTCACTAAATCTCAAGGCAACTGTTGCCATGCAATAGAGGAGGCTGAAGTCCAGGCCTATGATTATATTTATTAACTACATTTGAGACAGTCTTACCTTTAATTTGTTTTTAATGTTTACTTACTTTTGAGAGAGAGAAAGAAAGAGAGAGAGAGAGAGACAGAGTGTGAGCTGGGGAGTGGTGGAGAGAGAGGCAGACACAGAATCTGAAGCAGGCTCCAGGCTCTGAGCTGTCAGTACAGAGGCCTGAGGCAGCACTCAAACTCACAGACTGCAAGACCTTGACCTGAGCCCAAGTTCGATGCTTAACTGATTGAGCCACCCAGGTGCCCCTAGACAGTCTTAACTTTAAATTGTGTGTGTGTATAAATATAAATATAAATATAAATAAATATAAATGTATAAATATATGTATTTATTATAAAGCCTTGCCACCCAATGGCATTTTCATATTATTGTATCATTAATATAGTGATCACCACTTCATGGAGAAATTAGTTGAGCATTTTTATTATATTAGAGCCAAAACTGATTTGCAGTTCTTGCCTTCCTTACCTCTATGAGCTACAAAGTGTTGGTATGAGTGTGTTTATGTGCATATCAAGAAGGATAAGAAATCATAGAGACCTATGATGAGACTGAGGGGCTATGATGGTCATGAGGTTTTACTTAGACGTGGAGATACCATAGTGGGCCTTTCAAAATTCAGAGAAAGTTCCCAACTGCATGAATTATCTATATTTTGAATTATTCTTCCAAACCTATTGGCCCAAACAAGTTGTAAATATGTAAGGAAAATAAGTCTACTTTTGAATCCTTAGAATAAGCACCAAGATATAAGTTTGAGACACAAAGAGAAAGATTCTAGTCAAGTGACTATTTTGTATTATTTATTTTTTTAAGTTTATTTATTTATTTCATTAGAGAGAGAGCAAGGGAGGGGCAGAAGAGAGGGAGAGAGAGAATCCCAAGCATGCTCTGTGTTGAGCATAATCTCTGTGCTGAGCTACCCAGGCACCCCATATTTATTCTTCATCAAGACAGTGCTAAGCTATATTTATTGATCATCCTAATTTCAATCCTCAGCTGGTGAGAAGCTTCTATACTTATTTCTCTCCTGCCACTTCTAAACTAAATTCTGTCTTTTGGAGAGGTAAGTGTAGGGGATGTAGGGCACAGCTATAGCAGAGGGATTTGTCTGAAACCTACAGTCAATCTTGAAGGCCACAATGGGGTCACAGCTTCTTGGGATGCATGTGTATTCCTGATCCTCTTGATTTCTGCTAGGGACATAAGTGCTGAACAGTAGTAATATCCAATCATAATTTTGTCACCTACTTGAAAGCAGGTTCAGTAGACAGGGCAGGTCCTTTCTTATTCTCTAACAGTGACATCAAATGTTAAGCAAGTATCATTCCTGGTTATAGACATCTTCATGAGAATTCTTTGGGCATCACATGTTCCTTTGTTGTAATATGTGCACTTCAATTTTCCGGGCAAAGTGCAGACATACTTCGTGTGACTTATGTTAAGTATAAAGGGTAGCAATCACCATTTACTGTTTATAGTCTCACAACCCGTGAGAAAGGGGGAATGCATTGATTGTATGTTGAAAGTTAGAGGGCTTTCGTTCTTTATGGGGGGATTTGACTAGAGGGTTTCTGAAACCCTCAGGTTGTGATCCCTGCTATGTTAATAACAACAAGCTAACTATGTAGCCACAGACAAGTCAGCTTACCTCTTGGTCTTGTTTCTTAGTCACAGAAATGTTAAAGTGTTGAACTGGATGTTCTTGAAGGTATCCTTCTGCAAAACAAACAAAACAAAAATGATTTCGTGTCTTGTTAAATATTTTAGTCAGAAAGTTTGTTCAGTTGGATTGAAGGCAATATTTAACCAGTGAAGCTTGTTTAAGCAGTGACAGAGTCAGAGCTAAGGACCACTTCTCTGCAACAGAAGCCTGTGTAAGTTAGACTTCCTGGAGACTGAGCAAGAGAAATACTGATTAATTAGAGACAAAAAAGGGAATAAAAAGACAGCGCTGGACCTGACCCTCATAAGTACAGTGAAGATGTCTCGGCTACTTTCATTCTTAATTTTTGATGCTTTTGCTAACCTTTATTGTTTCTATCCATTCCATGCACTCACTGCCCCTGTCTTCTGCAGTCCTCAAATTTCCCTTCTTAGAGGATAGCGCTGAATAGTTCGCTTGTATTGTTTTTAAACTCTACCACCTGCTTCAAGACTAACTCACTTTTAAAGAGACTACTAAGAAAATTACAAGCAAGGCCTTTAGAGAAAGTTTTCTTAGGATGCATTTTCTTTTTTTTTTCTTTTTTTTTTTTTTTAATTTTTTTTTTCAATTTTTATTTATTTTTGGGACAGAGAGAGACAGAGCATGAACGGGGGAGGGGCAGAGAGAGAGGGAGACACAGAATCAGAAACAGGCTCCAGGCTCTGAGCCATCAGCCCAGAGCCCGACACGGGGCTCGAACTCACGGAGCGCGAGATCGTGACCTGGCTGAAGTCGGACGCTTAACCGACTGCGCCACCCAGGCGCCCCTTAGGATGCATTTTCAATAAAAGAACTGGTGGGTTGAAGTATGTGACCCTTAAAGGTATTGATACTATTATTGGGGCACCTAGGTGGCTCAGTCAGTTAAGTGTCTGACTCTTGATTTCGGGTTAGGTCATGAACTCACAGTTCATGAGATTGAGCCCTGCACTGGGCTCTGTGCTGATAATGCAGAGCCTGCTTGGGATTCTCTCTCTTGCCTTCTCTCTCTGCCCCTCCCCCACTCATGCTTTTTCTCTCTCTGAAAATAAATAAATAAACTTAAAAAAAGGGATTGATACTATTGTTAAATTAGCTTCCATGAAGTTTATACTCCTGTGGCAGAATGCCTACTTCTCTAGAATCCTACACCATTTTAAACATCTCTGAAGGTGTTTCATTTTGATATGCATTTCTTTGATGACTAGCAAGTTGGATTAAGTTTATTAGCTATTTATATTTCTTCTTCTATAAATAGACTGTTCATATCTTTGCCCATTTTCCAGTTGGTGTGTCCATCTTTTGTATTGTTGATCCGGCTCTTAGAGGAATGTCCCAACAAACAATTCAATGTTAAAACTGATACATGTCTAAAGTGAAGATATTCTATGCTGTCAATTCATATGTTCCAGATACCAAGCATGTTGGGAGCAAAGTTATTTTTATGTTGAAAGATAAAGGGACTAATTTTTCATATTTTTTTAACAAATACAGCATCATTCCTGTCTCCACATGAAAAAGGACTGGATTGAGCACTAAATAAATACTTGAAAGGATACATATATGAACTTGGAAAAGAGAAAAAAATCTGGTTAATCTGCATAATTCCCACAATATTCTTGGGCTATCATGGATACTTTGATATGTTTTTCCTACATCCCAGAGATGAGTGATTTTCAAGGTATTACTGTCAGTCTTTCTAGGATGAAGAGTTTATCAATATTGGCCTAGTGATCTCTCTTGTGTGGTAGTAACTTCTGTGCAGAGCTCATAGGTAAGGTGCAAGCATCCAGCTTCCTCTAGGATGGGGGTCTCTGCTCATCTATCTTCTCTTCTGAAGTGCTTCTTAATCTCTATTTAAAAGTAAAAGATAAATGGGAATAAAATAAGCTAGAGATTATTTGATCAATAAGAAGAGATAAAACAATAAAACCAGGAAACTACATTGAAAGCATGGAACTGGACAAAATGACAACAAAAGATTAAGTAGGATTGTCATCTAAATTATTTATAACCAAACAATACAACAAATCTAGGATATAAAGCCTGCAGTTCAATTTCTAAAATACTTTTACAGAAATGGATGCAGAGAATATATTTGTGTTGCACAGTCAACCTTATGGTCTAAGTCAGCTAATAATGCTATTTTCTCCTACTGAGACAGATGTCATTAATCAATCCAGCATTATTTCTGACCGGGCCTAGGCAAAGCCTTAGAATATCAACAAAATTCTCCAAGTAGCCATTATCAATCAAACAGTTGGAATTTTAATGGAAAATTATTGCCATGCCATCCCACGTGCTTGAAGCATGTGCCATTTAATCAACTTAGAGTTAAACAAGCAATCTGCTTGTGTGCCACTAACTGATCCTTTTCCAAAAGTCAGCGTCTTCCTGGCATGGCCTCCATGTCAGCTCTTGAGTGTCTCTTAAGAGAGAACTTCTCAACTGGAATACCAGGACACAGGAGTACGTCAAAATGGGCACATATATAGGAATCACTGATCTTCCAGCATTTGGTGCGTCACTTGGAACCTAAGATTCCAGAAATCCACACTTGTAACCTCTGGCCATAGGCAACCACATCTGTTTACTCCAATGTGCTGATATCAAATTTTCTTATACATATTACAGAAAAACTGCAAAGTTTTACTTGAATTTTTGGACCAACCAATTCTGTCATAGCCAGAGGCATTTATTAGTGCTGAGGTTGTTCCTTTTTAAAAAAAATCTTGCCTCAACATGTTAGAGCTACTTCTTTTAATGTTTTTCTTTGTAGATTTATATTTAAAAGTGGAATTTGTATTTAAATATAGAATAAAAAAGATATACATATCCTATTCTGAGATTCAACTGGTTCTGCTTAGAATAGAAATGCATTATGTGTGCACTTTACTAGCACATAGCTATTTCTTGGTGCAGCTCCTGGCATTCTAAGCCTTAGAGGTCCAGCAGAAAACCATGGGTATTTAAGGAACATCGTTCAACAATCTACTTTACTTTGGTGGAAGGAGATATTATAAAATGTAACTGAGATAAACTTCTCATGGAGTGATTTCTCTATTTCATTGAAATCAACTATGCTTCTCTCCTGTGATTTCTGGACAGTTATAATCATGATGTTAGATTGATTTGAATTAATATGTTGATGGAAAATATATTGTGTCTTCTTAATATATGTCAATTTTTCAAGTTGCAGTTAATTTTTAACCTATAGGTATGTGTGTAATAGGAAGCACTTAATGAAAACCAGTTGTGAAACATAAAACCAAAGATAATTTACATATTAGATGCAAATAAAACTGCAAAGCCAATAAAAAGCAAATGAACAAAATCAGTTTAATATGACAGAGGATTACTTTTTAAGAAAGCAAATCATGCTTATATCATAAAAATGAGCTAATTTCTTTGAGCCAAGCAGACCTATCCTTCTTCCTGCCTCTTCTCTGAATCTTTTCAATCTTTTTTGAGAAACTGCTTTTGGGACAGATACACTTTCAATCTTTGAATGGCTCCCCACTGCTTACTAACATGACTCAAACTTCTCAAGTTGCTAAACAAGGTACTTTTATTTGAGTCCTGCTTACCTTTAGTCTCATCTGTATGATAATAGTCTATAATATGGACTTCCATATGATTCGTTCCAGCCATACTACACTAAATATCTGTAATCCTCAAAGATGTCACCTTTTCTCTTTTCAGTGCCTTTCCAACCTTCTGTTCCCACCATAACTTGGCTTTATTTGAGCTCATGGTCACTTCTTTAGGATTGGGTTTGAGGATTTTCCGGGAAACCCTTTGCTGTATGCTGCTCCCCGTCCTGCTCTAGCTCTAGGTAAATTGGTTCCTCCCAGCACCCTACACAGTCCTCTCTGATTAGACTTACCACATGTGCTATAAATGCTTGGTTTACTCTATTTGTCTATAAACTTTCTGAGGGAAGGACAATGTCCTTTATGTATCCCTAGCACCCAGCAAAGAGCCTGAGCCTAGTAAATCCTTTATAAATAGTTTTGAAATGAACAAATGAAGAGCTCACACTCATATAAAATTAGCTCACATGCTTTTTTCTGGCTTATGCTTTAATTTTAGTTTAGATTTGCTTTTGCATGTGTGTGTGGCAGGGGAGTGTCCTCATAACACTGAGTAGAGAAGCAGGATGGATAAAAGAAGATTTAGTGTAAATGAGTTACTTCTCTCAGGTGGTTTCTGTGAGAGTTTCTTGGGCTTCTTTTTTCTTTTTCTTTTTTGTTTTGTTCTCACTAAGTCTTTTGTGTATACTCCCCAACTCTCTCCATCCTGTCTGACCTATGCTAGCCCTTTTACAGTCTTTCAATCTTTTTTTTTTTTTGAAGCTATATGGTAGAGGCATCCAGAAATGTATTGCCCCTTGGAGCTAGATGATCTGTTTATTTTTGTAGACATCCAGGAGATGTTTTTACATGGTGTCACAAAATGTCAGGCCAGGCCAGTGTGTAAGTATCCAGTTAATCCAGGTGATATGTCAACGTACAAACAACAACAACAACAACAAGAAAACATTGAAACTTTTGGTACTAAAATGAATATCTCATCAGTATATGAATATTGTATTGATGACCAAATATAATTTTTCTGTATTCTCTATTTTACTAGTCAGTAGGTTTTCTCTAAAATTACAGAAAATCATTAACATAGTTAGGAGAAATAGAGAAATATTTGAGTTCTTTGGCAAAAGCAAATAAGAAATCTCTATTCAAATCACTAATGACAAGGGATTTTTATTTTTTTAATTTTTTTTTCAACGTTGATTTATTTTTGGGACAGAGAGAGACAGAGCATGAACGGGGGAGGGGCAGAGAGAGAGGGAGACACAGAATCGGAAACAGGCTCCAGGCTCTGAGCCATCAGCCCAGAGCCCGACGCGGGGCTCGAACTCACGGACCGTGAGATCGTGACCTGGCTGAAGTCGGACGCCTAACCGACTGCGCCACCCAGGCGCCCCGACAAGGGATTTTTAAAAAGTTTTTATTTAAATTCCAGTTAGTTAACATACAGTGTAACATTAGTTTCAGGTGTACAATATAGTGTTAACACTTCCATATATCACCCAGTGCTCATCCCCTCACCCACCTCCCCTCTGGTAACCATCAGTTTGTTCTCTATCCTTAAAAGTCTGTTTCTTGATTTACCTTTATCTCTCTTTTTCTCCCTGTTCATTTGTTTTGTTTCTTAAATTCCACATATGCGTGAAACCATTTGGCATTTGTCTTTTTGTGTGTGTTTTAACCTGTATTAACTTTTGTGGATAAGAGTAATTTCTAAAGAATTTGTCAGACATCATTGGCATATTTAAGAAAAACTGGCTGCCATAAATATTGTTATGTAGAATTCCCAAACTCAGAACTGAATCAGAATTGGAGACTGTTCTGTGAGTTCACTAACTTTAAACTTCATTTATCCATTTATACAATAAATATTTATAAAGTGTCAAACATGTGTCCAGCATTCTTTTAGGTCCTGGGAACATCAGTAACAGGAGAAAAGCCTATTGTTTTACTAAGTACAGTCTTCCTCAGTCTTAATGGTAATATTTTTGTATGATCATGAATTTAATTATATATTTACAAATCATTTTGGGGAATAGACAGTGTAAATTAAAATATTTTTGAGATGGTACCTGGGACCCAGTCTGAATGATATAAAACTGCAATTCTTCACACAGGAAATTGCAAGCTACTGTCTGGAAATACCTGAACACAGAGTTGTGAAAACAATAGGCACTGGCTTGGGAGCAAGATTACCTATCTGGTGCCTGGTCCTCTTCTACTCTACTAGAAACTGGTTGTAGGATTCTGGACTAGTGGCTGGATATCCCATTCTTCACTGAATAAAATTAGATTTCCCCTAAATGTGTTTGCTTTCCATGACTCACAGAATGTACTAATTTGCTAATGAAAAGTGCCCCTTAATCACTTAATCACTGTCACCTCATCTATATTCCTAAACTTGTAATGGCTACAACATACCAAGGAAGATCAGTTGCAAAAGCCATGTGAGTCTAAGCATTCCTGTAAACAAGGGCATAGTCAAGGAAAAGTAATTTAGAGGGTCACAGAGCGAATTTGTTGACTGTCAGTATACATAATCTGTTACTGGCTGTACATACAAGATAGCAACTAGATTTAAGTTCTTACCAAATGTCATGAAACCTTCAATGTACTAATAAGAGCAATAGAGAATATGAGCAAGGGAAATGAAGGTATAATGCAAAAATCTTTTGTCCCTGATTCTGCAAACGGCTGAGAGAAATCTCTGGTCACACTTCTAAAGGGAATTGCATTCCAAACTACACCTGAACCAAGCAGAAGATGGTCTCATCTATCAAGGACCATCAACACTTCACTACTGTCCATGTACTAGAATAAATTACTTCGACAACACACATTTCTGGGAACATCGTATTTACTGAGAAAAGCAATTAATCACTTAAATTTATATTTGAATGAAATGTGTTTCCAGGAAAATATTGTAATTTTATTGTGCCTTTTATAATTTAACCACACAAATTAGATGACTTGAAATAAAAAATGGATTTAAAAAAAAAGCTATTACTTAAGATTGCAATCTATACAATCACCTAAAACCAACTTTATCCTGTGAGGCTTAATTTTATTGTAACTCAGGCATATATACATGCATACATTTTCATTCACTTTAAGCTTGTACAACATGTTTGTATTAGCAATATAACGTAGTATCTTTCAAGCTTTAAAATGCAACTTTAAGCACCTTTTAAAAGCAAAGTTAACTGGGAGATTTCTTGTCTGTGTGATCATTTCCTATGCTTTGATTTATAACTTTATTTTTATGACAAGTATTTTTATGGATCTTTTGCCATTTAATATAACAAATAATTATTAAGGGATATTGTTCAAGGAAATATATAATTTTAAATTTTAAAAAGGGGGGAACCATGCATGCTTTATTAAGTTCATTTTCAGTAAAACAGATAACAATAGTCTAAATCCTGATCATTAATAAGTATTCCAAAACTCTAAATTGGTGAGATGAATTTAAGTTTCACATAACATGACATTTTTGCAAATACTAAAATTTGCCATAAATTATTGTTATTCAAAAATTCTGTGGTCTTTCTTCATGATAATTTCCTATGCATAATTCAGAATAGTAATATTGTCTTTCCATTTTGTATTTGTTAAAATGTACTAATCCTAACACCTTAATAATTTCTTTATACCCATTTTGTTGGAGAAATGATAACCAGCTGTGATAAGAACCTTCATCAGCATCTTCTACGTGCTAGACTTTCAGGCCTTATACTGAATTCTTTGTGTGCATTGTCTCATTTAATCTGCCAATAATCCTTTGAGATAGTACTCTACTGTAATTGTATTTTAATATTTTCTTAGTGATGTTAAACATTAGTGTTATGGGGAATATGCTCTTATAGTTTATTCTTGTTACCAAAGACTATTTGCATATTTCTTTGTGTATTCATCTATATATTTATTGAATATCTGTCTGGGCAGTGCTATAAGTGCTAGAGATTTGGTACTTGCTGAGGATATATTAATGAATAGAACAGGTAAGGTGTCTACCCTCACAGAGCTTATATTTTAAAGTTGTAGAACGGACACTAACCATATAAGCAAATAATATGGTAATTCCAGTTAATGATTGGTAACATGAAGAAAATAAAGCAAGGTAATGACTGGAGAAGGACAACAGGGAGTAAGGAGTGAAGAGTGAGGATACTTTGGACAAATGGTCGGGGATGGATTATCTAATGAAGTAGCATTTAGGGAGACACAGCAAGGGCATCTGAGTGGAAAGCATGGGAAAGACCTTAGGTAGGAATGAACTTGTTATTTTCAAGAAACAAACAAAATTGGCAAAGGTGACTTAAGGTGAATGAGAAAAAGAATGGTGTAAAGTGATGTCAGAGAGTTGGGCAGGAAGCCAATCAGTCAGCAAATTGTAAATTTGAGCTTTAGAGTTTGGATTTGGTTTGTTAAGGACAAGTATGTGAAACTCGGGTTTAATTGCAACTGTGTGATCTCTATCCTTGTTTGGTTTACTTTCACTCCTGACTAGGGCACAACATTTTACAACTCTGTAAAGTTAGACATTAACACAGTGGAAACTGATGAGATGAGGTGATTTTCTTCTCTATCCAGTAAAAACATGGGACCACCTTTGTAGCTGCTTAAGTGATTTCCATCGTCAATAGATCTGAACAGGGTGAAATTCCCTATTACTTTTTGTTTTAGCACAAATTATTACTATTAGTACCATTATTATTAAATATGTCTTAATTGTTGCTCCTATTGAAAATGATCTGTTTCTGTGTCAAGAACACATACAAATATTGGGCCTCTAATCTCTGTTTTCTATATATACACTGTTAAACCTTACCTTGCTTTGACCTCCTTGTCTTTTCTTTTTGAAGTTAATCTCCTAATGCATTTTGAGACTATTTCTCATTCTTTATTATCCTACCACCTCTTTCACATTTGGTGCATTCTTTTTCCTATTCTTTTGTTAAAGCTTCCTGTGTATTTTTTTTAATAAAAGTTACAGATTTTGTCTTCTTTTAAATGTGTCAAATAGTTATCTGAATTTTTTTTCTGATTTCTACGTTAAATCATTTTTCCTCTTCTTCACTTACAGTGAAACCAAGGTAGGTTGCGTGGTTGATCACTGATGGATGCCTAGTTCATATCCATATTCTTACCATCTATATTCATATTGTGTAGCTGGGTTCATTTTAAAGAAAAATCTACTTATGTTCTTATCTGCCTGGTGTTTATACAATCTCATCCCAAGGAAAGCATTCCATGTTTTATATATATGTATTTCTACATTGCAAAACTCAATATGTACTGCTTTTATAATGTTTCCCTATATTTCCCCTATATTTACACAGGGAAACATACATTTTCATAATGCAGTATGACTTCCCTTCCTTTTCATTTACTCATTTTCTAGGAATTATATGCTCCAAATAAATATAGAGGAAGAGATATTTAATAAGAAGGAGAAAGTAAGAAAAGCACCCTTCTTGCTCTAGTAGGTATTTGTCAGAGACATGGAATTGAGGGATGGTTTCTGGATAATATATTTTATTTCAAAATCTGAATGCATAAAGTTGGGTAACTTAGTTTATTTTCTTCCAGTAAACCCTAGTAAGCCTCCAACTGACTTCATGATTAAATTCCACTGACTTTGTCTTTATAGCCTAGTAATAGGAGGTCTGGTCAGTCCTACTTTTTAGTGTTGTAATGGGAATTAAAATAGGTATATTAGGAACTTCTTATTATAAGATGCTGTTTTTGCAGTGGTCTGCCAAGAATTTTAATTTACTTACTAGTGATATGATGATTAAACATTATTTTAATAACATCCGATTTATGACTTTTTCCCCTCAACTCTGTATAGTCAGCCATGAAACTTAAAGGTATAAAACTAACCTAAATATTTTAAATCTCATAACCAGGATAGCATTCTAACTGCTGCGGGGTGATCATTTCTTTGACACTTTTCTTTTAAATCATAAAAGATCCCGATAACACTTGGAACCCATTGTGATAGATTTCAAAAGATTAAAGAAACTGAGAATGTATACACAATGTTCCAGAATGAATAAGGCAATGATGTCATTTGAACAGTTGTAGAGAATACCTTATGGTAAAATGATTTGGTCCAGTTTACTTTTTGAATATAAAATAAGATTATCTAACCAATGACCTTGTATTGTCTGTATCAAAATTCTAAAATGTGCTTCTATTTTTTTCTCCTCATTTGAATAAATAACTATCAATGGAGACTTTATTTAAATAGCACATAATCATGGTAGAATAAGTAGTCAAGTCAATTAAAAGAATTGGACAAACTGAGGTCAATGGATTGCTGAATTTTTATAGAAGCTTAGTAGATTTATTCGCAAACTAGAACAAGCTTAATTTGTTTTACCTGATTTTGTTTACAGATATTTACAACAAATTAATATATCACTGTCAATCAAAACTTTTTCTCATTTACACTAAATTTCTTATTTTAAAATGTATATATCTAAGATTCTGTTTTCTTAAGTAACTTAGTTATACATGAAGATATTCTGACCACAATGAATTATAAGTTGTTTTCTCTTCTGGGTATTCTGAATATCATCCTTAGATATTTAATTACAAATGCAAAATTTTATCAAACTCTATAGTTGTGGAGGTATCGACAGATACATTTCCAAAAGTCATTAGGAACTTCATTTGCTACTCTGTTACTTAAAGAAAGGAGAAGGAAGGAAAGGAGGGAGGGGAAGGCACACAGGCAAGCAAGCCTGTAAATACCTATCTATTTGCAAAAGTTGTCTAAGGTTTCATTGATTTATAAATGTCTTCTATTTTTACTTCTAAAAATATTTGCTACCACTACTTTAATTTGCTTCAATAAATTCTCAGGTGGAGTGAATCTCACCTAGAGATTATTGTCTCATCTTGCATGTAAAAAATTCTATATCTATGTTAAATTTAAATTCAAGTGGGATTTATTATAAGTGAATTATTTATAATGTATAAATATAAAACTGTAGAAAATCAAGTCATAATTTAGCTTTATTTAATCAAGTGAATATTTTTTTTCTTTTTTATTTCAACCTCTCTGTCCCAAGAAACTACCAAATTGTTTCAGATGGCTTATAAATTCATTAATTTACATAGTTCAACAGTTTTCATTTATAAAACAATAAATATGAATGAGCTATTGAATACATTTTAGCCAATTTACTTTGGAAGCAATTCTTTTTCTTGTTTTTAGACATATTTGAATAACTTGTAAACTTGCAGAAGGAATACTATGACATAATCAGATTATGCATTTGTTAACATACTCTTTGGGGGAATATGCAAATTATAAGAGTAACACCATAGACTGCAACAGTTTAAAGATAAAAGTCATCTTTCAAAGGAAAGATTCAGGAGATGGTTCTGAAATGTGAAGGGCCAGACCTTTTTTAAAGTAGAAAAAATAACCAACTAGAAACTAATGTAATTGTATTAAGTGTTAAGCTTTGGGAAGAGATGGGGAAGGTAGCGTAAGTTAAATTCCATTTTTTTTATTATATCAGGGTACCAATTTACATTATCTAAATATTTGATAATTCTAAAAGATAATTGTTAGAAACACTAAAAGGAGGAATGCTTCAATAGAGTGCCTCTGGGAGGCAGGCTTGAGGGACTACGGAGAGGGATCGGAGTTAATTACTTTTCCTCATAAATTAAAGTGTTCTTTTCATTTGTTGCCATGTGCATACATTATTTTGATAATAACAGGTTTTTTTAAGTTTATTTATTTTGAGAGAGACAGAGAGAGTGAGCAGGGGTGGGGCGGAGGGAGAGGGAGAGAGAGAATCTAAAGCAGGCTCCGCACTGCCAATGCAGAGCCTGATGTAGGGCTCCAACTTACAAACCATAAGATCATGACCTGTGCTGAAACCAAGAGTCAGACACCCAACTGCCTGAGCCACCCAGGCACCCCAATAATAACATTTTTAAGTTTAGTATCTTTGGAAAATATCCTTTGTTTCATACAAAAGATCCTGGATGTCTGAGTTACAAGCCACCAGAAGGAAGCACACAGAAACCCTGCTTGTGGACCCAATTACTGCAAAAGAAAATTCAGGAGACTTCAGTCTTCTTTCCCTACATTTACTTAGTGCTTTATTCGAGAAATGTTTATGGAGTACGTATTCATGCTAGGCATTATGTTAAAGCACTGGGGAACATTGTGGACAAAAGTACATGACATCTCTGCCTCATGGGGCTTGTAGTCTAGAGAAGATGGACAAATAATTTCACAAATAGAAGTAGGTTTTTTTTAGCATATTCACACGGTATAGTGTGCACATACAGCAGGTGGCTCCAACCTAGACTTGAATGGGGGAAGTGAAGTCTGGGAGAACTTTCCTGAGATAGGGACAATAGGTCATCTGAGGCCTAAGTGGACTGACTAACTTAGAGAATTTAGCAGGTGTTTCAGGTGCAGAATGAGTGGAATAGGTTACTACCCTATGGCTGGAACAAACATGGAAAATCAGCATACATTAAACAAATCTGTCTGCAAAAAGAGAGAATGTTCTATGATGGAACATGGGCAGAGAATAGTGGAACAGACTTTATGGGCATGTTTATGATTCTAGTCTTTAACATAATTGCAATGACAAGCCATTGAAATGTTATAAGGATCATACCTATGTTTCATTTGAGATGCAGTGTTGAAGGCAAATTAGAAGGGCAGAAGAACAGATACAGTGAAGGTAGTGAAAGATCATGTCAATAGCACAGGAAAGTGATGCTGGTCCCCAAGACAAAGTGACAGCAGTAGAGATGGAAACAAATGAATGTAATTATCAGGTACATATTGCGAGGGGACAGCAGTGTTCTCTATTATATTGGACATAGGAGGTATGTTTTTGGCATGCATAAGCAGATGGATTGAAAGATATTATGCTAGAGGAACAGCTTTGAATTATGCTCTTCCTTCATTTGGTTTGGTGTAGTGTGATCCTTGCAGATATTCAGGAAGAGAGTTTAAGTAGTCTGTTGGATATGCCAGTCTGGAATTCAGAGAAGACTGGGGATAAAATTTTAAATTTCATGTATGTTGAAATTAAAGGACTGGAGATGAGTGAGCTGTTTCAGGGAGAAAAACTGAAGTGAAATGCAAACGAACCTAAAACAGGTAACTGTGAGATTTTCAGCATGTGATAAAACTGTATAGGGAAGAAGCTGAATAAGCAAACCAGAAGGAGAAGTGCTCATGATAAAAGAATGACTTATGAGGAGCACTTTCATTTGATGATGAAAAGGTGGGGGGTGGGGGTGGGGGTAGGTAAGAATATGCCTGTGTCTGAAAAGCAGCTACAAGCTATGATGTCCAAAAACCTGGAACAAAAGTGGCTGAATTTTCTTTGTTAATAAGTTATTTTTAAAACAATGTAATATCACTGACTCATTGGTCAGTGATTCTGCTCAACAATAAGAGAACAAGTTGTCAAAGCCACTGGGAGATTAACTGTGCAGAGGCGATTAGAAATTGTGGGCAAGAAGTCAGAGGTTGATCTGCAAACCCCAAGTGCAGGAGAGATTAGAGTCAAATAATGAGTTAACATGGCCAGATTCTAAAAGACTAGATGAATTCTGTAAACATTGGTTTATGATAGCAAGCCTCTTCTACATGCCCAAGGCTCTGCTCTGCTCAAAGTCTTTCTGAATTCTGGTACTGATAAATGTTATTTGACTGTCTGAATTCAACACTTGCCTTATATTAAACCCAATTCAACTTCTACTTTAAAGTTGATATCCAAGTGTTAGAACACCCTTTACTAACTTATAGTCTTTTTTTTTCCCTTTTTATGCTGAAGATGACACAAGATGTGTGTGCGTGTGTGCTTCGTATAATTTTGTTGTATTGGATTCTACATTGCACTAAATAAGCAAGACATTCAATGGATAAGTGGATGTTGGGCATTTTTAAATGGGTCTTTATTATAAGGAAAGCTGTTAATGTATGTTATAGGATAAAGGCGGGGGGGAATAAACCTTTAGTATTTGGATAGCTGTTTCAGAACAATTCAGCCAAGCAGAATGGTGTTCATTGTTGTTCTTGCTATCTATTGGTAACCTCTTAGATATTAATTATCCTTTCCAAGAAATGAGCTATTTTTAAATATCTCTTTGGTTGGCATTATCATTATTAAACTTAAAAAATGTGACGGAAATCTCCGCAGATAATGTTGTGAATATTCCTATTGATGAGTCAGTTTCGTCACCATATAAGGCTTAAATGAGTGCTTATCTCAAAAACAGAATAAAGAAGACCCAAGTTTTTTAAAAACATTTTCACTTTTTTATTTTTCTTTTGTCAAATTGTTTATAAACTTTAACCATTCCTGAAATTTTCAAACTAATCATTTCAACAGTGTGGGACGTTTGGCTCACTACTTAATTCCTGGTATACCTAGTATTCAAATGACTAACTTAATTTAATTTAATTTTTTTAATGTTTATTTTTGAGAAAGAGAGAGATAGAGCATGAGTGGGAAGGGGCAGAAAGAGAGAGAGACACAGAGTCCAAAGCCGGCCCCAGGTTCTTCGAGTCCCAACACAGGGCTCGAACCCACGAACTGTGAGATCATGACCTCAGCTGAAGTCAGATGCTTAACCGACTGATCCACCTAGGTACCCCTCAAATGATTCATTTTAATTAAAAACCCGGAATATGTGGTATATGCTAATTTTGAGGGTATGATCACTAACTGAAATATAACGCCTTTTATAAAATTACCCTGATGCAAAGGTAGTCTCCAATTATACTATCAGACAAGCTGTCCTAGAGGTCATGAACCAGAGAGGCTTGCAAACCAAATTAAATTGCTCAATCACGTGGCTCATTAAGTCAATTTAAAACACATAGGGAGAAGCAAGGGGCAAGAGATAAGATGGGTTAACATACCTAGGATAAGGAGCAGGCAGCTTGGAAAGACCCCAACGCCTGAATTCTGAATTCTCACAACCTGAATTCTAAGGTATGAAATGTTCATACATCCTTTCTGCCACATCAACTTTCCCGAATAATTGTGTAATTACAAGGTCCAGAGTTGTGGTTTTGAGCAAGGGACCCATAGAGGGGGACATACTCTAGCCCAATAACAGACATTTGTTTTATAGGAAAGACAGGGGAAAGTATGCCTGGTTAATAGCTATAGCTTGCCAACTAGCCTGCTGAATATAGGCTCTATTTGTGTGTCTTGAGCAGAGGACATGTGGAGCCAGAATCCTTCTCAGCAATGGCTGGTAGAATTAAGGCCTTAATGAACATTAAATGCTCATATATTTTTAGTATATGAGTATTTAGTGCACAGGAGCCTTATGTGTATTTAATACTTCTTAAATATTCAGTATCTCTTGGTCCCTCCATCTTTTTCTATCCATGTTTAACACACACATAACCTACTTATTAACTACTTATCTATATTTAACATACTGTGGAACATCTAACATCTAACATACATTTTGCTTATGTTTTCTGCACAAAAATTCAAACATCTTTTTTTAATAAAATTGAATATTTTCAAAAGCAAAGCCTTTCCCAAAACTTAAAGCCAAATGTCTTCTCTCTATTATGACATGTCAGAAATTTTAGTGCAGGTTATAGTCAAAAGCACATTATTCAAAATATGACTTTGAAATGTGCTAAAGTAATGTTCCTTCAACTCTGAACTTCAGGTTGATAGTTGCAGATATATCAAAAGAGCAAACATTAAAGTAGTCTTGATTTTAGTGTAGACCCAAGTTCAAAATCAGTGAAGGTAAAGAGCCTACAGAGATACAAGGTTTTACATATATGTGTATTTTTTAAGTTATGCAAGAAAATGCTTACTGTTCACTTAGCTAAGAAAATAAAGGTATGCAAAACCTTTAGAGATTGAATATTGATGAGTTCTCCTCTTGGGACACTGATTAGAGGAAATTTAGAATAAATGATAAACATTAAAACTGATCAAAAGGAAGCACTTTTAAGTAGAAAAGTTTCCTTATGGGATTATAACTATAAGGTAAACTTTTCCTTATTGACTTTCTTCTTGGATTCTCATCTCTATGTATCTGTAAACATAGTCCTATACACCCATGTTTATACACATATGTCGTTTTAATAAGATAAAATGAAAAATACCATGTAACATTGCTAACAGCAAAATAGATCAACCACAATTTATACAGAAAATATAGAATGTGAGAAAATAATTAACATAATGGGGAAATACTAATACTAAAACAAACTAAAAACTAAACAAGCACCCTCACAAAGCATTAACACATAATGTAATCCAGCCCTGAAAGCTTTTTAAAACTACCAAAATAATGCAACATGATACAAAGATAAAGAAAAAAACCTCAACACCAAATTCTGGTAAAGTTGTTTTAAAATGTGTACACAAAATCATTGTTATTGCTATAAGTAAATGAATGCGGCCCTCCTAGAATACTAGAAGTAAGGCAATACATAGCAAGAAACATAAAGATGTTTATACCTTAGGATAACAATTCTAATCAGAAGTATATTTCAAATAAATACATCAACACATGCAGAAATATTGTACAAATTTATTTTTCCAATGGTTTTCTAAAATGGCATATGGATTAGAACAAAAATGTTAATACTTTAGCAATGCAGTAATACATACAATGGAGAATTGTGGTCAAAAACAAAATAGAAAATGGTGCAGGTGCAGTTGTTTTTTCTTTTGTAAGTATGCATATGTGGGATTTTTTCCTAAGCAATAGTTTTCACAATTAGGTGTAGCCAAATTAATTAATTTTGAAACATAATTTGCATCTGAAGGCTGCATTTGGTTGTAGTTGAACCAGCAGTCGGTTACTGGAAACATCTTTGTGGAAAGTAGCATTGGACTTTATCGTAACAATTAATGATAAAGGTTGTATAACACAGGAGGTATCGTGATAGTTTCAAAATTACTGACATTAAGGGGAAGGAGGTCTTATTTACTTTTGAAAAAAGTGAGGTGTAACAAAATACTAGATTTTCTCAATGACGTTTGGGTTTCATAACTGTATACAGAGAGTTATAATATAAACTCAAGAAAAGAACAAAGCTATTGCCAGCATGAAAACGCTCTTAAGTTTCCTATCCATTCAATCAGTTCTTATACATAATTTTTTAAAAATACTTTAAGGCCTTAGTTATGCAGAACAGAATGTATCAAATGAGTTGACTACAAAAAAAGTATGCAAGCTCTGTTTGTGACTCAAGGATACATGAACATATGTGGATGATAATGTGTGAGGCAAAGAACGATAGGAGGTTGAGTCACTTAAATTGTCACATTAAATGATTGTATAATATTATTTTTGAAACATAGAAAGATTTAAAAGTATAAATCTGAGGGATAAATCGATGTTAAGTTGGACTTTACAGAGTGCTAAGCAATTTTTTCAGGATGTGTTAAGTAATGAAAACCTTCATAAATTCAGTTACAGTTGGAATCTAGCTGAATAATGAATGTCAGTTAAGAAGTCCAGCTAGAAAACTAGCAGGAAAAATGCAGAGGAAAAGAGAAAAATAGTCTAGCCAGCCACCAAAACTGTCCAAAATATAATGGTTTCTAAAATGTCCAATAGATAATACTAACTCCTTTTTATGAGACAAGGCAATGTAAACTAAGATGCATCTGCTTAGTTAATTACTTAGAAGCAGAAGAGAATAAATAATTATTGAAGTAATTCTGAGAGTGGACATAATTAGCACCATTAATCATCGGCCATAAATTATTTAATTCAATAGTCCTGGAAGAAAAATTAGTATTGTAGTCACTTTTGCATTTAAAACTCATCATCATAATGCTGTCAGCTGGAATATATGATGCCTTCGAATATATATTTTTTTTAAAAAACTGGTTTGGTTCAATTAATATTGTGAAGATACATTAAGTTCTACTGAGTAGGATAATGAGTTTAAGAAAGCCAATTCAGTAATTATCTCAGTTCTAGAATTTTTATTAGACATAAACCCATTAGCTCTCCACACCCCCACAGAAGCTCTAACTCATTGACACTATAATTAAAAAAAAATTTAAATAGAGTGTTGAAATAAGGTAGAGGGAACATATGTAGAATGAGATTATAATATCAGTTTTTTATAACAGCACTTAGAGTTGTCTGAAAGAAAAAAAATTAAATGTTTAGTGTGTAATATGTATCTAGTTTTACCTGTTTTGAAAAATCCTGATGTATACTGATAGGAGCCTATAAATACTGTGACTGGACAAAACAACTGTGTATTCATAGCTAGAGTAGAGGAGAATACTTTTAACTTTTCCTGTCTACCCTCTTAGTGCTACTTAGGGCCTTGGAAACAGACTGACAAAAAATAGATTAACAAGAGAAAAAGGGAGATTTGGGGGGTGGGTGAAATAGGTGAAGAGAATTAAGAGTACACGTGATGAGCACTGAGGCATGTATAGAATTAGCAAGTCATATTGTACACCTGAAACTAATATAACACTAGATGAATTACACTTGAATTTAAAAAACAGATAAATTTTTTTTAAAAGATTATTACCATGTGACTCATGCCTACACATAGGAGTGATGAGTAACTCAAAAGGGTGATTAGAATTTGGGATTATATAGCATCATAAAAGAACAATACATTTGTAGACAAGTGACTAAGGAAAAGGACTTTGGGTTCTAGGGGCAGCACAGTTTGGAATGGTAAATAGAGAACTAATGAAAGAAAAAGGCTAGCTAGTAAAGTGGGTTATGTAGATTTGTCTGGTGCCTTTTGGGACTGATAAAGATCTAGAGTTGTTTCTGGTGATTAACTTTTGCCCTCTTTGATAGAGAGGTGAGGAGACACCTTTACAAATTTATGTCCTGCTTTTAGACAAATAGGGGCAGGGCAGAGAACTTTTCTCATATCTGCTTCTCAGTTGCACTCAATTCAAAATAATCCTTCTGCCAAAGTGGCATAATTTGGGGGGGGGGAGTATGTTCTGCTACACTTCACCAGCTGGGGAAAAGAGTTTCGTGCCTTAAAGGCTCCTGAGACTTTTAATATAGGTCCACTTAATAGATGATCCAGGAGCATCTGGGTGGCTCAGTTGGTTAAGCGTCGGACTTCAGCTCAGGTCACGATCTCACGGTTTGTGGGTTCGATCCCCACGTCGGGCTCTGTGCTGACAGCTTGGAGACTGGAGCCTGCTTCAGATTCTGTGTCTCCTCTCTCTCTGCCCCTCCCTTGCTCATGCTCTGTTTCTGTCTCTCAATAATAAATAAACGTTAAAAAATTAAAAATAGATGATCCAGAATACTTGGAAAGCCTCAGAATCTTGATTTACATCAGGGATGGTGGGGAGTTTTGGTGAAAGGAACTAAAATAGATGGGAAGGGTAAGAGGGGAGATGAGCAAAGGGCACTAGAGTTCTGTCTGTACCGGTTGGGTTTGAGAAGAGTTTGGGGGATCAGGAGAGGTGGATAACTGAAGTGCATGAGACAAAAAAAAGAAAAATAAATGAAGAGCATATTAAAGTGCATTTTTGAGATTAGTTATGAGATTAACCTTTCCTATTTTGGAAAGATTTTAGGAACAATTGAATTTGTTTTTGTCTGCTGAACACCAGACTTCAAGTAGGTGGGCCTCCAGGAAAGAGCCAACAACACTGCACTGGGTAATATGTAGACATTTTCTAATGGGAAGTGTCTAGTGAATTACTCAGCTAAATTAAAAAAAAAAGTTTCAAACTTTTTTCAGGTTACTGTCCAATGAATCGTTATTGGATTCAATGTTAAGTTCTCATACAAGTAATATGTGGTTGGATTACATTTCTAAAGTGTGCTGAATGTTGATATTCTTCCCTAATGTTCCTAAAAATGGGAATTTTATGAGATTGAATGCTAAATTCCATTTTTCTTCCTCTGAGCAATGCAGAGCCTAAAAAGAAGTAAGTGTAAAATCTATAATGTTGCTTGGGTTGTTCACATTCTCATTACCCCTGGAAGATGGTGTGGCAACATTTATTTTGAATTTAGAAGTGATTGATACATAATAGCCTAGTTGGTGCTGGTGGATGAAAAACAGTGGGGTCTATGACAGTGATGTTCCAAGTGGAGAAGGCAGATAATGAAAGGAAGAGAAACACAGATCAGAGTAGTCTATTTTTCCACTTGGTTTAATATTGCTTTGAAAAAGAGATTCTGCAATAGTTCAGCTTCAGGCACTGAAATTAAATTGTTATAGTTTTGTAGCTTGTGTTAAAAATCAAAGGCACTAGAATGTTTGCACTACTGAAACCAATGACAGGTAACTGAAAGTCTGTCATAGCTTACCTGTAGCAAATGGGCTAAACCTTAGCATCTCTAGTGATCACCATTTTGTTTTTGTTTTTTAATTTTGTTTTGAAGGTTCTGAAGTCACAGATACACAAGAGAGATTAAATAATTTACTCTAGTTCATACAGCTGTACATTGGGCTGGGATTCAGACCCAAACATTCCAGCCAGTTTCACAGAGAATTCTCATGACCCTTATACATGTTGCCTCTGGGGGAAAAAGAACTCACTGAGAGAGAGGCCAGCTCTGCCTAAGCAGTCTTCTTCTCAGTTCCATACGAAGAAAGTCCTTGAATTTCTTGTCTTGAAGGGGTTACATGAATTCAATTAGACTTATCCTGGAAATAAGTCAGTATGGCAGGTATTCCAATAATTCACTTATATGTCCTCTGGTTCATATTTCTCAATAAAATAAAGTAAAATATACAGAAAAGCCAAAAGGCAGGTTAAATTATGAAGTGATTCTCTAGGAATCAAGCTTTGGAAAGCTCCTGGAGAAAATTATCCAGCCATTTCCTTTTTCTAGTATAATGCAGAATCTTAACCAAATGTACCAGTCTTAGGTGACATTCATTTTGATTCAAGTAAATTCTTAAACATGCCTGATGAAGATTAGGAAACAAAATAATGCCAACATGTTCCAATTTTGTTCCTCTGTGCCTTCTTTGGGTGTTTTTTAAAGATTTTTTTTAACCTTTATTTATTTTTGAGAGAGACAAAGACAGAGTGAGAGCAGGGGAGGGGCAGAGAGAAAAGGAGACACAGAATCTGAAGCTGGCTCCAGGCTCTGAGCTGTCAGCACAGAGCCTGATGCGAAGCTCGAACTCACGGACTGTGAGATCATGACCTGAGACGAAGTCGGACGCTTAACCAACAGAGCCACCCAGGCGCCCCGGGTGTTTTTGATCATTGGTCTGGTTTTTTTGCATGATGATTTGGATTTTTTTCCATTATAATCTGGTATTTTTAAGAATTTGCTACCAACTTTATAATGTATAGAAATATGGGGGCGCCTGGGTGGCGCAGTCGGTTAAGCGTCTGACTTCAGCCAGGTCACGATCTCGCGGTCGTGAGTTCGAGCCCCGCGTGGGGCTCTGGGCTGATGGCTCAGAGCCTGGAGCCTGTTTCCGATTCTGTGTCTCCCTCTCTCTCTCTGCCCCTCCCCCGTTCATGCTCTGTCTCTCTCTGTCCCAAAAATAAATAAACGTTGAAAAAAAAAATTAAAAAAAAAAAAAGAAATATGAAAAAAGTATTATAGGGCACAAAGGAAGGAAAATAAAACTCACCTCAGTGGTAAGAGACGAAGGAAGTTATAAGATACCTTACAGAGGAGGTAATATTTCCAATGTCCAATTAAAAAAAGATAAAGTAATAAAGCCTGCAGTTATAGTAAACACTCTCAGACCCAATTATACACAACCACTATAAACCAGAAAAGATCCCTTTGAAAATTTATTTATTTTTAATTTATTTATTCATTTTGAGAGACAGAGAGAAAGAGAGTGTGAGCAGGAGAGTGGTAGAAAGAGGGAGAGAGAATTGCAAGCAGGCTCCACCCTGTCAGCACAGAGCCTGATGCAGGGCTTGGTCCCATGAACCATGAGACCATGACCTGAGCCTTAATTGAGAGTCTGATGCTTAACTGACCCAGCCACCCAGGTGCCCCTAGATCTCTTTGAAAATTAAAAAAAAAAAAATCTTTTGAATGTTTCCATCAGATGTAAGGAACAGATTAGATTAGATTTGCCAGGACTTGATTTCCTCATATACAAAATCCATACACTGGCCTAATAACCCAGTGAATGTCTTTCAACTAAGGCTACTCATCAGCACCACTCACGAAGCCTTATAAAGCTAGACATGGCAGCATTTAGATGATTTCCCATACCTTTACTATCATTAAAATAATACCTGTCTTCTTAAGTATTTGCATATATAGGGGAGGGGGAAAATGCCCTTCTTTTTAGTTTCAGTTCCCAGAGTCTGTGAATCAAACTGATAAAAGACACATTGATGGGAGAAAAGGTTTACTTTGTATGCATGTGGGAATCTCACAGAAAAGGAGTAAAAACTCCAAAGATGAGGTTAAATATGGGGGCTTATATGCAATTTTAACGGAACAAAAATTGTGAAGTAATTAGAGGAATGGGGATATATTTGCATTTCTAAGGGTGGTAAATTGTGGGAGGGTAAATAGGTGAAACCAATGCAAGAGAAGGGTGGTTTAGTGATATTTATTAAGCAGATTCAAGTTGGTTATTAAGAATCATCCTCTTCTTCCTGATAGGGGAAAGGGAGACTCCTTTGCAAGTAAAACTTTATGTTAATTTTACCAAGGGGTATTTATATACTGCTTTTAGAAAGGAGCAGGCAGCTAATTGCCTTTAGCCCTAAACAATCCTTACGTCAAAATGGCCTAATTTGGTGTGGTATACTCTGATCCCCTTCTGATTCTTACCTCTTCTGCATGTTTTGGCCCTGTTACAACTCTGTGTAATGTGGCCCCATACATCTTCCACTTTTGCTGAGGTGAGAACTGCTTGGATGATACCCTTTGGGTTCCTGAACTTAAATTCCTGTATTCACAGAGGGTCACAGAATAGAAGCAAGAATTGTGAATGATTACAACCTTGATTTAAAGTTGTCGAGTGTTTCAGAGTTGAGATATTCATCAAGACCAGGTAAGGTGGTAGGTGTACAGTTTGGGTCAACGTTTGTTTTAAATTTGGAGATTCTTTTTATTTTTTTTAAATTTTTTAATGTTTATTGATTTTTAAGAGACAGAAACAGGGCATGAGCGGGGGAGGGACAGAGGGACAGAGAGAGAAGGAGACACTGAATCCTAAGTAGACTCCAGGCTCTGAGTTGTCAGCAGAGTCCGACACGGGGCTCGAACCCATGAAGCGCAAGATCACGACCTGAGCCAAAGTCAGACACCCAACCGACTGAGCCACCCAGGCGCCCCTGCAGATTCTTTTGGAATATATAATCTATACATTTGAAATTTCAAAATTTATTTCTGTTAATAGCCAAAGTTAATAAACAAAAAACTTTTAAAAGCATTTTTGAAAGCACAATTGTTTCAAAAGTTAGCATATACTCAAGTTCTAATACCCATATTGGAAAAGCATTGTAAAGTTAAACACCTCCTTTTTCTAAAGTTGAACATATTAAGTGCTTAGACAATATCATTTCTTAAAATTCCTCTAAGTTTTAATATTCCAATTTGTCTCTTTAAGGAAGGAATTAAAAAGCGAGGATCAGGGATTGGATTTGTAACTGGCAATAAAACCAGTGAAAGATCTGGAAGTGATGAATATGTTCAGGACCTTAATTGTGGTGATAGTATCATAGGCTGATACATATGTCCAAACTCATCGAGGTGTATACATTAAATGTGTGCGTTTTTTGTATATCAGTTATGCCTCAGCAAAACTAAAAAAAACAGTGAATGACCTTTGTGAAGACATGAAATATTACCATTCATTTGTAATATATTTGCTTGCCTGTTTTCATCCCACATATACAGGTGATTATTTTTTTATGCATAACAAATTAAGGGTAGAAATTTTCTGCTCAAACTTAAAGATTTTAAGTAATTATTTAAGCAATTAATTATTAGGTAATAAGAAAGTAATAGTATATTTAGGGACATATATGGAATAGGTTTTGCCTTGTTTCATTTCAGCATTTATTATTTGTTTTCTTTGCATAATAAAATAAGTCATATTTCCAAGATTAAGAATATTTTCTTTTTTTTTAATGTTTTAACGTTTATTCATTTTTGAGAGATGGAAAGAGACAGCATGAGTGGGGGAGGGGCAGAGAGAGAGGGAGACACAGAATCCGAAGCAGTCTCCAGGCTGCTGTCAGCATAGAGCCTAATGCAGGACTCAAACCCACAGACCACAAGATCGTGACCTGAGCTTAAGTCAGACACCTAACTGAACTGAGTCACCTAGGCGCCCCAAGAATATTTTCTTAAATCATGTTGTAGATATTGTTACTCTTTTAATCCATATACAGTTCAGACACAGACAACACTTCCATGTAAGGCCCATTTCCTAGGGTAGATAAAGTGGTTACATATGCTAAATACCACGTTATAGGGGCTTTACCTTGATAATAGCTCTCAAAGTAAAGTTCATAAAGCAATAGTATAATAACCTGGGAATGTATTCAAAGGATAAATTCTCAGGCCCCACCCCATAACTACTGAACCAGAGCTCTGGACGTCAGGACTGGAAATTTATATTTTAATACACCTTCCAGGTAATTATGGGACACACTAAAGTTTAAGACCAGTGGTATACTTTATGTGGGACAGAGAATGGGCCAAGTCTGTTTCCTGGGGTTTATTATCCAATAGAATTTATTTGAAGTCTATGAGGTTTGAATGGGTATAGCAGAAACATTGATTTTTTTTTTCCAAATCATCTATCTTTTATATACTTCATTAGAATGTGAGGATACAACTTCAGTTTTCTCCTGGATTAACTCTTGGGGTCTTGTTTGATGTTATTTGAAAGAACTTTATGTGTTCAGAAGGAATACACAAAAATTCAAACAAATGAAAATCATAGAATTTGAAAGTAACTGGGATAGTCACACCCTTAAGTTACAGTATGATTCACTCACTCCTTCATTCATTTTCAACCAAATACAAGTTAGGATTACAATAAATACTATGAAAAACCTAAAGCAGAGTAAGAGGGGAGAGAGAGACAGAGACAGAGACAGAGAGTGTGGTTATGGGTGTGTATGGGGGAGGTTTTATATGTATTTCTATTGCGTTATTGAGGATGACTTTGATAGAGAGGGAAACATGAGGGGAAAAAACTGAGGGAAATGAGTGAGTGACCCACAGATATTTGAAAGAAAGCATTTCTAGGCCTGAGATAACAAATGCAAACAGTCTGGGGCAGGAGCTTATCTGCTATGATAGAAGAATAGCAAAAGGTCAAGCAAGGCTGGAGGAAAGTGACGAAGTGGTAGGGAGTAAGGTCAGCATGAAGGAGGCTCCTCCTCATAGGTCATGGTGCAGACTGCAGATTTTATTGCATGTCATTTAACCTCTGTAGGACTCTGTAGAATGAAGGGTTTGTATAGATGAAAGGCAGCAAATCATGTTTTTGACCTTATGGCGTTATGAATACAAAAGAAAAAATTCAAAAGGTTTTGCAATTAAGTCTTTAAGGAAGGAGAGATGGAAAAGGTTATTAGTTGAGGATCATACCTTAAAACTTGTTCCTGTCCCAGGAATCTATGCTACGTGCAATGAATAATTTTGAAACAGTTCCAACATATCTGCATTAAGCTACAGTGGTTTTTCCATTCTGTATATACCACTGCCCTTCAGTTAATTTACCTTTTAAAGTAGCAGAATAATCTTACATAGACTATTTCTTGTTGAGGAAACATAATTAAAAACAAAATCCTCTGGCAACCTAGAAATCCTCTCTACAAAGATAGAAAGAAAACTGTTTTATTACTGAATAAACATTAAGCCAGGATGCGATGTACATCACAGGCAATCTGCTAAAGAGATTGCAAAGGCAGAAATAAATTTTACGCTTTTATGTAGCTGAGCAGATACAACCCATTGCATACATTTGCTCAAGGTAAACAATATCTTGTCCTCAGGTAAGAGGACTTGACAGCACCATTTGTCACACATAGTTCATCTTAAATTCACCTACTGTTTGGGGTGGCCACCTGTGTTTGCTAATCACCTTTATACAGAGGAAAAATAGATTTCTCATATCTTTATGGCAAGAGGTAGGCTTGCAGCTTGGACCAGACACCAGCTGAAGTTAGCCTGCTATCCTCTCAAAGAAATTGGGTGTTATCTTCCTTGATGATTGCATTTCAAAGACAGTTCTAGGTCTTTGAGAAAAATACCCCAGGATTATAAAACTTGCAAGAGGCTTATGTAGCTTTAGAAAAGACTGAAATACCTTTCAAAGGAACAGGAAACTAATTCACCATTACAAGTTTTATAAAGGTAAGTATTCTAAGAAAAAGAAGAGGGGAGTCTCCTTCCCTTTTTATAACAGGGATCTTTTTTTTCTTCTTATTTTAAGTTTGTTTTTGCTTTTCTATTTTTAATTGCATAACAGTATAGAAAGGCCAAGCACTGGCACTTAAATACCTGAGTGTCTACTAATTATTCCCATCTTCCTTTACTTATGAGTTTAGGAGAATGCTCATAATTTTAAATAGACACCAAGGTGATTCTTTTGCAACCTAAAGTTTGGAGGAAATTATCAGTTTCCAGCTGATATGCAATGGTAGACTAACTACTGTAGGAGTAGAGTGAAATATAAGTGGATTCAAGAGATATTTAGGAGGTGGAATCTATTAAACTTGGGGATTGATTGGATGTAAAGCATGAGGAAAAGTCATAGATCAAATGATGACACAGACATTTCTGGTTTGCATTGCTAAGAGCATAATGGAACCACTCACTGATATGGAAACAGTAGAAAAGAAGGGCAGGTGCAATAAGGGGAGGAGTAGAGAATTAAGATGAGCTTCAAATAGGTGATGTGAAGGTGCTATAGGACATACAAATAAATGTGCGTCTCTGAGGATGGTCTCTGTGACTTCTATCTGCCCAAAATGATCTATATTTTATTTTATTTATTTATTTTTTTTGATCTATATTTTAAATAGGCTATTGTGTAACCTTACCCCTCTATCGCTTCTCCTGATCCTTCAGTCACCTTGCTCCCAGCAAGTAGTAATGCTTCCTGGAGTTACATTATTGAATACAATTGTAAATGAAACAGTTGATTCATCTTAGAAATACAATATATTCCTGTTAAACACAAGTATAAGTTTACCTAGAGCAAATATCTGCCATGAAGTTGTTTTTTTTTCCTTATAATACACCTGAAATAAATGTGAAGATGAGTCCCATTGGTATTTAGGTGTTTATCAAGAAGAGTCAGTAAAGCAACCAAAGTGCTTATTTGGAGTATAAGGGATTGTAATTTAAGAGACACAGAATCCACAGAAACCCAAGTGTGCTGAAATTGGAAGTGAAGAGTGTAGGCTTATAAAGACAAAAACCACAAGGTGACATAACTTGTTTTGAAAGAATTGTGTTTGGTGTTGACTTAAAGGGACAATGTAAACTGATTATGGAATACAATATAATCTAGTTAGCTAACAGGTGTTATATTATTTCAGTTTCGGCATAAAGTAGAAGAATGTGTCCAGGAAGTGGTCAAGTTGCAATTGACAAAAGTCAAAAGCTGGTGGTGTACCAAGAATTGAAACAGGAGAAGTACCAAGGTCCCTGCTTCCTCAGTGTCCTTTCAGCTCTGTTTTGAATGGCTCTCTTAGCAATGTTTACTTTATTTTGAGTCTTCTTTCACACAAGGATGGTGACCCCCATGGTTGAAAGTGCAATGAAATTTTGAATAATGAGCAAATTAATAAATCTTGGTAACCACACTCATTCAATAATCTGTTTTGTGGCAAGTTTGCAGCTTGATCCTTCACTTGAGAGCGATGACAGTGATTGAAACAGTTTGGTTAAAATTTCTGTTGGCAAATACCATCCACTCAGATGAAGAAATTGCAAACCCGCTGTCAGAAACAATGTCTGATAATTCACATGATATCAACTGGCCCTCGGCCTTGACCGTTGCAGAGCAGTGGCGTAAATGACTATTTACACATTCATTAGAAAAATATGCTACTTCATAATAGTTTAAAGCCAAATATAATCCAGAGGTGCTTTGGTTGACTGTCAGTATGTTGGCATTGGTTTGGTCATTGTTGTTTTGACATAGAGTTTGAATGTGGTAGTGGCTCTTTGGACTTGAGTTGCCATAACCCCACCATTTCTGTTAGTTTTACAAAAGCCTGATTTACACATTTTGTTTTCAGTTAGCCTCACAAGCCTTTGAGTCTGTGATTCCCATTTCTATTTGTAGCTGTGATTTTAGGATGACAGATCATAAGAATTCAGATAAAATCCTATATAACTGCATCATGTAACATCGCACATTCTTATTTTGTTGAGTAATATTATTTTCTAGTATTCTTAGATAATTGTATTCCCACATTGAAAACAAAACAAAAACCTACAATCATCCATATAAATATGTAGAGTTAGTCAAAATACTATATTGTGTTAGAATATAAACACATTTAAGTCATCCTCTGACCAAACCACTTATTTGGCACCCAAGGAAGAAACTCTTCTCTGTGGTGATAAATCCTGAGACAGATACAACTGACTGAAAAGTATTTGGGGTTTGGCAACCTCAGACTTTCATTTTATGGAATATGAAAGAACATAGGATCTGTCACAGAGAACTGAAATGATACTTCTGATACCAGCTGAAAAATACTGCAGATCAGCAGTGACTTATGTTTTGTTATTTTCATGCATCGATAAGGTTTGGTTCACTTAAAGACAGGTTTGTTGGTCATTTCCTTCTACTCGTGTTCAGTGTTTTTACATTTAGGTTCACTCCCCCCACATACACACACAGACTATAAATGAGTATGATTGCATATGTCTGCAAGAGTGCATGCAGATAGTCATGTTGCAATATTTATGGCAATTGCTGTTAGGGTAATTAATTTTTGAATCTACAGTTGCAATTACAAGATGAGACAATTGTAGCTGTGGGAGAACCATATTCCTACCTTCCTACCATAACCTTTCCCACATAAAGAGCTCAGTGTACAAAATTTTGAATATAATAAATGTATATTTATCATCCTACCAACAAACAGCATTTATTTTTACTCAACTTCGTATCTTTATACCTATTTGCTGCTTAAAAAAAAAGAATTAGCTGATCAGCAGATGAATATTTTTAATGGTACCTGTGCAGTTGACAGGGTGTCAGGAAAAGTGTTACATTTATAGGAGATAGAAGTCTGTCCTTGGTTTTGTGATGAGTAAAAACAGAACGTGCTGACTAAGAGACCTGAGCAACCTCATGATGACAAGATGCCTTGTTCAGACCTGTGATGAGTTTTAGTAGGTAATTATTTTTGAAAGATTGCCAGACTGGTTTTGAACTCTGTCTGACATTTAAGGCCAGAAAACTTCACTTCTGGTAGTCTCGGGTTTATGGCAGAAGAAAAAGTGTGACTGGTTAGGTTATTTCTTGAATCTGTGCTGCTTTCCAATTACTTTACTACTTTTAGAACTCAGAAAAGATCAAGCTGCTGAATCAACTTTGAACATGCTCTGAAACATTATTTTTAAAAATTAACAGTGATGAAAAATTAACATCTGAAAGAAATAGATGATTTCTAGAAGTTTTCTGGGATTGTTTTTCATATAACATATTTCTAAGATATTTGTGCCTCCAACACTTTAAGCACCCTGAATACCTTATATGTATGGAAATAGAAAATGAAAAAGTTCTAAACATTAATGAATTTCTTTTCTTACATTCTTTCTGAAACAATGATATACATATTAAATGATTTACTACCCTTTCTCCATATACTGTTGTAAGTGCTGATCTCAGGCAGATACATGTCATATATATATTAAAAATACATATTATATATTAAAAATTACCTTTAGACAGGAAAATGATAAAACAGGCTGCCCAATCACCCAATGTACAGGGCAGCAAAGGTACAATTTCACAGCAGTGGCAGGTAAAAATTCACTTGGTATTCATAACTTGAAATGGTTTTGTTTCTGTCTTTGAATAGCTCATCATTCTGTATGATGTATATTTCATACCCTTAAAGATATTAGATCTCTTGTTTTTCAGAGTAAATGACCAAATTTCACTAGCATTTTCAATAGACATATTTTATAATTTTACCTGCTTTTATACTTCTCATCTCAGATAGAAAAACATTCAAGTAATTCAGTTTATTTTAATCTATACCCAAATACTGCTTAATGTTCCTCATGCTATTAGATTCATACTTTTGTATAGGATTGTATACATTCTTAGATTTGTAGAGTGGAAGTTGTAGAAACATGAATTGTACAATCACTTTCATATTCGAATATTAACTGTTCACTTGTATTTTTATGGAGAGTTATTGTTCTGACCCAAGCTCAATCTTTTCTACATCCCCCCACCCAAACCATGCATACAGTGAAGAGCATAAAGGACATTCATCTGAAGTGTAAAGATTACTAAATGTTTCATGTTTATAGCAGTGTAATCATCAGGAAAGTTTAGATCTAGATCATTCCCAGCTTTCCCCAAATCTACAACCCCATTTTTGCATCTTATACTTCTAAAAACTGCCTTCTTACTTGACATAGTCTCCATGGTGACATATAGCTTGACTTGTGTCACCACTCTACCTTTAGCATATAGCTAGAATATGAGAGTTGCTCAACAAAAGTTTTTTTTATGAAAAAGAAAAACTCTCAGATGTGTACTACTAAAATGAAAAATTGCTTAACCACGGCAGTATAAAAGTTTGCATTTTCTCAAAGATCTCAGGCTTCATTCCTTTTCAGAAGAGCAAAATTCCCAGTCACTAGACCAATTACTACTGCTTGTCATACAGCAAAACAGAGACTCTTCTCTTAGTTCAGAAATATACACTGGAACAGGAAATTATACTGGGTCAGGAAGGCAGAGAGATACCTGAGTTGACAGTTGGGGGTGGGAATGGGGTTGAGGAGTTCAGCCCATGTGGAGGGTGAGGAGAATTTGACCAGCACTCACCATCCAGAAGTTCCCTAGATTCCCTCTACTTCTCAACTCCTCCCACTTTACAATCTATCTTAGGGATTCTGCCTCCTAAATAAGTTCTAAATCGTCTGCTTTTTTCCATCTCTACTGTCTCTGCCCTGGTCAAAGCCGACATTAATTCTCACCTGGGAGACTGTAGCTGCCTCTCAAATGATCTCACTGCTTCCTATCTTATAACTTCCAATCCATTCTGCAATATATTATAAATGAGCTTTTACAACCCCAAATCTAATCATGCTACACTCTTATATATAAAATGTTTAGTGCTGCTCTTGTTCTTTAAAATTTGTTGTTCTTTAAAAATGATAGTTCATGATAGTATACGTGTTTCCATATGATTTTTTTCCACCATCAGCATGTTCTCAGATTTGTTTTGATTGCTTAAGGTGACATATTAAAATACAGAGTATGGATTTAAAGGGCTTAGCCAAATCAAATTTGTGATATTGGTTCCCTCTGGAGAGGGATGGAGAGAGAAGGCAATAGGGCAATAGGGCAATAGGGCTGGAATATAAAGTTAAGGAGGTAGTTAAGACGACATCTAGGTCTTACAAGTATGGATAAAAGTATTACATGTATTATCCTCTGGGAGGAACAGAGAGACCTCTGAAAATAAAGCCAAGATCTTTTTCATGCCCAAGATCTTATTCATGATTCTATGACCTTGTTTTACATCTTTCCAGTCATGCTTGACCCCTTTTGCTTTCCCAAATGCACTTTATTCCTTCTTACTTTCACATTATGTGGTTTCTCTTGTGTAGAAGGTTTGGGGAGGATAGAAAACATGGGCCCTATCCCATAGTACTACTGGTAGTGAAAATAGGTTAAGACACCTGGGAGGATAATATACCAGGAAGCATTAAAATTGAAAATTCCCATATCCTCTCACCTGGAATCTTTTTCTCCATAACAACCTTACAGATACCTTCACATATGTAAAAGTGGATGTATGAACAAGGATATTCATGAAGGTTTGACTACAGTAGCAAAACTTAGAATTGACCAAATAAATTATATAATATTAGAATTATACACTGTGCAGTATCCAAAAAGGATAAAATAGATCTCTGCAAACTTATATGAAAAAAGTCTTTAAGACATCTTTGTTAAGTGAAAAGAAATACCATCCTTATATACATATTACAATGTTTTGTAACTAAAGGGCAATGAAATAATAATATACAATTATTTTTAAATTCTGTATATATGAAAGGAATATAAAGTTTAAGATATATAGGGTGGTGGTATGGGGGTGAAAGTGAGGCATGACCAAAATGGTTTTTAGCTTTATTTGTAATGTTCCTGTTTTTGTAGTAAGATTGCATTAATGTATGTTATTTATATAATTAAAAAATAAAAATTCCAGAGTGTCTGAGTGGCTCAATCAGTTAAGTGTCTGACTTCAGTTCTGGTCATGATCTCACAGTTCATGAGTTCGAGCCCCGCATTGGGCTCTGTGCTGACAGCTCAGAGCTTGGAGCCTGCTTTAGATTCTGTGTCTCCCTCTCTCTTTACCCTCTCCTACTCATCCTCTCTCTTCCTCTCTCTCTCTCTCTCTCAAAAATAAAGAAACATTAAAAAAAAATAAAAAAATTAAAAAGATAGAAGTCCCTACCACCCACAAAGAGAAATATAGTTTGTTATTTTATGATCTTTTCATTTTTAATATTATTATTTTATAATCTTTGGTCTTTGAATCATACTTTGAGAAACAGCAATCTAAATTACACTATTTTCTAGTAATTAATCTACAAATTTTAGAATAACTATTAATGTTATTTATTCTTTGAGTTATGTGTGTATACACATATATGTGTATATACATATGTGTGTATACATATGTGTGTATGCGGTAACATGTGTGTTAATTTGGAACTTGAAAGCAATGAAGACTTTTTACAAATCTGTATGGCTTTATTTTGAATTTTTTTTTCAACGTTTATTTATTTTTGGGACAGAGAGAGACAGAGCATGAACGGGGGAGGGGCAGAGAGAGAGGGAGACACAGAATCGGAAACAGGCTCCAGGCTCTGAGCCATCAGCCCAGAGCCTGATGCGGGGCTCGAACTCACGGACCGCGAGATCGTGACCTGGCTGAAGTCGGACGCTTAACCGACTGCGCCACCCAGGCGCCCCTGTATGGTTTTATTTTGAAATATACTCTAATTGAAAGTATTAAGCCCAGAACTTAAACATTTCAATCTCACATTAAAGAAAGTCTTTCATATTTTTGTTCTAATTCCTATTCATATTATTAAGTAAATTGTATGGAATTCTAGTTTGTCTTCTAGCCAGAATTAATATGATGAGTCTCACAGATGTTATCATCTTATATTTTATTTATATCTTTGTTATCTAGAGGTAGACTAAAAAAATAACTGTAATTTTCTTTCTCTACCCATTATTATTTCCCTGCTGAGGTTTTCCCATCTCAGGATTACATACATTGTTAAACATATAAGATTAGCATAGAGGTGAATTCATGAAAATTTGTCATAACTATATTTAAAAAGTCTATGCATTTTGGGGCACCTGGATGGCTCAGTCAGTTGGATGACCAACTTTGGTTCAGGTCATGATCTCATAGCTTGTGAGTTCGAGCCCCACGTTGGGCTCTGTGCTGACAGCTCAGGGCCTGAAGCTGCTTTATGTTGTCTGTGTCTCCCCCTCTTTCTGCCCTTCCCCTTCTCGTGCTCTGCCTCTCTCTCTGTCTCTCTCTCACACTCTCAAAAATAAATAAACATTTAAAAAAGGCTATGCACTATTTTGTCAATAACTAAAGCAGAAATTTAGAGTTTTGAATCTTTATATCATGATATGGTATTAGTGTGACATTAGTTAAATTTTTAGAATTTCTTATTGCTTATGGAGAACTATTAAATTTTAATATCAACACTGCTTCAGCCTAGGTTGTATAGATATAATATGTGATCTTATAAATCTAGCATGTCATTAGTATTTTATTAAAACATGAAATAATTTTGAAATTTCAGGTAGTTCCAACAAATCCTGAATGTATGCAGAAAGTAGCTGATGTCTTCTTTTGTACTGAAAAATGAATTTGACTTGAATATAGCATTCTAAAAATAGCCATCTTGCTTTCATATGATTTATATTTTCTTTGAAACAACCTTGTAAGTGCATTGCTCTTTTTGTTCGTTTTATACCAAAGGTACCAGGAGAAAGTAACCATAGAATATCCTATTATCATTTGATTTGTGTATCTCAGTATACTTCACAAATTGGGCATGAAGCACAAATGTTTGTTTGTTTTTTTTTCCATGGGAACCTCAAAAGAATGAAAAGAAGTGCTATCAGGACAATATGCACTATCAGAAGGAACAACAAGAAATCGCATTTTAGGGGGGTTTATTGGGCAGTATATGGATAGTATTTGTCACTGGAATAATGTGGCTCATTTATATTGTACCTATTCTGTGGAGCTCAAAGCGCTTTATGGGCACTCTCATTAATCCTGAAGCCTGAGCTACATATTTGGCAGCCTTTGTCCTCACTTTATGGCCTGGGAGACAGCAGTTTAAAGGATGTCATTGTGCAGGCATTTGCAAAGTGTTCCGAAAACAACCAGTGGGGTTAACTGTAATGTGAACTGGTGAGGAGGATTTTTTGCTTTATTTATGCATTATTTATTTATTTTATGTACTGTTATTTATAAAGTAGTAATTGTCCAATGAAGCCACCTGCTATATATAATTATTTAGAATATTCTGACTTCTCTTTGCCTCCAGGACACTTTTCCTGCTGAATCTGTCTGTGTCACTCATAGGACTTTCATTCTCCCACACACCCAGGATTGAAACTTTAATTGCTTTCTCTATCACCTCAGTGCCACTACTCCGTTCAGTGGGTTGCTAAGTGTTGACAATTCTACTTTTTCACGCTTTTTTACATGACTCTTTACTTTCTGCTTCTAGAGACATTCTAGTTTATGTAGGTATTACTTCTTGTTGAGAAACTGTTACAGCTTCTAACACTTTTGACACCAGACCCTTAATTTCAGAGTCTGAAAGAAGCAGACTCTGAGCCCACTTCTGTTGCTTGTCAGCTATGCGACTATAAGCATTTCAAAGTTTCTGAGCTTCAGAGTCATTTTTGTAAATAGAAATAACAATAACTAGGTTGAAAAATTGTATCACGTGTAAAGTGTGGAAATGCAATGAGGTAAGATATGCTAAATACAAGCTCTGTGTATGGAAAATGGGATCTATTTTTGTTGTTTTCATTTTATTTCCCTTTTTGCCTTTTTTTTCCTGCATAACACTCTCAGATCAATATTTCTAAAATCCACTTCCATGGTACCAATTCTCTGTTCAAAACCCTATCAAAATCCCTAGGGCCTACCTAAAATTCTCCACACTTCTACATCCATCATATACAAGGCCTACCTCAACAAAGATTCTATAATTCTAGCCCTGATCTACAACATATATGGTAATCTCCAGTTAATATTGGCCACTGGCCATTCACTTTTCACACCTTTTCTTTCCCATTACAGCTTGTTTAATCATGTTGATTCTTTTGCCTAGAAGTATTGCCCTTATAAATATTTTCTTTACAGTTTGAAACTTACATGTTGTACTAAAAGTCTTGTCAAAGCCAGGATCATTTGACACTTTAGCTGCAGCTAAATAAAACAGTTCTAGTCATTGTTTTCAGTGCTCTATCCACTACTTTTAAAAGAACTCTTATTTTCCTGTAATGAGTCAAGAAAACTCACTTCATGGGCCGAACTCTGACATGCTGACCACCGATTAGTCATGGGACCCTGCTTTTCCATTGACCCATTCATTAGCAGTTTATTTTTTTGCTTCCACTGAATTCATCACTGTCTTTTTCAAGTATCAGTCACTCCCTCATTTCTGGCCCACCTACCCTCTTCAGGCCTGCTGAAGCCTCTTTGCCTTGCTGGTTCATTTCACATACCCTATTAAACACCAGGGGTTTACTGACCACTCTGAAATTCTTCCATTCCCTGAATAGTTCCAGTCATGAAATTGGACATTTTGGATCCTCTGTCCCTTCTCAGATCTGTTGGGCTCTCTGTTCCAATCCTAACCCAACTGCCACAAAAATGGAATTTAATAGAATTGTGGAGGGGTTCTGTTCTTGCTCTAGAACAACTTTTGGACATTTAACTTTAAGATCCAACCCATTTTCCACCTCTTCTAAGAAACATTCATAATGTCGACTAAGAATGACCAAAAATGTCCTTGATGTGTGGTGCAGGGTGTAATGTTACATCCCTGGACTTTAAGAATATTATATGAAGTAGCTAGAAAGGAAATTTAGGCCAAAGTGAATAATTTTGAATTTTGTTCGAGCTCCATTATCATAAAAAAGCTTTTAAAAGATGACTGTGCCCAGTGCTATTTGAAGTTCTACATATAAGAACTAACAAAGACACTGTTCCTGTCCTCACAGTACACCCTAGCTTATTAACTGGACCATTAGTACTATACTAAGCATAGCCGCGTCTCTCATTGTGTCATTACAGCCTTTTGTGTGACTTCAAAGAAGACTTAATTTTGGTGAAATAACCTTTCAGAACACTAAAAACATTACCTTAGTAAGAAAGTAGGCAAAGCATTATTTCAGTGGGTTTTTTTAATGTTAATTTGGGTCTCATTTCATAAAATACTTCCAGGAAATGTACACACTAAACAAATTGCTAAATTACATTCACCAAATTATAGGGCTTTTCAATAAGAAAATTCTCACATATATAAATTCGGAAGAAGAATTAATAATAGAATATTTTTGACTAGAGTTCTGTGTAGAGACAATTCTTTTTTTTTAACTTTATTTATTTATTTTTGAGAGACAGAGTGTGTGTGTGTGTGTGAGAGAGAGAGAGAAAGAGACAGAGAGCACACATGCAAGTGGCAGAGGGGCAGAGAGAGAGAGAGAATCCCAAGCAGGCTCAATGCTGGGTTTGATGTGAGGCTCCACGAGGGGCTCGACGTGGCACTCGGTCCCACAAACTGTGAGATAATGACCTGAGCTGAAATCAAGAGTCAGTTGCTTAACCAACTGAGCCACTCAGATGCCCCTGTTTAGAAATAGTTCTTGATGATCAATCTGTGGCTTATTAAAAGAGGGCATTTTTTTTTCCCATGGTGTATGTCTAAAATTTCTACTTTTTCTTTTTCCTTCCAGGTGTTTCTTCTCCCAGTATACACAAACACTACAGCAAAATACTAGAGTGACATTTTTCAAGCCATAATTCTATGTGTGATTGTTAGTAAAAATAATATTAGTGATGGTGTAAGAAAAATGATAAGCCATGTTGGAAATTTATTGGCATCTTTCATATTACCCATACCACATCTGAGGGACTTTTCTGTGATGATAATGAGATATTCACCTCAAACTTAGATGTAACCGTCTCAATGCAAAGAGCCTATTTGAGAAATATTTCTATTAAATTACTGTCAGGATTATAAAGTACCATATGACGTTTTGAAACACATTTTGGAGAGGAAACTGTTAACTTATTTAAATGATTGCTCATGGACAAGTTTAGAATCAAAACTTTAGAAATTAAAGTCCTTAGACATTACATATATTATGAGTTTAAGGCTGCAAAAGAGGTGAAAAATGTTCCCAAGTCACTTCCCATTTAGAGGCAGAGTAAGGACCAGATATTGGTCTCTGGACTGAAGGCCAGTATCCCTTTCTTATGTTAGTGTTTTCATGTCAGAAATAGAAAATACACAAGAATATAAGAAGATCTGGGAAACACTGCATATGTGATAGCTCATTTAACCTAACATCTATATCAGGAGAGCAAGGGTTAATTATTTACTACTTTTATTATCAAACCAAAAAAATAAATAAATCCAGAAATAAAGCATTGGTTTTCTGCCCGTTCATCTAATCAGCCTCATAAAATAATGTGTTCCCATTACAATTTGTTATGAAGAATTTTATTGTAAATTAATGATTGTGTACTTTCACAACAACCAACCACCAAACACATCCACATAGTTTATTTGCTATCTTTTGAAAAATGCAAACTACACTTTTCCTAAAACTAGAAGCTTTGCACATCATTCTGATGTTCACACCCTTCAAGTTTGAGATGGGAAACTTCTCAGGGGAATGCCTCTGAAGAGGACTGCTTTGCTTATATTATATGTAATGTGCAGATGGGCAGTTATCCAGTTATGAATCTAGACTACCCTCCTTGAAGTAAGGAACAAACTAGATACTTTATCTGTCTCTTAGTTGTTTTTTTTATGATATAGTTTATGGTTTATTTCCAAATTTTCATGTTCTTGGAATGCTTTGGGGAACGAAATAGTCTGAGTAGACAAATGGTGAATACAAAAGAGTATAAATATTTAGACTTTCAAGGAAAGGGAAATCAGTTCTCATATCATCAATCTTCCCTCTGAAATAGAATTAAGAAAATATTTGTCAGTATCTGAATGTTACCACTGTCATTATACAAATATTTGTCAATATCTGAATGTTACCACTGCCATTGTAGATCTAAATATTCACTTAAAAAAATAAATTTGCCAATACAAACTCAGTGAGGTAAAGCCCCATGCCAAAGGAACTCCCTTTTCTTGAGTAGAAAGGAGCAGACTACAAAAATGCTTTAAAGTGCATTGATGTCCACCATCTATTTGAAGCATAGGAATGGGCTTTGAAGTAAATTTTCATTGTGTTGTAAAGTCATCCAAAAATATAAAGTATTTATAAAAATATATTCTCATAATTCTCTAAATGATAGTGAATTCAATTATAGGACACATCAGATTTCAACTAACAATTTAATTAAATATTATGCTTGTGTCCTGTATACTGGCCAGAATGAAGTTCAGCACCTCACTTAACTGCACATTCATCGAGACTTTTAATACAATAATAAAAACTCTTCCTTACTTGAATGTCTGTGGCATAGCCACAAATATAAGGATGATCCAAACATATTTGTTTGAGGGGAGAGAATAATGATAATTTATATTTTAGTGCCCTTTGCCCCAAATAATTTCACTTTACCAATACAGATCTAGAGTTTATATATCTAAGCATTAAGGAAAAATATCTTTAGCGATGAGAAAAGTAGTGAAGGAGTTGTCAGCTTCTGCTGAGCCTATGTCACTTTCATGATCAATAATTTTGAATAAACTAACTGGAAAGAGAGAGCCCAAATTAAATTAGCAAATATTAATATAAATATTAACAATATTAACAGATTTTTCTTATATACTATTTTTTAAAATAAAACTATACATAATCTGTATGCTCTTTTAATATCAGATTATATAGATTCTTTGCTTTATAAATGAGTATGTTACTTTCTATCCCCTTTATAACTTTTTACAACACATTAGCTAAGCATTAAAATATTGTGATAATTACTAGGGAATATGGCAAGATGCTTTAGCTTAAGAGAGGACCAATGAAATGAGGAGATGAGACCATCTGTGTCTTCAGTTTTAGGGTTTTGTGATTGCAAGTTTTATATCATGAGTCATGAGTTTTAGGTTTATGATCAAACAAAACAAAATTATTCACTTGCACATTGGTCTGATCATTCATCCAAATGATGCTGCTTTTACTGTGCAGTGGGCTAAGCCGTGGGAATATAACAGTGAATCAGCCCCCGAGAAGCTTAAATTCCAGTCAGTGAGCAGAAAATAAAAAGAAAATTAGAACAGAAGAGTGTTTACTAAATATGTAAACGAGGATTTATATGGGGACGCATGCAAGGACCTTTAAGATTTGGGTAAACTGGCATCAGCCAGCTTTCAGAACGACAGTTTATATTAGTTTGAGGGCAGGCAGGAAATATGATGTAAATTAAGGAAACAATACTTCATTTTAGTTATGAAAATGATCACTAGTACAAAACCCAATATGGTAAAAATATATACATGTGTATATGTGGGTGTGGGTGTATGTATGTATGTATACACAGAGACATGGAGAGCACAAAGGAGCCCCAAGGAGACTGCATAACACAAAGCATTTTTAAGTGTTAACTGTTTCCTTTTTAGCAATAACCTAAAGAACACAGTACTGAATTTCACTAGCTTGAGGGAAGATGGCGATATTCATAACCAGCAGGTTATGAGATACTGAAATAAGAAAAGATCAGCTGTATTTACAAGGACAACAAAATGACTAGCCAATTTAGTGCACTGGTCATTTCAGGGAAATAACTATAAATTTAGTGAGCTAAAATAAAAATGAAAAAAACATTTGCGCCAGTTATTTAATGGTCTGATTTCTGTCAAAGTGGCAGTTCTCTGGAGAAAGTCAAATCAAATATTCTGGGATAACATCCCTGATATCAACGTGTCTGTTTGCTATTTGGGCCTTTCTCTAAAAGTGCAGCACAAAATCCTTTTTTTTTTTTTTTTTAAATCTCTGCTTTTTAAGCTCTCTGATTGCTTGGTTCACTAGCAAGTAGGCAGTATTTACGTTTTAGGTTTGTCAGTCTTCCTACTATAATGAATTAGAATCGTTGAAAACCAAGGAAAAAAAGAAGTCAAATCAGTTAGCTATTGTAATATTTATTCATGGCTGAAATAAAGTGTTGTAAATGCAATTTTGATCTTGAATCACCAAATTTATCTTTGCGGAAAGGACAAAAACAAAAAGAAGTGCTCTCAGTCCAATTTACACTCGTTATTTAGGAATAGTATATGAGCAGCCTTGTTTCCCATTTTAAAGAGCCTCGTTGAAAACTGTTGGCTTGGGGTTTATTGATACAGTTGAAGGCTCCGTCACCTTTAATTTTGGGAAAGGTGAGCAAACCCACTCCATTATTTTTTTTATCTTCTTTATCCTGCTTTTTATGTCTTCTTTGCTGTGAAAATTATGTAAATTGTGCCGTGGAACAATATGAAATGATTTAGACTAGTGGTTATCTAATGTGCGTATGAATCACCTGGGTATCTTCTTAGACTGCATATTCAGATTCAGAAGGTCTGGGGTGGAGTTTAAGAGTCTGCATTTTTTTTTTAATTTTTAATGTTTATTTATTTTTGAGAGAGAGAGAGAGAGAGAGAAAGAGCAAGCAGGGAAGGGGCAGAGGGAGAGGGAGACAGGATCCAAAGCAGGATCCAGGCTTCAGGCTGTCAGCACAGAGCCAATGCTGGGCTCAAACCCACAAATTGCGAGATCTCGACCTGAGCCAAAGTTGGATGCTCAACTGACTGAGCCTCCCAGGTCCCCAAGACTCTGCATTTCTAATGGGTTCCTAGATCATGCCCATGCTGCTTGTCCAAGGACTACACACATTGGATAAAAAGAGTCTATAGGATCTCTGCTATATATATATATATATATATATATATATATATATATATATATATATACATACACACACACACACACACACATAGGTCATCATGTAGCTTGGATCTTATGTTTACACACACAGGTGCTGAGAGTTGACTTATATTCCTCAACTTGGAAACTGTACTGTCCCCTCCAATGGCAGCACATTATCTTCACTGATCCACACAAACCTCTTCTTGCTTTATCTACCAGCATTTGTTTTTACCTTGTTTCACTTCTTGGTGCATTAATCTGAGGATCCCAGTGTCTAAGATTTCTAGTTTCTGAAGGTTTCGTTTTTTTAATACTCTTTGAGTAATTGGTACTTGCTCTTTTCACTTTTTCAATTGAGTTTAAAAGAATTCCATCTTGCCACACAAAAAAAAGTGCGGGCAGATAACAGTGTTCACATTTTCTTTATATACACAACCAGATATGATTGAAGTGGGCATCAATAATTTGAAAAAGCATAATGCAAAACCTTAAATATGTTCAATTAGAAAACCTTTTCACCTATTTCTAACCTCATTTCTTGTAAGTTTCACCTACTGTGGTTCAGTCTCTTGGCTTCTGAGCTAATACACTCTGTTTCAGTAAGTCAGCATAATGAATGCCCTTTGGCGTCATCTTGGTTGTTCAGGTCTAGTAGAGGGGATGACAATATGAGCATTGTTTATATGTTACATTTCACATACAGAGTCAGTAATGAAGTCAAACTGGGGGCTCAGTATATCCAGTTTCCTCTTTCTACTATATGCAGGTGCCACTGTGTTAGAGATTGGGCTATTAATGGCATGGATTGATTTGGATCATTACATAGACCACAAAGAGTATATAAAGTGAAGACAGAACTTGCTATCCACTAAAATGTAAGTTAGTGTCAGTCTTTATAGAGCATAAACAATGAACAGGGCACAATATCCACGCTTTAATCTAAAAGTTGGAATGCTAAGAGGTAATGTAAACATCTTTTCCGTATGGTGCCCTTCGCACCAAGGCGCACATTCTGCCTGATTTTCAACACATATCTAGTGGATTCTTATAGTTCATAAATGTGTTTTAAAATGTAAATGAATAAAAATGGTACATATATTTGGTTTTATTCAAAGCCTCTTAATAATATAAGACAATAAAAATCTTTTCTCAGCTCTTCAATAAATGAGTTAAAAAATAACATTGGTCTATAATTTAATCTTAGTATACTGTAAAGTCCTGTTTTTACTGTCTCCTCTCAGAAGTGAACTGTTTGTCAAATTTCCATTAAGCTGAAGGTAAAAAATTAATGAGCCACTTCATATATTTCAAAACTAATGCAAGTCTATTAGTCATGCAGGAAACAAATCAAAGATTTGAGTACGTTCAGTTAGGGTTTAAGGTGCACTCATATATTGTTTCATATGCCTGATAGAGCATTATAAAGAAAAAAAGGAATGCAGTTACTGATTTTTCATTAACAGATAAATACATCTCAGATTGTTTTATTTATAACGGTAGTCTTTTTTTTTTTTACACTCAAAAGGTAATTTTAAAACAAGGTTAACCAGAAAATTGATGGGGATAGATGGGTTTTGAAAGTCTTTGTGATGTCTGCTGTGGGAGATTAGTTAGCTGGAGAAAAAGAACAAATGTATAGCAAACATAGTATTAATAGAATATAATGCAATTTATTCTTTGGTTGTACCCTTGTACCATTTTCTAGGCACTCAGAAAATCAGTGATAGTGATGTTGAAACTATTTTTTAAAGAACTGCTGATTGTGTTGTGTTCCTGGCATTGTGCTAGGCATTGCATGTCGTGCAATGATGTGGAATACTTGCTTTTGTCTTTAAGGATTTTAGAGTTTAAAAAGGAGAAACAAAGTGAAAAAGTGATAAGTATGAAAATGTAATGATAATGTTAATTAGAAATGACAAGCACTACCAAAAAAAAAAAAAGAAAGAAAGAAAAAAGGTGCAGAAAGTGTCACATATGGTCCAGGGAGACAGAGAAAGCTTCTTGTAAAAAAGTAACTTTTGAGTTGGGTTTTAAAGGAAGTGTATACTTCAGACCTGTGTGATGCATTAGAAGGGTAAGCGATGTGGAAGGAACGGCTTCAGGTCATACATCACAGAACATGTCGGAACAGCTTAAGTGTTAGCATAAGATGTATCGAGAGGAATGATAGGAAATAATGTTCAAAATATAAAGTCTGAGATTGTGAAGAGCCTTGAATGTCAAACTAAAGAGTTCAATAATTGATCTGGGGAGTAGTGAGATCATGTAGCATTTTAGGGAGTTTCATTTTGTAGTGGTAATATGTCAGCACCTAACATCCATGAAAACATCAAAATAACAGATTGCACATTTCTCAGAAATATCATTTTATTGTCCTGTGTACACTAGAAATCCAGAAGGTAACGACTGAGGGAGAAAATACATGCTGAAGAAACAGAGTAAAATGGCTATATCAGGGCTTCCCAGCTGGTGTGCTGAGGGACACCATCTATGCCTTGAGATATTAGGCACTGTGGCCTCAGGTGCAGCCTGGAACAACAGAGACTAGAACTGGTCACCTGAAGCTGAGAGCAGCTTCCTTGGAGTATGAAAATCCCCTTCGGTTTTTGTCAGTGGGTTAAATGACTGCTAGCACCTGCGGGGCCTGGATCATGGGCATGCAACCTGCAACGTTGCATAGGCCCCCACTCAGAAAGACCCACGCTTGATTTAATGCTCTGCTGTTGCCATCTTGACATTCTTCATGGTTTTTGATCAAGAAGTCCCACATTGTCATTTTACTGTGGGCCCTGCAAATTATACAGCCAGTCTTAGTACTAAGACATGAAAATGGCTAAGAAGCAATGATACACTATGGTCAAAATGCACTGGCATATATCCATATAAAAGGGGTTACTGAATTATGCAACCAGCACTGTGCTTACATAACAAAACTGATCCGAAGCTTAAATCTTTATTTATTTATTTTTTCTCTTCAAAGCCATGTCTGCTATGGCTGCCATAGGCCTAAGCTAAATATCATTTTTTTTAGCCTTGTGGTTTTCCAGATGATAAATTAAGGGAGCACTTCTGTAACATATTTTCTCATTTATAATCTGCCTCCTGCAGCCTGGATACCAGTGTGGTTGAGCTCTGCACCCCCTGCAGTCCTATCAAATTAAATTCTGAGAAAACCTTTGGCAATCATTTTCCCTAATAAAAGTTCTGAAAAATAAAGCTCTGTGTTCAGAGACATTCTGGCGACTTGATAGAGTCATTCCATTGTGTATCTCCACCCTGAGTCAGTATAAATATATAAACTGAAGATATATCTTTTAGTTCTTAAGCACAGTTTAATTTATTCACTTCATTCTCTTTACTCTGAGTACTTGTGTATTTTGCTTCTACTTGTGTTACCACAATTTTCTCTCCTTATTTTTATTTAATTTTCGTTTTTTTCTCAAAGTTATATATAGATGACTGCATTCAAATAATTCTACCAAAGTTAGTTTACAAAAATATCATCTTCTCCTCTCCTTCCCTATGTTTTCTGCCCCACCTCTCTCCCAAAGGCAAATACTTGATTGCTTTCAGTATTTTTAGTTGTTCTCTGCATTTTATGTTTACCTCTCTGTGTCTCAAAAGCATGTTTAAGAGTTGAATTAATTTTTCAGTTTTATCTATTGCCACTATGGAAGATAAAGATTTAGTTTGCTTTCACAAGTCTCCGTGAGTCCTCACCCATGACTGTTGCCCTTTTATTTTTTTTCCAAAGAAATATCCAATTTTTTGTGTGTTAAATAGCCATTATTTATATCATTTTGACTATATAAATATTATTCACATTGTACTATGATTACATTTCCTTCCTGAACAACTTTTGCTCCCTTTGAAGCTAAAGATTGTCTAATTTTTACATTTCTTATCTTTCTGTGTACTTAGACGATCCTCACATGCTCTCTGATCTCTATTGTAAATATCCTCTCAGTACAGTGGCACACATGTGGTTTTTCCATTATTTTTGTCTTCCTGGAGACCTCCGTTCTTGAGCCTCCTGACCTCCTCACTCTTGTCCTCATGAGCTCACCAGCACATGTACCATTCTAAGATTGTCCTTGGATGACCACGCCTACTTAATGATGGCAAAGTTGAGTTGATTTGAAGTTCTGTATATGGATGGGCTTATTGACTGATGGGTTTTAACATAAGCTGTCTTTGGTGAGTTGTTTTATTGGTGGACTGGCAGATTTTCAGTATTTTCATGTAGTCTCCAGTGACCTGGTCATATGGGAGAATGGAGGTAAATGCATGTGCATAATCTGCCAGCATTAACTTGGATACATAATAGTATTTGGACTGATGTGCCTCAAATCATTTTTAATAAGTAGAGTAAAACTAAGGAATAAACAAATGAACTAAAATAAACATATGGTTCATATTTTGAATAATTATTACAAAAAACTTCTCTTTGTGTGTTTTTAATTTCTGTTTGCTAAGGATTCTGTTCCCTTCTCTTCTGAATCTAGATGGAAGCTTTAGGCAAAACCGATCAAACCTCACATCCCTGCTGGTGCAGCCCATTTCAGCATCTCTGGTTGCAAAACTGATCTCTTCACCAAACAGCAGAACCAAAAACAGTGTCTGTAGCCCTCTAGAACTGCCAAACAATGGTAAGGTATTTAATGTATTTCTGTGTGTTTTGTAGTCTTTTTAAGGACTGTGATCATTTTTAATCTTTTAAATTGACATAATGTTTAGGATTATTCTTTTAAAAAATTATTTTGATGACATGAGCATTTATTTCTCTTCTGTGGCTCTTTAAGGGACATTTGGGGAAAGTAATTTTGATAAAGATGGTGAGTTGATCAAACTGAGAGATTTAAAAAAAAAGGAGAAGAAGAAAAAAGCATTTTAAACTGCAACAAAGAAAAGCAGCTTTACAAATAAAGTATTTCTTACATTCATGAAAATCTGCTTAACATGGCTTCCTCGCTTCAGCTCCAGCAGTCTCCTTGCCTGCCAAGATTCAGTGGATAGCAGTCAGCTATCTGAGGTCTGAAGTCTTTTAGTAGAAAGCATTAAATCCTAATTCCTGCAATTGACTAAAAAATCCCTGTGTCTTTACGCATCATCGCCTGAGAGATGCTTCTTCTGCTGTGGTGCAGTTTGTCAGGCCTTGTTGGAGCAGATCGGATAAAACTGAAGTAGTTAAGCTACCTGGGGGGGGGGGGGGTGTGCAAGCCACAGGCTGCATCTTATTTCTGCCTCCAGCCTCACATTAGAGTTCTAAAGAAGAGAGGCTCTTTACATATTGTTAAATTTGTATCTAGTTGTTGGAAAATTAAACTTGAGGACTCTGGTTTTGTGTCCAGACCTGCAGGCTCAACTACTCGTGTTTTATCTCATCTGCTTTTCTCTTGACAACAAAAGCATTAAAAAAAAAATCTTTTGAAGATGCCAAAAAAAAAAAAAACCCCAAAAATAACAAAAAAACCTGAATACATTCAGTATTGCCCTCTGTTAGACACATGCATATAGTTTTTCAAAGTCCTATCGATTGAGTGCCTCCCAAACTGATTATTGATTGAGCACGTAGGAAATACAGAAAACCAATGATAAGCCTGTGTCCTTAAAGCAGGAATTCAGAAGCCTTAGAGGAGCTTTTTGTTTTGTTTTGCTCTTGTTGTCTTTTATTCTGAGCCCTACAAATTTATCATGGGCTCTATTTGTTAAAATATGTAAAAGACACTATAATAATACTTTAGTTGTAAGGAGCACTTGGACTTGTAAAAGACCAGATTTAAGGCCAGATTCAATCAATCAATTGATTAATTTAATAAAGATTCAGAGCCTCTGATGTGTTCCAGCCATCGTCCTGCCCCCCCCCCTTTTTTTGGTGTCATTGTTGCATGAGTATCTCTGAAACCGAGTCACTTCATTTGGAAAGGATAGCCACCGAAAGTGATAAGAAGAGAAAATATCCTCTGAACTTAAATCCCACTTTCTCTCCAAGATATCCCAGTATCACTGTGCTTCAGTTGACTATACAGCATTTTGGAAGTTGGCAATGCACGATGGGAGTTCGAATTCTTGCTCCAGCTCTTAGGAACCATTGATGGAGGCATGTTATTCAGCCCAAATCTGCCCTCAATCTCCTTGGAAACAGGGTCACTGTGTGGGCACTGTGGAGATGCTTTCATGCATATGTGTGTAAAGGATCAGGCAAGGTGGGTGGGAATGCAGTCACTGAATGCCTGCCACCATCCTGCCCTGAGTGAGCTGATAGTCCACATGCTGGCTCCATGACTGACTGCTTATCCATCAGCTCCCTGCTGGAAGCTATTTCTGCATCTACAGAAGGATATCTAACCTTCTAGTATCTCAAGTTGATCTGAGAATCAAATTATGATGTATGTCTCAGTATTTTTGCATAGTGTAAAGTGTTATGTTAGCAAGTGTCTTTCTTATCAAAGAATTGTATCAGTTTTCACCATAATATGTTAAATACCTGTGTAATAATGGCATAGCTAAGCAAAATGGCACTCCATAGCTATAAAAACTGACATATACACTGAAACCTGTTTACAACTCCCATTAAAAAGGCAGCAAGAGGGGCGCCTGGGTGGATCAGTCAGTTGATCATCCAGCTTTGGCTCAGGGGCTCTGGTCACCATCTTGGGTTTAGTAAGTTCGGGACCAGCATTTCTGGCTCACTGCTGGCAGTGTGGAGCCTGCTTCAGATCCTCTGTCCCTCTCTCTGCCCTTCCCCCGCTCACACGTCTCCTCTCTCTCTCTCAAAAGAAAAAAAAGGCAACAAGATAGGCCTACTTTCTAAGGAATTATGCCATGTCATGTTTTCTTCACGGATATAGTAGCTATTATTGTTTTTAGTAGCTATTATAGTTTTTTTAGAAAAATTCAGACAGAGATGTATGTAAATCAAGAAGATATTTCATGTTATAATGGGTACTTTCATTATCTTTTTAAATATACAAGTGATTACATTTAGATTTCCCAAATACTGATGGAAACTGAGTTGTTAAATTTAAATTAGTCCTAAATGTAGGATAACAACCCTTTACCCCCAATGTTTAGATAATAATACTTATGATACAGTCAAGATAATTAACATATAAGTTTTCTCATAAACATATAAATACATTAGTTGCTCATTAGGATATGTATAAGGATGGGACATGAAAAGGTTACAGAAGGAAGTGCTCTATTTGGGGGCAATAAGAACAAAACTTACAGTTTATAGATGAAAAATTAATTTAAAGCATATTATAATTATATCTTACTGTTGAATTTTCTTAGTCTTGAGCCTTACTGTAGGAAAATCTTCACCAACAAGTTAGGCAAGAGTACATTAAAAATATGTATACAAATCAACTGATTATTCATCTTACCCATTTAATCCTTTATATATACCAATTCTCTACAGTCCAGACAACATCTAGTGGAATTTGCCTATCATATTTGCTTTCTTAGCATCCATTTGGCCCTCGCCCTGTTTGAACTGTTTCCAGCATTTCCCAGCAATATAGTTTGAATAGGTTTGACCACATCTCAAGCTCTAAAAATAGATCCTGATTAGTTCAAGTCTATTGGCATATCACATCAACCATACTATGATGGTTGATTCAAGGATGATCCTGGTCAAATAGGGCCAAAACCTAATATCTGGAATTTATTTGAGCAGGGACTCACTTTAACACCATAGCTGAACAAAAAAGCATGTAGCCCAGGGTTGGTAACCTTCTTGAGACCCTGGGAGATAGCCTACCTGAAAATGGAGCCAACACAAGGGAGGTACAAATGAATAATGGGGGGAGAAACAGAGAGAGAGAGAGAGAGAGAGAGAGAGAGAGAGAGAGAGAAAGGAAACTGTTTTCACAGAATTTGAACCCTAAAGCTTTGTCTGAAGGCAAATCTAGTGAACTAGCCATATGTATGAGTCAATACATGCCCTCCCCAGTTGTTTTTTTCCAGTCAATCTATGTTGGGTTTTTAGTTTCTTGCAACAAAAAACTACCTAACTGAAACAGACCATAAACTTGAATTAAATAAAGGTATTAAAGATCTGCATTCATGACATAGGTTCAGCAAAGTAAAGTAGAAAGCAGGGTGTTTTATGGAAAATCCTGAGAGAATGAAGAATTGCTTGAAGAATAGAAGAAGAACAGGAAAAAAGGTCTTGCACGCGCACACACACACACACACACACACAAATGGCTTGATTAGATAATTGCATATTGACTGTGTTTTATTTTTTGTGGTCTTACTTTTTATAAGCTTTACCCATTGATCTATCTGATACCTTTTCAGTCTTTATCTTTGAGAATCAACCAAAACATGGAAATTTGAATTTTCAGTTATCAGTCTGAACTTATGGTTAAAAACCATGAATACAGTGGAAAAAGGAGAGGAAAAAGTTTAAGATCCATTAACTTAATTTAGGGCAAAATAATTTTAATGAATTAAGTTAAAAGAAACATTTTAGTATATTTGATGAATCACTTTTGATGAATAGAAAAATTGCTATTTCTATGTTGCATAAAAATTAATGTTATCAACAATGACACATTTTTACCTAAGTAAATTTGGATCATCTCTTCAAATGGAGATATCTCTATATCTACATCTACCATTTCCCTGTTCACAATTTTATATATTCTTTGATGAAATGATTTTAATTAGAATAATATAGTGATAATGTCACATAATTTGTACTTTTCAACTGTATTTTGAAGATTTATATTTCTAATTTTTTAACAGCTACTTAAAAGTATTCATTATTATTTCTTGAGCAGAGATTTAAAAAGATGTATTGAACATATTATCCAAAAATTGAGGTTATACTAAAATTTATTGGCAAATAGTAAATTTTAGCTTTTCAGTAAATATTCCTTAGCAAGAAAAGTTAGTGCAATTCAATTCAGTATTATTTTTTATTACATATGAGACTAATCAACCTGTTCAGAGTAGCCCTAAAGTTGCTACATGTGAGAAGATCCAGGAGTGCATTATGTTTTTCTGGTTAAAGAATGTTTTGGGGGCTCCTGGGTGGCTCAGTCAGTTGAGCGTCCAACTTCAGCTCAGGTCATGATCTCACGGTTCGTGGGTTCGAGCCCCGCATCGGGCTCTGTGCTGACAGCTCAGAGCCTGGAGCCTGTTTCGGATTCTGTGTCTCCCTCTCTCTCTGCCCCTCCCCCACTCGCACTCTGTCTCTCTCTGTCTCAAAAATAAATAAACATTAAAAAAATTTAAAAAAAAAGAATGTTTTGGTAGATACATCAAGTAGATAATGGAGTGGTATGGGAATGATAAGATATGGCCCTTTTTGGTCCCTGCGAAAGAGAAATCCTCAGTAGGCCTAAAATAATAATAATAATAATAATAATAATAATAATAATAATAATACAAGAATTCAAAACTTGTTTAGAGAAGGGTAGACTTCAACAATTTCTGGCCATGAATCTGGAGGAACATATCCAAAAGAACATGGGGAAATTTTAATTTGTCTTGACAATTTCTATATGGTATGCATATAGATATAGTGGCCACTTTTATTCCAAAAATTCAGTGTGCTAGAAACCTTTTACAATCAGTGTCATGATAAATGTTAAGAGTCACCAAACTGTGCAATGGTGACACCCCAATTTTATGGTTCTTCAAGCAGCCAGTTGCACAGTGAACCAAGGAGTCTGAGCTAGAAGCTGATAACAGAGTAATCCGTAGAACTAAAGATCAGCCTTCATGAGCTGCCAGTCTGAAGTCCTCGGACAAAAGGAAAAAAAGCTTCAGAAATGACTTTGAAGGACTACTCATCAAGGGTCTTAAACAGAGTGAACATAGGTGGGAAACCTATTGTCCAAAGTCCACAGAAAGTACAGTCAATTCTCTGTTTCCTAGGGAGTGCAGGTTGGGTTTACCAAGGGTGACACAGATCTGTCATTCACCCAGAACTTCTCATGTTTCCAGCTTTCTGTCTTGACAGTTTTGATTTTTGGAAATGATTCAGCTTCGATTCAGTATAGAGTTGTGTTTGTTTGTTAAAAGATCTAAAGACAACATGAGAAGTATACTCTTAGGCAGAATTACTGTAACAAGTGTTCTCCAATTTCCAATGTTTCTCAGCAATTTTTAGCATTTCCTTTATTCTTATCACATCATTTCTCAAGTGGCTGTCACTTCTTTCAAGTTACAGAGACTTCAACTGAATTTGGCAGTTTAAATACGCGATAAACTCCATTAGAGCATACCCTATCTTTATATTTTGCTGATCTTTTCACAATGGGCTGATTCCTCAGTGCCTTTCTGGTTCTATATCCTGCTGTTTCCTTCATGTATCCAATATTTATCCAAATATGTCTTCAAGTTTGAGTCTCCAAGTTGTAAAGCCTCAGTATCCTCTACAGCTCCATGCAGATAGCATACTTCTCAAGTTGGAAGTAGCAGTAGCTTCTCCTGACTCTCTCTGCCATGCTTTTAGGCACTTGGGCATTGTGATATGATAGTCTTCTGAGCTAGAGTAGAAGCAACCTTAATTTTCGTTAGAATGTGTTGTTTTTGCTTTATTTATTTATGGTTCTTTGAGGTATCCTTTCTTACCCAGTGTTCTATGAGTATTTGGAAAGAGTGTGTACCGTGTAGTTGTCAAGTGTAGAGTTTTACATATTTCCACTTAAACCAGGTACCATAGCCAAATATTCTACATCTTATTATTAGTGTTAAAATCTCCCACTTTGTGTATAGATTTGTCTATTTTTATCTTGTAGTTGTCAGTTTTTGATTAATATATTTTAAGGTCATTTCTTAGATGTTTATAAATTCAAATACATCATCTCTTCCTGCTTAGTTGAAACACTTATCAGATGAAGTGATCTTCTTCATGTTTATAATGCTTGTCTTAAATTTGATTTGGCCTGATACTAATTTATCCTCACTACCCTTTTTTTTAGTTAGTGTCTTTATGCTGTATCTTTTTTTACTATCCATCTTTTTATATATTTCTCTTTTACCATCTCTTCTTAATAAAAATCAATTTGGATTTTTTTAAGAAACTTTACTCCCAACATGGGGCTCAATCTCATGCCCCTGAGATCAAGATCTACCAATTGAGCCAGCCAGGCACCCCACAACTAATTTGTATTTTTAAATATAATTTGATTACCTTTAGCTGAAACATCTAGTTCATTATATGTAATGTGAATATTAATGTATTTATGCTTATATATTTTTATCTTAATTTAGGCTTCTTGTTTACACCACATATTATGTTTTTCTTTTGTTTTATTTCTTTCTTTAGATTTAGATTATTTTTGTCATTATATTTTTCCCTTTACTATTTTTGGAAATTATAAATACTTTTTGTATTCTTGTAGAGTTACCCTAGAATTATAGCCTTTAAAGATTCCTTTTCCTGTTCTGTTCCATACCAGGTAACTTTCTTTGCTGTCTCTTGGATGGGAGTGGGGAATGCAATCATTTAGGAATCCTATTTATGGAGGAATAATCTCTTTTTGGAACTATTTTCTCTCCAAGTTGGGCAGGTCCAGGGCTTTTTCTTCTAATCTTTGCATCTCTTAAGGCCATCAAGATTAACATTCTCCAGGTTCCCTAAATTCCCTTGAGTTGAAAGCAGTTTTATTGTTTTACTTCTCTAGGTTCCCACCACATCTTAACTTTTGACCTAGTAATTCCTTAGTTTCTAGTTCTCTGATATTGTTAACAAGATTCATTTTGCATTTTATTTAGCATTGTAAATTATTTTCAATGAGAAAGTTGGTCTTAATATCCTAACCCACCTTATTACTATAATAGGAATTCTTCTCCTCCTCTCCATTTATTCATTCCCTGGCAACACATATGGATGACTCAGGGAATACAATGTATAAACCAGGTTGCCATCAGGAAATAATGACACACACACTAAAAATGTGCACTTCAAGGGAGTTTAGCCTCAGGCCTATGCACAAGTGTGGGTAAGTAAAGGGAAATAGAAAAGGGATGATGAACCACCCCAAGGTTAATAATTGATACTACTTGCAAACCTAAAGGCAGCAAGAAGGGAGAGTAGAACAAACAGGAAATGGCAGGTTCTCAAGAAGTAGGCGAGGCAGGCTGACAGGAGCTGAGGCTTTCAGTGGAGGAATTCAGTCATTCTGCCTGTAAGTGACCAGTCAGGGAGGGTGATGGAATATAAATACTCTTAATCTTTCTCTTATCCAACCTGCTGATCACTTGTTGATGTCTTCTATTAGCTAAACCCAACCTGAAGCCAAGAATAGAGGAGTTAGGTAGATGTTCTCTGTAGAGGTTACCTTTTTTGGGCACAGAGCAAGGTGAAGGGTGAAAATAGATCTGGATGGAAATGTGGAAAATATGCAGTATAGCTGGTGTTGCAGATGATTAGTCTAATAACTGATTTGATAACTTATGATTTGTAGAATGGTTTGGTAGAAAGGTACAGAAAATCTATTAATTTTCACGTGTATAAGGGATACGAAGAAGACAAGTTATTTTTTCTGGGGTCAGAGTCTTTAAAACATCTTCATATTTAGATAATTTTACTAATTAGAAATAATAATTTTAAACCTTAAATATTTTTTCCAAATGTATGCAAGTTCATAAGAATACATGCACACATGGATGCATGTGTGTGTGTGTGTGTGTGTGTGTGTGTATGTGTGTAAGGGGGAGAGAGAGAGAGAGAGACAGGAGACAGAGACAGAGACAGAGAGACAGAGAGACTCAGGGATAGCTATTAAGCTGAAAAGTATGTGGTGAAAGGGTGATGAAAAGTATGTGGTGAAAGCGAACAGTTTTCATTCAGTGTTTGTATGTAGACTCACATTTTTCAGAACCAAAATTTTACACTACTAAAACAGATTTTACTTTTCTCTGTAATTTAATTTCTGGGGCACCTGGGTGGCTCAGTCGGTTGAGCTTCTGGCTGCAGCTCAGGTCATGATCTTGTGGTTCATGGGTTTGAGGCCCATTTTGGGCTCTGTGCTGACAGCTCAGACCCTGGAGTCTGCTTCAGATTCTGTGTCTCCTCCCTTTCTCTCTGCCCCTCCCCTGCTCATGCTCTGTCTCTCTCTCAAAAATAAATAAACATTAAAATAAATTAATTAAATTTCTATTATTATGAGAGCAGTTAATGTTTACTAAGAGTTAGAAAAGAAAGATGAGCAAAAATAGGAAAGCAAATCAGCACGTTCTATATTAGTCATGCTGGGCTTCCATAACAAGGTACCACAGACTGTAGTTTAAACAACAGACATTTATTTTTCTCACAGTTCTCAAGGCTGGGAACTCCAAGCTTATGGTGCCAGAAAATTTGGTTTCTGATAAGAGCTCTTTTCCTGGCTTGCAGACAGCTGCCTTCTCTCTGTGTCCTCACATGGCCTTTTCTCTGTGCACTCACAAAGAGTGAGAAACCTGTGGTGTTTTTGTTGTCTTTTCATAAAGACATTAGCCCTATCAGATTAAATTCCCACCCTTAAGACCTCATTTAACTTTAATTATCTCCTTATAGGCCATATCTCCAAATACAGCTAAACTGGGGATTAGGACTTCAGCATATGAATTTTGAAGAGAAACAGTTGAGTTCAGAACGCACTCCTATCACCCAGTAATTATCACTAACAATGCTTCCTGTAAATCCTTCTAGATTTATATACATGCATTTAGAGGTTTTGTTTTCTTTTTTGTTTGTTTTGTTTTTTTACCAAAAGGAGATCATACTATACATAATATTTTAAAATGTTTATCTAATTAAGGGTCTCCACTTTTTCATGACTATAAACAGACTATATTAAATTTCACCAATCATCCCAATCTTTTACAATGGGTTTATCGAAACCAAGATCCAATCCAGGCCTATAAGTTGTTTCCCTTCTAATCTAGCATGATCCTCATTTTCTTCTGTTAACACTGGGATCTATAGGATCAAATCTGTTGTCGTGAATGTGCCCTACATTCTAGATTTGTGGGATGCTTCTTTGTGATTTTATTTAATTAGTTCCTCTGTCGGGAGGAGGCATTAACATGGTGGAGGAGTAGGGGGCGCTAAACATGGCTCATTCATCAAACACAGTTAGGTAGTTATCAAATCATTCTGAATACCCAATAAATCAATCAGAGGTCTGAGAGAACAAAAACTGCTAGTCTACAAGTAGAAAAGTAACAACCTTTTGGAAGATTCTTTAACAAGCAGACCAAAACACGCCCAGGATCTAGGTTTTGTTTGTTTGTTTGTTTGTTTGTTCTCTTCTTTTTTTTTTATTTTTTTCTTTTTTTTCTGGACAAAATGTTGAGACAGAGAAATTCACCCCAAAAGAAAGAACAGGAAGTAGAACTCATGGCCAGGGATTTCACAATATGGATTTAAGTAAGATGTCTGGACTAGAATTTAAAACAGTGATTATAAGGATACTAGCTGGGCTTGAAAAAGCATAGAAGACACTAGAGAATCCCTTGCAGCAGAGATAAAAGAACTAAAATCTAGTCAGGATGAAATTTAAAATGCTGTAATGAGATGCAAACCCAAATGGATGCCATAAGAATGATGATGAACAAAGCAGAGGGGTGAATCGATGATATATTATGGAAAATAATGAAGCTGAAAAGAAGAGGGAAAAAAACATAATGGTTCACATAGGTAGACCTAAGGAACTCAATAACTTACTGAAATGTAATAACATTCTTAACATAGGAATCCCAGAGGATGAAGAGAGAGAAAAAGAGGCAGGTTTATTTGAATACTTCCCTAATCTGGGGAAGGAAAGAGACACCAAAATCCAAAAAGTACAGAGAACTCCCATTAAATTCAACAAAATCTAACCATTACCAAGGCATATCATAGTCAAATTCACAAAATACACAGACAAGGAAAGAATCCTGAAATCAGCAAGGGAAAAAACCTGCAAGGAAAGATAGATCAGATTTGTAATAGATCTGTCAACAGAAACTTGGGAGGCCAGAAAGGTGTGACAGGACATGTTCAATGTGCTGAATGGGAAAATTATGCAGCCGAGAATTATCCATCAGGGCTGTCATTCAGAATAGAAGGAGAGATAGAGTTTCCCAGACAAACAAAAACTAAAGGACTTGGTGACCATTAAACCAGCCCTGCAAAAAAATTTAAGGGGGACTCTTTGAGTGGAGAAAAGAAAAAAAGAAAAAAGACCAAAAGCAACAAAGACTGGAAAGAACCAGAGAGCATCATGAGAAACATGAACTCTATGAGTAACACAAAGGCACTAAATTTATCTCTTTCAATAATCACTATGAATGTACATGTACTAATGTTCCAATCAAAAGATGGGGTGCCTGGGTGGCTCAGTCGGTTGAGCATCCGACTTTGGCTCAGGTCATGATCTCACGGTTCGTGGGTTCGAGCCCCGCGTCGGGCTCTGTGCTGACAGCTCAGAGCCTGGAGCCTGCTTCTGATTCTGTCTCTCTCTGTCTCTGCCTCTCCCTTATGCTCTGTCTCTGTCTCTCAAAAATAAATAAATGTAAAAAAAAAAAGACATGTGGTATCAGAATGGATAAAAAAAAAACTAGATCCATCTATGTGCTGCCTACAAAGAGACTCATTTTAGACCTAAAGACACCTGAAGATTGAAAGTGAGGGGATGGAGAACCATATACCATACACAAAAATAAATTCAAAATGGATAAAAGACCTAACATGAGACAGGAAACCATCAAAATACTACAAGAGAACACAGGCAGCAAACTCTTTGACCTCAGCTGTAGCAACTTCTTACTACACATATTGGCAGAAGCAAGTGAAACAAAAGCAAAAATGAACTATTGGGACCTCATCAAGATAAGAAGCTTCTGCACAGCAAAGGAAACAACCAACAAAACTAAAAGGCAACCTATGGAATGGGAGAAGATATTTGCAAATGACATATCTGGTAAAGGGTTAGTATCCAAAATCTATAAAGAACCTAAGAAACTCAATACCCAATAAACAAATAACCCAATTAAGAAATGGACAGAAGACATGAATAGACATTTTTCCAAAGAAGACATCAGATAGCTAACAGACACATGAAAAGATGCTCAATATCATTCATCATCAGGGAAATACAAATCAAAACCACAATGAGATACCACCTCACCCCTGTCAGAATGGCTAAAATTAGCAACACAAGAAACAAAAGATGTTGGTGAGGATGTGGAGAAAGGGGAACCCCTTTGCACTATTGGCAGGAATGCAAACTGGTGCAGCCACTCTGGAGAACAATATGGAGGTTTCTCAAAAAACTAAAAATAGAGGGGCACCTGGGTGTCTCAGTTAGTTAAGGCTCTTGATTTTGGCTCAGTTCGCAATCTCACAGTTCGTGAGTTCAAGCCCTGTATAGGGCTCAGCGCTGATAGTGTGGAGCCTGCCTGGGATTCTCTCTCTCTCTCTCTCTCTCTCTCTCTCCCTCTCTTCTGTCTCTATCTCTGTCACTCAAAATAAATTAATTAATTTTTAAAAATCCAACTTTTAATTTTGGCTCAGGTCATCATCCCAGGGTTGTGGGATCAAGCCCTGTGTCTGGCTCTGCACTAAGTGTGGTACCTACTTAGGATTTTCTCTCTCTCTCTGCCCCTGTCTGCTTCTCTCTCTCTCTCTCTCTCTCTCTCTCTCTCTCTCTCTCTCTCAAAATTAAAAAAAAAAAGAAAAGACACTTGTGATGATCACTGGGTGTTATATGTAAGTGATGAATCACTGAGTTGTACTCCTAAAATCAGTATTGCACTATGTTAACTAAGTAACATTTAAATACAAATTTAAAAAAAACTAGTTCCTCTGTCCTTTTTATTTTCAATAAACTTGAAAGTAATTATTAAGGTTTCTATTAGAAAACTCATTAGTGTAATTATTGGATAAAATTCTTTTTTTTAATTAAAAGTTTTTTAAATGTTTATTTATTTTTGAGAGACAGAGTGCCAGTAGGAAAGGGGCAGAGAGAGAGACACACACAGAATCTGAAGCAGGCTCCAGGCTCTGAGCTGTCAACACAAGGCTGGAACTCAAGGACTGTGAGATCATGACCTGGGCTGAAATTGGATGCTTAACCAACTAAGCCACCGAGCTGCCCCCGTGGATAACATTCTTAGAGGACATTTTTTTTAAGTTTTATTTATTTATTTTTGAGAGAGAGACAGAGAGAGTGAGTGGGGGAGGGGCAGAGAGAGGGAGAGAGAGAGAATCCCAAGCAGGCTCTGTGCTGTCAGCATAGAGCCTGTCGCAGAGCTCGAACTCACACACTGTGAGATCATGACCTGAGCCGAAACCAAGAGTCGGACTCTTAACCGACTGAGCCATCCAGGTGCCCCAACATTTTTTTTTTTAGCTGGTGTTATTGTCAATATCCAGAATATGGTTAGACAACATATCACATCAGGTGCGATGCAACATAGTGGACCTAGCTGTGTCTTAGAATTAGAAATTGTATAAATTCTTGTGTAGAACTGTTGTGTGAAATGATGTTCCCTGAAGGATAGACTGAAATGGAGCTCCTGAGAAAATTATAACGTGACAAGAAGAACATAATATCTGGTGCAGGTCTGATGATATCAGTTTGTATCCATTGGTGTGGGCATTTCAATTATTTGCTACCAGTGCATTCTGATTGGTCAGCATTTATGGCATATCAGTTGATAAGTATTTTGAATAAGACCCTTGATCTAGAGCATATGATGTCAATCAATATATTGGTTCAGAAAAACATTTGGCAATATGGAGATCTCACCTGGAAAAATGGAGCCCTCACATGGAAAAATAAAAGCTGTGATGGCTTAGAATCCAGAAGCAGTTTATGATCAGATATTTAGGGAAGCAGTTGGCATTTAGGAAAGATGCTAGCAGTTTATAAAGTCCCAATCATCAAAAGTGTGATTCTAGAGTATATTCCAGTCCCTAGGGTGAAGGGAAATTGAAAAATAAAGAAAACAGGGGTGCCGGATGGTTCAGTAGGTTAAGCATCTAAATATGGCTCAAGTCATGATCTCACAGTTCATGGGTTCCAGGCACTCAAAGAGCTCTGTACTGACAGCTCAGAGCCTGGAGCCTGCTTCAGATTCTGTGTCTCCCTTTCTCTCTGCCCCTCTCCCACTCGCACTCTGTCTCTGTCTCTCAAATAAATAAATAAATGTTTACAAAAATTAAAGGAAGGAAATAATACACATCCTAGAAGTTCTTTTCTAGAGTCAGGTAGCTAAAAAGAGAGTCAGGTACATAGAATGAGAAAAATCGCTAAAATTAGGAATCCTAGGAAGAACTATGGTTAAGAAACCAATAAAAGCTTATTTATTGGAATTAGGACTCAGAGTTAGATGCAGTTTTTAGTCCTCAATTCTCTGCAAATGAGCTTGGGATTTGTAAGTAAGGGGCATGCTTACTCACAGTGCAGGTGGAGAAGAACTTAATTAGCTGTGTTGAAAAAGACTCAAAACTAGTCGAGTCTTAGCAACAAAAATGCGAGACAGAATTATTACTGGAAAATAATTTCTGTAGCAGATATTTTTTTTTCTCTGCACATGATGAAATTAAGGACTAGAGAGAGGCAACTACTTTTATGTCTCAGCTCTGACACTCCTCACCCTATTTGAATACAAATGCTCTCTGAGTGGAACACATTTTTGTCATCTTGAAATCTTTTGAACTTCACACATCAAATTTAAAGCTGCCATCAAACTTTGAAGCATGAAAGACAGAAAACATTTGGCAAATGTGAGCTGGAAATGTTATCTTAAAGTAGCAATACATACATACTTACACACGCATTGACTTTTTAAATAATAAAGTGCACCTAAATGTTATCCAGGATTTTCTAATTTCAAAAGTATTTTTCAATCTTGCAATAAATGCAAACTTACAGAAGAGTTTCACGAATGGTATAAACAATATTTTTTTCCCTCAAATACCCAAGAAAAAGCCTCAGACATGCTGAACCATCACATCTGAATTCTCCCACAGTGGTATTCTCCTACACAAACAGCAGAACCATCACAATCAGGAATGAAACATTGATACATTACTACCAGGCACTCCAAAACCTCCATACAGATTTGCCAGTTGTTTCGGTAATGTCCTAAATATCAAATAGATCTAAACTAGGGTTATGTGTTGTGAGTTATCAAGTTTCCCGTTTCCTTCCACCTGGAACAGTCTCAGTCATTGCTTGACTTTCATTGCTTTACCACCTTTAAAGCTTATATGCCAGTATCTGCAGAATGTTCCCCAAGTCTGGGTTTATCTGATGTTTTCTCCTGAATAATTGAAGCCTCTGCACATTTGGCAGCGATATTACAGAGTGAAACTGTTTTTGCAGTTGCTGATATCAGTCTGTCCCATCATTGGTAACGCTAACTTTGATGATTTGATGAAGGAAGTGTCTGTGAGGACTCCTCATCGAAATTACTATTTTTTTTATTTTTCTCTTTACAATTAATATTCACTTGAAGTCATGCTTGTTTCCCAATTAGTCATTACAAAGATAATGCCAATGGTGGTGGCCTTCCAAGTTCATCATCCCTCTACTTTTATTAATTGACATTCTACTGTAAAGAAGAGCTTTCTTTTTCCTATTTGTGTGTTTATTTATAGATATAGTATCAATAGTATCAGCATTTTTATGTATATATATATAGTATTAAATATATATATATATAGTACCAATTTATATATGTAGTGTATATATATATAGTATCTATATATAAATGGATTTATATCCCTAATTTATTCAGTGGGTTATAATCCAGTACTGTGTTTATTTTGATGCTCAAATTGTCCCAGTTCAGCCCAAAATAGCACCTTCAACCTAGGCTTCTCTCTGTTGGCATATTCTCATTATTTTTTTTTTGAGAATTTCCTTAGTTTTTTTATACAGCAAAAATTTGATCTACCAAATCATTTTGTACTTCCCAGCCCCAACACTGTTATCAGCCATTTCTCCAAAGAGTCCTAGTTCCTTTGAGTAGAGAATGTTATCTAGAAAACAAGATGTGGATTCTAGATGGGCACGTTGCTATTGGAGTGTTACTTTTCTTCAGTACCTCTTAGTAAACAAAACTAGGGAAATATACTTTAACATAAATATGTATGAATATATATGTTCAAATAGATTAGATCTAAATTTATTTTATATCTGTGTATATATATCTAGAAAACCAAAAGGACATATCAAGACCTAGTTTTTTCTCCTTCCATGTTTGCAAATCAATTCATAGTGAGAAATCTGCTTCTCATTATCTTAAATATTACATGGGTTAATTAGTTCTGTTGTGTATAACCAACTGATGTCCTTACTATTTCCTCCATAAGAATGCCTTTCTCGGGGTACCTGGATGGCTCAGTCAGTTGAGCGTCTTTCTCTTGATTTCCACTCAGGTCATGATCTCATGGTTCATGGGATTGGGCCCCACATCATCATCAGGTTCCGTGTTGACAGTGTGGAGCCTGCTTGGGATTCTGTCTTTCCCTCTCTCTCTCTGCCCCTCCTTTGTTCATGCATGCAGTCTCTCTCAAAATAAAGAAATAAACACTAAAAAAAAATAATGCCTTTCTCACTCCATAACGGCTCTGACAATCAAGTCAGGCACAGCCCCATATGGACTATTCACCCTATATCAAATGCTATGCCTGTCCCCCACTCCCAATGCAGTTAACTTCCTTACCCTTTTCAGCCCCTAACACTGTGTGTTGTTCAGTCCTTAAACGGGGATGCCCTTCTCAGTCTGCAGCATTGATTTCTCTTATTGCAGTATTCCCTCTGACAGTTGCATTCCTCCCCATTTCCAGGTGCTCTCTCTCTCTTTCTCTCTTTCTCTCTCTCTCTCTCTCTCTCTCTCTCTCTCTCTCTCACACACACACACACACACACACACACACACACACACTGGGCCCTGACACCCCGTGATGGACCACCCCAACCCATTTAGATGCTTTCCTTAACTCACATGATCTTCAACCCCTTGCTCAGGGCCACAGTGCCATCATCTTCTACTGCCACTGTCAGAGGTGATAACCTTGGCCAACTTCACCTAATGGCCTTAGGACTGAATCATTCAGGAATAGAAAGGAAGTGAAGGAGAAAACAAGAAAATGTACTTAGTTCTTGAATATATAAACATTTAATTGTATAATATTATTGAGCAATATAGTTTTTTTAATTCTCTTATTTATTTTTTTTTCATGTATCACTCTGTGGTTAATATCTATCCATGCTGTCCTAGGTACATTTACCACATTGCTTCTAGGTGCTATATGATATTGAAAAGAGTAGCTTTACTACACTTGATATATCCATTACTCCAGGGATGGACACCTTAGTTGCCCTCACTTTCCTGTTACCAAACATTCTAGGTTCAAAGTTTCTCTTGCTATTTTTAAAATTTCTTTAACAACATTAATTTATGGGCTTTTGGTATCATATTGTTTTTGAAAAGCTTGATATCAATCTGATTCTTTCTTTCTTATTTTGTGAGTTACCTGCTTTTCACTCTGGGAACTTTAAAATTTTTTCTCTATGTCTTTCATGCTTTTACACTTTACTGTATAAAATATATAATGTGTTTTTCCTTTTTTTCTGGAAAAATATTTTTTCTTTAAATATTTTCTCTCTTCCATTTCTTCTTCTTCTTTCTAGTATCCTTTTTAGAACTCCTATTACTGTCCACCATGAATTTTAATTGTAATTTCAGATTTTCTCTCTACCCTTTTCTGTTGTTTCTGGAAAATTGCTCAATCTGATATAGCTCTCAAATTCAATTTCAGTTATAGCTATCTATTACTTATTATCTCTACTCATCCTATCTATTGTCATATTTCTTTCAATTTTTCTATTTCCTTACCTGTTATGTCTTTTTAAAAATGTTTTCTGGTTATTTCTTATTGCTAATGCATCACCTTATGTTTTGTGTTTAATTATAATACTTATTTTTAAATTCATATATTGTGTGTTGCAATATGTTTACTTTGGGTAGTGTATGTGTTCATTGTGTTAAGTTTCTTTTGTGTGGCTGTGGACCTCACAACCGGATATCTAGATACTTTAGGCTGGGGGTTTATGTTACTCTGGAGGTATTAGCTACCCTTCTTATGACTTATGGGAAGACAGAGCTCAAGTGAGACTCCAATGTATATCTTTTTGGGCTTCCATAATGAGAGTCAACATGTCTTCATATAATATGGAACTATTCTAAACCTCTTTAATGTTCTGCCAGTTCCCCAGGCAGCCTCAGTTTTCAGGGATTTGGTGTTATAAAGCAGAGCAATAGGAGATGGTCTCCTTAGGTTGTAAGTCCCATCCCCCCTTGGGAGTTGGAGTAAAAGAATAAATGTCCAAGGGTTCAGATTTGTTCAAGCTCTTTAACAATAGTATTTCACCCCAGCAGACCCGGGGAGGCCTTCCTAACCCAAATTTTGTTTCATTTATTAATCTATCTTCTTAAATATTTTGCCTGTAAACACACACATTTTTACCTAAGTTCAGTCATTTTCTATATCTCTTAATATTCTATTGTTTTCATTATAGCATATCCATGATTCTACATATTATTTTCACATTTTAACAGGCACATTTTGTCACAATTTTCTAAGTCATCTCCTCATTTGGGATATTTATGCTGTTTTCTGTAATTGCTATTATAGATTATACTGGGAAGAGTTCAATAATTCTTATAAAATAAATTCCAACTTGCAAGATTGCTATTTTTATTGTTATGAAGAGTAATATTGCCTTACCAATGAGTTGTTTAAACTAGTAATGCCAACAGCAGTAGATGCATCATAAGAGTTTATCCAAAGTTTTGCTGACATTCATTGTTAAAATTGAAAGTGGGATCATGGTGCTGCTTCCGGTGAAGGGAAGCAGACTCTATGCATATTTGTTTTCAGACATGGATATGGAATATTACAAAACAGTATGTATTAGGAACAGTGTCATGTATGGGGATGCAAATAAATAGATGAAAAGGTGATTTTTGCTGTATTACATATCATTATTTTGGTCTGGCCCTTGCTCAGTGATACATAAGAAGGTCTTGCTCTTGGTTAGAAGGATCCAGTGCAAATACAGCATTCTTCTCAGAGCAAAAGATTGTCTTCACTTTCTCAGGCCGCTGTGTTTCTTCTAAATAGGAATTGTAGACTTTAGGATGTGCAGAAGGCAGGATAAAATATTTAAAGATGGAAGATAAAAAGATAAAGATGGAATGAAAATCAGATAAACAAAAGAGTTTACGCTATGGTTGCCTAGTATTGGGAAGTTCTGATGAGTTAGAGTGGGAATACAGCATTCACACAAGGACAGAAGACATGGTTATATGCCTATGGGGAGCAAGGGGTTTTAACTGGCATCCCTATATAAATGCAGCACTGTGGGATGGTAGTAGAAAGACTAGAAAGGAATTCACATACTGGTAGAGGAAAGCTTTCTTCATCTGAGCTCCGGATGAAAAAAAAAATCTGTTTTTGGAAATCAAAAACTCTAGCTCAGAATTTCCATTACTATTGTAGTACAGAAACTCCAAGCCAAGAAATTTGCATACAGATTGTCCCCGAGCCAGAGATGCCCCTGGGATGCCTGGCAAAAGCAAATGCAATGCTGGGAAAATATGTATTGGAGAAATACTAAGCAAAAGAAAGATAGAGTGATTATATTAATATCAGAGGGGAATGGGAAGGAAGACTTTAGAAAAAACTTGGGATAGAGAAGATGTAAAGAATAATTGTTCTATGTATTCTGTATAGAAATCCAAAAGATACAGCAACTCCAAATGCATGAATGCATGAAACTAACTGGGCTAAAAATATGCAAATAATAATTTGATAGTATTACCAGGATAATTAATAAATACAAATCATATGAGAAACTTTAAGATGTCTCAATCATTAACAGAAAATATATACAACAATTCTATAAGGCTATAGCTACACAGTTTTCCAGTTTGATCTATTTGACATGTATAGGAAATGTTGCAGTCATTAACAAGAAAGGCCCATTTTTATATTTAACATTTTATTAAAATGTATATTCTGTATTTATCAGATGCAATACCCTAAGGGTCACAAAACAATTCTCACATAACATCAAAATACCAGTAGCATATAAAGCTTGTTTTCTGCCCACATTTAAGTTAGATATCAGTATTAAAACTGTAACACACACCTTGTATTTGGATATTTAAAAAATTATTTGAACTAATATGTATATTATGAAAAGAATGATAATAGAAATTTTAAAATTTAGAATGTAGGATAATAAGACTGTATCAAAATTAATTTACAACATCTATACAGAAAATCTGTAGCCTTAAAGGCATCCAGGTAGAATTGAACAAAGGTAATAGTAAGCATAGAACTTAATATTGAAGTTGAAAAAATATAAAATGAGGACCTACAAATCCCAAAACTCGTTCTTTGAAAATACTAATATATTAGCTACTTCTAGCAAAACTGATAAAGGAAAAATAAGAAACAGAAGTGAGTTAATGACAGAAAAGAGGACAAAATAACAGATGTATGGCAGTGCTTTTTTCTTAGAAGCACAAGAATAGAATGAACAACTAAATCCAAGTGAATTAGAAGAAATAAAAATGTTAAAAATCATAATGTATTTATAACCATTATTATTTATTTGAAAATATTAAGTGAAATGAAAATATACATTGAGAATGTACCCTCGTTCCCCATCCCGCACACAAAATATGAGGATCAGTGTATGTATGAATCCTAGCACTCCTTTGTAAAATGGAAAATCCTCATGCTACATACAAACTCTTAGAAAATCTAGAAAAAGAAGCAAATATCTCTAAATATTTGTGAGGTTGTATAATCCAGATATCAAAATCAGATAAGGACAAAAGGTATGTAAAATTGTCAACCAATAACTTATAAATATTTATTGAAATATCCTAAAAATATTAGTGACCAATTACAGAAAACATATCATGACCAAGTAGAGCTTATTTCAGGAATATATGCATTTTTTAACATTGTAAAGTGAAAAGGCTTACAATTATCTCAAAAGATGATTTAACATCTACTTGTGATAAAATCTCTTAGCAAAGTAGAAAGAGAAGTGATATTTTTTCATCTGAAAGAGAATTTTTGAGGAAGGTATAGTAAACATCTTTTTTTAATTTTTAATTTATATATATATGTATGTATATGTATTTATTTATTTCTCAATTTAGTTAACATACAGTGTAGTCTTGGCCTCAAGAGTAGAATCCAATGATTCATAACTTACATATAACACCCAGTGCTCATCCCAACAAGTGCCCTCTTTAATGCCCATCACCCATTTTCCCCATCTCCCCCACCCCTCCACCCCCATCAACTCTAAGTTTGTTCTCTGTATTTGAGTCTCTTATGGCATGCCTCCCTCTCTGTTTTTTCTTATTTTTCCTTCCCTTCCCCTATGATCATCTGTTAAGTTTCTCAAACTCCACATATGAGTAAAATCATGTGATGTCTGTCTTTCTTTGACTTATTTTGCTTAGCATAATATTCTCCAGTTCCATGCACATTTTTGCAAATGGCAAGCTTTCATTCTTTTTCATGGCTGAGTAGTATTCTGTCGTGGAGTTTTCTTAATCCATTCATCAGTTGATGGATATTTGGGTTCTTTCCAAAAATTGGCAATTGTTGATAGCACTGCTATAAACATTGGGGTACATGTGCCCCTTTGAATCAGCAATCTTATATCCTTTGGATAAATTCCTAGTAGTGCAATTGCTAGATCATAGAGTAATTCTATTTTTAATTTTTTGAGAAACCTCCATACAGTTTTCTAGAGTTATTGCACCAGTTTGCATTCCTGCTAACAGTGCAAGAGAATTCCCCTTTCTCCACATCCTCACCAACATCTGTTATTTCCTTAGTTGTTAATTTTAGCCATTCTGACAGGGCTGGGGTGGTATCTCATTGTGATTTTGATTTGTATTTCCCTGATGATGAGTGATATTGAGCATCTTTTCATGTGCCTTTTAGCCATCTGGATGTTTTCTTTGGAAAAGTGTGTATTCATGTCTTCTGCCCATTCTTAATTGGGTTATTTGTTTTTTGGGTGTTGAATTTGGTAAGTTCTTTATAGATTTTGGGTATTAACCCTTTATCATATATGTCATTTTCAAATATTGTCTTCCATTCCATAGGTTGCCTTTTAGTTTTGTTGATTATTGCCTTCACTGTGCAGAAGCTCCTTACCTTGATGAAGTCCCAATAGTTCATTTTTGCTTTTGTTTCCCTTGCTTCTGGCTATGGGTGTAGTAAGAAGTTGCTAAAGAAATAGATTGGAAAGATTTTTTAAAAACAAAAAGTAACGACTCTCTTATGTAAAGTTCACTTCTCTGGGCACATGTGGATGGCTCAATTCTTGATTTTAGGTCATAATCTCATTGTTCCTGAGATTGAGCCCTGTGTAGGACTCAGTGCTGACAGCATGGAGCCTGCTTGGGATTCTCTCTCTGCCTCTCTCTCTCTCTCTCTGCCCCTCGCCCCTGCTCTCTCTCTCTCTCTCTCTCTCTCTCTCTCTCAAAATAAATAAACATTTAACATATAATAATAATAAAGTTTACTTAATTGGACTATTTGGAACAAATTTAGAATAGAGCATTAAAAACAAACATATGAGTCCAACTGTATGATGTTCTGGAAAAAACAACAGTATGGAGAAATTTAAAAGATCAATGGTTACCAGGGGTTCAATAAGGAGGGGGTAGAGGAAGGATGAAAAGGTAGAGCACAGGAAATTGTTAGGGCAGTCAAACTATTCTGTATGATACTGTAGTATTGGATACATGGCGTTATGCATTTTCAATACACATAGTATTTATAACACAAAGGGTGAACCCTAATGTAAACTATGAATTTTAGTTAATAATTATGTATTAATATTGGTCATCAAAGGTAATGAATATATCACACTAATGAAAGATGTTAATAATAGGGTCAGGGGAAAGACACTGGATATTTGGGAACTTGGTACTTTCTGATCGATTTTTCTGTAAATCTGGAACTGCTGTAGGAAACAAATTATATTAATTTAGAACAAACAAAAATGCATAGCACCTAAATTAAAACCACAATACTTGGGCTCTAAGCAGATTTCCTTTTCTCATATATGGGATGCTCAGGCATTCTCTCAGGGCATCTCTACTTTTGTTTTAGTTATACTATTAACAAATCCAGTATACTGATTTCCCATTTAAGTTGTTAGAAAGGGTACATTCAAGGAAGGAAGAAACTTATTTATTGTAACAATTTTTACCTAGCAGAAAAAAGTGATATTGGAAGGTCTGTCAGTATAGACCTGCCACTTTGCATTAGCTACTTTCTAATTGTCGCCCCCCCCCCCCATCAGAACCTCCTGGCTACCCTTGAACCTCTCTTAGAAACTCCCTTACCTCCAGACTTCTTGGGATCCATCAGATACAGGATTAATATATGTTACCCCTAAAGGTCTTCAAAGACAGCTTTAGGACTGTGACTAATGTATCTCCTGATTGGTGTCTTTGCCTTATTTGTTGTCAAAATGTTTGAATATCAAGCATAGATGCAAGAACTCAAAAAAGGCAAAGCAATATGTGGCGATTTAGAATGGAGGTGAGAAACAAAACAACACAGATGAAAATGAAGACTGAAATATGTGGAAATATGTATAGCTTTAGAAATCTATTCTTTTAATTTCTGTAATACTTTAGTTTTCAATGGGATAATGTAATAATGAATCATACAGTAAAGGTTACATTATCTTCTACATGTTTTTTTTCTGAAGCTAGAAAAGTACGTAAATTTTTTTGGAAATATCTTTATCCAATACATATTTTTTTTAAATAGGAGTTTTCCACATCTCCCTGAGGTCTTCTGTGTGCTCTCATGTTGAACCTCACTGTAGCTCTGAATGTGAAGTTTAGAATTGTCTATTTATAGCTCTGAAATTCTGTGAGGCCAGCAATTGTAACTTAGTCATCATTGTATAACTAGTACCTAAAATAAATTCTACACAAAATATGGAGAAGATATTTGTCAAAAAGTGTAACTTTTGTTATCTAGAAAAATCCAATTGTTTGTAATGATATTAGATTAATTTGACTTTTTAAGAAAAAATAACACATTATAGGAGAATAAATATCTTAATTTTTTTTTCAGATCAGAGAATTGTCAGCATGCAAATTCAGACAGTTACCAAATTCAAAACAGTTACTAATGTTGTTGGATATTTAAAGGGCTTGACATCTCCAGGTAAGTAGGGCTAAGTATTTATATCTATATTTATAATCTATTTATAATCTATACTTTATATGAACCATCACAAGAAAATTCTCTATAACAATGTAATAGCATAATTAAATGACCTACTTTAGATGTAACTAGTTCACACACACCACTATAAGAGTGAGTCAATATGAAATGAAGAAGTAGGTCTTCATTCTCTTTCTCATTCTCTTCAAAAATAAATCAAAGTAGGAAGTGTAAGGGGAAAAATCCCAAAATGAGAAAACAGAGTTTAGATTTATTAAATTGGCATGTGCCTCATGAAGAAAAGCTACAAAAAACCAATGGTTTTTTGGGTTATTTTGTTTTTTTATTGCTCTTCTCTGTAACACCACTGGAATTTTCACTTTTACCAAGAAAAGACTACTTTAGAAAGAAAATATTTTAGTTTTAATGATGTCTTTTTTAAAAAATAAAAGTTTTTATTTCCAAAATATGATCTTTCAGTGTTATACTATATTTTCTATGAGCCTTGGTCCACTGACAGTTTTGCCTAATGTTTACATGGCTTTAGATTTTGAAGATGCTTATGAAAATGATCACCTGGTAAAATTTTAAATTATTTTCCGCCTGTCTTTGGGATGCTTATGGCATCTTCAGATGATGTTATACAGGCTAAAAAAGTAAAACATACTGGTACATATATTAATTAAGAGATTAATATAGCAACACTTCCAAATACATCGTGAGGTTGAGCCACATGCTGCTATCTGATGTGCTTAGTATGCAGGGTAGAATGCAGTGGTCTATTTAGCACACTTGTGTCACTTCTGTTGATTTGGTTGGGATATTTACTCAAGTTCTCCTTGGAGAATTATTTTTCGCCACGACTTTTGTCAAATTGACTCTATAATTGATAACCCAGAAAATTCTGAAATCAAGTTTTACGTACCCACAAGTTTCCTGCCAGCCAACTTCTATAAAATTTATGGAAGATACGTATTTTCTCTGATTTCCTTACAGTAGCAATGGTGAACAACCTCTGATTTAATGTCTTTAAATACAATGTTTAAATAGATTTGGAAATTGGTACTGTTGCATTTCAACTATTTCAACCAGTTTTCATCATCAGAATCTCTAACTGAAGCACCAGAAATATTTGTCATCATTGGTGCATTTGCTAGTTTTTATGGAAAAACCAAATTGTACAAAACTATATTAGCTTTAGGTTAAAATAGCTTTCCTAATTGAAATTCAATATAGAAAAAATCAATTTCTTAAAATCAATTTACTAGTAGTATTCTTCAGTGTATAATATGTAAAGCTTCTCAAATTTTGCTTATTTGAATACTACACAAAAATATTAGCTGCTCATTCACATGATTTTCTTATTTAATGGTTCTGAAAATTAGAAACAACCATCAATTAGTATTAAGGCTTTTACATATGGTTTATCTAGAATACAGATAATCCCAAGCAGAACTTTCACACATATCTTGGAGATGAGTAAATACATTTCCTGAGTTTCAACCTTTACAGCCACTGTATGTATACTATTACTTAAATTTTGATAAAACATTGGCAGATCAAATTTATTGCTGGTTCAAAAATCAGTATAGAAAACTAAAATAGCTTCACACAGTGATTTCCCATCAAATAGCTTTTTGCTGCCACGAAGTAAAGGGATAATTCATTTATTCCACACATAGGCAGTCCTTATGTGATAGGCCCTGTTAAAAGTGCCTTGCAAAGAGTAACTCATTTAAAACTCAAAGCAACTAGGAGGAGAGGCCAACAAGGCAGAGAAGTAGGGGGATCCATACTTCCTGCATCTCTCAAACAAAGATGGGTTGAAGCCAAAGGACTTTGAACCCCAAGAGTCTGGGAGGAAAAGAGTCTGAGTCTACTAGGGAGACACTGGGATGGTGGGCCATATGTGGGTGATTACAAACTGGGGCAGATAAAACGGGCTGTGTAGGTATGAAGGGGAGGGATCCCCTTCTGTGGAGAAACAAAGGGAGAGAAACAGCAACTGGGTAAGCATAGGACTGTATCTGGACAAGAGAAAAAAACCTCAGACGGGGGCAGAGAGGGATCCCATCTCTAACTGTGGGCTTTCTATGGACCAGGGCCAGGTGCCCTGTTCTCGCACCTGGGAGGAGGGAAACCAGTCCTGAACTCAGGAGCTAGGTCAGGGGCTCAGTCCACAGTAGGAGAAAGCAGTCCCCTCCTTGGAGTACTGTGAGAGAGGACAAAACAAGCCAGGACCACATATCGGGTGGCATAGAGAGGTGCTTCCCCAGTGCCAGGGCTCACGGAGCAGGAGTTTAAATCCCAGCCAAGCTCCAGGGCATGGGAGTCGGTGGAACAAGACAGACTGCCTCATCTGCACCCGTAGCACAGTGAGAATGGCTCCACAGGGTCTGTGGAGAAGAGACTGGGTGGGGGAGGGGGGTTGCCATTTCTCTCCCCACCACCACTGAGGTGGAGCCTCAGGGATTGATCTGCAGGGCCCACAGTGGAAGCAGGACTCACCTACACCAAACCATGCCCCTCAGTGCCAGGTGACTGCATATCTACTGGGACAGGACAGATGCTGAAGAACCAGAGGACCCACTCCTCCAGACCAGTGCTGCTGCATTGCCTGGATTAATTCTCAGATAATTCTTGTTATTTAGATATATTCTTCCTTCATTTTCTCCTTATCTCTTCCCTCCTCTAGGCTGGTTACTCTGGTTGCTGGTTTGTCTAAACAGACATATTTAATCCATTCTCTTGATACATGTTCTACACCTCCTTCTTTACTTCCCTTTCTCTGTCTCTGGAATAATCAAGCCATATAGTTTCTCTGTCTGGGTAACTTTATCTTAATTTCTTCTCCCCCTGCCCCCTTCCTTAATTTCCTTTCTCTCTCTCTGGATTAAGCCTTTTAGTCTTTCTGCCTGGTCAATGTTTATTGCTTCTTTTTCCCCACCCCTGTCATTTTTCTCTTTGTATGTGCTCTTCCATCAGCATCGCCTCCACCCTGTTCTTTACTTATAGTGGATGTTTCTGGTTTTTTACTTTTGGATTGTTTTTTGTTTGTTTGTTTGTTTTTTGTTTGTTTGTGTGTTTGCATGTTTTTGTTTCCTGTTTGTTTTCCTTTCCAGGGCTACTTCAAGGAACAAATCAAAGCACATTTAGTGGAGAGCCCAAAACATCACTAGGAAAATAACCAAAGTCACAACAACAGAAAGCAAGTAACATTCTCCCAAAAAAAAAAAAAAAAAAAAAAAACACCTCCTGAAAGGCCAGGCCCTGGACAGTGTGTGATGCCCCTTTAATATAGCAGTGCTTGCAGATGGAGAGCACACAACAAGCTTTTAAAACTCATAAGGCAGGGGTGCCTGGGTGGCTTAGTTGGTTAAGTGTCCGACTTCGGCTCAGGTCATGATCTTGCAGTTTGTGAGTTCAAGCCCCGCTTCGGGCTCTGTGCTGACAGCTCAGAGCCTGGAGCCTGCTTCAGATTCTGTGTTTCCTTCTCTCTCTGTCCCTCCCCTGCTCATGCTCTGTCTCTCTCTGTCTCAAAAATAAATAAAACATTAAAAAAAAAACTCATAAGGGACAGAAAACTAGCCAAAATGACCAAACAGAAGAATTCTCCTCAAAAAAAAATTCCAGGGAGAAGTGACAGCTAAAGAATTGATCAAAACAGATATAAGCAATATAACTGAACAAGAATTTACAATAATAGTCACAAGATTAATCACTGGTCTTGAAAAAAGCATAGAAGATAGCAGAGAATCTATTGCTGCAGAGATCAAGGAACTTAAAAAAAGTCATGATGAGTTTAAAAATGCTATAAATGAGGTGCAAAATAAAATGGAGGTGACCACAGCAAGGATTGAAGAGGCAGAGGGGAGAATAGGTTAATTAGAAGATAAAATTATGGAAAAAGAGGAAGCTGAGAAGAAAGAGATTAAAGAAATCCAGGATCACAAGAGGAGAATTAGAGAACTAAGTAATGCAATCAAATGGAACAATATCTGTATCATAGGAATTCCAGAAAAAGAGAGAGAAAGGGGCTGAAGGTGTATTTGAACAAATCATAGCTGAGAACTTCCCCAATCTGGGGACGGAAACAGACATTGAAATCCAAGAGGCACAGAGAACTCCCTTTAGACATAACTTGAAACAGTCTTCTGCATGACATATCATAGGAAAACTAGCAAAATACCAGGATAAAGAGAGAATTCTGAAAGTAGTTAAGGATAAACGGGCTTTATCATACAAAGTAGACACATAAGGGTAGTTAGTAGCTGACCTATCTATTGAAACTTGGCAGTCCAGAAAGGAATGGCAGGAAATATTCGATGTGATGAACAGGAAAAATATGCAGCCAAGAATCCTTTACCCAGCAAGCCTGTCATTCAGAATAGAAGGAGAGATAAAAGTTTTCCCAAACAAACAAAAACTGAAGGAATTCATCACCACTAAACCAGCCCTACAAGAGATCCTAAGGGGGACTCTGGGAGAGAAATGTTGCAAGGACCACAAAGGACCAGAGACATCACTACAACCATGAAACCTGCAGATAACACAATGGCTCTAAACCCATATTTTTCAATAATAACACTAAATGTAAATAGACTATATACTCCAATCAAAAGACAGAGGGTATCAGAATGGATAAAAAAACAAGACACATCTATTTGCTGTCTACAAGAGACCCATTTTAGACCTGAGGACACCTTCAGATTGAAAGTGAGGGGATGGAGAACTATCTATCCTGCTACTGGAAGTCAAAGAAAGCTGGTGTATGAACACCTGGGTGGCTCAGCTGGTTAAGCATCCGACTTCGGCTCAGGTCATGATCTCACAGTTCGTGGGTTCAAGGCCCACATCAGGCTCTGTGCTGACAGCTCAGAGCCTGGAACCTGCTTCAGATTCTGTGTTTCCCTCTCTCTCTGCCCTTCCTCTGCTCACACTCTCTCTCTCTCTCTTTCAAAAATAAACAATAAAAAAATTAAAAGAAAAAAAGAAAGCTGGTGTAGCCATACTTAGACAAACTAGGCTTTAAATTAAAGGCTGTCACAAGAGATGAAGAAGGGTGTTATATAATAATTACAGGGTCTATCCATCAGGAAGAGCTAACAACATAAATATCTATGCACCGAATTTGAGAGCACCCAAATATATAAAACAATTAATCACAAACACAAGCAATCTTATTGGTAAGAATGTGGTAATTGCAGGGGACTTTAATACTCCACTTACAACAATGGACAGATCATCTAGACACAGAATCAGTAAGAAACAATGTCCCTGAATGATACATTGGACCAGATGGCCTTGACAGATGTATTTAGAACTCTGCATCCTAAAGCAACAGAATATACTTTCTTCTCAAGTGCACATGGAACATTCTCCAAGATAGATCACGTATTGGGTCACAAAACAGCCCTCAATAAATACCGGTTGTATTTTTATACAGCAATAATGAAGAACCAGAAGGAGAAATAAATACCAAAGAATTGAGATTATACCATGCACACTCTCAGACCACAATGCTATGAAACTTGAAATCAACCACAGGAAAAAGTCCGGAAAACCTTCAAAAGCACGGAGGTTAAAGAACATTGTACTAAAGAATGAATGGGTCAACCAGGCAATTAGAGAAGAAATTAAAAAATATATGGAAACAAATGAAAATGAAAACACAACGATCCAAACCCTTTGGGATGCAGCAAAGGCAGTCCTAAGAGAAAATACATTGCAAACCAGGCCTATCTCAAGAAACAAAAAAAATCCCAAATACAAAATCTAACAGCACACCTAAAGGAAATAGAAGCAGAACAGCAACGACACCCCAAAACCAGCAGAAGAAGAGAAATAATAAAGATCAGAGCAGAAATAAGCAATATATAATCCAAAAATAAAACAAAACAAAACAAAATAAAACAAAACAAAACAAAACAAAAAACAGTAGAACGGATAAATGAAACTAAGAGTTGGTTTTTTGAGAAAATAAAAAAAATTGATAAACCTTAGCTAAGCTTCTCAAAAAGGAAAGAGAGAGGACCCAAATAGATAAAATCATGAATGAAAATGGATGTATTGCAACCAGTCCCTCAGAAACACAAGCAAATATCAGGGAATACTATGAAAAATTATATGCCAACAAACTGGACAACCTGGAAGAAATGGTCAAATTCCTAAACACCCTCATACTACTACTAAAACTCAAACCGGAAGAAATAGAAAATTTGAACAGTAACTAGTGTTCAAATTCCCATAACTAGTGAAGTAATTGAATCAGTTATCAAAAATCTCCCAACAAATAAAATCTTGGACTCTTCCCTAGGGAATTCTACCAGACATTTAAAGCAGAGTTAATACCTATCCGTCTCAAGCTGCTCCAAAAAATAGAAATGGAAGGAAAACTTCCAGACTTATTCTATGAAGTATGAAGACAAACCAGACAGAGACCAACAAAAAAAAGAGAACTACTGGCCAATATCTCTGATGAATATGGATGCAAAAATTCTCACCAAGATACTAGCAAATTGAATTCAACAGCATATAAAAAGAATTATTTACCATGATCAAGTGGGATTCATTCTTGGGCTGCAGGGCTGGTTCAATATTTGCAAATCAACCAATGTGATACATCACATTAATAAAAGAAAGGATAAGAACTATATGATCCTGTCAATCGATGCAGAAAAAGCATTTGACAAAATATAGCATCCTTTCTTAATAAAAAATCCCCGAGGGGCACCTGGGTGGCGCAGTCGGTTAAGCGTCCGACTTCAGCCAGGTCACGATCTCTCGGTCCGTGAGTTCGAGCCCCGCGTCAGGCTCTGGGCTGATGGCTCGGAGCCTGGAGCCTGTTTCCGATTCTGTGTCTCCCTCTCTCTCTGCCCCTCCCCCGTTCATGCTCTGTCTCTCTCTGTCCCAAAAATAAATAAAAACGTTAAAAAAAATTTAAATAAAAATCCCCGAGAAAGTTGGGATAGAAGGAACATCCTTAAACTTCATAAAAGCCATTTATGAAAATCCCACAGCTAATATCATCCTCATGCGGAAAAACTGAAAGCTTTTCCCCTGAGATCTGGAATACAACAGGGACGTCTACTCTCACCATTGTTGTTTAACATAGTGTTGGAAGTCCTAGCATCAGCAATCAGAAAACAAAATGAAATAAAAGGCATCAAAATTGGCAAAGAAGAAGTCAAACTTTCACTTTTCACAGACAACATAATACTCTACATGGAATACCTGACAGACTCCACCTAAAGGCTGCTAGAACTGATACATGAATTCAGCAAAGTCACAGGGTACAAAATCAACATACAGAAATCGGTTGTATTTTTATACAGCAATAATGAAGAACCAGAAGGAGAAATAAAGAATTGATCCATTAACAATTGCACCAAGAACCATAAAATACCTGGGAATAAACCTAACCAAAGGTGTTAAAGATCTGTATGCTGAAAACTGTAGAAAGCTTATGAAGGAAATTGAAGAAGACACAAATGGAAAAACATTCTGTGCTCATGGATTGGAAGAATACATATTTTTAAAATGTCAATACTACCCAAGCAATCTACATATTCAATGCAATCTCCATCAAAATTGCACCAGCATTCTTCTCAAAGCTAGAACAATCCTAAAATTTGTATGTAACCACAAAAGACCCCAAGTAGCCAAAGTAATATTAAAAAAGAAAACCAAAGCGGGAGTCATCACAATCCCAGACTTTAGCCTCTACTACAAAGCAGTAATAATCAAGACAGTATGGTATTGGTACAAAAACAGACACATAGACCAATGGAATAGAATAGAGACTCCAGAATTGGACCCACAAAAGTATGGCCAACTAATCTTTGACAAAGCAGGAAAAAGTATCCAATGGAAAAAACACAGTCTCTTTAACAAATGGTGCTGGGAGAACTGGACAGCAACATGCAGGAGAATGAAATTAGAACACTTTCTTACACCATTCACAAAAAATAAACTCAAAATGGATTAAGGACCTGAATGTGAAACAGGAAACCATACCCTAAAGGAGAAAGCAGGCAAAAACCTCTTTGACCTCACCCACAGCAATTTCTTACTCAACGCATCTCCAAAGGCAAGGGAATTAAAAGCAAAAATGAACTATTGGGACTTCATCAAGATAAAAAGCTCCTGTACTGCAAAGGAAACAATCAACAAAACTAAAAGGCAACCAACGGAATGGGAAAAGATATTTGCAAATGGCATATTAGATAAAGGGCCAGCATCCAAAATCTATAAAGAACTCACTAAATTCCACATCCAGAAAACAAATAATCCAGTGAAGAAATGGGCAGAAGACATCAATAGACAATTTTCCTAAGAAGACATTCAGATGGCCAAGGGATACATGAAACAGATGCTCAATGTGACTTCTCATCAGGGAAATACAAATCACAGCCACACTGAGATACTACCTCACGCCAGTCCAAGTGGCTAAAATGAACAAATCAGGAGACTATAGATGCTGGAGAGGATGTGGAGAAATGGTAACCTCTTGCACTGTTGGTTGGAATGCAAACTGGTGCAGCCACTCTGGAAAACAGTGTGGAGGTTCCTCAAAAAATTAAAAATAGAACTAGCCTATGACCCAGCAATAGCACTGCTAGGAATTTACCCAAGGGATACAGGAGTGCTGATGCATAAGGGCACATGTACTCCAATGTTTACAGCAGCACTTTCAACAATAGCCAAATTATGGAAAGAGCCTAAATGTCCATAAACTGATGAATGGATAAAAAAAATATGATTTATATATACAATGGAATACTACTTGGCAATGAGAAAGAATGAAATCTGGCCTTTTGTAGCAATGTGAATGGAACTGGAGGGTATTATGCTGAGTGAAATAAGTCAGTCAGAGAAAGACTGATACCATATGTTTTCACTCATATGTTCCAAGATGTAGATCTTGAGAAACTTAACAGAAAACCATGGAGGAGGGGAAGGGGGAAAAAATTACAAACAGAGAGGAAGGGAGGCAAACCGTATCAGACTTTTAAATACAGAGAACAAACTGAGGGTTGATGGGTGGGGGAGAGGGGAAAGTGGGTGATGGGCATTGAGGAAGGTACTTGTTGGGATGAGCACTGGGTGTTATATGGAAGCCAATTTGATAATAAATTATATTTTTAAAAAATTAAAAAATAAAACTCAAAGGAACTGAATAATATATGTACCATTTGTATTTTGATTTTATACTGAAGAAATTAAGGGATAAAGATCTTAGATAAGCTTCCCAAGGTCATATAACTAGCAAATTGAATAGACTGGATCCAAACCCAAGGAGGCTGGCTTCAAAGTCTGCACCATTGAGCTATGGGACATCTCTGAATAAAATAACACTCGGTGAAGAAACCTTTTACATGAAAGTATAGGACTATTTAGTGAAATAAATATAGTTCTATACCAATAACATTCAATGGTAACAAAATCAGAGGAAACTCTGGAGATATGCTTTTATTCTACCTTATTATTGGCAATAGTCTGTAACGTATATTGAGCAGGCCCCATCTATGTGTCATGCAGATCTTTTTCATGTTGTATCTAATGGATTTTGTATGATTATATGAAATATGTGAAAAGATAACTTTTACAGGTGTGCCTGAGTGGCTCAGTTGGCTGAGCGTCTGACTCTTGATTTCAACTCAGGTCATGATCCCAGTTTCATGGGATTTAAGCCCTCATCTGACTCCACACTGAGCATGCAGCCTGCTTAAGATTCTGTCCCTTTCTCCCTCCGTCCTTTCCCCCCTTTTGTGCTCAGTCTCTCTCTAAAAAAGAAGAAAGGGAAGGAAAGGAAGGGAAGGGAAGGGAAGGGAAGGGAAGGGAAGGGAAGGGAAGGGAAGGGAAGGGAAGGGAAGGGAAGGGAAGGGAAGGAAACTTTTACAGTAGTTGGATTACTTTTGATATTGATTTTTTTTCTTCAGAGAGAGGAGATAAAACTATAGGTTGGAAGCTATAATTAATTTCCTAAATACTTCATTTGGATTTTTTCAAAATCCATATATGACTACCACATTATTTAATATTTATAGCTACTGATAAGCACTCCCTCATATGTATTAATAGTTCATTAATATTTACTGAGCATACACACATTGTTTACAGGGCACTTCCCACTATGATTCTGGAAAAATGTTAGATAAAGGTTTCATTGTGGCATATTTGTATACTTCATTAATTAAAATGCATGTTGTAAAGGACAGTAATATGGATCTAAGCTTTGGAATCATAATTGAGTTCAGCAGCTGCCTCTGCTTTGATATACACAGATGTGTGAATCAAGACAGTGGGTGAAAAATGTTAAAGTAGTCTTAATTATTAGAACAATTTTACGTAATTGTTGCTTGGTTGTGCAATAGGATTATGTAAATGTCATTAAATTTATTGTTAGGGTTTATATTTTGTGTTAATGGCCCTTGTTTTCTTCTGTTTCCAGATCGGTATATCATAGTTGGCAGCCGCCATCACACTGCATACAGTTATTATGGACAAGAATGGGCCAGCAGCACTGCCATAATCACAGCTTTTATCCGGGCCTTGATGTTAAGAGTTAAGAGAGGGTGGAGACCAGACCGCACAATTGTTTTCTGTTCATGGGGAGGAACAGCTTTTGGCAATATTGGCTCATATGAATGGGGAGAGGTAAATGTACATTAATTAATATGTTCTTCTGGCTCTCGTGCACTCACTCTTTTTGACTAAAGTTGACAAAATAAAATTGTCAAAACCAAGGATAAGAATGTGCCTCTCAACCATCTGCTAATTTGTTGAGATCACCTGTAAGAATGAAGGGGAATTAGATCACAGTGAATTATGTATGACCTGCAACTACCTTACTCTTGCTGCCTATAGACTATGATATACCCACAATTATGTTTGCCTGGTTATTGTATTTCTCCTTAGACAGGTTGACAATTACTGGACAAGAAAAGATCAAGTGATGCATGCAATTACTTTTTTTCTTTTTAACTTTCTAGCAATTATCTGGAATTAGGAAACAATCTGTTATGTTAAATGTCTACTACTCTAGCATTATATCTTAGCTCTACAATTTGTAGATTGGCCTCAAAATATTGGTTTCCTTTCTTCTTCCCCTTCTTCCTCCCTCCCTCTACTCAATCCTCCTATTCTTTTTTATTTTTAATGATTATTTATTTTTGAGAGAGAGAGAGCAATTTGGGAAGGGACAGAGAGAGAGGGAGACACAGAATTTGAAGCAGGCTCCAGGCTCTGAGCTGTCAGCATGGAGCCCCAGGTGGGGCTTGAATTCACGAACCATGAGATCATGACCTGAACTGAAGTTGGACATTTAACTGACTGAGCCATCTAGGTACCCCTCAATCTTCCTATTCTTATACCTCTATCTTTCTGTCTCTTCTGCATCTACCTACTAACCTATCTATCTATCTATCTAAACTACCTTAGGAAGCCTTTATTCAAATGAAATCTAGCATGCAGTGGATCATTGTTAGAATACCACTGGAATATTTAAGTTTCAAACCTTTTGATATGTCTCTGTTTCACAGATGCACTGTATTTTTAATGGGATATAACAACCAATAATTGGATTGATGCCATATTAAAAACAATGAAAATATTGTAAAACTCTCAGATATTCTATTTACTTTGTGATTTTTTTAAAAAAAAAAAGAAGTTTAGTGGGAAAATGTAGGGGAAAATCTATACAATTTTATCTAGGAAAATAAAACAATTTGATATTCTAGTTTGTTTGCTGCCTCAGCTTTGGAGAAAAAAGAATCCTAAATATCTAAGGGAAAATTCTACTATTATTTCATTTTTTTATTTAAGTACTCACAACAAAGATAAAATGTCTATTGACTATAAAGAAAATATCAAAAATATACAAAAGAAAATAGCAAGCATCTTTTTTAATTTGAAAAATAAGAAGTCTTAAAAGTGGGAAAATTTTAGTGTAAAATCTATCAAGATATACACATTGCAAATTAGAATACTTTTCTATACTCAAATTAGTTGTGTGAATGTTTATTCCATATTCAAAAGAACTAATTCAAATGAACAAATTCCATTGATGAAAGAACCTTTTTAAATTGACAAATTTTTAGTAAGATGGCAAATGTAATAGCTAAACCAACCTCTCAAACTTCTATTCCAAATTACTTACTTTAAAGACATAATCAAGTTATGCAACTTGGGGAATATATTTGTGAATTGGGCTGATTTTAGTATTTAATGTTTTTTAATCATAAAGAAAACAATACTTTAGTTTTCTTGCAACAGTAAGGTGTGTTTTTAAAAAAGTATCTTCAAGATTCTTTTCAAATTCCAAAAATTTATTCCACTGTATCATACAGCCTTCTCCATATCTATCTAGTAACTTTCATAATAAATTTATGTTAATCCTAAATTAACATGTATATTCCTAAACTATGTTCTTTCTCAAATTAGGCTTGTCCAACAACAGACGTTCTAAACTTATATATCCTGAGCCCCTATGCATGGGGAAGTTTATTGCAAAAAGTCTTTGAATTTATTTGAGCATCAAGCATCATAGTTTGTAAGTTGAATCAATATTATGGCCTTACATGTATGTAAGCAATTATATTTTCAAATTAAGTAGATTTTTTTGTGGTTAATAAAATATAAATTTATTTGTAAGCTTTACTGAATTCATTTTATCTTTTAATAATTTTGTATTTTCTCTATCAGTAGATACAACTAAAAAATCTATAATGTAGGAGTTCATAGGAAAAAGTATTTATGTCAAAAAAAATCTCTTACATTCAGTTAGAGTAGGGACCTCTGTTCTAACATATTTATGTGTGTATGCATGTTTGGCAACTAACTATTCGTTCAGTCATTTTCTTACTTTTTCCATGACTAGGTAGGCAAAGATATATGAGTAAAGAAAATGGTGAATAGGAACATGGTGAATAACATACAGGTTTGATTATTGGCTCATAGAGTATACTATATAAAATTACTCTATCTCAGAAGATTATTACAATACTGTTCATAAAGCCATTTTGTAACTATCTGGCTGAGAAGGAATTTAGGAAACTATTAGCTTTTCCATTGTGTCTACTTTTACCAAACTACCCCTGAGAATGAAACTTTTTCTTTTAGACTAAAGTCAATGTATGCTCTAAATTGATTTCCTAGTGAAGCTGAGTAAGCAAAGCACCTGTTGACATGTCGTATTGCCCTATTTAATTTTGCTTGCACAGGAACATCTTGGAACCCATAGTTGTAATTAAAAAGGTTAGGTGATATTGGTCAATAGACTTAAAACTGGAATTTATAGTGATAGAGTTATTTTTATTTTTTTAATTGAATCAATACTAATCTTGATCCTTGAGGAAAAATATCATACTTTTTACTAAATAAATAGTACCATTGTTAAGTAAAATAGTACCATTTACTAAAGAAAAGTACCATTTCTTCTATTCAAGATGCTTCATTTTTCACAGGCTACTGTGGATGTTACAGTCAAAAGTCAGACTTCAGATTCTTTCTGACATAACATGGATGGTCTTGGCAAAATTAATGTCTCCAAGACTTGATCCTCCAATGAATATACTAGCATGAGGTTCTCATGAGTGTTAAATGGACTAACATATATATATATATATATATATATATATATATACATATACATATATATATGTATGTGTGTGTGTATATATATATAGTGTCTATGTGGTAGTATGTAAATATGTAAAAAAAAAAGTGCTGTTTTTCCACAGCAGTTGTTGAACAATTTTTTAAGGGACATTTTTTTAAAACAGTATTATGTGTAAAGCAGAGTATTTAAGCTTAAGGTCATCATTCCTATTCATTTAAACTATTTACTAATTTTAGGTGTGCCTGAGTAGTTCAGTTAGTTAAGTGTCCAATCTTGCTTTTGGCTCAGGTCGTACATGATCTCACCGTTTATGAATTTGAGCCCTGTGTTGGGCTCTGCACTGACAGTGTGGAGCCTGCTTAGGACTCTCTCTCTCTCTCTCTCTCTCTCTCTCTCTCTCTCTCTCCCTCCCTCTCTCCTTCTGCCCCTCCTCCTCATTCTCTCTCTCTCTCCCTCTCTCCTCTTTCTCTCTGTCTCAAAAAAAATATTTATTTTAAATGAAATGTCTTTTCAGCTCTCTTGCAGAGGTATAGCTGAATGTTCAACTTGAAATAGGGATAATATTATTGACTTGTTAGGTGCACATGCCCTTATAGTCTTCCATCTCATAGTGTTGGAGAAAGAAAAGTAAGTTCCTAAGACATGAAGTTGTTCAGTTTTTAAGTCATTTCCATAGAATTGTCACCATGATGATTAGTCATTAAATATTTGTGCAAGAAAGGAGGAAAATAATAGAAGACCTTCTTAGTGGCACTTTATTAATAGGCTTAGTGGTATTCAGTTTGGGGAATAGTTCAGCAGAGAAGTAGAAAAACCATTCTGCTGAAATCATTTTATGCTACTCATGTGCATAAAATGTATCAGGTTTTATTTCAGGTAATATGTGCAGGGACAAAGGTGTATTATGCCCCATTTTGCTCAGAATAAAGAGCCACTTATGTAAAAATTAGCTCATTGTCTCCAAGGAAAGGCCTAGTTTGATTAATCACTGAAGTAGTTTACCCATGAATTATTCTCTAATTCAATAACTATAAAATCAAGTTCTGTGTCTAGAGCAAACTTTCCATTCTGTATTCTAAAGTTAAATCACATACGATGTTAACCATTTAAGAACATTTTCTTTTAAAATTTGACTTTTTTCAGGAATGTGCTTAAAAATATTTTGTCATGGGGAGCCTGGGTGGGTCAGTCAGTTGAGTGTCTGACCTTGACTCAGGTCATGATCTCACAGCTTGTGAGTTCGAGCCCCGCGTCAGGCTCTGGGCTGATGGCTCAGAGCCTGGAGCCTGCTTCGGATTCTGTGTCTCCCTCTCTCTCTGCCCCAACCCACTCACATTCTGTCTCTGTCTCTCTCAAAAATAAATAAACATTAAAAAAAATATTTTGTCATATATGATATGTAACTCCTTACCCTCTTTATTTAAAATCCTTTTATGACCTTTGTACACTCTAATAGAATCGATTTTTTAAAAACAGTTGTGTACTATGGTGATTTTAAGTAGAAAGTATTTCTTATTCAACATATAAATGGTAAATTAGAATCTGTTACTTTTATCATGATAAAGATTTTTTGTTTGTTTGTTTCAGGATTTCAGGAAGGTTCTGCAGAGAAATGTTGTGGCTTACATTAGTCTCCATAGTCCCATAAGGGGTAACTCAAGTCTATATTCTGTAGCTTCACCATCTCTTCAGCAACTGGTGGTAGAGGTAAGATGAACTAGTTTTTAATAAAACGATCATACAAAATTGCCTATTCTCTATAATTTGACATATGTTGATGTTTTCACTTTTTTAATATGCATAAAACCATCTATGTTTTTATTATTTATTTATTCATTTATTTATTTATTTACTTACTTATTTTGAGCACACAAGAGAGAGACAGAGAGAGAGAGAGAGAGAGAGAATACTAAGCAGACTCCACATAGTCAGCACCAAGCCCTACATTGGGCTTGATCTCATGACCCATGAGATCATGACCTGAGCTGAAATCAGGAGTCAGACACTTAACCAACTGAGCCACCCAGGAGCCGCCAAACCATCTGTTTTAAGGAACTATCTATTACTAATTTTTTATCAATATTCCTTTAACCAATTTCTTATGTTCTGCAATTCTGCATCCTGCATTTGCTATGGTGATAGTTGTAGATAAAATTTTATAGTTACAGAGAACATATATAAAAATATAAATTTATTTCTTAAAAATTGAAATTCAGATTTCAAGTTCCCAATTCTATTGATCTTGACATTTTGTGGTAAATTTGGTTACTTTTAGATTTCTCCCCCCTCATTCATGTTTTGAGCAAATTTGGGACCTGCCCTATGTTTTCAACAATATCGTACTCTGCCTAAAAGCAGGATCTATGTCTAGTTCCTAGAATATAGTGATAACTAATTAAAGATATTTAGAAAATATTATTTGAAAAATACTATGGGAAAGGACAGCATTCATTTTCCTAAAATGTAACTTGAAAAATAATCATGTAGTTTGTGATAATGTCTCACTAGAGATATTTATTTATTTATTTTTAATTTTGTTACTTCTGGTCTGTTTCAAATAATTTTCCAGAACATCTTTCCTGTTTGTTAGTTGAGTTCATGCTTTTATTTTTCAATCTTTTTATAACTTATACTACAGATAAAATGATACATGTTATTCTTCAGAATGAAAGTAATCATGCCACCACTGGAGGGTGGTTTCCTCCCACCCCAAAAGGTTATTGGTGTATATTAGAAATGACCTTTTCAATGCCCACAGTTTCCAGTGAGTGTCATAGAAACTGAACTAGAAAAAAAGAGAGATAATGAACAGTGCTTTAGATTAGCCATAATGCTTGATTGAAATGTAATGCAAACTAACATTTTATGACTTTCATAAAGTATTTTCTAGTTTAATAGTTTTCATTGACATTTCCATATGTAGTATAATAAAGAGGACATTATGAAAGATGAAATGGATAAATCTGTACATTTGAGATCGGCCAAACCTCAGTTTGCATGCCCTAAATTATATCCAGTTCTGCAAGTGAATTCCTCATGCACTTTGTACTGCTTTGCATTCTGACTCTCCTACCTGCCTGAAAAAACTCAAAAGAAAATCAGCAGATATCTCTCTTGGAAAGTTAAGATATTTCTGTACAAGTGAGATATCAAGGAGGATAGCATTAGCTCAAGTATCTGGCAACTGGGGCAGGTTAGTTTAAAATTTGTCTTTTCCTTCTCATGTGTTACAATATTTATATTTTGAGAACCTTGGAAGATATGTAATCATTGAAATTCATAAGCAAATATAAATTAAAAACTGTTAAGGGCCATAAAATCTAGAGAAATATTTATCTATAGAAATTTCTGAGAATAAAATGCTATTTAAAATGTTTTTGCACCATCTTATAACAGAGAACTGTAAAATATTAGCATTTAAACCCAATTATCTAAAAGTACAGTAATGAATAGTGACATGGAAGATGTACCTTTTTATCTGTTTGGGGGAAGACAGTTTTTGTTCTATAGTTTAAAATATTTCTATACTAATCCAAGAATTAGTAGATAAATTCTAATTTATTCAAAGAAAAATTCCTTTCAGTTGAAAGAGAGTATATGTATGTTCTATAGGACAATTTAGAAAGGTAGGATTATCAGAGATTCGAAAAAACAAAAGCATATGCAATTTTAAAAAATGGGAATTACTTAACTATCTATATTGAGTTTTATTAACACAAAGCAAATATACAGGGTAATTTAAGATATATTTTACATACAATAATTCAATGCCAGTATTTTTCATTAAAATATGTCGACACACTTAAAAATATAAAGGGGAAGAGAACTGAAGGAAACAAAACCTCACAGTAATTTGTATAATTTAAAATAACGTAACACCAGTGGCATTGTAAAAAGAAAGATTTAAAACATTTCTTTCAAAAGAAAGGAACTGATTAACTGATTATAACATCAGAACATAAGTAACTTTACATACAAAGACAAAGATATTTTATTAATCTTCAGGACCTCTGTATTTCATCATTTTACTTAGATTCTGTTACCATATGCAAACACATGTTTCATATAAGGCAGTATAGACCAAACAACCAAGCAGAAACAAATTAAAAATGATTTTTCTACAAAGAATAATATTTTTTTAATAAACCATGCTGACTAAATTCTCAGTTTGTTCTCAGTTTTTAAGTCTCTTATGGTTTGGGTCCCTCCCTCTCTAACTTTTTTTTCCCCTTCTTTCCCCCATGGTCTTCTGTTAAGTTTCTCAGGATCCACATAAGAGTGAAAACATATGGCATTTGTCTTTCTCTGTATGACTTATTTTACATAGCATAACATTCCAGTTCCATCCACATTCCTACAAAAGGCCATATTTCATTCTTTCTCATTGCCACGTAGTATTCCATTGTGTATATAAACCACAATTTCTTTATCCATTCATCAGTTGATGGACATTTAGTCTTTTTCCATAATTTGGCTATTGTTAAAAGTACTGCTATGAAACTTTTTTTAAACTTATAGTGGTAATGTGCATTATAGACACATTATAGACACATCATATCAAAAAAGTAAGTTAATTACATAAAACAACAAATTTTTGACAAAATCCATTAAAACATTTTATTTATTTTTTAATGTTTATTTGTGAGAGAGAGAGAGAGAGAGAGAGAGAGAGAGAGAGAGCTGGGGAGGGCCAGAGAGAGAGGGGGACAGAGATTTCAAAGTCAGGCACTTAACCAACTGAGCCATGCAGGCACCCCTCCAGTAAAACATTTTAAATGAACTAAGTCTTTTGTTGTGAATTCTTCTTCAAGTCTGTGGCTTGACATTTCACTCTCTTCCTGTAGCAACATACCTTAATTATTAATCTTATACAAATCTTCTAAACAGCATTTGTTTTTCCAGAATCTGATATAAAGCATGGCGAACTTGATTTGGTATTGATGTTTAAAGAGCATTATGAACCTTTATTATCTACTCTCTCATTCACAAGCATTTGAGTGAGATAGATGATAGATAGATAGATAGATAGATAGATAGATAAATAGATAGATAGTAGATAGAGATACTTTTCATTCAACTGTGGATTATATAATATTCTATAGAGATGAATAGAGTCCCAATGCCTCCTAAATGAGTAGGGAATAAAAAGGGAATAAAATATCTTTTAAGTTCCATTTTTTAAGAAAAATCTTCTTTGAAAATAATTTCCATTGACTCCTTAAATGTTCAATAAAGGATATATAGGTCAATGTCCTCTTAGTTAATGAAACACAACTGTCTTCATGCAAATTTAGTTGTGAAATTAAAGATAAAATAAGATTACTCCCCAAATAATAATTTTAAATATTAGGATATGATACTAACATATCCTAATCTCTCTGTCCCTCTGACTCTCTGTCTCTCTCTCTCTCTCTCTCTCTCTCTCTCTCTCTCTCTCTCTATATATATATATATATATTGCTGTTTCACCTTTATTTTTTGAAATAATTTTTCATAGTTCACAGAAGGTATTGATTTTGCCTTTAGAAAAATAGAATTTGATCATCCATATATTAGTCAGTGCTCTATAAATCTCAAGTAAATAGTGAAGAACTTTCTAAGAGGTTATTTTGGGGAAGCCTCAAGCATTTGTACATATGAAAGTAGTCAATCTCGCTATATTCTTCTTAAATGTCACTTTTGAAACACCTGTGAGACACTGGCAAACCTGATCAACACCAAACTATTGCATCAATGTTGTAAAACTGTCCACATGATGCACAATGTTGTTGTTATGTTTTTAGGCCATGAAAAAAGTAGCAAAGCTATTTTTCAGTTTTATAGTGTTTTTTTTTAATTTTCATGTTTTATTTTTTAATACCAAGAACTGCCCACTAGAAAATATAGTACATATATCTCAATTCAACTGCATACATTAGAGCATTGAGCCCAGAACCAGACTACACTATTACTTCATTATGAATAGCACAGTCTGTTTCAGAGCTCTAAAATATGATAAATATTTTTATAAAGAACCCAACTGTATATGACGTTGTTGTAGGTATTGTAGGGAACAAAATTGCAGATGAAAGTCCCTGTTACTCTGGAGCTTATGACTTTACCACAAACCTAAGACATGCATAAGTAGCTAAAATATAGGGGTGAGTGTGATAGGGCTATACTGGAATTCACAGGAAAGACGCAAATGAAATCAGTTTAATTCAGAATCATGCACCATATAACAGTGGCAAAAAGATTGAATATACTCAGAATCTTGAGGAAATTTAGCAGTCTGTCTTGTCAAGGCCCAATATTTCGATCATGTAAACGAACTGCTCTTTTACTGAACTACCCAATGCTTCTTTTCAAATCACACAACTGATGTCCATTTCCATTTCCTTGCTCAAATCAAGTGTAACTTTGTTATGCTTCTGATTTTTTTCTCGTGTGGAGGGGTACTGGACTGCTACAGCTGTGTCTGCTGTGGTACTTGTACAGTTGCTACTAAGTGCCACAGGGCTGGTTTCCATTCTGCCTGATCATGTCACTGTTCTCTAAGGGGTCGAAGCAAGACCTAGGAGATATTTTAGTCCTAGATGGTAATTGGCTCAAATGCTTGAGTTTCCAGAAGTCTGATTTTCAAAAAAAACAGTAATTAAATTAATTTTTTTTTTCTCTTGGGAGCACCTGGGTGGCTGTCTATTAGGCGTCTGCCTCTTGATTTCAGCTTAGGTCACAATCTCTATGGTTTGTGAATTTGAGCCCCCCATTGGGCTCTGCGTTGACAGCACAGATCCTACTTGGGATTGTTTCTCTCTCTCTGCCCCTTCCCACTTGCAGTCTCTCTCTCTCTCTCAAAATAAATTAAAAAAAAAAAAACTTAAATTTTGTTCTCTTGATTTTATCTTTACACACTGTGGAGTTAAAATAACTAGTCCAGGGGCGCCTGGGTGGCGCAGTCGGTTAAGCATCCGACTTCAGCCAGGTCACGATCTCGCGGTCCGTGAGTTCGAGCCCCGCGTCGGGCTCTGGGCTGATGGCTCAGAGCCTGGAGCCTGTTTCCGATTCTGTGTCTCCCTCTCTCTCTGCCCCTCCCCCGTTCATGCTCTGTCTCTCTCTGTCCCAAAAATAAATAAACGTTGAAAAAAAAATAAAAAAAAAATAAAAAAAAATAAAATAACTAGTCCTAGTATGCTATGGCTGTCCTAACAGAATACCACAGTGTGGGTTCCTGAAAGAACAGAAATGTGTTTTCTTAGAGTCCGCAGACTAGAAGTCCAGGTAAGATTCAGGCAGGGCAAATTTCTCCTGAGGCCTCTCTCCCTGTCTTGCAAAAACCAGCTTCTCACTGTGTCTTCACATGTTCTTCCCTGTGTATGTTCATCCCTGGGGTCTCTTCTACTTCTTATAAGTAAACCAGTCCTACTGGATTAGGGCTCCCTCCTTATGCTCTCATTTAACTTTAATGACCTTGAAGGCCCTACCTCCACGTATGGTCACATTGTTGGCTAGCTTTCAACCCCTGAATTTTGGGAAGAGACAATGGAGTCCATAATACTGACCAAAATGCAAAGTGGTAGAGTACAGAAGGTATAGTGGTCGAATTAAAATAGCTGTCTTTTCTTTTTCTCTTTCTGTCTTGTTGATCATTTTATTTATTTTTTTATGAAATTTATTGACAAATTGGTTTCCATACAACACCCAGTGCTCATCCCAAAAGGTGCCCTCCTCAATACCCATCACCCACCCTCTCCTCCCTCCCACCCCCCATCAACCCTCAGTTTGTTCTCAGTTTTTAACAGTCTCTTATGCTTTGGCTCTCTCCCATTCTAACCTCTTTTTTTCTTCCTTCCCCTCCCCCATGGGTTCCTGTTAAGTTTCTCAGGATCCACATAAGAGTGAAACCATATGGTATCTGTCTTTCTCTGTATGGCTTATTTCACTTAGCATCACACTCTCCAGTTCCATCCACGTTGCTACAAAAGGCCATATTTCATTTTTTCTCATTGCCACATAATATTTCATTGTGTATATAAACCACAATTTCTTTATCCATTCATCAGTTGATGGACATTTAGGCTCTTTCCATAATTTGGCTATTGTTGAGAGTGCTGCTGTGAACATTGGGGTACAAGTGGCCCTATGCATCAGTACTCCTGTATCCCTTGGATAAATTCCTAGCAGTGCTATTGCTGGGTCATAGGGTAGGTCTATTTTTAATTTTCTGAGGAACCTCCACACTGCTTTCCAGAGCGGCTGCACCAATTTGCATTCCCACCAACAGTGCAAGAGGGTTCCCGTTTCTCCACATCCTCTCCAGCATCTATAGTCTCCTGATTTGTTCATTTTGGCCACTCTGACTGGCGTGAGGTGATACCTGAGTGTGGTTTTGATTTGTATTTCCCTGATAAGGAGCGACGCTGAACATCTTTTCATGTGCCTGTTGGCCATCCGGATGTCTTCTTTAGAGAAGTGTCTATTCATGCTTTCTGCCCATTTCTTCACTGGGTTATTTGTTTTTCGGGTGTGGAGTTTGGTGAGCTCTTTATAGATTTTGGATACTAGCCCTTTGTCCGATATGTCATTTGCGAATATCTTTTCCCATTCCGTTGGTTGCCTTTTAGTTTTGTTGGTTGTTTCCTTTGCTGTGCAGAAGCTTTTTATCTTCATAAGGTCCCAGTAATTCACTTTTGCTTTTAATTCCCTTGCCTTTGGGGATGTGTTGAGTAAGAGATTGCTACGGCTGAGGTCAGAGAGGTCTTTTCCTGCTTTCTCCTCTAAGGTTTTGATGGTTTCCTGTCTCACATTTAGGTCCTTTATCCATTTTGAGTTTATTTTTGTGAATGGTGTGAGAAAGTGGTCTAGTTTCAACCTTCTGCATGTTGCTGTCCAGTTCTCCCAGCACCATTTGTTAAAGAGGCTGTCTTTTTTCCATTGGATGTTCTTTCCTGGTTTGTCAAAGATGAGTTGGCCATACGTTTGTGGGTCTAGTTCTGGGGTTTCTATTCTATTCCATTGGTCTATGTGTCTGTTTTTGTGCCATTGTTGATCATTTTAATACAGAGTACTGAAACAAAGCTTAATTTCTATTCTACTTGCCTATAAAATATAAAAGTAAAACTGACTGTGAAACGTTCTCTACTAGCTTGTCTTTCATGATACATGACGTAGTTTTTATTTGTCTATTTGTTTTTATCTGTTAGTTTTTATCTTTTGTTTAGTCTTTAAGGAGAGAAATTCTCTGTGCTTTCTTGCTCACTATAAATTACAACTCTTTTCAGTGGATTCTACTTAATTCTACTTAATTTATCCTCCTTTTTTCTGCTTCTACTACCAGTAGCCAACTGAAGTGACCATAAAGGCTAATAAACTGATTTAAAATCCTATCTTACACTAATTTACCACTTCAATAAAGTCTCACATTTAAAATTGTGATTCTATTGGCAGGTTAATCTATCTCCTAGTTTTACAATACTTTTCTTTGTGTTAAAACCAAGCAATCCCTCCAGTTTATTACTGTTTTACAAGGTTTTCTGTTCAGTATATGCTAGCAATTTGTAAATCCTTTTTTATTTAAATCTAGATATCAAGGGAAGTCTTAGATACTGGCTAAAACCTTGAATTTCAGAAGGCAACTGATTTAAATATTTGGATGACATAGCCAAAGAACAGGGCAAACAATTGGAGATATTAACATATTAATAAATTGAGTGTGAACTCATTCATGTAATCAAAATGAATGTCACATTCTTAAAATGGCTTTAGCTGAGTTAGTTTTAGTCTGTGACTTTTTAAAAATATTTATTTATTTATTCTGAGTAAGAGAGAGAATGCAAACTAGGGAGGGACAAAAAGAGAAAGAGAGAAAATCTCAAGCAGATGAGGCTCAAACCCACAAACCTTAAGCTCATGACCTGGCAGTAAATCAAGAGCCATATGCTTACATGACTGAGCCACATAGGCATCCCTAATGTGTGATTTTTTTTAATGTTTATTTATTTATTTTTGAGGGAGAGAAAGAGAGAGAGCATGAGGAGGGAAGGGGCTGTCGTGCAACTCAGCGTGATGCAAGAGGAAAGGGTTACTGAGTCCAAATGGCTTGGAACAATGAGAGCCCCAGAGGGACTGCACCAAGAAAAACTTTTAAGCAGGAGAAGACTGAGTGAAGCCCTGACTTGGGTAGTTCTCTTATATTTATTGGGGAGTGAACAATAGTATGTGAAAATGAAAACAGAAAAATAAGATAATAAATCATGTGAGACATACCATGACCCTAACTACATGACTCCCTATGCATATACATCATCTTGGAAGGAAAAAACTTTAGCTATTTTTAGCATATGCTGTTTCCAGCATGTCTTGTTTTTCCCTTGGCTGAGCAGCTACTGGGTTCAGAATGTACTGCCTTCAGCCTGCACTGCTCTTGCCTTACTTTATCTCTTCTGTCCTCTGTATTCCCACAAAGGACAGAGAGGGAGCGAGAGAGAGAGAATCCCAGGCTTTTTGCTGTCAGTGCAGAGCCTGATGCAGGAGTCGAACTCACAAACCCTGGGATCTTGACCTGAGCTGAAATCAAGAGTTGGATGCTTAACCGACAGAGTTGCCCAGGCTCCCCAGTCTGACGTTTTGATTAGTATATTAGACACCAGACCTCTATAGGACTCAAAAGAATGACCATTTACTCAGGAGAAGTATTAGTGAATCACCATTTTTGGCAGGTTAGATAAAACTGTTTCACCTATATGTATGTACCAGGAACATACAGCATCACCTATACAGCATCATTAATGAAGTATACTACACTTTACCATTTTAAAAAATGAAACTTATTCTGGCGAACTAGTTGTCCTTTATCTCCACTTGATCTTTAATCTCTTTTGGTTAGAAACCTAACTTAACTGATGTCATCGATTAAGTATCTATATAGCCATTACAATAGTAATGTTTTGCCCTTATGATATATGACATTTTATTTAAAATTTTTATGAGTAATTAAATTAAACAAATGGTTTCATGCTTAAAAAATTTTTTTCAAATATATCTACTGGGATGATTTTAGTTTCTATTGGCATGTGCTTACCAAAAGTAAGTTGTATAAATTATGATTCCTTTGCTTTTGTTTGTTATTTCTGTTTTTTTTAAGTTTATTTATTTATTTTGAAAGAGAGCATGTAAGCAGGGGAGGGACAGAGAGAGAGAATCCGAAGCAAGCTCTTTACTGTTTAGCATGGAGCCTGATGCTGGCCTTGAACTCAGGAACCATGAGATCATGGCCTGAGCTGAAATTAAGAATTGGATGCTTAACTGACTGAGCCACACAGCCACCCCTGTTATTTCTATTTTAAAGGAGCATGTTAACCAAGCAATTTTGTATTTGTGTTGATATTTTGAGATTTTTTTTTTTAATTTTTTTTTCAACGTTTATTTATTTTTGGGACAGAGAGAGACAGAGCATGAACGGGGGAGGGGCAGAGAGAGAGAGGGAGACACAGAATCGGAAACAGGCTCCAGGCTCTGAGCCATCAGCCCAGAGCCCGACGCGGGGCTCGAACTCACGGACCGCGAGATCGTGACCTGGCTGAAGTCGGATGCCCAACCGACTGCGCCACCCAGGCGCCCCTGTGTTGATATTTTGTATTTGAATGGCCCACTTGGTTTTTTAACAAAATAATTTTTTCCTATATACCAACAATGAATTACCTGATGGAGAAATTTAAAATGCAATGCCATTTACAATAGCAATGAACACAATAAAATACTTAGGGATAAATTTAATCAAAGGAGTGAAAAACATGTACACTGAAAACTGTAAGAAATTGATGAAAAAGAAGAAGACACAAATAAATGGAAAAAAGTTCATGTTCTTAAGTTAGAAGGATTGCTATTATTAAAATGGCCATGCTAACAAAGTGGTCTACAGGTTCAATGCAGTCTAGATCAAAATTCCAATGATGGCACACCTGGGTGGCTCAGTAGGTTAAATGTCTGACTCATAATTTCAGCTCAGGTCATAATCTCATGGGTGGTGGGATCAAGCTCCACGTCAGGCTCTGTGCTAACAGCTCAGAGCCTGCTTGGGATTCTCTCTCCCTCTCTTTCTACTCCTCTCTCTCTCTGCCTCTATCACTCTCTCTCTCAAGTAAATAAATAAACATTAACAAAAATTCTGATGGCATTTTTCATAGAAATAGAAAAAAGTTATCCTAAAATTTGTGTGGATCCTCAAAAGACCTCAAAGAGCCAAAGTCATTCTGAAAAAGAAGAACAAGTCTGGAAGTATCGCACTACCCGATTTCAAAGCTGTATTACAAAGCTATACTAATCAAAATAGAATGGTACTGGCATAAAAACAACCACAAAGGCCAATGGAACAGAATAGAGTATACACATAAACCCACGCATATATGGTCAACTAATTTTTGACAGAGTACAAGGAACATACAATGGGGAAAGGACATTCTCTTTAATAAATGCTGTTGGGAGAATTGGATACCCAAATGCAAAATAATGAAACTGGACTAATGTGTGGCATGGTGACTATAGTGAATAATACAACATTATATACTTAAAAAATTTTTTAGAGTAGATCTTAAGCGTTCTAAACACGCACACACACACATACAATTACCTATGTTCACTCTGTGAGGTGATGGATATGTTAATTATCTTGACCTGGATAATAATTTTACAACATATATGTATATGAAATCATTTTGTACATTTTAAATATATACAACTTAAATGATTTCAAAGAAAAAAATCTAAAATGAAAAATCTAAATAGGCTTTTGGTAAAAATAACAAAGGAGGTAAATGCTTTGGCTAAAAAAAAAAAGAGTTACCTGAAACAGAAGGAAATTGATATAGTAATAATAACCGAATGCTTCAACAAATAAACGTGATAATGAATCTTTCTTTAAACTCATATTGCCCAATGTGTGCTGTGAAAGGTATACTAAGTAGAACCTTCAGTACGTATCTTATGCATGACAGTGATCCAGAGGTAAATAGAACATGCAATCTTTCCCAGACTTGTTTTTCTCTAGAACCTTTTTCCTATAGGCATCATGTGAAAATGGTCAGGGAAATGTTGCTTTAAACAAAACCCGTATGCACCTAAAAATTGATTTTTTTTACAGAAGCTTAAATAAGTATTCACTCCCTTTACTTTGAAAATGGATTTGTTCACAGGGCAAGATCTACAATTCACATATACTTTTTCAGAAACACACCTCAATATACAATGCTGATAAGACTTGAAGGCACTGATTATTCCTTCCCTTTGATCTGGAATTTCACCTGCAAATTTATAGCCTTAAGCATCCTATAATTTGACACTAATCTCTCCACAGTTACTACTGTTAACTATATTTTCTAGTAGGAAAATTATAATTTTAAGACCAGGGTGATAAAATAAATGGAACAGCAGAAGAAATTAAGCTGTTTTAACCCTGATATAACAATAGTCCTGAGGGCCATGATAACAATTTTCTGTATGTCTCCAAGGAGTAGAGAAATAATTTCAATTCAGCCTACGGAAGAATTCTCAAAAAGGATGAATTATCTAAAGGTGCTCAAACATTGTACAGGTGTCATGAAGAGGGCTTGAACATTTTTATGGGTGGTTGCTCCAGCCAGTCTTTATTTACGTAAGAATTCACTTGTGAATTCATCCTTTATTTATTTATGTTTATTTGTTTAGTCGCATAATGTACGTGACAGCCTGCACTTAGTTTCTGGGTTGTTAACTTTCATGTTTATTGCTTATTTATCCATATTGAGCCTTTACAAATTCTGGCTCTAAATCTATGAACTATATATATTAATAGTTGGTGAGTATAAGAGACCATGACAATTTTAAGTCCAGTTTTGATATTTACAACTCTTTTTTAAATCAGTATAACTGCATAAACATGGAAAGTAGACACACTCATCTGTGATAACCATTTCACCGTGAGTAGCCCCAAATCATTTATGTGTGACAGTCAATTGCTGATACAGAAAGAGTTAAAGGTGGCAGTAGCCCAGATGGAAAACTGAAATAGACATGAACCTAGAGAAGATTATAAAGAAAAGCTAGTTTAGAATCACAGCGTCAAAACTAGTACCCTTTTCTACAGTACACTTTTCCAGGTAAGGCAATTCAGAATTGTTTAGTTTGAAAATTTCAGAAATTGAATAAAGGATACTAATTTATAAATTATGTGTTACATGAAACTCAGTCATCTTTGAAATAAAATGACATAATTTCTAGCTGTATATGGTGCATCATCCAAAATGTTAAGCAAGTTTCACTAATATTCAGTAGGTAATTATAAGTTAAGAATATAATAAGATATTGCAGGATCTCAAAATGAGGTGACAGGCTTAAGATCTTTGGTGAAGATCAACAAAGGTGATTGGCATTTTCACTTTATCCTAGAAATAGGAACTTGATAAAGAACTACATACATTACAAAGGATTTCCTGAAAACTAAGCTATCTCCTTTTATTAGTTTATTGTGCTCTTTGTAGAAAAATTATTAACATTACATGAGCAAAAATAAAAACAATAATCTATAATTTTGCTCAGAGAAAACCACAGAGAATATTTCCTTTGTGTAATGCGTGTAGATATATCATTACCAAAAGAAAACTGTATCTGCAATTTTTCCACTCAATGTATTATAAATAGTTTATATTTTAAAAAATATATATTATAATATCTTTGGTACATAAGTGAATCAAGTGAAAGTAAGTATAGGCGGATTTATTGTCATATAAACTTTTCTGTAGGTTTGGAATTTTTTTCAAAATAATAAATTCAATTAATGAATGTATTTTATTTCATAGCTATATTACCATTTGTTAACCAACTCCTTTTTTAAGAACATTTATATACTGGGCAAAGGTGTTTGTTTGTTTGTTTGTTTGTTTGTTTGTTTTTTAAATATTTTTTTATGTTTATTCATTTTTGAAAGACAGAGAGAGACAGAGCACAAGCAGGGGTGGGGTGGAGAGAGAGAGGGGGACATAGAATCTGAAGCAGGCTCCAGGCTCTGAGCTGTCAGCACAGAGCCTGACACAGGGCTCGAACTCACTAATAATGAGATCATGACCTGAGTTGAAGTCCAACGCTTAATGGAATGAGCCACCCAGGTGCCCTGGAGTGCCTCTTCTTATGTGCACTTTTTCACAACGTTGTTTTAACTTTGTTTTTCTTATTATTTGCAAATATTCAAGCATAGTAGTGTATATGTTGCTATTTAATTTATATTTGTTTATGATTGGTTGTATGGGGAGAGGACTGTGTTGTTGGAAGATTGGGAGAACAATAGTGCACATCATAGAGCAATTCCTAGGACAGTGACAGATATAACTATCCAATGTCCCATTTTCTGATTGAATGGGGTCGTAGATTTGATGCATTATCCTTTCTTCGGATCTTTACTCAAAATCACCTGAGTGAGAAATTCCTGGCTCCAATATTTGAAATATGAAACACCATCCTGACATTTTATATCTCCTTTAGAGCTTTACTTTTTTTCTCTTCAGCACTTATCATGAACACTTTATATATATCTTAATTTTATTTATTATCACTTTTCCCAGTAGACTATAAACTCCTTGAGAGAAGAGAACTTGGATAGTTTTGTTCATTGCTATATTTCTGTAGTACCTGGTGCATAGAGACCAGTCAATAATATTTCATGAATGAGTAAATAAGTGGATATTTGTTTCCTTACACATTCTATTTTTATTAAATAAAGCTTGCATATGGGATTTCTGCTTCCAACTGGGATATAAAAAGTTGCAGGGGACCATTGATTCTACCCTAACAATGAGAACAAGTGAGAAAGATTACAAAAATCACAGTTTTTACAAATCTTAGATAAAACTCTTTAAGAGATCTGAGGCTGGAAATAAACCCAATAAACTGAAATCCAGAAACTGGTAGGTCCTTTGTAGGAGAAAAGGGCTGCTTCAGCCATGGCAGAATGACAAATGAGGAGGGATCTAGGAAAGACATGGGTGAGGAAAAGTCAGCAGAACCAGTAGACTTTTGACAACTCTTGTGGGATGACATGATGATTTAGAATTCTGGTAGCCTCCACTGTGCCCCTTAGACCTGCACTGAGCACATAAGGTAGGAACCAAAGGCTGGAGGCAGGGAAGAACAGCTTTGAGAAATACCTTCAGAACATACCAGATATTTGCCAGTCAAGACGAGCTGCTGAAACCTGGGTTAGGTTTGCTGAGAGAAATCCCTCTGAGGTGTTCCAGATCTTCACTGAGTACAAAGAAGAAGCTGCCAGTGGCTGGAGGCAAGGAAGGATATATAAGAAAAATTACTCTGAGGCACTCAGAATTTTACTGAGTACAAAACAGATTGTTGGAGGTGAGGAGGCAGCATAGGTAAACTGAGAGAAATGCATCCCAGGTACCCCAATCATCAGCATGTGAAAGGCAGTAGCTGTTGAAGTTTAGACCAGGGCAGTCAGGCAAAAAGAAATCTCAGAAGCTTTGAAAAACAGCCATAGGACTGGGAGTGAAGATTATTCCAAGCAGGCAAAACAAAACAAAACAACAGAAAACTGGCATTTAGGCTGTAAAACAGAGACATATCACTCATGGTTTGGACCACTGGCATCTGAACATAAAGATATCACTGGAGTCACATCAGGAATCAGACCTCAGCATGGAGTTCACAATAAATCACACTGTTAGCATAAACTACTGGATAGTTTATAACCTAGGACCTCAAGCATACAAAAGACTCAGGCAGAATATTCCAAGGGCTCAGAGCTCATCTCTCAGGAGTGAAATGTGCTGGGTTTGAGCAATCCAGGCCTGCTGAGTTAACCCTTAACTCCATCCTACACAGAAATGTTAAAATGATTCTTCATAGTGAAAGGAAATAATTTGCAGGGAGAAATTGAGCACCCAAAAGGCAAATATAAGGGACCCAAAAGGTAAATATAATCAGTATTTCATGGGCAAATGTAACATATTTTTTTAATCTTTAGATATATCTACTAGAATGGCTAAAATTAAAAAGACTGTCAACACCATATAGTGACAAATTTTTTGAGTAACTTGAATTCTCATACTTCATCGGTGATAATGTAAAATGGTACCACCACTTGAAATAATGATTTGGCAATTTCTTACAGAGATAAACATATATCAACCATATTACCCAGTAATCGCAAGTCCAAGTATTTATCCAAGAGGGGTACAAATGCGACTATACAAAGATATGCACAAGAATGTTTGTGAGAGCTGTATACATAATAGTCCAAACTGGAAACAATCTAAATGTCTATCAGTAGAAGAACAGGTAAACAAATTGTAGTTTACTTACACAATGGAATGTACCTAGAAATAAAAAGGAGCAATTTGTTGACACACATAACATGAAAAGTTATGATTTGCCATAGAAACCAGACACAAGAGTACATATTGTATGATTCCATTCGGTCCAAGTCCTAGAACCAATCTATGGTGAACAAAATCATAATAGTATTTACCTTGAAGATCTGAGTGTCATTGTACATAAACTTTAATATGTATGTATTCAGGGTAAATCCTAAAAAAAAATCATCCACGAAAGGTCCCATCTCTTGCTTAGTGACGTGAAATTTCTAATATTGCTGAGGCTAAGCATAAAATACTGTTGGAAAAGAAAAGGTTACCCACTTCTTAGTAAGAAACAATTAGAGAAACTAAAATATACTTATCTAAAAGATGTGTATTAGCCAACATCTAGAAAATCTCAGCATGAATGTTAAAATAACCATTAGATTCTAAGTCTGTTAAAATTACAGTAATTTTATATTCAGTGAATTCTTCAGTTTGCACAGGAGGCTCCTTAAATCTGAAGTTTTCAAGAGGCTGCTGTTCAGTATTAAATTTCCAATCATCAAATGTATCTCAGAAGATAAAATCATGAAAATTGTTAGCTTCAAATATGTATCCATAGACTGAAGACACAGTTTATTTAGCCAAAAGCTTTTTAAGTAACTCAGAAAATCTGTGCAGTTGGCAAAGAAGGCCATGGCCTACAGTATCGTCTTTTAATCTCTCAGTATCTCAAGGAGCATTCAGTATAGAAATACATCTTTCAGCTCCCTTTGAGATAATCTTTCAGAGTGCTGTATCAACTGTCATGTGACATGTTTAGAAATTTCTCAACAGATCTTTTCATCATGTTGAAAAAGATTCTTATGGACATACTGCTTCATTAAAAGTAGTTTATTTGTGGGGCGCCTGGGTGGCACAGTCGGTTGGGCGTCCCACTTCAGCCAGGTCACGATCTCGCGGTCCGTGAGTTCGAGCCCCGCATCAGGCTCTGGGCTGATGGCTCAGAGCCTGGAGCCTGTTTCCGATTCTGTGTCTCCCTCTCTCTCTGCCCCTCCCCCGTTCATGCTCTGTCTCTCTCTGTCCCAAAAATAAATAAACGTTGAAAAAAAAATTAAAAAAAAAAGTAGTTTATTTGTGTCAACATGTTCACTAACCTATTAGTTTTATTTGAAATTACTGATTTCTGGGGCACCTGGGTGGCTCAGTCAGTTGTATTCGACTCTTGATTTTGGCTCAGGTCATGATCTCACGGTTGGTGAGTTCGAGACCCATGTCAGCTCTGCAACTGACAGAGCAAAGCGCGCTTGGGATTTTTTTCCTCCCTCTCTCTCTGCCCTCCCCTGTTCATTCTCTCTCTCTCTCTCTCAAAATAAATAAACTTAAAAAAGAAGAAATTATTGACTTTTATTTTAATTATTATTAATATTATTTATTATTTTTTTTATTACTGACTCATCATTTACCTGGATGAGATTCTGAGGTTTGTCTTAAGGAATTTTATGAGGTAAACATAAGAAGAGATTTAATATAACGTTTGAGATTGCCACTTGGTACTTTACTACTTGGTAATTTACTACTAGAAAATCTTCCAGCTTTTTCTAATTTCCTTAAGCATTTTATTAGGTGAAGGGAATTGAATTATATGTAAGCTTCTTCTCTGCTCATTCCAATAACAACTTTTGAACATGGACACACAATTTGTTTGAGTCTACTGCATTCAGGCATTGTTCCTTAAAATAAACATACCTGAACAAGAAATAAGAATTTTATAAACACACAAAATAAGTACTTGGGAAATAAGCTTTCCTAAGAAATGGTGCTAGCTGAGCAAAATACATATGGATCAAGTTGTTGCAGTATGTATGTATTCTCAACCACACTATATCCTAATAATTGCTTCTTATCCTATTGAAGATATGTACGGAAAATATTTGGAGAAATGCTGAAAAAATATAGTCATTCTTCAGATAGCATTCACATAGCAACTCATGTACCAGGCATGAATCAAATTTTATTGAAGTTTACATTTGACTTTTTGGCCTTTTTCTTTCACTGTCCTCTTATTTTCCTCTAGTCCCTATAAACCTCATCTTTCTAGGCTTCTTTATTAATCCTTTCCTCATCCTTCTATTTCTTTATCTTCCTTTCAAGGAAGTTTAACGATGAAGGGCCTAATGTGTCCCCTAACCTATCATTTAAATTTTTTCCTCACTTTTATTTGTTATTTTATAACTGCATTTGACCTCAATTCAGTCCTCTCTTCTTTTTAAAATCACCTCAAAGGAATGCATTTGTTCTTTCTAGACTAAGTCGCTGATGATCCTCACTTCAAACATAAGGGTCCTATATTAAGATCAATGGGCTACTAGTCTTGGGAGTGTGCATTTGGGTGTTTGGAAGTCACAGCATTGACTCCTGAAAGCAGTGCAGACTTCTTTTGCTGAGAAGAATAGAAAGGAAAATTTGTATCATGGATGTGTCAGGTCCTGTACTGAGTACATGCTTATATATTATTAATTATTTCATCGTGTCCTCTAAATAATTCTACAAGCTTGAAATTTCAGATAGAGGAGGTACAATTTATTTAGTTTTGCAGCAAAGAGTTGCTGGTAATGAAATTAGACTGGCAGACATGTAAATTATAGCCCGGCTTCTTTCACACTTTAGAGCAGCTAGTCCTGGAAAGAGAGCAAAACTATGGCCAACGGGGTCCTTTAGTCAAACAGATGTATTGAGGAGCAAGATAGTTTAGCAGAAGGACTATTTCCCAGCCAAGTGCTTTATTTGGCAAGGGTGAAATTAAAAGGAAAATACAATACAGAAAAATGTCCTTTAACTGTAAATAGTGTATACAAGTGCACAGAGTAAAATGTTTCCTATTATTTTAAAAGTTTATCTGTAAAGAAAACCCAGTTAGAAAACAAATCAATCATTGGTTTCATAAAATATACATATTTATGAAAACACTTCAGTTTATTTGAATAGCATTATAATAGTCAATACTTTCAAATCACAAAAATGTCTCTTAAAAGACATAATTATTTGCAAAACCATGCAAGTAGCATAAATCATGTTTACAAGGTATATTTTAATCATCTTATATAACTGCTGCCATCACAGTGAAATGCCACTGTACTGCTATTTTGTACTCTAATTTAAGGATCCTATATTCTCAATTACTGTTGCTGTTTATTCTAAGAAAAATAAGAACATAAGTCAATTCACTTCTTTTAGTAAAGAAAGTAAATTATGTTTTGAGAATGTCAAAGTTATTCTTAAGATATTATAATACTGGTATAGGTTATAACACATCCAATAAACACAAAAATATACAGTGATATAGATGATTTTCACAGGCTGTGTGTGTGTGTGTGTGTGTGTGTGTGTGTGTGTGTGTGTTTGGTGTTGATTAGAAACAAAATTAATGAGGCCAAGGATTGATAAGAACTACAGTTAACAACTGAATTGTGAAAAGCAAATTACATTGTTTAAATTGCTAGCCTTAACCAGCAGCATAAATAATTTTTTCTTTGCTTTTTTGTCCTGTGGAGAGAGGAGGTAGAAAGGTTGGTTGTGTGACTCTTTTTAGATAACAGCTTCTGTTACTCTTATCAGTGATGCTCTTTGCCTATGTAGACTAGTTCTAAGTTGAAATACAACTACCCATCGCCTTAATGATTCCTGGCTTTCTGTCTTAGCTAAGAATGGAGAGACAGAAGCAATGTAGAAATCATAATTTTGATGTCTAATATATGTGTAGAAAGAATTATTCCAGCTTGACAGTTTATTGGTGATATCTGGTCAGTTGCTTAATGTCTACCAGCCTCAGTACGGTTTAGTATGTGAAATAGGGTTAAGAATAAAACTGTCAGCCTACTTCAAAAAAGTTATTGTGGTAATAAAGAGAGATTGTGTTTGTTAAAAGGTAAACTGAGACACGGTAAAAACTTTCAGAGTTTATTTGAGCAAAAAGTTGATTTGAATTGGGCAGCGCCAAACTGAAGTAGAAAAAAATGCCCATTCCATGGGTATGGGATGAGCACTAGGTATTATATGTAAGTGATGAATTCCTGAATTCTACTCCTAAAACCAATATTGCACTAAATTTAAATAAAAATTGGAAAATAAGAAAAATAGTGAAAAAGTTCCATCAATGGGAGCTAGGGGCAAGACTTTTACAGAGAAGTGGAAGCAAAGCAGGGAAATTATTTGATTGGCTGTGGCTTAAGTGGTTGTCTCCTTTGAGAAAGCTAGTTGGCTGCTCATGATTAGTTGTCTTTACATTTTGATTTCTTAACCTTGAGGCATTACAGGCTTAGGTTTTAGATTGCTCTGCAGTATGAAGGCATTAAAACCATCTCTGTCTAATGGGCTTTTGTTTAAATAATTTAACATGTCAAAAGCACTTTTAAAAATTGCAAAGCATGCAAATGTGTTTTTGTATAACAAGACCACATCAAATCAGACTCTGGTAAAATCAAAGGGTAATGGCATATTAGCTTTACCCTGCACCTCAGAATAGGGTGCCGGAACTTTAGCCTTCCCAGATGTCTTTCTTCTTGGAGGGCAGAGGCTAAGAAGGTTCTCCAAGGCTCATGGAGCCTATATCCCCAGCATGCACCTCTTACTTTCTGTTCCTCTTTATGCAGACTCACACATCAGTGACTTGGAGGACTTCTGCTACCCAAATGGCATTGCTCTTTATTCCTTCACCATTATTGGCTTCCTGAATGATAAATTTGGTGTGGCTTTCAAAGTTCATGCTATCCTTCTGATCTCTAGCTTCGGCAGCTTTGAGACTGAGTATGGAGTTATACCCCCAGCCTTTGAGGCTATCATTATTAGATAGTTTCTCAAGAGGCCTTATTTACTCTCCATGATTCCTTAGACTGAAAACTCCTAGATGTGGCAAAAGTTGCCTTAGGGGCTGGTTTAGAAATAATGTGTCATAGAACAAGCGTAGACACAGCGTGTCTGACCTGGGGCATCTAACTCTCTCCCAGCTGTTAAAGCCCCAAAACAGTGGAGTCATCCTGCATTTCTCTCCTTATCTCACACTCTCCATCTACTCCGGTAGGAAATCCTGTTGGTTTTCTACCATCAACATATAACCAGAATCCGGGCACATCTCACTGCATTCTCTGTCTCTATTTTTGTGCCACCTAAGATGATTTCTGTAGCCTCCTAATGCTCACCTTGCTTCCATCTCTAACTTCAGCCCCCAATCGGTTCTCAAAATATCAGCCACAGTTATTCATTAAAAACCTAACTTACTCCACACTATGATCTGCTTCTCATTTCATTCTGGGTAAAAGCCAAAGTGCTGATAGTGGTCTAAAAAAAAGCCTTGTGAGATCTGATCTCTGACCTAACTAGTCCCATTGTTTACTACTCTCCCTTTGCTCACTGCTGCAGTCATGGTCTTTCACAGTGAGAATTTCCCTGTCTACCTAATTCAAATTTTCCACCCCAACCCTTCCAGATCACTACTGAGTTCCTTGTCTTGTACTATCATGGCACTTACAGCATTCTACATAATGCACTTATTTATTGTGTGATTGATCAGTGTTTTCCCCGTAAAATGTAAGGCACATGAGGATATGGAAGAATGGTTGTGTTTTGCTTACTGATATTTTCCTGGGATTGAAAACAGTGCTGGTACATAGTAAGTCCTCAAATAGTCATTTTACAAATGAATGAAGTGTAATTTTCTTTTTTTTCCCTTGTTTTTGGCCCGTCTGAGGTACTATTTAGAGAATTAAAAGCTGATTTTGTCTTCTCCTCCAAGTGCCTCTGTCCCAGATTTGATCATTTGTCCTCAGTGTATCCATAGAGCCTTTATATCAAGAGAATTCCTGGCAGCTCCCTTCTCTGACATACATAATAGCCTATGAAGTCCATAAAGATTAAGCTCCTTTCTGGAATCTACACTGCATCTCATTACTAATTTGCAGAATTAGTTACACAGCATCTTCTTAAATAAATTTTAATATTTCTATAAACCACCTACTCTAAAGATACATTTAATTAAAAAGTTCACTTGGGAGTTGTATGTCTGTAGCAGAAAATGTGTCTAATCTAGATATGGTGAATAGTTTCTTGGAGAGGTACAGAATGCCTGGCACTCCTAGAATTGTTAGAAATATATGTTTTGGCATTATTTCCTTTACCCTTTATCTAAATAGTCTATCAAATACCTCTGTAGTCTGAGAAGGATTGGCATCAACTTAAGTAAAAGTGTTAATAGGCCAAACCAAAGCAAACACTACTGAAATGGAAATGCCAAAAAGAAAAGTGACATGATAAAACTGACACTATTGAAATGGAAAGCGGTTAATGTTTAATAGCATGAGTCCCTGAGATATCCACTTGTCAGAAAAACATTGCTCTTCACTGAAATACTTCAACTTTTGTTTAATTCTACATCAAAGATGTTTCTTTGAACCTTTGGCATAATTAATGATTTCTTTTGTTACTCTTTCAAATGAAATTGAACAAAGATTGCAGGCAGACATAGTATGAATTAGAAAACAAGCATGAATTAGTTTGGACTCCAAGACCTTTCTTCACACCAGTGTTGAATCTGCCTATAATCTAGAATATGTAGACAATATGAAGACTGGCTGTCCATTATTTATAATGGCCAATCTTTATGGAATATGCTAAATATTACTTAGTAGTTTCTGCACTAGTTATTTGATTTGACTGATGTGCGTGTGTGTGTGTACATGCACATATACACACATCCGCATTCATGTATGTGTAGATAATTCAAAAAAATGATTATCCTTGAATATGAATCTAAAAAACTTCTCATAAAACCAGTAAGTTAATGAGTAATATTTCTCTCTCTCTCTCTCTCTCTCTCTCTCTCTCTCTTTCATGTGTTCTGATTTTACTTTCAAAGAGATCTTAGCCCAGAGAAACTGGGCCCCTGGTAAGATTAAATATTTACCTTTGAGACTGTGCTTAAGGCCATACTCTCCATGTCTTCTCCACAGAATTATATCTTTCTACTGCTAAAATATTGGAAATGAATACAGTAAAACAAATTTTATGACAATGTTTTTGTACTTGGACCGAATTACCTGCCAGGACATCTCTTACTTGAATAGAGAGAGCTGGGAGACTCAATCACATAGAATAACACTGCAGTTGGCTCTAAGCAGGATATATAATGAAGGACCATCTGAATTGCTGGTAACAATAGCTCTTAGCTTAGGAATAAAATGTTTAAGGGATTTCCTTGTGTATTTTCCCAAGGCTGTAGTGGATGGGAATTAAAAGACCAGGGTACTCATCCTAGCACCTAGACGAAAAATCACAACTTAAAAATAATTTTTTTTAGGTTCATTTATTTACTTTGAGAGAGAACACAAGTGGAGGAGGGGCAGAAAGAGAGGGAGAGAGAGAGAATCCCAAGCAGGCTCTGCATTGACAGTGAGCCCATGAGAGTCTCAAATCCTCAAATTGCGAGATCATGACCTGAACCAAAATCAAGAATCAGATGCTTAAATGACTGAGCCATCCAGATGTCCCAAAAAATTACAACTTCTGTATTTATATTATCACTGAGGAGGGATGAAAATTATATTTATTAAAGTGATTTGATTTTGTAAAAAAAATCTTTAAATTGAGTTTAACAATTCTAATAAAATTAAGATTGGCATAAAAAGATATTACACAAATATTTAGAAAAAATATATTAAGGGAATATTTTGACAAGTCACTGAGGTCATGGTATTACAAAAAGAAAAAAAATTACCCCTCCTATCTCAAGGAAGAATAGGTTATAGTTAAAGAAAAAACTATGTATACTCCGTTTCTTGGGCTAAGATTCTCTTTGAAAGTAAAATCAGAACACGTGAGAGAAAGAAAGAGAGAGAGAGACAGAGACAGAGAGAGAAATATTGCCCATTAACTTACTGGTTTTATGAGAAGTTTTTTCGATTCATATTCAAGGATAATCATTTTTTGAATTATCTACACATAGATACACATGGAAACTAAGTCACATATATTTGTTCACATAGACCAATTAAGTGAAAATAGTTAAACTGGCATATAATAGTCACAGACATCTATAGATATGGAGCCTGTGTTTATTATCCATATTCCAGAAGATTAGATAGGGGAAAAAATCAGAGATGAACAAGGAAGGCAGAAGTTACCTTAAGTAATTCTAATTTAAAGCACAAGTTCCTAAAATAGCTGTTAGTCTGTGAGATTTAAAAAGCTGGACAATACAGGATAGAACTTTTCATTTCTGGATCAGTGATCTGGATCTAGCAGATGTCATGTCTTCAGGGACCAAAAGTCATTACCATTGTGTCTTGTATGAAATGAGGTAATTCTCATAGTTTTTTTTTTTCTAATAATAGAAATAGCTATGCATACTATGACTTATTAGAAGTAATCTGGGTATGGAAATTGAAGAAAAATAATGAGGGTAGAGAGAATAAACCAGTCAAACCAGTCTTCTATTCTTTTCCAACATCAAATAGAACATTTATTTTATAAATAGAACATTGTTCCTTATGAAACTATCATAAGACAATGTGATAGTCTCTAAATTATGTCATAGACAATTGTCATTTTTGCCTTTTATCCATTCCTCCTGTTTTAGGGACTTAACACCCATCTTTGGCTAGTCTGACATCCCCTTCCATTCTCAGCTGGATGCTGTGTGTGGGCTGGCCCTGACCCTCACCTCTAGAGGTGGGCCCTGGTTGATTTGATCCAGTGACCCTAACCTATTTCTGTGCCCACAGTAATGAGTTCATAGATGGACACATTATACAAACAGATCCAATGAGGCAGTGAGGAATGGATTGCCTTTGAGGAAACAGGAACTTTTTCTCTTTCCTGTGGAGCCCACTGGGGAAGACTACCTTTCTTTCCCTTAATAATGTGTGGTGACACTGTTACAGTCATTTTACTATCATAATAAAGAAGCAAGGAGTTATTAGTGTGGAGTCTGAGAGTAAGGACAGAGAGTGGCAGAGAAGTCAGAGAGAGGGGAATCAGATCCTCGATGATAATGTTTAAGTTGCTGGATCAATTCTTGCCTATTTTTAGACTTTCAGTTAAGAAAGTGATAAATTCCTTTCATTGTTTCAGTTGGATCTTTTTTTCCCACATGAAACATAAATAATTTATATGGAGAGTGCTATCAGAAACAGCATGGTAACTCTAATATACCTTAAATATGACAGTGAATGAACTGAAAACAATGTGATGGAGGTCAATGGGTATCCCTGCTTTCCCACCAAACAGGGAGGTAGGCAGTCCTTGTTATATCAAAGCTGAATAGGTGGGTAAAGCATCACCTTGTATTTAGGGATTCAAACCAGGACTTCACAGATAAGATACTTGGTAGAGAATATTTTCAGTATGTTGTTATGTGGTGACTATATCTTATAGCATTCAGAATGTTTATTTGACATAGGGACAGCATTACTCTGAAAGTACAATTGAGCATAAAAATGAACAGACTTTTTGAAAGGACTTGAATTCTTTTTCAGCAACAGCATTTTGACCAATCTGTCCAAGATCTGAGAACATTTCATAGCTGTGACTGCCCAGTACTCCAGAAATGCCATAGTTCTTTCTCTTGTCCCTTCCCATTTACTCTGGAAGCTCCTGATAGTTTTCCAGTCAATTTCTTTTTACTGAAATTAACCAGAGTATATTTTTGTTACTTGTGGGCTAAGAAATATAATTAATTAAATGAATTTCACACATTAATTATTCACACATCAGCTTTCTTAATCTAAATTATTTTTAAAATATCTTTTAAATACCCCCTTATATATACGCAATTAAATTCATCCTTATTTTAAAAGAATTATTAACTTCAAAAGTTATATAATTCTTATTGCTAATATATTATTTTCCCCAAACCATTTTTGTCTTATTAGTGTGATGTCATTTTTACCTCCAAACTAATTTACTTCCTGGTTTACTTGCAAAGCCTCCATATGACCTCCATTACAATTGGAAGGTGCTTGATTATCCATCCATTTCAACCCCCATTTAATGAAGAAGTTTAGAGAACTTGAGGCCTATGGTCTCACAGTTAATGATTGTCATTGACTTCTAGGATCAAAAACACTGTATTTCTACTTTCCTACATGGGTGAGGTTAAACACTTTTTGGAGAAAGAAACACTCCCTGGGATCAATTATTTTATTAGCAAAGGAGGAAATATTGGACAGGCAAGTGAACTTGCAACTCAGTTCGATAGAATATTATTTGTTATGTTGGAACCACAAAGTTAATAAATGCCAGTGTATTCATAGGAAAAAGAGTTAAATTTGTCTCTGAAAATGTTTCTTTAAAAGAGTAAGCTTATAGGGGCGCCTGGGTGGCGCAGTCGGTTGGGCGTCCGACTTCAGCCAGGTCACGATCTCGCGGTCCGTGAGTTCCAGCCCCGCGTCAGGCTCTGGGCTGATGGCTCGGGGCCTGGAGCCTGTTTCCGATTCTGTGTCTCCCTCTCTCTCTGCCCCTCCCCCGTTCATGCTCTGTCTCTCTCTGTCCCAAAAATAAATAAACGTTAAAAAAAAATTTAAAAAAAAAAAAAAAAAAAAAAAAAAATAAAAGAGTAAGCTTATATCAGTGAATATATTCATTGAATACTTATCATGCAACAGGTAAATAAGTTGCAGTTTTGGCTTCAAAGTGGAGGAAATGGGTTGATTTCATTTTAATAAAAATGGAAATTCCAGAAAGGAGACTAAAAATCTCCTTTAATTCAAACTTTCATGTTTGGTTTTTTTTTTTGTGAATAGAATAAGAGAGTATCATGCCTGGTTAATAAAAATTTCTCCCTCCAATATGAAATTAGTGTTCTTCCTTGTATAAGGAAAAAAAGAATTAACATTCACCAGGTCGAATTCTATTCAGTGGAAATTTTGAAAAGATTAAAAAGAGGAATATTTTTCTCACTTATTATTTTTAACTCTCCTATTGTTATTGAAATCTATTACTTCTTTGCGGAAGGTACTGCTCCATGCTTTTCAGTGACTAATGTGACCACATATTTTGGTGACTCATTTGGAAAACTGGTATTTCTTCTCAATTTTACCTGTTTTTTTTTTCCTCCCACTAATAATCTGTATGGAGAAATATATAAGGCATGTTTTATCCTTTGAATATATCCATTCCTTAATATAGAGAAACACACAGAAGACCAGTTCTATGAAATAATACTTAGAGTAGGCTATACCTCATTATCCTTTCTTTCCTCAGACATATAAAAATAGAAATTTCAAATATTTTGAACTAAGATTACAAATTTATAATTCCTTATTGCTATTTAGAGATTATTTAGTAATCAACAGTTTAACAAAATAGTCGTTGACTTATAATGCTATATATCACAGTTTGAGAAACTGTACTCATTTTAGCTTAGGTAGTTGGTTTGTAGTAAAAACTTATATACATACATATACAAACAAACATATATTACTATTATATATATAAATATAATATATATTAATATATATAACTCGTTTCATATATGAACTCATTAATATATAATAACTCATTTTAGCTTAGGTAATCAGTTTATAAAAAGTTCTTTACATACATATACAAATAAACATATATTACTATTATATATATAATATATATAAATATAATATATAATAATTTATACATCCTGAGTGAGCAAAAAAGAAAAAACAGTTTATGCAAGATTCCTACATGGATTTTAAAAATAGTGGTCTGACTGTAGAGCAGGAACCAGAAAACTTTCTCTAAAGGGTCACATAGTAAATATTTTAGGCTTTGTGGGCCTTGTAGCCTCTGTAACTCTATTGTATATTGCCAAGAAAGCAGCCATAGACAATAATAAAAGAATAAACTTTATTTACAAAAATAGGTGGTAGGCTATTTGGCATGCTGGCTGTAGTTTGCTGACTCCTGCTTTGGAATGTGAAGATTTTTTTTTCCTTGAAGGTATCAATTTATAAGAGCATAAATAATAACCAAAAATTAACACAAGGTTGTAGGCATTATTTTTAAATTTCTGGAATAGAAGCCTATTCTTAAATGTAGGAATTCTGTCTTGCCAATACATTTGATAAAGTATGGTCCTCTCCAACCAGGACTTGGGAGTGTCTAAAGAAACTGCTACCTGCTAGTGCTCAACACCAATTTCTGTCTGAAATACTAGTGATTATGTACACTACCATTGTCTACCTGCTAGAAAAACAGTTGAAAGGACACAGAAGATACAATTCTAAGTCATGGTTCATTAAAGAGGAAAAATAATCCATAATAAGCATGTAATGGTCTAGGAAGATGATTGGAGCAAAGCTATTCCATTGCCTTCTCAAAGGGGGATTTTTAAACTGGAAATAGAACAAATATTATCTCTTACACAATGAGAAGGTTACCTGAAAAAGGAGAATTCATGTGGAACTCAGAATTTTTCTTGGTGAATAACAGAATTCTTCACATTAATTTCTTTAAACACTCTGAAACTGTTAAGGTACGCTTCAAATCCTGATCCAAAAGTTATCAAAGTATTTAATATCATCCAAGAAAATGGTGGTAGGAGACATTTCTGCATTGCATAAGAAATTGATAATTTCTGAAAGTGATTCTGCTTCTAAGATTTCAGACTTGTTGAAAATATCCTGCTATTAGCACACTCATACAATGAAGAAATATTACCAATTGCATGTCTCTGGCTCTTAACCTTCATAAGGTTGCAATAGTAAAAGATGCACACTTAAAACAAACCTGTATCCAAACAATGTGAACTTTTTTATATCAAAATTACTAACAGTAATTGAAAAGAAACGTTGGTACACTCTGTCAGAATAGTGTTTTGTTTTGTTTTTCCTATCAATGTTTTAGCTATTATATTCTTTGCCACATTAATTTTTTTTTTCAACGTTTATTTATTTTTGGGACAGAGAGAGACAGAACATGAACGGGGGAGGGGCAGAGAGAGAGGGAGACACAGAATCGGAAACAGGCTCCAGGCTCCGAGCCATCAGCCCAGAGCCGGACGCGGGGCCCGAACTCACGGACCGCGAGATGGTGACCTGGCTGAAGTCGGACGCCCAACCGACTGCGCCACCCAGGCGCCCCTTAATTTTTTTTTAAATTTTTTATTGTTTATTTATTTTTGAGAGCAAGACAGAGCACAAGTGGGAGAGGGGCAGACAGAGTGAGGGAGACAAAGAATCCGAAGCAGACTTAAGGCTCCAAGCTGTCAGCACAGAGCCCAACGCGCGGCTCAAACCCATGAACCATGAGATCATGACTTGAGCCGAAGCCAGACGCTTAACCAACTGAGCCACCCAGGTGTCCCTGCCACATTACAAATTTATTTTTTTTGTTTTCAAGGAGAAAACTTACCTATTCACAGAAATGTGTCAAAGATCTGATTCTGTCTCCCCCTCCCTCTCTCTGACATATACACTCTAAATAAAAATGAGTTTTAATTAGAAAGATGATGCTTGAGTCAGCCCATGGTTACATTATTACAATTTTATTACTTGGACTTGCCAAAAATGTGGGGACACAAAATTTTCTCCTCTGATTTGGGTGGTATGTTTAGACAAAGGAATATTGAGGGAAATTATTGGCAATCCCATTATGTGACACTGACAATTTTATTTTTGATATAGAAAGAATGTGACAAAATCAAACTATTGGAAAATATTTTAGTCTAAATGTAATAGAAGTAACCATAAAGGACACCATTAACTCATCTTGCTCTAGATAATGAGATGAAATTAAGAATAATAAAATTAAGCCTAATGATGGAGAAAATATTTCCCTATGCCCTTAGAAATAAAACCTTAATTAGCTGGAATTTTGGAGTACGAAGTGTTCTGGTAATTTAATTTTCTGAATAATTGAAAGTAAACACAAAATCCTTTAACACATACCCATTTTGTTGCAGAATTCCTAAAATGACTAAGTGTTATCTCTTGCCTTAGTAAGTATAAATTACTGAAAATAATTTAGTTTTATGGCCCTTGAAGGTCATTTCAGAAAATTATCTCTCCTTTCTCTAAACTCATTTTATTGGAAACTTTTATGTGGCATTGATCGCAATCTGCCTTGTGATGTGTGTGGTATTTCTTCTGCCAGTCTATAAATGTCTTGAGGCTAGAGACCATGTCTTTTTCTTCATTTAGCCCCATAATAGGCAACACAATACCTCATATGTAATACATGCTCAATAAATATCGAATTGGATCATTATGAATTTCAATTATGACTTTGTGATATTATAGATTCAGAAATTGCCTCTTGCTTATCAGAACATGTCAGAAATAATAATGGTTAATTACAGACTCTGGCTAATCAAAATCTGATTTTGGATGTGCTTCATTAAGTCATGACCATATCATAAGTTCTAAGGCAATTAAAATAACATGTCATAGATAATGTCCAGGAGCCAATAAAAGATATCATTTGTTAATCTGCCACCATGTACTACTCAAGAAGAAAGAAAAGTCTTTATTTGTTGGTTTGGTTATTTTACATAAGAAATACCTGTTAAAATATGCATTAGGAACTCAAATAAACGTAGTGAAGAAAATAATTCTACCACCCAAACTATTAAAAGATTAGTGTCTAAATTGTTAGATTATTTATTCAGATTGCTATATCTCTTTGTATTTATATTAACATCTTCCTATATTATATAATACATTACCTTACAAAATATATCTTTTTAGTTTTAAATATTTAAACTTTTCACTAATACAGTTCATTATGATCATTTTTGATAAATGAACTAGATCCAAGCCTATAGGTATATAATGTATTATTTAAGCAACTTTCTATTTCTGTATATTTACTTATTTCTAATTTTCATTTTCATAAACATTCTCATGTATAAATCACTATAAATGTCATCTACCCCCCAGAGTAAAATTTTTATTAAAAGAATGGCTAGTAAAAGGTATGTAGCTACTTAAGACTTTGGATATATATTGTCTTCCTGAAAGACATAATAATTTATCATTTGCCCATAAAATTGTAAGAGTGTATGTTTCCCAAAACCTTTGATCAAATTCAGTAGTATCCTATTTGATCAATTCGTAGTATGCAATATCTCTTTGTTCTAAATGCCCCTCTTTGATCATTAGTTAATTTGAAGTTCCTTCCATTTTCCTTGTATCTAGTTTGTATTTCATCTTTGGCAAACTTTGTTTCCCCATTTTGCTTTTAGTGTATTTGTCTTATATACTTGTATATAAAGCTTATTAAACTTTTATCTTGTTTGTATGTTACTGTTTTTCTTCATTTGAAGTACGTAAGTTTTAAATTTTTAGGTAGTTGAGCTTTCTAACTTTTTCCTTTATAAGATTCTAACCTTAGGATTAAGTTTTGTAAACCTTTTTCACTGTCTGATGTTTAAAATTCATTGCAGGGGTGCCTGGGTGGCTCAGTTGGTTAAACATCTGACTCTTGATTTCAGCTCAAGTCATGATCTCACAGGTTTGTGGGATCCAGCCATGTGTCAGGCTCTGCGCTGAGAGTGTGGAGCCTGCTTTGGAGTCTCTCTCCCTCTCTCTTTGCCCCTCCTCCACTCGCACGCATGCACTCTCTCTCACTCTCTCCCTCAAAAATAATAAATAAACATTAAATTAATAAAATAAAACTTATTCCAAATGTATATTTTTAGATATTTTATCATTTCATTTCTATGAAATTTGTTTTGCTGAATTATAGAATTCTTTTCCATTTGGCCATTATATTGATTAGCTGTAGACAAGGCACTCTAAGCTTACTACAGTATAAAGATGCTTATAGAGCAAAATTCCCTGTGTGGCGGACCATGCCATCTACTGTGCCATACATGGGTTACCTGAGTAGCCAGAGAGAGCCTCCTGCTGTCAGTATCTATAGTCTAGTTTCCAGCTGTAGGCAACCACCAACATGTATGGTAGTGATCCAAATATCACTTCTTTAACGTGTGCCATAATATTGAAAATGATTAGAAATCACCTTGACTATACAACATAATCAAAATAATTTTTAAATGAATATACTACCAAAAAAAATCAGAAATGATGTCTTTGGTGTTTTCTGACCTCAGCAAGGTTACCCATGACTTAGAATAGGTTCATCACACAAGATTATATTTGGACCTATGATAAAGCTATGTAATAGTTACAAAAGTACAAGTATCAGACTTGTACTGCAACGTGTTTCCTGCAGACAGTATAATATGAATTTTTCAAAAGAATTTCCAGAATAAAATTTTCACTTGAGCTTTGAAATGAGAAAATGCTGCCTCTTAATGTAGAATAATACTGTTTATCTCCTACAGTTGAACTCTACATCAAAAGTTTTTGCTTCTGCAACTCCTTTTAGTTCAGCATGATTGGCCTCAATTGCTGCTCATTCTTTAGTATATGGAATAGTCAATCAGGCGGCTCTGAAATGTGCTAAAATGAAGCCCTTGAAGTTGAATTTGCAGGTTTGAGAAACAGGATACTTTTCACCTGCATTCTCACTTTTTACCATTGTCCTTAAAGTGTCTTAGAAAGAAAAGGAGACATTAAGACATATGGAGTATAAAATGCTGATCAGGCAAGATGGTAAATGTCATACCCACATAATGAACGATGATTGTGAATGTTTGATCGTTGTGCCAACATACCAGTACCTTCGGCAGGGAAGGAGTATTCTGAGGGAAGCCTAGGTACCGGCTGTATTACCATAATTCCAAGCATTCAAAGAATGGCCAAATTTAAACATGAATGTGAATTATAAAAGCACACATATGAATATCCACATGTGTTCATACATAGTCATTAATTATATATGTTCATCGTACTTAAATATCTGAGTGGATACATATACATATAAGTATATTGCTGTATTAAATGTTATACTACTTTTAAATAATGCCTTTAAAAGGAATTATGGTATGGTAAGAAGACCATCTAATCTCCTTTATTTTCATAATTAAAGATTAATTTTTCATCTACATGACTAGTATTTTGAACATGTGAATCTTTCTTTGAGTGTATATACATTTATAAATGTGAATAAATGTTGTGTGCACTTAAATGATAACAGTAGGGCCATGGGACTATTGATGATTTATTTCCTATTTCAGTCTTTATTTTTTCCGTTTTAGGAGTAAAAACATTAATTTTATAATCAGAAAACACAATGACGCTATTTTCATTTTATTAAATTTTTTTTTAAAAAAAGGTCTGTTCTTTCTAGCAGCCTCACATTTGTGTTATTTGGATTCAATTTCCTTTAAAAACAAGACCAAAGTATTTAGAAATCTAACAAAACAGAGATCGTCTAATGTTATCAGAATGTAATCCACCCTTAGAGAAACATACTGGGTGAAGCATTCATCTATGAGACACTTTGACCATTTTCTGCTCAAGATCATCAAGCTCTCAGCTCTCACATTACACCAGTTCACAAGAAACCAAAGCAGCTTAATCATTTAAATTTGCCCTGTATAGTATTTATTTTATTTTATTTTATTTTATTTTATTTTATTTTATTTTATCTTATTTTTTATTTATTATTTAAAAAAACAATTTAAACATCATGCACATGAAAGCTGCATAACTTAACCAAGAGAGAACACAGGACACTTAACTTTGGTCTCTGTAGCATTTCCCTTAGAAAACATTATATCTGTGTCTTACCACAGTGACTAATAAATGTAATAGTCACCAGTATATCAAATGCAATTGTTTTTCAGTCTACTAGTACAGATATTGTCATTATGTTGCTTTGCATCTTTTATTGGAAGCTCCATGACAAATTATTGTCAAAAATTGCAGATTATTTGTGATGCAGACAAATAATAAATAGATAAATAGATACACACACGGAGTGAAAATTGTACAATCTATTGAGTTTTCCTCATTTTCCTAGGGGCTAGGAAGCCCAGATGTAAATTTTTAGAGTAAGTATGATTAGCAAGATGGATTTCCTGGTATTATTTCTTCCATTCTCATTTTACATAACAAAACACTTTTTAAAAAGTTTTGTCAAAAGTATTATATACTTCTTATAGACAAACTTACAAAAAATAAAAATTATTTATAATTCCATTACTTTGGAAATTATCTTGTTTAGTTCAAATACGTATATAAATGTGTATTTTGCTTTTCATAAATCTTTTACATACTATACATAGTGTTTAATAACCTGATTTTTCACTTAATATATTAAATATTTCCCCATGCTATTAATTTGCATTCTGTAATTGGTAATAAATGCATATTTTAGAGTATTTAAACCATTTTAATTCTATTACTTTGGGCAATAAACATCCTTATGTATGTGTCTTTCTTTATCTATCAGCTGATTTCTATCATTAGAATGGTAGAGTAACTCTGCCTTTTCAGTTTTAGGCATTTAATACATTGTAAGCTTTTAAAATAAGTCTGTAGCTTTAGAAGATTCAGGTAATTATAAATTCCTTCTTTGACTCTGGTTCCTAGTGAGACTTACTGAATTCCAACAGCTCTGTGATCACTCACAGGCCAGAGGTGAATGGAAGGTAAGTTTCATTTCTAGGTACCAGCATTGACGCAGAATTCAACATAAGTTTAGTATATTCCAACTCCAAGAATACTTTTTTCACCATAGAAAGAACACATAGGAAGAATGTTCCAAATTGGTATTACTGAGAGCAGAGAAATGGGACTAAGCTCACTCAGCCATACCCACCACATGACAATCTTTAATGACTAGAATCCCTCCTTAAGTACCATGGACCTATCATCTACTGGCCTTTGTTGTCAGGTATCACAGGCCTTCCTACCATACATCTGTGGTTTCTTCTCACCTTAGATTTTTGAGGTCATTAAGTGTAATAGATTCCTTTTTGTTGTTCTGCCTCTTCCATGGCAGGAGGCTTTTCATGTGCCACAAATATTATTGCTGGAAATGTATAGCTTACTTTCTCAAAGCCTTTATTTTGTCAGGATTTGCAATATTTTATCTCCTGAAGTCTTCTGTCATCCTACTTCAATCTGGAACAATTCCTGATGGAGCCTGCTGCATAGTCTCATCTTGAGATTTTTTATTGCTGCTCTTCTGTAATAGATCCTCTGTACAAGCAGTATCATATCTTTTTAAATCTTAGTTTATTTCTGTATCTTGCTGGAACACAACTAAGAGTAGCTTCGAAAGAAACGAAGTGTATATGATAAATTTAATGAATTCCTGAATGTCTAAACATTTTTTTAATTTCGTTCCTTCCTGTAATTACTAGATTTTGTATACAGTCTAGCTTGAAAATTATATTCAGTCAAAATTTTGAAGACTTTTTTTCATTTGGATTTTAGTGATGCTGTTTAGAATACAGGGTCATTCAGATTGTTTTTCTATTAACTGTATTTTTTTTTTCTTTTGATATCTTGTAGCATGTTTGCCCCTGGTGGTTTTATTATTGTTTGCTTGTTTGTTTTTGGTTTTTGAGAGAGAGAGAGCTAATGGGGAGGAGGGGCAGAGGGGGAGAGAGAGAGAGAGAGAGAGAGAGAGAGAGAGAGAGAGAGAGAGAATCTTAAGTGCCATGACTGAGCATGGAGCCTGATGTGGGGCTTGATCCCAAGACCCTGGGATCATGAGCTGAAATCAAGAGTGAGGCACTCAACTGATGAAGCCACCCAGGCACCACATCCCTGGTGTTCTTATAAGTATTGCTTCATGAGGATTACTTCTGCAAATATTGGATGAGACAACTGCAATGCCCTTTTAGGCATGTCCTTCATTTCTGGTAAATTTCTGTGTAAATTTTGAATCTTTTTTTCTATTTCCTTTGTTCTTTTTATCTGAAATCCCTCCTGGTTGACTCTGAGAGACCTGGGATGTTTCTCTCATTCCCATTTTTTTTTTCGTATTTACCATCTCTATGTCATTTATTAAAAAAAAAATCTAATTTCTGGGAGATAACCTCTCTTTAAGAACTTCTTTTGAAATTTTTTATGTTTATTTCTTCTGATTGTTTCTTTTTCATAGTGTACTCTCCTGTCTCTCTCTCTCTCTGTCTCTCTTCTCTCTTTTAACTCAGAGACAGTATCTTTTTAGTTGTTGTTCTTTGATCCGTCTAAAGATATTGATTAGCTTTTTTGATGTCTTCTGGTCCATACAGTATTGGTGTTTTCTACAGTTCCTATTTTTTTTTTCTGTTTATGTCAATCTTTCTTTATCGTGTTTCAGTTTTTCCTCATGTGTCTGGAAAGTTTTATCATTAAAATTTAAGACAGAGACTCACCCTATCCTGTACTGTGCCTGGTATCTACGAGTGCCAAGCCCTTATGTGTGTTCCATTCATCTAGAGAGCAAACATCTAGCCTTCTGAAAGATGGGAACCTAAATGTTGACATTTTCAGTATGGGAGGAGACTAAGACTAGCCTGAGCAGAGACTCTCCATGTACAGATTTTCAACGTATTTCTATTTTCCAGAGCATGCCTCAGTCTCAACTTGTGCTGTACTAGAATTCACTTCCTGAGTGTATCTGTGTTTCTGTTTGGTTAATTCAATCTCTTTGCATGTATCCTCTCTAAACACACTTTGTTGTCATTTTGTTTCCTCAGTTAAATTATTGACTACTTATTTTTCTATTTTTTATATCTTCTGTTAATGTCTCCTTTTGTTTTCTCTGTGTCTTTTAAAATCCTTAATAGTTTTTATTATTTCTTTTTCATCTTTGTTGTGTCTCAGGAGGGATGAGACAAAATGTGTTTAGCCTGCCGTATTTTTGAAGAAAATGGTTTTATGTTACTTTTAGTCACCAAAATTTGTCAGTGTACTGAATTGATATTACTGGCAATTGATATTGTAATTGATATTAGATGATATTAGATATAGTACATATTATATCTCCCAATTATGTGTTTAACTTATGACTCATCAACTTCTCTCTGTAAATGAATTAACCTAATCCATTCCTCCCTTTATTCAAGTGACATCTGTTGTGATGGGGCAAAACATGTTTGACACCAATTTCCACCCATAGGAAGCTTATGTCATAGTCATTAATATGAGAAAATGCAAATAAATCATAGATGAATTTTTAAAAATAAAACCAAGATGCAATCTGATTAAATGCCAAAATAAATAGATGATAGCAAACTAGATCACACCAGAAACCTTGACTTGTCTGAGTCTACAGATTAAAGGTCTTTTGAATTTATAGCTGATTGAGGTTCTGGCAAATTTAAGACTTGTCTTATAAATTACTAATACTTGTGATATTACATCTTCTAATTTGTATCATTTTCTTACATTACAAAGTTATAGCAAACATTTATTTTTTTTCTATTTTTGATATTTTCTCTATCCATGTATTTTTCTACATAATCATGTACATGAAATTATTATCTTACTATTATAATTAACTTAATCTCCTTTCAAATTGGATATATGCCAATTTCATCTTTGAATTTCCCACTCCACACTGCCTTTAGGGGAATACCTAACAATATTTATTGAACACTTAGTATGTGCCAAATACGTGACTAAGTACTTTTTATGAACTATATAAATTAATCCTTCCTTCAACTCTGTCAGGAAAATTCTATTATAACTTTGCTTTATAGATGAGAAATTTAAAACTCAAAATTTAAGTAACCAGCTCAAGATCACACACCCTATACAAATAGGGGACAAGCCAGATAGTTTGTTTTGAGAGTCTTATTCTTTTTTTTTTTTTTTAATTTTTTTTTCAACGTTTATTTATTTTTGGGACAGAGAGAGACAGAGCATGAACGGGGGAGGGGCAGAGAGAGAGGGAGACACAGAATCGGAAACAGGCTCCAGGCTCTGAGCCATCAGCCCAGAGCCTGACGCAGGGCTCGAACTCGTGGACCGTGAGATCGTGACCTGGCTGAAGTCGGACGCTTAACCAACTGTGCCACCCAGGCGCCCCTAGAGTCCTATTCTTAATTAATATATTAAATACTTCCTTGCACAAAGCAGGCACAAAATAAATATCTGGTGGACAGATGAATGAAATTCTTACTAATGTAGTTTTTATCCTTAGGTATTTTGTACATTTTCAGAATTTACTTTCTACAAAATTTGTAATAGTTTGATGCTTACTAAGGGTTAAAAATCTTCCACAATCTATTCTTCATTCATATTGATTTGCAGTCATTTGTATAAAATTCTGTTTCATATCATCTTTGGAGGTTTGTTTATTTGTTTGCAAATTATAGATGCTTGTGAAATAGTTTCAGGATAGACAGTGGCCAATAAATTATATGGTTAGAGAAAATGACTGATAATGGATAGTTTATTTAAATGCCTATTCTAAATTCCCAAGTCTAGTATGTTTCCTTTTTTTTTGCTTTTAAGTGGATTTTTTCGAAATAGCTATTTATTATATTATAAAGATGATGCTCAAAATACTATTTTAATTACAAAGTATAATCTTATATTTTAAAATGGATTTGCGATATAAATAAGTATTACAACCATAGTATATCCTAGAATCAGACAGTCTGAGTATAAGGCACATTTAGTACTAAGTATAGTGCCTCTCACACAGAAAGCATTCAATTAATGTATGCACATGATATTAGTGTGAATATGATATTTATAAAGTGGTAGGAGGGACGTACTTTTCAAACAATTGACCTTTTTAGCATTTATTTGAGATAGGAAATTTTATCATAAGCTGACAATCTATCGTAGTCTGCACAATTTACACATTATTGAATTCTTTTGAAATTTTTGACATATCATGTACAAATCATTTGTTAGATGCTAGGGACTTGGAAGTATTAAGAACATGAAAATTTGTATACTCCTTTCTATTTTAACTCTGCTAGAATTATAGAGATAAACACAGGCTAAAAGTATGATAAAATAGATAGGAAAAAAAAACCAGTCTTAACCATGGCTTTGTTTCCCTGACTTTATGTCAGAATCCTAAAAAGGATCTCCAGTTTCTGGAATTCTTTATTCTAGAGGGAGAAAATAGATTGAGTATTCAATAATTTGAAATCAATTTCGGATTATTTCTATTAACTGGCTACATATATTTAAGTGTAATTTTTCAGACATTCAATGTCTTCACCTTTAAAATGAGAAATTATGGCTGAGTGGTTTTTAAAAACATTTCTGATTGTGGCCAAAATGAACAAATCAGGAGACTATAGATGCTGGAGAGGATGTGGAGAAACGGGAACCCTCTTGCACTGTTGGTGGGAATGCAAATTGGTGCAGCCGCTCTGGAAAGCAGTGTGGAGGATCCTCAGAATATTAAAAATAGACCTACCCTATGACCCAGCAATAACACTTCTAGGAATTTATCCAAGGGATACAGGAGTACTGATGCATAGGGCCACTTGTACCCCAATGTTTATAGCAGCACTCTCAACAATAGCCAAATTATGGAAAGAGCCTAAATGTCCATCAACTGATGAATGGATAAAGAAATTGTGGTTTATATACACAATGGAATACTACGTGGCAATGAGAAAGAATGAAATATGGCCCTTTGTAGCAACGTGGATGGAACTGGAGAGTGTGATGCTAAGTGAAATAAGCCATACAGAGAAAGACAGATACCATATGTTTTCACTCTTATGTGGATCCTGAGAAACTTAACAGAAACCCATGGGGGAGGGGAAGGAAAAAAAAGAGGTTAGAGTGGGAGAGAACCAAAGTATAAGAGACTCTTAAAAACTGAGAACAAACTGAGAGTTGATGTGGGGTGGGAGGGAGGGGAGGGTGGGTGATGGGTATTGAAGAGGGCATCTTTTGGGATGAGCACTGGGTGTTGTATGGAAACCAACTTGACAATAAATTTCATATACTGAAAAAAAATAAAAATAAAAAAATAAAAACATTTCTGATTTAAAATACTAGCTCATAAACATAACCTCTAGTAGAACTATCCCTGTTTCCTTATTTTTGTCTTAGTCTAAATAATGTTCATAAGCTCTTCAATTTCTTCTCACTAGTGATTAGCAACTCTAAATATATTCTCCAGTAGTATATACTATAACATTATTTTAGATCATCAGAAGAACATCTACATTATAAATATCAAGGAGCTAAAACTTTCACTTGTTTTTTTACATAAATATTTTAACATTTATATCAAGTTAGTCTGGCTGAAATTAGATACCATTAAAAAAGGAAAAAGAAAACTAACCCACTTTTTCTTCACATCTAAATTTCATGAGGGTCGTGGTTTGAGAGAATAAAATATGTTCCCTGGAACATTATGATATATGTGAAAACAGTTATTTACGAATTCTATAAAGTGTAGCAAAATTGATGGGTTGGCTTTCAAGTATAAATAAATGCAAGCTTGCTAGCTTCTTTTTTTCCCCTTTTCTTTCTTTCTTGTTTAACTTTATAATATTGAGGTTTATCCACATCTTCAGGACTTGATTTTTTTAAGGTTAAAAAAAAGGTAAAGCTGTGATCTGAGAAACTTAGGATGCATTAAATTCAATTCTCTTTTATTTTTTGAATATTCTATAGATCTTATATACAATGAATTTCTTCTACTTGCTATTAATTGGAATAGCAGAGATTTTATACTGAAGGTATCACATTCAAACATTTTAAAATGGCACTTCTTCCCTGAGATAAATGACTATACATAATTTCAAAGTCAGTTTTTTAATGACTAGTTTAGCATGTCACTAGTGTCAAAATTTTAGTTCTGAAACTGAGAATCTGAATATCAGAGCTTCATTATCCCACTGGAAATAAGATTTAGGACTTTTAAATAACATAGTAGTTAAAAAATATAGTATCTTGCCTTCTTCACTTTTCTTAGTAACTTCTCTTTTACTCTGTCCTACATCAAAGTAGAAATTTGTCTTTTCATGAAATAAGATCTTATCTCGGTTTTATAAGTACATCCATTTCATTGGTTCAGAAGCATGACTTTCTACCTAAACTGTCCTAGTCTGTCACCTATATATGTGATTTTGCTATATATGATAGGTTGAGCACTCTTTAAAATGTAATTTTCTAATATATAATCTTCAATAATGTAGTATATCTTGATTGATTATATGGAGAGAAAAGTATATATCAGGTTAATTTAAATATAAGTATTTTGTAATCTCCTTAGAATTATTGGAGGTTATTCTCTAAGAAATACCAGAGTTAGAGAATACCTTCCTAATTCATTCTCAGTTAGCTACTAATAAGTTTGTCTGGATTAACTTTAATCAGTTTTTCTAATATCTTTTTGTACTGTATAGAGGTGAGTTAAAATAATTCTAAAAATCTACTTGAATTTACGTCATAACTATAGAACTTTACATATTTGTATGTGAAAACATATTAAGAATCTTAAAAACTACTTTTAGTGTCATTTTAAGTGAAGATACTAAATTTACACTGTCATAAGATAAAGGGAAAAAAAGACTGAGATATAGTTATAAGAAGCATTTCTGGTCTTAGGAATAAAGATACTGGGTACCTGGATGACTCGGTTGATTAAGCTTCTGACTCTTGATCTCAGGGTTGTGAGTTCAAGCCCTGTATTGGGCTCGGCACTGGGTGTGAAGCCTACTTAAAAAATAAGAAGAAGAAAGAAAGCTATCAATATATAAATATAAGTTTTCAAGAGGTTTTCCCCTATGCTATAAACATCATAGGAAAGAAAGGTAAGCATCACCCCTAACAGAATACTTGATAAAGTGAAACAAGAATGTTTAATGTGATTTCCCGCATTTTGCTTTTACAATATTTTTCTTCGTGGGAAAATTGCTTAGATCCAGTCTATATCAACTCCTCCTGATGGCTTTGGAATAGCATGTAGTATGTATGTATGGCTTTTTCATCTGAAAATAAACTCAGTTTCAGATCAGTATTATATTTCTTCTTTTTTTTTAATGTTTATTTATTTTTGAGAGACAAAGGGAGTTAGAGCACGAGTGGGGAAGGTGCAGAGAGAGAGGGAGACACAGAATCCGAAGCAGGCTCCAGGCTCTGAGCTGTCAGCACAGAGCCTGATGTGGGGCTTGAACTCAGGAATCACGAGATCATGACCTGAGTGGAAGTCAGGCACCCCTGATCAGTATTATATTTCATGTGTGGCAGAGTGAAAAGAGCCTTGGACTTGCAACGAGAAAATTAGGTTTGACTTCCAGCTCCATCATTATTGACTATCATTTTTGACAAATTGCTTAGTCTCATGAAAGTCTGTTTCTTTATAAAAGTCTTTTTATAATATGTATATTACATGTTTATTACACAGATTTAACTAGACAAGGTATCAGGGAAACCTGTCACAAATAATTACAACATACCAGGCCTCAGAAATTTTAATTTCCTTTCACTTTTCACTGTTGAATTTGAATGCCAGTGATGAAACTTTTATTTTTGGAACTTGACCATATTCTGTTTACAGGGATTTCACTAATTCCCTTACAAAGGCTTGTGTTCTAATTCTTAAATGATTCTCAGTCACTGACATGAACTCAACCTCTGTATTAAAATACAGTGAAATAGCAACACAATACTATTCTTTATCCATTTTGTCTGTTCATATTAAGACATTTTAAGTGCCTGTTATGAACTTCATATATAAGGACTCTAAGAAACCTTGCTCTTTCACTTTTTCTCTCTCTAGGTGTATAGTATAACAAGAAAGTTTTTACATTTAAATAAATCCTAGAAGTGATAAAAATGTTCTGAAACTAGGTAGTGGAGATGGTTGTGTGACATTGTAAATGTATGAAATGCCACAGAAGTGTAATTTTAAAATAGTTCAAAAGTGTATTTTTATGTTATGTGAACTTTACCACGATAAAAAGAAAATCAGCCAATCAAATCAAAACAATTTTCATAAATATGGCCAAGTCATTCCAGAGATGTGGTGCCAATTTATATCCCTAAAAGTGATATATGAGTGTAAATTAAGAAAGTTTGTTTTTTTTTTTTTTTTGAGAGAGAAAAAGTGCACGTGAGCGAACGGCAGAGAAAGAAGGAGAGAGAGAGAATCCTAGGAGGTGCAGAGAGAGGAGAAAGAGTGCAGAGCCTGGAGCTGGGCTCGAGCTCCCCCTGAAGTGAGGCTCCAGCTCAGGAACTATGAGATCATGACCTGAGCCAAAGCCAGATGCTTAACCAACTGAGTCACCCAGCACCCTGAGAAAGTTTTGGTAGGAAGGCAAATGATCAAATATAATAGTCTTAATCTCTTGGCCAAGAACTCTTTATATATGGGAAGTAAAAGATTATTGAAAGTGTATTTTTATATTTTACACTTTTGCCTATGACTGGTCCAGGTTATTATTTACTAATAATACTGTTTTACTTGGTGATATATGGAACAATTGTGGAGTGTATTTGTAGTACAGTGTGAAATATAAAGTTGAGGGTTTATCTTATCTGGATATTTATATATCATTTTACTTTTCCATCTTTACATGACTGTTGTGAATAGATACACTTAAGGGCTGGGCTTTCTTTTTTTAATTTAATTCAATTTATTTTTTATTGAAGTATAATTGATATATAATATTATTTTTAGGAGTACAACATAATGATTTGGCAATTAGATACATTATGAAATGCCACCACGGTGTGTTGTTTTCATCTGTCACCATACCAAGTTATTACAATATTATTGACTATATTTCCTATGCTGTATATTTCATCCCCATTATTCATTTTTGAAACTGGAGGTTTGTGCTCTTAATCTTCTTCACCTCTTTTTCCTATCCCTCCACCACCTTCTCCTCTGGCAACCACTAGTTTGTTCTCTATATTTATGAGTATGTTTCTCTCTTGTTTTGTTGTTATTTGCTTGTTATTATTGTTTTTTAAGATTTCATATATAGGGGTGCCTGGGTGGCGCAGTCGGTTAAGCGTCCGACTTCAGCCAGGTCACGATCTCGCGGTCCGTGAGTTCAGCCCCACGTCAGGCTCTGGGCTGATGGCTCAGAGCCTGGAGCCTGTTTCCGATTCTGTGTCTCCCTCTCTCTCTGCCCCTCCCCCGTTCATGCTCTGTCTTTCTCTGACCCAAAAATAAATAAACGTTGAAAAAAAATTTTTTTTTAAAGATTTCATATATAAGTGAAATCATATGGTGTTTGTCTTTCTCTGTCTGACTTATTTCACTTATTATAATACCTTCTGGCCCATCCATGTTCATTGAAAATGGCAAGAGCTCATCCTTTTTGATGGTTAACATTCCATTGTGTGTATATACCACATCTTTACCCATCTATCTATGGATGGACACCTATGTTGCTTCTATATCTTGGCTATTGCAAATAATGCTGCAGTAAACATAACTGTGCACATATCATTTACAATTAGTGTTTTTGTTTTCTTCTGATAAATACCCAACAGTGGAATTTTAGAGTATATGGTACCTCTATTTTTAGTTAGTTTTTTTGTTTTGTTTTGTGTTTTTGTTTTTGATTTTGTTTTGAGAAACCTCCATACTGTTTTCTAGAGTGGCTGTACCAGTTTACATTCACACTAACAGTGCACAAGGTTCCTTTTTTCCCACATTCTCACCAACACTTGTTATTTCTTGTTTTTTTGTTTTTGTTTTGTTTTTGATAGTAGCTATTCTGACTGGTGTGAGAGAATATCTTATTGTGGTTTTGATTTGAATTTCCCTACTGATTAGTGATGCTGAGTATCTATTCATGTGTCTGTTGGCCATCTGTTTGCATTCTTTGGAAAAATGTATATTCATTTTTAATCAGATTTTTTATGTTTTCTTTTTGTGTTGAGTTGTGTGAGATCTTTATATATTTTAGATATTAACCTCTTATTGGATATATCCTTTGCAAATATAGTCTCTCATTTAGTAGATTGCCTTTTCATTTTGTTGGTGGTTTCCTTCACTGTGCAAAAGCTTTTTACTTTGATGTAGTCCCATTTTTTTTTTCGTTTTGTTTTTGCTTTGTTTCCCTTGCCTGGGGAGACATAGCCAGAAAAATACTGCTAAGGCTAATGTTCAAGAGATTACTGCCTATGTTTTCTTTTAGGCTTTTATGGTTTCAGGTCTTACATTTAGGTCTTTAATTTATTTTGAGTTTATCTTTGTGTATGGTATAAGAGTGTAGTTCAATTTCATTCTTTGGCATGTAGCTGTTGGTTTTCCCAACACCCTTCATAGAAGAGGCTGTCTTTTCCCGATTATATATTCCTGTCTTCTTTGTCATAGATTATTGACCCTGTAATTGTAGGTTTGTTCCTGGGCTCAATTCTGTTCCATTTCTTTTACAAAATTGTATGAAATCATCTTTCCAACTTGTTTATATTTTCAGAGCATTATTTTTAAAGTGGTTTTCCACCAATAAAATAAAAATCTTTGAGTCATTTTTTTATGGGCTGAACTGGTTCCCCCTATAAAATTCATACGTTAAAGTTCTAACCCACAGTACCTCAGATGTGACTGTATGCGGAGATAGGATCTTTAAGGAAGTAATTACGTTAAAATGAGGTCATTAGTTTGGCAGCTCCAGCAAACTAATACAGTCATAGGAAAATACATCTTAGAGGCTTTCTGTAAATTTTATCAATATTCGGTTTACTTACAGACTTTCTTTTCAGTGATCATACAACTTAAATTCACCTCCTAAGTATTTTAGGTCACTTGCTAATTTCCAGTAAACTTTTTCAAATAGAGGGACTACTCAGAATAGTTATATTTGCTTCATATTTCACTATAGAGTTAATTCAGATTAGCATTAGGTATTTGAGCTGTGATTCATTAGTGAACAATTCATACTTCAGTTTATGATAGATTCATTAATATTCAAAAGGCCTTAGCACAAAGACAGGAATATTTAGTAATGTTTATACTTTGCTTAATTTCCAATTTATTTTAGCATGTTCTAATTATTAATATGCTACTACTACAAGTAAAATATGCATGTAGCTAATGAGATTTCGCCAAACATTTAAACTTTAATTACAAACTTAAAAAATGAAATGCCTTAACAATTCTACCATAAGAGTCTCTTAATGCTTTAATCATCCTAAAAATTAAGCAAATAAAAATATAATCATTACGATCTGTTCACTACTCTTCTCTCAAAATTGGATACAAAATGCTAAATCTATGGACTTAAATTTGTTTCTAAACTCTGTTCTTGTTTCTATTCTTAACTTTTTTCCATCTTTATTGATGTCTAATTGACAAGTAAATTGTAAGACATTTAAAGTGTACAATGAGACACATATACAATGAAAGTATTCCCACTATTGAAATAATTAGCACATCCATCACCTCACATACTTTTTCCCCTTTTTGAGCAAATTTCAGTTATACATCCTGTATTATCATCTAGAGTCACCAATTTATATGTTAAATCCTCATCTCTTGTTCAATTTATAACTGGAAGTTTGTACCCTTTTACAAATCTCCCTATTTCCCCTCACCCCTTAACCCCCAACAACCACCATTTCTACTCTCTATTTCTATGAGTTAAATTTATTTTATTTCTTCTTTAAATCTACCTGATAATTATTTTGCGTCTAACTAGAGAGTTAGGGATACAGATTCAGAATTGTGCGATTTATATAAGTCCGTTATTGAAATCCTGAGATGGGAGCCTTAAGTGCACATTCTTACTGGGCTGTTTCCAGATGATCTGGCAGAGCCCAGTAATTATTTAATTTTACCCTTCATCATTTACTGTCTAAACTATTGCCTAACATCTATCAGGTACATTGTGATTATGACATTAGTCATTTTCTCAAACTGATGCTTGATTTGATTTTCTTATGCTCATAGTAAGTTGGCTATATCTTTTGTTTAATACAAGCAAGCAGATAACGCCAAATTTTCAGCTTCTGGTATGTGTGGGTTCTGATCTGGTTTAGTTAAATCTAAAGTCTTTAGCCTATTTGGTTCAGTAATATTGTAACATTTCTTTCTCATAGTTCAATTAGAGCTTCAATATTGACATATTCCTGTTTATTTTTACTAGCAATTAGTCACTTGTATACATATACATTATAGCCATATATAGTAACACAAAAATAAATATTGAATGTCTACAACATGCAATGCCCTGTGTTAGGTATTATGGGATACTGCAAAGATAATTCTTCTTCCACTTCCTATAATCATTATTCTTTAGAAAGAAGGTAATGGATATACATAAATAACTCTAATGCAAGGCAGAGAAAAAATATGTGCCATTAGAGAAGTCTAGATAAATCAGAATGAATTTTTTAAAGGAGGAGTTACATTTATATCTGGCAAGAGGGATTTAGCACAATTACTCAAGAAGACAGCATTTGAATAAGGTATGGAAGAATAGATAGTATTCTCTCTCTGTCTATACACACACACACACACACACACACACACACACACTGGAGAGAAATAATTTTCTAGGTCAACAATAGACACCAAGGCACAGAAGTATAAACATGGACTCGGATCTTCTCGAAGAGCAAAAAGCATTGTTTGAAGAGAGCAGACTACTTTCATTCATTCATTCATTCATTCATTCAGTAAACTTTTAATTGGGGCCTCCTATGAATCAGAATGTGTTAGGTACAAGGAATACAAAAAATAAAAAAAACAGCAAAGAAAAAAAGAATGAAAAAAAGTATAAAATCCCTTTCCTTGAGCATTTGACCATTTTACTTTTTAAATGAATAATTATTATGTTTCAAGTGCTTCATTAATATTATTTTAGTTTTCATAGCACTATAAGGTACTTACTATTATCTCCATTTAAATATCGAGAAACTGATGCATAAAGAAGTTTAAAAACTTGATCAATTTATATAGTTTAAAGGTGGCAGATCCAGCATTTGAACGTGGGTATCTGGCTCGATAATGTGCTTTTAAGCACTGCATTCTGCCATGTGATATAGGGTATTGGGAGAGAGGTCTCTATAGATAGACAGTGAATGGCCTTGAATAACAAGCTGAGAAGTCTGACAAAATCAAAACTGTAATTTGAAAAGATCGTCCTGGCAGCAGTGAATAAGATTGATTGAAACGGTGAAGTTCTACAGCAAGTGGGTGGCTGTTCTTTACTCTAGATGACAGATGATGAACATTTGAGTTAGAGTAGCTGAGATAAAACACAGAAGAGAATTTTATAGGGATAGCATTAATAGGAATTGCATAGGAAAACAAGAGTCAAAAAAATGGCAGTGGCATCAGTCAAGAGTCTGTAGATTACAAGTGACAGGAAGACAACTCAAGCTTGTTTAAACAGAAATGAGAATTTATTGGTTTATGTATTTGAGTCAAGAAGTTCTGTTTTTAACAGTTTCTCAGATCTCTTTCTCTTACTGGCTTCATCTTTAGGAAGGTTCCATATTTGTGGTGGTAAACATGGATTCTGGCCTCTAGAATCACATTATCCTAGACGCTAGAAAGTCTTCATCAAAAGGGACCATGTTTATATATGTTCCAGCCAGAAAACAGGGTATGATTCTCAATGGCTCAGTTTAAGTCAGATGCCCACCACAGGAGCTAGAGTTTGGATCAGCCCATTTTGAATCCTTCAGAGTGAGAGACAGGGAAGATGGGTTTCCCAAAAGAAGAAGATACAAGAAAAAAAATAAGTGTTCATTCCACCAACGTTTGAGCTAGTGACTTAGAGTGTGATAGAGACCTTTATCAGAAATAAGTCATATGGAGAAAAGGTCAATAGCAAGCTTGAGAATAAAAGAATAATTTAGGTACGTGTTGAGTTTAAATAATGGCAAAGCATTTGGATAGAAATAACTAGTGAAGAGTTTGAAACGTGAAATTTGAGTTTAGAAGAAAGGTGAATGCCAAATATAAAATATTAGGAGTCAAATGAGTAGAGAAATGGCTAATGGAACTGTGAACTTTAATGAGATTAAGACAAATGATCATCATAGATACAAAGGGAGATCCCGAATCAAATGCTATTGAGACCAAGAGATAAGCATTTCAAGAAGATAGAATGGTCATCATAATCAAAAGCCCACAACTGATCAAGGAAAGGCTAATAAAAAGCCATTTGGTCTAGATAAACAGCAAAGCAGTGGTGATCTTAAAGAGAAGAAATTTAGGTAAAATAAAAGTGCATTGTAAGGAATTAAAGAATTAATGGGAGAGAATAGGGTGGCCTTAAATTTCTAGCCAGTCTACTGAATAGCTAGTTATGTGACCATAGAAAAGAAGCTTGAAATCTCTAAGGTTCTGATTGTTCATGTTAAAAAAATTTTTTTTAATGTTTATTTTTGAGAGAGAGAGCGTGAGCAGGGGAGGGGCAGAGAGAGAGAGAGAGAGACACAGAATCCAAAGCAGGCTCCAGACTCTGAGCTGTCAGCACAGAGCCAGACACGAGGCTCAAACTCACAAACCATGAGATCAGGACCTGAGCCAAAGTAGGACACTAAACCAACAGAGCCACCCAGGCACCGCTATTGTTCATGTTTAAAGAAGAGATCATAAATAGTAATTGTATCTAGTTTATAGTTTTTACTTGAGATTATGTTCAAAAAGTACTTGCCAGAGTGCCGAAGAAATTAGGCACTCCAGCCCCAACTATCACTGACTAATATTGCATGAGAGACTCCGAGTGAAACTTGCCCAGTATGACTCAATCAACCAGCAAAACCATGAGTGGTAATAAATTGTTTTAAAACACTATGGTTTGTAAAGGGGAAAAAAAGGAAAATAAAGCACTATGGTTTGTTTCAGAGCAAAATAAAGAGAACAGACATCACTTGTGGGAATGACAGCATCTAGGGATGATGTTGTTGAATCATTTTTGTTGTGTTTTGGTTTGATTTAAGTAGAAAGTAGCCCTGAGATTTGCATAGGCTGAGGATTTGTATTCTAAAGAGAGAAACTAAAGCTCTAAGAAAGAGATCAGATAGTGAATGTAGTTAAGGACCTGGAAGAAACAATAGAAAATGTATTCAGGGGCCTAGGGGGAGAAGTCTACCTTGGCAAACAGGATGAACACCTTTCCCTCTGACAAGGAGTAAATGTGAAGAGGTAAAGCAACGTTTGAGGTGCAGAGTAAACAATATATGAAAAATATCTATTGTAGATTGTCTTCTTTATTGTAGATTTAACTCCCAGAGACTTGCATCATGGAACTTTTTAAAGTGTAAAGTGTAAAACTGCTGCCTCCTCCTTCCGTGTTCTGATGATTGGAATCACACCAAGGCCAATCAGGGGGCACAGAAACTGAAAAGTCTTAAACAGGCCACAGCAGGATTTGGGGTTATTTACCACCAGGCTCTCTTTTGACCCAAGAATTCTGGCAACTGCTATCATTACCTTCTTCTTTTACCTCAGGGCACACAAAAAATTATAAGCTATGCACTTAAAGTTTCCTCTAACACAGATATTTTATTGCTTTTCACTCAGGTGAAATGGGGAAAAAGTAGGTATGGTGTGGTACTTTGGGAAATCTGTCGATTTATCTTCTGCAGTGCATGCCTTGTAAACACTCCTAACTTAATGCACTGCACATGCATCATCCTTGAATGTTTAGTTTTATTGCTGCAGAAGTAATTTCCGAAGGTCATTGTATAATGGATGAAAACTTGAAGGTTCATGCAATTTATGTTCATTTTAGATAATATTGTACAACATTTAGAAACTATCAACTTTCATTCTCTAAATGTTTGATCTAATAATTTTAAAGATAAAATATGTTATCAGCCTTTGGGAGCATATACTTTGGCTGTGAAAAATCATACTCAAATATGGATTGAAAAATGTAAACTCTTCTACTGACTTTTCCTTAACAGATTTTTATTCATCTCAGTCACACTTCACTAGACTTAAGATAGGGAGAGGAAAAAAAAAAGCAGAACACTTCCAGGAGTATAAAAGTTATAAGAAAGAATTAACCAAATTTAAAAATGCAACACTGTTTTTAAAGAATATATAGAGACTTGTTAAGGATAATCTCTTGGGCTACTTCACAGGTGTGTGTTAAGGTATAGCCACCATGCATAGACATTTTGGCCTCAAAAAAATGTTCTTGGTTATTTATGAGTTTGGGTTTGTAGTTATAAAGCTCCATATTCTTTTAAGTTTATTTATTTATTTTTGAGAGCAAGAGAAAGTGCAAGCAGAGTAGGAGCAGAGAGAGAGGGAGTGAGAGAATCCAGGGCAGGCTCCATGCTGTCAGTGCAGATCTCAAACTCACGAACCATGAAATCATGACCTGAGCCAAAATTGGACGCTCAACCTACTGAGCTACCCAGGTGCCCCATAAAGTTCCTTATTCTTTTCACCCCACTTGAGGTGATACTTTCTTTTTAAAAATTTTTTTAATGTTTATTTTTGAGAGAGACAGAGAGAGCACAAGGGTGGGGGGGAGGGGCAGAGAGAGGGAGCCACAGAATCTGAAGCAGGCTCCAGGCTCTGAGCTGTCAGCACAGAGCCCGACGCAGGGCTCATATCCACGAACTGTGAGATCATGACCTGAGCTGAAGTCTGACGCTTAACCGACTAGCCACGCAGGCGCCCCAAGGTGATATTTTCTGTTGCCACTCCCTCCCCCACTGGGACTTCACAATCCCCTCTTCTATATCTTCAGTCATTCTCTCTTCCCTATATCTTTCAGGTCTGTAAGCACATTTTTCTCACTACCTGAAAATAAACACACAAAAGTCAAACAGATCTTTAAGTGCTGCCTCTCTCTGTGCATACTGCCCTCTCTTCATCCTCTTTTATCCTCTTGACACCTGAAGGAATTGTTCTACTAATAATGTCCATTTGTACATCTTTGATCCACTCCTCCTTTCCCAGTGATCTAATTTGTACTTTCACTATAGCATGGAAATCACGTCTGCTTTGAAATTGTCGGCAGGGACATCTAGGTTCTATAAGGGCCAATGGGGGAACTTCAGGAATCTCTTTTCAGCTCTTAACCTTACCGACTGTTCTGAGTCTCTCTTATTTGGATTATAATGTATTTTTAATGAATTCTCTTCCTACTTCATCAATCATACCCATATTTATCACTTAAATGTTTCCACACTTGTGCACAGGTATAAATATACAGTTTCAACCTCTTTGGTTTTTGTTTTTTGTTTTCTTCACACCCACCTAGGTGGTCTTATTAACTCCTGTGGTATCAACCTCCACAGACATGCTGGAGAGCACCTGAACTTGCCTCTTTAGTGCCCATTTGCCCATATGAATATTCCCAGGAACCTCATTTCCAATAGAATATCCATTTCTCTTTTATTACTCCTCAAATTTTATTCTCCTTCTCTCTATATTCTCACATTAACTGGATCATACATTCACTTCACCCAATAGCTAGAAATCTAGTTATTATTATAATAGATTGAGACTTATTGCCAATATTCAACTGTTTCACATATGAAACTAACAATTTCATATGGCTTAATTTAATAGCTCTTTCTTTCTTTCTTTCTTTCTTTCTTTCTTTCTTTCTTTCTTTCTTTCTTTCTTTCTTTCTTTCTTTCTTTCTTTTTAGAGAGAGAGAGCATGAGTACATGCACATGAGGGAGGGCCAGAAGGAGAGGGAGAGAGAGAATCTTAAGCAATCTCCACACTCAGCATGGACCTCAACATGGCGCTGAATCTCACGACCATGAGATCATGATCATAAAGTCATGACTTGAGCTGATATCAAGAGTTGGATGCTTAACCAACTGAGCCACCTAGGCACCCTTTCTTTTCCTCTTCTTTAACTGAGTTCCATTATTTTTATTTCAGAGTGCCTCTAAATCCCTTTATTCTTTTCTATTTTAAACGTCCATTACCACAATTCCAGGACCTCTTAGTTGCTTATATAAATTGTTGCAAAAGTGTCTTAATACACCCTTTTGAGTATCTTACATTTTGAGAGTTTTTTAAATACTGACATTAGATTGTTTGTAAAAAGAGAGAACAGTGAGCAGAGCACCTATTGTTTTCTATTCTTATAGTGTAATATTTCTCCTCAATATTATGGCATTCATGTGCTAGTTCTAGAAAACTACTACAGTTTTATCATTAGCCATCTTCCAGCTCACCCACCTGACCAGGTCTTATCCAGTCATCCTACGGTTGAATTTGCATGGGGTGGGGGGGGGGGGGGCTTGCTAGCTCAGAAACAAGCTTCACTCTTTTATGCCAATATAAATGTGTGTCTCACCCTTCCCCTTTTGAGGATATTCCTCTCATCCTAAAAATGTCATTTATTATAAGAAACATCCTTACTACTCATCCCTTTAGCATCAAAGAAAATTAGTTGCTTCTTTCCTTTGTATATTATAGAGAGCTCTATTATAATAATCATCATGTTGAATTAAGTACATCTTTATTTGAACTTCATTCTATGGTGTTAGGTTTTTTGAGGACATAGACTAGATATTTAAATAATGAATGAATGAATTGGAATGTGAGATTTCCTCTGTACCTCAGTCTTATTCATTCCCATATACATGGGACATGTCAGTCAACTCTATCACGACTAGTCTCTCAGTGATGACAGTGAGTAAATTTAAAAGTCTCCTAATAAGAATGTCACTACCTGCTAGCTCAGTTGTGTTGACCATTTGGAAATAATGACAAAAAAATAACATGTTTTTTTTAATTTTTAATATTTATAACATGTTTTTTAATTTTCAAAGGGTTATCCTAAATATTAACTCACTTACTTTTACAACAACCTTATAAAACAGGTGCTGTTGCAGGGAGGCACTCAGAGGTTAAAGGACTTTAACAAGAGAAAAACAGCCAGAAAGTGACACAACTGAGAAATCACATAAGATTCTATACAAAAGCCTGGTATTTGTACTGTGAATTCAGGCTACTTGGGTTTAAATCCCAGTTTTCCCACTTAGTAGTCCTGGGCCTCCTTTCTTCATTCCTGAAATCAGGATAATATTGTAAACGACCTGTGAGAGTCCTTATGAAGGGTAAATGAGTTTAATATATCTACAGCTCTGAGCAGAGTGCCTGCCATTTAGTCAGTATTCTACATATTTTAGTTGTTACTATTGTGCTGTAGATGCTCTCTGGTGAAGAAGGACTAGATGAGTCCTTCCATCATAGCTGGAATCTCTCTCTCTTTCTTTCTTTTGCACTTCCCAGACCTCTCTGGATAATTAATTTAAGAGGCCACATTCCAAAGAGCGTGTGAGGTGGGAAGTATCACAGAAGATAATAAAATAAAGAAAGTCATGTGGACACATGATTAGAAGGCCAATCACTCCTATCTTGGTGGTTTCCAGATGACCTCACCCAAATTAATCATAATCTAGTCTCATTAAACTCATAGGAGAAACTGAGATGTGCTGTTATGGACTGAATTGTGTCTCCCCCTCCCAATTCATATGTTGAAGCCCTAGCCCCTGGAACCTCAGAATATGACTGTATTTGAAAATAGGGCTTTTAAATAAGTGATCACATTAAAATAAAGCCATTACTGTAGGCCCAAAGCCAATCAGACTGGTGTTGTTTTAAGAGGAAATTTGGACATACAAAGAGACATGAGAGATGCCTATGCACAGAGGAAAGGCTGTGTGAAGAAGCAGCAAGACCTTAGCCATCTACAAGCCCAGGAGAAAGGCCTCAGAAGTAACCAAACTTGCTGACACCTTGATCTTATTTTCCCAGTCTCCAGAACGGTGAGAAAATACATTTCTGTTGTTTAAGCGACACAGTCTGTAGTTTGGTTACAGCAGCCTTTGTAAACTAATACAGGGGCTCTTGCTCATTGTGGTCCCGCAGTTTAATCAGGTAGAAACTGAGACATCAAGACACTTTTAGTGACTAGTTTCAGCTCCCACAGATTCTGCCAAACCATCAATGTGTCTAATTCTACCTCAGAAACTGAGTTTGTGCTTCTGTGTCAAGTTAATTCAAATACAGTAGGAAATTACAAATGTCAGGAACCTTTGCAAGGAGCCAGTTCTTGTTACAATCATGTTTTAACCCAGGGTATGTTCAATTTTGTCTGGATTAAAAACCAATCAGTGGGTTCCCATCTACTAATTGGCTTAAGAAACAGTTTCCTTAAACTTTGGGGAAATTTTCATGAGCAATTATGCCCTTTATTAAATGTTAATGATTCTAGATCAAGTCTTTGGAAGCTATAACAGGGTCAATGATATCAACGATTTATAAAAGAATAACTGAACTTTTAGATAATTTAAATTATTAAGACATTGCATTGATAGAGCATTGTTAACTTCTCCAAAGCCCTTTCATCTCTTCTCTTTAAGATTTTATGAGGAAAAGTCAATCCCATGAAATCTAAGATAGAAGCCACCTTTTTAGTACTTTAAGGAGAGAAAGAAATGAAAGCTTCAGATAACAAATCTGCTTTTCTACAATTATTTTTATCACATGAAAGACAGAAGACAAAGCAAGAATTGATGTTGGTGTCAATGTGATGAAAAATGCTCTTGAGTGGGGGCTGAAGTACTGTACAATTTTCTTTAGAGGACCAGTAGTCTTCCAAATGAGATATTATCTGTTGTCACTTCTGTGAAAAAATATAACACCTGCCTCTGCATGTTTCTTCTACTTTGAACAGTTTTCTTGGGTGAGACCTGAAAGGTTGCCCAGCAGAAGCAAACAATTTGCCTTTGTTTTCTTGGATCAGCATCCCATGAACTCAAGTTCTTTCAAGTTCAAAGCTGAAATACTACTGTCTGGTTTGCAGAGTTCGTCTATTGTTCAGACTTCCCTGTTTGCATAGCAGAGTGAAAGAACATATTCAGGAGCAACTTTACAAGAAGCTACTCTAAAATATACATGTAGCTATTACTTATTGAACACTGTTCTGAGCCCAATGCTTTGTCCTAGTTTCTGTGTGCTTATTATTTCAGTTTTTCTGGAAGTTGGAAGCTAATCTCAAAGTACACAATTCACTCACTAATTCAATAAAGGTTATTCATGGAATCTGTTTATTATATGTGCCAGACACGATCTTAGAAATAAAAAGAAGAACAAGGTAAAAGCCCTAAAAGAAACCACAAACTAGACCTGAACTGTTCAACAGTGTAGCCACTAGTCACAAGTGGATTCTTAAATTGAAATTGAAATTAATGAAAATTAAGTAAAATGAAGACTTCAGTGTTTCAGTTGTACTAGCCACTTTTTGAGTGCTTAATCGCGTTTTGTGACCCTTCTACCCTACCAGACAGTTAAAAGAACATTTTCATCATTGCCAAAAGTTCTGGTCTGGAGATTAGCATATGGAAATAATGTGCATATTTGGGTTTTTTTTATAATTTTTTTTCAACATTTATTTATTTTTGGGACAGAGAGAGACAGAGCATGAACGGGGGAGGGGCAGAGAGAGAGGGAGACACAGAATCGGAAACAGGCTCCAGGCTCTGAGCCATCAGCCCAGAGCCTGACGCGGGGCTCGAACTCACGGACCGCGAGATCGTGACATGGCTGAAGTCGGACGCTTAACCGACTGCGCCACCCAGGCGCCCCATAATGTGCATATTTGGATAAAGCATAGTTTAATGTTCACAATGGAAAATTCTGTGGAGCAACCCAATCTATTTTAGCCATGGTGGGGAGAAAGTATTTGATGAATGTATGTAAAAACAGGCATCTTTCATTATTAGTGCTCTTTCCAACAAGGAAAATCTGATTTACGGTGACTATTTAAACATGTCAATGCCATAGTAAAATAGACAGCAGAGTGTGGCATCCTGGATCCCCAGGGCTTTGGAGGGATGGACATTAATGGTCAACAAGCTACAGAATTACATGAAGTGTTACTACAGTTTTTCCAAAGGTTAAGCAATCCTGTCACGGTTAGCAGAGAAATCTATAAAAGGTGCTCATATGCAGATGTGGCATTCTAGAGGGTGAGAGGACCAAAATCACAAATTTGGGGGACGAAAGTAGTCATAAGAGCAAGATGAGAGCAATGAATAATTCACAGGACAATCCAGATGGATTTCATTGAACAGATCCTTGCTTCCTCTTATAAATATATTGATTATGAGAATTTACAAGTGACTCCAATATCATTCTTTTTCAGAAATTAGATGTGTGACTTTGGGGTGTAATGAGGTCATGGTTAAGATTAATGTGGTAACTGCAATCTGTTAATTGAAACTTTCTATGACACTATTGGAATTCAACTAATTTCTTAATAAACAGCTATAGTTATTTGCTTCCCATGTTTTTCTGATTGTACAGCTATGAATTCATTACTTGAGGATTTAAATTGTAAGTTCTATTGCTCAGAAAATGACTGAACATTATCACTAATGTTGGAAAATGTACAGATTTATTAGTATTCATAAGCTATTAACTATAACAATGAACAGGAAAATGGTTAACATCACTCTAAAAATATAAGGGTTTTCATCATATTTTCCATCCTTTTTCTCTTCTGTATGAGCACAGAAGGCCATTCAGGGGACATTATCTATGGATATTTCAGCATTAAACACTGAGGTGGTATTCTGGCAAGTCTCATGAGGCTATCAAATTTTGATTTTGCTCCTTAACCTAGTTGTTTCTGTGGGAATCCCTTCTGGTAGAAGTGTGCTCAGAGTACAGGTGGGGAATGAGGAATGGAGCCCAGTTCAGGGTGGATTTCAGTTATATGCAGTTAGGGGTACGTTATCTGTGTGAAATCACTTTTGGTAAAGGAGAAAATGAATGGAAAAAATGGTCACAAAAGCAGAGTCTCTGGCCATTATTGAGAGGCAAGATTACAAATAAATGAAAGAAGGAAAATCAGGTAAAAATGAAAGGTAGAAGTACTGAAAGCAGTGAAAAAAGTTGTATTCTATTCATGTGGATAGATAACAGCTAGAATTTTGATATTTTCCAGACAGGTTTCTCCTAAGTATCTGGTTTCTATAAAGCAGTGTTTGCTTCTATACTGAGGATAAGTATCTGAATTACCTGTGGAGCCATAATACATTATATGTATATTTTTATATTATATATAAGTGTGTGTATATATATATATGTATATATACACATATATATACATATACATATATATATACATATACATATATATATACACACACACGTATATACACGTATATGTATATATATAATGTATGTATGCCTAAGCCTTACCTCCAATGAGATTCTGATCCAGTAGCTTATATCCTGTTTAGGTCTACAGAGGTGTCTATTTTTAAAAGCACGGACTTCTTTACCTAACTGTTGCAAAGCTATCAAGGGATTCAGTCTTTATCATAGTATTTGACCTATTTTATTTTCTTCAGATCATGTGAGTTTACTTTTTCTCTTTGTGGGTTTGCAGAAAGCAAAAGTAGCATTGCCAACAACTTGTCACATAAGAAAATAGACTATAAATCAAAGTTAAAAAACTTTCTCACAGCAGGAATATCAAAAAAAGACTTGTTTCTGTGGGGATCTCAACAGATAGTCTTGTTGATGAATCCCTCACTTCTTGCCTTTTCCCCCACAACCATTGAGAGGCTAGCATCCTGCCTTTGGAATACATCCAAAAAAGACAATTCAGAGGTTGGTGCTTTGCTGGTGAATCCTTTGGTTCTTGATCCTGGCAATTCTTTATTTAAATTAGCTCAATATTATTTGTGAAACTGGAAGGGGAAGTGTTCTATTACACATGTTCTTGGTTGCAAACAACAAAAGAAAATTCTGGCTGATTTAAGCAAAAGTGAGCATACTAGATTATATATAACTACCCAAAGAGCCTGTTGGAAGACTGGAGGACCCATTTCTAAAATGGGCATAAGTCAGAGGACCTGGGCATCAGATAAGCAGGCTAGATCAAATCCACCTGAAGCAAATAGGCTGCTCTTCTGTCACTGGTTCTTGTACTCCTAGATCTACAATAGCTTCTCATTGCTGCTGTGCTTTCCCAACTGTCCCTGCATTTTTGCTGTCTCCCTCAAGTCACATAGTCCTAGGTGGGACCCTCTGATGACTAAGCCCCAGTCATATGCCTGTGCCATCAATACAAAAGCAAGAAGTATCTCATCAGAAATCATGGGAGGAGGTGAAGCGCTGAGGATCATCTTCCGCTTCAAAATTATTTTAAAATAAGACAGTCAATTAGATGAAGTGTTAGCCTAAAGGGACAAATGTCTATTACAGAGCCCTTAGTAATGCCACCTGGTCACTTATTATTTGGCTAAATTGAGCATGTGATACATTTGTTCTTTTGATCGTTAGAAAGCCATTTTAAAGCAGTGTAGAATATCTGGCATTTGCTGAGGTGACTTGGAACATTAATTGTCGTTACTAACATACATAAGAGTTGAGAATAAAGAAACACTAGCAAACAGACAGGTCTCTAGGGCAACCATATATCCCTGTAGTTTATCTTTGTTTCGTTGTTGACCCACCTCTCTAGAGTCTGAGACCAAGGCTGTTTCCTGGTTATGTAGGCAAGGAGAAGGTACTATCTTAGGAGTACAGAAGAGCTGACCTTAAGCTTTTGTGTAAACGTATGGATACATGTGAGATAAGTGTCTGTGATAAGCTATGCAAACTGCTGCATGGTACCAGCCTGCTTCAGATACACACTCTTTGTTGAGAACTTCTAATCTAAAGGTCTGGGATTGGATGATCAAATAAATCCTCTTCCTAAAATTGTATCCATGAACCTGAAATTCTCAAATAATGAAAGAAAATTATTAGTTGAACAATTTATTCCCCAATTATTGTTTTGAATACTGGTTGGGGGAAAGAAAAAGACCTTGAAGATTATCTTTGTATTTTGAAAATACACAAAGCTGAACTCTGGATGGCTCTAAGTTGTGATCACTTTATTTCTCTCTGTATTATGAAATTTTACTCAATTTTCATATTTTAAAATACAATGACAAGAAAACTCATTTTTTTTTCTTTTTTCTTCTTTCTTTCTTTCTTTCTTTCTTTCTTTCTTTTCTTTTCTTTTCTTTCTTTTCCTTCCCTTCCCTTCCCTTCCCTTCCCTTTTCTTTTCTTTTCTTTTTTCTTTTCTTTTCTCCTTTCCTTTTCCTTTCCTTTCCTTTCTTTCCTTTCCTTTTCTTTTCTTTTCTTTTCTTTTCTTTTCTTTTCTTTCCTTTTCTTTTCTTTTCTTTTCTTTTCTTTTCTTTTCTTTTCTTTTCTTTTCTTTTCTTTTCTTTTCTTACCAGCCCTCCTCTCCATTCTGGAAGTCTGCTTGTTATTATCCCTGGTGTTAACTCTAAGTTGGTTTAAGTAATTTTTTACCATCTCTGTAAGTTTACTATACAAATACTAGTCTTCCTCACATCGTATGCATCAGTTTTGGAGATAATAAAAATGTTTGGCAAATATAAATATAAACATAAACATAAACATAAACATATATATTACAAATATATATATATAATGATACAAATGCTTGGAATATATATATATATATATATATATAGTGATGCTATACATATATATATATATATATATTACAAATAGCAAAATGTTTGGCTAATATACATACACACATACACACACCCACGCACAGACATATGTACACACAAAAATACAAATGTTTGGCAAATATGTATATGTATATGTATATTGTGACACTGTACCCAAAACAATCTCATATTTTTTATGTTTCTTCTAAAATTTCCACTGTCTCGATCCATAGTCTTAATAAGATGTGTACTGGCTCATATCCACTAACACAATCTATCAGCAAGTGGACAGATGGACTACGATGGCTTTTACAGTATGCAACAGGATGACACCCAACTGTGATGTTAAATTTTTCATAATTTCATGCATTAGTTATCTCTAATCAGTCCTAGTGTGTAACAAGGCTAAAAGGAGAAGATGCAAAATAACTTTCTTCTTTCTTTATTCCTGTCAATTTATAAAATTTTTCCTGAGTTATTTCTGATAATATTACACAAACAAATTAAAATTAAAATTAAAATGTTGGTACATATCAATGCTTCATATAAACACCTTTAATTACTACTTTTCTATTCATGTTATTTCCTCCAAATTTAAATTTGAAGATCATTCCAGTGGTGTTATTTCCTAATATAGAAAATTAGTTACTATCCACAATTAAACAATGACAGAGCTAAGAACTGAGTTCATGAGTTGCATACCTTTTCCTGAGTAGTCAGCCAAAAAGACCACATGCCCTTTGTTGGGATGAAACCCTTAAGGCAGATCGGAAGAGGGTATTGGGCCCTTAATCCTTTGGATTTTCTTTGTCTTGTAGACTATAATTCAGTGTAGTCCAACAAATGTGCATACATATACACAAAGTAGAAATACATCAGATTAAAAGATAGAGACAGACCTGATATATATAAGGTATTCAATAAACATTCATTGAATGTGTAAATAGGCATAATAACAAGGTATCTATGAAAATGCACATAATCAAATTTGTATGTCGACCATGATGATGAACTCTAATGGGAAAAAAAAGAAAAAAAATGTAAGTGGTTAGCAAGCCAAATAAAATTGAATCCACTGAATTTCTCTTAGCCAAAAATGAAAGATGAAGAATATTACTGGAATTCTTTGAAAGGAAAACTAGTGTATAAACTTTAAAATACTAGAAATATAAAATATTAGGGGCGCCTGGGTGGCGCAGTCGGTTAAGCGTCCGACTTCAGCCAGGTCACAATCTCGCGGTCCGTGAGTTCGAGCCCCGCGTCAGGCTCTGGGCTGATGGCTCAGAGCCTGGAGCCTGTTTCCGATTCTGTGTCTCCCTCTCTCTCTGCCCCTCCCCCGTTCATGCTCTGTCTCTCTCTGTCCCAAAAATAAATAAACATTAAAAAAAAAAAGAAATATAAAATATTAAAATTCAATGCTTTGGGTTTTTAGTAAGATTATCCACAACACACTTACAGTTTTTCTATTATCTCTGAGTCTTTACTTATGATCATTTTACTAGGGTATGTAACTAAAAACACCAAATCCCAAATCAATCTGTTTCTATACTTTTTAAATCATTCTGTAAAGATTTAGTTATGGAAAGAGTTTAGATTAATAGATAAGGTGTGTTTGGAGAATTATCTGTGGATTTTCATTATCTTTACCAATCCTAGTTCACATCATAATTGATCATCATCAGAGGAGACATGTTAATAATAGCATATGTGGAAAAGCATTTATGTTTTTATTTGGCAGCAAGCTAAATATGAATCAATGGTATTATACGACTGTTAAAAGTCCAAATTTTCCTTAAAATGTATTAATAAGCTTTAGAGAAAGGAAGGGGGGTGGTAGTCACTTCACTTTCACTCCATTTGTTATATCATCCCTGGAAAATATGCATGAGTTCTGAAAAGTGTAATTTAAAAGGGCTGTATGACCAGAAAAAAGTGAGAAAGATAGCATTTAAAGTTGCATTATATGAAATCTAATTGAAATAATTAAGCTCATAGAAGGGAAAGAATCAAGGTAGATGAAATGACTGCCTTCACATATGGCCAAGAGAGTAGATATATTATTGTAGTTTAAGAAGGCGGAACAAGGACCAACAGGGGACATTAGAAGAGAGTGTTTGTTGATTGCCGAGAAGAGTGACGAATCCTCTGTCTTTTAAAGCTATCCAGAAAAAGAAAGGCCTACTTTAAAAAAGGGTCGACTATCAGAGCTGGAATGAGAATCAAGGGTCAGAATCTAAGATTTCATGATCAGTTGACAATTTTGCAGAAAGGTGGTTGTCCCATCACATAAAAGTTTAATACCACCTCCTATGACTTCTAGATTAAGCAGATTCAGAATACTTCCAACAAATACAATCTAAACATCAGTTTCATAATATTGACAATGCAAAAACCTGAAAATATATATTAAAATCTAATACAAATAGAGAGATGCATGGAAGTATGATAAAATATTTATAGTATCCTTGTCTCACAGGATTATAAATTTTTGCCTTTTTATATTTTCCTGAACTGCTTTTTAAAGTCAATATGATTTCTTATAATCCAATGAAATAACAATGCTATTTTAACTGAAGTCAAAAATGAAATGTCATCGTTTCTTCAGAAGAAATTCTGTGGCCAATAATCATTAGAATATTTTTAAAATTCTTAAAATAAGTGGATTTTGTTTTTCAAAACCTACATAATTTATTAGTTATAATTTTACTTTTTTATTCTGTAAGTGAGTCTATTTTTGGTACTAAATGTTTAAGCATCTATAGAAGGTGCAGTAGGTTAAATTGTGTTCCACAGAAGAATATATTCAAGCCTTAATTTTTGGTAATGGTAAATGTGAGTGACCTGATTTGGAATTAGGGTCTTTGCAGATGTAACCAAGTTATGATGAAGTCATAGTGTATTAGGGTGTGTCCTAATCAATGACTGATGTCCTGTAAAGAGAGGGAATTTTGGCACAGTAATGCACAGGGAGAAGGCCATGGAAAGACATGGGGGAAAGTGAAGTGATGTGTCTACAAGCCAAGGAATACCAAGGATCACAGGCATCCATCAGAAGCCAATAAGAGGCATGGAAGGATCCTAGCCAAGAACCTTTGAGAGAATTCTTAGGACTTCTTGCCTCTAGAATTTGACACAACTTTCTGTTGTTATAAGCCACATAATTTGTTATATTTTGTTATAGCCACCCTGGGAAATGACCACCAAGGGAAATAGTTGGCAGTATATTTTTATTAAATAGAAAAATCCTCAGAAAAGTATTAGTAATAAAAATAATAAACATTTTCCTACTTTCTAACACTAGGTCATTATTTAATAATGTCTTTTTATATTTCCCTTCAGAATGTGTTATCAAGAGTACACTGAACTTTCATACTGACTTTAAAATAATAAAACTATCATTAAATAATCAAATGTTTTAAGCTCTAACCTCAAGAACTTGGAGATAATATATATTGATGTCTTTGCTGTCCTTTCTTTTAAAGGACTATTAACATTTGAATTTATATTATTTATTTTATTTTTATGTTTAGGTACTGTTGCTCACTATAACTTTAGCTCATGGACAACAGTGATTTTGGTTGTTTTAACCATGGCTGGCATGTAGTAAATACTCAGAAACATTTGTTGAACATTCACTATGTAGTGACAGTTGCAGACATCAGCAGCTATAGGCTTGGTGACACAGCAGGAGAAAATGTTTCCTCAACTGCCTGGGCTGACTTATTAGGGCTTATGAGATCATATACTATATCTTAAATAATCATTGGAGCAAGGAGATAGGATATTCTGAAATGGCATTGCTTGGGGCATTGTGCTTTTCTCTAAAACCACAAGGTAGGTCGACACACTTAAATCTCAAAGATGGGACAAGTCTTCAAATAAAATGGTACAAGTTTGTCATGTTGAAACAACAACTTTAGGTACAATAGCTTTCAGTAAATAATTTTTCTTATGTCTGATTTCACCTCTGATGTTATCTTTTCAATACACATTTGGAACATAATTTCTTACTTTAGTATTTAAAATATTTAAAATAGGGGCTCCTGGGTGGCTCAGTCAGTTAAGCATCCGGCTTCAGCTCAGGTCATGATCTCACAGTCTGTGAGTTTGAGCCCCGCATCGGGCTCTGTGCTGACAGCTCGGAGCCTGGAGCCTGCTTCAGATTCTGTGTCTCCCTCTCTCTCTGCCCCTCCCCTGCTCATGCTCTGTCTCTCTCTGTCTCAAAAATAAATAAAAACATTTAAAAAATAAAAAAATAATAAATAAAATATTTAAAATATACCTTATTTTCTTCAACACAAAAGCAGTAATCCAAGGTATTTTGATTTTGATTATGGAAATCATTTTTGGACAACTTTGGCTAAAGCAGTGTTTTCAAACTAATTTCAGTTATTTTTATGAAAAATCCTTTAAAATTTCTCCATATATCCCTTAAAACCACCCAATTGTATATAAGGGTCAGTTGCAAGAAATAAACATTCATAAAACTTTGGATGAAAGACATGTAATTCATCATTCCTTTAAATGAGAGGTGCTTACCCTAAGTACAGCAGAGGGTCCATGTGCTGTGAAAGTTACATGTACATTTTTGTCATTGTACATACAGGTCCATTCCTTGTTAAAGAATCCATAGCTTTGGATAGGTTCTTAAAGGGATCTGTGTTTCTTTCCCAGTGTGTGAATTAGTGTTAGTGCTTCTCAAATGGGGGTGATTTGGCAACTTTTTTGGTTGTTACACCTGGAGGAGGGGGAGTTATCACTACCATCTAACAGACAAGAGGCAAGAGATGCTTTAAACCTTCTGCATTGTACATTGCAGCCCTCCCAACAAAAACTATTGTGCCTAAAATGTCATTAGTACATTGCTGAGAAACCTTGCTCTAGATAATCTAATATTCTGAACCTCTCTACCCAAGATTAAGACCTAAAAAAGTGTAAATAATTTAAACTGCATTCTTTTAGACTCTCCAGTTTATTAAACTTGTTGTGTGGCATGCTGCTGTCACCCAATTTCATGGCATATTATAAAACTCTACCCCTGGAAAGTGATTTTATTTGTTGTAGTGCTGTGAATCATGCATTCTGTAATGGCTTTGTTTTACCTACCTGCAAATTTCCTTTCAGGTCTCAGTTCTAAGATCAGCTATGGTTTGTCTTCAGGGAATAATTTGAAGTGGAATCAACCTTGTTTCTTTCTTGTTTTCGTTATTAGGGAGATACAAATGTAATTAAAGACTATCTTCTAGCATACCATTTGGATAATGATTATGGCTTCACTTTAATTTTCTAATATCTAATTTTCCTAGGGTTTTACTTACTAGCTTGTAATGTTTGTGTGTTTGTTTTTGGTGTGTGTGGTTGTTGCTGTTTTTGCTTATCATAATTACATTTTTGCACAATATACATTTTTCCTTTGGGATGAGGTAAAGCATAAATAAATAAAAGCCTGTGACCCATAGGACTTCACACTAAAATTTACAACTAAATAGTGCATGATTTCTCTTCTCTATATAGTTTATACCACTTAGTTCTTTAACATCAGTGCCACGTCCTATTGCCATTTCTATTTAAATAATGTGCTATAAACATTCTGATACTATTTTTGTTTCTTCTGTGGTAACACGCATTAGTTTTTTCCTTTTATTCAAAACTTTCTAGGGACACCTAGGTAGCTCAGTCAGTTAAGCGTCCAACTTCAGCTCAGGTCATGATCTCACCTTTCATGGGTTCAAGCCCCACATCCAGCTCTGTGCTCACAGCTCAGAGCCTGGAGCCTGCGTTGGATTCTGTGTCTCCCTCTCTCTCTGCGCCTCCCCCACTCATGATCTGTCTCTCAAAAATAAATAAACGTTTAAAAAAACTTTTTATCATCTGTTGTGCTGAAAGGCACTGAAATTATCAATAAGGTAAAGTTTTTTGTTTATAAGGAACTTACATGTTAAAAAGAGAGATAGCTATGTAAATCAGTAATGACAGAAATATACTAATTCTTATCATAGAAATATGCTCTAAGTAGAAGGTGGCTAAAAGGTGGCATGACCAAATCCAGTACATGCTGATTAACATAAAAGAGAACATGTAGCTGAATATTTTTTTCATTTAAAAAGTATTTAAGATAGAAAATTATAGACAATATGGATGACTCGATAGTGATAGGGATAATATATACATAGAGTCACTGAACTTCCAATGCCTTTTAAAATTTATTCTGGTTGATTTTGATAAATTATCCAGTCTATTACAACTTTTTAACATTCCTGGTTCTAGGTGATGTAATTTCTCCACTTAAAAAGGAAACTCATCTAGGTGATTTTAATAAATGTAAGCAGGCCAAGGCTCAGAATTAGCCTAGGTGGAACCCACGATTTTAGTATTCCCTTCTTCCCTTTCCCTGTACTACCTCTCATTTCTCCACCCACCTACCAATTCACTAGACTCCATTCTCTGAATCTATCCTGCTGTAGATACATCAATTTGAATGTGAATTCAAGCAAGGTTCCATAACTCATTAATAAGTAAATACACATTTAACAATCAAAACATTAAAAACTAAAAGGTTTGTTAGACTTCATCAAATCTGGTGTTTCTCAAACATTATTCCTCAGTGTTTATAAAAAGGGAATTATTGGTCAAATGCATTTGAGAAAGGCCAAATTTGTCAAAATTAAGTGAGTTTTGTTTTGTTCTGTTTTTCATTGATGGACTTCTCTGGGCCTTCATTGTGCTAATGAGCATTCCTCACGGTGTGCGGTGTTTTCCAATCACACTTAAATATAGAACACCTAATTGAAAATATGTAATCCAATCGCTTCTCGGCCTTTTGGCTAAGATCAAGTGAAAATATGTAATCCATAAAAGTCTCTACTTATACTATGGTGTTTTTAAAAATATTATTATCAGGTACTCTTATGACTATAACTTGGTTGTTATTAATCATCATTACTTTTCTAAAAAATTCCATTTTAACATTAGTCTTTCTCTATAGGGATATCAAAGATCCAGGTCCAGCTGGGTATAGAGAAAGTATTGCAAGAAACCTAGTAGGTTTTAATATTTATTAAGTCTGTGTGATAGAGAACAAGAGTGCCCAGAGCCTTTAAAAAGAATAATATATGATTCACAGCTAGTATCTTTAAAATGTAAAATATCAGCCTTTATTAAAATGAGGACACTCTTGTCAAATGCTAATCTTGGAACTACTTAACTGATATTTTTGCAACAGCAACTAGTATTAGAACAGAGAAAAATCATAAAAGTGATTCATGAAATTTTTAGTAAGTCTCAGTTTATCAAAAAAGTACACGCGCGCACACACACACACACACACACGCACTCTTATTCTTATGCAGTAGGTGCAGCTGTGCTTTATATTATCTTTAGATATGTGATTACAAGTGGGTAGGGGCACCTGGTGGCTCAGTTAAGTGACTTCAGCTCAGGTCATGGTTCATGAGTTTGAGCCCTGCATTGGTCTCTGTGCTAACAGCTCAAAGTCTAGAGCCTACTTTGGATTCTATGTCTCCCTCTCTCTCTGCCCTCCCCTGCTCACACTCTGTCTTTTTCTCTCAAAAATAAATAAACACTTAAAAAATTAGAAGATGGCTAGAATTGACCCTTATTTTACAGTTAAATAATGGAAAAGTGGAACTGACAGTCATTACTTCTTCTTGTTCTTTAAGCAATTAGGCATCCCAAAAAGAGTTGAAAAATTTGCACAGATTAAATCATTTAGGCTTTTGCCTAAAATTAGAACTGTAATTAAAATGAAATGAAATTCATTTGTTAATTTTTTTTTCTAAAATATCTATAGGCCAAAGTGTGTTTATGTATTTAATGTTATTTCAGATTATCTAAGTGGGCAAATGAATGCATAAAATATATAATGTATCAAAATGGGAAGTTTGATGAGGAACTAGCCAGAGAGGGGGGGATCATTCCTTGGCTAGGCACAGGTCTAATGAAATAGAAACTCCAAATAGCTGTCTCCAAAGTTAAAAAAAAAAAGGAAAAAGGACCTAAAAACAAAACCAAAAAATAATATTGCTATTGTTTTATCTTAATTGGCTTTGGGAGCCCACCTGTAGAAGTGAGGAATCTTTTTCTAAGGAAAACATACATATTACTTTCACTCTTAAGTGGTGTTTGGGTGAATCCACTTTCAGAAACTAAAGCATTTATCCAAGAGCAACTTTGCTTTTGTATTATCATAGCAAATAGAGTCACACTTTCCAGAATTAGTGTCATAAAAGAACAATTCCAAAGATTTGTGATTACTCTTTCCCCAAGATTTTTCACTTCCTTTGGGCTGTTTCCTTTTCTTTGAAATAATTAGCAGTAAAAACCTTAAAATAAGAGTCTGAGGGCTTGTCATGGGGGTGGCCTGGTAGAGGGGATCCCAAGACATCTGCTGCAAGAAGAAAAAAGGACTTACATACAGCTAACCTGGGTGAGAAGAACTCTGGGTTTGGCTCAGTGTTTGCTGAAGCCAAGTGGAATCATGGTTAAACTTTGCTGTTAACATTCACTGGCACACTACATAGATCTGTTTTTAGTTCAGCTTATTTTCCTATCTAGGTAGCTGATGAGGGCACCAACCTCAATGTTGTAGGTATAGATGGATAATTACCTGGGTGTAATCTAGGTTAATGGTAGGTGGGTAATGCCTTCTTGAATGCTAGATAGCAAAACTTTCTTATAATATAATAGTATTGCTCAACTAACCAAGATATACTTGAGAAATTAAATAATAGATAAAGAATATTGGATTAGCTGGTCTCTAATCCCCTTCAACCTCCATCTAAAGGTCTGATCCCACCAATAAAATGATGATCCAGGATAGTACACAAATAATACTCTAATGAGTGATTTAGTCAAGTAGTTTTAAATCACTTAGTTAGAGGAGGCATTTTAATACCTCCCTGCTGCAGTACATGGTATATACTGAATTCAATAATATTTTAGAAACAAATCTAAATAGTATAAATCTCAACAGCATTTTATAATATTCTGCATGTAACATATTATGTTTCTGTAACTTCCTACATGTAGCATATATACATTTATATTACATTACATATACTTTATACACACATTTGAAAAATAGTACTACACATGTTATAAATTATTCTACAAGGCAAGTCTTTGTGCTTTAGGGGTTCTGTATTCTAGGAGTAGTTATAAAACTCTCATGGTCTCCCTTAGGTTTACAATCTGGTTGATTCTCAAGGCACCTGGCTGGTTGAGCGACCAAGTCGGGTTCAGCTCAGGTCATGATCCCAAGGTCGTGAGATCTAGCACCCCATCAGGCTCTGCGCTAAATATGGAGCCTGCTTAGGATTCTCTCTCTCTTTCCCTCTATCCTTCTCTGTCATTCTCTCTCTCTCTAAAATAAAAAAAATAAAAAATGAATAAAAATAAATAATCCTATATTTTAAAAAAAGAAAGGAGAATGTCAAGACCCAGCAGAACATACAAGAGATGCAGTGGTCTCATTGTAAGACTTCAGAAATGGATGTGATTGTAGGGAGGCCATTGTGCACAAGCAAACTTCATCAAACTGCATCTGAAGGCAGAGGAGAGAGAGACTTATAAATACTAAAATTCTCAGACTAGAAGTGGCCTCTAGAACCCAACCAGGGAGAGATTCTGATAGGGCTTTTCCCTTGGAATCATAGTCCTCCCACATATACCTTCTTCATCTGGTGGTCAAATGATTTTGCTGAGCTAAAGTTTCTGTAATTTGTAATCTGAAAGCATCAGTATTTTTTTTAAACAAAATTATCTTTTAATATTCTGTATAGATTTTTCAAAGAACAGTATGCATCCATTTATTTCTGTAAGTTCTGATTTTCAAGGGACGAGGCCTCCTTGAGTGGAATTATTGATCCAGTTCCCTCTTTCTAGAAATGAGGAAATTTAGGCCCTGAGATTTAATTATTTTCCCAACGACCTAGGCCACATAACTAGCACCCCAAGGAGAGTTTATAGGAGAAGCAAGAACACAACAACCCCAAAATTCAAGGTATATTTATTAGGGAGAATTTAAAAGAATTTTCAGAATTTCCACATGGGGGTTCACTACCAAAGTTCCATTGAAGTTGATGGCAAGATGCCTAGTATGAGTATATTTAAGTAGATGACTTAACATTTCAATTTTCTATCAAAGTTAAGATCTTCACAAAGTAGGTTATTTTAAGGTTGATTATATTGATTTTCTCTGTTGTTCAGAATGCCCTTGGTTTTGTTTTCATCATAAACACATAGCCAGAAATTCTTGTTATAAGAAAGTAATTATATTTTTTGTAAACTCTTTTCTTCTCACTTTTTATTTTTAATCCTGTCTCCATTTTCTCTTTCACTGTTTTTGTTTGTTTGTTTTTGTTTTTTAATTTCTTCTCCAGTTTTTATAGTGCTGCATCCTTGCCTCTGATACAACAATCACTAGCAGTAAAAAAAAGAAACATCCGGGTTCCTTCAGTCAAATATGTTTTCATGATACATATCTGAGGATTATGAGATGCAAGCAGAAATCAGCCTTTCTTCCAAAATAAGCCCTGTGGAAACACCAAATCTGTAGTCTCTTTTATTGCTTTAAGATATATATAAATTTATATTTTCATATGTTTATATATATATGTGTGTATATTTATAATATTTGTCAATGGAATTAATAAGTTCACATGCATTATTTATTTACCTTAGGAGAGCCTGACTGTCTCAGTTGGTAGAGCATTCAACTCTTGATCTTAGGGTTGTGAATTCAAGCCCATGCTGGGCATGGAGGCTACTTAGGAAAAAAAAAGAATAATTATCTTAGAATTCAGAATTAAGTGAATTAGAACAAATAAATTCCAGGTAAAAGTTATATCTGTAAGTCATACTTCTGGCATATATAGTAATAGAAAATCTAGTGCTCAAATCCTTAAATTTATATCCCATATGAAAAAAAAATCTTTAGCATTGAAATTTCAATATAGCATCCTGAAAAGCAATGCAAATGACTGTATATTTCCTGCTATAGGGTAGGGTTTAATTTTTAGATGTTTCTGAAACATTTCAAGTGCAAGAAAACTCTATAAAAATTTTTTATTTAAGTAGGTTTTGTTTGAGCCAAATGATACTGGTGACAAAAAGAAGAAAAGCTCACAGTCAGTTCTACATGTGTCCTCTCTGGATGACTTCAGCTAAACCCAGGGCTTAGGTTCCCCCACTTTATCATTGGTGACCCTCCCAATTTATATCACCAGCTTTGATGTCTCCTTTCCTTTGATGTTCCAAATCTGTAGTTCCAACTGCATGCTGCACATCACCACCTGGATATTCCACAAGGTTGTCAAATTCAACATGCTCCCAAATGACTTCATTGCCTTTTGTCTCTCTATTCCCTTCCTTCTCTCCCATATTGGGAAGGATGCTTTCATTTGTAACTAACAAAAAACTCAGTTCAACTGGCTGTTTAAACAATGAAGGAGATATATTGGCTCAGAAGTAGTTAGGACTATAGACCTGGTAGAAAGCTGATTTGGCTGCGTTTCTTTAGGATTTTTTGGCTCTATGGTTCTCTGAGAGTCAGCTGTGTTCCCAAATTGGCTTCTTTGAAAGTTACACAATAGTTTCAGTAGTTCTAGGCTTTATTTCTTCATTCACACTGTTCAAAAAGAGAGAAAGCAGCTCTTCAGTGAGCTATTTCAACAGAACAAAAGACATTTCTCAGAAGCCCTGAGGGTAAAAAACCCTCCTAGTAAAGGCAGGCTGGCTGGCTTTAGCTCCATTTTCCTAACCTGTCACATGGCAAGTTCTGAGACCAGTCAGGACCCACACCTAGAACCCTGAGTGAGCAATCCCAGCCAATCACATGACTACTACGTAATGAAGTATAATAAATCAAATGTTGGAAAGATAACCACAATGGCTGCTATTCCATAGAGTTCCCCTAAAATATATTCTGTTTGAATATTTGTTTGCTTAGAAAAACAGAAACCTTGAATTTGCATAAATGATTATTAAAAAGGGTACAGAAAAATTTCAAGGAATTCAGTTTTAGGAAATATAGCCTGACATCAGAAACTTGACAGTTTATCAACTCTCTGTCTCTCTCTTGCTTTCTGTTGTCTCATCTCAACTCTGCATTTTTGTTTTATTCAACTGCTACTCCACAGGAGAGTTGCCTTTCTGGCAACTTTTTCAACAGAGAATGCATAGTCAAAAAAGGCTGCAAGCCCCTAATATAAGGCCTTACATGTCTTGTGCCTATAACTATGACTAGCCACATTTTCTATGTCTCAATCTAAAATTTCTAGAATGAAGAAAGTTATTAGCCAGTCCATTTCCAGTGGGTGTACGTACATTAGTTGTTGTGGGAAATGATGGAATGTCACCTGATGTGTAAGCATTCCCCTTCAGAGGTGAAAAAAGGATATGAATAGGAAGGAAATGACATATTTGTGTATTATAGGAGTATATATTTTAATTTTTGGAATATGCAACCACCTGTTTTTCAAGCTGGAAATCTGGGAATCATTTATTCATTTATTCATCTTAATCCTTATGGCTTTACCTCTTCTTGAGGCAGATGGTATAATAGCTACTATTAACTGTACTAGATCTTAAGCAATGTGTATATATATCTCATTACATTCTCTCAACAAAGTCATGAGAAATGCACTATTATGTCCATTTTTAGGAGCACAAATTGGGCCCATCGAGGTTTAATAGAGCTGACAGATGGCAAACCTGATGTTGTATCCCAGATCAGTCTGATTCCAAAGCCCCAACTTGTTCCACTGTTCATACCATCTGTACAGAGCCTTTGAAACCAGGCAGATCTGAGTTTGAATTTTGGCTCTGCTACTTACTGGTCATGTATTCATTATTGACCCTTGTGAACCTCAGTTTGAATTTTCATGAAAATCTGAGGATGACAGGTTGCTCTTGAGAATGCTTAAAATAAAAATCAAAAGCCATGTATCTGGCAAATAATAGGCTATCGACAAATATTAGTTACTTCCTATTCCGTTTGATTAATGGAATAACATTTGGGGGAAATTATGTTGGAATTGAAAGGGTAGATAAACATAGATTTCAATTGGGTAATTGCGACATAGCAGCTCTTTGACCATAAGCAAGTTACCTAACTTATATGAGACTCAATTTTCTCACTTCTAAAAACAAAGCAATACTAATTTTACTTAAGATGGTTGTGAGGATTAAATTGGGTTATATATGGAAAGTGTTTGCCCAGCCTAATTTTAGTGGAGAGCTGGGAATGAGATATTTGCTTATAGTAAATACATGGTAAAAACTTACTATTTAAATATTGAATGAATAGACTTGAAAGATGGAAACTTTTTAAGGGTTATGCTGAGGGGCCTCAGTGTAGCATATTTTAAAAATAAATGTTTGCTTTTTTACTCATTTTATTTTGTTAAACATAAGAATACATTTTCTTTATTGGGCTATTCTGATAATCCAGACACTAGGTTAGGGGATTTGCATTTGTATCTTTGCAAAAATATTGCAAAAATAAACACTACTACTATCTTTTTACAGACATAGAAACCAAGACTCCAAGAGAATATGTAACTTGTTTAAGGATATAAAGTTTAGTAGCAAAGTAATACTTCTTTGAACGTTGCTGCTTCTCAAATTATATTTTATATATTAAAATGGATCAGTAATACTTTTGGTAATATAGAGAAAGCAGCCTATGAATCTGTAAATTTGTTATATCACTATACCTTGTACTATTAGAGTAGCGATTTTATTTTGTTTTGTTTTATTCATTTTGTGTGTGTAGGGGGGACGGCATGGTTTGATTTTAGGAAGGACATATTTTCATCTCTGCCCACAGTAAGTATAGGACAATTTGATAGTGAATTGTTATAGTGACTTTACAACCATGCTTCAGTGTTCAAGTATACAAATGACAATATTAATTATCTATCATAAAATAGCAGCATTCAAAATACCATACTACATCAAAAATTTGAATTAAAACTAACTTAAGATATAAAGAACCAGTAAAAGAAGCATACTTTAGAAAACCCTGTGCTGTTAGCTCCCCAAAGAGGAAATTTAAAAGCTGTGTTCAGGATCTTACTAGCTGATCTTGCCATATTTGTTTAAAAAAAGACATATCATCAATTATGAGGTTAGGAGAGACCATGAAAGTTTAGCTTCCTGCTTACTGATATCTAAACAAATTTGAATAAATATGTTCAGGATATATAGAATTGGAGGGAAAATACTAGTGAGAAAGTTAAATATTTGAAAGAGGAAATATCTGATTGGTCTGTTTGGTGGGCTCCATTTGGTAGATTGATGCTTTTTGGATATATAAATGTATAGAAAAAAATATTTTTGACAAATTTAAACTGGAAAGGATGATCTTGCTGAAACTTCGAGCCATAAATTGGAGTTTTCAGATATCCATTTGCTTACGAAACTTTAAAAAGCTAGAGCAGAATGTTATTTTTGCCATTATATTTTATTAAATTATCTTGGGAAGTGGAACATAGAATAAGTAATGTCTGTGACAATAATCTGGGGAATTTCTATAGAGGTAATACTGTGTTAATTTTTACAGAGAGAATATTCAGATTAGGTGCTCATTGATTATATTTATTTAATATAATTGGTAGGTTGATAAACTCCTCTGACACACAAAATGCAAGCTTCACAGGATAGAGCAAAGGCTGGTTCCAGCTTGCTTCCCAAACAACCATTAACTGAAGCCTTAAATTTTAAGATATATTGAAATTTATAGATATAACAGTATATTGAAATTTATAGACATAACAGCATATGGATAGATATAAATGAATCAATTTTCTTTCATTTCTCTCATATTTTTCGAATAATTCTCTAGTCAGAAATTTTGGCTTGAGAAATTCAAGCTCTACCTTATGTATTTTTTTACATTTTTAACTTTTCAATATTTTATATCTGAAAAGATCTTCATTTCATTAACAAATATTTATTGAGCACTTTTTAACATAATAGGCACTTTTCTGGGTACCAGAGCTAATGTGGTGAACAAGAAGGTCTAGGTTTTAGCTTCAAAGGAGCTTATATTCCTCTATTCATGGAGACAATTAAACTATATTGACTGTTGACTTCATAGTCCAAGGACAAAATAATATTTGGGTTATATAGATTCATAACAGATAGTGACAAGAGGAGGCAGAAAAATGAGTAGTTTGTTATTTCTACTAAGGATAACCATTTTCTAGTTGGAGTAGATAAAGATTCACAATTATTCTGCATTCCAGGAAACCAACAGAATTTGGAAGATCAATGAAACATTCAGAACTCACACCCAATATGGGAACCATTTCATGGTTGCAGTTAAAGATATATCCAAATGGGACTTCAAGGGGCCACAGGAAGTGTTCTGTTCTGAGTCTAGAGCCTTGAGTTATGATTAGTGAGGAGGTCTTGATAGGATCTTTGTGAACCTCCAGCGTCATCAACTAGTAACTCTTCAAAATAGCACCAGAAAAAAAAAGAAAAAAAGACTTTTGGTCAAGCAAAACTACGTTTGATGTCTACACTAAGGTTGACAAGCACTATCTTGACTGAGTCATGATAGGGCTCAGAATGGGAAATTGGGTCAGGATATTTACAGAGTAATATGACCAGAGTGGGTGATTTTAAGGCAGGTCTTGCAAAATGGGAAACTGATTGTCATTGTGAAGAATTTTTGACCAAATTACTTTGAATTGGAGGGCACAATGAAGTGAGGATCTTAAAACAAAACTATAACTAAGCTGTTTACGATTCATTCATATCTTCAATGAGCAGGCATTTCCACAAGTAAACAGCTAAATTATTTTGCATACTCTCAAAAGAAAAACATGCAGTTCACTATGGAATTATGTAGCACAGGGACAGGAAAGTAAGTTTGATTCCAGAATTATTTAACACAAGGATAGGAACATATGCCTATTCTCTGTAATGTTTAATAGAGGAATAGAAAATTACTTGGGTTTCAGACAACAAAGAGATGTGTTAATGTAATGTCAGTTACATTACATAGGTGCTATTAAAACAATAATAAAGTAGTCCAGGAGAATAGAGAGGAAGGAGTATTATTTTAGTATCGTCAAGCCAGGCCTTCTTTAGGAAAGAAGTATTTGAGCAGAAATCTGAATGAAGTGAGCAGATGGTCCTTGTGGATAAGTCTTGGGGAAGAGAAAACAAAGTGCAAAGGCCCTGAAGTGGGAACATGTTGGGGAAGATCAAGGAGACCAGGGAGCCTGCAGCAGAGTGTCTAAATTTCGAGAGTAGTAAATGATGAGGTCAGAGAACATAGGGCACAGATCATGTAGGGCCTTGTAGGCCATGGGAGAGAGTTTGGGTTTTATTCTAAGTGGATGAGAAGTCATTGTAGGGTTTTAAGTGGTTGATCGGCATGGTTTGGCATAACGTTTTTAAAAAATCACTCCTGCTCAGAAAAAATAGTACGTTCTGGAAGGAGTGGCAACAAGGAGGCCAGATAGGAGACCAGTAGGAACAGGAGAAACAGTGTTTATTTGAACTCGGGAGGAGCTTCTGGGCTGGTGAGACAGGTTTTGAAAGTGGAGTTGGCAGGCTTTACTGATAAATGGAATATGAAATGTGGAAGAAAGAGGAGGCCAAGGTTTTTTTTGTGTTTATTTGGACTGAGCAAAAAGATGAATGAATGATAGTACCATTTTCTCATTTACTAAACAAGGGCAGCTGTTGAAGATATGAACAGAAATAATACAAGCTTCTACCCTCAAGTGGCTGATGTTTTGGTAAGGCAGATAAAACACAACTGTAGTAACTATAATACAGAATCTAGAGTTTAAGTGAAGGGGGCAACAGTGGAGTGACATCTGGTAGACTAAATTCTAAGGCCCTGAGATCCAATGAGCGTAGCTTCTGGCAAGATGGAGAAGGGGAGGTTTCACAGATGTCAGTGAAATATTTGAATGGTAGGGTGAGTGATTATTTTAGGTACCTACTAAGGAAAGTGCACAGTGTTAGACACTGATAATTCGGATATAAATCATCCTGGTTATGGCCTTTAAGGCCCAAACCCCATTATGATGTAGAATATGGTACAATGTGATGAGAAGTCTAACTGAAGAATAAATGTGCAGAGAAAGGTGTGATTCGTGTTTTCTGAGGGGATGGTATTTTATTAAAGGGCAAATGGGTGACTCATAGGTGGAAATTAACAGAAGTAAATGCTCATAGGGTGATTCTAATGCCTTAATGTTTGTTACTCCCAGCACAGCCCAGAAAAGGGAAAGCCTGCATTGTGTTCCCAAAGATTGCTAGCTATCTGGATTGTTTTGCAATCTAGCAAAATCAAGATCTCCTTCTGAATTGATATATCATTGTTTTTTTTTTTAATTTTATTATATTTTATTTATACAAAAATTTATACAATATATACTTATACAGTTTAAAATGGCTTTTTAATACTCTATACATGACATGTGGGGAGCTTATTTTAGTTTCCCTTGCATCTTGTCTTTCTCTTTTGTCATGTAGTTCTATGATGTGATTCTTAAGACCATTTCCGTTACTGTTTAGTGATACTCATGCCACTGCTTCTGTTAAGATTTGAAAAGTCAAAATAGGAAACTTAAGTAAAATTGGATGGCGATTCTGTTTATACATCTAACTATTGTGTTATTTTCCTTTAACTGACATTACAATTTATTCATATATGATTTGTGCACTATGAATGTCAAATCTATTCTTAACATTACTTTTAGTGGTGTAAATGATAGATTTATGCTATTCCTATGAATCTAATTATGCATTTGTACTTACATAATTTAATATGTGCTCACAAATTTTTCTAATTTGTCATCATAGTATGAATTCTAATATCTCCAGTGGCAATACAGTTTTTCAGAGAGAATCAGAGAATATGAATTTGAAATCCTGAATCTACCACTAGCCGTAAGATACATAATATTCAGTTCTTCATTTTTCTTATTGTAAACTAATGTTCATAATTAGAGCTAATAATCTGTTCATATATTCATTGACTATGTTAAGTGTAAGCAATAGAGAGACAGTCTTCAAAGAACTTCAATCTTTAAGGCTTGATAGTTTGGGAATTATAACACTCAATGGAGATAATAAACATGAGAGAACCTTGAAAAATGGGAGGTACTAAATAAGCTATTACTTATATTTTTTAATAATATGGGAAACTAACTGGTTCTTTAACATTTTTGAGCCCTTAAATAATTGGAATATAATTTAAAGAAATTTATTCATTACTATTACCCTGTCAATTATCCTTTTCTCCCATAGCATTTCTTCAAAGGTGCCATAATTTCTCTAGGAAACATTGTAGAATGCAATGAGATATTTGTGAAGCTCTGATTCTATTTGAAATTCTGAGTCACATATTTCTTTGACACAAATGTGGATTTTTTTTTCATGAAAAGAGTTATGTATAAGGAATTTAATTTTACTTTTGTTAATAAGTTATAACAGCTATCATTTTGGGGGCAAAATTTTTATTGATATGCACTAATTTTAACCCTAAAATTAAACCTAGGAAGTACTATTACTAATGCCATTTAGTGATTAAGTCAGGCATACATAGATACTTTAAGTAATCCTTCCAAGATCACAAAGTTGGCAAGCAACAGAGGCATTTTTAACTGGATAAGTCATTGAGGAACACCTCCAAATGATCTAACAAAACGTGTACTTTAAGCCCTTTTGCCTTGGGGCACTTGGGTGGCTCAGTCGGTTAAGCATCCAACTTTGGCTCAGGTCAGGATCTTACCGCTGGGGGTTTGAGCCCTGTGATGGGCTCTGTGTGTTGGGCTCTGTGTGTTGGGATCTGTGGGTTCTAGCCCATGTTAGGCTCTGTGTTGACACCTCAGAGCCTGGAGCCTGCTTCGGATTCTGTGTCTCCCTCTCTCTCTGCCCCTCCCCAGCTTGTTCTCTCCATCTCTGTCTCTGTCTCTCTCTCTCAAAGATAAGTAAACATTAAAAAAAAAAATTTAAAACCTTTTGCCAAAGTTAAATACATAATGGTCCTTCATTGGAAAATAACATCATATACATTTCTTATGGTAATTGAGATCAGGACAGTTTCATCATGTTTCTAGTAGCTATTGAAGTTTTAGTTATGTTGTTTGTAATGAAAATTTCATTTTACACTTTGGGGTTTTCTGAGGTAAATGATTATATTAGCTTCTATGTAATTACTTGGCAAAAATTAGAGGATAGCTTTCTTTTTGATGGAATATAGCTATCTTTTATTTCCATTCTAGATAATATTTATTTTACACAGCTAATATGTCTAATTTGAAACTTTTATGGTTGAGCACATTTGATTTTTATTAAGTCTTTGACAAATGATTACTGCAGCTCTCTATTTCATATAAATATATCCCAGCATTTCCTAACCTCCCTCTTCCATAGGAGTATAGATTGCTGTTTTGATTTGTCTTCTCTTCCTCCCAAATGGGGACGCTTATTATTCCAGTTGGATTCATGAGCAATAAAGGTATAAATTCAGGAAGTAATCAGTTTTACTGTTAGCCACAGCACCCTGCTTGTTACATTTTCCACAGTTTTGGGGTCTAGAGCAGTGATTTTCAACTGGAAGAGACATATGAGTTTTAAGGGTTTAATTTTAAGGTATAAGGGGGTGGGCGTTTTTTAAGTCTATACTGTTAATTTTCTTTCCCTCTAGAGATCCTGAAATGCTTTTCCTCTGCTTGCAATAGTGAGTCCTTGTTACTAATAAATATATGGAAGTCTAAAAATTAGTTGAAAACCATTAGTCTAGACCCAAGGTACTTTTGTATTTGTGATTGCAGAAAATCCAGTCAGACAGCTTGCTCTAAGTTGTTTCTGTAAGACCAGTTTCTCACTTTGATAGAGTAGTGCCAAATAATTAAGGAACTCTGGAGATTACTATTTCATTTTGATCTAGGCCCAAAAATGGGCCTGGTCTCTTGTTTATATTGCATTTTAGAGACTGAGCCATACTCTGAACCATGGAGATAAGACCTCCTTTTAAGCAATTTAAACAAATTTTTAAGAACAAATCCATTTTTTCATTTAAATGTTAATAATAGCAATAATAATGGAACTACCAAGCTTATAATAAAACATTTTATAGTGCTAAAAACATTTTGTGCATTATATAACTTCGGATATTTCCCATTAAATTGCACTTTATTTTGATATTATTATTTAAATGTAGTATCACCTGTATGGTTTTAAATTCTAAGTCTTCTTTTGCTTCCATCATATTGTGAGCTTTTGTTGAAGGGGAGGTCAACAGAAAATCATTAACATTTTGGTCAGAAAACATTTTATCAACATGATATTTTTAAATATTTGGGAAACTCTGGAAAACATAATAGAACTTTTAGTGTAACTTTAGTCTAAGGTAACTGGTTTAACTGCACTGGACACTTGAGAAATAGAAAAGGAAGAAGAGCATCATTTTCCCAACTTAAAATATCTGATAGTACATGGATTCTAAGGCAAAATATTAGCTTCAGTAGGTATTACCAAACATGAAAGCAAATAGTATATACATTAATTGCTTATAGTTCCTGTAAAAGACAAGGAATGTAGCTAAGGTTTGTTTTTTTTGTTTTTGTTTTTAACTGATGAAGACATTATTAAAGCTATTGATTGATACTTTAATTCCTTATTATAGAAAAGACGTGATTATAGGCCCTATACTGGGGGCAGTTTAGAAAGGATCTTAGCAATGTTCTTTATTTGCCTGGACGGAGTAAGTTGTTCTGACCTCAAACATGTTTGGGATAAACAATGAGGGGCAGAGAAGTAGGAATCGCCAGTTGTGCAGCGGTTATTAATTCGGTATTTCTGGAGTGAGAACTTCCTATAAGGCAGCAAATAAAGAAACCTTCCTGTTGGGAAGGAATCTCTCACTCTATGTCATTCTAGGGAAGCTCACACATTTCTAAAACATTTGACAGGTGCCTCCTTCTTTGGAAGAAGCAAAGGCACCCGATCAGTTGAATGCTAACCAACCTTAAAACAGAGGAGAGATAATATTAAAGAATGACAGGCCAGCCTAAAGTCAATTTTTCTGTGAAATTTTCCTTTGGGAAAATTAGGAATTGTACCTGAGGAAACAGTTTCGATACAGAATCAATTTTGAGATTGTGCGTTTGTGTGCCAGTGTGTCCTTGCCACCGAGTTAATGCTGTATTTGGTGAGGTGGTGGTGAATTTGGCTTAGCTGCCGGCAAAACTTGAAAGTTTAATGATCTGAACCAGAGAGCCCCAAAAAAGTAACAATGAGACCCCTCAGCTAGGGAGGAGACGCACACTTCAGGAGTGAATTGTACTTGAAACAGAGTCAGTGAGGTTCCAGCAACATAGGCTTTAATAGGCTTTCCCCATAACGTAGAATGGAGAAGACTCGGCTTAAGCAGAAATAATAACAACAGAAATATAGTATCTCTGCCATCTCCTGGTCAGATGCTTTGTTTTTGGTTAAATGGAGATATAAAAGAACTATTTAGTGACAACTTTTGGCGTCATATTTTCCTTAACTACTTCTAGTCTTTAAATCTTCCCTCACAATTAAATTATGAGTCACATAAAAATTAGAAAGTATCATCCTTCTTAAAGTGTGAATTATTCATGGGGCGCGTGGGTGGCGCAATCGGTTGAGCATCCGACTTCAGCCGGGTCACGATCTCGCGGTCCGTGGGTTCGGGCCCCGCGTCGGACTCTGGGCTGATGGCTCAGAGCCTGGAGCCTGTTTCCGATTTTGTGTCTCCCTCTCTCTCTGCCCTCCCCCGTACGTGCTCTGTCTCTCTCTGTCCCAAAAATGAATAAACGTTGAAAAAAAAAAGTGTGAATTATTCTCTGCTGTACTGCTTTATATATGACAAACCTATATGGGAGGAAGTTCTACGTATTCCCTAGTATAACTATTCTATTTTGTGGTAATCATGGAGTGTTTACGGCCATATATCATTACACTGGAGATTTATGTTGTATCATTTATTGGCCTGAAACTATGTTGTATATAAACTGTGCAAATTTATAAAACGGTGTAAAAATGTGTATATACAATATATATGTTAGGAGTAATCACTATTTATGACCAAAATTATAAGAGAAAAGCAAGCATAAGAATTTTAAGAAAATGTTTGTTAGGCTAAAATATGAAGTTCATTGGAAATGCAGTGCAGTAAAGTGTTGCTATTCCTTTATTTGAAGTTTCTAAAAGAACAATATACTCACTAATACATGATTTCTTCACATTTGCTCGTTTCTCCTCTTCCAAAAGGCCTCTAGTGAAAAAGAAAATAGAGTATTAAATTTTACATGCAAATTTTCAGTAGTTTGCAAATGACTAGGGGCAATTCTGCCTATTAAACTACTTTATTCCCACTACTGGTATTTTAAAATGTTGAACATTCAGTTTATGTTGAAATATACAGCTATACTTTCATATTACTGAGATTTACCATATTATGTGCTTGTCAAAATCTTCATGTTTCTTTTTTATAAGTTGTTAAAGAAATGTTCTATTAATATATGTGCTTTTGCTACACAGTCTTATAATGCTATGCTAGCAGCTGAATATTTAATAAAAGTATAACAAGATGTGAAACATGCATTATACAATATATTAAAATTTCCTCTTTGCTTATGTTGCATTTTTATACCATTTTATTGATTTAGAGACATACACTGATGAACATAATGACTTGTAACATTTTTTACAGGTGGGGATTCAAGTATGTACCTATGACTTGTCAGAAATTCCTAGAATTAATCACTTAATTCAGTGGGGGGATAAAGTTCAATATAATCTCACTTACTTTTAAGTGGGTGCACTTTAAGAGATACTACTGGGATAAATGTATTATTATATATTTTATCAATATTTAAAAATTTTGAGGGTTGTAACAAACACCACCAAGTTAAATCTACCTTTTAAAGATTTAGGTTTTCCTTTTGCTTTACTTTCTTGCCTTTCAAAGCACTCAATAGACAAAAGAAGTTATAGGCATCTTGTTAAATACCCATATTTATATCTGAATAATTATCTTCCATTTTTGCTGATAGCTCAGTTTGTATTTGGTAAGCATATCAAGGCCTTAGGATGTAAACAGAAATGACTTGGGTCTCATGTCTAAATCATGATATGTTCTTTAATGTAGCAGATGCTGATTAAATATGCTTATAAGCTAAGAACAGTCTATAAATTCTAGATGTTTCCTGACAAATTGCATACTAGTTGGAAGCTTTTCAAGCTTCTAAAAGGAACAAAAAATTATACCACCTGAGAATTTGAGGACTTGGAATTTCCTATTGGTCCTGTATTATCTTGGGCTGTAGCCAAATGATTGATAGGAGAATCATTTAGAGTTTGAAGATTCTAAAAGAGCAAGTCACAAGGGATAAGAATATCTTAAAGTTTCCAAAAAAGCTGTTTCCCAAATGTCTTGGAATTATTTTTATTGTCTCTATTGAGTCCAAATTCCTCTATCTGTCCTTGAATTAAGTTGTGTCTTCTCCATAAAATCTTCCCAGACAGCTATATCCCACATGAGTCTTTTCTTTCTGTATATAGCTCTTGTACTTATACATTGAACTGAATAGTTTATTTCTTAATTATATGTTGTTTTGGGTTTTTGTAAATGTTTGGCATTGTGAAATTTTATTTGCTTTGAAAAGCACAACCTTAAAATGTGATTCATTTCCTTGAAAATCCTTGATGTTTCAATTACAGAAGCTATTCCCAAGTAATAATGGTAGCTGGGTATTGGAGCCTCAAAATTAGGCTCATTATGTCATCATTTAAAGGTTTATACAAAATACTCTTTAAATACCACTAATTTTTCTTTTAAAGGGTATTTCTGTTTAAAAAAGATTTATCAGTATGGATAGATTTATTTGTAAGGGAGTAAAATAAAACACTTTCCCTCTACTCGCCTAGGTTGTCTGACTGGAGCCCTACAAATAAGACTGAACAAAAGATAGATTAATAAAAGAAAAACAATTTATTAACATGTGCATTGCCTGAGAGAACTCATTGATGAATAACTGAAAGGGGTGGTTAGCACTTGAGCTTATATAGCATCTTTACAAAGGACAGTACGTTTGTAGAAAAGAGAGTAGACAAAGGAAAAGTTTTAGGCTTTTAGGGGCAGCAAACTAGGAAGGTAAATATGGGGGGAGGGGAATAATGGAAGGTAAACTTTTATAGAGTTTGTTATATGGATTCCTCTGGGGCCATCTGTCTCTAGGCTGATGGGAGACATCATCCTGCCTAGTAGAGAGGAAGAGGGCAAAGAGATTTCCCTGTGTCTGCTTCCTCTCAGTTGCCTTCAGCTCAAAATAGTTCTTCTGTCAAAGTAGCATATTGTGAAGTGACATATTCTTAACCTCCTCACATTCCTTCAAGAAATATTTATCATAAAAAAAAGAAAAGAAATATTTATCATGACGCCTGGGTGGCTCTGTCCATTGAGCCTTCGATTCTTGATTTCGGGTCAGGTCATGATCTCACGGTTCATGAGTCCAAGCCCCTCACTGGGTTCTGTGCTGACAGTGCAGATTCTTGGGATTCTCTGTCTCCTCTCTGCCCCTTCCCTGCTTGTGCTAGCACTGTCTCTTTCTCTCTCTCAAAAATAAATAAACTTAAAAAATAAAAGAAATATTTATCAGCCATCTTCTATGTACTAGTGACAGTACGTAAGATCTGGCTTTTATGGGTGTGCATTCTAGTTGAGTAGCCTGATGACATACAAATGAAGAACTGAACGGGAAATTGTCAGATGATAGTGAGTACCATGCAGAAAATTAAAGCAAGGGGACATGCTAGGGAGTGATTGCTTCATATTGGATAATCAAGCAAGCCGTCTAGGAAAAGAGGACATTTAAACTAAGACCCAAAGGAACTGGCCCAGCAAAGACTAGGGGACCTGTATTCCAAATGGAATGAAGTAGTCCTAAGTGTGCGGGATGTTAATGGATGAGGGAAGAGTGTGGTATTAAACAAGAGAGGAAGTAGCCAGGGGCCAGGTCCCAGGATGGGCTTTGCAAGCCAGAGACAGTGTTTGGATTTTATTTTGAGTACAATGGGAAGCTCTTAGAGAGTTTAAACTAGGAGGGAGGATCTTGCTCTTAGGTTTTACATTTTTAAAGATTATTCTAGCAGTATTCTTTCAAAAAGCATTTTCATGCTACTAACCTTTAAGATCATTATGTTTAATGGCTATGAGATTTAATTTAAGCATTTATGATTTGGGTAATTATGTTATTTTTACTATTCCTCACTTATATAATTCATCCAAAAGTATAACATATTGTAATTTAAACAATGGCATGGTAAATATTTTTATGTAAATAGTTTTCCTATTCTGTTAGATTGGTCACATTGGATAGATTCTCAGAAATAGTGTCACTGGATCAAAGAATACCTTTTTCAAGTATGTAATATGTCCTGCTGAATGACTTTCTAAAAGACGAGTGCCAATTTCTTTCACTGATGATATAGAAGAATATAATTTATTCAGGGCTTATCAACCTTTGAAATCATTTTAAAAATCCCGTTATTTACTAAGCAAAACCCCCAAATGGTTACATATATTACATATTTAACTTAAGAGAAAATTCTAAAAGAAATTAAGTAGCAAATACCTGTATATAAAATATCATTTAGCTTAAATGTATGCAATTTATCCGCTATCAATTGTTATTTACTTTTCTAAATCTGTTATCCTTGTCTAATTAGAACACACCATGCTGCTTTCAGATCTTGGAAAACAGCCTGAAACTTGGTGTACCTCTAAGAAAGCCTTTTGTAGATGTTCCTCAGAGCCTCAGGAGCAATACAATTTGGCATAAAGCTAGTTACTTTAGAAATAGGAGCTCTCAAATATTTTCTAATTCTAGCTCCTGTGGGCCAGAGTCTATTTACTGATGAATCCTAAACTTTTTTGGGGGGAGGGGCAGCAAGGAAGGGATAGGCAGGAGGTTGTGTGTGTTTCTTTCTTTCTTTTTTTTTTCTTTTCTTTTTTGCTTATGTGTGTTTCTTTAAGCAATAGTTCCATGTCAGAGCAAGGAAATAATAATTACTGTTTGACCTCATGTATTTGAAACAGAAACCCAAGCTTAATTGATAAAGCAGTCACGTCAATAATGTATCTATCCACCACAGTGCTCAGTTATCCAGAAAGAATCTTGTACCTAGCAGTATCTATTGTTGAAAACTCCTACGTGCCTTTCAGATAGTAGTCGGTGCATAGTATTGCATTATTTACTAACCTTTTAGCTGTCGCCAAAGATTTCTTAGCAATAAACTCTATTCAATTCTACTAAATTCATGTGATCTTCCAAAAGTAGTTTTTAAACCAATATACTGTACCCTTTAAAGCACAATATTTTCTACAAATTATCTGAGCACTTCATAGGGTAAGCACTTCCTACCCAACTGTATCGCAAAATCCTTGAAAATACAAAGAATGCATTTTGTTAATAATTTGTATTTTATAGAACATGTGACACTTAGTAGGTATTCAGCAAATAGTTGTTGATTGTGCAATGGTTATAAAATATTAGAAATGTATGCACATACACATATGCATGCACACACATACATATTAAGACAGAAGAAGAAATCTGTGATTACTTATTGGCATGCATATTGTTGACAACCCTGAGAGATTAGAACTAATCATTTCTAATATCATTTGAAAGAGGGTCACTCCCTTGCCTTACTGATTAGTATTATGCTAGGATTGTCATTTCTGAGTTGCAGGATAATTAATGAAACATTTTACCTACTCTTGAATGTTTGAGATTTGAACTGAATTGATTATCCAAAAAAAAAAAAATCCTCTTTATTCTCTTTTTAAATTTATTTTAAATTGTGAGCAGTCATCTTTAAAGATAGTTTTCTTGAGGTGACCAAGGCAGAGAGCAATGGACTCCAGAGCTCAGAGCACAGGCTCAAATTAGCCAGCCACCTTGGCATTTATTAATGGAATCAGTACAGTACAGCATAAGTGTATGTAGTGATAACAGCTCTCCTTGCTTCCTCCTTGATAAATATTTACCAAAAAATAAATAAATAAACCTAACCAGGGGTGAAGACTGGAAGCAACAAATGGGAAAAAAATCTTTTGACAAGCCATGAAGAAGGGGAATAAAAAAATTAAAAAAAAACCCTGGAGCAGGAGTCAAATTCTACTGTAGTCTCAGTTACTTATTATTTATAGGATCACTGGCAATTACTTACCTGTCTCTGTCTCAATGTCCTCATCTGTCAGATGATTGTAACATCCTAATTACTTCAAAGTGCTATGAAAATATAGAAGAATATATAGGTCATTATTCTGTATAAAGTACCGAAATAATAAGATAATAGACTTGTAGAAAACTAGCTTTCAGAACCAATAGAATAAAAATAGGAAAAGGTATATTTTTGATTCCAAATGATAGAAATTGTACTGTAGGTAGAATGCTATCATTGACTTCTTTATGAAATTATTTCATTTAGTCGGTTTAAATTTGCCATCAATTCACTGAATGGCAAACATATAACAAACAAAAAAAAATAGGTAGACAGTCTCTGGACTCTGGGGAATAAAGCTATTATTTCTGAAGGACATCTCATTTCTCTGAACTTTGAGAACTAACAAAATTTTTCCTATATTAAAAAATATTTATAATAATAGTAATTCTTTTTAATTCTCTAAGCTCTTACCTCATATTTATTACCTCTGTACTTGTTCCTTGAGCCCCACCCCTGACATACTGAATCAGAAGTCTGGGAATGGGGCCCAGAAATCTGTTTTAACAAACCCTCTGGGCTTCTGTGTCTCCCTCTCTCTCTGCCCCTCCCCCATTCATGCTCTGTCTCTCTCTGTCCCAAAAATAAATAAACATTGAAAAAAAAATAAAAAGTAAAAAACAAACCCTCTGGGTTATCTCTTACATGCTGAAGTCTGAGAAGCACTGGATTACATGTGTAAGGGGCAGCAAAAGAAGGTGAAAGTAAATAATGACTATAAAGATTTTATGTGAGCAACTGGATGAATGCTGGAACCATGTTTGGTGAAAAGAAATACTGGAGAAAGAGAAATCAATACTTTATTCTTTGTTTTATTTTTACTTTAAAATACTTAATTGTATAATATATATAATAAAACATTTACTGTCTTAACTTTAAAAGAATTTTTTAATGTTTATTCATTTTCTTTGAGAGAGAGAGAGACAGAGACAGAGCATGAGTGGGGCAGGGGCAGAGAGAGAGGGAGACACAGAATCTGAAGCAGGCTCCAGGCTGCGAGTTGTTGGCACAGAGCCCAACACGAGGCTCAAACTCATGAACCGCGAGATCATGACCTGGCCGAAGTCGGACACTTAACCTACATAGCCACCCAGATGCCCATCTTTACTTTTTTTAAAATATTTTATTTTCAAGTAATCTCTACACCCAACATGGGTCTTGAACTTGCAGCCCCAAGATCAAGTGTCCCATGCTCTACCCACTGAGCCAGCCTGGCTTCCTGATCTTAACTTTTAAAAAATTATTTATTAAAAAGTATAATGGACCTAATTTTAAGCATAGAGTTCAGTAGTGTTGATATATTCACATTGTTGTGAACATAAAAGTTCTCCAGAACTTTTTCGTCTTGCAGAACTGAAACTCTATACCCATTAAACATCTCCCCAGATTTCCCTCCCCCTTAGTGCCTTGCAAACACCATTCTACTTTCTGTGTCTCTGAATTTGACTACTCTAGAAACTTCATTGTATTAATCTGGTTGGGCTGCTATAACAAAATACCATAGACTGAGTGGCTTAAACAATAGACGTTTACTTGTCACAATTTTGGAGGCTGGGAAGACTAGGATCAAGGTGCTTATTCCTGGTGAGAGCGCTTTTTCGGTCTTCCAGACAGCGACCTTCTTGCTGTGTCCTCACATGGTGGAGAAAGGACTCTGGTGTCTCTTCCTTTTCTCCTAAGGGCACCAGAGCTGATTAGTGTCTAACTCTTATGACCTCATTTAATTAACCTTTATCACTTCCTCACAGGCCCCGTCTCGAAATACAGTCACTTTGGGGGTTAGGGCTTCAACACAGGGATTTGGGGGGGGCAGGGGATACATTTCAGTCAATAGCACTCATATAATGAGAATAATACAATACTTCTCATTTTGTAACTAGCTTATTTTAGTTTAGTATAATGTAAAATCTAATCTCTGAAGAGTTAAATTTGAAGTAACTATTTCACATTCAGGTGAGATGTCAACGTGGCAGATGGCAAAAGGACATGCTAAATGTTGTTTATGTCCTTTTTGTGTCTATCTGCAAAATGTCAAGTCCAACACAAAGTCTCACATCAAAGTGCCTTCATTTCTAAGTGTTTTGAGTTCCAGATGTAGGAGGTAGTGAGGAGAAAGCTGACTTCTTTAGAATCCCAGCATTGAAGTTAAAGAGTCAAGAATATTGGACCTGGAAACAAACTATGGACCAAATTTTGGCCTTCTCACCTCCTAAATAACCAGAGATGATTTGCTTAAATTTCTCTTAGCAACGGTGGCTTTAAGACCGCTTAGGGATAATTATTTCCTCCATAAAATATTGTTATAAAGATAAAATATTATGTATGAAACCTGGCACATAGTAGATATGGAATACATATTTATTCAATGTGAAATACGTATTATGTATTGCTTTAAATGTTAGACCATTTTTAATCTGTTTTGCTTGTTACATTTTGTTGTTAATTATATTAAGTATATTTTTCTTGTGTTTTCCCATCACAGATTAGAAAATAATGATTTTATTAAGGAAAAAATTAATTTAAGAAAAATAAAATAACTTATTAAAAATTCCTAGGTACTGGATGAAAAAATATGAACTGATACCATATCATTTTTCAGGTATAGATAATCATCTTTTATGCAGCCTTACCCCAATTTTTTTTTAAAAAGCCTCTTCTATGTGGAAAGCCAAAAGAGGAATTCATCTTACAATATTTTTTTTTTCAACGTTTATTTATTTTTGGGACAGAGAGAGACAGAGCATGAACGGGGGAGGGGCAGAGAGAGAGGGAGACACAGAATCAGAAACAGGCTCCAGGCTCTGAGCCATCAGCCCAGAGCCTGACGCAGGGCTCAAACTCACAGACCGCGAGATCGTGACCTGGCTGAAGTCAGACGCTTAACCGACTGCGCCACCCAGGCGCCCCTCATCTTACAATATTTAATATCTGTATAATATTTTTAAAATATTATCTTTTAATGAATTTAGTAAGAGTACTTAAATAAAGAAAATACAATTCTGTCACATGAACTCTTTTATAAAATCCAAAGAGATTAATTTGAGAAGAAGAAGAACAAAAAGTGTGAGAAGAATGTCCTTTAGAACCAAAGTTTATCAAAGTTCATTAGGAAAAAGTGCATTGGATAATCATGAAAAGAGTTAGCTTTCTAAATATGAGCATTCCATGTCTTAGAAGGCAGGAGAAAATAATTTTAAGCATATTTGGTAGAAAGACATTGCCAAAAATATAGGTGTGTGCATGTGTGTGTGTGTGTGTGTGTGTGTGTGTGTGGTCTGTTGGTTACTTTAGTAGTAAAGGTAATTCATTATAACAGTTAAGTGCTAAGTACATCTGATGGAAGACTAGGTGTTGAGTGCTTTGCATGCATTATTTAATTTACTTCTCTCAACCTCCTCATATTGTACACATAGTCTCTTTTTTACATTAGAGAAATTCAAGGCTTCATGAAGTTAAGTAACTGCTTAAAGTCATACTGCTGAAAAGAGACACCAATGCTTTTCAAGGGAGAATGCAAAATTGTCTATCTCATCTGCAGTCTATTTGTGGGTCATGCTTTGATTATTCTTTAGTATAATTTATCTCAAGCACCTGCTTATCACAATGTGCTCTGTGATGTCAGTATATACTTACTGACTTCCTCCAGGTATCTCATAGGATACATGGTTTTCTTGAAAGCAGATTTTGTCCTGGAAGGAATTAAGAGAGAGAGTTTTCAAGTACAGTTATGACTCATGGAATTACCTGAAGTCAACCTCAAGCTTCCAGAGATCTTTAGAATTCTGAATCCAGTCATTTTCAGGTCTAAACCTAGCTCAAGCCAGATGATGTTTGTGACGCTCTTTGCCTCTTCTCTCCCTTACCATCCCTTCCCATTGGAAAATGTTGATACAATTGGACTGATTTCATTTTTACAAACTCTTATTGTACTCATTTTATTGTGCCAATCAATATGGGGTCAATAGAAAGGTGGACAAAATAAATTCTTTGACCTCAAAAGACATGTAGGAGAGGCAGAAAAAAATGCAAAGGAGAATTGAGTTAAATCAAGTGGTGTAAATATATGACTAATGGGTACACTAGGACCAAAATAATGGTCCTAGGTCTGGTACGAAGAAACCTGACCTGTGGGATTGGCATTGGGGTTGAGTCATTGGTAGTGCTTGGATATCCTATGCACAGTGCTCCTTGGGTAGAATAGTGGCTACAAAGCCCCTGTGAACTCACTCTAGCAAAGCTCTCCCTAGGCCAGCAGTTATTTTAGCCCCAGGCTTTCAGGTTATGCGATGATGCTGTCATCTGTCAGAGTTAGGCATAGTACTGCTGATGGTGTTATTTCCTCTGCCCGATTTCTCACTCTCAGCACTTAACTTGCTTGAAATGGTAATGTGTGATGGTATGCCATCCACATCCTTTTGCCCTCCTGGCTTGCCAAGTCTGCATTTTTCAGCTTTTCTCCCTGTGCCCTCCTAAAATTAAATGAATTACCTCTAAAAAACCTGAGAGCACCCACCTGATTTACAACTGCCCTGTACCCCTGGTCACAGAGAGGACAGCAAACTTTCTCCTGCTATCTACTGAGTGATGCTAAATATATGCAAAGTAACTCCAATTGTTTCCTTGCTTCCGGGTTTACTTTTTTTGAAATGTCTGGATTTTTTTTGAAGGGAAGTGACTAAACTGTTTCATCTATAGTAGCGTTTGTTTAAATATTTCATTAAAAATATTTGCAGCCGGACACAGTTAATGTTGAATTGAAAACCAGTTAGGTTTTTCAGTTAATTTTTTTAATGCCTGGCAGCTGGAATACATCACTGAAATGCTGACACCGTATTATTTAAAATAGCATTGCCTGTGAGGCCAGGAGAAGCTATTTAAGACAAACCTCAAGAAGGCTGGTGAAATAATAGCTGAAGTTATGTTATGTCAGCCAATTCCTCAGCATGGAACAGCATTGTGAAGCCAGAGTTGTTATCTTTCACTGAGACATAAAATCTATATCTTGATCCTTTTGGTCATTAAAGGTCCTATAGGAATTGCACCCAGGGGGAGTGTGCTTTCATCCAATACATTGGCCAAAGGTCAGTTTGGAAGGTTCCACTGTACCTTTCCAATATGCTCACAGTTTCATTTAGATATAATCAGAGTACAGTTTTTGGAAGGGCCCTGGGTTTATCATTCTGTATATAGTTTGCATTTCATGAAGAAATAGGTTTAGCTGTTGGAGTGACCAACAGTAAGCCTATCAGAGATGTGCCAAAGCGGTGAAGGGATCCATGGAATCTATGTGGGACATTTTTTTAAAGTCATCCTTTTCTTAAACTGTAAGGTAATTTTAATTGAGTTGATTAGTCAGCAGCCTACCAGCTCTTTCTGTACAAACCAAGGACCGCCCCTTTTGTATTTCCTTAGTTAATGGGAGAGGAAGAGGATTATAAGACCAGAGGTAGGGGTAGATAGGGGAGAGGGCAACAATGTTACAATCCAGTTAGAAATCCCTAGAGGATAACAAAACTTTTTATTTTATATTATTTAGTTTTTAGATGTTTATTTATTTATTTTCAGAGAGAGAGAGAGCGAGCACATGTGCATGCTCAGGGGAGGGGTAGAGAGAGAGGGAGAGAAAGGATCCCAAGCAGCCTCCACATGTGGGGCTTGATCTCATGAACCATGAGATCATGACCTGAGCTAAAATCAAGAGTCAGACATTTAACTGACTGAGTCACCCAGGCACCCCAACCAAAACTTTTTAAATCTGCATATGGAATAAATAATACTTGTTTTACTAACCATCTCACAGGACTGAATTATGATCTAATAAGGTGTTTATTTCTAAATGGTAAGTCCTCATTTAAATGTCTCCTTGTAGAAAGTGAGGTGGCCCATATTTAGCATGTTTTGATAGTAACTTGGCACTTGCCTAGAAAATACAATACCTGTAAACCATGTAGATAAGAATGATCCTCAAGGAAATCAAGATTATAAAATGAATGAAAGTTTATTTTCAGTTTCCCTGACCATTTTAGGCTGTCTGTTCTCTTCCAGTATCCTCCTGGTTACTGGGTGCCTACTTTATTGACCCCTACCCCAGCAGGGGACTCATGTTATTGTATACATTCCCAAATCCTCCTTAAAGAGAACTTGTTCTTCCCTAATAAGTGGCAGTTACTTTTATCTGTCCCCTCCCCAATGGTATAGACATTTCTGATGGCTCCAAGTGGACCTTCTTATATTAAATGGTTGTTGATGATATAATTCTAAGTACCTCGATTTTCCTACTTAGACATTTTGTAAAATGTTAACATTTCTGAAACTGGGAGATATCTGTTACATGGCTTGTCTCTCTCTTACTATCCAACAGAAGCTATTTTTAAATTGATTACCTTACAATCAGGGGATCTTGGAATTGGAAACATAGAGTATATAGTTCAGAGGAGATTTCAAAAATGTAACATTTATTTTTGGCAGATGATTCAATCACAGATTTAAAATTCAAAAGTAATAAATAAGTAGACAATGAAAAGTCTTCCTCCTAAGCCTGTTCTTCCCACAAGTACCTCTCCCCAGAGGCAAACACCATCTGTGTTAGAGCATATGTAGTTTTTTAAACACAAATGACAACATATAGATTCTTCCTACACATTATTTTTTTTTTTCATGTAGAAATCGTATCTTAGAGATTGTTTATCTCCAATGCATGAGTGGCTTCATTGTTCTTTTTAAAAACTGAATATTATTCCATTGTATGGATGTGATATAATTTATTTAACCTTCATAGAATTTGTAACAGTTGTTTTTTCTTTGGCAATATATGAGACACCAAATTTCCCGTGTCCCTCACAACTCAGTCCATAATCAAACTTGACAAAACTTTTTTTGTTTGTAAAGTGAAAAGAAAAGACACTTCATATGTACTTTATGCATAAAAGGCATTTCTAATTATTTTTTTTCTGTGAAATGCTGGTTCATATTCATTGACTATTTTTTATTAGCTTTTCAGGCTTTTTGCTTTAGGTATTACAGAAACTAGCCATTTGTCTAGGGAATTAATTGTAACTATTTTTTCTCTGGATTTTCAATTATCTTTGTTTATGGTAATTTTTGTCATGCAGGAAATGCATTATGTTGTTGGGGTAATTAATGATTTTTGTCTTCCTGGTATGTGACATACTCAAAAATGTCTTTCCCACTCTGGGATTATTAAAAATTTTCTTCCACTGTTTCCTCCATGCTTTTATGAGTTAGATTTTACCCTTAAAAGATGGATTCATCATGGGGCACCTGGGTGGCTCAGTCAGCTATGCATCTGACTTCAGCTCAGGTCATGGTCTCTTGGTCTGTGAGTTCAAGCTCCACATCAGGCTCTGTGCTGACAGCTCAGAGTCTGGAACCTGCTTCAGTATCTATGTTTCCCTCTCTCTCTGCCCCTCCACCACTTTCTCTCTCTCTTTGTCTCTCTCTCTCTCTCTCAAAAATAAATAAACATTAAAAAAATTTTTTTTTAAAGATGGATTCATCCGGAATATATTGTGGTACAAGATACCATAGGGTGGCTATTATTTTATTATTTTAGTGGAGATCTTTATTTAAGCCTAACAGTTTGAGAGAAATGTAATTTTTTGGGGTTTTAAAATAACATACCTATTTTTTATTGTTACACAAAACCTTACGTGGAGAATTAAAAAAAGAAAGAAGGAAAGAAAAAGAAATAGATCTTTTGTTATCATGTTCACATTAAACAGGAATTTTAAGTTAACCAATTAACCAGGGAAGAGGAAGGCAAAATAGAGTAGACTCAGGGTTTAAGGAGGAGACCTAAGTTAGAAGTTAGAATAGGGGCGCCTGAGTGGCGCAGTCGGTTAAGCGTCCGACTTCAGCCAGGTCACGATCTCGCGGTTCGTGAGTTCGAGCCCCGCGACGGGCTCTGGGCTGATGGCTCAGAGCCTGGAGCCTGTTTCTGATTCTGTGTCTCCCTCTCTCTCTGCCCCTCCCCCGTTCATGCTCTGTCTCTCTCTGTCCCAAAAATAAATAAACGTTGAAAAAAAAATTTAAAAACAAACAAAAAAAAAGAAGTTAGAATAAAAACAAGGGCAAATGTCTTTATTCTTTATTTTCACTGTACCAGAGTGCTCTCTAAAGCATTCATTTCTGAATAAATATATTTTTAATATGATTTGAAGTATTTCAAATATAAAGTAACATTTCTCCATATTTGGTAACAGGATTAAAAGTTATAAGGAAATTTAGCTTGGTCTGCCATTTTCTTCTGCCTTTGTTTCCCACATCACTATGGAGGGGTGATGGAGACTTAGATCCTACAGGACTATGATCTCTGTCAGTTAGCCATTTGTTGTTGTTGTTGTTGTTGTTGTTGTTTTTTCCTTTCCTTTGTTCTTGGGCAAACAGGAGTGCCCAAGGAATACCACACATATCCCACCCGGCAGGGAGGGGGGCAGTGTTTGTGGCCTGTCAGCTTGCCTTATGCTCCCTCATCATATACTTGCATTCTGCACCATTTAAAGCTGAAAATACTTTGTTAACACTCAGTAAGTAGGTGATTAAACCTTCCCCAAAAGCTTGAGATACTGGAGATTTTGAAAATCCCATTTTACGGGTTGAAAATTTCTTTTTAAAAATCAAGTTAAAAAGCTGGTTTTCTCCTCAGACTCCATTTAATCTTTAATAAATGCATTGCAAGATATTTACTGATTAAAAAAATATGTACCATTTTAAAGTATATGTTATATATAAGAAACTCATTATCAGATGCTAGTGTGAAGGATAACCAAAATAAGTTTCCAGTTTAAAATATTAAAGAGAGTCAGTAAGCATAACTTCCTGTTGCCTCTCAAAGATTACTAAAGGAGATCTGCAATGCATTATGAGGAACTGGGTATAGATAGTAACTTGAGGCACTGGCATAAAAATACAACCAAAATAAGTGAGGAACTCCTGACATACACACAGAGTAACTAAATAAACATTGAAGAAATGCCACAGATACACAGATAGTTGGTTACAACCACATCCAGTGATTATGATGTGATTTAAAAAAAAAAAAAAATCCTTGCAATCCAAGAAAGAACAAATTTAAGATTCAGATGGTCCCGTGCATTAATGTGGTCTGTATGCTAGGTATATCAGCAGGGTAGAGAGGAAAGAGTGTTGCATATGGAGTAAAAGATCTGGAATCAAATTCTAATTCTGTTGATTTGGAGCCTCAATTTTCTAATTTGTTAAATGAAGTTGTTTTGCTAGGAGAGCTCCCCATTGTGGCCGCTTTGATAGGCTGATCAATCCTATACAGACCCATTCTCAGAAACAATGTTTTAAAATGCTTAAATTAAAATACACAGGATTATAAAGGAAACTAAGTCAAACTGCAATTATCTAAGTATTAAAACACACAAATTTGCATTTTACTAATATGTAAGCTTTTTATTTTTTATTTATTTTTTAACATTTATTTATTTTTGAGACAGAGAGAGAGAGCATGAACAGGGGAGGGTCAGACAAAGAGGGAGACACAGAATTTGAAACAGGCTCCAGGCTCTGAGCTGTCAGCACAGAGCCCTACGCGGGGCTCGAACCCACAGACCCACAGACCGGGAGATCATCACCTGAGCCGAAGTCGGATGCTTAACCCACTGAGCCACCCAGGCGCCCCTGTAAGCTTTTTTGAATTAACACATTAAACACTAAAATTTAAGCAAATGTTTTGTAAACTCTCATCTTTTCAAATAGTAATGAGTTTTTCACAATTGAAATAGTAACTGGTTTCATTTGATTGCAAGTCAGGTACTGCTGATATATCCCATTTAAGACCTACTTCACATTTGAATGAGATGTTAAATTTCAGTTAGAAATGAATGGAAATAAAGATGCTACTTTTTCCCCTCCCTTGGTCCACCAAATTCATAGATCACCTAAACTCTTTCTGTGGACCTCAGAAGAATAACCCTGGTGCTTTCTGTGGGCTTTCATATTATTGGTTCTCTCTAGTTTCAAAAGGCAGTAATTTCTCTGTGATTCCTCAACTATTTACATGTTCACATTGCATGGAATCATGTTTATCAGTTCTAAAATAAAAATGTAACACAATTTAATGAACTACCTCCAGTTAACCAAAGGAACAAAACACCCAGCACTGCTCACTGAGGTGGTTTAAAGTGTTGGGGTTCAGAGCCAATGACCAAGAAAGAATTCTTGAGATGTTTTCAGTGCAAAAAGGTGTTTTTTGTTTTTGTTTTTTAATAGCAAGAGGACAGGACCCTTGGGCAGAAATAACTGCACTGGGATTGGGAGTTGGGGGAGGTAAAGACAAGGGGAATTTCCAAAAAGATTTTCCTATGCTAAAGAAGACTCATAGGACCCTGGAAGCCTGGCTATTGTCAAGCTAAGGTTGTTTTTCCCCCTAGCAAAGCATTAAAAATAAGACAGGAGTTCCCTGAGGGATGTCCTACTCTGTATGTCTTAAGTATTTGTCAATGGGCTGCAGGTTATAAGGAAATATAATTTTGTCTACATTTCCTTTTGCCTTTGTTCTCCACATCATCATCACCACTATTAAAGTTTAAATTTTTACTAGTTCTGATGAAAATTTCTTAAACAGAAAGGTGATCTACATTAGTCACAGTTCTCCAGAAAAACAGAACCAATAGAGTATACAAAAAAGAATTATTACAAGAAATTGGCTCACAGGATTATGAAGACTGAGAAGTTCTAAGATCTGCAGTTGGCAAGCTAGAGACCCAGAGAGCCGACTGTGTGAGTTCCAGCCCCAAACCAGCAATCTTGACCCTCAAGAAGATCTGATGTGTTTCAGTTGAGTCTAAAGAAAGGAAAAGACCCTTTTCCTTTTGTGCCTAAATGGGGTGTCTCTCCATTGCATGGGGGCCCTCAAATGTGGAATGGCAACGGGGTGGAAACTTTTGATGCAGGAGGTAAAAGGATTCACTGAATGAATTCAACTCACTGAAAGAATTCACCAGATGCAGAACAAAGGAGATAGAAGTTTATTGAATACTGGGAAGGGAGCCAAGAGCAGGACAGCAGAGGCTGTCTGCCCCAAGGCAGTGGGTGGGGGCTGCTTTTAAGGAGGGAAAGTGAGGAGGTATTATTACAGAAACTGGTCTGGATCACCTGGCAGAAGAAACTTGGAAGGAAGGAGCTTTATTTTACACCGGTGGACTCAGAGGAGATCATTCTCCAGAGATCTGAGCTCCAGAATGCAGGTGGGAAGGGTGATTTATAGCATCATTTTCCGCATTTGTGGCAGCTTTCACGGGTGCAGCAAACAGGGCAGGGAGAACCCGGAAGAGGAGTCTCTAAGCTAGGAACTAGAGCTTGTTTTAGTCCCACCAGCCATCTTATGGTGCAGAACTTTACTTATTTTCCCAACAGTAATAATTTGGCACCTGAGGCAAGCAGGGTGGGAACAAGAATCTGGAAGGGAAGTCTTCAGGCCAGGACTGAAATTTCCTTATTGATCCTGTTGGCCATCATATAACAGATTTTTCCCTAACAGTATGGCTAGGTATGGAATATTCCCTCTTTTGGTGCCTATAACTGTGCCTAGTTATAAATAGTCCATTGATTAGTTAGGGACTATGGCTATTTTGAAATGGGTCATCTATATTCAACCAGGTGGTCCTGTGGACCCTTTCCACATTCCATTGCTCAAGCCTGTTTGCCTGAAAGTGGCCTCCACACCTATGTCGCAGCTCAAGTCAAGTTCCTCACTACTGGGGTAGGTCTGCTTTTTGTTCTATTCAAGCCTTAAACTGAGTGAATTAAAGCCCACCCACTTTAGGGAGAGCAATCTGCTTTAGACAGTCAAAAGATTTCAAATGTAAATCTCATCTACTGAAAACACCCTCACAGATACACCCAGAATAATGTTTGACCAAATATCTGAGTATCTAGTGGCTCAATCAGACTGACACATGAAATTAACCATCTCGGTGCCTATATTGAGAAATCACTTTTTAAAATACCATAGCATCATTATCACAACTAGAACATTATGAAACTGTGAAATTCAGGAAAACCAGGGAGATAAATTGTTTCTACACAACTGAAGTTACAAAATGATACTGAAATGAAAAGAAAGTGATTTAATTTTATTACAATATATAGAATGTGGTACTTTTATTTTGAATGTTACACTTTTCTTGCTATTTGAATAAGTAATCACCTTTGATTTCCTACAAATGCAGAGTGAATACTATGTGTGCAGGGGAAAGCAGAGTAGGGGAGAAATACAACGTTCAAATTATTAAACAGATTTTTAAATACTTTAGAATCTTGTCAATGTGCCTTGGTATCACTATACAATTAAGGTAAATGTCGGCTTAATTTCTTTATATTTCACTTACATGATCATTTACTATAAGGTTTTGCCTTTAAGCCTAAAAGTACGCTTGCAAAGAGCACACGGCTTTTAGGATTGAGATGGTGATTTCATTTCAGGTCTTCAATAGACTTGTGGTAGGAAATTAAACAAGTGACACAACCACAGTCATTGCCTGAACTTGCTTATTTTATGAACTGTAATAAAAATGCTTGTTATCAAACATTAAGTATGGAGCGTTTTGAACTCCTTGGATGAAATACTTAATTTGAATTTACTCAGCCTTGTAAATAAATTTAAAAGATTAATTGACCTGCACAAATTTGTTACCAACCTTCTCTCTCCCATGGTGACTAACTTCTAGTAAAATGAAGGAAATTAACATTTCTTTCAATATCCCCCTCAGATATTAGTGTTCACAGGAGTTGAGCAGATCAGTACCTCTTTCTTACCCAGCCACAATCCAATAAAGTGTTGTGTGGGAAAACAGCTTACATTAGGGTAGAATACAGTTTTAGGATCATGGAAGGTCTATGAATTTGGCCTAGATTTAAAGTAATGAATAACACAAAGATTTCGAGAACAGGGTTTCTGTGCCAGGAATGTTCTCCTTAAGGGAAATCCCTAGATGAAATGACTTGGGGAGAAAAATCCAGTCTGAAAATTGGGTTCTTTTTTGTCCTATTTTCCTCTGAAAGTAGCTACGAACAAAAGCACTAAAGAACAAAATAAACAGAGGTTTGAGGGTACAGCGCTTCCTTCCCTCATCACTGGTTAAATCACAGGAGAATAGGCAATACAGGAGGAGGCAGTGAGCGAGAGAGACAGAGAAACAAAGAGAGGAGAAATAGTATGAGCTGGTGAGATAAGTCCTCTCCAGAACTTTGCAGGGAAACTGTGGGCTTAATAGGTCAGGAACAGATCCCAGGAAGACTCCTCAGAGAACTGTGTTGTTGCTGATTCTCTAGTTTTGGATTGGCTTTCTTGAATCTTTTACCCTTCATTTGTGCTTAACCCCGACAGGAGACTCAAATAGCCAAGAACTTCCAGCTGCAGGTTCCAGGCATTTGTGCCTAACAATGCTACTGTTCTGTACTCTAAGTCGACATTTAGCACCATCAATGTGGTTTAGTAGATCTCAACCTTCAAAACATAATTTAAAAACAGTTATAAATAGGGGCACCTGGGTGGTTCAGTGAGTTGGGCATCCAACCCTGGCTCAAGTCATGATCACATGGTTTGTGAGTTTGAGCCCCACATTGGGCTCACTGCTGTCAGCGCAGACCCCACTTCAGATCTTCTGTCCCCTTCTCTCTGCCTCACCCCCACTCTTGCTCTCTCAAAAATAAACAAAACAGGGGCGCCTGGGTGGCGCAGTCGGTTAAGCGTCCGACTTCAGCCAGGTCACGATCTCACGGTCCGTGTGTTCGAGCCCCGCGTCGGGCTCTGGGCTGATGGCTCAGAGCCTGGAGCCTGTTTCCGATTCTGTGTCTCCCTCTCTCTCTGCCCCTCCCCCGTTCATGCTCTGTCTCTCTCTGTCCCAAAAATAAATAAACGTTGAAAAAAAAATTTAAAAAAAAAGAATAAACAAAACATTTAAAAAAATTCTAAATAATGCTCATTCTGTCGCCATCTTAATTGATTTACAAAAGGAATTTTTATAAATGACAGAGGTGGTAATACAAACCTTTAGGGAAAAGATAGATTTATTAATAAATGGATGAAGTAAAGCAAGCCAGAGTAGGGAAAAGAATGTGGAAGTATTTTAAGGGATGTAATCCTGAAGGCTGGATGTTGCCTTTTTGAGTTGGCTGAAAAATAGAGAACATATGAATGATGATGTAGCTAGAAGGTATCACAGAAATGGAATGCTGTGAAAATATGAGCTAAGCAGTGGGATTAGCCATGGCAAGAACAGAGAGACTTGAGTATCCGTAATGGCTTCAAAAAGAATGTCCTGGGCTGGTGAAAGGCCGATGTAAAACAAGAACTGTGCTTTGTGAAACTTGTAGGGCAAACGAATGAAAGTAATATCAAATATTACATTTACATTTCACATTTTTTTTAATTTCATTTTTTCAGGGACACGTATTATGGAATTTAGGATTGTTGGGTTTTGATCCATGACAATCTTCTATTGAGAAAAAAAAATATTTCTAAGGAAAATTTCCTCACAGATTTCTAAGGAAATATCAGCGTGGCTGATATTTGGAGTGCATATTAAGAATTCGGCATGCAAAGATAAATTAAAGCCAAACCTATGTTTCCACTGATGTTGAGTAGGATGTAAGTTCCAAAAAGACATGTAAATAAGGGGAACCATGTAAGTAAAGGGAAAGGAGACTCCTTGTAAAAATTATTTTTAATTTTGTTGGCTAAGCAGCTGGGAAAAGACTAGATTCTATCAAGTCCTTATTAAAAACATAAGAGTGTAACAAATATAAATGCATGTGGCCACCATTCTGTGAATTTGAATGAGTGAAGCAGGCTGAGCGTGAGACACCAGTGATGGGAAACTGGTAACTGCCTTGTCTGCCCAAGACATTCAAAATTCAATTAGGAACAAAAACATTGACTAAACAAATACCTTCAAAGGTGCCAGTTCTCAAAAGCTGAATCTGTCAAAAATACTTGGAATTTGTACATGACATAAAGTAGTTCCTTTGCTTTTTATAATCCAGTACTTAAGGGTCACTCTTTTTTGGGAATATGAAAAGTCTACCTAAAGTGTCCCAAGTTGATCTAAAACTTTCAGGAATCTTTGCCCCAGGAGTGTATCAGGAAATGAAAGAGAATGAGCTCTCTTTTCAGAAAATCAGGCTTTCAAAAGACACAATTTGGTGGGGTTCACCAAATAAAATTTTTAGGTTTTTTTCATTACTCAAGGTATTTATAAATAACATTAAAATGGAAGCTTGTCTTGTTTATAAATGCTCACTCACACAGGCTTTCCATTTTAAGTGATTTTAACTTTGTTGCAAAGATCTTTCTATTAGGTCCTCAAAGAAAATTGGATAGGTTTTGAAACATTATTATATGTTTGGAAAATCTAGCCCTGTAGATGAAAAAAGTTGTAACAATTCATGTTCTAAATATTAAACTACACATTTCTAAATTTTTGATCAGTTATATACATAAAGTATTTTTGAAATTATATCATACCAAAGAAACATGGCAGGGGGGAGTATGGTTGAAGAGTCAATGTCTTTTTTTTTAATGTTTATTTGATTTTGAGAGAGAAAGAGAGCACAAACCAGAGGGGCAGAGAGAGAGGGGGACAGAGCATCCAAAGCAGGCTCCCCACTGACAACAGAGAACCCATTGCAGGGCTTGAACCCATGAACAGTGAGATCACGACCTAAGCTGAAGTCAGATGCTCAACCGGCTGAGCCACCCAGGCACCCCAAAGAGCCAATGTCTTGATTCAGTGACAAACATATATTGAATACATTATGCTGGACATTAGATGTGATGTTCTCATTGCTGTTGTTTCACTTTTCTCGTAATTAACTGCTGAGAAGATTGGCATTTTTCCATAAAATTTTCATACTTGAGACTTAAGGGAATATGCTTTTAAGAATAAACGGAGGGGCACCTGGGTGACTCAGCTGGTTGAGCATCCGACTCTTGGTTTTGGCTCAGGTCATGAACTCACAATTCATGGGTCCAAGCGCCTCACTGGGCTCTGTGCTGGTGGCAGGGAGCCTGTTTGGGATTCTGTCTGTCTTCCTCTCTCTTTGCCCCTTCCGTGCTCATGCTCTCTCTCTCTCTCTCAAAATAAATAAATAAATAATTTTAAACAAAGAATAAATGGAGAAAATGTCTTCTGTGGTTTTCAAAAATCATTCTAAGAAGAATGGAATTATAACCTGCAAAGCCTTCCTTTAAATTTATTGGAAAACTTGAAAACAAAAAGTCTAAACTTTTTAGGGGCTCAACATCATTTTAAAATATTTCAAATTAAAGAGTCATTACAGTTCTTAATAATCTATGATAAAAATAGTTTTGAAGCACCAACAGCAAGCAGAGTTTGATTTGAGCCAGCACTAGTCACAGTTTGGTGAGCATCAGAACCATAGGGAAGTGTTACCAGGTAGGCTCCTGGGCTGCATCCTCAAAGGTTCCCATTCCCATTCTGGAGGACAAGGGGGGAGCCTAAGCATTTGTATTTCCAGCAGGTTCCTGGATGACACTGATGCAGCCAATGTATTGACCACATTTTGAGTAGCACTGATTTTGGGGTATCCCAAGAAGCACAATGTATGCTAACAATTTAAATTATGTTTTTCAGAAAAATAATTTCAACTGTTCCAGAAGAGCTAAGTGTCAAGAAACCAATGTCAGTTCTGTACAGATAGAAGGTGATGCTGATTATTTCGTCAACCATCTTGGAATTCCCACCGTGCAGTTTGCCTATGAGGACATCACAGCATTAGAGGTGATTGTTCCTAAAATCATACACACACACACACACACACACACACACACACACACACACATATAGCAGATATGCAGAATTTGATTTTATCCTGGCTGTTTGCTTTCTTACCAAATAGGTCACTATAGGGAGCTGCTTCATTTAAAGAGTTATTCTTGTTGTTCAGAGGCTTTGTAACAGTATTTGAAAACATCAGCTCTTTTCAGTAGTGTTGAATTCAATTTAAAAAGATTTATACTGTCACTCACATTTTCACAGTGTGCTTCGCAACAAGAAATTTGCAGTAGTTGGATTAACATCAAAACATAATTGTAATCTTCAGTATTCACAGAAACAGATGACATGTGCAATAGATTCTCCTCTCCTTGCCCAAGGGAAAATGTGTTTCACGTGCTGTATATTAATGTGAGTCTTGTGGATTAGCTGCCCAAAGTTTGTCAATAGTTTGCGTGCCCAAAAAGATACTACTTTTTTGTGAGGATAGGAGGCTTTTTCCCCAAGATTATCACAGAGGCCTGATTTATCTTAACTAAGTCTATGTTCATCCATCTGTTGGCCTTCAAACCTTTTGATCTGTCTCATAATTATGTCACAGGAAACTTGTTCTCTGCAAAACCAAACCTGTTGAGATATTTTGCCTTTCACAAGTTGTACATGCTTTATTGGGAGCTATTTGAAACATGGGGTGGCCTGTTGGAGGTGATTATTAAATTGACAAAACTGTGGCTGAAAAATAGATTAAAGCCTGCTTTGTTCTTCAACTGTAGATGCTCCTGAAAAGTTGTGTTTGAATTGCATTTTTATAGGCTCAACTTCAGACACATGATATCTTGATTTCTGCTAGCTTCAGGGATATTTAGCTGTATGTTTCTCTGTAGCTCATCTCCCACGCTCATCCCTTAGTTCCTCTGTAAACAGCTAATGGTCACTAACAACTTAAATTCACGGAGGGAAAAACTCTGGGTGAATCCTATTGTAATGGGATGAATTCTTGGATAATGGAAAAGTTATTATAATTTATCTTTTTTTAAATTGTATTTTCATCCGCTATTGTTGGGTAAAAATGGGATACATGTGTAGAGGTATCTTATCTTTTACCAAGCCTACTATAAACACTTAAATGTAATCAATGTATTAAGGCGTTAACTCATTTTTAATTTTCCTGCTTACTATCTTTTATATTTTTTAATGTTTATTTATTTTTGAGAGAGAGAGAGTGTGTGCACGTGACCAAGTGGGGGACAGAGAGGGAGACAGAGGATCCAAAGTGGGCTCTGTGCTGACAGCAGAGAGCCCAATTTGGGGCTCAAACTCATGAACTGTGAGATCATTAGCTGAACCGAAGTTGGGTGCTTAACTGACTGAGCCACCCAGGCACCTCTCCTGCTTGCTATCTTTTAATATCTCTTCATCATCCTCCCATCTCAGCTCATCCAGCTCATGTCATGTTAACATGTTGAATGATAGCTTTTTTTCCATACATATCTAATTCATCCTGGTTGAATTTTAAGCCAAGAATTTAGGCAGATAGAATAGGATAGCCTTAGGAATGGGTCTATACTTAACTCTTGACTCTGAAACTTACTGGACAAATGAGTTAAACTCTTTCAGAATTATTTTACATTACAGATAAGGAACCTTGGTATACTTAATGAATCTACTTCATAGAGCCCTGGTAAGGATTAAATGAGACTGCATGTAATGGACTTAGCTAATATTGAGCATATAATAAGTTCTCCATCAACCATAGCTATTGTGACAGGTATGGTTATCTAACTGTAGGTTCAACCTATTAGTGGAAGAATTTCTGTACTTTTTAGACAAGAACACATTTAGTGGAAAGGGGGAGTTTGTTAATTATTAGGGAAAACAAACTTCTAAGGCTGAAGCGATGGGATCTAATGAGGATCAGTTAGAGAATCTGAGGTGTCAGTAGAGAGATTTGGAAACAGGTCACAGTGAAGTTCTAAGAAGGCACTGTTATCACAGTGAAACTCCTGTGGCTAAAGTCTATCTACTAGAACTGGCTTAGTTTGAAAAAGCTCATCAGTTTTTCAAATGATACCCCAAATGTTTAACTCCCATCAGCAAAATTATTTTTTATTATATTTGTCTCTAAAAAAGCAATTAAAGAGAATCTCCTATGCTTTTTAACAAATGACCTTGTTTATAATGCTTTAGTGTGGAAAAAAATTTTAATGGATTTGTCCCTTGCAAAATATAAATGCTTCAGATGAGATAATTTTGTGTAGTGAATTCTTACAAGAACAAATAATAACATTTGCTTTCTGTGTTAACCTATAATAAATATCTGTATACACTGTCAGGAATCATAAACATTGACAGGCTTTATCCATGATATAAAGAATATTTATTCCATGTCAATTATGAAAGCAGGTGAGGAAATCAGAGCTTTTTCATGAATTTACTATTAGATATAAAAATATAATGTATGTATATTTTTACATATCATGTAATATATAATGCGTATCATATATAAAATAACATCTACAACTTACTGAGTATTTGATGTGCTAAGTATTTTTATCTCATCTTACCTAATATTTATAATACCCTAATGAGTCAGCTTTTATTATTAACACTTATTTTGCTGAGAATGAAATGAAGCTTAAAATCAAGTAGCTTATCCAAGGTCATAAAACTAATCAATAGCGAAGATAGTAGTTGACTTTAGATCTGTTTAACGTAAGCCTGTATTCTCAGCTATTACACTGAAGTTTGCAAATTGGAAGCCCAAGGGCAAAATCCAGTTCACAGATATATTTTGTTTGCCCTGAGCTTTACTAAAAAATTGCTTCTCCCATGAAAACAATTGGCTAACTTGTGCATTACTCACCAGCTTCCCATGTTCTTTTTTAAGGAGTCTGCCATGTTGTTTGTCCTAGAGTGCAGTTAAGAAGAGTATTTCTTTAATGCCTGTTGCTATCACAAATTGGGAAATGAAACAATCAACCTAAAAAGCCACATGTTTCATCAGACTTATGTTGCCTACATTACCTTCCTAGCCCCTGTAGGAACTGAGTTTGTTATCACTGCACTCATTTTGAGTGAAAGAGCCAAAGTGGATAATTCTGCAGTCCTTTTCACTTTATAAATTGTATGTGTTCTAAATGAGCTAAGTTTATGATTATACTCCTGTTTTTGCAGAAATTATCTTTAAATTTTATTTGGGTGATTATAATGCTAACTTTAGTATTTCTGCCATATTTTTTAATCCAGCACACTGATTATAGATCTATTATGGTCAGTTTTAACAAGCTAATAATGATAATAGGAAAAAAAAACTATAGGAAAACAAAGTAGTGCCACAGACTCCACTTTTAATGGACACATGGGATATTATTCTAAAATTCTTTTTTGATGTAACATGACATTTTATAACATCAGCCCCCAATATTTCATGTTTCCATATTCCCACCAGTACCTTTCCCCTGTAGTGTCTCTGGGTGCTTATAGATTGCATAGATTGCTGGAAGAACATTTCATCTTTTGTTTTTCTTGAGGTCTATAGACTAATTTTCCAATAATTAAATTTCACAAATGCAAAGCAATGTATGGATTTTCCAAATACTAGAATTATTCCTTCTCATAAAATATTGCCCTGTTAATTGAAATGTCTCTAGTTGTAAGTTTCATTTAAATAAGGTTTTCAATTTGTAAACATTGTTGCACCTGTTAGAAGAAGCATTCTGCACAGATTAAAAACAATGCAGAGACTGCTGAAAAGGAAATGAAAAGACAGATGCTTTCTGATTAAGAGTGCAATATTTATGACAGGCTGGTGGTCCGATGCACATTTCTTCTGTCACTTAACAGCTGTTTCACATAATTTTTGTTCCAGATCAGTATATTTACTCTCCATAGGGCATGTCAGAGGGTCTGGCTTTCTTAGTATATCAGAAGATCAATCCATGCCCTAGCAAGCTTTCTACCACAAATTGAAGCTCTGGTTCCTCACTCTGTTTAACCTTATATTTTTTGCTCTTCTGCTTGAAACATTCTATTTTAAACCCAATTTACCTCTATAATGGAGCATTTAACATTTAAATGATAATGAGATAAAGAGGTATTATAGCTTTTATATAGCAGAGTTTTTTGCATAATTGTTTCAATATCATTTAGTAACCCAGCAACTGAAAGCCAAGTAGCATAGGTGTTTTGAAACTCTTATTCTTTTTAGGTTAGATGGCTTTGATATCAATTTTGATTCTTAAACTGATATACAGCAGCAGGAGTGTGTGTGTGTGTGTGTGTGTGTGTGTGTGTGTGTGAACTTTAACATTAAGGTAACTTTACCACGTAAAAATAATTCGTTCAGATAAAATCAGGTACAATACTACAATATACATGTACACATTCTGGAACAAAGTAACTCATGGTTTATATCTTGATTCTTCATGTTTTATTCTACTAAGTAGAAGAATCATCTATTTTACTTAAATTAGTGATAATTCTTTCATTACATTTTCTGTTAGGAGCTTAGTCTTTGACACTGTTATATTAACAGATTATATAACAGTTCAAAAAGCTCTTGACTTAAGGAACCAAATAGTTGTGTGTAGCTATGCATATGTTGTACTGATGTTTTGCAGTATCTGATAGAATCTGTTTCATCGCTATGAAACTTATGTCACTCAGAAATGAGATTTTACCTTTCTACTTTCTACTTCAAAATGCCAGTGAGAAAGGGGATGCAAAGGGGTGCTTTAGAGTTCTCTCTAGTTCATTACTTTTCTTTATAATTTATTTTAGGAAAAGTACTTTCAGTGTCAATCAAAGCATATGGTATTATATTCAGATCAGACTTGATTCATTTAGGGCAGAGGTTCTTAAACATTTTGTTCTAAAAACCCATTTACCCTCTAAAAGTATTGAAAACTCTAAAGAAAAGAGCTCTGGTTTATGTGGCTAATGTGTGCAAATGTTTACTACATTAGGAATTAAAACTGAGAAAATGTATATTTAGTTAAAAATAAATAATAAACTTGTTATGAATTAATATAAATTATTTTTGAGGGACGCCTGAGTGGCTCAATCGGTTAAGTGTCAAACTTCGGCTCAGGTCAGGATCTCGTGGTTTGTGAGTTCGAGCCCCACATCGGGCTCTGTGCTAACAGCTCAGAGCTTGGAGCCTGCTTGGGATTCTGTGTCTCCTCCTCTCTCTGCCCCTCCCCTGCTCATGCTCTGCCTCTCTCTGTCTCTCAATAATAAACGTTAATTTTTTTTAAATATAAATTATTTTTGAGAAAGAGAATTATATTTCCCAAGATAAGAAAATATAAATTAGAAGAGTGGCATTATTTTACATTTTTGCAAATGTCTTTATTGTGTCTTAATATGGGATAGCCGGATTCTCATATGTGTCTCTATATTTAATCTGTTGTTATATGTTGTTTTGGTTGAAATGTACAAAGAAAATCTGGTCTGATAGTCTCTTCACATAATGGCATGTTTTTCTTTGATGCTACACTGGGACGTGACAGGGATTAGTGTTCTAAAGGTTAGTTTCAATGTGGAATCTGAAACCATATTGATGACCTTTTTGTAACCTGTACACTTATGAATATAGAGAGAAAATGAGAGTGTGAAGGCATGTAATGTCATTATTATTATGAAAATAATGTCGATCTCAGGGATCTTTGAGAGTCTCTGACCACACATGGAGAAATGCTCATCTGGGGAAATGGCCTTGGTTAAACTAGCCTACTTCACCGTTTATATCTGACAAGGTGTTCAACATTTCTCTTTTTCAAGAATTTGAACTGTAATTCTATATAAACCTGCGTGTGTATTTTCCTGGCATCTTTGGGTATTGCTATCCCATTCACCTGACAAACAGCATGAAGAAGGGAATATAACACTCTCATAAACTGTGACTCTACAAAGAATTCCACTTCTGAGAAGCCTTCCTTTAGAAGAGAAGGTTAAACCCCAATCAACAAATCAACAGTTATAGAGCAGACTTGAAAAGCTTTGATTGTACAGTATATGAAATGCCTGTCACAGAGGGAGTGCTATTAAAGTGGCTATATGTTTCCAGGAGCCTGAGGAGTAAACACAAGAAATTGAAATATGAGACAGATATTGAAAAAACAAAGAATGAAGAAACTCTTAAGACTCAAATGGATAATTCAAAAGATCATACTTCAAATTGCCTAATATTTAGAAATGGCTGCAAGGAGGACAGATTTCCCCTAACAGTTGTCCTTGCTTGGAATACTAAGTAAGAACATTTATTCCAAATGCCTATCACCATTAGATCAAAATATGTTGTATATGGACTGTGTTTTAGCTCTAATGCTATTTCAGAGGTTGTCTTGTGATCATCCCTGCTATGAGGAAACTTGTTTCATAGTAAAGTTTTCGATAATTTCTGTCATAATACTTACAGGTGAGTTCAATGACAGACTATGTCTTAAGTTTGGCATCATTTAAGTTAAGAACATAGGGTGACTTTCATGTGATTTATTCAGATATTTGTTAATTTGAACTCATTAATTTATTTGGCCAGCAGTTATTAAATAGTTGCTGTAATCCAGTGCTATGTTAGAAGTTCAAAGATGAATAAAATCTGCTCTCTTTCTCTTAAAGAGGTCACAGTCTAGGTTAGGACTCAGACATATAAATAATCAAGTGAAGAAAGGGCAGTAGAAGTTCTCTTAACTGACTTCCACTTAATCAATTTGTGGACTTCATTGACAATTCCACTCCTTTAAAACACAAAGATCAATACCCCAAGCCTCCTTGAAGCTCATCATAGTAGATCCTTTCTGAATTTTTGCACACTTGTGTTTTCTCAGGTTATGTGGTATGGTTGTCTGGAGTCAGCTGTATTGTCAGATCTATATATGCTCTTGGTGTTTGTTATAAATAATAAGGTATTTTAATTGCAACATAAACTTGTGAATCATGAATATGAAAAAAAATACTTCTAAGAAACCTATAGTGATAACACCCTGAAAGGTGAATTCCTACTAAAAAACTGATATGTGGTATACCAAACAACTCTTAGAGATTTGGAGAAATTGTAGTAATCTAGATGGATTTTGCATTCAGTTTCTTTCACAAACATCTCTAATAATTCCACTTTAAATAAAAAGCAACTTGAAATGTAGAGAACTTCTAGGACAAGAAAGAAACAACAGAGCTTTATTCAACAGGTCAGTGTTTAGAGCAAATATCTTGTTTTTTTCATCAAAATACTGGCCAATAAACATGCACTCACTCATACTCTAAATGCACTCATGCATGCACTCATATACTCTAAATTAGTATATATTACTTTACAGATGTATTTTTATTTTTACTGATTATTTAATTGAACTAGCTTCTAAATAACTAACCTGCCAATCAGTGGGACAAATCATATTGATTAAGATGGCTTATACTATACGGTGAAGTGATAGAGGGAAGGTTGTATCAAGGAAAATTATATTTAACACATATAACATTTGTGGTAGACATTGTTTTAAGTCCTTTAAACATGTTAGTTCATTTAAATTAACTTGTGTACTTATAACTAGTACTTATGAGGAAGGTACTAGTACTACTACTTTCATCAAAGTTGAAACCAGGCACAAAGTGTTCAAGTAACTTGGCTAACATCACACATCTACCATTTTTGAAGGAGAGAGAGACAGAGCATGAGCAGAGGAGGGGCAGAGAGCAAGGGAGACAGAGACTCTGAAGCAGACTGCAGGCTCTGAGCTGTCATCACAGAGCCTGATATGGGGCTCGAATCCACGAGCTGTAAGATCATGGCCTGAGCCGAAGTTGGACACTTAACCAACTGAGCCACCCAGGCACCCTTCAGCTTTGACAATTCTTAAAGTTAAGCAATAGCTAGATGTGGGTAATATTTCTGTACTGAATTTAAAATAAGCCCATAACTTATATATTATGACAAAACTGATATGAAGGTCTCATCCAAAAAAATAGTTTATAGTTTTATTTCCAAGTTAATTCTGGAAGATGAGGACAAGCATAAGTTTGTCTCTTCTAATTTCATTAAATTTTTTTTTTCAACGTTTATTTTTATTTTTGGGACAGAGAGAGACAGAGCATGAACAGGGGAGGGGCAGAGAGAGAGAGAGGGAGACACAGAATCGGAAACAGGCTCCAGGCTCTGAGCCATCAGCCCAGAGCCTGACGCGGGGCTCGAACTCACGGAGCGCGAGATCGTGACCTGGCTGAAGTCGGATGCTTAACCGACTGCGCCACCCAGGCGCCCCTGTCTCTTCTAATTTCAAAGGTAATGACATATTTCTTCAAGTGGAATATTATGACATCTGAAACCATTTAGAGTCACTTAGATGAATTTTTAAAACGAATAATTAAAAATGTTAATGGCAATTTTGGTACCCATATGCTCTAACTATAAACTCCAGAAGGAAACAGCGTATCTAGAGCTCATGAGGCTGTGGATGATGACTATGGCCATGATTGAATTTCCTTGTCCATTCCCTAACCTTCACAACTCCATACAATTTTATTTGCATCTGGAATTGTAGATTTTTAACATCTGTTTCACAGTTTATAGTGTTTCAGACAGAAGCTTATAGTTTTGTTTTTTATTAAGCAAATGTTTCTATAGAAACTACAAAGAAAGACACAACAGTGGCCTTTGAAGTCTCATCAACGTTAAAAAGAAATGGAACGAAGCCGAAGCCAAGGCCACTTGGCTTTTGAGGATAACTATTGCTTCCTCATGAAAGTTCTGTTGTTTATATCAATCTCAAGAGAGCTACAGTTGTCTTCTGTCTTTCATGATGCTCTCTCCCTGTGATTTTAAGTGAATGGAGAGGATTCTGAAGGAGAGCAAAGTATTTATCAATATTTTGATTTCTATAGTCTCTTGTCAATAGCTTTAGTGTTGAAATTATTTTGACCCATTTTTCTCTTTATTAGTGAAGAATGTTTTAAGTCTAAATAGTGTAGTGTATATGTAGTACAGATAAGTGGGTAAAAGTGGGAAAAAAATAAACTAACTTTATGCACAAGGTCATTTTTAGTTCTTTAAATTAGTATTTTGTCACTTTACTTTTATTCATTGATAATTGTTATCAGAGAAAATGTCATACATACTCCATGTTTAGAGACAATTTATTCTTTTAGTTTAATTTTGAAAAGTTTTAAAATGTTTTATTTACTTTTGAGAGAGAGAGAGAGCACAAGCAGGGGAGGGACAGAGTAAGAGAGAAAGAGAATCCAAAGCAAGCTCTGGGCTCTAGCTGTCAGTGCAGAGTCTGATGTGGCCGTGAACCCACAAACTGTGAGATAATGACCTGAGCCAAAGTTGGATGTTTAACCAACTGAGCCACCCAGGTTCCCCCAGAGACAATTTCTAATTTATCACTTAAGTATACATATATGAAAGTTGAATTAAAAAGAAATTTCATATTAATATTGCTGAGACCTGTTGTTAGAAATAATAAAATCAGATAAGGACATGGCAAAATATTGTGGTTAAATGCAAGGCACTTCTTTTCTGTACTGGCCACAGGTCCAAGTTAGGTATGGAAGCTCCATTGCCTGTCACTGGTTGCAGACTCCCACCAGTTGTGATTTTGGACAATCCAAGTGGTCAGGGTAAGATCAGTGGCATCTTTAGTGAGAAGATGGTCATATGAATGGTGGGTCCACAGATGTGCCTCACTCAGAGTTTCTCTGATGGACTGACTGAAAAACAAAACAAAACAAAACAAAACCAAATACTCATAGATTCATTGACTTTTAGAACAACAGTGATCATTGAACCCAAGTAGCTTAATTTATTCCTCTGTAGTAAAAAGAAATAGAAACTTAGATTCAGCGACTCAAACAAACAAAAAATTAAGTCCATACTTAGTTATTCCTGCTCCCAGCCCAATGCTTCTATATATAGCTGTCCTCTGCTATGCTATATGTTCTATTCTTTTTCACACTTCTTTCCTCAATTTTCTTCTCTCCCCCTTCTCCAGCCTGGCTTCTTTCACCATTTCCTGCACATAAGGTCATACTCTTCATATCCTTTTCTTCTTTTTCACTCCTTGACTTTTCTGGATGGTTTTTTTGCTCCCATTCTCTTTTCTCCCATTCTATTTTCCATTTTTTTTGTCTTTTTTTGAAATTTAGTCTATTTAAAGTGGCTTGATGTGTTTAATTTGATCAAATGTGAAGCTATAGCCCAGTTTTCCCCCCAACATTTTGGTGTGTAAGGCAATGGTACAAATGGGGGCTGTTATATGGTATGGCTAAATGGTTTAAATAAACGATTTGAATGTTATAAATCAAACTAAAAATGTTAAATAACAGATACTTTTTCCTCCTTATCTGACCAACACCTGTTTAACATTATTGGAAAGGCAGGGTTGAATTTAATGTTTGCAGACTCATGAGAATCCTATGCCACAAGGTGGTGACAGAGGAAGAATTGGCCCTCAGCTTCTAACCCTTGATCCTTGACCCACCCTTCTTTTTCTGCCCACCCTTGACTCTGTCCCATACCATAAGGGGACTTGTATAGATGTGTGGACACCCAGTCTGCACTTTGAAGCATAGTCCCTAGCACTGACATGGCTGCTTCTCACCCACTTCCTGGACCTAGGTTTGTATACTGGAGGCACAATCTTCTCTGAAGATTGTAGACATGGAAAAGAAGCCTGTCCAGTTGCTGAAAACAGATATAAGGCTGTTTGAGAAGGGAATTCTGAGATTCTAGAGTTGAAGGTAACTAGAACTTAATCTAGAAAGGGAGTCCTGGACTCTGAGGAGGCACATCTGTCTGTGTTGATTTAAGATCAAAAGACCTTGGAAACAAAAAGTGACTAAACTCTAGGTATTGAACATTAGGTATGGTAAACTGTAGATGATCCTGGTGTATGAGAGTAAATATTCTTGAATAAACCTGTTCCAATGCTTGCAGTATGTTATCTAAGATTTGTCATTAAGAAAACTGGATACCTGAACCAATCATTATAGGATCATTGGTAGTATCAGCTGCTTGTAGATATAACCTGGGTTCTAAAAGGTGTGGCTATCTAATGGTTGTGACAATGAAGCTCTGAGGTACTGAATATAACAAATCACTTCCAGGATATAGTTGAATATGTGTTCCAAAATTGTAAGCTTAATGGAGTATAAAAAGAAGTGAGAACTTGTCAAAATGAAAAATATTCAGTTAAACAGATAGTGTCTGGGATGTATGTTACAAAGCAAGAGTTCGTTTTAGTAAACTTTCTTTTATTTTATATATTTTTTAGTTTATTATTTATTTTTGAAAGAGAGGGAGAGTGCATGAGTGAGGGAGGGACAGAGAGAGAGAGAATCCCAAGGAGTTTCCGTGCTGTCAGCTCAGGGCCCAATGTGGGGCTGTAACCCACAAACCCTGATCATCACCTGAGCTGAAGTCCAGGGTCCAATGCTTAACTGACTGACCCACCCAGACACCCCTATTTTAGTAAACTTTCTAAGCAAAGAAACGCATGATGGAACTTTGAACAAACTCTGGGAAGTCTTCAAGTGCTATCTTCTCTGTCATCTACTCCATTTTGAGGATTATGATCATATACTACTATAAAAAGTTAATAAAATCATGTGTTTTATGAGCCCAAATGGTTTGTATATACATACCAAAATATTTTGAGCAAAGAACATGTTTGGATATTTTTTGACAGAAGAACAGTAGAGTTTCTGTATTTGAATCTTAATGAGAAAAATGTAAATTCCAACCTAAAACACAAGTCAGAAAACTAGAAAAAAAAGAGGGAACATTGGTTAAGAATTTAGTCAGAATTAATTCAGTTTTTCTATATTCTGCTGGTAGCCATAGTCTTTTTGAATATATCTTGAAAAGAGAGCCCTGCTATGTAGCATAATGTAAATAAAATACTATGCTAGAAAGCAAGATACTACTCTTTGCTTGAAATGCAGTTATTGGTAATTTTATATTCATTAAATAAGTTTATGAATGAATGGACGGATACAGTTTTTAAATTAATATTTTGATCAAAGCTACTATGTGCTTACAAACCTTCCCTCCCTCTTTCCTTCCTAACTTCTTTAATCAAATTTTAATCATGTTATGTATATATGGTTGCTATTCATTTATTGAAGATAATATTAACATAGTTTTCATATTGTTTTAAAACATAATTCACAGGATAATTGCATATTTGATGTTGCTGTTCACCTATTGTTTGATGTTTGCCTACATAGTTTTGTTATTATAGGTGATATTTTATGGAACCTCTTAGGCTTGATATTTTTTCCTCTCTCCATTCCTCTGAAACAAATTCCTAGGTATAAAGTTTGGGTCAAAGTATGAATATTTTAAGCTCTTCAACATGTTGAAAAAAGGTCTTCCTGAATGATGGTATATTTTAAAATCTTTATGGCGAAGCATTAGGTGGTTCTTTAATCTCAGTCTTGCCAACAGTGTTCGTTAAAAATAAAAAGAAATATTTACCAATCTGATAGGTGAAGTGGGTATCCTGTTATTTTAATTGATTTTCTCTTATATTAACTTACTCAATATTAATTTACTAACTTATTAAATATTTTATAAGGATATATAATGTGGAGTCTGTATTTGGAAATGAATATGTCAGCATAGATCAAGATAAATATCTTTCCAGATATAAAAATAGAAATAATATGTCTAAGATACTAACTGAAGGATCCACCCTAAGAAATTATAAATTTGTAATTAATTTAATAATCAGTACCAGGATGACATTCATAAAAGAGTTTATATTCAAGTTTATCAAGGCATGTAACCCGAAGGCTGAACTTCAGGAAGCTTTAAAGTATTTGAAGTGTTGAAACTGGAAAATAGAAAATGTGTGACAACCAGCTTGACAGGTGTCAGAGATTGCCTTATGAAAGTTCTAGTGTATTGTTCAAAACTACTGCAAGGAAGGAGTATATAGAATTCCTTCTACAAGGTCGTAGCAGTTCTTAAGAGGATAGGACAGAGGGGACAATGAAAAGAACTGGAATTAATAGTGTACATAAATCAGCTTTTAATGATCCCAAGGTCATAATTTTAAAATTATAAATACTCGCTTTACTACTGAACAAAGGTAGATATGTGTGTTTAGGGGAGTGCAGGTTGTTAAGAGACCCAGGGCATGATTAATGTCTCTGTAGAGTGGGCATGCCACCCTTTCAAAATAGCTGGGGCTGCTACTACACTATGATTAACCTGTAAGGCAACAGAAAAATAGACTTGTACCACATTGTACTCTATCATTCCCTGATGTCATTTTTCAGGAGATGCCATGGGGAAAAATGACATTTCATAATGGGTGGGTGGGTGAATGGGGGTTAGGGTGGAAGTAGAAAGTATATATTCCTGAATCTTAATGTATTCATGTCTCTGTTTTATCTGTTTTATTATTGCATTCTATCTGTGTTTCATATATAATAAGAAGCATTATTCTAAAAATGAAGAATGGAACTTAGCTTATTTTAAACAGAAAATTTAACTCAGCTGCTAAAAGAAATAGCAGACTCATAGGCCTAGAGGTCACCTAAAAACATTTGTTGGACTTCTTTATGTTTGTAAAAAATAGTCTAGAGAAAGAAAATAATGGCAAGGAACAAATATATTATGGTAACAGGAAAGAAATTTAATCTTTCTCTTCCTTAAAAGTATTAATCATCACCATCAATTAAGTTTAATTGAGCACAAACTATGTGTAGAACAGTACGCTCTGTATTAAGAACAAATACAGGTATGATATAATCCATGGTGCTCAAGGGATTTATAATCTCTTTAGAGCATCCGGGCATGAGCATACACAAATAAACGGCAATAAAAGAAGCCGAGGCTTGGTGCCAAGTGATTTCTATAGACATAAGGTGTCTGAGCCACAGCAAACAGAGGGATTCATTTCAAATTTTAATTATTCTTATTTTCTTACAATTTAAATATACATTTATAAGTTTTTGAACACTGCCATAGACTCTTGAATACTTCCTGAAATATGGATACATCCACCACAAAGAACGTAAATCTCGAGTACCATGGGGGAAAAATAAAACTGAGACTGTACCTGTCAGATGATAAATCAGAGATAGAAATTTCAGCCGAGAGCAGCAGGTCTTACAAGTCTACAAACTCCTGTGCCTCTCTGGAGGTCAAAGTGACAAGTAGCATCATGATGATTTCTTCCATGGTAGTATTTAGAGTCCAATTCTGAAATCATCCATTGAATGGCTACTGGTAGAGTTCATTTATGAAGATATCTATGTACAATTATGTCCTTTGAATTCAGAATCTAGACATCTGATAACATCATTTATCCAGAACATGGCCATAAGTTCATCCACCCAAACTTTAATTTTTGAAATTATTGTTGACTGTTTTCTTCTTCATACCCCAGTCAATTCTTCTAATGCCTATTTTTGCCAGTCATTTTACTGCTGAGTTCAACTTATTTTTTCTTGCAATACATCTCATTGCTATCATTGAATTTCTGGCTGCCTAATTCAGGCCATTCATTATTCCCTCACATCTAGAATTTGGCCTCCTACTTTGGTAGCCTTTTCAGCCACCACTTCATCCTGCAAACTGCTAACCTCTGAAAAGAGTGCTTTGATTATGCCCCTCTTCCCTTTCCCTTCCCTGGCTTAGCAACCTTTCACATTTTCCAGCAAACATTTTTTTTAAGTTTTATTTATTTAATTTTAGAGAGACAGAGACAGCATGAGCAGGAAGCGGGCAGAGAGATAGAGATAGAGAGAGAATCCCAAGCAGGCTCTGCACTCTAAGTGCAGATCCTGACACAGGGTTTGAACTCACAAAACTACAAGATCATGACCTGAACCAAAACCAAGAGTCAGACGCTTAACCGACTGAGCCACCTAGGTGCCTCTTCCAGCAAACAATTTTTAATGGTCTTATAAATAATATAATGTTTCCCTTCAACACAGCTATTGTTTTTGTTATTCTCATGATATCTAACAGGGCAGTGCCTTGAATTTAATTGTATTCTCTTTTTCTCCTAATAGTGGGTGATTCAACAACAAAAATTTATCTTCTTATATTCCTAGAGCCTAGAAGTCAAGATTGAGGTGTCAGTAGGCAGAGTTGGTTCCCTCTGGGGGCTGTAAAGAAGAATGTGTTCCACTTCTCTCTTCTAGCTTCCAGTGATTTTCTGGAAAGCTTTATCATTCTTCGGCTTCTTATCTCCATAATTCCAATATTCATATGGCATCCTACCTGTCTCTGTCTCTGTGTCCAGATTTCCCCTTTATCTTTTTTAAAATTTGTTAATTAATTTATTTATTTATGATAGAGAGTGAAAGAATGAATGAGCGGGGAGAAGCAGAGGGAATGGGAGAGAGAATCCTAAGCAGGCTCCATGCTCAGCGCAGAGTTTAACATGGGCTTGAGCCCATGACTGTGAGATCATGACTTGAGCCAAAACTAAGAGTCACATGCTTAACTGACTGAGTCACCCAGGTGCCCCAAGATTTCCCCTTTTAATATGGACACAGTCATATTGGATTAGGAGTTACGCTAATGACCTTCTCTTAACATAATCTGCAAAGACCCTGTCTCCTAATAAGCTCACTTTTCAAAGGTATTGGGGTTTAAGACTTCAACATCTTTAGGAGACACAACCAAATCCAAAACAAACAACAATATATTAGTAATAATGTGGACTGCAGAGGATTGTGAGGTTTTTTGTTTTGTTTTTTAGGAAATTGATTCTTACTTGACTATGTTGCTATTCTTCTATTCCTCAAGTGTTCATTTGAACTTGCAAACTACATAAAATGTTTAACTTTTCCATTCCTTCAATTCCCCCTTTAAATATCTTTTCATATAGATTTGGAACACTTGCTGTTAAATTTCATTCCTGCTCTTTTAAAATAACTTTAGCAGTTTGGGTCAGGAGGCCCTGACAAAGTACTTAAGTATTTGCAAGTGACACACTGTACATTTGTTTATGTTCCAGTTAGCTGGGTTCATTGGTCTGCATGATTATCTAATCACATTACTATACAATATTGCAAAGTGGAAGTCTGAATAAGCTTCCCATGATTGGTCATCATAGAAAATAGAATCTTGATTTGCTATGGTTCCAGATGGTGGTTTGCTTATAATAGTTTAGATTTAATCATAATCATTATAAACTAAACGATGCTAAATTATACTATCTTAGAGAGAATTTCCATGTTGTTTGCAACCATGGGCTCTTGCAGAAGGCGTGTCCTTATCCATTGTAGAGATAGGAATAGACTATTATTACTAGGACATTCTTTAAATATTGCCATTCCCTTTACCATAAAGAATTAATCCTTAAAATTAGTGCTTCCCAGTTATGAATGTTATTTAGTTGAGATTCATCTTTTGAGCACATCTAAGCAGAATACTTTTTTGATGTTGAGAAACCTGCTCTCCAGTAATATGACAGGTATGTCGAGATTATTGCTAACATTATCAATTTATTTTGAGAAAATATTTTAGCGTACATTGGTATAAAATGTCCCTCATTTTTTAAATTATTTATTGGCAGATATAACTTCAGTATGCAATATTTTATGCTAGCTGTCCAGAACCTCACTCTGTATAGCTTACAGAACATTTATTTTTACCACCTAAGTCATAAAAGTTGTTTTCCATATCTTCAGTCAAACTTAACTACAGGCAAGAAGAAGTGAAGAAATTACCTGTCACATTATTCACAGGCCAGACCAAGATACTGTAAATACCATGGCCCACTAAGCTAATTTAGAAGAAAAAATGGAAAGAGGTTTTTAAAAGATGGCATTTATATGTAATATATGTAGAAGAGTTTAGGGTTTTGACAGTTTGAGATTGTATCCTCTTTAGAGAGAATGCATAATGACTTTTATTTCTCTTGAAATATGCATAACTTCTTGAAGGTAACTTTCAACTCTCATTAGCACTTTTCAAAGCAAGTTTCCCATCTTTATGAAAGTAAAGGGTACAACATACCTGAACTTTGAATAGAGTGAATGTTTACTTATCAACAATTCAATAATTTTCCCTCTTGGGTGGATCGTTCACTCCATTAATTTGTGGGAGAAAAGGTCTACTATGGACATACAAGTTTTGGTTTAACTGTTCTATTATTAAAAGTCTTTTAGCTAATCAGCATTACGAGAATATATCTAATTCTAGCAAAAGTATGGAATGCTGTTAAGATCTGTTTGTGGAAATGAGTTTGTGGGTAAGAGTGTGGCTCTTATTGATTGCCCATCCTTGTTTCTTACTGACTTGTAACCTTTTACAAGTTAATTTCTTTAAACTATAATCTCTTCATCTATAAAGTGAGAGTTCCTAATGATACCTGCATCATGATTACATTGAGTATTATATCACAGTTTCTCAACCTGAATACTATGACATTGTGCCAGATAATTCCTTGTTGTAGAGCTCTGTCCTGTGTTTTGAAGGATGTTTAGCAACATCTCTGGCTCTGTTTACTAGATGCCAGTATAGCTCTCCTCACCTGAGTTGTGACAACCAGAAATGTCTCCAGGTATCACTGAAAGCCCCAAGGGAGTCCAAATTCCCCCAGTTGAGGATCACTGGATTACACGATTATCAATATCTACATTTATAGAGAAAGAGCTTTGCACAGTTTCTGGCATATAAATGCTCAGTAAACTTTAGCTATGATTACCATATAACTGACAGTCTTTTATTATATCTTCTCTGAAGAGTCATACTCTTTAAAAACATGAACACTATCTCTGTTCTCTCTACATATGTACATGTGTATATAAATATGTCTGAATATATATGTGTATACCTATATGTGTACATGTATTTTACATATTTTCTATTATTCAAAGTAATGAGGGACATAACAAAATTGCTAATATCTACAGATAACCATCGAGCCTCATTAGTTTCATTGTCTTGGCCACTAAAGATCAGAACTTTGCAAAAGAGATGCACTTAAATTTCTCTCTCTCCTATATGACCATGTAAGAATATAGACATAGGAAATGGCATACAATGGAGTCAAAAGGTTGTAATCTATTATACAACATTATCAGGATTATGAGCAATGAAGATTTTTTTTCCTCTAAGCCCACAGTGAGTCCAAAAATAGACCCCCATTTTTTTCAATGCTGCTGATCCCTAAAACCTTAAAATGGGAAGCATTAAAAGTTTAAAATAAGAAGCAGTGTATGAAAATGTAAAAACTGGTTTAGGTAATTCCATTTTCCTAATGTTAATAATAACAGTTCCTTGATTTGTTTAGTTTTCTATATATTTTAAGACCTTTTCCTTGTCTCCCATGATTATCTCATATATGCTCTTTAAGCAGAGATTATTCTGACCTTCTTATAGACATGGAGACTGAGATAGAGGTCATACTGCAATTAATTGACAAATATGGGGCAAATAATATTTCTCAAAGGATATAAGTTTTCCCCACCCCACAAGTCTTCAGATGTTTAAGCATGACTTCTATTGCTGTAGCCACGTGCCATTCTGAGAAACTTGCATGATGTTTTCACTTGTGAGCCTTTTCCATTCATCTACCTTTCTTTTTCACTATTTCAAGTTACCTAATCCTTCACAGTGCACTCCAGGGTTATTCCCTCTAACAGACTTTGGTAATGCTTTTAGTACATTACTCTACATGAATTGTACTCTTAAATATTCCCCTGGACACTCATTTAGTTGAGTTTTGTACTAAGAGCACACTGACATTGTTAAGGTTAATGACTCAGTGTTTTACAAGTTGAAACACATTTGAGGTTAAATGGATTGTTTGGATCGTTTTATTCAACATTGTGAAGGCCCTGAGTGCGGGTGTTACTTACTGCCTTGGAGGAACATCTTTGTTATACCCTTAATGGTGTGATATCGATGGTGATAATGTATTAGCAAGACTAGCACTACTCTAAAAGTGCTTCTGAAATCTGGGCTATAAAACTTACTGCTAATGAATTTACAATGGCATATAGGTACTATATGATAACAAACATTTATAAAGAATTTTATATATTGCATGGCATGCTCATTTAAAATCCCGTCACATAGGAATCATTAATTCCACTGTGCCTATGACAGTGTTAATGATTAGAGTTTCCTCTCTTGGCCAAAGCTATACAATTACTAAATGGCAATAATAATAATAATGAATAACATTTAAAGATTGGCTACTATGTACTAGACATTATGTTAAATGTTTTGTTATGTATAAATCCACTTATTCCTTAAGAAGTTTAAGTAGCTTTTATGACCATGTAAATATTAAGGAGGAATCTGAAGCCAGGTAGTCTGATTTCAGAATTCATTCCCTTAACTTCCCCTTATACTTCCTCCCTATACATCATTCATAGAACTGGACCTTGGGTCAAGCCTTCCCAGCTTCCTTTTCTGCCTCCAGGTTTCTCACTTGTCTGCCTCTCTCATTCCAAGATTTTATGTTGATTGACGATTATATGCTAGTTTCTCAGAATCTGTATATCTCTAGGGCTTAGTGCACCCGCTAAGTCATTCAACACATGCCTGGTGAATTAGTTTATTATGCTTAATTTGTATATTTACAGGAGCCTTTGAAAATATCTGTGCTTATGCCAGCTAAATGACTTAGTTATGGGCATATACAGCATGTTAGCCAGTACTAGAAGAGCATGCAGACCTTTAGGGACATCTGAAATTTCACAATGTAAGTAACTGTCTTATCTTAAAACATGTAAGGCTGCCCTTGTCTAGGAATCTGATTCTGATAAATTATTCTTAAAATGTTATGTTATCATAAGAAACCCCAAAGCTTCCAAAGATTAAAAACAAATGACAAAGTAAGAAAAAGCATAATATCTACAAAGGGATGAGAATAAGACTGGCATCAGATTTCTCATCAGCAAGTTAGAATAGTATCAGAAAATGGAGGAATGCCTTTAAGGTTTTTAGAGAAAGTTATTTCAAACCTAGAATTCTAAACCCAAAATGTTGATGAATCAATTGTGCAAACAGAATCAGGACCTATTATCTGGGCTCACAGAGCTTAACTGTGCTGTATGTATTCTTAGAAAAGTTTTTTAAGATGCTATTCAACAAAATGAGAAAACCAGGAGAATGTATGGCATGGAATACAGCAAACAATGACTCTGATTCAAAAGAAGAGTGAACGGAAGAAATAAGAGTGAAGCTATCCACAAAAACAAATGGTCCAATAAGAAGCAGAGGGACAGAGCATCTGGAAGGGCACAGAGATCAAAGCAAGTGTTTCCTAGAAATACTAGGAAAACCCAAAATTCATATGAGAGTTGTAATTTAAATATGATACTTCCAATTTAAAATCGAGTGTGAAATCAGTGGAGTTTAAGAATAGGATGGATTTCAAACAATAGATAGAGCAAGTAGTAAGCTGGAAGATATTTGGAATATTTGAAGACAGAAAATGTTTCCTCATTCAGTAAGGAGAGAAAAAACCTGCAACAATCAGAAATTCGGGCTGGGGTGGGGGGGGGGGAGGGATCAAAACCAAAACCAAAGCTAAAGCATGACCAAAATATGAAGTTTATTTGTGTCTCTTGATTTTGATCAATAAGTAAGAAAGGAAAATCTTTATGAATAATATTTTTGAGTGGAATGGGTTGAGTGGGTTATATGTTTTACTGGCCAGAAATGTATGTAATTTTGACAGCCTACTTGCCTCAGCAGTGAATAACAGTTACATAATCAAAATGTTATATATATTGTTTATTGGTTTTCAACTTTTAAAATAAAGCTATATATAAATTAGTAATATAATAGAATGTAAATAATAGGAATCTTGTCAATATAAAAGTAACAAATGTGGCATTTTTAGAAATTAAAGAAGTATGGAGACACTAATATCTTAATCTTACATGGAGAGAAATTGAGATACAATTAATAGTCGTTGGAACTAAAAATAGAGATTTAATTATTTTAAAATTTTAAAGATATGCAGGAACTAAGCATAGTGTTGGGGTAAAGGATATTAATTTGGTGGCTGTTTATGAACTGCATCTATCTTTAATACATTATGTTAATACAAAATTTAAATTTATAAATTAATAACAAGTAGTATTAGTAAATGATTCAGGAAAATGGATAAAACAGAGAAAGTGAAAACAGGATACATAAAAACAGAAGCTCATATGGGTAGTAAATAAAACTATTTACTACTCTGATGGTGTACAAGTAAATAAAGCATCAGAACTACAAAGGAGTAGGGGACGGAGGGCAGGAGGGAGGAAGAAGAGAAGGAAGTTAATTCAGTAATTGAGAAAGGAGAAATGATCCTGTCAAGAGGTAAAGCAGGAATTAGAAACCAGATAATAATGAACTCATTTCACATTGGGCACATTTCAAATGGACATATTTCTAGAAAAGCTAGTATTTTATATTTGTCTGATTCATGTATCTTGTCACTGATTAAGCAAAATTAGGAGTTGAGAAATTTCTGTGAATACTATCAGTGCAAGACAAAAAGAAAATCTAGAAATGTATTCTTTGAATATACTCTCTTTCCTGTTGATGAGGTAGAACATACATAATTTTGCCCACTAACAATGTTTCTTTAGTAGTTTAGGCTTCACTTGACGAATACTACTCATTACTATATATACAAATCAAAATTATTGCAGAAATAGTTTAAGATTGTTGTCTTCATTTAATATCATGTGAATAATTGAAAGTAACGTTTTAGATTAAACGCTATTATCTAATTGTTTTATGGATGAAAATCTTAGATCCATTATCAGCTGTGTGAGAGCAGGATGAAATCATATTCTTTAGTTCCTAATATTTGATTTCAACAAAAATGAATACCAGGTATATCATATGCAATTTAAAACTTTGAAAACTTAAATCAAGCTAGACATAATCTCAACGATTCACACCAATATTTCTAATTATTTTAAGGAATTATTTATAAGATTCTCAGTTATATATCCTTGGCAAGAAAAAATAGTTTAGAGAAATCTAAAATAATTAATTATATAGATCCCAAGTCTCAAGAAATTTAGTTTTAAATGTACATATATATATATATATGTATACATATATATATGTAATCTTAAATTCTAAAAGAATCACATCTCATTGCATAGCAGATGTTTCCTCTTTTAAAGGTAAAAACTATCACAGAGAAGTATTAGATGGGCTCTTGGAGAGATCTGGAAAGCCTTAATATGGTAGCTTTTGGAAATTTAAAATGAATTAATATTTTTCTGAACATCCCTTACCAGTGTCTGTACTTAATTTGCCTTTTGTTCCACAAATGCATTTGAGTCTTAACCAAACTTGAGCCAACTAACCAGACCATGTGCCATTGTATTACACTCTGTAACAAATGGACCTCGTTTCATTTCAAAGGATTTGAACTTGAAATCACTCCCAACAGTTATAAAAGCAAATGTCTTTCCTCCTGTCAGCCATTGCCTAATTTAAACTTCCCATCTGCAATTCTAATTATGATACAGAAAAATCTGTGTCTAACAAAGAGTTGTTTTTTTCCCCCTCTCAAGAAGGAGAAATTTAGTCATATGGCTGAAATGAAGGACAGCATTTTCATTTCACATCTTAACAATGCCTTCTAATAATTTTTTATTGACTTTTAGGTACCTGATTTTACTTTGAAAGCACATTTTAGTTTTCTTATAAAAGTTTATGTAACCATTTATTTATGTTTTAAAATAATAAAAACTGAAATAATTAATAACATTATTTAATGTCAAAAGTGTAAAATATATACATTCAGAAATTATTTCTAAAGTCTTACTTCTGTACCTGGACAAAAGTATACTTTTCTCTAATGCTGTCTTATACACACAGTAAAAAAAATAATAATATTTATCATTTTTTTAGCTCTGTGGTGTTGGACACAATATGAGAAGTCCCACTTGATTTTGAAAGAGTGACTGAATACAATGCAAGTGTCAAGGGCACAGAATATCTGGTGATTTGGGGCATGTTATAAGTTAACAGCAAAATACTGACATGAAGCGTGTCAAAATCTGACATTTTGGGGTTTTTTTTTTTACTGTTAAAATACCTTGAATAGATTGAACACAGTGAATGAATCATGCTCTCGTCCATGGAGAAATTTATTGTTCAAGGTAGAAATTGAAGTTATTTGATAAAATGGCTAGGTATATACTACACAGTAGCTGGGTCATGGGTAAACAGAGGGTTTAATTTCTTAACACATAAATTCAGTATCTTCCAGAAACACCAAACACCAAAACTAAAAATCAGATCATTGACTTTCATTGTGGTTTTATAATATCTTTAGCTATAAAACAGACATTCAGTGAAGGTATATAGCCATAACTATATTGTCAATATGTACCAAAAGTAATTACAGAATAATAAGTTTTGCTTTAACAAAATTAAACCCTCCATTCCTTGGGACTTGGGTGTGTATGTATACACACACACACACACACACACACACACACACACACACATAAAGACACACATTAATGTTAATGTGTACTCATGTTGACCTGAACTTTATTAATATGTATTTTATCAATTCTAATAGTCTATAAGCATCTCTTCAGAAAATATAGATTTGGAAGACTTCTTATGTATACATGGTAACTATTGACAAGAAGAGAGTAGATGGAAAAATAAAAGGCAAAGTAGAGGAGCATTATCTAGTTTAAAATGTATGCATATATTTATATCCATTTCTATATGAATCCCTTATGGAGCCATAGTCACTTAGCATTAATTGCTTAATGAGTAACCATTATATATGATTGATCAATGATTAACTTAACCATTAACTGATTTGAAATTTTGAATATAGGCATAATATAGGCAATTGTGGCATATTCTGAACTTATAAACACAGTTAGTAGTATATATGTCTAGATCTACATCACAAGTGGGACAAAAGTGAACATTTAATTCTGACAGGGAAGACTGGGCAGGATAATTGATTTGGGCTTTACAAGATCAGTAGATAGTTATTATGCAGAAGAGTAGCTGAATTACAGGGCTTGAATGAAAATCCATGCTGTGATTCAGAAAGTATGTTTCACTCCAGGCTATGTATGGCCAAACTGGGAAGGGCCCCCAATTCCATATGCAGAATCTAGGACTCAAGTCTTTTCTTTTTTTTTATCATTTTATGTGGAAACAATTTCAAACTTACAGAAAAGTTTCAAGAATAAGAATAGAATAATACAAATAACAATATAAAATCTTACATACTTTTTACTCAGAATTACTTATGGTTAATACTTTTCCCTATTTGTCAATTATTTATTTCTCTTTCTGGATAGATGGAGGAATAGGTAAATATTAAGATATAGATATAGATCGAACTGGATATCTTTGTGTGTACATCATATACATAATATATTTATAATCTAAAATATTTCAGAGTAGGTAATATACATTATGTCCTTTTGCCTTAAATATGTCATTGCACATTTCCTCAAAACAGAAATATTCTTAATAGCTCAATACAGTATCAACTTCAGTAATTTAACACTAATAAAATTTTAATAAAATTAATTAATAAAATTTTATCTAACCTACTCTTCACGTTCTAATTTTGTTTTTTGTTTTTTTTTAATTGGCCAAGTAGTATCCTTTATAGCTTTTATTTTTCTCCAGTACAATAAAATTTTATCTAACCTACTCTTCACATTCTAGTTTTGTTTTTTGTTTTTTTTTTAATTGGCCAAGTAGTATCCTTTATAGCTTTTATTTTTCTTCCAGTACAAGAACTAGTCTATGCTCAGGTGTTGCATTTTGTCATTCTGCTTTTCAGTTTCATTAATCTGGAACATTTACATAGCCTTTCTTTGTCTTTTTTTTTAACATTTAAAAACTTTTTTATATTGGTAAAATAAATACAACATAAAATTTACCATCTTAGCCATTTTTAAGTGTATAGCTGAATGATATTAAATGCATTCATATTGTTGTGTGACTGACCATCACCACCATCCATCTCCCTAACTTTTTCACCTCTTAAAACTGAAACTCTATACTCATTGAACAATGATTCCCCATTCTTCTTTCTCTTCCCTTGTGCCTGGCAACTACCATTCTACTTTCTATCTCTATGATTTTGACTACTCTAGGAACCTCATGTAAGTGGAATTATACAGTATTTGTCTTTTTGCATTTGGCTTATTTCACTTAGCATAATGTCCTCAAAGTTTATCCATGTTGTTGCATGTATCAGACTTCCCTGCCTCATTAATAATATTCTACTGGATGTATAAATTGCATTTTTCTTTTTCATTCATCCATCTGTGGACACTTGGATTGTTTCTATGTTTTAACTATAGTGAATAATGCTGCTATGAACATGAGGGAGGTCCTACTTTTGGGGCGCCTGGGTGACTCAGTTGGTTAAGTGTATGACTTCAGCTCAGGTCCTGATCTCAAAGCTTGTGAGTTCAAGCCCCGCGTTGGACTCTGTGCTGACAGCTCAGAGCCTGGAGCCTGCTTCGGATTCTGTGTCTCCCTCTCTCTCTGCCCCTCCCCCGCTCGTGCTGTCTCTCTCAAAAATAAACATTAAAAAAAAAATTTAAGATCCCACTTTCAGTTCCCTTGGATATATATCTAGAATTGCAATTGTTGGATCATAATGGTAATTCTATTTTTAATTTTTAGGGAACCTCTACACTGTCTTCCACAGCTGTACATTTTACATTTGTACAAACAGTAAGCAAGGGTTCACTTTCTCCACACTGCACACTGTTGACTTTCTCCACATCCTCACCAATGCTTGTTACTTTTTTTATTTTGATAGTAACCATACTAATGGGTATGAGGTGTAGCTTATTGTAAATTCTTTATCTTTTATGTCATTGAGATTTTTGAAATATTCAGTTTTTCTTTCTTTCCACCCACTGTTTTAAGTAAAATGTTCCTCATTTTTGATTTGTCTGCTATTTCCTTATGATTAGGTTTAGGTTATATATTCCTGGATAAAGCATTACCTACATGATATTTGGGGTTTGATTCTTTATATGATGAGGGAAAATGAAAAGATAAGCCTGGAAACATCCTCATCAGATCTCTGTTTTATTTAAAAAAACTTTTTTTTAACATTTATTTATTTTTGAGAGAGAGAGACAGAGCATGAACAGGGGAGGGTCAGAGGAAGAAGGAGACACAGAATCTGAAACAGGCTCCAGGCTCTGAGCTGTCAGCACAGAGCCCGACGCGGGGCTCGAACCCATGGACTGTGAGCTCATGACCTGAGCCGAAGTTGGACGCTTAACCGACTGAGCCACCCAGGTGCCCCTCAGATCTCTGTTTTAGAAAGGTGACTCCAGTTGTGAAATAGAAGATAGATAAGAATCACTGACACCAACTAGAGAGCTACTGCAATGGTCCAGATGAGACAGAAAGAAAGTAGACCTAAAGTAGCGTTAACAGGATATGGTGTCAACATTGGTTAGCATGAACCATATAGTTTTCTGGAAAATCCATGACTTAGGCAAGCTCACAAGTTCTGCTTATGTCTACTGAGTTGGAACTAAGTAAAGGATCCCAAACTCATGGAATTATTTCTTCTCCTAGGTATTCTGTTAAGAAGAAACTCCTTCCCTTTTGTGCTATCTATTTTCTACCCTTTAATCAGAATCAACAGAGTTGTGATGTCAGTTATCTACTGGTGACTTCATTGCTACCTGATCCTTTGCTATTTGCTTCTTCCCCATTCAGTGAAGACCCTTTAATGTCTTCCCTTGTGAGTTCTGCTCAGGTATCTGGCGTGACTCACTTCTGCTGCCCTATAGAAAGTCCATGAGAACAATTTATTATTATTATTATTATTATTATTTGCAAGAAAGAGAGCACAAGTGAGCAAAGGCAGAGAGAGGGAGAGAGAGAAGTGGGGCTCACCCAAAGCAGGGTTCTTGCTCACCCAGAGTGGGGCTCGAGTTCACCCGATACGGGATTCGAACTCATGAACCATGAGGTCATGACCCGAGCCGAAGTCAGATGCTTAATGACTGAGCCACCCATGCGCCCTCTGAGAACAATTTTTAAGTTAATGCATTTGCTCAAATTCGCATCTGTTTTCTAAGCCTTCATTTCTAGCTGTGAATAGGAAAGGTATTCTTCCTATTAAAGGGAAAATTGAGTGCATCAATAAGAAGTAGAGAGATTTTTTTTGAGGAAATCACATTATGTGTGTATATTTAATGCAGGCCAAAGACTTTGTTATGGTAACTGGATTGGCCAAAGAAAAGGTGATGCTGATTTGGTGGGGAAGACAAAAGGCTGGCTCATTTGCTTTCTTTTCTGTTCTTAGCCTAGGTCTCTGATCTCTGCTTTAGCCAGTCTTCTTAGTCTAACCCTCACTTGTTCCTCAGCCTGAAAACACCTAAGCTGTGTACTGTTAGTGTTTCACCTAAGCATTTTAAACGACATTTAATTATGATTTTACAGCATAGCCTTCTATTTTTGATGCTGTGGAATAATAAATGGCAGCCTATATTATCTCTATGTTTTATAATAAATTATTGAATTATGAAACAAATCACTGGTGTATTTCCTCAGGGTGAATAGGCAGTATTCTCTTCACAGAGTGTTGCCCTGTAGCTCAGCATCTCTTGGTGAGAGAGAGCCCAAAGGAAAATTTTTCCTCACAAGGCTGGCAGGAAATAGTGCTTAAACCCAGGATCACATTCTCCAAGCCCGGGGCTTTACCATCTGATCCTCTCAGCAAGTTTTATCAACTGTTCCTTACGTTGCCATTATATTTTACGTATCCTGAAGGGACAGAGGGAAAGGGCTGAGGAGAAACAGAACCAAAAAAAGCAAAACAAAAAGCAAAATAAAACAAAACACAAAAAGCTTTGCAGTTCCAAAGGGTGTTGAGCTATTTCTTAAGTGCCAAAGCATTTAAACCTGACAAAAAATTACCCAGAATATGAATGAATATTTCATGCCCCAGCACCCTGGTTAGAAACAGGTACTATAACAGAATTGGGTGAGGTTTGCTTGCTAGAAAAGCAAAGCCACTGTAAAGAGAACTCCTAATGTTTGGAGAACAAGGGAGTGTTGGCCTTTTCTGATGGCCAAACAAGGTCAGTCACTGGAAAATATCTTTTTGTTTACATGAGAACAACTTTGCTGCTGAGGATGTCAGAAAAGGACTGAGAGAGAAAGGGAATGACAAAAGGGGGATACCTTTTTTTTGTCACATTCATGACAAAGATATTTCACTTCAGTGCAAATTCAGCTAAAATATTCAGAATATTTGAGGAATGACATTTCAGAACACCTTACCCCTGAAACCACTGGATGTTCACTACAGGTTCATCCTGGTAAAGCAAGACCTAGCATCACCACAGGGCTGGCCTCTATTGTTTTTGAATCCCAGGTCTGCATTTGCATATGTGAATGGACTACATTGAATTTGTTCTTCATCCTTATTACAATTTGGCTCTCCTTGAGACAAATAGAATAGCATAGGGGAAACCTCACATACTTCTGTTCCTTTCTCCTGGTTTGGTTTCTGTAGCTGAAGTGTCAGAAAAGAGCAACGCATTTTCAGGTCACTACTTGCTTTCTCTGTAAACAAGTGGGTGGTCAGGGATGCTTAAATTTCAGCAGCATGTCTGGTTGTCTATGGTGATTTTGCCGGGTCAGTGCATATCCTTAACATAAAATTTAACAAGCAATTGAGTTGTTTATGTTGTTTTTTTTTCTTTTTTTTTGAAATGTCTTTCATGCCACACCAAATGGAGAGAAAAGAGAAGAAGATCACAAAAGCTATTGAATTGCAGCTCACTCAACGAATATAAAAAGAAATTGCAGGGAGGAGAGGAAGCAGGTGTATTGTGAAGTTGAACTTTTTTTCATGAGCAGGAGGAAAATTCTGGCTTTAAGCCAGATGTTTTTCAGATGAGAGTTCCACAGAAACTTAAGGTGTGTGTGTGTGTGTGTGTGTGTGTGTGTTTTCAATTCAAGTGTTTTTATTTTAAAAAATAATGCATGCACACTGTTGGAAAAAAAATGGAAAGCAAATAAGAGTACAAAGGGGAAAAGTCATCAGTTATCCCAAATCCATCATTAAATTTTATGTTTTTCTCAGGTGTTTTCTTGATATTTGCCATGGATGACAGTAGTATTTAATTTATAATTATACTTTTGTCCTCCACTCTATTAAAGTGTTGCTATTGAAATTTTTTCCACTCATAATTTGAGATAGAATCACATTTGTGTGCCCCTGGATAGATTCACATATACATACCAAATGAAACTTCATCATTATTTTGCTCTCAAAGACAATGGAACCTATAGAAATAAAGGAAGGATAGAGGTTCAACATATCATCTACTAGGTTTTATTATCTATTACTTCAAAGCCTAAGAAAAAGTTGTTTAAAATGTTATAAAGTCAGGTAGCAGTTACCATGTAGTTCAAATTTGTCATAAACTAGCATCTATCTTTTTAATATTTGTCTATTAATTTTTTCATTTAACTTTTTAAAAATATTTTATTTATATTTGAGAGAGAGACAGAGAGAGAGACAGACAGAGCACGAGTAGGGGAGAGGCAGACACACACACACACACACACACACACACGGAATCCAAAGCAGGCTCCAGGTTCTGAGCTGTCAGCACAGAGCCTAAGACGCGGAGCTCAAACTCACAAACCGTAAGATCATGACCTGAGCGAAAGTCACCACTTAACCGACTGAGCCACCCAGGCTCCCATCTATTTATTTTTGAGAGAGAGAGAGTGTGAATGGGAGAGCAGAGAGGGAGAGAGACAATCCTAAGCAGGCTATGCACTGTCAGTGCAGATAGAGTCGGATGCTTAACCAACTAAGCCACCCAGGTGCACCTAAACTAGCATCTATTAAAAACCTGTGACAATGCCTTTCATTGCAATCATACCTCTGAAAGAGAGAACAGGTTGATTCCCAATAAAAAGAATTTTGTTAAAAGTTATCTTTTAAGGTCAATGCTGTGATTTGAACTTAATTGTTCTGGGTGGGGCCCAGGCATCAGTGAGTTTAAATAGTTCTCTGGGTAATAATAATGTGCAGTCAGGATTGAGAAACAATGGTTAGAGTCTGAAGAGCAGGTTTTATGTAAGAGGGAAATGTACAGAATCTAAAATCTGAGAGACATTTAGAATGTAAAGGAAGCTAGATGTCCTACGTTAATAGGAAACTGAGGTACAATAATGTTAAAGATTTTGCCTAAAGGTTTGCCACGTTATGGCAAAGCCTGGATGAGAATCCTATCTTACTTCCCATTTCTACAAGAATGTGCAGCCTCGTTCTTGCATGTCATACCCAATAGATACTAGGTTTTGTTGTTGTTGTCGTTGGTTTTATTTTTTCATTTGGTGGAAGATAATGCCTTGCAACTTCAAATTGTGGGCTATGGCTAGTTTATTAGGAAATCTTTTTCCTTCTTAATCTCTTAAATAAGGTATATTATTACCATTTTCTCCCTCAACCCACAATTTCTATACTTACGTTTTCAAATTCCAGAATATATAATTTATTACAAGGAGTTCATCTTCCAATGAGTCCCTTGCCCAATGCTTTATTTACTGAAAGGGAAATACATTTTATAACGAGACAAAAAGCCCGCAGTGCAGACGCAAGAAGTATTTTTGTTCTGCTTTTCTTTTTCTTCCCCAGTGTTTCTTTCTCCTTCATGCTTCCACAGATTTTGGCATACCCCTTGAATGCAAAATGAGACAATCCTTTAAACATTTCTATAGCACTTGTGGAGGTGTGCGAATTTGTCTTTTAGATAAGTCTCTTAAACATAAGTTGCTTTAATAATATTATAGGTTTTATAATGTATTGAACTTATGGAAATAATAATCTAATAATCTTTATCTTTATATCTCAAGTTTACTGAATGTCTGTTCTATATAGACTATACATTACTTCCAGATACTATCAATCTGCCATGATGCTTAACTTAGACTTTGTTGATATCATTTATTTTTATTATTTCTGAAATAGTAACAAAGCAAATTAAACTCTGATATACATCACTATCCTTTGACATCACCATAATATATACACACAAAAAGATAATCCTTTTGACCCAAGGCCCAGTGTGGCTTAGTGTTTTTAGTAGTGATGGTTGAGTTTTTGGTTTCCCTTTTGGTAAACAGTACATATTTTCAAGTTTACTAACTATGATGAAAATGAAAATTCAGAAAGGAAATATTTCCAATAATAAATCTATTAGCCCACATGGGCATTGAACCCGGACTTTGGCCTCATGGTTGAAATCTCTCAGAGGTAGCTAATAGGAAAAAAAATAATAAGTCATATGTAGTTTGGAACATTGTGAGCAGTGAAATGTGTAAAAAAAAAGTGGAGGGGGAGATTTCAAGGATTTTCATATATTTAAAGACCTCTATTTAAAAGTTAGAATAATTCCAGGAAGGGGGGGGCATGGGAAAGATTCTCAGTGAAGAATTTTCAGGTATGTAGATATGACATTAATTTTATTAAAGAAATGGAGTGCATTCATATACTTTTCTTTTTTATCTATGTATTTTAATCACATAGGTATATGAGTATTTGTTACTGCATGTGAAGGAATACTGTTACTATAAATACATTACTAGAGTTCATGTTTCTATGTCAGCCTTTTAAAAAATATCTTTAAAATGTGTGAACTTAACAATGAACAGAAATCTAGATGCTGTACAGCATAGCTGAGAGAAAATTCACTTACATGTTCTTCATTCCCCCTTTGTTCTTTCTATTGCAAAGCACTAGCCATCATTGTGTTATGAATAATGGCAGTTTTGATGGGCATTTTAGGAAAGTCACCTGATGATATGAAATGACAGCATGGTGACTGGAACAAGAACCGACAGTAATCAGCTCTCTTCTTTATGCCAATTTCTTCAGATATAGAAAGAAGGGTTCACCTAGTTTCTAATACCTTTTCCAGTCCTGAAGTACCAATTCTAAATTTAAGATAGGGAGCTGAAAAATAATTTCTAAAAGTTGTTAATAAATGTGTATTTGTTGAGATTTTACTATTATTCATTTCACCATGTCAGTGACTTAAATATACATCAAATATCACATTTAATTTAAAATCAGAACAGCATAGAAGGTCGTCCGTTGAAAGAATATATTTTTTTCAGCTTACTTTCTTAGTAAATTGGGAAGTGAGAGCTGTCCCACAATCAGTACACAGTCCTCTGGCATGTTGTAAAATTATATGGATAAAGACTGAAACAATCATTGTTGAACTGGATTCCATGTTTTGATCATTACTGAATGTAACTATACAAACAAAATTCTGTTACTGCAGTCAGGCTAGCATAGGAAAAGAGTTTTGTTACGTAGAAAGTGATCTATGATGACTTTGCTGTAAATGGATTTTAACTTCACGTTCTGTTGGTCATAGTTTGCATTATTGAATTGTAATCATAAGAACACTTTGAAAAATTTTAAATCAAATATGGCTTCTTTTATGGTTGTAATGGCTTTGTTTAATAAGTATCTTTTCCAGCATACACTCATAAAAAGTGTAAAAAATAATACTTATTTTTCAGCTTATAACTACACTGTGACTAAGACATAGTTCATAAAAGTGGTAAATGTATATGGTTATGAGTTGCTGTTACATTTTCTAAAGTGAGTTTATAAACACAAACTGTTTTGAAAAAGATCTGTGATACCTGTGATAAATCACAGAATACTAGAACTGAGATGCCACTGAAATAATCTGATCGAACTGCCTCGCTCCATGTTTAAAACCTTGAAGATGTCTCTTGATTATCTTTAAAATAAAGTCCAAATTCTTTGGCATTACGTAAAGATCCCCAATGACCTTCCATAGCCTCACATCCTAGCCACACTGCCCAACTCAAATATTTTAGCTAATTCACACCAAACTCTGAAGAGTATCCAGTTAAGAAGCAAGGAATTCTTCATCTGTCTGCATTTGAGCATGTTTTTCACTTTGTTTGAAATATGCTTCACGCTTTCTTCCTGACTGTATTTTTATCTTCAAGGTTAAACTTAGAAAGTACTTCTCCCAGGATGCTCTCCTTAAACCTTCAATCCACTATTTTGGATTAGCATCTTGTGCATGGCTCCATTTTATGTTTTTCTTTATTTTAAATAAAGTTTATTTCTTCATAAATGCATAAGCAAGCATGCACATATTTATATAGCATATATACATATACATGTAAATCTAATGTTACTTATATGCACATATATGTGTGCATATACTTCTCTCTAAATTGTGTGCTTACGTAAATTTTATTTCTCCTCTGTCTCTCCAAACACAAGCATGCACACACACGTATTGATACATGTATATTTATACCTTTGTGTGTCTTCTCTTGTATGTTTATTTCTCAATGCCAATGACTGCATTTTATTCTTCTTTGTACATGTATGACTAATAACCCATAAGTCAATGAACATTTGTTTAACTGTTATAGACGAGGAAAGAAAGGATGATAATATTTAAGTCATTTTCCACTGGCCACATAGGTGGCCATGATAATTTAGTCAGAACATCTTAAGCCCTTGCCTTCTTGATTACTGATCTTACAATCAGTTAGTAGTAGTAGTTATTTTGAATACTTAATCTCCAAAGTATCTTATAAAAATTCTCTAAAATATTCTGGACATTTTTGAGTAATAAAAAGTACACATTTTACTTTTTTGAGTGGAATTTTTGATCATGCATGATTCTGATAAATATTCAAAGATAGTAATATCAAAAAAACATGTATTAAGTGTCTAAAGTCATATTAAGCCCTGGATACAGAGGTTAATAACACACTAATATAATAAATAATAATAAAATCATAATTTTTTTTTACATTTTAATTTTTGAGAGACAGAGAGAGACAGAGCACAAGCAGGGGAGGGACAGAGAGAGAGGGAGACACAGAATCTGAAGCAGGCTCCAGGCACTGAGCTGTCAGTACAGAGCCCAACGCGGGGCTCAAACCCAGGAACGGTGAGATCATGACCTGAGCTGAAGTTGGACGCTTAACTGAGCCACCCCGGTGCCCCAACAATAATAATAATAATAATAAATGTTAGCATTTTTGGAGCAGCTATGTGCAAGCTACCATTTTAAGGGTTTTGTTTATTGCATTATTTCATTTAGTAATACTGACTAAAAATATATAATTATTCTTAATATAGGTATTTTAAAAATATATGTTATTTATAAGAATATAATAGTAACAATACACAATACTCTGTGTACATTATGTCAAGATTCAATTATATACATAAGAAACAGTGTCTGAGAGCTAAAATGCCTGTTTGAAGTTATAATATTAAGCAGCAGAGACAGAATTCAAACCCAGTTCCAAAATTCCTACTTAAGATAGTGTACCATACTGCCTGTATTAAAAGATTGGTGAGAATTAGTGCTACCTTCAGATTTGGTTACTCTATCAAATCACAGTGAAATAACTTAATAATTGTAGAGTATGGTATGGTTCTTTGATTAAAACTTTTCCCAAAGACAAATAATAATCTAAAGTGAAGTAAAATTTGACATTTGAAAATTTGAACATTTCCTAAAAATACTTTATAAACGTAAAATTTGTTAAATGATGAATATATATGTATATAACCTGAGAGAGAATGGAGTCATTTATAAAATGTTGGTCGTGAATTAAAAGAAAAAAACAGGTTTTCTTTCTCTCTCTCTCTTTTTTTTCCAATTTGAATCTCCCTTCAGTTGATTCATAATCAATTAATTACCATCAAGTGACCTGAGGGCAGCTGGAAATTGGGTCCAAATTGAACAGCAAAAGGAGGCAATTTGTTTTAAGTCTGGAAGTCTAATGTTCAATCAAAGTTTAATCAGAAGTGACCCATTGTTTGAAAGATAGAACATCAATGTCTTTTTAATTTCACTATCTTCAAAGGAGGACTGGATAAAATAGAGGTAACTGATTATTCTCAAATGAAAATTAAAGAAAGATGCTATCAGAAATCAAAAGCATATTTTCTTTCTTTATATTTTAATTCATAAAGGAAATAGTCTGTTCTGTGTTGGGGGTTGGATAATTTTTCGAAGTCAAACTTCAAACTTTGTGGTCTTTAGAGACTTTTACCAAGAGACGAATGTAGTATACATGTTTTATCCATTAAGAGCTACAATGGCTCTTTTCTTTCAGGCCTATTTATTCAATTAAATGGGATTTTTTTGCTTTAGTGAATTGCAGAATTAATTCTGTGTTTTTATTGATTTCAAAATGGATAAATGGAATGAATGATTAAAATGAATGCATTTAGCTAAAGGAAAACATTGCACCAAACTAAAGATATTCCAGAAGTAATTCTCAGTCCTGAAATTAAATCTACCTATACTCTCTGGGACACATAGGGAAATAAGGACTTTCATTTAGCCTTTAGTAAGTAGTAACAGGAGTAGAAATATGTAATTTTTCCACGGATATCTGACTGTGTTAATGTGAAGTCATTCATATGTTGTTAAATGAAATGCCAATGGGATGGGATAGAAGGGAAATGGGGGAAGGTTGGGATGGATTTAAACAACTAATCGTTTCTCTTCAGAGAATTATGCTCCTCTGATTTCTCTCCAAGTTTACCTACATTGGGCTTAGTATTTGAGAAAGAAAGAAAGAAAGAAAGAAGAAAAAGAAAGAAAGAAAGAAAGAAAGAAAGAAAGAAAGAAAGAAAGAAAGAAGAAAATATTTTAAAATAGTAAGAGTAATATAATGAATGGCAAAATTTCAGATAGGCTAATATTCCAGGCTTAATTTCCCTGGGTGTTTTCACTCAGATTATGGAACATGAGATCATGACTGTATAGGTAATCTCTTCCTATTTCTAGCAAAAGGACTTTGAAGGACTGGAACACCTCTCCCAGGATTTGAATAATGTATTTGTTTCTTCTTAACCTGATGTTTAGATTCTTTTGCCCTTAACTTTAAGACCTTTAAATCCCTCATTTCTTTCACAGTTGATTAAATACAGCCCTGAGAAAAGCACTGACTGACTGTTCAACAGAAAGCTTTTCAGAAGGCTAACAGGCTCTGACCTCAAAGAAATGCTGTTGTTAAATTGACTTGAGACCTTTCCAGAGAGACCAGGTCTTACTAAAGACCATATTAAAGTTTGGATTTCTCATTATTGAGAAAACTTCTTTCCCTCCAAGATCTGAGAATGAGGTTGTTTTTTTTTTCCTTTTTTCTACCTTGCAACAAATTATTTGTGTAAATCCTGCTGCATTCTCAGTGAGACATACAATATTAATCTTGTTACAATGCCACTGGGTGGGGTACCCTACCCTCCTGTGTAGCCAGGATGCACTGCTGGAGCTGAACCAGCCCTAACTGAAATGTGTTAGAAGTGTTTGTAAGTAGCTGCTGCCCTGGGGGTCCATGTGTGCCTTTCCCTTCTCCATAGGGACTCCTCCTGGAACCTTTCCCAGAACTCCAGGTGATGTGAAATAATTTATAATCACCTATTAGTGCATCTGATATTTAAGAGACTATCTATCTCCCAAAAGAAAGGTAGTTAAAGAAAAAAAACATTCAGCTAAACATGCAATGACTTGAGTTTATGGTATTGCCTCCTTAACTTCACAGTTATTTAAACTTCATATGAGAATGGAGATAACATCTCTATTGCCTAATTCAGTCAGTATAAGGATCCAAAATATCTGGGGGAGTTTTAGTTTCATATAGTCTGTTTTAAAAACTGAAATACAATAGAAGAGTGTGTGGATCTAAAATTACTGAAGAAGAGATGAACTCCCCAGGCAAATAGAGGTTCTGGGCCAGCAAAGATTTTAAATCACAACATTATGCACAGTTGTGTATTTTATTCATATATGAAATGTATATGAAGTGAACAGGGATTTCATTTTTTCTCACCTGTAAAGACTCTAAGGAATGTTTGTTAATACTATACCGTATTATAAACATAGACAGTATATTTTAACATTTATTTATTTGTGAGAGACAGAAAGAGACAGAGCACGACGGGGGGAGGGGTAGAGAGAGGGAGTCACAGAATCTGAAGCAGGCTCCAGGCTCTGAGCTGTCAGCACAGAGCCGGACGCGGGGCTCAAACCCAGGAACCGTGGGATCATGACCTGAGCGGAAGTCCGATGCTTAAACGACTGAGCCACCCAGACGCCCCAGAGTAATTACATAGACAGTATATTTATATGGTTAAGAACACAGGTACTGCCTGGGTTCACTTCCCAGTTTTACCGCTTGAGCAAGATATTTAAACTCACTGTGCCTCAGTTTCTTCATCTACAAAGTGGAGTAATCATAAACTAGTATGTGCTATTTTATAAGAATTAATTGAGGGGTTTTTTTGCAGTATGCCTTATTAGTATTATATATTTATCTATTATTCATTATACATAAAATATTTTTAGTGCATATTATAGAACATAAGGATTGACATGATCTCTAATTTAGGGTATAACTATCTGTAGACATTTTCTTTACCTTGGGGAAAATCTGCATATAAATACAAATCTTTTTCTTGCAAGTGGTTCTAAAGGAGAGTATAAGATCCTGACATCCCTCCCTAATACTTTACTCACATAGAGTGTCCATGCCAGAATCTCTGAAATAGTCAAGATATTTAATGTTTATTTAAAAGTGGTACTTGGCTTAAAAATATTTAGGAACTCTGGCTTAAATTATAAGACGTATTTCAGGTAAGTAGTTTATCTTTATTGTTTTACATTCATGAAGATGCCTACTAACCTTCTTAGGCTGTATATTATTGAAGTAGTGGAATTGTACAGTTTGATAGAGTGACGTAGGTGTAAATGCATGTATAAGGCCCAACTGACCGAAGCTGAAATTTCAGTTCTCACACAAGGTATGCAACCATGAAAATTTTGAATAAATTCATTGAAGATACTTCTATCTCTAAATCTGATATGATGAAAAAAACCTAAAGGATTTAATCAATACTTCTTAGATTTTACCTTTTTTTGATGACACATGAAATGAATCAAAAAATAAAAATACTGAGACTGACATACTTTAAATTTACCAGTTAAGTACATTAAGACAAAACAAATAAAAAACAACTGCCATCTACTTTCAATTTATTTCCTAAAAGGAAAAATGTTTTAATATCAGATGATAGTTGAAAGAACAAAATTTTAGAAAAAAAATTAACATAGGTCTTTAATTAGCATATAGTTAATTTTATGAAAAAAAGAACTCTGCAACATTATTATCTAATTTTGTATAGACTAGACTACAACACTACTGTATGAACTGGTATTTAATGGCCACTGCATTAATGAGAGTGAATGAGTCCTATGTTTAGGTTAAAATCCTGCCGATGAGTAAATGTATTTCCTTAGCAAATTTCTTCATCCTTCATCTTAAACCTCAATTTCCTTCCTCAGCAAACTGGGGACAATAATACCTTTCTGACAGAGTTGCTACTTAGATAAACAGTTCTAGGCATTATTCTAAATGGTGTACATATATTAATTCATTTAATCCTTATGCTTTTACGAGTAGATTTTGTTACAATTAATTTTGCAGATGAGAAAGCTGAGGCACAGAGAATTTAGGTAACTTGCCGTATATCAAGTATTCAATAAATACTGTTGAGCATTCAATACTATTTATTAGTTTTATGTATTTATTATATGTTTATTATACTATATAAGGATTATTTATCATTTATTTACTATAGACAGATATTAAATATTATGTATTTTTATATAAACAGCACATATTTCTATATAATATAAATACATTCATATATTTTATTCAAAATGTATAAAACACATAAATATGGGTATTTTAAAATTGATTATTGTATTTATTTAATGCATATACATTTACTATATGTTAATAAGAATATTGTTAGTACTGCTCCTCTTGTCATTAAAGCATGTATTTTGTCAGATGTTATTCTTTTATTTATAACAGCAGCACAGTTATGGAAGTATTAATAAGCACTACTCATTTATTTTACTATATAGAAGAATTAATGTTTATTAAGAAAGTTTAATAGTTTGGTGGGATCTTTTTACCTAATCTTAATTATTTACCATCAATTTATTAGCTAAAGGAATTTATTAGGAAATGCCTTAATTTGTAAAATGTTGTGCTAAGAACATGTTTTTGTTGTTTTTGTTGTTGTTGTTGTTGCTATAACTTAGCTTTCCCTGCCTCCTGATCTGTCTAGAAAGTGTGATATAAAACAAAACAAAGCATAACCACAGACTATTTAATGATGCATGGTGTGTATAAGACAGGCACACGTTCGATGATTAAGAGGTGAAAGAGGGAAAGATATATAAAGGAAATTAGCTGAATGAAAGTCTAAAATATGAAGATTGGATCCTATAAAAGTATCTTGTTGGCATTTAAGAACTTTAAGACCAAAAATTCCTCATGAATTCATTTAAATGATATGCATCTATAAGACCTATTACAATTATTATCCCCTTCTTAAAAGTACTTTATAGGAAAATGCAAAATGTTTAAAGAATGTGCACACAACAGACACATACACACACACAGAGGCAACTTTTAGTATTGGCTTTCCAAAAACTGTTTTGCAATTTTTGGAAAATTATTTAACCATTTTAATTTTACATGTTTTACTCATGTATCTGGGTTAAATTAAGATTTCTAATGTCTCATTTAAGTCTAAAATTAGGATGCTGTATCAATATGAATAGAACTATAAAGGCACCTTGAATATTTTCAATATTTTCAATAAAGCCAATGCTATGGACTTTCCTAGAACTTGAAAAAATAATTGAATTGAAAAAACATGAATGAATTCAGAAAGTAATGTCCTAATATTGTTCCACATTTGACCCTTGGATTGTTACACTTCCGTTTAAACTCCACATTATTTGAGGTCTGTTGTACTTTGAATAGTAATGAGAATGTTATGTTTCAAAATTATGACTGTAATTACCTTTTTTTCTCAGCCCAGCACATTATGAATGTCAGTGCCATTCAAAGCCTGCAAGTGTTTTAATTTCACATATTAAATTTAAGTATTGATGTGTATATTCTCTTATTGCAGAAAGGAGAATATTGCAATGAGGGAAGTGCACATGAGACTTCTTAGGTTCAACTTTATTTAGTCTAAGCAGGGAGTCTTTGATTATACCCTTTAATGGTACATAGTGTTTATGCTGTTTATGTTGAATAGATTAAGTCTTAGAGGAAATTGTAACAAGAGGTGGTAGAAGTCATCCTTTTTCTCTTAAATTCAAACAACTAAAATCTTTGGCTAAGGAGAATTTTGGCAGTAAAGAGTAGGCATGGCATAGGAATGAAAGTGTGGGCTATGGAGTCAGAAAAACCTGGGCCTGAATCCAGGCTGTACCGCTTACTTATGGTATCACCTTGGGCTAATGTGGGGAACTCATTGGTTCTCAATTCCCCATTTGTAAAGAGAGGATCATGGCACAAAAACAGACACATAGACCAATGGAATAGAATAGAAACCCCAGAACTAGACCCACAAACGTATGGCCAACTCATCTTTGACAAAGCAGGAAAGAACATCCAATGGAAAAAAGACAGCCTCTTTAACAAATGGTGCTGGGAGAACTGGACAGCAACATGCAGAAGGTTGAAACTAGACCACTTTCTCACACCATTCACAAAAATAAACTCAAAATGGATAAAGGACCTGAACGTGAGACAGGAAACCATCAAAACCTTAGAGGAGAAAGCAGGAAAAGACCTCTCTGACCTCAGCCGTAGCAATCTCTTACTCGACACATCCCCAAAGGCAAGGGAATTAAAAGCAAAAGTGAATTACTGGGACCTTATGAAGATAAAAAGCTTCTGCACAGCAAAGGAAACAACCAACAAAACTAAAAGGCAACCAACGGAATGGGAAAAGATATTCGCAAATGACATATCGGACAAAGGGCTAGTATCCAAAATCTATAAAGAGCTCACCAAACTCCACACCCGAAAAACAAATAACCCAGTGAAGAAATGGGCAGAAAACATGAATAGACACTTCTCTAAAGAAGACATCCGGATGGCCAACAGGCACATGAAAAGATGTTCAGCGTCGCTCCTTATCAGGGAAATACAAATCAAAACCACACTCAAGTATCACCTCACGCCAGTCAGAGTGGCCAAAATGAACAAATCAGGAGACTATAGATGCTGGAGAGGATGTGGAGAAACGGGAACCCTCTTGCACTGTTGGTGGGAATGCAAATTGGTGCAGCCGCTCTGGAAAGCAGTGTGGAGGTTCCTCAGAAAATTAAAAAGAGACCTACCCTATGACCCAGCAATAGCACTGCTAGGAATTTATCCAAGGGATACAGGAGTACTGATGCATAGGGCCACTTGTACCCCAATGTTCATAGCAGCACTCTCAACAATAGCCAAATTATGGAAAGAGCCTAAATGTCCATCAACTGATGAATGGATAAAGAAATTGTGGTTTATATACACAATGGAGTACTACGTGGCAATGAGAAAAAATGAAATATGGCCTTTTGTAGCAACGTGGATGGAACTGGAGAGTGTGATGCTAAGTGAAATAAGCCATACAGAGAAAGACAGATACCATATGGTTTCACTCTTATGTGGATCCTGAGAAACTCAACAGAAACCCATGGAGGAGGGGAAGGAAAAAAAAAAAAAAGAGGTTAGAGTGGGAGAGAGCCAAAGCATAAGAGACTGTTAAAAACTGAGAACAAACTGAGGGTTGATGGGGGGTGGGAGGGAGGGGAGGGTGGGTGATGGGTATTGAGGAGGGCACCTTTTGGGATGAGCACTGGGTGTTGTATGGAAACCAATTTGTCAATAAATTTCATATAAAAAAATAAAAAATAAAGAGAGGATCATAATAATTCCCACCTTAAATATATGTATGTGTGTTTAATATTATTCTATTCATCCAGGTCATGTTCATTAAGTGCCAACTACATAGAAAATGCATGTGCAGAATGTTTTTGTTTAGATCAACAGCCATTAAACCTACATGAATTAAATATTTTAAATGATTATTTCTTTTTTTAAGTTTGTTTGTTTGTTTGTTTACTTATTAATTTGAGAGAGCAGGGGAGAGGCAGAGAGAGAGGGAGAATCCCAAGCAGGCCGCGGAGCCTGATGACATGGCACTTGATCTCACAACCCCGAGATCATGACCTGAGCTGAAATTGAATAGATGCTTAACTGACTGAGCCACCAAGGTGCTCCTTAAATGGTTATTTCTAAAAAGAAACATGCAAAGGGTCTATTTGGTATGGTAGTACATTAAAGTTTAGTCAACTCAGTCTAGTCCAGAAATGAATTAAATATGACTTTTGAGTGTTTTCTTTACCTCTGTATATGTACTAACACCGTCTTCTATCATATTTATATCCTACCCTCATTTCAACACCTTTCTCTTCAATGGCTCCTCTATTCTGTTTTCTGGGTAATTTTACTGAGCGTTTAATTTCTTCCATTCCAGACTATGATCTATTTATTTCCCTAAAATTTTCCTGTCTTTTAAAATCTCTTCTTATCTTCTGGATGCTTTCTCTCACAATATGCCCACAAAATATGTCCACATCAATCCTGTCTAAAACACAACAAATAAAACTTTTCCTTGATTCTTTCACTCTCTTTATGCCATGATAATATTTTTTTAACTTTTCAACCTAACCTGAATTTCTGGAGAGAATAATAGTTATTCTATATGAAATAGAATTTCATAGTTAGTGTTTCACTTCTCACATTTATTCCTCAACTGATTGTGTTGTCTCCTGTTCCCACTAATCCACAGAGACCCCTCTGACAAAAGACACCAGGAATCTTTGAAATCTACTTTTAATGAAATCTACTTTTAATGGATACTTTTCATCTTACTATATTTCTTTACTTCCTTTGAAGCATTGATTATTCATTCCAGACATCCTCTACCTTTTTGACTTCCATAAAATCAAACTCATATGCTGCTGTTTACTTTCTCTGATTATTCTATCGATAATATTTTCATGGGTTTTGTTTTTACTTTTTCTTAAATATCAGTGCCATTCAGAGATCTCACTATCACTCAAAGTTCTGTATTACATTCAATATACTTCAAAGACTACTACATATGGTCCTCTTTACATTTTGATTACTATGTGCATGCTTAAATTAATTTTATTTGAGTTTAGAAGTTGGTCTTGAACCAAACAGGTCATGAATAATATAGTCACTCGTCTTCTGGGATAACTTAATATGAATATCTCACAAATACCTTACTTCAAATGTTTAAAATTTAATTTTTCTGTCCTAAAGCTTCATATGTTTCTATATTTTCTAAAGTAATGAAATTTGTATCCACTCATTTTATCAAATCTAGAAATACTTGCAATCTTGATTCCTTTTTAAGATTTTTACATGCAATTAATTACCAAGCACTTTATCTTAAATATTTATCAAACTCATCCCTTCCTCTCTGTTTTTACTACCACTGTCCTGGGTTAGTCTCTCACATTTTCCCACTGTAGTACTACAATAGCATTCCGTGTAAACTCCCTGTTTCCCATCATATCTTTTTAAAATGTATCCCCCATATATGTGTCTATGTGGGCCATCCTCAACATACACTTGAAAATATCACTTGATCTGTCCAAAACCCTCCAAGAAATTACTGTCACTTATGGAAGTGGCTTTCAAACCTTAATAGTTGTAAATTTTAAAAGAGAAATTTCACATTGAGTTCAATATGCAAACACCTACTTATAGTGATTTAAATTTCAAAACTCTAACTTTTGATTACATAAAAAAGCAATTCTTGACAAATGTAATAAAAAGCAAGCACAACCCACTTGTAATATAGTCCTTTCCTCCTTCCTGAGCATATTTATATGCTTTATTTCTTTGCTTACTTCTAACGTGAACTCTCTGAGATGAGGACTAGCATGTTTACGTTTTTCAACCTTATGGATTGATGCTACTAAGATGGAGAGATTAATGACTTACACAAAAAGTCCAGCATTTTTTACTATTTTAATAATAAAGGGAGTCCATGTCTTAAAAGGCTTACAGTATAGTAAAGGAAAACAGAAATATAACAAAGCACAGTGTAATACATGATGAGTAAAAGTAACGTAAAATGACATGGAAACACTGACAAGGGAACGAGGAACTCTGATGGGTTGGTGAGGATCAAGGGAAACAATTGCAGAAAGAAGCCTGGTAACCAGATTAAGGAAGAACATTTCAAGCAGATGAAGAAATAGTCTAAGTATAGGAATAGAGATAGTAAAAGTAAGAGTGGGTTTAGTTTGGTGAATAGCCTTCTGTGATATAAGCAGAAGCTGTACAGAAATGGTGCAAATTAGTTTATGGGAAAGAAAGAATTGCTTAAAGGTGAAAGAAAAAAATGATAGGCTAGGACCTGTTTGTGAAATATCATTCTAATAGATTTAAGCTTTGGGGGTGCCTGGGTGGCTCAGTCAGTCAGTTAAACCTCCAACTTCACCTCAGGTCATGATCTCCTAGTCCATGAGTTCAAGCCCCTCATGGGCTCAGTGCTGACAGCTCAGAACCTGGAACCTTCTTCAAATTCTTCATCTCCCTCTCTCTGCCCCCTCCCACTCATGCTGTGTCACTCTCTCCCTGTCAAAAATAAACATTAAAAAAAATTAAACTTTGGTCTATAGTCAGTAGAGACCATAGTTTGGGTAAAAGTAATAAATAACTAGACTATAGCAATGGATAGAAACTTGTAAAAAATTGTCTAAATACATGGATTAGAAGATAATTGGCTAATGCAGTTATGGGGTACAAAGGGTGAGAGACATTGGAGCCACAAAGGCATAAAATTTCAAAATATGTACATAAGCATAGGCAAAATATAGATACGATGCTATCATCCAAGATAACAAATGAAGGCAACAATTGGTGAAATACATGATCATGATTTGGAACATAAGTTGATATATCCAAAGGATCTCATGAAGAAACAAAAATAATGAACTAAAAATAAAAAATCAAGTCTAGAGATAAAGATTTGGAAACTGTCATTTTGAAGATGGTAGTTGAAGCCAGAAAAGTAGATAAAACCACTAGGGAGCCTGTGGAAAAGAGAATACTGAGAGGAGACCACTTAGAAATGACAGTAGCATTCAAAATGGAAAAGGAAATCCAGTTCACATAGAAAGTAATATACAAGTGGAAAACCAGCAGGGTCGACTTTAGACAAAAGAGTTGAAAGAAGGGAGGTATCCTGAATATGGTGAAATGTTACAGAAAGGACAAGTAAGTTAGTACTGAGGAGACCAATGGGATTTTACACCATATGCTAGATAGACTTTTCATCTCAATATCCCTTCTTATGTAATATTTTTATTATGAACTTCATGTGGAGGACATACAGTGTTAAGTTTTTCATATATCTTGATTTATTTCTTTATTTTAATCTATCAATAATTGTTCTAAGCAAAAGTGCTTTCTAAGTAGTTAATGGTGCTCAACTTCCCACTCTTCATCTACAAATGGGAGCCATTATTAAACAGCAATCATTCATACTTAAGGTAATAGTAGTAGAAAACCTTCATAAAGCATATATCCTTCTTTTAATCTTTTCATATAAATATATATAAATACCTATATAAGAAATATAATTATATATATGTATTTATGTATATATGTATATATACACACATATATGTAAAGAATGGTAGTATCTCAATCTTTTCAAAGACAATGATATTTGATGTATTATGTGTCCAAATCCCATTAGATTAAACTTAATGAAATTTAAGGATCATGTCCTTCATTTAGTAGAGTAAATGGCATATAGAAGGGTCACATATATGTTTTTTTAAATACTTAAATTTGGCACTAGAAACAAAGAATGGTATAGCAAAAGATACGTGAAGGAATAAGAGAAAAAGGGATTACACTGGAGGATAAGACTCATATGGATAATTTAAATTAACATGTACTGCTACTAAATAATTGAAAGTTCAATAAAAACCTAATTAATTGTAACTCCCTCTTTCTCTTCTATGGGATCATTCAGTCTGAGGCTGGCTGATATTTTACCTTTGCACTATTTATGAAGCTTTGTTTTGCTGTGTAAACTAATAAGATAAAATTATTTCAAGTTTTTTTAAAACTACTCACGAAGCAAACTTTTTAAGGACTCCATGCTTAAATTATTAAATGAAAATGAATGACACAAATTATTCATGTCATTCTTTTAATACAGTTAATTCAAAGATATCTCTCTTCAAAAAAATAAGCATGTCTAAATGCAAACTATGTACTGTTTGTCATGGGATTATAGAGGGTTCTTTTGATTTCCTTTAGTCCTTTAGCATTCTACTGTAATTACCACATCATACCACACTTATCAGTATCATTATGATATTTATTACTATTAGCTTCATCATCAATGCCACTAATATAATATCGCCTATGTGGAAGACTTTGGACAGTTCACATCTCTGTGAAGTATATGTTATTTAAGTCTTTTAGATGTGGTAACTAATGCTTTGGAGATTAAGATGCTTAAAAGGACATAATTATTAAGTGGCAAAGCCAACATTTAATGTAGATCTGTGTTGACTGCCCAAAATGCTTCAAAAAAATAAGTTTATTAAACCTATTGCAGTGAGAAAGAAAAGCATCTTAGGGTGCCTAGGTAGCTCAGTAGGTAAACTGTCCAACTTTGGCTCAGGTCATGATCTCACTGCTCTTGAATTCAAGCCTCACATCAGGCTCTGTGCTGACAGCTCAGAGTTTGGAGCCTGTTTCAGATTCGGTCACCGTCTCTCTGCCCCTCCTCTGCTCACTTTCTCTCTCCCTCTCTCTCAAATATAAAATAAAAACATAAAAAAATTTTAAAAAAGAAAGAATAGCATCTTGACTAAGTGTATTAGTTTCCTAGAGCTGCCATAACAATCACCACAGATTGAGTATGTATACATTATTCAAGGTGGTATCAGAGTTGGTTCCTTCTGAGGCCTGTGACAAAAAAAATCTGTCTCAAGACTCTTGATCAGCTTCTGGTGGTTTTCTGGAAGTCTTTCGAGTTCTTTGGCTTGTAGAATCATCACTCCAATCTCTGTCTTCTTGTTCACATGGTTTTCTCCCTGTGTGCACATCTATTTCCAGATATTCTCTTTTTATAAGGACACTAGTCATATTGTATTAGGGACCCATTCTACTCCAGTATGACCTCATTCTAAATTAGCTGGTTACATCTGTGATGACCTATTTCCAAATAATATCAGATTCTGAAATACTGAAGTTTAGAACTTCAATTTATGACTTATTCAACCTGTAACACTGATTATTAGTAGACTCTCAAAATGGAGAGATTAGGGAAGTACATTTATGATATTTTAGATTGAGTTGTGTGGTTTTATGATAAGTCTTCAAAAGTGGAGTACTGATTGAGGCTGGGTTCACTTTCTGACAAATTAGTTTCAGATTGTAGGGCAAAATGAGGAGAGGAATATAAAACAATTTTTTTATAAGTAATTTGTTTGTCTAGATACATAAGACACTTGGTTGATTCATGGTTTTATTATCCAAAAGTGGATATATACTACAGAAAACAGCTAAATTACTTTTTTTGATCACAGTCTTGTTCAAAATAGGAAGTGAAGAGTATGCCTGATTATAGGGAATTACTAGTATGTTGGTTTTAGTTGTCATCTACATGACTTCAGAGTCCATCAACTACATCATCCTAACTTTCTTTCCCATCATTGATATATCCCAAAGTAGTCTGTTCTGCTGTTGGATTGCTCTAATAAATAGCTTTTTGAAAAAGTTCTAATATAATTCAGTTTAAATTTGTTACCCTTTTGTAGTCATTGATGGTTAGATTGGGTTGAATCTTCCTTCTCCATGGTAGCCTTCAGAAAGATTATCAATCATTCAATAGTCTACATACATACATATATCCTTCCCCTACTCTTCTATTTTCTAGACAAATCCTAGTTACTTCAGGTTTTCAAGTAAAAGCTATATTTATATAGTAAATAGCATCATATCATGGGATAATAATAAGGTTGATAACTACAAGATCATTATTTTAGATAGTGTCTTAGCCCTTTCAGATGGCTTCAATAAAGTATCACAGACTGAGTGGCATGATAAGCAACTGAAACTTATTTTTCACAGTTCTGGAGGCAGGAAGTCCAAGATCAGGATGCCAATGTGGCTGAATGAGGAGTCTCTTCCAGGTTGCAAACTTCTTGTTCTATCCTCACATGAAGGAAGGGGATAGGGAGTTATGTGGAACCTCTTTTGTAAGGGCACTAATCCCAATTACAAGACTGAAGCCCTCATAAACTAATCACCTCCCCAATGCCCCACCTTCTAATATGAATACTTTAGAGATTAGGATTTCAATATAGGAATTTTAGTTTAGCATAAGTATTTAGACCATAGTAGATTTCAACATTTTCAGTATCCTGTGTCTTCTTACATCCTGAAATATGTCTACATGTGGAAGTACAAAATGACTGGTTTAAGTTTTCCTGATTAATTTCAACCATCTTAACACTAAGGTTGTGATAACAACCAGCATGCTATTATTTTATTGGCAGCATGTAAAGCCATGAAACCAATCTAAGCAAAATATCTTACTATTGCTTTGAAGTGAGTTTTGCAATATTTAAAATATCATGCACACTTTTTCCTGAGCTTTTATAGATGGTAAACATGTTTATCAATAACATTCCATTCTAACAGCCTTAAAACATAAAAATAATATATAAAGCGGAGAAGGAAATTCAGATATGGGTTTTGTCATCAAGGTGTCTTACTCTACATATAAGTCTGCATTTGAAAAAAAGTGGGGGTTCTGCAAAGAACTATCTCTTCTGAATTAAAAAAAACATTTTTTGTAAATACAGCTAAAAGTTATAGAATTCTACTCATTTTAATTTATAAGTATTCTGCAATTAGTTAATTAGATCAGTAGAACGAAGGCCAACAATCAACAGAAACCTTAAAGCAATTTAGAGTCCTTTTGAATCTTTAAAGAAAATCCAATAAGCACTTGAAAAACAAAATCAATGAAGAGTCTTAAATGTTTCTTTTCTGATTTTCCACAGGGTCCAAGTTTTCTCTCTGAGGCCCTTTTCCTTAAACGTGCAGCAAAAATTGAAGAAATGGATCCTTTTTTCCACCTTCATGAAACCATTACCAAGGTAGGAGATAAATGCATTCATGAGCAAGTTTTGTTCTTTTTGTTGATAGATGGAGGAAAAGAAAATAACCAATCAAGAGAAAATTTATACTTTCATTTATAAAATGTATTTGAAAGAAATTTAAGTACCTCCTCTTATTTTACTAAGGAGTAAGAATGATAAAGGTCTCAGGCAAAATCCTAGAAACCAATAACATGATTTGTAATGAAAACCAATCTTTAATAAAACAATTAGGTTTTTTTTCTTAATCTGAAAGTAGATTGTGGTATAATCTCAAGTATACCCCTTGATTAAGGGCAGTATAAAATGCATCTTTGATTTTCTGCATCTTCAAAGTTTTGTGTCAATACTTAAGATACTTGGTTGTTTGTGGTGGTACTTTGTCGTTGCATTAAAAAAATAAAGACTGCATTTATAATCAATGTTTTTACACTACAATGGTCATACCTATATTTTTGCTTAAAACTCTTATCTGTGAGTTTATAATATGGAGAAAATTAAATTGTACAGTATGGAGTAAATGAAGTTAATATTCTGGCATTACCTGACATCATATGAATTTTTACTTTTACCAACTATTTGTTTAATGTGTCATAACTTCTCTTTGGGGGCTGGAATTTATAGAGAATTTTTGCATTTCAACATTTCAAAAAAGAATCCATATTTATATATGCTTAGTTGAAAGATTGAATCATTCTTAAATCATCTTAGTGAAATTTTACAAGGCTATTTTTCTCCTCTTCATAAACAGAGATGTGATGTAATGAACAAACTCAATGAGTGGCAATAGAATGAACTCGGAATACAAACTATATTCTAGATCTATCATAGCTTTCTTTCTTTCTTTTTTTTTTTTAAGCTGTGCATTTGTTTTTTCTGAACTTTTGAAATAAGAGGAGTTTGGAGCACATTTTACCTAAAATGCTCCCAAGCTCAAAATATCTGAATCTTAACTACATTTATAATTCTTTGCTTTGCAATTTATTCCTGAGTCTTAATTTAGTTTTGAATATATCCATCCTTTGATACCCATTTTTATTTGGATGTAGCAACATGGAAATAGCCCCTAAATAATAGGTCCTTGGTATTTAAGATCTTAACTATATTCTTAATACTTATAGGGATGATAGACTGATAGATAAAAAATGATATCTATAGCTATCTATTTAATTAGTGTATATTTGTATGTGTTTAGATGAGAGTATGTACATGTGTGTGTATTTATTCAAGAATTCTGGATATTTAGAGTCTACGTTTATTTACTTATTTTTAAGAGAAGCATTAGAGGATTTTAGGGCAATGGAATAGTAATATTTTCTCCTTTTTTTGAGAATTTATTGGATTTTTGTGGAATGGATAATTTTGAGTCCATATTGATATCAGGTATATAACAAGAGGTGTAAACTCACACTGATTCTTGCTTCATGATGTCTTGGCCACAGTGCAGTTCCTAGCAGCATATTGGGAAGCAGGGATGGGTCAAGAAGGGAGTAGGAGAACATAGAACATAGCCTGAATATATATATATTATATATACTGACTATATATATATATATATATATATATCGTCACTACATACTGACATACTATCTATCTATCTATCTATCTATTGACTATATATATATATATATATATAGTATGTAGTGTGAAACACAGGAAATCAGACACCCTTTGAGAGAATACACAAATTTGTGCACAGACATTACCACAGGTTCTATATTTATTTTCAAATATGTTTCATATGTAGGCAGATATTTAACCCATTAAATGGATTTTAGAAAGAATTCTTTATCTATGAAGAAAGAAAACACGCCTAAGTATACAAGCAAGTGTCCTGTGACATTTTTTATAAAGAAATTTTTATCTAATGTTGATACTGTCTCCCCAGTCATCATGTTTACCTATGGTAGCCACTCATGTTGCAGATCTAGGCCAAGGGAAGAAATTGTGCTTCAGAAGTTCAATCTTAGTTTACCAACAGGAAAACCTGGGAACCATAAAATGAAGTAGTTTATAGATACTTTATTTTAAGGTCAAATTTTTGTTGATCAATAACAAAATAAAAATATAAATATAGTAGGGTTGATCAGAGCACATGAGTAGGAGATGTGGAACAGAGGTTTTACTACCATGGTTACCAACTTATTATTTTATTTAGTAAAACTGCATTTTATTTTCTACATCAAAAATGAGTACACTCATAACAGCTTTCCTCACTAGGATTCTGTGAGATTAAAAGATGATGCATACATTTTCTGAAAATGCAATATGGATATAATTGAGTATAATTATTAATACATTAAAAAGTACTAGTGCTGATACCTTCAAAGTAGACTCTTACCTGCTTTATCTGAATTTAGTTTTTCCTTTAAGGAAAAAAAAATAAGTTAGATATGAAAGCATACAATTTAATTAATTAAGTTCTGAGAATACACTAGTAAGTTAGTGTACAAATAGAATATAAAATTTAATTAGGAAAGATTGAGGTCTGTAGAATATTTTGTTTCAATAAGAATAATAGTGGTATTAGTGTGATATTACAGAAATAGCAATGGACATTGAATAAAAATACCCAGCTAGGTATAAATTCTGTCACTCTGTATTATGAAAAAAATGATGTGAAATAGGAAAAACACTTTGTAAAATGATAAAACACAGTTACTGATATTATATCAATTTTAAAACATTTTTAAGAAATCATCATAATTAAAATATTGAAGATACTATATTCCTATTTCTCCCCATAAAAATTTGAATTGGATACATAGCACTATAACAAAATCACATATTTATTTTTTCTAATAAATAAATGTAATAATATACATCTAAGACAAATGTTCATGTAATGCAATCTATTATCTTTTCTGAGTGAGTAACTGCAGTCTAGACCTTTGTTATAGATCACAAATATGATTTCTATAAAATTAAATTACAATTTCTAAGTATTAAAAAGTTAATAATCTATCATTGGTGTTTTTCGGATTTAAAAAAATGAAAATAAATAGATGGCACTAATATGTGGGGTAGGAGCTATGAGTCCTAGTATGTAGTTTCCCAATGTTGTCCTGTAGTTCTTTAAAAAGCTGTTTGTTTTTTTTTTTTACAAAGTTTGACTTTATCTTGGCATTTGTCTTTTTGATATAAAGCATGGAACCTAAGAAAGTAATGAATGAGGCTCAATATTGATGCTAAAAGGTATAATTCATCATTGCCTCAATGACAGGTGATGCAGGATAAAGTCAAAGGACAACACATACTGCACTGATGTTGAAGATGTTTTCTTATCTTCTATAATTATCTTTAAAAATAGCGTTTGTTTTTTTTAATTATCACGGAAGCCAAACTAATTTCTCTAAGACTACACATGAATGAAATACCAATATAAATTTTAGCTGCTTAATCCTTTAATAAGTGAATAAAAATCTCCATGGATTTATGTTTTGAAATAGGCTTATTTCTCCTCCTGTACCTAGGAATTTTGTAGTCATGTTTATAAATCTTCAACATTTAGCTCATAAATTGTTATTAGTTATCTAAGTATTCTTGTAGCCTATTATAATCCAAGGATGAAGCAAAATACTTGAAAAAATTAAGACATAGGAGCAGGTACAGGGAGTAAACAAGTAAGCAAATCATTTAATATAACACACTAAAAAAGGTGATAGTAACATGACCAAGTTACGATAAGAAAGAAGATTGGAGTTTATACTTCTGACTAGGAGATTTGAAGAACTTATCAGAAAGGTGACATTTGAAGAATTTAAGAAATACTAACTTTATTTATCTTAATGTCAATGAGCTCCCTTTGAGAGTTCTTTAAAGAGCAGGTTGTCAGTGGTAGTATGTGGGAAATGATGGTTTGTATTTTGAATAACAGAAGACAGATTTAAGAGACATTTTTAGGTTTGAATAACAGGATATATGATTTACTGGATATGGGAAATGAAGCAGAGTGAAGAGTAAAGGAAACTTTGAATAGCTCCATCTTAGGCAAAGTTGACATTATTGAATTGACCAAATTAAAATTTGGTTTGAAGAAAGTGATAGAGTTTGCCATTGGACATGTGGAATTTTGGATATTTAGGGCATCTAGACAAATATGTCATGGAAGCAGTTGGATACATGAGGGTGGGGCTCAGAAAGAAATGGAATCCAATATGCATTAGCTGATGCAATAACCACTTGTCACATGTGGATTTAAATTAAAAATAAATTAAATAAAACTAGAATTTAGTTTCCTTGATATCATTAACCACAATTCACGTGGTTAATGACCACATATGGCTAATAATTACTGCATGGGATCACACAGATTATAGAATATTTTCATCATTGCCAATGGTGCAGATGATGTTACCCTACAATATTCATGCAGAGCAACAAGAATTACAAGGAAAGGACAAAACACCCAAGGTAGAATGGTTTATGGAATCCACAGGACAAGATATATTCTAAGAAGGAGGAACGGTTCAAGAGCATATTCTCCATAACCTCACACCATTAAGATGGCTACTATTAAAAACAAAACAAAATAAAAAATACCAAGTAATGACAAGGATGGGGAGAAATTGAAATTCTTGTACACTGTTCGTGAGAATATAAAATGGTGCAACTCTTGCAGAAAACTGTATGGCAGTTCCTCAAAAAATTGAAAATAGAATTATCATTTTGATCCACCAATTCCATTTCTGGATATATATCCCATAGAATTGAAAGTGAAGTCTTGAAAACGAATTTCTGCACCTATATTGATAAAAACATTATTCACAATAGTGAAAACGTGGAAACATCCCAAGTGTCATAGATGGATAAATAAATAAGCGAAATGGCATGTATATATACAATGGAATATTGTTCAGCCTTAAAAAGGAAGGAAATTATTATATAGTCTACTTGAGGACATCATGCTAAGTAAATAAACATAAGTGTCACAAAATGACAAATACCATGTATATATTGTTCTTAAAGTAATCAAAACCAAGGAGAAAGAAAATAGAATGGTGGTTGCTAGGGGCTGAGGTTGGGGTAGGAATGGGGAGTTTTTATTTAATGGGTATAGAGTTTCAGTTTACATGCTGCAAGAGTTATAGAGATGGGTATTGGTCATACATTATGAATGTATTTCGTACCACTGAACTACACACTTAAAAATGGTTGATGGTGAATTCTATTTTATGTGTATTTTACCACAAATTTAAAAAATTCAGAAATAAAAGTGTATTCATCCAATGTACTGGTCATTGGACGACCATTCTGAACTGATGATTTGGAATTTTAAAATTCTTTTTCTCTTCATTTATGCCTGATCCTCAGTTTTTTGCTATTATCCATAAAGAGTTCACATGACTTGTTAACCATTTCTTTGATTTACTTTTAATTGATGTAACATCCTGTATTCATTTTATGTCTTTTTAAATATATTTTATTAGCATTTTATTCTTAAATAATATACACTCAATAAATGATGACTGATAACTATATTTTTAAACAAAACAAAACAGGGGCACCTGGGTGGTTCAGTCAGTTAAGTGTCCAACTCTTGGTATTGGCTCAGGTCATGATCTAATGGTTGGTATGTTCAAGCCCCACATCGGGCTCCAGGCTAAGAGTGTGGAGCCTGCTTGGGATTCTCTGTCTGCCCCCTCCCCACTCGCTAAAACATACATTAAAAAACAACAACAAATCAAAAATAAACAAAGCAAAACACTTTAGCTATGCTGAGAAGGAAAGGACATTTAAAATCAAGTGTCAGTATATACCATTTGGGGAAGCAGAAGAAAGCTGCTATCACATTATTAGATTAATAGTATTTTTCCTCTGGAACCCCAAATGTGCTCTCTCTCTCTCCACCCATATAGAATATTTTATTATGTATTTTTATATTTTTATTATATATGTTATAATATTTATTTTTTAAGCAAATATTTTTAATCAAGTTAATAGTAAGTAGTAAAAGTGCAATTGCGGGAAGAACCCATACTTTACATGTTTAAATTATTTTCCATTGTCTTCACTTGTAAGGTATTGAAGGTAGAACCCACTCTTGAATCTTCTTTCTAGTAATAGAATAAGGTACACATTGTTCTGGAGTGCCACTCACACTGTACTTATGGTTTATCCAAATGAATTTACAAGCAGTAGGCGGTTTTGTTGTTGGAGGGTCATTGGTCATAGTGTGAAGCCAATGATGCCATTTGGGGGCACCATGCTTCCATCCATATCCCAAACAAAAAATGTGTTTTTGCCACTCAGTTTCAATAGGATATATAACCCATTTTTGACGGCCAAAAAAACTGCTTGTTGTCTTTATAGCTTTGGTTTCCATATTTGTCTTCCCCCACTAAGGTACCAAGCCTCTTATCTTTCCCTGAAGAAAATTCGTAGATAGCTGCAGAGGCCGCCCTGGACACTGACCTCCTGCAGCCTGTGTTTCAGGACCTACAAGAACTCTATCTTGCCCCTCTATATTATATTTTTAAAGCTCTGAGTATAAAAAGTAAATCCAGGAAAACAAAAAGTACTTTATACTTGTGGTTCCATAGAAACTAGCAAATGACCTAATTTTGCTTGTGAGTTTCCTCAAGAAATACCAATTTATTAGTCATTTCATTGTTTTTCCCACCTAATTTAAGAAAAAATATTTCTTTATCTTTAATAATTACAGGATATTCAATATTAATATGTTTTTAATATAGGGGTTTTAAAAATATTGTTCTTAAATGTATATACATACCTTCCTTTTCTTATATAATGTCAAAATAGAGATCTTTTATAAAATTATTTGGATATTGCAATATTCCAAAAAGAAAATAGTAGGGATAATATAGTATTTATTCCCATTATTTATGTGGAGAAAGTGTCACAGAGAGATTAAAATTGATGAATAAGGCAGTACTTGTATAAAGCCCGGAAGTCAAAGCTAGTAATTCTTATATAGTAATTCTTATATAGTTTGTATTCTAACAATGTAGTTATATTTGCCCTTACTTATACTATAAATTTTAACTCAATTTTGTAGTGGTATGAGTAAAGGCTGATAGTGGTGTCTTCAATGATGAAAAACATTTAAATAATTTTAATTTTTAACCATTTCAGTTAATATTAGTTACATTTAGAAATGAGTAACCAGGATCACTTTGATTAATGGAGTTATATTCTGATCATTTATTTTAAACACATGATTTGTGAAATATGAATCTGCAATTATTTTAAATGTCATTATTGAATTATGGTTGCACCAGGTGTTATGATACTAATATTCTTAAAGCATGGTAGCTGAAAACAAGCCACTAAAACAATCTATTCATTTTGTAACTATAGAATAGAAAGGCAGACTAAAATACAGAATGATTTTATTTATCTTTAGCTGTCATCCTAAGCTATAGCTTAAAAATTATAGCTTAGTAGCATTGTGTAAAGTAAGAGAAAAAGGAAGAGACCAAATATCTTTTATTCAGTTTCCTGAATTCCGAAGTCATGCTGTATTCATGAGCTAATAGAATTTCTGGTAGAGATCTTTACATGCTTAAAAACCTGGCTATGATTTCTAATCTAAATGAGCAAATCTGAGTGTCTTCCAAGTATCTTTAATATTAATATACTTTTTGGATAAAATATGAGAATATTGTATTGTACTTAACAAAATAAATGTAATGATATTCTTTAATCTTGTTTGTACATTTGAGGTTATTCTGAAGCTATGGATTTAAAGCTCCTGTTTTTATTTTTAAAAATACTTTGAAATTCTTTTCTTGCTATATCAAATTATTGTTACTAGATGCAAGAGGTCTCCATAGGGATCTACACTATGTTTCATGACATGAGCTAAGCCAGAAAATATCCCAAATATGTATTTTCAATACAGAGATTGTATGTTGTAATAAAGAATGTTGGTTGGAGCTACTCAAGGGAGATGATGGGATATTAAAACCAACCTCCTATGCTTTGAAAAGGAAATATTATAGGTATATATTTTCTTCATAAATGTATAATTAAACTCAATATCTTCATTTACTGAAATTGGAAATGGTGCTGACTATATTTTGTCTTGCCTAGAGAGGTTTGGTTTATTGTTTTTCATTATATAGCACAGATATTATAGTTTCTAAAGGCATGCCTTAAACTATCAGTTTCTCTTTTTTGTTTTTGTTTTTATTACTCAAAAGCAAATTACTACACAATATAAACCTGTCAAAATTTGACTCCCTTTTAAAGGGAGGTTAATCATCAAAGTAGATATTTTGTTACATCATATTGAAAGATAGGCATATTACTGCATATACTTATTACTGCATATTAAGATAAGTAGAGATGCCGTTACTCTCTAACCATACTTTTTTCTGTCATATGTACGTAAAGGCTGATTTTAACATGTATTTATTATAGAATATAAGTATGCTAGTGATATAAATCAGGATAGGAAGGTCTATGATCACCTATAAATAATATGACAAACTTTAAAGACACAGTCAGCCTACTTCATAAAGTTTTCATATTTGGGGGCACCTGGGTGGCTCAGTTAGTCGAGCATCTGACTTCAGCTCAGGTCATGATCTCACAGTTTGCAGGTTTGAGCCCTGCATCATGCTTTGTGCTGACAGCTCAGAGCCTGAAGCCTGCTTTGGATTCTGTGTCTCCCTGTCTCTGACCCTCCCCTGCTCATGCTCTGTCTGTCTCTGTCTCTCAACAATAAATAAATGTTAAAGAAAAAAAAGAGAAAGTTTTCATATCTAATTCAGGAAACGGTAGCCTCATCCCATAAAGTAACATTTTTAAAAAATTTTATATGAGCTAAATATATCCTTCTTATTTCTGGTATCTGTCAATAAGTTGAAAGTGAATTTTAATGTTAATTTATTAATTTGCCCCTCACGAATGAAACAAGAGATTCTTTGTTGTTTCATAACATTTTCAGATAATATCATCCTTGAAATGATGTAGAAGTACAGAGACAAGGGGCAGAGTAGTCAATGGATAACAGATTAACTCTGGATAGGCAGGTCAAATGTCCTTCCAAACACTGCTGTAAACAAAGCCTCTGTATAATGAAAAGATTTAAATACTCCAGGGAATAACCACTTGTTAAAAAAATCAAATGTAGCACAACAAACCAGAAGTATCTGGGCAGTCTTTTGGAGTCTATTACAATGGACTTTGGTCATAATGCTTACATGTCCTCAGGACAGTGCCCACTGTCCCCATGGGTGACTGTAATAAAAGATCCCCTTACACACAAACAGATCACACACATATGCACTCATTATGTGATATGATACAGATTTTCAGTGCCAGTCACTCTCAGTGTTCCCCACTTGTCTTCTCTTCCAGGGAAGTCTGAATGTCATCCTGTTTGTTTTTTTGTTGGTTGGTTTTTGAGTTTATTTTTTGTTTTGAGAGAAAGAGAGAGAACTGAAAGGGCAGAGAGACAGGGAGAGAGAATCTCAAGCAGGCTTCACAATGTCAGTGCAGAGCCTGATGAAGGGCTCAAACTCACGAATTATAAGATCATGAGCTGAGCCAAAACCAAGAGTTGGATGCTTAACTGACTGAGCCACCCAGGCACCCCTGTTTGTTTGCTTGTTTGTTTGTTTAAATAATCTTTGGACCTGTATATTCTGCTAATGATGAGACACAGAAAATATTTAAAAATTGCAGGTTTTTTTTTTTTTTTTGGCACTTAGTAGTCACCATTTGAATTATGCAATGTCTTTCAGAGTTCATAGTAATTGGTGTTTTAGGATAGAATGAAGTATTCCATTACATTTTTATGATACCAAATTGATTTTAGGAAATGAGTGAGACTTAAATTTGAATAATTCAAACAAATTTTTATTTGAAAGGCAAACAAAATTTTTGTTTGTAATAGAAAAACCATTTATTTAAAATTAATTATGATTTATTTACTAATATGTCTATTTAATTTTTTAAACTAAGGTTTAGGAATTATTTATATTTATAATTACAGTGTCGGGGCGCCTGGGTGGCGCAGTCGGTTAAGCGTCCGACTTCAGCCAGGTCACGATCTCGCGGTCCAGGAGTTCGAGCCCCGCGTCGGGCTCTGGGCTGATGGCTCAGAGCCTGGAGCCTGTTTCCAATTCTGTGTCTCCCTCTCTCTCTGCCCCTCCCCCGTTCATACTCTGTCTCTCTCTGTCCCCAAAATAAATAAACGTTGAAAAAAAATTATAATTACAGTGTTATTGACCATTTGCAGAGGCTCAAATAGTAATATTTCTGCTCTCTAAAATAAAACAATAATGAAAAATCAGAATTATGATCCCTAGTGGTCAAGAAAAAGAATTATGATCCTTATAGTTACTGACTTTTAAGAAAACTAGGAAGAATATAATCCCATTTTAGAGATATTTCCTTCAAAAGTTAAAAAAAGTACATATCAGGATGGTTTTGTTTGCCATTAATAAGGACCTTCATGCAAACTTGTTCAATAAGAATAAAATCATTCTATTTTTCTCATGTAACTGAAAGTTCTAGAAAAGGCATGCTTCAGGAGTAGCTCAAACATAACCCTTGATCCACTTGTCTATTATCCTCTTGGTTGTACCCTTTTCTCTGTTGAGCTTTCCACAAGTAGGAGAAAAATGCTACCAGCAGTTCCTGGAATCATAGCTATACGTAATTCTGTCAAAGCAAGAGAGGATCTCTTTTCTGGTGAATTTTTCAGAAGAGTGAAGATGCTGATTTCTAGAAAGCCGCAGCCAAATGGAGCCTCTTCTTATTACTCTGAACTGGTGTCATGCTTATTTTGAATTATTTCTTGTGACCACAGAAATAACAGTGCTGATTGGGTTAGGCCTAGTTCACATACACTAATCACTATGGGAAAGAAGTTGAAGTTTTTAAAACCCTGGTTTGGAAGAATGAGAGTAAGGAAGATCAGGTGATTAGGGTTCATCGTATCTTCTTTAATTAATAATCTTGGCTAATTCAGACTAGTGAAAACCCAGTTGGAGGAGGGTATGAAGACATATGGATATGTCTAGAATGAAAACAATAACTGCCTGGGAACATGGGACCAAGTCGTAAATGTATGAACAAGAGGCTGATGAGAGTCTTAGCAAGTAGGATTATTTCAGAGTAGAAAAACTAATTTTTATGTTAGATGACTTGGGGAAATAATTTATTGGTTTTTTTTTTTTAAATAAAACGGGCTTTATTGAATCTCTCTAAGTGGTATGTTTTATTTCAGTCAACTATTTGAAAAGAGAGTTGCAGTATTTGTTCAGAAGAATGAAGGTATATTTGACTTTGAGGAATAAGTAGTAAAGATCTATATTAGCTGGGTTTTAAGTTTTAGAATAGTAATACAAATTTTGATTGGTAATGAAGGAAAGCTGATTTGCCTCTTCCTCATCCACACTGGTAGGTATAAATGTAGTTTGTTTATTTTTATTACTGTAAAACTTTTTATTGCATAAATACCAAAGTTTATCTACTGCTCCACTGTTGATGTGTATTTGGCTTGTTTCCAGCAACAATTAAGAATATTTTTGTACAAGTCTCCTTGTATATGAATTTCTCTAAGATATATACTGAGAAATGGAATTACTGGGTTATAGGGTATGAATATGTTTAAACCTAGAAGGTAATGCTAAGTCGCTAGGATAATTGACTGGCCAAGTCCCCCAAAGACCACCAGAAGAGTCTACTGATTAAGCAAAAGTTATTATACTGACCTCACAAAGAGAGGACAATACTGACTGAATCGTAGTAGTATTTTAGTAGGGAGTATCCTGCAGGAAATATTTATAGAAGATTTGAGTGTCTGGACTTAAGTTTTAGGGTGAGTGTTTTAGTTCAGAGAAATAACTGTTAATGGGAAAAATTAATGACAATAGGAATTGGTGTACGTGATAAAGGGAAGACTGATAAATGAGCTATTTTTCCAAGTGAGCAAATTATTGCCCAGGGAAGTGAGGTGTTTGCAAAGGAGAGTAAGTTATTCATCTGGATATATTGGTTTGTAGAAATTTCTTGATACAAACAGTGAAGTTATTTATTAGTTTAAAGCTTTATTATCATAAGCTAATTTTTTCTGGTATAAGTGGTTATGCTGACACATAGTTTTCAGTGCTGATAGTTAAGCTAAGTGGACTCATGTAGTCTTGATTCTTGGAGCCATGTGTCACAATTCTCTTTAATCCTATGTCAAACTTGATAGTTTTTTCATTTTTGCTAATCTGATATGTGCAAATACTGCTTAATTGTAGTTTAAATTATGTGCCTTTCTCTGATTGCTAATGAAATCGAATGGTTTCACATATTGGCAGTTTGGGTTTTCTAGATGTTTGTTTGTATGTATGTATGTATTCTAAGTGCCTCTTAAAATCATTGCCAAGTTAAAAAAATTTATTGGATAGTTCATCTTTTTTATTGACTCATAGGAGATATTTGTTTATTCTGGCCATGAACTTGTTGTAAGTTACATGTGTTGGAAATATCTTCTCCCAGGTTTTGATTTTTATTTCCACTCTTTTTATTGTATCTTTTACTGAGCAGTTATTCATTTCAGTGTAATGTAGTTTAGTAATTTCTTTCTTTATGTTTAGTGTTTTCAGAGTTTTAAGAAATTCTTCCATGTCCTGAGATAATACTTTTATAATTTTTCCTTTAACATTTACATATTTAATCTACCATGATAATGATTATGATGATGATGATGATGATGATAATGATGATTGTGATTTAGCTAGGGGTGTAATTTCTAATTTTCTGCCTAATTTAGTGATAATTCCATCCTTCCCTGATGATAAATAATTAAACTAACATATATAAACTTTCTGTGTATGTAAAGATTAGTTTCTGGTCTCTCAATTCTATTCTTCAGTCTATTTGTCCGTTAGTGTACAAACACAACACTGTTTTAGCATTATGTCTTTATCTTCTTTTTTTCCCCCCACTGGGTGGTAGCCTTATGTCTTTAAAACAGGATGTCCTATTTGGTAGTTCATGGTTCCTACTTAATTCTTCTGTGAGAATATCTTGACTGTTCTTGCCCTCTTTTTCTTCCATATAAATGTGAAAATTAACTTGTTTGATTCTACAAAAAAACTTATAGGAATACCAATTGGAAATGAAGGCACTATACACTTTTTAAATAAGTATTTCTTGATCCAAAATGATTGATTGTTCTCAAAAGTTTATTCTATTACTATCATCAAAGGTAGTAACGGCAATGGCAAGGTAAATAACTGAGTGTCCTAGTTTACAGCTGTATAGTGGTAAAAGTATCCTTAAAAGTCATCCTTTGAATAACTCACTTTATATGTAATTAACTGCTATCCATAGAAGTGAAGGTCAATATTACAGCATGTATGTAGCTGACATAGGACTCAGGCTAAGCTCCGATCTCATTCATTCTTATAAAACATATTTACTCAACATCTCTATGTGTTCAGGGATATAACAATGAACAATGCAAGAAAGTGTACTTGCCTTGTATTTCACTGTATCATACTACTTTACTTGCACAAACTCAAAAAAGCCATCAGTAAAATCTTTATTAAACACATTCTAGTGGCTGGACACTGTTTTAGTGGTAAAGTATATAGCAATAAACAAAAAAGGAATGATTATCATCCTCAAGGTCCAAGAGTGTATGGCAGACAGATATCATAAAAGTATAGGTATCAATACAAACTATATTAAGGTTCTGAGACAAAGTATAAAGTACTGTTAGAATTTACATAAGGGCTGTGGGGAACACTGACTTAGTCTGGAGTATCTGGGAAAATTTTCCTGAAAGAGTAATTTCAGAGTTTGAAAAAGAAAAAAGTCAAGTAGAGAAATCTGCATTACTAACATATCTGATATGTGGGAGCCCAGCTTACCCTAGGAAATGAAAAGAGACTATACCACTGGAAAACAGAGAATAAAAGTAATGATGGCATAAATAGGGTTAGTTGATAAAATTAGACCTCATGATGTATCTTATTGTTTATAAAAGAACAGAAATTCCCAATGTAGTATAAGACAATAAATGTAGTATAAGACCAATAAAATGGGTATATTTATATAATGTATATAATGTATATATGTATACAATAAATGTAGTATAAGACCAATAAAATGTAGTATAAGACAATAAATGTAGTATAAGACCAATAAAATGGGAAATTTAAAGGCAAACACTTACATTTTTACAACAGATAATGATGGTTGATTCTGTTGATTTTCACTTGGCAGTAAATAACATTCTGAGTAGTATCTGGTTCAATGGTCTGACAATAATTAAATAAAGAAAATAGGACAAGGATGTGGAGAAATGGGATCCACTGTAAAATAATTAATAGTTCAATATGTAGAACCTTAAACTAGAAGTCTAGTTTAAAATTAATTTATGTGGGGGTGTCTGGGTGGCTCAGTCAGTTGAGTGTTTGACTTCGGCTCAGGTCACCATCTCACGGTTCGTGAGTTCGAGCCCCACGTCGGGCTCTGTGCAGACAGCTCGGGGCCTGGAGCCTGTTTCAGATTCTGTGTCTTCCTCTCTCTCTGCTCCTCTCCTGCTCACACTCTGTCTCTCTCTCAAAAATAAATAAAGATTAAAAAAATAAAATTAATTTATGTGTAATTATAAATTATCTGTTTAAATCTTCATCTTTTTCTTTTTCCTTTTTCAACTTTGTTTTAGTTCATTATAAATTTTTTATATTTCGAATCTCTAAAATGATACTTTTTGCCATGTACTGAACTTGGACATTTATAGACTTTAAAAATATGTTGGTATATTTAAAAGTAAATGACTTCATTTCTAAATACTTTAGAATTGATATTTTAAAAATAAAACCATAGGGGCATCTTGGTGGCTCAGTCAGTTGACTGTCCAACTTCAGCTCAGGTCATGATTTCAGGGTTTGTGAGTTTGAGCACCATGTCAGGCTCTGTGCTAACAGCTCAATACCTGGAGCCTGCCTCAGATTCTGTCTCTCCCTGTCTCTCTGCCCCTCCCCCACTCATGCTCTCTCTCTCTCTCTCTCTCTCTCTCTCTCTCTCTCTCTCTCTCTTTCAAAAATAAATAAATATTATAAAATGAATAAAAAATATATAAAAATTTATTCCTAAATACTCAAAATAATTTCACATTTAACAGAATTACTAATAATCCCGTATTAGCTAATATCTATTTCTTATTCAAACTTTCCTAATTGTTATCTATATACCCTACCTAGTTTGCCTAAACCTGGACTCAATTTGGGACTACACACTGCATTTGGTTAAGCATCTTTATGTAGAGAGGTTATTGTGGGTTTTGTTGGTTTGTTTTTCCCCCACAACACTAATCTGGTGAAGAGAATAGGCCAATTGTCCTGTCATTAGTTTTTTTCTTCTAGATATACTCTCATTTAGCATATTCCTCTAACCCCTGATTATTCTGTGAACTGGAAGCTAAATTTCAGGGCCTGATCAAAGGCTATTAAGCTTTTCTGGCTAGAGTACAACATGGATGATATATACATCATATTGCATTCCTTCAAAGACACTTCTTACCTAGTTGAAATATTGTCAGTAAAACTAAGATTGATCATTTGATGGAGGTAATGACATTCTGATCTCTTCATTGTGCAGTTATGCTTTCTCTTGGTACCAGAAAATTATATCCATGGTGTTAGTTTAGTACAATCAAGTATTCAATTCCCCATTATAAAATAGTCAGAAAAGACGAGGTTACACTCTAGTAACAAAGATTCCAAAATCTTGTGGCTGAAAATAAAAAAAAATATATTCCTTATTCATTCAAAGCCTGCAACTTTTCACTGTATCATTACCCAGAATTATATATGCATATCAATACACTCTTATAATCACCAAGGCAGGTAAAGAGTGACATGGACAAATATGGAATGACTTTTAAATGTTTCTGCCCATAAGTAACACATGTAGCTTCCATTCATATATCATTAACTAAAGCAAGTTACATGACTGTGCCTAACTTCAAGGAGACTGGGAAAGGTATGACTACCAGGCATCCTAACAGAGAAGAAACAGAAATGGTGGTTATCAGCACAAATCACATCCATTAACCATTTACCTAGTAGTTTTAATGATAATTGATGATTCTTGCCTGATTCACTAGTTTTACTAAAGATTGTAGGATGATAATTTTCTAATTTTAAGTTTTGTTCTGCATTTATTAGCAGATATTCTTAAATAAAGGAAAACTATTTGGTTAACAGTGAAAAATAGTTTCTATTAAAAGTCAGATTACGTGTTTAATTTTCTCTAATAATAATTTTCATGGAGTTGGTGTAATAGCTGCCTCAAATGGTAATAATAAATGTTTTCGGTGTTTTCCTTTTGCAGTATTTTTATTTATTAAATCAATTTTTATAGAATCAATGATCTCTATCAATTAAAATCATTTGTGTTAGATGCTCAGATTGTCACAACTTTGTTAAGAAAGAACTCCTTCAAGTTTCATCCTAAGATTTTCTGACATGGCCACATCAATCTTTGAAAGTTTCCTTGCTTTTTGGCATAAGATTTTTGAGACTTGCTTTTTACTATCCCTGCCCAAGATTTATAATCAGCCATTTCTCCAACAATCTTTAGTTTCCTTTAATGGAGAATGGTAGAAGGGGGTAATATCTGGCCACTGAAGGTGCTCATGATGATGGGGTGATATTACTTTTAGAATTTAAATTGGGAGAATTAGAAAATAATATACCTTAAAAATTATATAGTCAGCTTGATTTAATCATCACATTTAACTTTTTTATATCTTTTTTTACACTCAAAATTGTGAATTCATGGCAACATTATTATAATTACTTCTAAAACTTTTTTACTTCTAAAATTCTTAATCATGAAAGCCTACATTTACATTCTAAAAATAAGCTCTATAGCACAGTAATAACTTCAGATTGTCTTGTGAAAGATGGAAGGAGAATCTAGAGTCAATTAATTTTCTGAAAAGTCTGCATATAATATACACATTATTAGTTAGTCACAAAGCATATTATTAAACCAGAGACTGAAATGCTGCCATTTGGGGTACCTTGTTGACTCAGTTAGTTAAATGTTCCACTCTTGATTTCGGCTCATGTCATGATTTCATGGTTATGAGATCAAGCCCTGTGTAGAGCTCAGAGCTGGGCATGCAGCCTGCTTGGGATTCTTTCTCTTCCTCTCTCCTTCTGCCTCTCCCCTGCTCATGTACTCTCTCTCTCTCTCTCTCTCTCTCTCTCTCTCTCTCACACTCTCTTAAATAAGTAAAAAAAAAAAAAGTACCTAAAAGCTGTAACTTAAAAATGCCCGCTAAGTCAGAGAAAGACAGATATCATATGTTTTCACTCATACGTGGAACTTGAGAAACTTAACAGAAGATCATAGGGAAAGAAAAGGGGAAAAATAGTTTCAAACAGAGAGGCAAACCATAAGAAGCTCTTAAATACAAAGAACAGACTGAGGTTTGATGGAGGGGGGTTGGCACAGGAGAGAGGGCAAAATGGGTGATGGGCATTGAGAAGGACACTTGTTTGGATGAGCACTGGGTGTTGTACGTAAACGACGAATCATGGGAATCTACCCCTGAAGCCAAGAGCACACTGTATAGGCTGTATATTAGCTAACTTGACAGTAAATTATATTTTTTAAAAAATGCCTGCTAAAAAAAAAAGGAGAGGGGACACCTGAGTGGCTCAGTCAGTTGAGCATCTGACTCTTGATTTCAGCTCAGGTCATGATCACAGGGTTGTGGGTTTGAGCTCTGTGCTGAGCATGGACACTGCTCAGGATTCTCTCCCACTCTCTCTCCCTCTGCCTCTTTCCCACACTTGTGTTCTATCTCTCTTTCCAAAAAAAACAAAAACAAATGCCTGCTTAAATTTGTTTAGACCAGTATTTTCAAAATAGAAGTAGTTTTTCATGGCTAATATTTTGGGAAATACTAGTGTAAAGTAAGTTTTAAGGATAAGGGCTGTTGTTCACAATTCAGTCTATACACAGAGTTAAGATGTCTCAAATGTCTTAGAAACACATTAAAAAATGAAATCCTTCTACCTTAGTGGTTTCCAGAAACTGTTTCTATTCCAGAAAATAAAAACAACAAAAATTCGATTCGATTGAATAAGCTAATACAAAATAAAGCTTTCTGAATTCTGCAGTGAAAGGACATTATAAGTAGATGTTAATATCATTCTCTATGTCTTTGAATAGTTTTTCTTTAAAAAACACAGCTGAAAGTAAATTATTTGTAATTTTATCTATAGGAAAATTCTTGCAGTGTAATAAAATTTTAATCTATAGTTACAGATTAATTATATATGAAATACTAGTTTCCTGTATGCCAGTTGATGTGTGATTCTGTTCTCTTATTAAAGAGATATTCTGAAGGGTGTAAATATAGTTGTATATATAAACACACACCTTCATATAAAATGAAACTTATACTTCCACTTAGAATTTCCACAAAGGAAATATGATATACATTTGTATCACACATTTTAAATATTAACCATAAAAAGCTATAATAATTACATTATACATATTTTTATATTCTATAAAAGTTTATAAAAATGCTAATTATTTACTTCTGTAAAATTTTCATTAAAAATCTTCAGGGATGCCTGGATGGATCAATCAGTTAGGCATCCGACTCTTGAGTTTGGCTTAGGTCATCTCATGGTTCGTGGGTTTGAGCCCCAAATCAGGTTCTATGCTGATGGCACAGAGCTTGCTTGAGATTCTATCTCCCTGTCTCTCTCTGCCCCTCATCTGCTCTCTCTCTCTCTCTCTCTCTCTGTGTGTCTCTCAACAATAAATAAAAAACATTAAAAATTTTTTAAAAGCATCTTCAAAATTTGGGGTGCCTAGGTGTCAGTCAGTTGAGTGTCTGACTCTTGATTTCAGCTCAGGTCATGACCCCAGGGTCGTGGGATCAAGCCCTGCACCAGGCTCTGCATTGAGCATTGAATCTGTTTGGTTTTATCTCTCCCTCTGCCCCTCTGCCCGACTACGCTGTCTCTCATTCTAAAAAAAAAAATCCTCAAAATGTATGTTGATGTGTTTTTTACTTTAAGGCAATTGACATGTAAGGTTTTTTAGAATATGAATATGTATTTTGCATATAAATTATTGGAAATTCAAAATGCAAACCCACATATATGTTATCATTAAATGTGATATGGCATGTGTACTCTGAAAATTATTTCTAAATATCTGACATGTATGACATAAGGGGAAGGAAATACCTTTCTTTAGAGTATCATTTAAGCTCTCATATAATAATAAACCTTATGGATAAATACAGAAAGTTTATTAATTACATTTGTTGGTTGAGTTCTTCATTAAGATGTAGATGTCTATAACTTTCTTTTGGACCATAACTATTATATTCAGATTATTTTCCCACTATTTTGTCTTAATGTCAATTAAATTCATTTTTAATCTTTGATTACAGAATTTCATGTTAAAATTTCAAAAGATTCTCTTAGAAAGAGGAAAGGTTTGTGAGGATTAAGATCTGACAGGAACTTTTGGTTGGTATGTTTTCTATGAAAGAAGTAACATAGAAGAAATACAGTTCACTGGGAAGCACAGTGATTCTAAGTAATGTTTGTGAAGTGCTTTGCACCTGGAGCCCTGTATAGATTTAAGAACTATCTAAGTAAGATGAGCCTTAGCAGCACTTAGATTACTGTACACAGAGGACTTCTTTGACAGTTACTGTGGCGTCATGGCAGAAAGAAGTCTCTAGGCAGCCGCTCTCATTTCTTGTGCTTGTTACAGCACTGTATTTATTTTCTTTGAATATCCCTTAGAGCAATCAGAAACAAAGCAATTAGTTTACAATGTTGATTTGGTCTAGAACTGGTGTACCCACAGTAGAGTTTTGTTACAACATTCAGCACAAGGTGGTGAACACTAAAGCCATGTTTTATCTTTCCACTCTTTCTCATATTGGGTTGTCATACCCCATTTCACATGACTGGAGATTTAGCATATTTGCTTTAGATACTTTACTGAGAGATCAGAATTAAAGCATGGGCACAAAATAACTACACACATTTCTAGTAGGTTCCATTTATCTTTCCTTCATTGTGCTATGACTAGAGAATGGTGACAGTTTCTCTCATTTCAATATTTTCCTAGTTATTCTCATTTCTAAGAAATGGGCAAAAAAAAAAAGCAGATAGCAGGATTCTTTCAGGAGGAATTATTAGATAAATAAATTGGATAGTGTATTTAGAAGTTCATGGCATGAGTGTGCTTGATATGTAAAAACTATTTTTACAAACTGGGTATTATCAGAATCTAAATTACACAGCTGAGTGAGTTTGGAGCCATAGTACACTTCATGGCAAGAGTGCAAATTCAGATTATTTTATTTTCCTTACTTTCTTCTGTATTTTAATTATTATTGAATTATTAAAAAAATACCTTGCTTTTGAATATGTGCCAGTGTCACATTCATTTTAGACTTTTATACTGTGCCACCAAGTGCTTTCAAAGTATTTACTTCAACTGACTACTCTTTTAATTTTACTCCTGAATATCTAGTCCAATCCATATGTACTCCAGAGAACTTTCCTTAGATCCAAACACTTTTTATTTCAAAAACATCATTACTAAGTCTCACTGTATCTCATGAAAGCAGTGCAGGTTAAAAAAACACATTATTTTCTCTTTATGAATTCCAATTCCTAAAATAATAAAGTTAAGCTTTATTTTTCCAATAATAAAAATCAAATACTTTGCCCAGGGTCACTTGTCTTCTCTTTTCATATATTCAGTTGTCCCTTTTGGAAATTAGTTACAAGTATTTAATTCAGGAATAAAAAACATTAAGTGTTTTTAATGCTAATGAATACATCTGTCCTGCCAAAGTCAGTTGCTATTGGCTACAGAGCTAATTCTTTTGGCAGAAGCTTGAGTCTTATTGTTTGCATATAATTAGTTAGTTGGATGCCTGTGAGAACAAGATAATTTCAAAAAAAAATCTGCAAATGGGCCACAACTGTAGATATGGCATCAGCAATTTATTTTAGCCCTTTAACTCACTATATTCTGTTCTCCAACATCAGTATCATCATCTCTTCAACCCAAGACTGCATGTTATTCTTTATAATTAAAACCTATGAAATGAATAAAAGAAAGAAAACATATGACATATTCTAGTTACTCATATTTCAGAGGAAGTTCCATAATCCAAACCTCCACTGATTTTTTGAGAGATCTACAGTGAAGAAATATCCTTCCCTGAAACTTCCATATCTTGCAAGCTCTCAACTGTCCTTTTAGTGGCCCTGAATAAATTGCTGGTATATATATTAGTCTGCTCAGGCTTTCATTTATATGTGGAATGTCAAAAATGAAACAAATAATAAAACCAAAAGCAGAAACACTTATAAATACAGAGAACAAACGGATGGTTATCAGAGGGTAGGGGGTTTGGGGGATATGGGCCTAACGGGTGAAGGGGAGTGGGACATACAGGCTTCCAGTTATGGAATGTGTGAGTCACAGGAATGAAAGATACAGCATAGGGAATATAGTCAACGGCATTGTAATAGCATTGTATGGTGACAGATGGTACACTTGTGATGGGCATAGCATAACATATAGATTTGTGAAATCACTATACTGTAACCTGAAACTAATGTAACATTGTATGCCAACTATGCCTCAACAAATATATATGCCAAAATTGAGAAAAAGATTACTTAAATATTAACAATGTTTATCTCTGAATGTGAGACTACTTGCAAAATATTTTTTTCCTTTTCCACATTCTCTTAAAATGATCATTTGCTGCTTTTATAACACCAAATAAATAATACATTGTATTTTTTTAAAAAAAACTCCATAAACTGGGTGGCTTAAACCACAGATATTTTCTTATAGTTTTGGAGGCTGAGAAGTCCAAAGATCAAGATTAGTTTCTGGCTAGAACTCTTCCCTTGGATGACATAAGGCTCCCTCTTTACCGTGTGCTCACATAGACTTTCCTATGTACATGCACATAGAGAAAGGAAGCAAGTGAGCTCTCTTGTGTCTCCTCCTCCTCTTTTATCTTGAGATATAATTGGTATAACATTGTATTAGTTTCAGGTATACAATGTAGTGATTTGATATTTGCATATATGGTAAAACCTTGGTTTGTGATCATAATTCATTCTCGAAACATGCTTGTAATCCAAAGCACTTGTATCTCAAAATGAATTTAAGAACCATTGGCTCAGTTGTGAAATGTGATGTTTGGCATCACATACTTCTTGTTTTGCAATACACTGCTCATTTATCAGTTAACATTTATTAGAAATGTTTGCTAGTCTTGTGGTACTCTCAATCCAAGGTTTTACTATATTGCAAAGTGATCACCACAGGTAACCTCGTTAACGTCCACCACTATGCATAGTTACCAAGTTTTTTCCTTGTGTTGAGAACTTTCAAGATCTATTGTCCTAACTACTTTCAAGTAAGTAATTCAATGTTATTAACTATAGTCAACATGCTGTACATTATATCCCCATGATTTAATTCATTTTATAACTAAAAATGTGTACATTTTGACTCCTTTCTCTCATTTCACTCACTGTCCACTCCCTACTTCAAGCAACCATCAGTCTGTTCTCTATATTCATGAGCTCGTGTGTGTATGAATGTGTATATGTTTGTTTTTTGTTTCTTTTTGTTTTAGATACCACATATAAGTGAGATCATACAGTTTTTATGTTTTTATGTCTGACTTATTTCACTTAGCATAATGCCCTCAAGGTCCATCCATGGTATTGCAAAGAGAAAGATTTCATTTTTTTTAATTGCTGAAATGTTCCACTGTATGTGTATATTTAGCACATCTTCTTTATCCATTCATCCACTGATAATGTAGGTTGATTTGATTTCATGGTTATGGTAATTAATGCTACTGTGCACATGGGGATACAAAAGTCTTTTTCAATTAGTGTTTTCATTTTGGGGGGATAAATATCCAGAAATGTACCATTAGTAGTTCTATTTTTAATTTTTTGAGGAAATACCATACTAGTTTCAACAGTGGCTGCACTAATTTATATTCCCACTAACAGTGCACAAAAGTTCCCTTTTTTACATATCATTGCCAACACTTGTTATTTCTTGTCTTTTTGGTAACAGCCATTCTAACAGGTGTGAGGTGATACCTCATTGTGGTTTTGATTTGCATTTCCTCAATGATTAGTGATCTTAAGCACCTTTTTATGTACCTGTTGGCCATTTGAATGTCCTTGGGTAAATGTTTATTAACATCCATTGCCCATTTTTAATTGGATTGTTGGTTTGTTTTTGTTTTTGTTTTTGCTATTGAGTTGTATGAGTTCTTTATATATTTTGAGTATTAACTTCTTATCAGATACATGATTTGCAAATATTTCCCCTCATTCAGTAGGTTGCCTTTTCATTTTGTTGATGGTCTGATGTCTTTTCTAATAAGAACATTAATTCTGGGGCACCTGGGCGGCTGTGTGAGTTAAATGTCTGATTCTTGGTTTCAGCTCTGGTCGTGGTCTCACAGTTTGTGAATTCGAGCCCCGTATCAGACTCTGTGCTGATGGTGTGGAGCCTGCTTAGGATTCTCTCTCCCTCTCTCTCTGTCCCTTCCTGGCCCTCTCTTTCTCCCTCCCAAAATAAGTAAATAAACATAAAAAATTTTAATAAAAAAAACACTAATTCTAATTATGACCATGAGTTGATGACTTCATTAACCTGAATTACTTCTTTAGAGGCCCCATAATCAAATGCTGGCTGTGAGGTTAAAGTTTCGACATATGAACTGAGGAGAAACACGACCATTCAGTCTTTAATGGTGTGTTTACCACCTAATTCTAGCAATTCAAAGGAGGTCTACTATTCCTATCAGCACATGAGGTTTAAATATTTAAGTCCAAGGATAAAAATTAAAGTTTCTCAATGTAAAATGATACAGCTACTTTGAAAAGGAGTTTGGTAATTTCTTAAAAAATTAAACATAAGTTTACTTTATGACCCATTAATTCCACTACTAAAAAATGAAAACTATACCTACAAAAGTATATGAACATAAATGATTATAGCAACATTATTCAGAATAGCTCCACACTATAAGCAACTAAAATTTCCATCAATTTGGAAAATGGATAAATAAAATGTGGTATATCCATACACAAATAGTGTTCAGTATAAAAAGAATGAAATGCTGATATATGCTTCAACATGGATGAACCTCAAAAACCTCATATGCAAAAGGCTACATATTGCATGATTGTATTTATAGGAAATGTTCAGAAAATACAAATTTATAGAGACATAAGTTAGTGGTTGCTTAAGGTGGTGGGTAGGAACAGGACTGATTGGAAATGAGACTCCAAGGAATTATGAGGGGATTATGGAAATACAAAGCAGGATTATGGAGATAGATTCACAACCCTATAAATTTACTTAAAATCATGGATTTGTATATTGCAGTGGGTGAATTTTATGCTATGCAAATTACACCTCAATAAAGCTGTTAAAAAATTAAGGTCCTGTTATATAAAATACATGTCTCTGTATCACTTCAGTACACTCAAGTCAAATTCTTGCTAGTTTTCAATAAGATAGCTTCCTATTACCCCCTGAAATGAGCTTTGATTTCTATCTCTAACTGCTTTCACAGAAGAATTTCCATCTCTAAGTATTACTTTACTCTAGAGGACTTAAATTTCTTAGTGTTTCTTTATATGAAATATTTTTCTCTTCTCTTATCAAATATCTTTAACATCGAGGTCACCTGACAGTTACACTATAACATGGAACATTTATAAGAAAATGGGTACTATAATATGGTATAGATCAAAATTCCTGGGCTATTGGAATAAGAAAATCCTGGCTTTACTTCATGTTAGCTGAGTGACCCTATCTAGGTTACTTAACTTCTCTGAGTTAATTTCCTCATTTCTAAAATATGCATGGTATTGACAGGATTGTTGAGAATACAAATGAAAAACTAGTGGTAGAGGTTTTTACTGCAATGTCTGTAGCATTGCTTATATAGCCTCTGAGTATTAGATATGTTCTCTTTCATTCCTGGAAAATGTTTCTTTAATATATTTTTCAATTTATACATGTCACTAATTCAGAATTACACTTAGTTTAATAGGACCTGTCTCCATTATTGAAGAAAATTATTGAATCAGTGAGAAAGTATGGTGACACAAGAAAACATGTTATTTTTTTTAAAATTTTTTTCAATGTTTATTTATTTTTGGGACAGAGAGAGACAGAGCATGAACGGGGGAGGGGCAGAGAGAGAGGGAGACACAGAATCGGAAACAGGCTCCAGGCTCTGAGCCATCATCCCAGAGCCTGACGCGGGGCTCGAACTCACGGACCGTGAGATCGTGACCTGGCTGAAGTCGGACGCTTAACCGACTGCGCCACCCAGGCGCCCCAAAACATGTTATTTTGAGTATAATGAGCTCATCAAAATAACTTTCAAGGGCATTGTAAGAAGGCAGCTCATGTCAAATATTTGTTGTATGATCTAAGTTTTTTTATTCAATGTTATGGGTTTGAACAAACCTATAACATTTAATGATTAATGATGTAATCTACTAACATGAACCTTTGTGAGAAGTGAGGTGGGTTTCACTCCTAATTCATTTTAGAGAGGTTCTTATCACAGCTAATCCAGAGGAAAAGAAAGTCCAGGGGAATCCTATTATTTAAAGATAGAACAGCAGCAGTCACTTGAGATTTATAGAAACATCACAGCAGAAGTACGGATCTAAATGTTAAGAGCTTGTATAAGTCTTTCACTACAACTCACTAGACTATTTTCAAATATGAATATGTTTTAATCCCTTCAGTAGTGGGAGACTAAGCTTGCCATGATGCGTATTTTTTAAATGTTTCCAGTCCATTTCTTAGCATTCCGCTAAAGCTCTATAATATGTTCAAGTTCTAGTTTATCACAGTCTTAACTTTGTATCAATATTAAATATGAATCCTTCAGCAAGTTAAGGTTCATATGATTGCATAACAAATGTCTGCAATATATTTCTTATTCAACAGATTTTAAATGCCTTGTGCAAAGCAAAGCAAGAAAACAAAAATAAAAGAGAAGCTTGCTCTTGAGAAGTAAAACTTTTTTCTGAGTTTTGACAGTCATGCTTTCTCATGACACAAAAGCCTTATTACTATCAAAGTTCATGGTTTATGAACAGAAACCATGTGATGAGACACTGTACCTCAAATTTCAATGTACTAGCTGTGTGTCTTTTTTTATTCTAACAATCTAATAAAACAAAAATAGTTATATAACTGCTCTTGTGCCTAAGAGCATTTTGAGAGAGTTAATTAATTTTAATGAGTTCCCACTATCATTAACAGGAAAGCCTAGATTCTTTAATATTCCTTTTTTCAGACATCAACATGGCCTTTAATTGTTTATGTGGGGAGGCAGTAAGGAAAAAGCCAAGTCCAGGATGGATGAAATGTTTAAAACATTGTTCTTTATTTTGCAAATGAGCTTAAATTGAGGAAGATGTTTAAAATTTGTTGACAGCAATGTAACCCCAGCACACCCAGACACAAACCCCATATGGGAGTTTTGGACTTCACAGATGAAACAAACTGCTAAAATGTGCCATAGAAATAATATATTACTGCTCATATTTTTTCATGTTTGAAATGAAAAAAAAATTATCTCCAGACCATGGCTCTATAAGTGATTGGAAAGATATGATATGCATGAGATATATATGTATATATATGTACACATATAGAGAGATATATATGTATATGTATATATACACACACATATATAGAGGTATATATGTATATATATATACACAGAGGTATATATGTATATATATACACATATATAGAGAGATATATGTGTGTATATATATATACATACACACATATATATGACTTTTTATGGTGTTATGCACTTAAAAATATGAGTATTTTTTATTCCTGGAATATGTGTCAGCAGTAGATACATGAAAAATATTTTTGCCACGGAATTTTAGAGTTGTGATCTTAGCTCAAGGGGACATGGAGAATTATAGTCTTGTATCAAGTATCATAATCATTAGTATCAAAACTTGTGAGGAAGCTGACAGTCAAACTCATGCCATTCTCGCTACTGGGAAACAGAAGAAAAAGTCAAAGAAGGGAATAAAAAGGTATTTGATTGAAAGAAAGGCCATCATTTTAATTTATGATCCTAGTTGTCAGTATTTCATTGGATCATGTATCCCTAAATGTCTTAGTTAACTGGAGTTAGCCAAATAGTGCTAAACTATTATAATATTTTTGTGTGTTTCTTGCTAAATAGCGAAGAACACGTATGCTATTATAGTCTTGGATTGCATGGTATGTTCTTTGTGATTACTGAAAGTGTTTTTGAAAATCACTGGAAAATCACTTCTAAAAATCATGGAAACATTCATCGACAAGAGATTTCTTCTCACTCCAACAATATGTAACAATACTTCAGATTTTAGTATTATGAAACAAAGGGCACTGCAGTTTTTTTTTTGTTTGTTTGTTTGTTTGTTTGTTTGTTTTTAAGGAGGCCCTTTTAAAGCACTTCACAGTGTAAGATCAGGTTTCCATATTGCTTTAGACTACCATTATTTTCCTATTTTCTATTTTCAAGTTTTGGCTTATGCCTGCTATAGATGCTGGAATTTACTGTTGGTTCCCCGTGGAAGGAAAATTAATATGAAAAGGAAAGCAAATAATGTGTTTTGTGCACCTTAAATGGCTTGCTACTGGTATTTTTATGTCTGTTGAAAGGGGCTTTAGAAATTGTCCATTCCAAACCCCTAATTTTACTTATGAGGTGGCTGAGATACAGACTTTGAAATGGCTTGTCTAAAGTCATTTGGCTAAAGTCTCAAAGCTAGTTAATACTATAGCTGAGTTTCAACTCCCAAAATACAGTCTAGCATATTATTAACTATCCAATATGCTAAACCTTTTCAGCCTAAATATCAGATAAGAGAGTTTTCTTTAGAGATAGGTAGTAACCATCTGAGAGTTTGACTATCATCTCTTTTCTTTCCTACTAAAATTATGAACCAGGGACAGGCATGGTCTCATTTTTCAAGAAAATATGAGTGGAAGTTCAAGATATTTACCTCAGAATGCCAGTATTTTTTTTTCCTGGTCAGAGCCAGGCCCTGTTTTGCTTCCTCATTCTAAGTTCCACCAGAATTCCAGGATTCTGAATACTTGATAAAGAGCATTGTCTTTATGAATGCACTATTGATATAATTATTTAAGTGCATTAAAAAAAATGGAATCCTAAATAAGTACTTTGAGATTTAATCACTAAATTGTATAGAAAGATCAACTGCAGATCTTCAAATATAACATAAATATCAGAGGGGCACCTGGGTTGCTCAGTCAGTTAAGTGTCCAATTCTTGATTTCTGTTCAGGTCATGATCTCAAAGTCTTGGGATTGAGTCCTGCGTCGGGCTCTAGAGATTCTTTCTCTATCTCTCCCTCTGCACCTCTCCCCTGCTCATGCGCTCTCTCTCTCTCTAAAATAAAAAATAAAAATAAATTTATAACATAAATATCAGAGAAATAAAAGGTAAAAAGAGCATTCTATTTTTGTCATAGAATTTCTAGGATCACAGAATTTTTATTTCACTGTTGTTTAATATTCACCTGAAGACCAGGAGAGTATAGATTTATGGGTTTATGTATATTTTGTACTCATTCCTGAAAGACAAAAGTTGAGATTTTTAGAGGAAAGTGACTGATCATAAACCTTTCAGTATTCTAGATTTTGAAATCTTTCTTTGCAGTTGGACTGCAAGATTGAATGAAATTAGACTTTTATCATGTCACCATAACCTCGGAGATACGTATGTTTTATGTCTGCATCCCACACTTGCTGCAGTTGCTAGAGATTATGTAATTGGAATGTAGGGGTCACTGTGGGTTACATAATGCAAATGACCCACAACATGGTCTCTTCAGATTTTCACAGGACTTCCTCAAATGTAGCTAATTATTCTGTAGGAAAAATATCTGATTTGAGGGAAAATAATGTGATAAGCTTACTTAATGGTCATCGAGACTGATATATTGTCTTTCAGATTGAAAGTGTGGTGCTCCTTTGCTTTGCTTTTTCTTTCTTTTATTCACATAGAGATTGGAGTTAGCTGGTATTGAGGAATATGAGAAGATTTAGTAGATTAAGAGGTAAGATATGCAACTGGGTAGAAATTGAATGTGAAAGTGTTGCTTCTCCTTTGCACAACAAGGAACAAAGACAATCAGAAGTTCTCAGAACTCAGAAATGCTTTGAGTCATTTTGTAATTCATATAGATTTATATCATTTCTAGTATGCAGAAATTAAAAAAACAGACACTAGAAAATGTATGGATGGATCCAAGCAATGTTGGTTTTGGAAGTTCACTGTAATTTGGTTTAAGCATTATTTTTTTTTTAAGTAAAGTTGTAAGGCACCTGGGTGGCTCAGTTGGTTGAACCTCCAAGTTTGGCTCAGGTCATCTTCCAATCATGAGTTCAAGCCCCACATCAGGCTCTGTGCTGATAGCTCAGAGCCTGGACTGCTTTGGATTCTGTGTCTCCTTCTATCTGGCCTTCCCCTGCTCTCTCTGTCTCTCTGTCTCTGTCTCTGTCTCTCTGTCTCTCTGTCTCTCTCTCTCTCTCTCTCACTAAGATAAATAAATCTTAAAAATTTTTAAATAAAGTTTCACATTTGCTTTTATTTAACTTCAAAATTGTTAAAACAGTACTCTCAGAGTATCCCACAAATAATTAGTTTTCATAGGGTTTATTGTTTTCCTTATTCTACTTAATCAAAGATACTAGGTTCACATATCCAATACACACACACACACACACACACACACACACACACATTTACATTTGCTATATTCTAGATTTACAAAGCTAAGGCTGGAGACTGGGGATGTTAAGGCTTTGGAACACAGGTGTGATTTTTTTTTCCCTAAAGTTTATTTATTTTGAGAGAGAGAGAGAGAGTGAGAGAGAGAGAGAAATGGGAAGAAAGAGAGGAAGAGAGAGAATCCCAACCAGGCTCTGTACTCACAGCACAATATCATGAACTGTGACTAGATATGCAGGGCTTGATATCATGACCTGTGAGATCATGACCTGAGCCAAAATCAAAAGCCAGCTACTTAACTGACAGAGCCACCCAGGCACCTCCTCCCCACCGCCACACACCCACCCTTTTTAAGTTTATTTATTTATTTTGAGACTAAGAGAGAGAAAGAAGAAAGTACACATAAATGTGATTTTTAATCCTAAGTCCACTATTTAGTAATTGTGTCACTTTGAGTAATTTATACTGTTAAAATCTTTGCTGTTTTATCTATAAATTGGTGAGAATAATAGCATCTACCAAATTGTTGAGATGATCATATACCTCACACATAGCAAATAATGTTAGTTAATATTGTACATTTGTTGATAAAGCCTTTAATATCTTTATCCCCACAAGTTTGTGAATAAAGGAGCCAAATGGAAACATTAATATTTACAAGTATTAGAGCAATATTTTTCTTAATAGGTTATCAGATTCATCACAGCATTTTAAGGAAAATGGAAAATTGTTTTGATTTTTAGAAGAAGACCACCTCATCTTTTGCTTGTTATGAAAATATTCTCAATAAAGTGTTCTTTGTTTCTTGATAATTATCAGCATGTAGTCCATTTTATAGTCCTCAAATTTCCCTGACTTCTCACTGATTGCTTTTCTAGTTATTGGAATGTTGGATCACTATAGAGCAAATATTATAGACATTAGTAGGTCTCACTGATCAATTCCGTATTTTATAATTTAACAAAAAAGCAAACATTAAACTTTACACAAAGGAATTGATTAAATTCAGTACTCAATTTAAAGTATTCAGCTAATAAAGTCTTTCTTGGAAGCTTAAGACTTTCTTAAAAATAAATTAGATGAAATTCATTATTTTATAAAATTTAATTTGATCTTGAGATTGCTATATCCCCCCCCACCACCACCACCAAACTAGCTACCCAAAAAGAAACTAGATTTCTATATGTAGCATTTGGATTCTTTGTCTTTTAGTGCTCTGTTAGCATGTTTCCAAGGAAACCAAATTCGATTTTCAGCTGAGTACTACCAGAGACAAATTTGAGCTGTGCATAGGGATCATGATGATGCACAATGTTAATCTTGTAATAACTGAAAAAGAAAAAAAATCACCATTATACTATATAAAGACCCCTTTAAAACTTTCCAAAAAAGGTGTGCTTTCACTTTGGGGTGCTTTACATGACAGAAACAGCTATTTTATTCTTGATTATCACCTTATCACTGCGACAAATAATGCCAAATAATATCATAGGTTTCTATAACCTTTGTGATAGAAGTTCTTTGTAGGAGGATCATAATAAAAGAGAATTTTTATTTTGCTTATCTATCTATCTATCTATCCATCCATCCAGGTAATGGAATATGAATTACCAGGCATGGTAATGGGTGTATATCTCCTGCTAATCTTTGTGTAATGCTGGGATCAACTTTCTTCATGCTTTAAGATAAATGCCTATTCTCAGAGCACTATTTACTGCATATAAGTTACACTTTTTTTACATGTTTATTTATTTTTAAGAGAGAGACAGAGACAGAGACAGAGACAGGACAGATCACAAGTTGGGGAGGGGCAGAGAGAGAGGGAGACATGGAATCTGAAGCAGGCTCCAGGTTCTTTGCTATCAGCACAGAGCCTGACGCAGGACTCGAATTCATGAACCATGAGATCACGACCTGAGCCGAAGTTGGTCACTTAACAGACTGAGCCACCCAGACACCCCTCAGATACTCTTATAATTTATTTTATGTGTTTAAAGTGTTTATTTATTCATGGGGCATTGGCGTGGCTCAATGGTTTGAGAGTCCATCTCTTGATTTTGCTCAGGTCATGATCTCATGGTTCATGAGATAGAGCCCCACGAAGGACTCCATGCTGACAATACAGAGCCTGCTTGGGATTCTCTCTTTCCCTCTCTCGCTGCCACTCCTCCTCCACTCTCACAATAAAACATTTAACATTTTAAAATGTTAAAAGAAAATAAATATTTATTTTGAGAGAGAGAGAGAGAGAGTGAGAGAGAGAGAGAGAGAGAGAGAGAGAGTGTGTGTGTGTGTGTGTGTGCACGCACTAGTAGGGGAGGGGAAGAGAGAGAGGGGGAGAAAGAGAATCCCAAGCAGGCTTTGTGCTGTCAACACAGAGCCCAGTGTGGGACTAGATCCCAGCAACCATGAGATCATGATCTGAGCAGAAATGTCTCTTAACCAGCTGAGTCACCCAGGTGTCCCTGGATGCTCCTATAATTTAAAAGTATTATTCTTTGATGGAGCGCCTGGATGGCTCAGTAGGTTGGCTTCCGACTTGGGCTCAGGTCATGATTTCACAGTCTGTCAGTTGGAGCTGGGTGTCATGCTCTATGCTAACAGCTCAGAGCCTGGAGCCTGCTTTGGATTCTGTGTGTGTCTCTCTCTCTGCCCCTTCCCTGCTTAAAGTCACTCTCTCTCTCAAGAACCTAAGTAAACATTAAATTAAAAAAAATAAAAGTATTACTCTTTGCTAAACTTTTATGCTAATTAAAAATTGTTCTATTTGTCATGAAAAAGAATAATGTAGCATTAAAGTAAAAGTATCCTAATTTGAGGTTTTATGAAGGTTCTAATGCAGTAGAAATCATGATGTAATTAAAATGAGGTCCAGCTCTTCAGATTACAATTAGCGGAAGATTTAGAATTTTTATTTTCCATTTACTGAGATAAATTTCATATAAAAACATTAATATGATTTACAAATATAACATATAATTATATATATCTTTAAATCTGAATTATTAAAATTTGGAGAAGTGGTATTCATAATATTAAAGAATACCCAATTTTTAGAAAAATGTAAAAAAAAATTTACTAGAGTATCAGATCTAAAGAATATATGTAAATAAGGGAAGTGACATTTGCACAACGTATTTTTGTGGGATAGTGAGCTTCCTTTTAGGATGATATTTTTCACCACTGTTTAGGAAAAAGGTCTATCTGAGAGAAACATAATGGGGGATGTGGAAGTGCAAGTTTTGTTGAGCAGTAACAATGTGGATAGCTAAAGCAATTATTGAAGAATTCCAAGCATTTTTCCACTGTTAATTGTTATGGAATTTTCTGGTACTTTCTCATTTCCTCTCCTAAACACTCATGCTCATAAGTAATTATGTCTTTGTGCATCTGCAAATTCACTAGTCTGAAATAGCATTTTCTAAAGGAGGAATACGAGAACCTTTTAGGCTTTAGGGAGTATACTGGTATTCAGAAGTTAGTTTGGTAAAACACAAAATCATTGGGAATCATCTGGCTCCCTTCTGAAATTTGCTTTTTTCTTGAATAGAGAGATATTTTGTGTATTGCATGTCTAATACTCTGTATCTTGAAACCTAGATCAATTCATGCTTTCATTAAGGAGTAGAAACACTCCAGGACTATTTTGTAAAAGGGAAGCTTCATTACTTCATTAGGGAAGATATTTTTGTCTGTTTTTTTTTTTAAATCTCCAATTGTAATGCACAGTTCTCTTATATAATAGTGCCTGACTTCTTAAGTGCATAGCTGGTACATCTATTGAAAGAAATCTGAAATATATATATATATATTTATATATATATATATATATATATATATATTTTAAAGGTCTCTTTAACAGAGCTAATAAATCACTTTTTTAAAAAATATAAAACCAAAAATAATAACAAAGCAGTTCTTAATTTGAATGAGTGGTCAAAACTTAATGAATTGAAATTATAAGCCTTTTACCTGCTCTGTACCACTAAAAACACCCTAAATTATTGTCATGTTCACTTTCATTTGCATTAAGTAAAACTAATTTTTGATGGAAATGAAAAAATATAATTACTTATACTTGACTAAGTGGTTTGAATTTTTTTCCCTATCAAAGCTGACCAAAGGTTGTACCTCATTATATTTTCAGCTTAAGGTGATGGTTCTTTTACTAATTTCCTATGACACAGTGGATTTCTCCCTCTTCATTTTGACGGTCTCCTAACTTGTATTTTCATCACCTGGGTAATGCAACTGACAAGTGTGTATATGAACACTGACACATCTCATCGATATATATTGTAGTCAAGGAGAGTAATTTGCCCAAAGATCATAGCCTGCCCAGCAATTTATCTCACACCTGCCCAGACAGACACAACAGTCTAGCTCATCCATCAAAGTTCATGATGTAAGCTCAGTGGAATTTGAAACTTACAATAAGAAAATGAAATTGGTGTAATCAAGATTATATGCAAGGTGACATAAAGCATAGAGTTACAAGTCCATATTTTAAACCAATTATTTGTATCCATCTAAACATTCAAGTTTATTTAAAAAGATATGCTTTTAAATATACTTTTTTCAAATTATGTCTTTAAACCAACTGTTTATGGATTTTGAATATAATAATTTCCCAACATAAAATATGAATTAATAGTAACATTTAAAAGTGTAAACAATTTTCAACTTAGAATTATTAAGCTAGGCAGTTAAGTCTCACACATTATAGAAAGGCAGATTGCAGATAGAAATTTTATTTCTGTGTTTCCAACACATTCTTATGGTATCATAGAATTTAAATGACAGAATACATTCTGATGTTATTCAATCATATTATAATAAATACTATACCTTTTTAGTTCATTATGGTTGCACCTTAACATTTTAAGTGTTTTAATACATTATCTTATTTTCAAAATCTTGTTCCCCAGAATAAGTACTTGGAGTAGGCAGATGATAATGTCCCTACTTTACAGATGAGAAAACTAAAATTTGGAGAGATTAAGGACCTTGATAAAAACTGGGTACTGAAAGTATCAGGAACAGAATCTAGATCTTCTGAAACCAAGACTTCTTTTCCACAGTGCAAGGCTGTCTTCTGTGGTATTCATGTGTTTCAGAAGATATTGGTGAATAGCAATGAGTATCAGAAGTTCAGAACTGAAATGGACCTTGGTGACCATTAAACATAACCTACTTGATTTTATAAATAAGAAAATTAAGTTCTGGGACACCAGGGTGGCTCAGTTGGTTAAGCCTCCAACTTAGGACATGACCTCACATTTCATGAGTTTGAGCCCCATGTCTGGCTCTGTGCTAGCAGCTCAGAGCCCGGAGCCTGTCTTGGATTTGGTGATTCCCTATCTTTCCCTGTCCCTATCTCTCCCCCACTCACACTCTTTCTGTCTCTCTCTCAAAAATAAATAAACATTAAAAAAAATGAACTTCAAACTGAGGGGACAGAACAAAGATGAGAACTCAGGTTGCTAGATTCATACACCAGATAGATGCTCTTTCTAGAACAACGACCTCCTCCTCAAATACTTGGTATGTTACTTGCACATGATAGAGCATATGAATTAACTATCTCTATTTTAGGACTCATAATATAGAGGCAACATTTTCCAAACAAACTGTTCTGCTGACCAGATGATAGGTGAGTTTTTTTGTTTTCAGGTACCTATTCACAAAACTTATGCATATTATATATATTATATATATTATATATATGCATATTATATGCATATATATGCATATTATATATAATATATATTATATTATTATATATATAGTTAACATTTTATATCTATCTATCATCTATTGATCTATATAGTTAATATTAACATAATATAGATATGTAGGTGGATAAGAAAGTATATCCTGTTTTTAGGGTAGGCTTAGAAAATTAGTTTTAAAATATTAATGATAAGATCTTAAATATATTAATATTTAATTCAAGTAGATCTTGATTAATTGATCTATTTATTTCCATGGTAGCCATGTTTAGATTTCCTACACATTTAGTACAGGGTACATTTTTGACAAATGGACATGGCACGGGATGGTAAATATCCTAGGTTCTAGTTTTTCAAGTGTTCCCTTTTATGTAAAAATTTGTGGAACTTGGGGCGCCTGGGTGGCTCAGTCGGTTGGGCGTCCGACTTCGGCTCAGGTCATGATCTCGCGGTCCGTGAGTTCGAGCCCCGCATCAGGCTCTGGGCTGACAGCTCAGAGCCTGGAGCCTGTTTCAGATTCTGTGTCTCCCTCTCTCTCTGACCCTCCCCTGCTCATGCTCTGCCTCTCTCTGTCTCAAAAATAAATAAAACGTTAAAAAATTTAAAAAAAAAAATTTGTGGAACTTAAGTCTATGCTGGCAAAAAGGGGAAGACAGTCTGAAGGGAGATTATATGGACTAACTTATTTGGGTCAGATGCTTCAAATTCCAATATTTCAGAGGGTGAAATTAGCAACAAAGATCCAATTTGTCACACAGTTTAATAGTGCAGTAGATCTCATCTGTGAACTGGAACACTACTGTCTGCGTGGGTTTGGAGATTAGGAAAGGGAGAAAATGGCTGAAATCCCACAATGGAGTTGCTTTCTGTTGCTGTGAGATTATTTTGTTTCTTATAGAATTATTTTTACTGATGCTAGCACAGAGAGGGAAGGTCACAAAGATCCAGTATCATAACTTTTGGGTAAATAGTGTCAGAGTTAGTAGCCAGAGCACTCACTTGAAAGTTTGGAAATATTCAGCTTGGTTTTCACTTGTCTTCAAGATTCACTGGTGTCTTTGGGTGCTCACATAACCTCAGACATCTGGTTTTTTTTTTCAATTACAAAAGGATGAAGTTAGGTTTGAGGATGTATTTTTCCTTCTACCTGTCAGTCTAACATGAGGAGACACTCAATATCTGTTTCAGTTGTGGAATGTATTGGTTTTATACTCTTGAAATCTACCATGGTCTCTATGCAAAGATGATTCATTTTAATACAGCTCAGTTGTCCTTTGACTAATTGTTGGCACTCACTGTGTACAGGACTGTCCAGCCTGCAGTGTGGAAAGTATACTCGTCATCTCATAGCACTGCCAGGTTACAGTAATTGCCTTGTTTTAATACTACCCTCTCCTTCAACTGGTAAGAATTACTGTAACTTTTTCTTCAGATGAAGTATTTCATTAGGCAATATGTGACCTCTGGATGGAGCTTATTATTCTAATTACCCAGAGAGATGGATGAAACTGATTACCTCAGTCCTTTCAGTGCCTCTATTCTTTACAATGAACTTTTGTTGCTGCTAGAGTTACTAACATGCCATAATATCCCTCAAGTTTGGCTTATGTAGCTATCAGAGAGAGAACCATTGTGGCATTTGATAAGTTTTATGCCATGGCCACAAATCTTTTTTATGACCTATTGTTTGCTCTATTATGATAACCTTAAGAATAGCATTGTAATTTTACTTTAGTATGGCAGACTGCTTTAACTGCATTTTCTGATATTTTCATTTTTCAAGCACAAAAATGAGACTGTCTGAAAACTGCAGCCGTACTACTTGTGAATGAGTTTTGGTCTTGTTTAAGTGACCATAGAATAAATAACAGCAATCATACAGTACAAGGAAACATTAATGAGAGGAAAGAAAATGATGTTTCAAGCCATTCCTATAATTTTTTATTGTTTGTTTCTGTATGCAAAACTTAATAAGATTTCTGTTTCTTTCTCACCATTGCTGTCTCCATTGCAGCAACTGGTTTCTCCTCATCAAGTTGTGCTTTGGTAGCATTGTCAGTAGTGTTTGTACCTAAAGATATTTCTTTTCTTTTGACAAAACTACCAAATCGCCAAATTTCCATTTAGTGTAATAAATAGCTAAAGGACAAGAAAGATTTGCATGCAGTAAAAAAACAAAACAAAACAAAACAAGCAAACAAACAAAAAAACTAGCCTTACATTTTTGTGCTTTGATAGTCTTTTCAGATGCAAATTTTGTGAAAGCTTATTAATAACAGCTATTATTATTATTATTATCATCATCATTATTATTTGTTAAGTGTGTACTATGTGCCAGGCACTGTACCATCTATTTTATATTAATTATTTTTTGGGGGGTGTCATCCCCATTTAAACAATGGGCAAGAGAGGCTTAAAAATTCTACTTTGGGGGACTTAAGCAAAGTATTAGAGAACAGATAATTTTATTGTAGTTCATCGAAAGTTATTAAAACAAAGCATATCTTATTGCCATATATTCCCTCATGAACTTCTAACTTCCCAGGGCAATTATGTAAGAGAAAAAAGTGTAGCCTAAACTAAGTATGGGTTATTTTAGTTTTTTTATTCATTGCTAGTTATGAATTTCATGTAAATTATAGGCATATATTGACTTATGACTTACAATCGCGTGGCAATCTGGAGTATATGACATCTGGAGAGGCATGTGCTTTATAGCCCCAGTGGTCACTTATGACATAAATTGTATGTTAATGCAAAACCTGCTGTGGCCTCTTATGATGGGATCACCTCCAGAGATTTCACCACATTCTTTAGAATGTCCCCCAGTGATACACATCTTTATTCACTGAGGATGAGAACATTTTTTCCAACTGGCCAAAGCCAATCAAATGAAATTATAACTGTAATCCTCAATGCTATACTTGGCATACAAAATATTCAGTAAATTTGAGTCTTGTTACTATTGTTAATATTTTAAGGCCGTGTCTGTTAACTACATAGAATGACCATATGGGGAAATAATGTTTGCAGCACTGGGAGAAATGAGATTCATTTTTTATTTGGCTTTGGAATGACTCTAAAACCAACTTCAAAGAAGAAAATCCAGAATTTTTTGATTAGTGGCAGTGTGAGTAAATGCAAAATTTTTCAAGTGATACAATGAAGGACACCAGTCTTTTGAATACTTAGGCTTAATATTTTATATAAAACACAATATTCAGTGCTTGATAATTCTGCAATCCAATAATAGAAAAACAAAACAGTAATATAAAACACATAGAATTTACTGTTTACTTGGCACTGCGCACTTTGCATATTTCCTTTCCTCACAACAGTTTCATGAAGTAAGCTCTATTATTATCATCCCCATTTTATAAATGAAAGAAGAAAGGAGATAGCTGAAAGGTAACTTGACCAGGATAGCAGAGCCAGCAAGTTATAAAGCTAGGACTTGAACCCAGGCAATCTGGCTATAGAACCTATGCTCATAATCAAAACTAGGAATAACCAAGAACAAGCATTTTAAAGTACAAAAAGGAACTCATTGGCTAACTTCTAAAGATTATGAAGTAAAGTTTAAAACTAATATTAGGGGTGTCTCGGTGGCTCAGTTGGTTAAGCATCTGTTCGGCTCAGGACATGATCTTTCGGTCTCTGGGTTAGAGCCCTGCGTCTGGCTCTGTGCTGACAGCTGAGAGCTTGGAGCCTGCTTTGGATTCCATGTCTCCCTCTCTCTCTCTGTCCCTTCCCTGTTCACACTGTGTCTCTCTTTTTCTCAAAAATAAATAAACATTAAAAAAAATTTTAAGAATAAATATTAAATTGACTAAAAGTTGTATTTATGTTTTAGTAAAAGCTACTGACACAATTCCATTAGATTTTATATTCATAAACTATATTTCTTTTCCACTCACAGGAATTTTAATAGTCCTGCAAGACATGTGAGTTGTGTTTAAATGGAAACATAGAGAAATATTTGGCTATTCTTGACTCACGGCAGTTCAAAATATCCAGGAAAAACTGTTCAGCATTTTGGAAAACTATGTTTCTTTATAAACACTATTATTTTAAGGTAAAACATACATGAAGAATGTTATAAGTAAAAAATGTTATTTGTCTCATTACCAAAAAATACACTCAGAAGACATTAGTGTTCAGATCACTGGAGGTATTGAATGCAGTTAAAGAACAGCTGTGAATATTCCTAGAACATATGTAGACTAGCTTGTTTTGCTCTAGTGAGCAAAGAGTGGCTGTTTTGAGTTGTTAAAAAAAAAAAAAAGGAAAGAAAAGTGTAACTTAAGATAAACGAAGGTGTTTTATATGTGTCTCCCCCAGAAAACATTATTTTAGTTTTGTTTTGAAAAAATGAGTCAATTGGGGCGTCTGGGTGGCTCAGTCGGTTGAGCATCCGACTTTGGCTCAGGTCATGATCTCGTGGTCCTTGAGTTCGAGCCCCGTGTCGGGCTCTGTGCTGACAGCTCAGAGCCTGCAGCCTGTTTCAGATTGTGTCTCCCTCTCTCTCTGCCCCTCCCCTGTTCATGCTCTGTCTCTCTCTGTCTCAAAAATAAATAAACGTTGGGGCGCCTGGGTGGCGCAGTCGGTTAAGCGTCCGACTTCAGCCAGGTCACGATCTCGCGGTCCGTGAGTTCGAGCCCCGCGTCGGGCTCTGGGCTGATGGCTCAGAGCCTGGAGCCTGTTTCCGATTCTGTGTCTCCCTCTCTCTCTGCCCCTCCCCCATTCATGCTCTGTCTCTCTCTGTCCCAAAAATAAATAAAAACGTTGAAAATAAATAAATAAATAAATAAATAAATAAATAAATAAACGTTAAAAAAAATTAAAAAAAATGAGTCAATTGATAAGGTCACCTGTGATTTAGGACTTGTGAATTTGTATGTTGTTACTGAGGAAGTGGAAAAAAAGAATTTGAGCATTTTTTTCCTTACTTATGTCTACGATAAGTTTCTATAAAATGTTAATTCTATTTTTTAGGAATTAAAACACACTGTGAACTATTGTGCTGATTGTATCTGGAATTCGGATACAGGAGTAAGCTTCTAAATTATTTGAAAAAAGTATATGCCTTGCCAGCAATAGTATTTATGTGTATGAATTAAACCTTGTATTTTTCACTTTTAGTAACTAGCATCTGCTATGTTCCCTCTTAATGATAATTTCAGATCTACTGGAGTTTGTTGTTGAAGTAATTGTTAACATTATTTACCTGTTGTTATATGTTGAGATAATGAAGGAAATATCACTTACATTTATTTAGATTCCATTATGAGTGAATCTTAGCTGTTTGGGTTTGGTTTCTTGTTTGTCCAAAGGAATTAATCACTAGAAACCTTACATGAGCCAATCCCTGGAGATTTGTGTCTCAATTTTATAAACCGTTTCAGGGAGGACTCTAAAATGTTAGCAGCTTGCTAGGAATAAATAGCTACATTCCTCTACAACTACTTAGGATAAAAGCGAATTTCTTGTTGTAAAAAGTCAAGTTACATATGCTAAATTACTTCTTAAAATTATTTTTAAAGAGAAAAATATTTGTGTCTCCAAAATTCAAACTACTTTAAGCTCTCATCCAAAATGGGTTTGATTTTACTATTTTTAAAAATACATTTCTCTCATTTTTTTCCAAAATGAATCATTAAAAAGATCAATGATTTTTTAATGAGCTTAAACTCTTTCAATTCGTTTCTGTTATGATATTGTTATAATGCAAAAATTTATTCTTAGATAATTTCTCATGAAATTACTTTTTTTTATTTCTAAGGCAATGTCTAACAATGCTAAGCTTTTACTCTATGATTTCTTTTATTAAAATGTTAACAAAAGAGATTATTTTTTTTCAACCGCTGAAACACTGCTATGTCAGGATTTAAACATAACTTTAATTATCGAAGCCTGGTGGAGCGGGAAGTTGCTAAGGGAGAGAAATACTGATGAATTAGAACTTGAACTAGAGACAAGAATTACTAATTTTTTAGAAATTGTGCAGGCTTCTTAATGGTGCTTGGTTGCACACATTTCCATCTTAACCCCATCCAGGATCATTGATTTATGACTAAATCATAAGTGCCAGATAATGTGTAGTGTGCATAAATCCTGATTCTGGTATTAGGTTGCTTTTCTTATGTAGAGATATCTTTCTAAGAATGAAAAGTTGATTCTCTTACCCTGTGGTATCTCTGGTGAAAAAAAGAAAATCTGTTAGTGCATTTCATAAAAATCCTGCTGAACAAGACTGCTTATTCTTAGCACCTGGGCAAAGGAAATAGGGTGGAATTTTTTTTCCCCTTCAGAAAAAGACAGGGAAAGTATTGCATAACATCTTATGGAGCTCATTACAAATTTGAACTAAAGACTAAACCAGCAGTAGAAGAAAGAATGAGTTAGGATTCATAAGTCAGAACTTTGAACTAAAACAAGAAAGTAGGACTTATAAATTCAGTGAAAACGGTCTGGGACCAAAAGCACTGATTTATAAATATGTCATTTTTATCCTTAAGATGCACAGGAAAGATTTTTTAAATCTTTGAAAAAATTAAAAAATATTTAAAATTTTTTTTTTTCAACGTTTATTTATTTTTTTGGGACAGAGAGAGACAGAGCATGAACGGGGGAGGGGCAGAGAGAGAGGGAGACACAGAATTGGAAACAGGCTCCAGGCTCCAAGCCATCAGCCCAGAGCCTGACGCGGGGCTCGAACTCACGGACCGCGAGATCGTGACCTGGCTGAAGTCGGACGCTTAACCGACTGCGCCACCCAGGCGCCCCAAAAAATATTTTAAATTTAGGATTTATTGGCATGATTTGTGACTCTCCTAGACTTTAAAAATCTGCTGATGGTCCTATAAAATATAGCAAAATGTTTGAAAATTTATTTGAAGTATATTACATAAGCCTTTTGAGGTATCTGAGCTCTTTTGTTTATAGATTGTTTTCTTAAAATTATGAGATTTAAAATGGAGAATCATCATCCTTATATCCCCTTAGTTATATGTTGCACTGATGTATTATGAGGATTGTTAATGAGTTTTGTGGGAATATGTTTAATTCTTCATGTTGAGCGTGAATCTGGTCTTAGAAGGTTGTTTCCCTTTTAATACCTCTTTATTGTTTACTCTGTCCAGCTGACTCACTTCCCTCATCACCTAACTTTGTTTTAGCCACACTGAATTTAGCAAGCAGACAACACATATTATGTTTCCTAAAAATGAAACTTTTACATGAAACTTTTACACAGGTTTTTCAATTTACAGCAATTTCATGTTACAAAAACCACCTTATTTTGAATTGGAAGTTACTTTGCCTGCAGAGTGAAGGGGAAATCAAAGCATGGTCTTCACACTAAGTGGATCTGGATAACTACATAGTATTACTCATGGGAAAACAATGTTGCTGCTCTTTTCTTGGTCTTGAGGAGCTATTTTATAAGTTCTGCTAAGGGCTTTGAATTGTTACATCCACATGCCAATGTAAATATAGTCTTTGAAGTAGAGTTGAATCCCAAATTTCAACTGGTTTTAAATACTAATGACTTTAGTTTTTAAGTTTGTGTGTGTGTGTGTGTGTGTGTGCGTGCGCGTGTGTGTATACATTTGTAAAATCACTAAAATAATGTGGACTTAATTTGCAATTTTCAAACAAGATTCAAAATTCTAAAGTTACCAAGAGTATATGCTGAACAGTCTCCTTATATCCATGTACCTAATCATCAGTTCCTCTTCTCATGGAAAACAGTATTGCCCATGCCATCTGTTAGATCCTTACTATAATACTGTCAATTAATAGAGAGAAATATAAAGATTAAAATATTAAAAAGTTAACTCAAATTCCACCCTTTCATACATTGTTAATAGTTTATGAACATGATTTTAATAATTTCTCAATGAAAATATACAGTTGGAAAATAGAAGTGTTTTAATGAAATAATTATTTACATGCTATATTAAGAAAAGAGCAATATTTAATTATGCTTCACTATGAGATATATTAGTTTCTAAAAGCGCCCTAATATGGGAAAAAGAGAAAAAGAGATCCTGAAAAGATCTGAGAGCCTGAATTCATCCTTTGTTACCGTGTCAGTTTAAGATGACATCTATTAAATAACTACTTTCAGGATGTTGGAAATAGCATACATCCTACATCTCCCATTAAGCCCCAAACCTTGAGCACTAATATTCATTTATTTTTTGTTACTTATATTTTCAAGGGTACATTTTGTTGTGTGTCAGTAATTTCCAACTGTTTACTAGTCCATTTTTTTCTTCTAGAAATGTTTACACTGTCTTTTTATTTTTTTAGGTTTTCAATGCTTAATACTGTTTTGTTACATTTGCTTCATTTCTGAATGTTTTTTAAGTAATATCTTATTTGGCTGGATAATTATCTTATATTTTAACAGTCATTTTAGTTTTTATATTTAAAACTGCAGATCAAAGGGGCACCTGGGTGGCTCAGTTGGTTAAACGTCTGACCTTGGCTCAAGTCATGATCTCATGGTTCATGAGTTCGAGCCTTACATTGGGCTCTGTGCTGACAGCTCAGAGCCTGGAGCCTGCTTCAGATTCTGTGTCTCCCTCTCTCTCTGCCCCTCCCCCACTTGTGATCTGTCCTGTCTCTGTCTCTGTCTCTGTCTCTCTCTCGAAAATAAATAAACATAAAAAAATGCAGATCATTTAAGCAAAGTTTTATAGGACATCATGTGTGTATATATATATATATATATATACATACATATATATATATGTGTGTTATATATATATAACAATTTTCACTTAATTCTGTCTTCAAATATTTTTTATTGGCATGTTGTATTTCAAAACACTATACATTTATTTTTGGGACAGCACTACCCGTATTTCCTAGCACAAACAAACAAACAATAAAACAGTGTTTCTCTCAGGGATGTAGATATAAAATCCAAGTTAAATAGCAAAAGGTGAACTATAATACTACTACACTGCAGTTATTTCTGCTTTTTAAAATAACTATTTTTTGTGATAACATCCAACTGAAAGAACAATTATGAAAAATAGACATCAACATACACTCTGGAAACCTTCTTGACAATATCCTATTGCCAATAAAATCCAATCACTGATACAGCCACAGTTAGCTGCACTTGCCTGCTGATTCATACCATGTACATCTTTGGAAAATTAATTCTATATTGCTAAGTGTTGTCATAACCATCCTGGTAAATCCCTGTTGAATTACCGGTCCCAAAGCTAGTCTGTATACTGACAGACACAAAGTGACTTTCAAAGCACTGATGTAATTGGAACCACTGTAAACACCATTTTAGTTTCTGCCCACCCCGCAATCTCTTAAGCAGACTAGAGTGACCGCTGATATAATTTCCCCTGTATCTAAAAGTATTAAACCTATCCCTTTTGTGTAAATAATGGGCCTGATGGTCATCCTTCATGCTGTTTCTACCCCCGGAATGACACATTCCTGTAGAGAGCTCCCAAATAGAAAACAACATTGTACATTTCCTATGAAGTCAAAATCACCATAGTACTGTTTTTTGTTTGTTTGTTTTTTGGTGTAACAATGAAAGCCATTTTAAAGAATGAAACTGTCCAAAAGAGTAAGGCTATACTGAAATGGAATATTTCCATATTTCCAGATAGGGCCTCTTCCCTACTTTCTCCAAATTCAGGTGCATCAAACTCTATATCCTGACCATAACTGGGGCCCTCCAAGCAGGCAAACATGATGTCAATGGTTGTGGCTGGTGAGGACAAAGCTGGAGAAAATCTGGTGTCATGACTCCCTGGAGGTGGCTGAAGTGACAGTGAAGCCTTGAGAGATAGGTGATTGATGATATCTAAAGGAGAGCTATTTGCCTAGAGACCAGTGAAATTAATGGGGCTATTTTATTTAAAAAAAAAAAAAACAGTAAGTACTTTATCTTTAAATTTTTGTGTGCTTGGAGGAACCTGTCTGTTGCCTTTAAAGTTGAAGGATCATGAACTCTTTTTATAATCATAATTATTATTAAATCATTAAATTTATCAAACATTTGTGTATGGATTTCTAGTGACTGATAAATGGTATAATGGTGTGTGTGTGTGTGTGTGTGTGTGTGTGTGTGCACGCACGCATATGTAGAAGATTCACCACCAACAGGGTCATGTGGATAGGGGGTACATTTTAGAGAATCAGCTCATTGAAATAGTTTATCCTTCTTTTCCCCATCTTTACTACCCACTCTGGATATTCCCTCAGCTAATTTTGTGGGAACGTTAGTCCATTGAACCTGTGAACTTATTTTACAAGTAATCAATAAAGTATTTTGAAAATTCACAAGTATTTGAGATGCCTTGCATGTATATTTTAAATAGCAACAAGGCTGTGTCTAGGCAAAGTGAAGGGGTAAGTTAATGAATTTAATTATTATAGATGGCCAATATGAATAGTTCAAGCAAACATTATCTCTTCCTCAGCAGGAAATTTTTCTGCTCGAATCACTTTCATAATTGCCTCAGGTATCCACTTTACCTGAGTAGGCGGCCTTCAGCTGTCTCTATATAGTTAGAGTTAAATTAGACTTCACTGAAAGGCTCGGCCTCTCAGGGATATTTTTAGAGAATTTGGAGGATTCAAAAGGTTAAGACAGCCTGCTCCCTGGGCCACTAAACAACAAGATGACAGTATCGTTATAGTTTCAAGTAAGGCATCTCTTCATCTAAGTGTGTTTGTTTTTGTTGTCGTTGTTGTTTTAATTTTGATCTCCTAAAAATGTATTTCTTAATTATTGGAAACAATAAGAAAGAGCATCTTTTAGCAGGGAACAAAATGTTCAGCTTAAACTTGATATTTGACAGAATAGAAATGAGTTCAAGGGGAAAATAGTGGCTTATTGGCCTCTTCTATCCCCTGACCCCAATAACATGGTCTGTGTACTTACAATCTTGTGGTATCATTTGGAGCAGAAAAACAACAGGACCTGTAGAAGGTGGCCTTCTGAGCCAGCTCTAAGAGAGTTTTGTACTGAATGTCTGCTCTTATGGCTATCGGTTGTTGTTACTAGAGGATTGCACCTGCCAAAATACAATTGTTTTTAGAAAAGGAAGTGAGATTTGAGGTATAGGCTAATTGCTGATAACTGAATGATTCTAAAGGAAGAAAGAAAATTATGGCAGTAAAATGTGATTTCTGTGATCTAAAGTCTGCTTTCATTCTTCTGTACAGTCTTATTGAGAATGAACTCGAAACATCGTCCTAGAGTGTGGAATTGCTTGTGAATTGTAGCATAGCAGAATATAAATATCTGTATGCCACCGCATCACTGCTTGCTTTAACTCGGGGTTCCTTTTAGCAGTCTTCATTGGAATACCATAGTCCTGAGTCAAGCCAATCAATATGAAATCTATTTTACCCATGATAAGCAAATGACTGGCTCCATTAACATCAGCAACTGTTGTGCCTGAAAAGAGAAGGAGGGCAAAATCTGCTAGTGATTTTCTTACCATGAAAATTGCCTATGCCATGCATATCAGACTCTTATTTGAGCAAAGATTCCTCAGTGAAGAGTATAACAAATAAGCAGACATAGAATTTGGAACTTGGGCTCAGATGACTCGAGATATTATTGTATAAAATCAAGCTGATATGAGGGAGAAGGTGAGAAAAAAAAAAAAGGATGACTTCACACACATTTTCACCTGCTTGAAAAAGGAAAAGAAAATGGTGAGGTAAAAACGATTCTCCTTACCTTTGGATGAAATTATCACCACTGGTACCAAAACTTTGAGAGCTTTGAGGAGCTCAAAAGTGCCCTGAGGTTTATGGCAATTGCTTCGAGATGTTACAGGTTCGAAGGTATTTAACCCTAACATCCCATTTCAGGAAAGCCTTGCTCTTTTGATAGTCTAGTACTTTAAAATGCCTTTCACTGTTGCACTAAAAAATGTATGACAGTGATTTTGACTGTGTAGGAAATGTCCAGTATTATTTTCTGTTTGGAATCTCTCTACAGGAATGTGCTGCGCTTTCCATTTATTTGTTTATCTGATCTAGACACTGTGCTAGGGATTGAAGATTCAAAAATGGTCTTTCCTTGGAAGTCATGGTCTGGTGCCAGTGATAGATGGGTATATACATATTAAAACTCAGAAATGTAAATGCTAATGTAAGTGACAAATCACTACATTGTACTACTGAAATCATTATTATACTATATACTAATTAACTAACTTGGCTTTAAATAAAATTTAAAAATTAAAATAAAAGAAATGTAAATGCTAATAGAGGTTTATATTATGTTAAAGGAGAACAATTTGTTTATTAATTTGCTCCGTTTCTCAAAATAATTTTTTTCTCGGTTCTAAGCTTTTGCCAGGCATACTGTTATATGCTTTACCTATTTGATTCTATTTAACCCTCACAATACTTTTATGAGGTAGATATAACTATTATCCTCACATTACAAATAAGAAAGCTGAGGTTAAAATGGCTACATTTCTGAGCCAACACCACACAGGTAATGAATGTCTAAGCCTAGATTCACATCCAGGACTGCTGGATTCCAGAACCAAGTTCTTACTCACTAGCTTAAATTTCTTCCCTGTGCAAGAACCATGTCATGTAATATGCAAGTGTCAGTGAGCACTGAATTATGAATGTCCTTTATGATCCTTATCTAAATTTACTTTTCATTCTGAACTTGTATCATCTACATTTTATATTTATTAGCATGTTCTATCACAATAGGTTTGAGAATTGTTGATTTATAATATTTTTAAAATGGATACTAAATATTTATAAAATAAGTATGTATATTTTATAGTATGTCTCATATCTTTTCCGGCTCATAGAAATCTCCTTACTTATCTTCTTCAGAGCATTTCTAATTTTAACGGAATAATTTGTTTAGTTCAAACTACTTTCTTATATTAGAATTATACTTTCTAAATATTAGAGTTTTAATGATAGTTTTAATGCTATAATAAGCTGACAACATATTTTCTTGCCCAAAGCTTGTATGAGTTTTTATTATAAAATTTTAAGGTCATGCATATGCATTTGTATGCTTCCATAGATCATTCAAAAAGAAGTGTTAGAAAAATACTCAATCCTTCCGTTCACAATGGCTGTTTTAATTCTTTGATTCCTTTATCTGAACACACAGCAATAGATAAAAGATGAAAATAGAAACTAAAAAGTCATACCAACACAGATGTTAGCAATGAGAAACTGATCTTCCATACAGTGTAAATGTCTGAACATACAGCTATCAAAAGGGATCAAAACCTGACTCAGTGCTTAAAGACAGGGGCTGTTGTGGAGTTCTGCTTCGAGTGAAATTAGGTTTAGAAAGTCAAACCCTGTTACCAATCTTCATGTGTAGCTGTAGCTTTACATAAGTTGTAAGCCTAAAGAATTCAGTAACTGAATAAAATTATGTATTGGTTAGAGGTCAAATCTTTCTAGGATTGACTCTTCCAATGTAGTAGCCCTCCTTATATGTGGTTTTACTTTCCATGGTTTCAGTTACCCACAGTCAACTACAGTCTAGAAGCAGATGATCCTCCTTCTGACCTATCATCAGAAGGTCAGTGATAGCCTAATGCTACCTCACGTTGCCTACATAATTCACTATAGCCCATCTCATCACATAAGCATTTTATCATCACACATCATTGCAAAAAGAAGGCTAAGCACAATACAAGATATTTTGAGAAAGGTAACACATTCTCATAGCTTTTATTACAGTACACTGTTATAAGTGTTCTATTATTAGTGTTGTTAATCAATTATTGTCCCTAATTTATAAACTAAACTCTGTCATAGATATGTATGTATAGGGGGAAAAAACATAGTATATGTAGGTTTCAGTTTTTGAATCTATTGGGGGTTTGGGATTATATTCCCTGAACATAAGGGGGAACTAAGTATCTTCATAAGGGCATAAGTGCCAAAATGCCATTGTACCTTCAGATCAGGTTTATATACCACTAGCCATAATACCAACAGACAAAGAAGAATCATCACAGGGAAAGAAAAATAAAACAAAAACCTTTCAATTAAATTAACTTCAATCTAGAAAACTGAATTGCAAATGAGAAGAAGTATAATTCTTAATTCCACAATTTCTGGTTATGAGACAGATAGTGAAAACATTTAGAATATTGATTCTCTGTATTACATAAAATGGTTATGTAACTTTATGATACAGTTTATTCTAAAGTCAAAAAATAAGTGGATTAAAAGTAGGTAAATAGGAAAATAAAAGAAAGTACTTGTAAACATGGGATAAAAATATAGTCATTGAAATTTTAAAAGTACAATAGATTTTGTATATGACTAGACACCATTGCAGAAAGAATTCATGAATTGGAGGTTAGCACTGAGGAATTAATCCAGAATATAGCACTGAGAGATGAAAACAGTAAATGTAATAGAACAGTTTTAGTAGATTGAGGGATAGATTATAATACTCCAATATTTACACAAAATATATTACAGAAAAGAATGCAGACAATGGCAGAAAGAGTATTTTCAAATATAACACAAAAATAATTTTAAAGTGACATTTTACAAATGAATGCATAGTCACTTAAAGATTTTTTATATTAGCACTTATTATTTTCAATTGTTTTTTTCATCTCTGTAGACATATTTATATATCTGTCTATGAACTAGAAGGAGAGAAATTAGAAATGTATTGATTCATAGTCCTATAATTTTCAACTACTGGTTATAACTCTTATTCTTAAAATCCTAGAATAAAATTTCTTTATTCTTTCTTGAGAGAAAAACCCATAATTTATTTAGATATTACTGTATGAGCTGAATAGGTAATGTACTTGGGGAAACTTATAACAAAATCAAAAGGAGATTTCAAAGTAAACCAGTATAGAAGTTAAGAAGCTGAGTATAATGCCCTTGTGTTTGCTGGAATACAGCTCAATGGAATGTTGATAGGAAGCCCAGAGAATTATGAGAGGTTAGTCAGTATCCAGAAAGCAAAATTGAAAGGATAAGGTATAAAAAATGGCTATGTCTACATAGCCAAATATTTTCAAAGGAACTTAATCTAGTAACCCCTCAACAATTCATATTGAATGCTTATTTATCAGGAAAGAAGATTAATATCTATATGCTATAGATACAGATGCATTTAAATCTAGACTTAAATTTAGATCTAGCTGCACATATATAGATATCTATTAATAATGTAGATATTAATTTGAAGGATGCCCAGTGTTAGACAACAACAAAAAATAAAACGGAGTGACCAAAGTTGCTGCAATTCAATTCTATGATGTTTACTATGATAAGTTCTCTTCAATATTTCCCATAGATATTGTGTTATTTAATCTCATTATATGGCATTTAAAGTATAATTATTCCCATTTTCACATGAAGAAAAAATATCAAATCTTGTAGTTTGAGTAACTTGTGTAAGTTGCAAAGTTATTAAGTGAGAGCCAGAATTTGAACCTACATAAATTCTACATAAGTTATTTGTTCTAAATGAGAAAAAATGTTCTTTAATAAAGCTGTCATAACCTCCTAAATAGTGGCAAATTGGTATCTTTAAATGATGAATCTGACTCTGAAAACAATAACCAGTAATATGGAATAAATAAATTATAATTTGATAAATAAAGCAGATGATGAAGTTGGGTATTGAAGATTATTTTTTTTAATTTTTTAATGTTTATTTTTGAGCGAGAGAGACAGAACATGAGCCAGGAATGGACAGAGACAGAAGGAGACACAGAATCCAAAGCAGGCTCCAGACTCTGAGCTGTCAGCACAGAGCCTGACATGGGGCTCGAACCCATGAACCCTGCAATCATGGTCTGAGCTGAAATCAGAAGCTCAACCTACTGAGCCACCCAGGCACCCTGCAAATTAAATTTTTTAAGTAAGATGTAATTATAAATTAATAAAAATAACTTTCTCATTTATAGATTATGAAAACATTTTCAATGTACTATGTTCCAAAAATATTTTGACCAATACCATTATTTCCAAGAAGGATAAATTGTTCTTTGAAAGATGATAATGATATGATTGTAAAATTTCTAGAGATTTACAAAGGAAAAAAATAGTCCTATTAATCTATGCCCACTGATCATAGATTTTTCTAAGTTATAGTTCTTTTCTGGTTTGTTCCATTTACCGTGAGGATGTATTAATGATGGCATGTTGATGATGATGATGATGTAATGATCAATACATGGAACATAATGAGCTATAATCTACTCACTATTCCATACATGTTTTAATACTTTTGATTGATAACATCTTTGAGGTAGATATTATATTACTGTGGCCCAGAAAAATCAAATGTACTATTGCTAATATCCATTAAATAGCTTACTAAATATTAAATATGAGTATCGGAATTTCTGAGGACAACATGTAGTAGTACATAGTAGCCCTACCTACTCTAACAATCTTTGAGGCAGAAGGATCAGAGGTAATTACTCACTGGTTCTAGGTTATGGGCCTAGCAAGTAGAGTCAGAACATTGGGTCTTGGCTTGTTTCCATGCCCTACACTGCCTTAGTATTTATTATATATAAATCTGAAGGTTAACAAGATTCTCAAAGCACAAATTAATATTCCTCATGTTTAGGAATCCTACAGTTAAGGGACGCCTGGGTGGCTTAGTCAGCTGAGCATCAGACTCTTGATTTTGGCTTAAGCCATGATCTCCCATTTTGTGGAATTGAGCCCCACGTTGGGCTCTGCATTCATGGGATAGAGCCCCACCTTGGGCTTTGCTCTGACAGTGCAGAGCCTGCTTGGTATTCTCTCTCTCCCTGTCTCTCTACCCCTCCCCTGCTTGTTCTCTCTCACTCTCAACATAAATAAATAAATAAATAATAAAATAAATAAATAATAAAATGAATGAATGAATGAATGTTTTTTTAAAAATGGAATCCTAAAGTTAAGATCCTATATGAAAGTTCTGTCAAGTAAAATGAAATAACTTTATTATGATGAAGACTTTGTGGGTTTCCTAGGATGACAAATTAATCAGCACTTCTTGTTGATGCTGTTAAAGTAACTTAAATAATATTTTTTCTCAGTATCTGTTTTCTCAACATATATTACATTTTCTGTGAGGAATTAGGCATCGTTTTGAGAGTTGAAGTATATTTTTGTGTTGGAAAAATAAAAACAATTTCACTGAGTAATGTTTTAGATTCTTATGTTAACATTCTCTATAGTTTAGCTAAAATGGGAGGGACAGAGCTGAACTAGATGTTGGAGTAGCCAATTAAAGCAACAAGCTATAAATGAAAGACTTAAGCCCTTAATCACTTACTATGATGTTACAAGCAAGATTTTAAAACCATGGAGAAGACTGACTCCCCCATTCCACTTTCCCCCATGGAAGGGTACACTGAACAAGGGTCAGGAGGATCAGCACGGATGTGGGGGTTGTCTTAGTGTTGAGGAAGCCCTGAACAAAAGACTTGGCTGTTTTTATGGATCTTGGGGTTAAGAAGAGGCCAGGGAGGAAAGGCTGGGAATGGAAAACACTGGGCACTCAGAGTGAGGAAAAGTGTCTTCAAGTTTCCTTTTTTCTCATCCCCATCTCTCTCTCACCCCCGCATTGTTGCCCCAAAATGGAGGCCTCAAGCAGAGCTCCTAAGAGGACCTGTGCCCAAAGCCTCATAAAGAGACCTAGGAATAAAGACAACTGGGCTAAGAATGTAAAAATCTAAAGAGCATGAGTGAAAAGGAGGCCTGAGTCCCCTTCATGGAATCCCTTCAGGATGGCAGTGAGCTGGCTCTACACCAAGTCTCATGTGGAGAGGGCAACTTCCCCTGTGAGGCCTGACAGAAAAAGCCTTACCAATTGCTTATGCTCAGGCCTAAAAAATTGCATGAAGGTTTTTAACCAGGAACCAGACTCCTTACATATGACTTCAAATATATATGATTGGTCAAACCGTATCTATCACACCGTTGTCTGGTAAAGGCAGGATTATTCTTTCTAGCCACTGAAAACTTTCACAATGAATCCTGCTGCAACTTAATGCAATTTTTCAGATAAATTGATTTAAATGTTTCATTTTTTCTTTTTTTAAATTTTTAATGCTTTTTTTATTTATTTTGAGAGAGAGAGAGAGGGAAGGAGGGAGAGAGGGGAAGAGGAAAAGGGAGAGAGAGAATCCCAAGCAAGCTCCCCACTGTCAGAGAGCCCGAGGTGGGGCTCCATCCCATGAACACAGAGCCTGGTACAGGGCTCCATCCCACAAACTGCAAGATCATGACCTGAGCTAAAATCGAGAGTCTGATGCCTGACCAACTGAGTCACCAAGGAGCCCCTCCTTCTTTCTTGATAAGGAAAATTGTACTCATCTCTGATATTTAGGGAATGGTCATTGTGACATATGTATTCTTTACTCTGGTCTTTACTCCACAAGCTTCAGGCTAAGTCTCCTGTGACTTTGAAATGCCCTATTACCCAATGGGCATTATTAACCACATTCTAAAGAGTATTTATACCCTCCTCTCCTAACATCTCTACCTTCCTTTTCTCTCTCCAATTCTAAATTCCTTCTTTGGAATTATTACCAACTGAACTTAACTGCATTATTAAGCAACTATATTGAAATGCCCTTCAAAAAACCTTGGGGCTTTAGTAATGCCTCCTATACTGATAATTATGCTGAATAAGAATTTTAGTATATACACAAAATGTACAGAGAATATAGATACAGCAACTATGTAAATATACATAGACGGTTTAATTCAATGGTTCTTCATAGCACCTGGGAGAATTTTTATTATAGAATTTCTTCTATGACTTGTGACTCACTCATATTTGGCCAATTAAAAATGTGGCTGTAAATATAAAAACTAAAACACAGTCAGGGCAGTAGTATCATGCCCTTAGAGAGATTAGGAAGTGGAGGAAAAATATCCAGGGTCTTCAAACTATATTCTAACATCTATTAAGAGTTGAAGAAGAAAATTAACTTATAAAAGGGTCAGAAGACATGTACTATGATTTCATAACCTTATTATCATGTATCAAATTTCAGAAACATTTCTTAGTTATACCAAATATGCTAACTAAAAATAACTCCAAATTGCCATTGTTGCTGCTTTTGCATTTTGTTTCAATCTCAAACATTCAAATTATGTTGCTCCTAGATTGTGACAGAACTCAGGACACAGGATGCAAGAACTCTGAATCATAAAATCAGAAAAGCAGTGAATATTTATTTATTTATTTGTTTATTTTAATGTTTACTTATTTTTGAGAGAGAGTGTGAGCAAGGGAGGGGCAGAGAGAGAGGGAGACACTGAATCCGAAGCAGGCTTCAGGCTCAGAGCTGTCAGCACAGAGCCCAATGCAGGGCTCAAACCCATGAACTGCAAGATCATGACCTGATGCTAAGTTGGACATGTAACTGACAGAGCCACCCAGGCACTCTAGAAAGGCAGTAAACATTTAGAGAACTGAACATGGGGTGGGGAGAATCAGTTAATATGCACATTCTCTGGAACTTCAGAAAAATGAACTTTTAAAATCTCTTTGGAATTATAGAGGAGATTAAGAAAATTTTCAAAGAGTTGAGGAATGATAAATGAAAATTAATTACATAAACAATTTAGGGTGTATAAAAGCATCATTCAGGGGCACCTGGGTGGCTCAGTCAGTTAAGCATCCAACCTCAGCTCAGGTCACAATCTTACAGTTTGTGAGTTCCAGCCCCATATAGGGCTCTCTGTTGTCAGCACAGAGCCTGCTTTGGATCTTCTGTTCCCCCTCTCTCTGCTCCTCCCCCACTCATGCTCTCTTTCTCTCTCTCTCACACACACACAAAAAAGCATCATCCATAGCATTTTATTGAACAAGCTGCCTTTATTATTTTATTTTAGTGTAAAAATGGTGATGAGGAGGTTTTTTTTATGGATTTTCTCATTACCACAGCCCTCAAACTCTCTTGTCTCTATCAGGTCTTAAATACCTCCACTGTCATTTCTCCTATGTTAGTAATTTTTCAAAATCCTAACTCTTATATTTGGAAAGGCCTATTATTGATCCACAAGTTGCCTGTGAAATATGCCTTTATACTTGTGTTTGGATCACTTTGTAATAATTGCATGTATTGAGTTATGGCTATTAATTACACATTTTATATACATTATTTATTCAGTCTTTAAAACAATTCTGTAATAAATACTATCCACAAACAAATCAGGAAATTGAGGGTCAGAAGAGTTAAGGTACTTGCCCATATTTTGCACATAGATTATGTCACAGGACTGGTACTGAAGCCAAAATGACTTCAAAACTCATACCACTGTGATAATAATTCCCCTTTCTCAACTACAATTCAGAATAAATAGGTAAGCAGTGTGAAGGGGGTAAATATACATACTCTGGATTCAAATCATGCAGTTTGTTTGGAAAGTATCTACCTTATGAAAATCTTTCAATGAGTGAATCCCAAGAATTTATTTGCTTTTAGTGTTGTTTCTTTTATAGTGTGGGGATTTTAACACGGCCTTTCTTCATACCCGTTGTTGCAGATAAGGATGATAGATCTTGAGGGGAAATGATCTAAAAATTGTGAGGCAAACACCAAACGGAGAGGCTGGATATTTCAACTTCTTGAAAATGTGAAATGGAAAAAAAAGAAAAGAAAACACACGTGAGGTCCTGAGATGGCTAACACTTTTATAGCTACATAACTTTGTGTACCCTAACTCATAATACGAACGGGCAGAGATACGGACTCATAAAATAAGCATTATTTTTATCTGAATGTTAGCAGTACCTTACAGAGCGAAGTCTGTACACTTACAGAAATGTCTGTATTTCTTTTTCTGCTCCAACGAAGAATGCAGTTTTCATGGGGAGATTTTCAATTTAGCTTACTGGGCCACACTTCAGACTTACTCCAGTGTCTTGGAAATATTTCTCTTTCTCTCTTAATTTCCATGTTTTTCTACAAATGCTACCAGATTTAGAAATCTTTACTTGTCTAGAGAAAAGAATACTGTAGAGTAGAAAAAAGACTTGCTGATTTTGCTATTTAAAGTGTAGGACATAGCACTGGGTTAAGATACTATTTTATCATTGAATAAATTATTACTTGTGTGTGTCTAAGAATATGGCAAGTTTTAAATTTGGAATTCTCTTTGACTTAACATTTTAATTATTGGTTATTAATTATTTAATTATCACAATAGTTTTTAATATCAAGCAAAAAGAACCAGTCTATATCGTCTTCCTTTTTCAGTATTTTTTTGGCTAATTTCCTTTCATTTTTTAATTTGCAAGTCAGCATATCTAGTCAAATAAAAGGAAAAACAGAAAAATCTTTTGTTAGCTTTACTGGTATCATGTGAAATCTGTTTTTACTTAACATTGAAAGGATGCCTTTGTATGCTAATCTTTTCCCCACCAACAACATGGTATATCTTCCATTGTGTTCAAGTCTTCTTTGTATCTTTTCTTACTATTTCAAAATTTTCTTCATCTAGATATTGTACATTCTTATTAAATTTATCCCTAGGTATTTATTTCCTTTTTTATAGTCACTGTTTTCATTATATGTTATGATTAGTTGTTATCTATATATATATGTGTATGTATATGTGTATAATTTCCATCTCTAAAATGTGTCATATCTTATGAAACTATTAATTTGGTAACTATAGGTGTTAACTGAAATTCTTATCTTCTTTAATATTTGCAACTGATATTAAGCTTTCTATGTTTAAAAACATAATATCTATTTTCCTTTTGCTTGTCAATTTTTATATCACTAACTTACCTTTTTCCTAAGTGTAGGCTAATGCCCACAGGAAATATAAAAATAATAGTGCAATACTAAACACTTTTACCTATTCCTGGTTTTATTGTGAATACCTCTAGTGTATCCTACATGATAGTATGTAGCATATTATAGCTAATATGCTACTTAGGATTTTTACAATAACATTCATAAATTAGAGTGGCTTGCATTTTAATAGCATCATTTTTTAAAGGTTTAAGGTCCATTTTAACTGACATCATAAGAGTGATTAAGAAGTTTTTCTTTTTTATGTATACTCTGAAACAGTTTGTCATTACTGAAAATTTCTATTTAAAAGGCAAAGCTTGTACATTTCAAGGCAAACCCCTCACCTTTAGGAATTAACTTTTGCTACTACTTAAAAAAAATCATTTGATTGTAGTTGACACACACTGTTACATGAATTTCAGGTGTACAACATAGTGATCCAAGTTCTTTAGGCTCACCACAAGTGTGGCTACCATCTGTCATCATACAATGCTATTATAATATCACTGACTATAAGGCCTATGCTGTACTTTGATTCCCATGACATTAATTCCATAACTGGAAGCCTATTCTATAACCTCTTACTCTCCTTCACCCATTTTGCCCATCCCCCCTAACCAGGCAACCTTCAGTTTCTTCTCTGTATCTATGGGTCTGATTCTGCTTTTTGTTTGTTTTTCATTTTCTTTTCTTTTTTTTTTTTGATTCCACATATGAGTGAAATCATATCATATTTGCCTTTTTCAGTCTTATTTGATGTAGCATAATACCATCTAGATCCATCCACTGTTGAGGTCTTTTACTCTTCTTCCTACTTCTCATTTTTTTTTTTTTTTTTTTTTTGCCTGATCTCAGGTTTGGAAGCCCTTTTAAGAAATTTTAGAATCTGAAATCTTATGTTTCTAGGATTTTTCTTTAAGATGTTTATAGCTTTTTGTTTTTTGCTTGTTTGGTTTTCCTTATGGTTGCATTTCACTTATTTCCAGAACTTACTAATTGTGACTTAATTTGCTATATTCATATAGGATTCCTTTGTTTTCATATTTGTTAAGTCTCTTAAAACTGTAAGTCATTCTGACTCAAATCTTAAATGACACAGAACTTCTACCTGGAAGAGAAAGTTTATTAGAATAAAAGCTAACTACCTTTGTCCATAAGGTGATAAAATAATGGGATTCTAGAGGGACATTATGGTCATCTCTCATAAATTAATTGTAGCCTGCACCCGTTGTGTGACAATTCTGAGGTTTCCATGAGACTTATTTCACAATTTATTTTAGCTACACATCTAATTGGTCTAAACTAGTGCTTATCCTGGTCATAGTGATTTTTATTTTCATAGAAAGTAGATTTTTATTTGCAGTTAGGAATCCACTGTGGGGGAGAGAAAGAAACTTTCCTTCTTTCTGGATTGGTATTAGGACGTTTTCAGCCAACCTGCAGTCATGAGAAAAACTCAGGCTTAGGATGAAGCTGATAAATTGGAGAGAAAATGGAAATATGGTGGGGGCGGGAGGGGGGCAAGTCTTCGGCAAGTCCATCATGAACAATAAGAACAAAATAAATCTGAAATTACCTTTATTTCTGAGTTTTTTGTTAATATGTGCTAATAAATCTTGTTTAAATCAGTTTTGGGGGAGAATACAAACTTAGGGAGCAGTCCACAAGATCCCTCTCACTTTTTACACCAATTACAAGTTTGGGGCTCCCAAGATTCCCCCATCTCTAATACTAATTACATGCTTGGGGGTCCCCATCAATCTCATGTTTAGTAATTCAGTAGAAGACTCACTGAACTCACTGAATGTTGTATTACTCACAGTTAGTTTATCACAGTGAAAAGATGTAGATTAAAATCAGCCAAGTGGGTTCTCTTGGGTGGCTCAGTGGTTAAGTGACCTACTCTTGATCTCAGCTCAGGTCATGATCTCTCAGTTTGTGAGATTAAGCCCCTTGTCAGAATCTGCCCTGGCAGTGTGGAGTCTGCTGTCTGCTTGGAATTCTCTCTCTCTCTCTCTCTCTCTCAAAATAAAAAAATAAAACATTTTAAAAAATAAAATAAAATCAGTCAAGGGAATAGAGCCATGCAGCAGAGTCCAGGACACTTCCAAGTGTGGAGCTTCCATTGTCCTCTTCCACTGGAATCATGGAGAGTGTTACTTTTCACAGCAATAATATGTGAGGATATTCATAGAATATCTTATTGCTAGCCAAGGAAGCTCACTTGAGCCTACATGTCCAGAGATTTTATTGAGGCTCCATCGTGTAGACATAGTTAGCTAAGGTGGTTAAGCTGATCCCATAGACTTAAAACTCCATGCTAACTTACCTTGTTAGATCATCTGGTATGACCCAAGATACAAAGACAAAGACACTTCTATAAGGCACAACACTCCAGGAATTTAGATATTACCTACCAGAACTTGTGGGGAAATGCTCGACCTCCTTTTAGGTAAAATTAAATTCTTTACTACATCATGGCCAAGGGTGGGGTTCCATTCCTTGAAACATGTTATACTCAACACACAGCCTTACTGAAGTATATATTAGAGAAAAGGACTGATAAGATGCATTGCCATGTTTAACTTTCATGGTAGACAGTTCCATTTAAAATGGAAATATTAAGATATGATATTAAAAAAAAACAAAGATTCTCTGCAAAGTGGAAGGATTTTTTTACAAAAAAGTTTGAAACATTTCCTTTTTTAAATTATTTTTAAAAATAATTTTATTTTTCATCTAAATTTTTTCATCTAAATAATTAGATGAAATAATTAGATGAAATAATTTTCATCTAAATTTCTCTAGTTTCTTAACACATTATTCTCCATTTCACTGGTGATCTTAATAGATATTTGTGTTTTAAGAAGAAAAGATAATTTAAAGAAGACTTGCTGTTGCTTCGTAGGATTCAGTGTAGAGGTTCGTGGATAAATTCTTGATATTAAAAGACAGACAAACCTTAAAGGGATAGGAAATGGAACCAATTCTGGAAGAAATATCCACTTATTCAAAAATAAATATATAAATGATTTATTTACGTTGCGTTAGACTGGAATTCAAAAACAAAAGCAAAGAAAAACAATCACTCCAGCTCCCCCAAATAAAACAGCTCCTTAGAGTCTTGTGTTTATGAAAATAGGATTCAGAAAATCTGTTATAGCTTGGATTAGCAACACATTTTGAAATCAAGTTAACAGATTAACAGGTCCTTAGAAGCATAGTCACTGAAATAATTTTTATTGCCCCCCTTGGGGTTTACATATTTAACACCAAATTGAGAAATTAACACAAAAGGAAAAGCCTATGTATGCATTTATTCCCTACCTTATACCAGAAGTAATAAAAGTGAGATATAAAAATATACACAATGTAAAAAAATGAGATTAAAATTAGGGGAAAATGGGCATGGAAAATTAAACAATGGGAAAGTATTAGAAATGTTAAATCAAAGCCAGATGTTAGATTAGTATATACAATGCCTGCATATTCCCCAATAAGAGTTGTCAAGTCAGTACTGAATAAGAAAAAATACTAGAGGAATATGAATGGTTATTGGCAATTAATTCTTGGCATTTGATTCTATTTTTAATACTTTATCTTTTGTGATGAACTGCCAAAATGAAAGATATTCAATTATTTACAATCCATTGATTTAGATATCTATTTCCAATTAAATTACAAATCCAGAGGTAATGAAATTTTATATTGAAATATACACAATATTATATACAAAACATTTATAACTATGTTTTGAATAAAGAAACTAAGGTAAATATGAAAATGAAAGATGGGTAACTTTATGTAATCTTCTTTTTTACCTTTTACCTCTCTGCATTTTTTTGTGTGTGTGGGTTAATTTTTTTTTTTTTTATGAAATTTATTGACAAATTGGTTTCCATACAACACCCAGTGCTCATCCCAAAAGGTGCCCTCCTCAATACCCATCACCCACCCTCTCCTCCCTCCCACCTCCCATCAACCCTCAGTTTGTTCTCAGCTTTTAACAGTCTCTTATGCTTTGGCTCTCTCCCATTCTAACCTCTTTTTTTTTTTTCCTTCCCCTCCCCCATGGGTTCCTGTTAAGTTTCTCAGGATCCACATAAGAGTGAAACCATATGGTATCTGTCTTTCTCTGTATGGCTTATTTCACTTAGCATCACACTCTCCAGTTCCATTCACGTTGCTACAAAAGGCCATATTTCATTTTTTCTCATTGCCACTTAATATTCCATTGTGTATATAAACCACAATTTCTTTATCCATTCATCAGTTGATGGACATTTAGGCTCTTTCCATAATTTGGCTATTGTTGAGAGTGCTGCTATGAACATTGGGGTACAAGTGGCCCTATGCATCAGTACTCCTGTATCCCTTGGATAAATTCCTAGCAGTGCTATTGCTGGGTCATAGGGTAGGTCTCTTTTCAATTTTCTGAGGAACCTCCACACTGCTTTCCAGAGCGGCTGCACCAATTTGCATTCCCACCAACAGTGCAAGAGGGTTCCCGTTTCTCCACATCCTCTCCAGCATCTATAGTCTCCTGATTTGTTCATTTTGGCCACTCTGACTGGCGTGAGGTGATACCTGAGTGTGGTTTTGATTTGTATTTCCCTGATAAGGAGCGACGCTGAACATCTTTTCATGTGCCTGTTGGCCATCCGGATGTCTTCTTTAGAGAAGTGTCTATTCATGTTTTCTGCCCATTTCTTCACTGGGTTATTTGTTTTTCGGGTGTGGAGTTTGGTGAGCTCTTTATAGATTTTGGATACTAGCCCTTTGTCCGATATGTCATTTGCGAATATCTTTTCCCATTCCGTTGGTTGCCTTTTAGTTTTGTTGGTTGTTTCCTTTGCTGTGCAGAAGCTTTTTATCTTCATAAGGTCCCAGTAATTCACTTTTGCTTTTAATTCCCTTGCCTTTGGGGATGTGTCGAGGAAGAGATTGCTACGGCTGAGGTCAGAGAGGTCTTTTCCTGCTTTCTCCTCTAAGGTTTTGATGGTTTCCTGTCTCACATTCAGGTCCTTTATCCATTTTGAGTTTATTTTTGTCAATGGTGTGAGAAAGTGGTCTAGTTTCAACCTTCTGCATGTTGCTGTCCAGTTCTCCCAGCACCATTTGTTAAAGAGGCTGTCTTTTTTCCATTGGATGTTCTTTCCTGCTTTGTCAAAGATGAGTTGGCCATACGTTTGTGGGTCTAATTCTGGGGTTTCTATTCTATTCCATTGGTCTATGTGTCTGTTTTGGTGCCATCCTCTCTGCATTTTTAAAATTTACTTTAGTGTGTATAACATATTCAAAAGTAAACTGTAAAACTAAGCCTACTGTCTAACTAAAATGTATAGTAAATATAGCAGTCACTATTATAATTTTGAGTAAAACACGTTAAATTAATAGGATACTTATTTATTTTCTTAAGCTCGTGAAATGATATGTTTTATTAATTGCACTAGATAAGTATATTACAATATATATATAATATATTACCATTTCTCTCTGTATCTTTGTTTTAAGGTTTATTCATTTATTTTGAGAGAGAGAGAGAGAGATTGATTGAACACTAGCAGGGGAGGGGCAGAGCAAGGGAAAGAGAGAATCCGAAGCACTAACAGTGCAGAGCCGAGGCGGGGCTTGAACTCACTAACTGTGAGATCATGACCTGAGCCAAAATCAGGAGTCAGATGCTTAACCAACTGAGCCACTCAGGCACCCCTCTGTATCTTTTTATAAAACTGAATCTTCTGCCCATGACATAAACTTCTTCAAAAATTCCAACTATTTTGGTAGGCTATAATATCAATGATTTATTATGTGTGTTATAACAACCAGTATTTTAATCAGGTAATTCTGCTTTTAGAGAAAATATCTGATGCCACAAAGACAAAATACATGCAGTGCAAAGACATTACTACTGAGAAATATATTTTATGTAGGGTTTTGTCACAATTACAAAAACTATAAGAAATATATTTGGGAGAAATGAAATTCAACTAAGTCTGCCATGAATAAATAACAATCCCTTTAGCTTCAGTTCATATTCGATGAGTTTTCACTTGTTCCAACAGACACAGCAAACATGACCCGATATAAAGTTACAAGTTAATCCACTTGCACAGTTTATCTAATTCCTTTTTTAAAAAAAATATCAGTTCTTTTTTTAAATAGGGAAACTATGTTATTTCTAGTAATTAAAGCATATCTAAGAAGTCAGAAAATAAATCAAAAAGTGAATAAAACAGTACATAGAAAGCATGTTCTTGAGAGCAATGGTGAACCTTGGCATAAACATACTGACTGAACAGTGGTAGAGGAATCCAGTATACAGACCGTAATGTTTCATCATTGTTGTTGCCTAGGAAGAATGAATGTTAGTGGGCATTCACAGTCAGTGAATTGTTTAGGAACTTCAATACTATTCACTTTGTCTCAGTGTGTCTATTTTATATGCTATTGTGGTTTTTTAGAGCTTAGGAAGGAATTAATATTGAAGAGAGATGGGAAAAAAAAACTTTTAAGACACCTCTGTGAGATGGCCATATGAAAAACAAAAAGTAAAATCCTGACTTCAGGGATTCCTTTTGGTATCATCATTGAGTTATTTGTCCTTTGTCAGTATTTAATAAAAAGAATAAGTCCCCTTTAAATACTCCATTTCACCTATCAGATTTTTAAAAATCTGATAAATACAGAGGTTCAGGTAATAAATGATTTCATCCAATGACACATCTTTCCCAGTAGTGTGGCAGTAAAGCTTTTGGAGACTTTCATCAATGTAATTGGTAAACATAAAATTAGATTCAATACTCTGCTGTTAATGAGCAGTTTCAACTTCATTGCTGTTAGACTTTCTGGGGCTTGGGGTGTTTGCATTGCCTAATTTGATGTGTTTGTGGTGAGATCCGAATAGATGCCCCCCAAAAAATCCAATCTCTGGTATAATTGAGCTTTTTTATACAATACACACTTGCAATTTTATCTAGAGTGATTTTTCTCAATTATACATAAAGCATGGTTTCCAACAAGATCCCTTCAGGTTTTGAATAGGGACTTTTTTATTTTCCCACTCCTTCCATCAAAATACTCTCAAATTGTAGACTCCACGTTGTAATTTTGTTGTTGAAGTTTACTTTCCAACATCTGTTGTAGTGATTTTCATAGTGATGTTTAAAAGAATACTTGTTGAAAAATGCACCGCATTCTTAGCGTAGTAGCATATGCCAAGTGTTAGCAGGCATAGCTATCACCCCTTTTAATCGGTGTAGGTGCAATTAGTGCTATTTGTTCCTTTAGTATCAAAACTACTGTAATGAACACATACCATCTTTTTAGTGACAGTACTGAAAACAAATGGATAAAATATTTTTTAATGTTCCCTTAGTATGGCATAATACTTCCAAAAATAGATTTAAACACACAGGAGATATTTTTAGAGTTCCCTTAGAGGAATAAACAGCTATATATCTTTCAAACTTGCAATAATCAAACTTAATAATATCTGGTACTCCATACTCCATTGATGCTGATATGTTGTGTTAGTAATAATTAGCTCAGTGGTCCCTATTGAAATTAAAATGGTAATATAATGTCACACTTTAAAGAAAATCAAAGATAGATGAAGGTAATCACTGGCCATTTCACTAACTCTGCACAATAGAAAATAAATGACACTACAGTTGTTATTCTCTGATCTTTATATTTGTAAAGTCTGAAGTCTGCCTCTGGAAGTAGAATATAGTGGAACTTTTTCTAGTTTGGTCATTAAAAAATTTTTTTTAATGTTTATTTTTTTTATTTATTTTTTTTCAACGTTTATTTATTTTTGGGACAGAGAGAGACAGAGCATGAACGGTGGAGGGGCAGAGAGAGAGGGAGACACAGAATCGGAAACAGGCTCCAGGCTCTGAGCCATCAGCCCAGAGCCTGACGCAGGGCTCGAACTCACGGACCATGAGATCGTAACCTGGCTGAAGTCGGACACTTAACCGACTGCGCCACCCAGGCGCCCCATTTAATGTTTATTTTTTGAGAGACAGAGAGAGAGAGCGTGAGCTGGGGAGGGACAGAGAATGAGGAAGACACAGAATCTGAAGCAGGCTCCAGGCTGTGAGCTGTCAGTACAGAGCCTGATGTGGGGCTCGAACCCATGAACCTTGAGATCATGAGGTGAGCTGAAGCCAGTCGCTTAACTGACTGAGCCACTCAAGTGCCCCTAGTTTGGTCATTTTTTATAGCAAAAGTAACAAATATTCAGATTCATCTCCAAATTTTCAGAAAACCAGTCTGATCCATAGTGTTCCCAGGGAACATTTCTTATCCCAAAACATTTATTTAATAGGTTTGACTGAGCATCTAGCAGATAGAAAGCACTTTGTCAGATGCTGTGCAGATAAAAGTGAACCAGACAGGTTGGCAAAGTTAGTATCCTTGAAGGGAGCGGAGGCACACACACAAAACCTACAATATAATGAGGAATGAGTCATGGTTATGAAAAATTATGTAAATAAATAAAAGGGACTCCAGGGAAGGAAGTCTTTTTTTGTTATTTTGTTTTTCCTCCCAGCTTGGAGGATCATTTGGAAGTAACGATTACCAAGGGCTTGAAAGAAAAGATTTAGAGAACAATTGCGGTAATTGTCACTCCAGGTAGAGGACACAATGAAAAAAAGCCAGATGTGAATACATGGGATGGGTTTGTGGGAGACAAAAATGGTGGTTTCACTAGCCTGTAAGGAGCATAAAGAGGGAAAAATAGGGGATGATATTAAAATTGAAAAGGTGTGTTGGCGAGGGCCAGATTACAGCTTGAGATAGTCTTTAAACGAGGTAGCCTCCTCACTAATGGATCCTACCCTGTCCAGAAGTGCTTTGGATGTGTCAGTCAATCTGAAGCCAGAATCAGCCAGGATGCCTCAGTCTTTAGATCATACACAGAGGCTCAAACTAGGACTCAGTAGTTTGTAGCTGTGCCTGCTCTCTTGGGCTTGTTCATTTGGAATGCAGGGGCAGTAGAATGCTAATAGGTAGGATTCCTTCCTTGCCTTAGAGGAGCAGATAGAGAATCTTCTTTTCATACTATGGCTTATGGAGACGGTTTGCAAGACATTGTGTTGTAGTTGAACAACTATACACAATGCACTAGCGTTAAAGCTGTGCAACACACTGCCTGTGAACGTGTGTTATTTTGTTTCTCAGATGTAGAAACTGAGTTAGAATTGTGGGATGACTCTGGAATTGGAAGTAAGATTTGAGTCTAAAGCTAATCTGCCCACCGTTCTAATCTCATAATTCTGTAAATTATAACATTTTAAGGCCAACTACTCAACTGAAGTAAAAAAAGATGACAGCAAATCTCACTGATGAACAAGCCAAGGCAGTACAAGCAAAATTTGATGACAATAGAATGGAGGAAAATTGATTCTGAAGACTGGTTACCCAGAATGAGGAATAAGATTTTTACATAGTTTAAGAATTAAGTAGAGTCAGCCTTTCTAATATTATATAGTATAGAAAAATTCCTTAAAAATTAAAATATAAGGAGTTTTGAAGTATTTTGTGACATGTTCCATGAATTACAGTTGTTTAAGATACAAACATTATACCATTTACCCACATGAATATGAGAACCTCTACTTAATAATCTTGAGAGCAGAGAATTTGGTCAAATGATATTTGGTCTCAAAGATCATAAAGCATGAGATTTCCATTAATTCAAATATTATTTCAAATACATATTTAAAGTTCTGCAGCAAGGTAGAAATCAAAATGCTAGGGAGAGTACTAAGCACACATAAAATGATCTGACAGCTGTTCAGATATGTATAATAACACATGAAGCCCAAACTTTCAACCGTTAGACTCTAAAGTTTGAAATTCCGGGAGCTACATAGTGTTCTATAGAGAACTACTGTATAAGGTCTCCCCCAAAGCACAATTTTTCTTTAAATTTTCAATTTTTGTTTATATTTTTTCAGTTATGTGATTAAAAAACAGGATTAGTTCAAGAAAGGAGTATTGCAGTCAACTGTCCAGGCTCCAGCTGTGCAAATTTGCCAGAAAGATCTGATTTGAATCCATGAGTAACAAAATTCAAAAAATTAGAGTATGCACCAAAACAACATTGAAGACACTAAGTGTTAACATAAAGCACTGCATTAAGTTTTGGTGTTTTTTCTATTACCTATAGAGATGACAGGCAATAAGGAAGCAAGAGTAAAGAAGCCGTTTCTCTAGTAGTTCTCTGCCCTGGTCAGTAACATACATGAAGCATATTCAGTAGCTCTTAATCTTTTTAAAAAGGTGTTTAATGTTTGTTTATTTTTGATAGAGAGAGAGTGAGTCGGGAAAGGGCAGAGAAAGAGGAATCACACAATCTGCATCAGGCTCCAGGCTCTGAGCTATCAGCACAGAGCCTGACCCAGGGCTCCAATTCAAGAACTGCGAGATCATGACCTGAGCAGAATTCATTCGCCCAACTGACTGAGCCATCCAGGTGCCCCTTAATCTTTATTTTGGAACAACATAGAACGTTAGCTCTACATTTAAGAATATATCTAGAGTCTTCCATTGAGATTCTGTAAGGTTCTCCTGCCCCACTAGCCTTCTATCTTCCATGTCCACTTGAAAAGCTAGAAATTCACTTCTCCTATAATTATCTGCTAGGAGATTTGGTCTCCTAACCTTTGGCCTAACACAAATAAATTCTATTCAACAAGTATTTATTACACATCTACTCTTTGCCCTTTCTGGAGCTACGCGCGCACACACACACACACACACACACACACGCAAATCAGTATATTTATTGAGTGCCACTGAATGACAGAAACATATTTTTATATGCTATAATGCATATCATAGGATTTTTTCTTAGCATAGTCATTATTGTAATAGGTTCTTTTAAATAATTGATAAATGCCAAATCCTTTAATTCTTAGTTTCAAGACATTTTAAACAATGTTGGACTTGTAATGTCAGAGAACAGGAGATTCAAAGACTTGGCACAATGTCTGAGGGCATTTTCTATTGTTCAATTAGAATATCAGAGATAGTAAACTTTTATGATTTCCAAGTTGTATTTTGGGATTTTGATTTTAGACATAAAATTTATCATATCAGGTTTCTGCCTTCAAAAAGATTTGTTTTCCTTTATTTGTAATCGGTTATGTACTACATTGCTGTCTTGAGAGGAGAAGTGATGGTGTCTGTAAAGGCTTTGCTTTATTATAAATATCACCTATTAGTTATGTTTATTCAAACCTAAGTTGTGTGTAAAAATAAGCCTGGCTTTTAAAAAAAAGCTAAATAAGTTTTCCCCAGCTTCAACTGAGGCAGTTGATTAGAACACATTGAGAAATATCAATACTGTCTTCAGTCAGGTAGGATATGAGTTCAGAAAAGGCTCAAGAAACTTCCATGAATGAGATTTAAGATACTAAAATCTTATAAATTCAGAGGAAAAGTCCACCGAAGAAAATTTAACCAGAAGACAGAAATTTTCCTTTAGGAAAAGAGTTATTCAAAGCTGTTCTAATAAAGGTAATGAACTGTTCCAAAACTCATGGAAGAATCAGATAAATATTAAAGATCTTAGGATTAGGGTTGCTCTTAGGTTAGGTTGCCCTTTGAAAAGAATGTGAGATTGGCATTATATATGACATTTTAAAAGTCAGAACTTTTACCACCCTACACTTGCTTACAGGAGACTATAAGAAAGTATGAAAAGAAAGCATGGAATCATAGGTTTTTAAAACAACCTTAAAAATCTCATCAACTTTCCTAACTCTTTAGACCAAGAAATTATTACAAATGGTATAAAATAATCTCTCATCTGTGTCAGCATCCTTTCTAAACTCACTCTTGTTTGTGTTTGTTCTTAATCCAATTGTGGTGGATTAAAATTCTTTCATCTTTTTATAAGAAATGCATATTTATCTTGAGAAAGATGTAAAAGCAATGCCTTAGCTATTGAGCCTTCAGTTATGGTGTTAGCTATATTGTTTAACAAGCAGTAATGTGTTGCTTGGTGACAATAGAAAGGCAAAAAAGGAACATGAGACAAGTGACTTTGTGAGGGCTTTAGGGTGCTCCAGGCTAAGCAATATTGGTTGTGAATTGCTACCATGGTGGAAATCAATGAAGACAGCCCAAATGAAAATAAGCAAAGGCTATTTATTCAGAACTTGCTACAGCAAGGGAGCCACCCACCATCACTTGCCTTTGGCAGAGGCTCAAAGGCAGAGAAGTAGGAAAGTGTGGAAAGCTTCAGGTATGCCCTGATTGGAAGCCATAGGCATAGGGATGCTGGAGGTGTGCTAGCTAGAAGTGGGCATCCTGTATATGTTAGTCAACCATATGTGACTTTTTCTGGGAGTTTTCATGTTGGAAGTGGGGGCTGTTTGGGGCTGTTTGCTACAGAAGTTGTAGTTTGGCTTCCTGGATTTGTGGCAGGTTGTGGACCAATGTTCTATTGTTCATATATATATATATATATATATATATATATATATATGGTCTTGTCATTGTATATTCAGTCTCTGATGGTCCATGTGCACATGTAATAAGCAGATGATTTCACCTATGTGTTTATCAGAAATATCATGCATTCCATGGAAAAATTTCACTTGTAAACATAGGAAAAAGGGTACCAACTGACTAATTGACTATGATTCTGCCATGCTAGACATATGGGGCAGAATGAAGTTGCAATGTAACTGTAAGTCACAAGGGGTAATGTTAATATCATGACTGTGTTTGTAGAAAAAGAAAAAAAATATTCTGAAGCCCAGTGTTTCTTGTGAATAGTGTCTCTGTTTGCATTTCATATTTTCAGAAATGTGGTTAACATGATGGGATTATTGTAATTTCATGACTTCCACATTTAGGTAATATTAGCTACACATTCAATTTTTCCATCTCTTTGTTTCAATTTTATTATATGCTTCTATTTTTAAAACTAGATGAATACCACACTAATTTATCCAAATTTCAATTTCCTGAATAATGGACTTTAGCTGCCATGAGAGCTAATGTATTCAGCTAAATTTATTAGACCCTCCAAATCTCCAATATTTATTTACAGTTTCCTCTGAGGTTCTTTTCCTTGAGAAAATAAATTATGAATATGTCAAACATGCTAGTTCTAACATTTAACAAGATAATAAATGGTCTTATAAAACTGCACTAGAGAAAAGAAATACAAAGCTAATCTTGTAATTCTGTTCTAACAGTAGTTTATAGTGGTCTGGAGTCAAAGTTTTGGTGTTTCTTCTCTGTGGGTCACAAAGCACAAAGGACACCATTATTCAAAAATGACAATCTGCCCATATACCTTTAAAAAGGAATTCTCACTGAAGAATTTGGAAGATTGAGTTACTTTAAGGGTTTCCTTCAAAGTAAATTCTCTTAAAAGTGTTGATTTTACTTTTGTTACCAATTAACTCAATAAAAATATCTTTAGAGAGGAACTGCTATGTCTAAGGTGTACTAGACTTTATGGAAAGCAGGGAAAAAAAGAGCCTAAAACAGTCATTGCTCACAAAAATACAGAATAGCAGAGTACTTGAATAAAAAGAAAAAAAATAGTGCTATATTAAAAATGTCAAATAAATGTGACCTTTGCATCTCACTTACAGCTTATTGTAAGATACATAATAGAATTTGTCCTCCAGCCCATGAAAGATCATGATAGTAGTTTTCAAAATGTTTCTAATGTTAAAATCCAAAGCTGCTAAGAACTAAACTTTTCTCAGTGGTCAAAGTTTGAATTTAAGAAAAGCAGCAACTTCATTTCTATTTCAAGTATCTAACAAACTAGCCCTACATGCTAAATACATATTATGAATAAAATGGTCAACAAAAAATTCCTTAGAAGATAGTCTTTGGTATGGGCCAGAAGAGATCCTTAGATAGTGTATTTAAACCTGAAGAGGAACACAGTAGAGAAAAGAAAACAAAATATAAGTGGATGTGAGGTGTTTCTCCTAACTAGAAGAGGATGGGAATTCTACAGAATATCTTGTGTAATATATTTGCTGTGTTTTATCTCCTGTATAAATCTTTTTAATTAAATTTATTCCCGGGACACCTTGGTGGCTCACTCGGTTAAGCATCAGACTCTTGATTTTGGCTCAGGTTATGATCTCACAGTTTGTGGGGTGGAGCCCCGCATCAGGTTCTGCACTGCCAGCTTGGAGCCTGCTTAGGATTCTGTCTCTTCCTCTCCCTCTCTCTCTTCCCCTCCCCCCTCATATGCATGCACTCTCTCTCAAAATAAATAAATAAACTTAAGAAAATAAAAATAAATAAATAATATAGTCCCACAATTGGCATGTCTTTTGAAAATTTAGAAAAATATTCCATTGGAGATCTAATCTAGGGTTAGGATAATACTCTGTCAAATATGCTGGAAGTCACAGTATTCCTCTTATATATAGCTCTAAATATATAGCATTCTTAAACTCTTATTTCTCCAGCTCATGAATAGATTTTTGATGTAAAAGGACATTTCTTTTTTTTTAATATTTATTTATTATTGAGAGACAAAGAGTGGGGGAGGGGCAGGGAGAGAGGGGGGACAGAGAATCCAAAGCAGTCTCTGCACTGTTTAGTGCAGAGCCCCACCCAGTCATGAGGTCATGACCGGAGCCAAAGTTGGACACTTCATGGACTGAGACACCCAGGCACACCAAAAGGAAATTTCTTTTGCAAGTGAATCATTAAAGTTCCTGTATACCCAAGTAATTATCAAATACTTCAGGAGGTCCATCAAACTGTCTAAAAATTCCCCCAGGGTGCTATAAAGTCTGACAGCTTTGTTATCTTTTACTAGTCTAAGAAGAAACTGGACAGTTCCCAACACATGTACTGTAATTAATGTTTTCTTTAAGTACCTTCCTTTCCTTATTATTTAACCTAAGTTGTTAACTGAGAGCTAAATACATCAACCTGTTAATGTTTTCTTTTCTTTTCATACCTCTACTTGGTGTGATGTACATTTTATTTTTATATTATTTTTCTTAAAATGTGCTCATTCATAGGGAGTATTATGACATGGGTTGGTCTAAATACTTAGTTGATTCTTGAATGTCCTTTACAAGTTCAGGACACGAACGTGATTCTGATCCTATTAAAACTGAACAATAAAACTAAATCATTTTGGATTCTTGGTTTAAGAAAGAAAATGATTTTGATGAGTACTGGCTATATGAAAAAAAAACTGCCTTTATTCTCTTGCTTTTCTAAATGTATTTTCTGCAGGGCTGTCTAAGTGTCCCGCTCCAGTTTTAGCCCCTAATCATGTGGTTGATTTCAACCAAATCACTTCCGGGTCATAAGTTGTATGCCAAGAGTGTTACATCATAACAAGGGATCCATTTTTAAAAATGCTTTCCGGGCACTCATGCTTACTATACACATATATTCTTTCACTGTTTCTACACAGTTATCTTATGAAGTAGGTGAAATTATACCCATTTTATAGATGTGGAAACTGAGGTCTAGAGCAAGTAAATAATTACCCTAGGTCACAGAGGTAGTGAGTTAAGAATGAGAAAAATGGGAATTTGTCCTTGACATTGTCTCCAAAGCCCATTTTCCTAAACAGTATGATTTGTGTCCCCTCTTCCCCCCGCAATATGAAATCTGGAAATCAGGCTACATGAGATTCTCAAACAAACAAACAAGGATTTCACAGAGGTGAGTTAGAATAGATCAGTAGTCTCAAGGGTCTCAAAGGGTCTGAGAACCAGCAAGATCAGCATCACCAGGGAACTGTTTAGAGATGCAAATAATCCAATTCAATCCCAGACTGAATCTAAGACACTAGGTGTGAGGCCAGCAATTTGTGCTTTAACAAGACCTCTGGGGGATTCCACTGGTATGGAGTGTAAGAGCACTGACTTCAAACCAAATTATCTGTGCTTGAATTATGACTCTAATATGTGTTATATTAGCTGTGTGACTTAGTAAGATATTCTACCTCTGCCCTTCTCTCTCTCCTTCTACAAAATGGAGATAGAATCATTTTGACTCATAGAGTTGTGAGGATTGAAATAATATAATGGAAAAGACTTAACACAGCACTTACAGTAAACTAAATACTCCTTAAATATTAGCTATTATTATTTAAAAGTGGGGCTGTAAACTGTGGGAGGAAGGGTTTCCTCTGTTCTCTGTCGTTAGGTGCAAACATTTGAAAGGTCCTGAAAGATATAATCTATAAAGTTCTTTCCTAATTCTATGAATTCTAATAACAGCGATTTCTATGTCATGCTTATAATGGAGTAAACTTCTTTTCCTGGAGACATTTAACTTATCTTTATGACATATGAATAGGCTTAAAATAATATTTTTCACAGATAATCTTTTACCAGTACAATTAAAAAAGAATATGTACCAGGCAGATATGTAAAGTTGTTGTTTTTTTTTTCATTGCTCTCTAAATTGCTTTACTCTGTCCTGCCTCTGTTCTTCCTTCATCTAAATCCCAAATGTGTCCTAACTTCTCAGAGACTATACAAAATCTCCTCAGGCAAGCATTTCCTTTGCACTGATCTATACATTAGTTTCACCAAGATTTTAGAATTGGGATATTTTAATGACTTTAAATATTACTAAGCATGCTTACATTCCTCCCTGTCTTATTTGAACAGAGATTTGTGTGCTAATACTCTGCTAGATAATGAATGAGCTCTAGAATCTGGTCCTGAAAGCTGGACCACATGGGTAACTAATAATTCTATTTAGCCATGCTGAAACATGTGAGAATATTAGGCATAAATGGCTGTGGGAGTGAACAAAGACGGAACAACTCTACCTGAGAGTGTTAGTGCTAAAATCTGGCCTATATATGAAAGATGGATCAAAGCCTGGGATGGAAACATGTTTCACAGACAGGAAGTAAATTTTTCAGAAGCATTTGCTTACAAACCTGAGTAACCTGGAGAACTGTGTCTGGTGTAGCTGGAGAAAAGGAGCAGCAGGAGAAATGCTGAAAAGGCAGAAAGGGTGGGAATCATGGAAGGATGTCACATCAGTCTGCCAGACCTGGAGGGCTGATTTTGTCCTAATTTTTCAGAAGATAAAAATGAGCAGCCCAAGTGTCCATGGGTAGATAAATAGATAAAGCAGAAGAGGTGTGTGTGTGTGTGTGTGTGTGTGTGTGTGTGTGTGTTTGTATGTATATACATTCCATACATAATGGAATATTCTATATGTGTGTGTGTATACATATATATACGTATACATTTATAATGGAATATTATTCAGGCATAAAAACGAATGAAACCTTGTCACTTGGAACAATGTGGATGGAGCTATAATGCTAAGTGGAATAGCTCAGTCAGAGAAAGGCAACTCCCATATAACCTCACTCATATGTAGAATTTAAGAAATAAATAAGCAAAGGGGGAAAAAAGAGATAAACCAAAAAATGGACTCTTAACTATAGAGAACAAACTGATGGTTACCAGAGGGGAGAGGAGGATGGGTGAAATAGGTGATGGGGATTAAGGAGTACACTTGTCATGATGAAAACAATTTAGAAAAAATTTAAAAATTAGAAAAACTAAACAAGGCCCATTGAGCATAAATGACGTGGAAAATAAACAGCAGCACCCAAACTGAAGACCAGATCTTCTCCCAGCTCCTACCCTGCACTCTTTCTACTGCATTATATACTTAGAATTTCATTAATCAATTTTTTTTTCTTAATCAAAGCATTATATTGCTCATTTACATGCAAGACATTATATATTGGTGTCTGATCCAATATATATTGAAAGGAACTCTTTGACAGAGTACATTTTACTGGTGACCCAATATTTGATTTTCTCATGAAATATTGTCTTGAGTATATCTTAGTGCTTTTCCCACCCTAGGCAACTGGAAATGAGGAGAAAAGGAAGAAAGGAAATAAACTGATTAATTATCTACTGTGATTCAGGGACGATGCTAGATTTTTTGTATGTTATATGATTTGAATGCTCACAAGAGTTCTTTAAGTTAGATATTATTATATACTTTTTACTAATGAAGACTCTGAAGTTGAGGTATAAGAAACTTGTCCGAGGTCATGCAGCCAGTGAAGTGGCAAGCTAAGTTTAGATTCTTGGTCTGTTTGGCCCAAGCCAAAATCATCCCGTCTACTTGTCCAGCTCTATTCCTCCTGAATGAATTCAACATTAAGGTCAAAACAAAGCCAATCAGTGATCTAAAAACACCGATGCCTCCATCAGGTTTTAAGATAATGTTATTAAGAAAAGACATACTTAGGCAAAGAGAGTATCAGGGCATTTTCAATTCAATCATATAAATAACCTTGCATTTTGAATAGTTTTTGGATTCCAAATTTACAGAAAGAATGAGAGGTCAAGGGAACATATGGGTGACAAAATAAGAAATAATGAGTGAACAGGAAGAAATACAGCATAACAAATGGGATATAAAATCTCTGGTTTTCAGGAGCTTCATTTGCCTGCTCTAATTATACTTGCTTTGTGAGTGTACCCAACACCCATTACTCCATATTTCCCAAAGGATCAGTGTTCCCAATGATCAGATTTTATCCCAGAATCACAAATAGCTAAACATTTAAAAATCACCATTGTTGACCAAGCTAAACTTCTAGCCCACATTTATACTTCATCAGAGTAATTAATAAATTCAGGCTTCCAGGCTGGAATCCATTATGTTAGAGACTATTCAACATTGAAGGAAGAGGGCTTCAATACCTGTTAGAGTCTAGTTCAGGTTTCTTCACAAATCTTGACTACTCAGGTTAACTCTTCAGTGTTTAGCTATTTTTCTTCAGGACCCTGAACATGGAGGAGTATCTGTGATAGATATTATTTATACAAAGGTGGAAAGTGAGGGAAGGTAAAAAAACTGAGTCTCATTTTTATACAATCATGTACAATTTTCTATATTTGTAAGTGGTTTATCTTGATGAAGGCAAAAAAATTTGAATACTTGACTCTGATGTAATGTATTAGTTGGAATAATAACAAAGAAACTTGTCATCATAATTTTTTTATTAGCCCGAAAATTTGCTGGTAAACTATAAATCACTTAGACTAGGAAGTCATTTGTGACTATTTTTATCATTAAAATCATCACTAAAAATTATAAGTACATTTATTGAATTTTTACAGACATTTTCTAGACCAAGGCCAGAGAGTAAATATTTTGGCTTTGTAAACCACGTAGTATCTATTGCAACTACTAAACTCTGCTGGCACAGAGGCAGACAATATATAAGTGAATGGATGTGACTGTGCTCCAGTGAAAGGTTATATACAGAGAATTAAGAATGTCATATGATTATTATATATTATGAAATAGTGCTCTTCTTTGTGTTTTTGGTTTTTTTAGCTATTTAAAAGCCATTCTTAGTCATGGTCCTTATAAAAACAGGTAGTAAGCTATATTTAACTGTGGGTCATAGTTTGCCCATCCCTGTTCTAGACATTTACTTTTTTCATCTCACTCTGTGTCATTTATCTTGAGTAATATTTATTATCATATTGCATAGATGATGAAACTAAGTATCAGAAATATTTAAACAACTTGAACACCACAGAGCAAGTGACTGGCAAACGTTGACAATTTCCTTGGCCTCTCTGACTCTTACTTTCTTCATATGTAAACTGGGGAGAAGTACCCACATTCATAGTGGCTTTACAGGGATTAAATAAAATAATGTATTTATTCAATCACTATTTAATTCTTCCTAGTTGCAGACACTTCACTGAAATGCTAAAGTTCAGGGGATATACAGTGTACAAAGCAGATCTTGCCCTTGTCCATATGAATCTTACAATTACATTTATAAGATATACAGAAAATTAAAAACTGTAATAAGCATGATGGATGCTTTGAGGGAAAAAATGTAAGCTTAAAGAAAAACATAGCACAGTTTTCAGAAAAAGTCTTCTTGAAAATAATAGTGTCAAAGGGCACCATGAAATAATTTACTAAAGTGAAGAAGTGGAGGAAAATTGTATTCCAGGCAAGGGCAAGGTTATAGATAGATACTGAAGATGAGAGATAGTGTATTAAGACAATAAAAGAAGTTCAATGTGACTAGGAGTAGACATCAAGACGTAAAGAGTTCAAGAGATAATGCTAGAGGAGTAAGAAGACATATAAAGGCACATTAAAAGTTTAGACATTATCCTAAGAACAAAGGAAAGTCCTGAAGAGTTTAAAGCAATACAGAAATAATATTAAATTTCATTTTGAAAAGGTCATTCTGCTGCCATATGAAGCATGGATTTGTGAGTGACAAGATAGGGTTTAGGGAGACCAGTTCAAAAGTAGAGGCTATTGTCCAGATTAATGATTGTGGCTTGATTTAGACTAATGGCAGAAGAAATTAAGAGAAATGGCCAGCTTCAAGAAATACTAATTAATTGGACTTATTTAAAAGTATTTATTTCATGTCTACTTATACCATTCACTCTTTGATGTTCTGGGGAGATAACAATAAACAAAACAGGCCAACATCTGTGCCTTATTGTAAGAATGATGGACAATATAGAGTCAAAAGTTATTTCCAGGCTTTTTGCTTTAACAACTGTGTAGATGGTGGTAACATGAAGCGAGATAAGAAAACGTAAAAGGACAAACAGATTTGGTGTGTATTGATTAAAAACTCTTACTAAAAATTTTTATAGTCCTTCCTTAGTGCATTTTCTCCTCTAAGGCTCTTTAGGACCAGAACCAAAAATAAAGAGACAGTGGGTTTATGGCTCTCTAAAAGAGCTTTATTATTCTTTCAGCTTTCTTCTGCCCAGAGAATTAAAAAAACATTGGAAGAGAAGGAATATATGACTGAAGTTGTAGAACAGGAGCAGACATATCTGATATGAGGAGATTATCAGAGGAAAACTATTAATGTACAATGCCTCTTTCCTTATCCCCCCCAAATAAAGTAGCATTTTCTCTAAAGTAGCAACTGTTATACTTTAAAATGTCTTATTTGGAGCTTTTATACAATGTTGTATTTGTAATCAAATACAACATTGACAAAAGCTTGGGTTCTTGCTGTGACTCTCTTCATCCAAGGTGGTAGGATCAAAATCACTACCAGTCCTAGAAGAACCACTGGACTTCTTTTTTCTATACTCTGAGATCCCTTGAACATGGTTAGTACTACAGATTATTCTCCTCAGAATGATATTTTACCCATCAATATATTTACATTCCTGAATATGTTTAGCTAATGATTATTTTGTCATCAAAGCAAATAGTTTCCAGAAATGAATATATTATGTGTGCACATGCGCACACGTGTGTGTGTGTGTGTGTGTAGTTGAACTAACACAAGTAGCTTTGCATTTTATGCTCTTCACATACAATAAACCATATTCATAAGTTGGATTTTTAGATATTCCAGAGCTGGAGGTTGAGTCATTGTATGGTATCCTGGTTAGGTGAACTGAGAACTTTAGCAAATGGAGATATTCCTTAAATAAAAGTTATACAATAAAATGATAAGTTAGTTCCTGACATGTTGGTTAAAGTGCCTATGACGTCTACAGTGGATATATCTGCTAGGCAGTTATATATACTCATCTGAACCTCAAGAACAAGCTTTGAGTTGGAGATAATAGACTTGGTAATTATTTTCTTTGTATATGATTTGAAGTATGATAGTAAATGAAATTACCTAGTGAAATTGTCTGGAGAATATTAACATTTGAAAGAAGTAAAAAAAAGACCTCAGCAAAAAGAATTGAGGAAGATAATTTAAGAAGTAAAAGGTAAGTCCAAAGTTAGCAGCCACAGAAGCCAAGAAAAATCTGTTTTAAGGTGGTATATTGTACCAAAAGCTCCCTAAAGAGCCATAGGATTTATCAAAGCAAAGTCAATAGTGACCTTGACGAAAATGGTGCAAACAGTAAGGTTGGAAGTCTGCTACAGTGAGGAAAGGAGTAAGTGTGAAGTGAGGAAATAAAGGTTGTAAGTATAATAGCTTTCAAGAATTTTGGCATAGTAGGAATAGGTGAAGGACGAATAAATTATTGCTTGTTTTTTCTTTCTCCCTTAAGTTGAGACAGACCTGAACATGTCTGAATAGTAATAGAAAAGATCCAGTAGAAAGAGATGTTGAAGATCCAGACAGAGGTGAAAAAATGACAGAAATCACTGGTAAAGCAGAAGTGGAAGGAATATAGGAAATAGAAGGTTTATTTTCAGAATGATACCCTTTGCTTATGTTAAATAATAGTAAAATAGGAAAATATGAATTCATGGTAGATATACTTATAGGCAAGGTGTTAGAGAGTTGAGATATTTCTTTCTAAATATTTTTATTACAAAGTAGATAAAAGTGAGGAAGAATGAAGTAGGGTGGTCGAGGTAATATTATTTATTTAATATTTAGTATTTGGATAATCATTTTGGAAAAGACGATAGTGTGATGCTGAGCAGGAGAAAAGGCCAGATAGACACTGGTGATCAAGAATAACTGGTGACATTAGGGGTGCCTGGGTGGCTCAGTCAATTAAGTGTCTGACTTTCGCTTGGGTAATGATCTCATGGTTCCTGGGTTCGAGCCCCATATCAGGCTCTCTGCTGACAGCTCAGAGCCTGGAGCCTGCTACAGATTCTGTGTCTCCCTCTCTCTCTGTCCTTCCCTGGTTTGTGCTCTGTCTCTCTCTCTCTGTCTCTCAAAAATAAACTTTAAAAAATATTAAAAGAAAGAATTATTAATGATATTAAATCTGCTTATTTCTAAGACAATGAAGTCCCTAGCACAGCTGTGTGACAAATTTTATGTTATCTATAAATATTTCTGTGACATGAGCAAGTGGTTTCTATTATATATATAATATATATAATATATGTATATGTTTATAAACATATATGTATACATACACATATACATAAAATAGTGAAATACAAACATATATATTCTTCTGTACCTTCACCATTCTTTTGAAGTATACATGTGTTCTTTGTATAATTGTACTCTCTAAAAGACTTGATAAATATGGAGTGATCAGGGAAAATTATCCCATGATTTTGTTTTGTTGTTCAAGAATGAATATAGCTCAGAATTATTCTTGATGTTTCTATGGATTTATGTGCCTACACAATATTCCACCCTAATGTGAAATTTTTATGTTTACCTCTAATATATTAAGATATTAGCCAAGTGATTACCATTGTAGGTGGTAATGAATTATTTTCAAATTTCTCTTTGCTCAGTGCTAAAAAGAAAATATTGACTGTGATGCATAGAATAAAAAAATTACATAAAAAAGTGATGTGAGGACCAGAATCACTTTAAAATAACTACCAAGGGAAAATGATATCTAAGATTATATGCATTACTTTAATTAAGGGTGCTTGAAAATACATATGGCTTCCTTTGAATAATAAGCATCCACAGATGAGGTATGATTAGAAAATGCAATCTCTTTTACAGGTTCAATTAAATCAACTTCATTTCAATAATGGTGAGTGATTAGACAAATGCTATCAGAATCATACTTGGAGTCATCATTCAAAGAATCTTTTTTTTTTCAGTTCTGCAATGTGGTTTACTAGATAATGATTACAGGGCTTAAAATTAATGAAAGAAGTTTAAGAGTGATTAAATTATATGTCTTAATCAGGCTATGATTTAATGTTACTGGTGGATTTAAAGAATTTTCATTTATTCACAAAAGACAACCATCTCTGCCAGTCAGTCTTATAATTAGTGAGAAATGAGCTCAGAAGTTAGCATGTATCCCATATAGACAGAAGAACTTATCCAAATCATCCATAACCTATTGGCCCTAATTTTTTCCCTTTCTCATAAAATTTATTTTTAGTTTATGGCATTCAACTGGGTAATACTTCAATGAGATTATTGTTTCTCCTGTATTCTGTTGCAGACAAAACCAGGATGATTAGAGTTATGAGAAGTATTACAGAATAAAATGTTTCATTCGTATTTGCCATCAGGAAGACAAGGCTTTTAGTATTAAAAAATAAGGGTTAGCACTTATTTTTAAATCTATTTCAAATGCAATTTCAATATGCACTTATCTCTAGGAAGCTAAGATACAGTATTCAACATTACCCTAGTGTCTTTCATTATACAGAAATGAACATTCACAGAAGTTTACTTTTTTAAGGTTATATTATATGTATGTATTTTTTTCAGGAGAAGTGATTGTCATATTGATGAAGCATACAGAATATTGCAATAAGGCATGATTTGAATACCTAGGGAAATGCTGCTTTTTGGGGGCTAAGAATACATATAAAAATGCATTACGCCTAGATCTGAAGTTATAGTTAAAAAATAAAAGCAATATTTATAGGTCATTTTCAAATAATTTATGTTATAAATACATAAAAGCTAGTTAAAAGTTTTGACTTAAATTTTTCCTTTCTCCATGTTGATTGACAGTTCATTTGAGATCAGTAAGTTATATTTTTGCCATTAATATGCAAAGCAATAGTGAAATACACCTTTTGTCTCATGTAATCTACATAAAAACAATACATAAAACATGAAATTATAGTCCCTGTCTCTTTCTCGCTGGGATGAAGTCAAAGTTTAAAAGCAGGAAATCACAGGGAAGGTGGGAAATAAAATGTAAAAAGGCGGTAAATCAAGAACTTCTTTTTTGCTCTCCTACAGGTGACCCAAGAGTCAATATGGGTTTTGAACTATGTGAGAGCCTACTAACTTTAATAAAGGAAAAAGTACCATTGGTCTTTAGTCCCAGCAGGAAAGTGTCAGGTCAAAGATGCTAATTATTTTTCTAGTACAGTTTTATAGATACTATAGATACCTGTATTAGTGTCTGCTATACTTACTTTATAAAATCACTGACATTTCTTAATCATGTTATAAGATACAAATCTTTTAAGTTTGACACACATTTGCTGAAAAGTCATTATGTTAACTACAATGCTGATTTCTGAGAGAACAGCATAGAAAACAATGGTCTTTAATAAAGTTACATTATTAAAGTTACTGGGCTCTCACACAGTTCAAAACCTATATTGACTCATGGGTCACCTATATGAAAGCAGAAAAGGAGTCCTTTCTTTATCATCAATTTGTAATTGTAAAAGTAGAAAAATATATACTATAGCTATTATTATCTATCTTTAACATTTTATTTTTTTTTCCTTTTATGGAAACATTTTTATGCAACATTTATTTTTTAATTTAATTTAATTTAATTCAATTAATTTAAATTTTGTTTTATTTGTTAATTTAAATTTAAATTAAAAATAAAAATAAATAAATAAAAAATGAATGAATGAATGAATGAATAAATAAATAAATATTTTAACATCTGGCAAAAAACATATTACATCTCCCCAAAATGCTAAAATAATATTATGTACAAAGATAAGCATTGTGTAAATTGTTTCATTTAACTTTTTTAAAAAAGACATATATATTCTAGTCATCCATGACCATGTTGGAACTTGAATAGAGGTCATGCAATTTGTTGAAAGTTATCTAATATGGGCAGAGCTGATGATTAACATAGCTGGTCTGCCTGGTACAACCATTTATCATATGTCCATGTGCTTTTTCATATTCACAGGCCATTTTTAGTTAGTTGGGGGTATTGGGACTAGTTCTAACTGATGTGCTATGGAGTACAGCAGTTCTGAGCCACAGCACTTAAGCTCAGTGAATGGTCCTCCAGTAGTTCACCTCAGCTGCCACAAGAAACAGTGTTTCCTATGGTGGATTCCAATGTACCCTCAAGTCCCAAATGATCATGGTGTAGAAACCCCAGTGACCAATGTTATGTTAAACTACTGAGATTCTTGGCGTTAATTTATTACTGCAGCATAACCTAGTCCATAACTCTAGCTCGTGAGGTAATTAATAAAGTCCCTGAATCTGTTATCTTAATCTAAATGCTCTAGTAGTTGCTGTTATTTAATAGGAAAGCAATTCAAACACAATGTGTGATTTTATTCCTCCTACAGTCTGAAATTAGGAGTCAAACATTGGTTTCATTTTCATATGCAAAGTCTGAATTGTTAGATTTCCTGTAAGGAAGTAATCATAAAATTAAGATTCATAGATAAGTAATCACAATGTTATTGTAAATTGGTAAAATGCTTGGTAGTTAAAGGCTACAACAATTTCGAGTGAGACAGCTTTGCAAGTTTTGACTTGCCCACCCAACACTTATTTTTCATCAACAGTTTTAAACTCAATTCATTGTTTTTGTTTAGAAGAAAAGAATGAAATATTCATGGTAGTTTGTGATATAATTCATGCATTTTTATTATTTAGAAATAGCTAACTCCATTAATTCTGCAAAATGTCTTCTACTGTCCTGAAATGCAAACAGTATGATTGTGTGTATATGGAATTGGCTGCTAATATATATTTAACATAGTTCCATGGCTTCTAATATAAGGATTTTTTTTGAGGAAGAGTTTAACATTTTAGAAATGAAGTATTTATGATGTTATTTAATAATTAATAAAGGAATTTCTAAACAAGTTTGACATTCTGTTCAAATCAGGCTTTAAAAGAATCAGTATTTTCTCTTTCCTAAATTATCTATTCACATTAAAAGTAAGTACAAATATTTAAGAAAGGTTACATTTTTCCCAATATTCTTTATACCATTGTCAATAGCTATAATGCTTTAAGCATAAATAAGTCATTTGTTTTGCATTATATAAGTTACTCTTGCATCAACCCTCATATAGTAAGTGAAGCAAGGCCTGGAGAAGCAGTTTTGCAGGTACATAACAGACTCTGTCACTATGACAGAGTCGAGGTTAAAATCCATTTTCACTGCCTGCTACCCCAGTGTTCATTTTACTCTATTGTGTGGACTCTCTTTAGGTGATGTTTAAAATGCCTAATGCCATAGTAGTGTCATCAAAACCTCACATTCGTTCCTTGAGCTACCTCTAACTGGTAAATATATGTAATGTAAGTGCCAAAATTATCACTGTAATATACTTTGAGTTTTATTTTGCATAGACATCACAAATACTCTTACTAGATGCTTTTATGTAGTTTCCCAAAGCCTTTGCAATCTGGTAATAATCGATCAAGGAATGTTGAGGAGTTCAAACATTCAATAAATGAGCATATGACAGACACTCAAATATTTAAAAATATAGATGTGACTAGCTTTACATATTATTTTTTCAAGAGATGTTAGGGGCACCTGGGTGACTTAGTCAGTTAAGCGTCCAACTTCAGCTCAGGTCACGATCTCACAGATAGTGAGTTCCAGCCCTGCATCAGGCTCTGTGCTGACAGTTCAGAGCCTGGAGCCTGCTTCAGATTCTGTGTCTCCCTCTCTCTCTGACACTTCCCCACTCATGCTCTGTCTCTGTCTCTGTCTCTGTCTCTCTCTCTCAAAAATAAATAAACATTTAAAAATATGTTCATTTAACACCTATTATGAAGAATGACCTGTGGTAGGTACTGAGTATTAAGTACACAGCTAGCTGACTTCAAAGAACTTATATTTAATAAATGGTGAGCTAAGATAATGGAGTAGAAAAAATAATAGAAGGTGACAAGAAAACAAACAAGTAAATATAAACATATACTAATAAAAGCTCTATGAAAGTAATAAACATAGAGCTCTAAGGGAGAAAAATGCCAAGGAGGTAGAGAGGATCCTACTTCCCTGAAGTCCACATGGAAGCTTGACAAAGAAGCTTAGAATTCAGCTGTGATTAAAGGATGCAAAGGAGTCAGCTCTGAAAAGAATCGTAAGTAGAGCCCTGCCATTGGTGGGAAAAGTATATGGAAATTCTTAAAGGCAGGAAAGACCTTAGAATGTCCTGGAAAGTAAAAGTGAGAGGGAGAGTGGCTCAAAGTGAGCCTGAAGCCTACAGTTTCTTAGGCCTCTAGGATGCTGGCTGTTTGGGAGTGCCATGGGAAGCCAGGTTTTAATAGAGAAAGAGGGGATGAAAAAGAGAACAAAGATGGCCTTCAAAAAAGAGAAAAAGGACTAAGATGAGCTTCAAAAAAGAGAAAAAGGAAGCAAAGAGAGAGTTCATTGTCTAGAAAACACAATAGGAAGTAATAGAACAAATGCAAATATATCTGTAGTTATAGTAAGTATAAATAGGCTAAATCAGTTGAAGGACAATTTGTCAGGCTGGATTTTTGAATTTTAAGAAGTGCGGTATGTCTCTAGGTGGATCCTGAGAAACTTAACAGAAACCCATGGGGGAGGGGAAGGAAAAAAAATGAAAGGAGGTTAGAGTGGGAGAGAGCCAAAGCATAAGAGACTCTTAAAAACTGAGAACAAACTGAGGGTTGATGGGGGGTGGGAGGGAGGGGAGGGTGAGTGATGAACAAAAAAAAAAAGAAGTGCAACATGTACTAATTTCAAGTAATACAAAATCTTATGAGAACAAAAACCTGAAAGAAAATAAATAAAAAAGAAGGTATATCAGACAACTACTAAACAAAGAAAACCAATGTAGGATCATCAACATTAGACAAAATAGACATTAAGGCAAAGCTCAAATTTAGAGGGTTATCTACCTAGGGGATAATACCATAAGGTTAAAAGGAATAATTAATCAGGAAGATATAGCAATTTTGGATATGGGCACCAACCAACACACATATACAAAATAAAAATTGGGGGAATAAAATAAAACTTTACAAATGAATCAATACATCCACAATCATAATACAGAATTTTAACACAGTTTTTCAGAATGTGATAGATCAAAAATGACCTGAAGACATGGAAAAACTGAGGATAAATTAGAATAGGACAAGAAGTAGGATGGGAGGTAGGGTAACTAGATAGGAGAACATACCTGGAAGATAGATGTGGGTCCCTGAAGAATACTGAGTTACTTCCAGAGGAATTGGGAGAGAATAGAACTGGGAGACTATTTAAATGCCTTGTAATGGATATGCCATGATAACACACAGGCCAAATTTCATGTCCACTACCATTTGTGTACTTTTAGTGTATATGGTGTGTTTACCAAATTTCCCATCTTATATTTTACTCTCTCTTTCTCTGTCCCTCTGTCTCTGTCTCTGTCTCTCTCTCTCTCTCTCTCTCTCTCTCTCTCTCTCTCTCTCTCACACACACACACACACACACACACACACACAAACATGCACAATTTGTGTTCTATTTCTAGCATTTTACTGTGTAAAATCCAATACATTAAGAGTTGTAAGATCTTAATCCCAGTTTTAGTTTTGCCTCAAAACAGCTGTGTGATATTAGGCAAATCATTTCAATTTTCAGCCCCTATTTCCTTATCTGCAAATTGAGGTGATAAGATCAGACAGCCAAGATTTCTTTCATCATTTGCTGCTCCATGAATTTATGTAAAATGTTTGACCTTTGGGGATTAGTTTTGTTACTTATAAATGTATATATAAATTATGTATTTCACAAGGGTATATTGCCCAGCAATTAATTTTTTTCCATTAAGAAATGAGAAAAAATAAAACTCTCTTGTTTATTACATGAATGGCAAATACAGATCTGAGATAATAAAACGCAGGCACTTTTTAATCTGCCTAAATATATGAGAAAGTTCATTACAGCATGACCCAGTTTGTATCCCCAATCTTCTAAATAAGTTGAATGGGGGTACTGGATACCCTGTCCCCTTTAAAAATGATATATTGTTAGTAACTTATCATATATGAAATGGAAAATAAAACAGGCACAATAAGTGTAGCCTTTTCTGATCCTGTTTTCCAATAAGTAATTGGTATTTTAAGTGAAGAGACCTATATTTTTATTACATAATACATTTTTCCATTGTTAATAATTACCTGAATGTGTTGATAAACCTTTTGGTATTGCCATAATTGCTTTGTTCTCAGGCTGAATGTCTTCTTATGCACTCCCTTATTTATGTATGTACTTTGCCATAAAACAATTATGACATCTTATTCATACTTAAATTTTAAATACATACGAAAGGTTGATAACATTATGAAATATATACTTATAGAAATATATAAATCTTATGGCAGTTCCCCACACAAACATCCTTTATTAGAATCTTCTGTGCTGATTCTCAAAGTCTGATCCATCCGCCACCTGAGAATCATTAGGGGTGCTTATTTTATTTATTTTTTAAAACATTTTTTAACGCTCATTTTTTTTTGAGAGAGGGAGAGAGAGAGAGAAAGTGTGTTTGTGTGTGTGTGTGTGTGTGTGTGTGTGTGTGAATGGGAGAGGGGCAGAGAGAGGGGGACAGAGGATCCAAAGTGGCCTCCAAGCTGACAACAAAGAGTCTGATGTGGGGCCTGGACTCAAGAACCCAGAGATCATGTGGCACCTGGGTGGCTCAGTTGGTGGAGCATCCAACTTTGGCTCAGGTCATGATCTCACCGTTTTCGGGTTGGAGCCCCGCATGGGGTTCTATGCTGTTAGTGCAGAGCCTGCTTCAGATCCTCTGTCTCACTGGCTCTCTGCCCCTCCCCTCCTTGCTCTCTCTCACTCTCAAAAATAAAATAAACATTAAAAAATAAAAGAACCTGGAGATCATGACCTGAGCTGAAGTCAATCATTTAACTCACTAAGCCACCCAGGTACCCCAGGAGTGGTTACTTTACAATGGTGAATTTGAGTCTCTATGCGATTTGACTGAGGAAAGTGTGTGTGTGTGTGTGTGTGTGTGCCCGCCATGCTCACCTGTGTGATGGGGTGGAGTCACGTTTGAGAATTTTTATTTTAAAATGTTTCACCAGCACTTCTGATGCAGATAGAACAGGGACCAGATACTGAGATATTCTGCTCTGCAATACAGAGTCCAAATTCCTTACAGTAACTTACTAGATGCTTCACAACCTTGCTCCAATCTACCTTGCTCCGATTATTGTCATCATTGCTTAATGTCTGTTGGCAGAATTTGATGGTAGGATTCAATGAAATCTGGCAGGTTTGTTAGTAGGATCAAATAAAATCATTTATTTTCAGAGAGGGAGAGGAAGAGAGATGTATCATGAGCAGGGGAGGTGCAGAGAGAGAGGGAGAGAGAATCTGAAGCAGGCTCCTTTCTGTCAGCACAGAGCCCGGGCAGGGCTCCATCCCACAGACTGTGAGATAGTGACTTGAGCTGAAATCAACAGTCAGGAGCTTAACCAACTGAGCCACCCAGGCACCCCCACAGTTCTAATGAAAGGTCTGGCACATAGTAGATTTTCAATGAATACTTGCTCCTTCCTATATTCTTCTTTGGAATGTGTGAAAACCATAAATTTACCATATCACCTATTTATTGGACTAGTTTTTCTTTTTCGAAGAGTGAGAAGACACTTTGTATACAGTGGATAGTAGAATATTCCTATTTTCTCTGAGAAACTAAAAATATTGGGATCACACAAATTGCAAAAAGCAAAGAAAGCAGGATTCCTGAAGCCTGTGCAAAGATATCTCTCTCCACTTTTCGGTCAGCAATTAGGGTTAGGCTCTGCTAAGCCTTGGCCTTTCTACAATCCTCCCACTTGTAGAAGAGACTTCTCAGTGCACAGAATCCATAGAAATTAGTTGCCTACAAAACATGGAGTTTGTCATAGCAAAATATGGCAATTGGTAAAATCCAGTTCAGGGTCCAAAAAAAAGTGTCACATTAAGCCAGCCCCCAACTTTTGTTATTAGATTGAGTCCCTCAACATTCTCAATACCCCTTAATAACCAACCACATGTTAAAAATTCAAGAGAATGTTGTGATGGGGTTTTAGAAAGTAAGGTTTTGGGGCGCCTGGGTGGCTCAGTCAGTCAAGCGTCCACTTCGGCTCCGGTCATGATCTCCTGGTTTGTGAGTTTGAGCCCCACATGTCGGGTTCTGTGCTGACAGCTCAGAGCCTGGAGCCTGCTTTGGATTCTGTGTCTCCCTCTCTCTCTGCCCCTCCCCTGCTTGTGCTCTCTCTCTTTCAAAAATAAATAAATCTAAAAAATTTTTTTTTAGAAAGTAGGTTTTACAAATAAGGAAACCAAGGGCTACAGAAGTGGAACTATATCTAAATATACATTATAAACTGTAAGCTGTTGTGTTTTCAGCAACTTGCATTCAGACATTATAATTTTTGATGATGGTGATATGGACACACAAATTACCAATTACCAAATGAAATGCAGGAATGAAAACCTTACCTTTACTCTTCCAGATCAGACTTTCTTTGGCCCATTACATAGAATAGCATGTCTTTTTCTAAGTTAATTTATAATAATTACATAGTGTTCTTCTAAAAGTTTTTTTTGTTAAGACCTCTCAATTTAAATGGAATATTTTCTCATTTAATAAGGAACTTGTTGACAAGGAAAGAGATCTCTCACAATATAGTTTACTTCTCTAACTTCATCTTTCTTTTCTCCTTTAAAAAAATCTTTCTTCCACTCAAAACTGATTTACCCAGTGGTTGGAATCTTAACTTAAACCTGCCTGCTCAGGGTACCTGGGTGGGTCAATCGTTTAAGTGTCCAACTTTGGCTCAGGTCATGATCTTATGGTTAGTGAGTTTAAGCCCCACATCCAGCTTACTGCTGTCAGTGCAGAGCCTGCTTCGGATCCTCTGTCCCCCCTCTCTCTCTCTGCCCCTCCCTGGCTCATGCTCTCTCTCTCAAAAGTAAATAAACATTAAAAAAAATGCCTGCCCATCTTGCTGAAAGGACTACCCTCAACTCTTACCACCTCCTTAGACTATCCTTTTTTATAGTCCAACAGAAGTAAAATCTATAAGAAGTATTCTGGGACTATTGCTGTCCATAGTGACCACTGTTTTCTTACTAATTTGATCCTTTGGATGCACCATTTCATACATTCTTTGTTTTCCTTTGCTAATATCTTGGATTCCAACCTATAAGCCCCTTAATTGTAAGAACTGCTTCACATTTTTAGCATTTATCCCAGGAATCTTGAATTGTAGGTGCTTTACAAGTACTTCTTCAAAATAAATATCTCTAAGATAAAGTGTTCTAAAATTGATTATAACATTAAGGATCATGTTGTACTGATTAACTGGTGAATGATAATGTTTAAAAAAAATTCTGAATTCTTTGGTCTGTGTTATTCTGTGGGACATCCTGGGATGTTTGAGAAGGAAGAAGCTGTAACAGTCCTCTGCATCAGCAACATGCAAAGAAGAAAAGAGAACTCATGAAAAATCTAGAGCTGGATAAGTGTGTTTGTTTGTGTGCTTCCTTATTTGCATATATATTTTTGCATTCAAGTGAGCAGTAGCATCTAGTTTAGAGAAGGTTGGTTGATGTAAGAAACTTGTCATGAATATAATCACACATCAAAGAATCTAAAGCCATTGTGTTTCTTTTACTATTTTTAAATTTTCAACTCTCTGTAGGATGCAGTCTAAAAAAACATTTAGTGCATTTACAGCCAGAAAAGAACTGCATTAACAGTATAATTGCCTACAGTAAGGGTCACATATAGTTTGGCCATTATGAAAGTATCTCTAGAGAGATGTAGCAAGTTCAAAAGAACAATCTGTTTATTTATTTTCATTCTCATATCTCTACCCACCACCATTGCCTTTACTGCATCCATAATATAGAAACATGATGTCATCACTTTTCCATATTAGTATTTTTGTAAAAAATGGAACAATATTCTGAAAATATTTTTAGAGAAACAAAATTTTATCAGATGTTCAAACTTATAGTAGAAGAGAACTTTATTTTTTGTTGGTTTTTCAACGGGGACATAAGGAAGGAAATAATTACATTAACAATTTATATCAAAATGCTAATATTGATCTACATAATTGACTAAATATTTGACTTTATATGTCAAATAACTAAATAATTGACTTCATATGTGCTTGAATCCATTATAACCAAAATATACTTTGTTTTATGACTGGGTGTTAAGAATAAATGTTATCTTTATGCTTTAATAAAGCACTGTTCTATCAATTTCTTAAAGAGCAAACTAAAGCCACATTATTTTGCGTGTACAGAAATCTAGCCTCGTGGTCTGAAAATGCAGTTTCTAAAAACACTATAAATAGGAAATCACTGGCCTCTTCTGTTTCATTGCATTATGTATATTTGATGTGTTTTCTCTAGCATTATTACAAACTCTGCTTAATCAATTCTCTAATCTTTCTCTCTATGATTAATTACTCTGGATAATTTACCAAGTACACGATTGAATAAATGCACAATTACCCTTTTAAAAATAAACAACCTCTACCTTCTTTGTGCCACATCAAAGCTATAGTGGTTTCTGCAACAACAGAGAACTTGATTTCTGTTCTGGTTGTGATATGAGGGCAGTTAGGGGGAACTATGTCTACTCAAAGATACACCTTTTCCTTTAGAAGATACTGTCATGAAACACATGTAAGATAAATAATAACACACATTTTTAACATTTTAATTTTATTGTTGTCTAAAGATGTGTAAGTCCAACTAAGCAACCTTAGGTGCACTCATGTAAAATGATGTGCTTTGTACCAAATCTGTTTCTGATTTTTTTCTTGTATGATAGACAGCCTAACACAGTGATTTCCCCACAGAAGTTTTTCCAAGGAAGCCTTTCCTAATCCTCTCAGATGCAGTAGGACTCCTTTCACATCGCATATATCCTTCACATATATCCTTTCACATCACTCTCATTTAACCATTTAATAATTATAGTCAATATCTGTTTCCTCTCATATGAGCAGCCTGGAAATTCCCAGTACCTAACACAGTCTCTGACACATAGCCAGTGCCCTCTAAATATGTATTTTATATTAGAAATTCCCTTAAGCAATATGGATATTGATGGATGGGTGATCACTGATAACCATTTGGCAAGTATTCATATTAGTTTTTAAGTATTTTCCCTGAACCTTGTTCAAAGAACTTAAACTTGGAGTAATAATAGTCTATGGCCTCCTAAGATAGATATCTATCCTAAGATAGATAAATATCAATCATTATGCAGACCAGCTGACCCTCCCACTTGATTACCTCCACTTTTCCAGGTGTATTTTAGATTTAATCAATGATGTTTATTGTAATAAAAATGATAAAAATAATTGATTTACTCGGCATTTCGGAGAATTTCTTTGCTTCATGAATCTCTACATTCATTTTTCTAGTTTCTGTATAAAAATTATAATTCCTGATAGGACCACTTGCCATCTTGATAGTAAATGTGCCTGATAGGTGTAATTAGCCCTTAATTATTCTTTAGAATCATACATGCAGATTTGGTAAATGTTGTCTCTGTGGCCATTCCTGATTTGTTAAAATTAGGAGAGGGACTGGAAAGGAAAGAAAAAGATGCAATTTAGTATAAGAGTCCAGATTCTGCAGCCAGAATGCCTGGCCTTAAGTCTCAGAATAGCATGTACTACCTAAGTGGCTCTGGGAGAGTTACTTCACTGAGCAGTACTTCTGTTTTCTCATCTGCAAAATAAAATAAGACTATTGTAAGAAGTGAATGGATTAACTCATGGGAAAAATTTAGAAAAATGCCTGGCATACGGCAAAAGCTCATAAATGTTTAGTTGCTATTGCAGTTATTATTATTGTTGACATTGGGCTGAAGTTAGTGAAATATAATAAAGATGCTTAATTTTTAATTTGTCAATGAGCATATATGTAGTTCAATGCAAATAACTAATAAACATGATAGAAAAGTTGGTATCTTAAAGTGTCTTTCTCCAATGTGCTAAGAAATACTAACTGGGTTTTTTCCTCTAACAACAATATGCTAGCAGAAGATACAACTGTAGTACAAAGTCAAAATTATGACTATATGTACTAAAAAAGAATTACCAAAGCTCCCAGCAAACAGACTTGATCATTTCCAAATTAATCTGTAAATATATTTTTACTGCTATAATTTAATAACAGATGAGTGATGACATTCACTAAAAAAGGAAAGATATTTTACCATTGGGGGGAAAAAAACTTTTATCAGATACTTCTGTGGTCTAGGCAAAGAAAGGAAGCGTTCTATTTTAGCAACACATTTCCATCTCTTCCTGAAGTTTGCCAGGGAGACCTGCCAGTGTACAAGAGTCCAGAAGAGCTAAAGATTTAATACCTCCATGAAGCAACCTTAGAAAATTCTGAGGAACCCATTTTATTCTGGCCTTCGGGTTTTCCCCAGTGGGGTTACATTCCAATCACACATGGTGACTGCTGACTTAATAAAATGCCTTCTATTGGCTGTCTTCTCTGTCTTGCCTCTCATTCTTCTACCTCATATGTCAGTGAACCACTTGTACTCAGGTTTTGTCTCACAGTCTATTTCTGAGAGAACCCCAAGTATGGCTCATGGAAAATTCTGGGTAGTGCGGTCAGAGTTTAGGTTGAGAACCTAGAGAGGAGATAAGGCTTACAGCAGGAGCAAAGGCTGGAAAGGAGGATTAGAATTAGGGAGTTTGTGGGGCACCCATGTGGCTCACTTGCTTAAGCATCTGACTTCGGCTCAGGTCATGATCCCCCAGCCTGTGGGTTTGAGCCCCACATCGGGCTCTGTGCTGATAGCTCAGAGCCTTGGAGCCTGCTTCAGATTCTGTATCTCCCTCTCTGTCTGCCCCTCCCCTGCTCACACTCTGTCTCAATCTCTCTCAAAAATAAGTAAACATTAAAAAAAATTAGAATTAGGGAGTTTGTATTCCTAGCCAATCACTTCCTTGCTAGCAGAGGTTGTCTTCCTAGTTCTTTAATGTCCTGGCATTTGCAGGTAGTTAGTGTGTGTCAAAAAAAAAAAATTGCCCATCTATTTAATAATCAAATTAAATTACTGTGGAGACATACCCTGTTTATGCCACCTTCTCTTTATGCCACAGTCCATCAATTTGCCCTCATTGTCCCCAGGGATGCAAAGAGTTTTTGCATGATCTTCAGGTGCGGACATTCTGTAGTGAAAGCACAGGCCAGCCCTCAAACTAGATGTCCCAGAATTCATGCTCAGCCCTTAGTAGTTGTAGGGGGCAAGGTGATGACTGAAATAGCAGTTTCTCAGGGTACTGGAGAGAAAAGGATTATCTCTCCTCCAGCAGTATGTATCTATGGGCATCCCACTGCATGATGCTGGGTTCCCAAGTTTTACCACTGTTTGCTTATCATAGGTCTTTAAGTTCACACATACTTTCTCTGTCCAAGGCCCATGATCCAGACAGGATCTGTCACAGGGAGTTCCTAATAATAGCCTCAAGTTTTAGGAACCAAATATACCATATATTTTCCCTGGTTAAAATCCTTCTCCTCCTTAAAATGAATTTCCCTCCCAGTAGCTTTTGGAATTCTTCAATGATTTTTGAAATCCTTTGCTACCAGGTAACTTCATTTGAGATGACCTCACTTCATCAAACTATTTTAATGTCTTTGAAATCTTAAGAAGGAAAGGGTGGAATTTTGAAACGTTTCTTTTTTGGAAGCTTAGGAATGCCACAGCAACTTTCCTATCCCTCTCTCCTACTACTGTTGAACTTCATGAGTATGTGTACAGAACAGTAAACACAGGTCTTTGGCCTGACCTCCTAAACATCCTTTAAAAAATTTTTTTGTAATGTTTATTTTTTGAGAGACAGAGAGACGCAGAGTGTGAGTGGGGGAGGGGCAAAGAGAGAGAGAGGGAGACACAGAATTCAAAGCAGGCTCCAGGCTCTGAGCTGTCAGCACAGAGCCCGATGTGGAGCTTGAACTCACCAACTGTGATCATGACGTGAGCCAGAGTCAGATGCTTAACCAACTGAGCCACCCAGGGGTCCCCAGACCTCCTAAATATCTTATCAAAACCTCTCCACAGAAAGAAGCCCTAAAACCAACCTTCAAAAACTGGAGCTCCCTTCAAAGGTGACTGAGTGTGGACTATCACATGTCAACTCTTAACACGACTGTCTCTGTTAGCACCAAGGGAACAGTTGTGGCATGGAAGTTTTGTGCACTGGTTTCTGTGTTGTGAGTTTGGTCTGAAGTGGTATACTTTGATAGTTGTGGGCAATATATAGAAGTCCTTGATTTTCTAAGACAGTTTTATTTTCAAGTAATTGTTTTCTATAAATAGACTTGGCAGATCATAGGTTTTTGAGTAGAGGGTTGCATACCATCAACTTTCCTAGCTAAGGAAAACAGCAGGTCTGTTTGGGGGTGCATAAGAATATATTTTGAATAAAGAGATGCATAGCTCTCTCTATAATGGGGAGACTTGGGTTAGAGGCAGACATTTAGATAAATTAGGGAGTTTGTGGAGTATTTCAGATGACAGGTAATAAAAATCTTGAAACTGAAATTTAGCATGTTAGGGGTATCCATAGATTGTGCCAATATCATGTAGCACCATTTAATTTCTCCTTTTGCTGGCAAAATTGTCTGGGTATGTCAGGAGTACATCCTTGCTTTCTTTCTTCTGCTGACATCAGTTTTGGGAAGTAATCCTGAGGACTGAAAGGCTGTTTCTTGCTCTGCTCACCTCCAGGGAGATTTTTGAATCTCCTTGTCCATAGCTGGCTGTCCGAGGTTTGTTATTCACAAAGTGTCTGTTGCTAAGTTGGGGGTTTTCTACTATAAAGTGGCATAAATCAGAGTCAGGTCACTTCAGGATGAACATAATAGCACCATACACCACAAAATCATGTTATGACGACTTTCACCGGACCATAATTTATTAGACAATGCTTCTGGTTTGAGCATTAAGGGAATGGAGAAGGACTCCCTACAGATCACTGAATCATGGCCATATACCTTAGTTGAGTTTTAGGGTTTTCTGACTCCTTGCCCTATACCCCGCATGCAAACTTACTTCCACTAACCAAGAACTCTACTGCAGTTATACTGGTCTCTTCAAGTTTTTCTAAAAATCTGTGTTTCTTTCTGTCTCAAGGTTTTTGCTCATTTTATTACCTTCTTCTGGAATATCTAGCCCCTTTTACACTCGAGTATCTTGAGCCCAAAATATGTACATGTGGCAGAATCCCATGGTATGGTTTAAAGTGGAATAGAAAATGGTGCTTTCGGGGCGCCTGGGTGGCACAGTCAGTTAAGCGTCCGACTTCAGCCAGGTCACGATCTCGCGGTCTGTGAGTTCGAGCCCCGCGTCGGGCTCTGGGCTGATGGCTCAGAGCCTGGAGCCTGTTTCCGATTCTGTGTCTCCCTCTCTCTCTGCCCCTTCCCCGTTCATGCTCTGCCTCTCTCTGTCCCCAAAATAAATAAACGTTGAAAAAAAAATTTAAAAAAAAAAAAAAAGAAAATGGTGCTTTCTAGGAAACAAAAGATTCATGTTTACTAAATTTTCAACTGTTAACTTCTTTTCCAATTTTGTGAAAGTGAAATAACTTGTCTCTATCAGGAAAGTAAGTCTTATATTTCTCTTTTCTCCCAGTAGTACAGCGATGATCACGCAATAAAAAACTCAATATATACTAGTGAGATGGTTCATGATTCATCTACTATTTGTCATATGTCACACCATGCCATAGCAACTCAGTCTCTCAATTTCTTTCTCACACTAACCTATAAAATAGGTGTTATAATTATCTCACAGCACTACCTTCTAGAGTGGGTCTATATTGCACCCTAAGCCTGACCAAGGACATAAAAACAATCCCACAATGATAGTTGAACTTACAGCTTAAGTATAAGGCATAAACCATGGTTGTTGTAATTTGGAATTATAAACATAGAACAAATAACATATTTACTGAACATCTCTACCTGTAACTAAAAAAAAATACATTATAGAACTATGGTATTGGTATTGCTTTAATAAATCTATTTTTTCCAATGTTAATAAATTAAATAAATTCATTCAAAGCAATCATTACAAATACAGTCATCATCTTTGTCAATGAAATAAAATAATTGAGGGGGGGAATATTCCTACCATAGATAGGAATATTTTCAGTTTTGTAAATAAAATATTTTCAGTTTTATAAATAAATATCTTTTTTTTCCCTTTAGACAGGTGAATAAGGGAAAAATTTTTGCTAAAATCAGAGAGTATCAAAATACCTCTCTGCAAGGCAATAAAGCAACATATTATTACAAAGTTTAACCCAAAATTACATGTGTGTGTGTTTATATGTTTATTTTCCTGTAAAATTTCTAAAAGCAGTCTTCTAAACCTTTAAATACCTAAAATTATTTTAGGTTGAAGAGAGAAACTTTTATATGTCAAAATATGATTTGCCTTTATTACCCTTAAAATCTAGAAGAAGGCTGGATTAGTAATTATTATCTTTCAACAATTTAATTTTGCCTGATACCAATGAAACCAATAACTCTAGAAATAGCAATATTACCTACTGAGAGAAGAAGGTCTTTGCAGTGTGGGTTCATTAATTAATCTTTCTATATAATAATCCTTTATTTTTTTTAAAGACTTTTACTACTATAAAACAACTTTGTTGTTGTTCCAATGCATTCTTTCTTTATCCTTTGCTCAGGGGTAGAGTGGTCTGGGAAGAGTTGAGAAAGAAGGACATAAGGGTCTTAATAAGATTGTGTGATTGTAAAGTTATTAAATAGCATTTCAGATAGCTCAGGGGTGTGTTGTCACCAAGATGACAGACCAGGAGATCCAGGCACCCATCTTCCCACAAAGAAAAATTACACAGCTGTCCAAGAATGAAAATAGCTCTGGGAGATCTCAGGAGCCCACCTAAGGAGTTTCAACAAAATAGCAGAGCAAAATAACCTGTGAATAACCACACAAAAAGAGTAGGAAGAACGACTTCATTTTGCCTGCAACATCCTGTCACCTAGGCCAGCACTGCTCAGTGCCAAGAGAGAACTGCCTAGCCAGAAAGAGTTCTCACTGCAAGCAAAATAGAGCAGAATGAATGACCAGATGCCCTAACCTTTTATAGCTACACAAAGGACCTGACCCTACTCCTATCCCTGGCCTGCACCTCTGTGTACCAGCAACTAGTCCCTCTGTAGTTATGCATGTGCACACAGCTGGTTCCAATTTGTATGACCAGCCGTTAGTGTGTGTGCACCTATGGCTAGCCTCTGCAGCCACATGAGTACACACTGACAGCCAAACCCTCCATAGTTGCTTCTGTATCTGAAGCCAGTCCTGACCCCTGTCACAGTCCTCTACTGCTGCAGGCACTTGCAAATAGCCCTTGTAGTACACCTGAGTGCTGCTGACACTGACTCCTGTTACCAGAGCCTCCAAAGTGCATTGGCCTGCAACTAGCCCCTGCAGCCACCTGGGTACGCACTGATTGCCCAGGTCCTGCAGCTGCTCATGTACCCAAAGTTGGCCCCAGGCCCTGCTGCTGGCCAGCACCCTTGCCAATGTGTGTGTGTGCCTGCAGCTGGCCCCTGCCACTATGCAGGCACCTGCAGCCAGCTCCATAGCCACAAATGTGCACACCACCGGCTCTGGCTACCACCACCATATGCCCTATTCCCTTGCCTTTGAAAAGCCCAATAGCCCTTGCAGCCATTCAGGGCCCCATACAGCTCTTGCTGTCAAGGATCATGCAATTGTCAATGTCATGCACTTCAGCCACCTGAGCCAATGAGATAATTTGCCACCCCAAATCTCAACATATTTATGAATTTTAGTTTTCATCTTGACATTGATTTCTAGTTTCATACAATTGTGATCAGAAAAGATGCTGGATATGACTTTGATCTTCTTGAATTAAGACATTTTTGGTGGCTAATGTTTCATATGCACTTGAGAAGAATATATATTCTGCTACTATTGGATGGAATGTTCTGTAAATATCTGTGAGGTCCATCTGGTCTAATGTCTAGTTTAAGTCCAATGTTTCATTAGGGATTTTATGTCTGGGTGAGCTATCCATTGTTGAAAGGGATATTAAAACCCCCTACTGTTACTGTATTGCTGCTATCTATTTTCTCTCTTCAGGTCTGTTAACATTTGCTTTTTTATTTTATTTTATTTTATTTTATTTTATTTTATTTTATTTTGTTATTTGAGAGAGAGAGAAAGCATGTAAGCAGGGGAGAGGGGGAGAGAGAGAGAGAGAGAGACAGAGAAAGAGAAAGAGAAAGAGAAGAGAGAGAAAGAGAAAGAGAAAGAGAAAGAGAAAGAGAAAGAGAAAGAGAAAGAGAATAAGAGAGAGAATCCCAAGCAGGTTCCATGCTCAGTGCAGAGCCCAATGTAGGACTCAATCCCATGACTCTGGGATCATGATCTGAGCCAAAATCAAGAGTGAGATGATTAACCAAGTGAGCCACCCAGGTGTCCCTGCTTTATATATTTAGATGCTCCAGTGTTGAATGCATAAATATTTACAAATTTTATATCCTCTTGTTGGATTGACTCCTTTATCATTATATAATGACTTTCTTTGTCTCCTGTTACCATCTCTATTTTTATATAAGTTAAGCTGCCTCTGCTGTCTTTGGGTTTCCATTTACATGAAACTTATTATTTTCTCTTCATTAATTTACAGGCTGGGTGTGTTTCTAAAGCTGAAGTGAATGTATTGTGAGCAACAGAGAGCTGGGTCTTGTGTTTTTATCCATTAACCCACTCTATGTCTTTTCATTGGAGAATTTAGCCCATTTACATTTATGTTTTTAAATGTTTACTTATTTATCTTGAGAGAGAGAGAGAGAGAGAGAGAGAGAGGAAGGGGTAAAGAGAAAGGAGAGAAAGAAGAATAAGCAAGCTCTACACTGTCAGGGAAGAGCCAGTTTCAGGAACCAGGAGACCATGACATGAGCTGAAACCAAGAGTCAGACACTTAAATGACTGAGCCACCCAGGTGTCCCTAGTCAATTTACATTTAAAGTACTTATTGATAGGCATAGACTTATTATTGCCATTTTGTTAATTATTTTCTGGTTGTTTTATAGTTCTTTTGTTTCTTTTTCTTTTGCTTTCTTCCTTTATGATTTAATGATTTTCTCTAGTGGTATGCTTCAGTTGCTATCTTTAATTTTGTGTATCTCTTATAGGTTTTTCCTTTGTTGTTACCATGAAATGTATATAAAGCATCTTATATTTATAGTAATCTATTTTAACCTGAATACAACTTAAATTCAAATGCATACTAAAGCTTGATACTTTTAACTTCCACACCCCTTACATATTATGTTTTTGATGCCCAATTTCATCTTTACCTTGTATATACATTAAAAACTTAACGTAGTTATTTTTAATATTTTTGTCTTTTGGTTCATACTTGATTTATGTGATTTACCCACCACCATTAAAAATTAGAGTATTCTGGATTTAACTACATATTTATCTTTATTGGTGAAATGTAGCCTTTCATGTTTTACTATTACTAATTATCATCCTTTTGTTTCAGATTAAAGAGTTCCTTTCAACATTTCTTGTAAAACCGGTCTAGTGGGGGTGAACTTCTTCAGCTTTTGCTTGTGTGAAAAACTCTTTATCTCTCCAATTCTGAAGTACTAATTTGCTGGGCAGAGTATTCTCGGTTGGCTTTTTTGTTTTTGTTGTTTTGTTTTGTTTTGTTTTGTTTTTAGCACTTTGAATATATTATCCCAGTCTTTCAGGGCCTGCCAAGTTTCTACAGAAAAATGTACTGATGGTCTTATGGAGGTTCTCTTATATGGAACAAGTTGTTTTTCATTTGTTTCTTTTAAGATTCTCTTCTTGTTTGTAACTTTTGAAAATTTAATTATAATGTGTTTTGGTGTGGTTCTCTTTGGATTTGTCTTATTTGGATCTTATAGGCTAGGGAAGTTTTCAGCCATTTTTTCTTTAAATAAGCTTTCTACTACTTATGATTTCACTCATATCTGGAATCTAAAAAAATAAAACAAATGAATAAACAAACAAAAGCAGAATCATACCTATAAATACAGAGAACAAACTGGTTACCAGAGAGAAGGGAATTGGGATAATGGACAAAATGGGTGAAGGGGAGTGGGAGATACAGGATTCTAGTTACAGAATTAATAAGTCACAGTAATAAAAGGCACAGTGTAGGGAATATAGTCAGTGATGTTGCAATAGTGTTGTATGGTGAGAGATGGTAGCTACACTTGTGAGCATAGGGTAAGGTTATAGAGTTGTTGAATCACTATGCTGTACACCTAAAACTAATGTAGCATTGTGTGTCAACTATACTCAAATTAAAAAATATATATATAAAACTTTCTGCCCCCTTTCTCTTTCTTTTCTCCTCCTGGGACCTCTATAATGTGAGTATTGACCTGTTTGATGATATCTCTTAAGCTTCCTACACTCTTTTTTATTCTTTTTTTTTCTATTTATACTCCTGATGGTAGGAATTTGCATCTTTGAGTTTGCTAATCCTTTTTTCTGGTTATTCTAGTCTGCTGTTGAACCCCTCTATTGAATTTTTCAGGTCAGTTATTGTATTCTTCAATTCTATGATTTTTGTTCTATACTTTTTCAATATTTCATTTATTTTTATTGAAATTCTCACTTTTTGTGCATTGTTCTCCTTATCTTGGTGAGCAAATTTATGACCATTATTTTGAGCTTTTTATCAGGTAGATCACATATCTCCGTTTCATTAAAGTCTATTCCTGGAGTTTTATCTTTTCTTTTATTTGGAGAATATTTCCCTGTTTCTTCACTTTTCTTCACTCCCTGTGTTTCTTCCTGTGCACTAGATAAAACAACTGCCATTCTCATTTTTGATGGAATGGTCTCACATAGGAGGCAAACTGTATTGTTCAGCCTGGCCTTAGCTCTTGCTTGTTGCTTAAACCTTTGTGATTTGGCTTACAGCAGTTGAGTGAGCATGTGCCAAGACCTGTGAGTGTCCCAAAAGGGAGAATCTCAGTCAGCAACTAGATGCAGGCTAATTGGAAGCAAGACCATCAGGCAGCAACTTTTTAAAGTATGCAAATAAACCTCTTTCAAGGAAAGACTAGAAGACAGGCATTTCCATAGTCTTCCTAGTGTTGAACCCTAAAGGGATAGCCAGTTAAGAAGTCCTTCTTTGTTGGCTACAGTCCTGTGAAACTTGTGAATGCAAGCTCCACTTGCCTCCATAGCCAGGCCATCAAGGAGTATTTCCCCTGGGTGGCAGCTGCAAAAGCTGGGGTGCCATATATGTATATAAACTCCTTCCAGGAGGATATTGCTGTTGTCAGGCTACAGGAAGAATGCTCAGATCAAGTCTATTGGCTTCCCTGTTCTTTGGGGAAGATCTGTCTGTCCCTAGATGCATGTTGTATTAGAGGCCTACCCCTCAGGCAGCAGTTTTAAAGTATGCAGATAGTCCTCTTTCAAGGAAAGACTGGGAGATTGGCATTTCTCTCTGCACTTTTTTGCACTGAGCCCTAAGGAGATAGCTGATTAAGAAGTGTTGCTTTGTTTGCTACAGTCCTATGGGAATTCAAACTTGAAAAGTCAAGCCCCACTGGCCATCAGAGCCAGGCAATCAAGGGTGCCTCTTCTGGGAGGCAGCCACAAAAACTGGGCACCAGACATGTGCTCAAGCTCCTTTCAGGGAGACACTGGTGACCTGGAGCAGGGCAGAGAGAGAATGCAAAAATGGCACCTGCCAGCCTCCTCAATCTCCAGAGAATTGCAGTTGGCCCTTAGATGTGTGTTAAATTAGAAGCCTGACTCTTGGGCTGTTGCTTTTAAGATAAGTTAATAGACCTCTTTCAGTGGATGACTGGGATATAGGCATTTTGGGCTTGCTACCTCTTCAGTGAGCCCTGGGGACTCACAAGTCCTCTCAAGCACCTTAAAAGCTGTTTCTTTGTTTGCTATAGGTTTGTAGGTTTTGTGGACCCTAGTCTCATTGGCTTTTAGGGCTAGGTGTTTTGGGTGCCTGTGCTTCAGGTGGAGGTCTTAAAAGTTAGAGCACTTCATGTTGGATCCAAACCCTTTTCTCCTCAGGGAGAAATTGGGAGTTATGAGGTTTTTCCCAATTGTATGTTAGTGTGATGTGGTAGTGTTTATGGTCAGAGTGTGTCTCAGCCTTTCTTATACATTTCAAAGTGGTTTTTTTTTCTCATTCACCTGATATGTAGGAATCACTCAATTAGATGTTTTTGTTTTTGTTTTTGTTTCAAGAGGGAATTGTTTTAGCATGTAGCTATAGATTCAGTGTCCATGGGAGGAGGTAAATTCAGGATCCTCCTATATCACCATCATGGACTAGAACACAGTAAGGCTTATATACACTTACCTTTTTAACAAAAGGTTAATTTACCCACTACTTGCCTCTAGGTTTGTCAAGATAATCGAATGAGATATTTAGGTGTAAAGCACTTTGGAAAGAATGGGGCCTTATATAAATATAAGGGAATGTTGCCTTGGCTTGCTTGAAAAAGAGTGGATGAGAAGAGTGTGAGTCTGACTTATCTCTTCTTCATGGCAAGACCTACGCAAATCTCCCTCTTGCTTATGAAGCTGCAAATAAACCCAACTTAGTCCAAACATTCTATCATGAACCAGGTGCCTTAGAAAGTCCCAGTATTTGTTGTCAGGTTCTTTTTGAGACAAATAGCAAAGTGGCTGGCTTATATTCCAGTGGTTTGAGTTGCCAAATGACTCTTAAAATAGAACAAAACAACTTTCTCCAGCAGCAAAAAGTGAAGTTGCCTTTCTCCTCCCTCCACCTTCTTTCATTTTAATCTTTTATGATGTGTGGTTTCCAGATTCCAAAACTGTAAACAAAACATGTCTGTTCTGTAGTTTCTATTATCCAGTGCAAATTGAAAAAAGGAACTATAATGCTTCTTAATCTTTTTTAAAAATTCCTTTTTACAAATAATTTATTTCCAAATATCAGCATTTCTTACATGATTTGGATGTAGTGAGGCGGAATGGAGACAGAAGTCATATCCACCTACTGCAGATAAAGCTTTTCCCCTGAAAAACAGCGTAATCAGAGTAGGCAGTTTCCCAGGATTTTCGTGATCACCATGCTGGGGATAAAACTCTGCAAATAAACCTTAGGCATTGGGAATAAGTGGTGGCTACATTTGGGAGAAAAATATCTCAAAGAAATAAGAGGACATCAAAAGTGTTTCTTCTCCCTCTTTATTTCTAAGAGATGTATTTCTCCAAGTATTTAGGAGAAGATAAAATTGAATTGTATTTTTATCATGATATGAATTGTACAAACAACTGGGAATTATAACTTTAAAATATTAAATGGAATTTGACCCTTGTTGGATATGTAGATTTGAATATCTAACATCATATCTTTCTTGTAAGTTGTCTCTTTTACGTGTTCTATAATGTCTCAAGTTAGTGTGCTATTTTCCCCCGTGTAATTTCACAAGACAATATTTTCATTTACTAACAACATTTCATAGTACGTTAATAACATCAACACAGCCACATTTCCCTGTGTGAAAGATTCAGGGTTATTAGAGATGTAGGGACATTTGTTAAGCCTAGGTAAATATTCAATATCAGTTTAGAGAGAGGGAGAGTAACAATGGCATTTGCAGCCAGCCCTAAGTTCCTTTGAGATGTATATGAATGCATTTGACTTGTTCAGTCTATGAAGCAGATGCTAGTTCAGCTGTAGTACATGTGTTGGTGTCCAAACATAGTTTTGGAATATGATGCGGGTGCAGGGAGAAGGGCGATGTGCATGTATGAAAATTCCAGGTATGAGTTTTGGGGACGCCATTACAATTATTTTAACTCAACTTAAACATTGACCTCAGAGATATATACATGATACTGGTTTTGATACATTTTGGGAAAGTAATTAGAAATCAAATAAAGCATTAAGGAAAACAATAATTAAGATTTCAATGGAATTTTTTAGACTAAATTATGTATTTTTCTAGTTCCAAATGAAAACAGCACTGCATTTTATTCTTTTCTTAGTTTGTATTTAAATTTCAGTTAGTTAACCAACACTGTAATATTAGTTTCAGGTGTACAATTTAGTGAGTCGATACTTACATACAACATCTGGTGCTCATCAGAACAAGTGCATTCTTTAATCCCCATCATCTATTTCACCCATTCCCCCCCACCCCCAACGATCTCCCCTCTGGTAACCATCAGTTTGTTCAGGCTAAATTATATTTTAAATGAAATAAATGGATCATTAATTTTATTTGGAGTTTTACTTAGTCTCATAACCAAATATTGATTTTCAGTTTTATTTCTCTTTATTGTTTGTTTTATTGTGTGACTTTCTGGACTGCTTTATAAGGAATTTTTTTTAAGTTTAAATATTACAAGTTCTTCAATTAAGGCAATATTTCTTAATATTTTAGCTTAAAAAGGAGGAAAATTTTATATTCCTTCATACTATTTTGAGACATGAAAAATACCATGAGGGTTTTTTTTCTTTTTTTATAGAAAAGAAAAGAAAAAAGAGTTTAAAAGGAAAAGATATCTTATAAAAGTATATTTTCCCCTATGTGTTTTACTACTGTGGTTATATAAGAATGCATGAAGTAATGAAAAACAAACAAATCAAAAACCCTTCAAACTGAATGCTACCATCTTTTTTTTTCTTTCAGCTCTCGGGAGAAGTGATTTTGCAAATTGCCAATGAACCAGTTCTGCCCTTTAATGCTCTTGATATAGCTATAGAAGTTCAAAACAGTCTTAAAGGTAATCTTTCTTTGAATTACAGTAATTTTAGCAAGTGAAAGATGGTTCAACTAATTTTTAACAAGCAATGGATAAAAATATATGCTATATTATTAGCTATGGCAATGCAGTGACTCCCTTCTTAGAGAGGATTATCATGAGAAGGGCTTAGAGGAAATATGAGATTTGTAATTTCAAACTTCTGTTACCATTTTCCGCATGGCAAAAATATAGTTTAGGTATTTTCCCAAATAAATAAATAAGTAGGTAAGTAAGTTTGTATCTAAAATTCAATCAATTCAAATAAAATTCAAATCAAAATCAATCCAAATCAAGCCAACCCAAATCAATCTTTGGGATTAATTTCTGAAGTATGGGCCCCATTTCATTTCACTAAAGTGTTGGCTCATCCTAGATTAAGGGTGACAAGAAGAGAATTATCTCCATAATTTCTATTTCAATCCCTTCATGTTTGAATAGATCTCTTACTGCAGAATTCTAATAATTACCTTCATTTCCCCTTTATCTACATACAAATCTTTCAACAAGGCTTATAATTTTTCTTTATTAACCAAATACAAAGGGCAGTATTGTAATTAAAGAATACATCCTCCTCCTTTTTGAGTCGCACATCTTATTGACAGATATTTATGTGTGATTTTTAGACATAAACTTCTCAATACAAAATTCACTATTTTATCTAAGTACCTAAGCAGTAATCCTTACAAAATGGATTATTCTTTTTCTTTCTTAGAAAATGATTTATTCTTAATAGCCAAATATTTCAAGTTTCTGAAAAATTTAATTCCTTTTTTTTTTTTAATTTTGACTACTGGGATTGCTTCTTAACCTGAAGAATACTATGACACAATTTTTCCTCCCTCAGTGATTCTTATGACTTTTATTATATTGGCTGTAAAACCCTAAAAGCACTTGAGCTTTTAGGGTTATTTGTTCCCATATGAAGTAGCCTCAGATTGCTCTGTTTTTGGTATATTTAGGCTGGTCTCTATATAGTTTCCATCTTTTCCACTTTTGTCAAGTTTCTATCTTAGATTTGCTTGATGCAGAGTTGCCACAAACCTTCAATTTTAAGAAATGTAGTATCTGTGAAAATCAGTAAAACAAAGTACAATAAAATGAGGTATGCCTATATTTTGGGCAGCATTGGAGCTCAGGAGAAATATATATACACATATATATATATATTCGTTTATTTTTGAGAGAGAGTGCATGCATGCACACACGTAAGAAGAGCAAGGGCAGAGAGAGAGGGAGAGAGAGAGAGGTTTCTCACTGCCAGCACAGAGCCTGAGACAGGGCTCGATCTCACGAACCATGAGATCATGACCTGAGGCAAAATCAAGAATCAGACGCTTAACTAACTGAGCCATCCAGATGTCCCAAGAAATAATATATTTTTCATGAGATAAGTCAGTACAATTATTCAGCCTTCAGTTGGTGATTCAGATATAGAACTGACATAGTTGGATTTAATCAGGCTAGAGCTCTAATGAGAGAGGGACAATGACCTAGATAAGTTAAAACTGAGAGTATGTGCACAGGAGCACTCGTGAGGGTGGATCAAAGTATCTAAACTGGGTATGGAATAAAAATGAAGAAATGAAAGAAAGGAGGGGGAACAAAATGGAAGGAGGATCAATAAATACTACTTCATGGTGAGATCAAAGAATTGAGTGAGCTAAAAAGACTCATTTGCTGCTGGCCAGCAAATGGGATTATTAAAAATGTGATCATACAAAGAGTTCAGATATTGGTAAGGACAGCGTTCAGGAGAAGACATGACCATGGAAGTGGGATAAGCAATCACCAGAAGAAAAGAGGCTAAGGAAAGGAGAGTCTAGAGTATGTGGGTATTGAAATTGCCAAGAATTCAGATCGAAGTATTCTTGTAAGAGGAAGTGACTAAACCAGGAGCCAAAATCTTCAAAGAATGAGCAGTGATACCTCCTAGTGTTTTTCTAGGGCTAGTGGTACAAAGCGTAAGAGAAAAGGAACCACACCTAGGAGGGCTGGGGCCGAAGCAGTATCATTATGGAAGAGCCAGGTTTTAGGTTAAAGGAAGAGGGTACAGAAAATATTCTGAAAATAGGTCAGGTTAATAATCCTTTCTTTAATAGTTATATCTGAAGCATGTCAGTACAACGGGGTTGGGGGGAAGCTACAGTTATTCTGCAAAGATTTCCACTGCAGCCTGATGCTACCAAGTCTAGATGAACAGCTCCCAAAATCAAGTTGCTCAGTCAGATGAGCCAGGAGTATTTTGGCTTCTTGCTGGTATATTGGTCTGCTTCTGCTATAGGTAAAGAACTTTTTCTTTGGTTATTGTTTTTTTTTGAGTTTTGTTTCTTTTGATGTGAGACTCCTTGGGTTTCCTTGCTACTTTCACTCAGAAAAATGTGGGCCAGACTTAAGATATACCCATAGTAAAAACACAAAACAAAACAAAACAAAATGTGTCAAGAACATAGATATATAGGAATAAAATTCTTTTGTTATGACCTGAGTATAAATATTTGATCAAAGTGATGCAATTTGTCACCTTTAAGCTATACATTTTTATCTTTTAGTCATCATGATTCAAAATTATTTGTTCTGTATTAAAATGAAAGACCATTCGAATGTTTGCTAAATTGTGGGCAATTTGATGTAACTGTTCTATTTTAACTACTTTAGTTATAACCTTATTTGTAAAATAGGGTAATGTGCTACACGTTAAATGACATCTAATTTTACTGCTTAGTACAAACTTTAATTGTTTATATATATTTTTATTTTGTTATGACAACTAGCAGTGATTAGTCTTAAGTTCTCAATCACAGTTATTACAAAAAAGTGACCTTCAAGGCTAAACTATAAAATTTTGTTTCTCCCTACTGCAAAAAGTTTACGTATGAAGGTCTCTGAAACCCAATTGCATTTTCAACGGTGTAATTTTACCCCTTGACAACCAGCCATCTTGTTTATTTATTACTCTAGTTTACAGTAGCAGCAGACCATTCTCTACTGTTCTCACAACCACCAGAAAGAAGGATAATTTACCAGTGAATAATTTGTTTGAGTTGATTTATTGGATGGTCTTGAAAGCTCATTTTGACTGAGTGACCTTGGCTCTTAATATTTGGTCAATGCCAAACACATAATAGTTAGAGAATGAATATTTATATGTGGTTACATAGAGATGTAGTGTAAATAGTGACTGATAAGATTACTGATATGCTTCAGCTGTACTTGTGGCAAATAAAAGTATGTCCAAAAAAATTGCACACATAAGACACTGGTACTAGTTTGCAGGGGGCAAAGGCAGGTGTCAAGAATAAATGAGTACAACCATACCCTTGAACCTAGAAGCAGACTAAGGAGTATGCACTTAATAACCTTACTAAATTTACTCTTTCTCACTCTCTCTACTTTTTAATGTTTTAAACACCACCTCAAAATAACAATGACTATGTAATTCTGATGATTTCTGTTAATATCTGCTATTTTTCTTTGTTGGAATTCTGGATGTTAATTATTTACCATTATCGCAAAAACTACAAATGGCAAAACAAAGTAAAAGTCATTTCCATTTGATCTGGCTATGTACACATTTATTTAGTGAAAGCCAGACTCAGCAGGAAACAATTTCGATCTGTGTGGCTTGTTGCCACTTCCTGATTGTCTCACTAAAGGTAAAATGGTTGTTGGCAGAATTTCCTCCTGTTCCTTGAGAAACTGACAATGGTAACTTAGCTGACTTTTTAATTTTTTTATTAGCTCTGATAATTCATTAGCACCAATCACTTCATTGTGGAAGGAGGGATAGTATTTCAAGGTGATGATGTGACCGAGGCAAGCACAGGCTGTTCCGCTAGATCTGTAGTTTCATATATTCAGTTGTCATTTTGGTTCTTTTCTACAGTCACAAGTAATTGAGATCCATCTGAATATCGTTTCTCCTTTCTGAGTAATTTATGATGAATGTCCCAAAAGGAAAAAAAAATAACTATACGCTTTATAAATTGCATGGGTCACCTGTGTGGCCCAGTTGGTTAAGCGTCCGACTCTTGATTTCAGCTCAGGTCATGATCTCATGGTTTGTGGGTTCAAGCCCTGTGTCAGGCTCTGTGCTGACAGTGGAGAGCCTGCTTGGGCTTCTCTCGTACTTTCTCTTGGCCCCTCCCCTGCTCATACTCACTTTCTCTCTCAAAATAAATAAATAAAACTTAAAGAAATAAATAACTTGTGTGATATTTGGCCTCAGCCTATCGGTCTCCAATTTTGGTTTTAGTTAGCATCAATTCCAGCTTTTGTCCGGCCTATAGATAGTAAAGTGTGGGCATACTAGCAACCTGGCCCTGTGCCCTCCTGAAAAAATTCCAAATCCATCCATCTAAAATCCAAACAATTCCAAGAAAAGATTTAGTTCCCATGGAAATTCTGAATCATGTTAGATATCTAGTGGTTTGACCCAAACTTGCATTTCTGGAACTAACTGTTTTGTGTGACAAGGACTTAAACTCAAAAGCATTCTCTCAGAAATAGCTTACCTTGTTTGCTCAAACTGAGAGAAATTCAGTAAGAGATTGGCCATCCATTGGGTACAATTTCCTAAAACTATGTTTAATATCAATCCTCAGTGTATTTTTGTATGGACTCTGACTATGTAACTATATTAAATATTGTATTTCATTTATTGACATTCCAAATCTTGTTCAAACCAAGAGTTCTTAATAGTGTAATCTGCACAAAATCTGGTTGTCTCTGTATTATCAGTGTTTGTCTCCTTAAACCAGCTTCCCTTTGTCATCATGTCCTTCATTACCCTGAATACTTCATTCAAATTTGGTTTAAAGTTTTCTTTTTAGTACCTATATTAAACATTTTTTATTATGTTTATTTATTTTTGTGAGAGAGACAGAGTGCAAATGGGGGAGGAGCAGACAGAGAGGGAGACACAGAATCCAAAGCAGGGTCCAGGCTCTGAGCTGTCAGCACAGAGCCTGATGAGGGGCTTAAGCCCACAAACCGTGAGATCATGACCTGAGCCGAAGTCAGACACTAAACCGACTGAGCCACCCAGGCTCCCCAATACCTGTTTTATATGTGTAATTACATTGATTGAAATATGGTAATGACTTCCTATCATCTTCCTACTTTCCCATCCTAGTAATAGCTGAATGTATTGTGAATTTTTTTTCCTTAAGTGTATTTTTAGGACAAAACCCTGTGCCCATGACAGGATAGTTCTACAATCCATTTTTCTATGAGTGTTGCCTCTCTGGCAACAATTTTAAAGTAGGTTTTTTAAAGATTTTTTTAAAAGTATTTACTTATTTTGAGAGAGAGAGGAAGAGTGTGTATGTATGCAAGTGGGAGATGGGCAGAGAGAGAGGGAAGGAGAGAATCCCAAGTAGGCTCTGCACTGTAAGTGCAGACAGAGCCTGATGCAGGGCTCAAACTCACAAACTGTGAGATCATGACCTGACCCAAAATAAACAGTTGAGTGCTCAGCTGACTGAGCCACCCAGGTGCTCCTAAAGACACTTTTAATGTTGGCTTATAATAGAACATAAAGTACCCTTCCCCTCATACTGATTAATTTCATTAAAGTTTTTTTTTTCATTTTCTCGGTTTAGCCAAAACATAATTAAACACACATGTGTTATTAAATGTACAACTCCAGCTTTCTGCCTCAGGAGGAGACTGATAAAAAATAAACCACACATGAATTTAATTCCTTCTAGGAAGTCTTTGTTCACTCTTCCAAAGCAACCAATAACCAGATCATGTAGTTGCAAACACAACACAGTGGCAGCATCTATGGCCATGAAAGTAGCTCCCGGTTCAATCTTGGCACCAGGCTGACATATGCTGTTGGGACAACTCCTTCCACACAATATGTTCAAAGTCTTGATAGATTTGCATCTGTTTTTGGCTATCTGGATCACTGGGTAATATTTAGAATATAAGAAAATCTTCAGAATGTGTTGCCAGTGTTTTCAAAGTGGTCAATCTGATTCTTGTAAGCATGCCACTTTGGCACTTTTGCAAAAAAAAAAAAAAAAAGGATTTCTATTGTATTTAGTTTAGACATAACTAGCCACTGCCTCCTGGCATATTGCATTTTTAAATAATATCCATTTATCAGCGCATTGTAAAATCAGTGTTAGACTATTTATCAACAGTGCACTAGCTTCTATACTTCATTCTCTACCTGTTTGTTTTGTTTTGTTTTGTTTTTGTTTTTGTTTAACTTCTTTAAATAACCAGCTGAGATGATTCACTGTGATTCATACTAAAGAAAACAGCATGAAAAATAGAAAATGTAGGATAATAAAGGACTGTTGTTTCCTCTGGCTGAAATCGTATTAGTAATTTCTTTTTTTCTCTTTAGTGATGCCACAAGATATTTTTAAGATGACATTAAGTAACATACATTTTTCCCCCAAAATAATCTTCTTCTTTTAGCCACTGTGTTATGTGGAACATAAATCATACTTTTCCTTGTCACTATAAATCAGTGAAGTCTAAGCCATGATTGTGCAATTATTAGCACCTTTAAAACTGTCATAAGCTCATCCATAGAAGAATAGGTTCTGTGAAATACATAGTAAAAAGCTATGTTTGTTTGATATAAAAATGTAGTTTTAGAGTATGACCAGTACATTTCACTCTTAATTTAAGATGAAACTGTGTGAGTCTTTAAAAATACAGTCACAAAATACAACCAAAAGATAGAAAAATGGAAATAAAAATTTAAAACTTTTTTGGAGCATAAAACTCTGAAGAGAGGCCACAATAGTAAGTAGTAAAATCATTCTTTAAAATAAGACAGCTATATATTTGTGCAGGAGGTTGTAGAACAGACTTAACACATCTGAGTTTATGCCAAGATGAAACTCATCAAGATATGAAGTGGGAGAAGAGGTAGTTAGTGCATTTTCCAGGTTCTGGCAGGATAGAACACACAGATTCAGTGGGGCAATCCAGAAGTCTAAGAGACCTTATGGAAAAGACGTGTATGAAGTGCCTGTAAGCTTCTGATCTGTTAGAAGGTGTTTTAGCATCCTGTACCAACGGTCCTCAGGAGGAACAAGTTTTCTGAGGACACCGTGTGCACTTTAGAGGTCACGCCACAAAGCCCCGGGTAATGTGCTAAGTGTCTTATGTCCATTGTGACATTTAACCTTACTCTAGCCACATGAGCTGAACTGGATATTGTTAAGAGCAATTTAGAGATTAAGAAACTGTGTGGAGGGCAAGGGGTGGAGGGGTTGTGTCTTACTTAGGTGTGTACCTTTAAGTGGTTGGTTTAGGGCTTGAATATGGCTCTGTCAGATTCCAAAGACCCAGCCCTTTTCACTATACCACGCTGCTTCCCAGATGGCTTGAAGGGGAGAATGCTGCAATGTGATGATTGGCTAAAAGGCAGGAGTAGGAATATGTTTCCTTCAGTGTGTTCTAGAGCCTGTCCTGAACTGGCCTCCGTAGATCTCAATAATGTCTCAGTATCCACTGACTTGTACTTCCTCCTTCCTTCCCTCTCTCCCTCCCACCTTCTTCTCTCCTCTCCAATTAATATCACTACTGCTTATAATATCCAGCTCTGTTCTTTGTATAGCAAGATGGAAAAATGAAAAGGTTGAAGTTAGAGATAGATTCATCTTCCAGAAGGCTGAGGACTGGGGGAATAGGAAGGGATTAATTAGTAGCAATTAATATTTTTGTTTACGGATGGAACACCCTCAACAGCTTTAATATAGGGAGAGTCCCAGAACTTCCAAGAGTTCCATTTTAGATGACCTTGATTTCTGGGAAATTTCTGTCTCTCAAGTTTCACTTCTCCCCTGGATTTACTTAGAATATTTTTGTACACAATAAGCTCTTCAGTTATCCTCATGAGGATTTATTTTATTTGATCCTTATTTATTCTTCATTTGTGGATTATTTCTAACTAGATTAGGAATCTATTAAGGTTAGTGATTTAACCTTATGTCTTTCCCTTTCTCCCAGTACTTATAGGACAGAACACAAAATGGGACTCAGTAAGTTATTTTCTGAAAATACATTTGTATTTTACTTTGAGACAGAGGAAAAATGCATTGTTTCTGTTTGAAATTTAGAAGTACATTTCAATTGTTTCTTGAATAATATCAAGATAATTTCACTAAGCAGTCTCCATTATTTTGTATTATATTAAGGTTGATATTCAATATTCATCACAAATTGTTATGTTCTATGCTATAAAAAACTTAATGGTTGGCTTTTCAACAGAAGCAAATATGTAAAAGGATCATTTTGAAGGTTGGCTGTTTAATTCCTTTACCCTTTTTTTTAATGTTTTTATGTATTTTTGAGAGAGAGAGATAGCATGAGCAGGAGTGGGGGAGAGACAGAGAGTGGGTAACAGAAGACCAAAGTGGGCTCTGTGCTGACAGCAAGGAGCCCGACGCAGGGCTCCAACTCACAGTGAGATCATGACCTGAGTCAAAGTCTGATGCTTTACGGACTGAGCCACCCAGGCGCCCCTATTCCTTTATCCTTTACATTATCTCTTTCCTTGTTATTCAGAAGTTTGAGATCCAACCCATGGAAAGAAAAAAAATGGCTCCAGATTAATAGGCACCACAAAATAACATTGCAAATCTTTATAGATGTTTATGCAAGGAGGAGTGTTATACAGTGTGGAGAAAATTTGAGAAAGTGAAAAGTAGCATCTCTGAGAATAAAATCATTAGTTATGGTATTTTGGGGCATGTCTTTAAAAAATGCATTGGTAGTAATTTATACTTAAGATTGTGTACTCTGATAATAGTAACTTCCATTTATATAGTTATTTATATGCTTGGAGAGTGAAATGACCATTTCTGCATTTTCCCCCAAGGAAGCTAAAAGACAGTAATATTAAGTAATCTATTCAAACTTACATTGATAGTAATTAAGTAGATGAGGCTCTTACCTGGTTTTTGATACCAAGACCTTGGTCTTGAGACTCCATGCGCATAAAGCTTCAAAATAATTGTATTAACTTTCTCTAAGAGAAATCTCTAACTCCCAGTTCATTTTCTTTGGTCAAATGGACTTACTACTTATTAAACCTGAGCTCTGAAGAGCTTCAATTAGTCCTCTCCTCTCTGACATTCACTGTGCCTTAAATGAAGTTTTATACATATATTCTTAGTTTTTATGGGTTATTGGCAGGCCATATTTTAATTCAATTTAGTTTAATTTAAGTTATCATTACCCTAAAATAGCTTCTTTTCTTTTCCTTTGCAACTCTTATTGATTTTTAGCAACATTAGTTGATGCTCATTATATGCAAAACATTTCCCTAAGTGACTTTTTAGGCATTATTCAGGAAATATCTCTAAACATTATCTTATCATTCAAAATTCTCTCAACAAAATTTTTAATAAATGACTACCATATCTCAGGTATTGTGCTAGCATCTGGAGATACAAAGAGATAAAACATCGTGCGGGGTTCTTTTCAGTCAAAGAAAGGAGAGAGACAAGGCAGATAAGGATAAAAATATTACAGATATTATGATGCTGTGATCAGTAGATAATTCATGCTATGCCAGACATAGTTTTTGTCTGAGTTAATGGTAGTGAACAAAACTATTAGACAATAATCTCTTCCTTCACAGAGCTGACATTCTAACAGGAATATGTGGGGTCACAGCTGACTTCGATTTGGTGGTATTACTTTCTTATTTAAATAGACAAGTTCTAATTGGCATTAAAATGGCTATTAGGAATCAGTTATGTATACAAATGATTGAGTGAACATTGAAAATAAAGCTTCTTTTCAATTTGTAACCTTATACCCTTGAAGTGATATATAGGGTGTGGTGTAGATGGCAGGTTTCCACTATCAGGGTTCTTTCTGGAACAAGAAAGTTCTTAAAGCTGTCAGTTCTCTACATCCTCACCACTAAGAAAGATAAATTCATTTAAAGCTAAATAAGGTAGAATGGTACAATTTGTCTCCCTTGATTCAGTAGTAATGTCTTCAATTCTGTAGTGTATGTTAGATCAGAACAGATTTTTCTTTCTTAAATGGAAGACTCTCAAGGATGTTGAACTTGTTTTTTTCTGTTGTTCAGTCTTTCAATTCCAATGTAATCTAAATGTGCTTTTTTCGTCTTATTTTTTTTCCCTGTTCAAAGATATTTCCTGTAAGTTCACCATACATTAACTTCAGTGAACCATCATATTTTAGGATAAATAGTATCTTTATAAAATGGCATTATTTTTATAATTGTGATTTAGGGTGCTAAATGTCCTCACTGAGCAAAACTTTCTCCTCTCACAACCTCAAGTTTTCTTGTGATATCAAATAAGATAATTAATGAGTATATAATATACTTTTAAAACATCCAAATGCCAAAACCTGTGAACTCCTACAAATGAGTTTATTCATGTTGTTAATTTCAGTGAACAGAAAGTTTATAAATGTGGCTATATTTTATAGCTCTCATGAAAACAACTTATCTCTACAGAATTTTCTTTTGTTACTGGATTTTTTTCCAAAAGTACGTTATTTAATCTCCCTTATTTATTTAGTAAATAATTGCTGAGTGTAAGAACCATGCTCTCCTCTAAAGAAATTAGCATATGAAATAGTCCCCATCAAATGAAGGTGAAAGACAACAAAGATCACTGTATTGGGTTGGTAATTCTATGACAGACATATTTTATATATCAAGCTATAATTCTAACTTAGTTTTTCTTTTCTTACCACATCACCTCTCTACAGTACTTCTTAAACTTTAAAATGTGTGTAATAATCTGGGTAGCATGGAGATTCCTAGCTCTACTCCTAGAGAGATTTAGCAGGTGTAGGAATCTTCATTTTCATGAAGACCAGGTGTTTGGGGAGCTGGTAACACTTGAACTTCACTTGGAAAGAGTCCCTTTGTGATCTTTCCCTTTTGCCTGAAATTTTCCCAAGTGAAAGTCCCATATGGCCTCTTCATCTCTCCATCTGCTTATCTCAATGCCATGCTCTCAGGACAGCCAGTTTCAATTTATCAGGTCCATGTTCATTTCATCACCTTGACATGACATAATTCTCTGTATTGAGTTTCTGACCTTGCTGGAGTCTCCTGAGAACTAACACCACCACTAACTGTTGCCTCACCCAGAGACTGACTCAAATGGTGGGGAATATCAGGAAGAAGATGAGAAGAAAATGCACTTCTCATGGTACAATAAAGGAATGCTTTTTAAACAAGATGTTAAGTCACATCAGCTGGGAAATGCTTACCTATAGAAGAATATTTTTATAACAATTTATAAGTATTAATCATTTAACCTTCATAAAAAATCTATGAAGCAGATGTTTATTTTGTTCATTTTATACATTAGGATGCTGAGGCTCAGTAACTTACCCCAACATCACATAGCTACTAAGTGGTATAGCAGGGATTTGAACTCAGGTAGTCTGGCTCCAGGGTCTGGTGGCCATTATCACTATACAAATTCTGTCTCACTCTTAGTTAAAGGAATGTCCTGTGTTTAGTGACACCATTCATATCAAAATGACTTCCAGTAAATTACACAAATAGAAACAAACTACAAAAAACAAAAATCATCCCCCAAGCAAAACAAGACAAATACTACATAGGATAGTATTTTCAAATCAAAGATGTATTTCAACTTCAAATTACAGGAAACTTTTAGAAAAGCAAAAAGAGCCCATAGATGCATAACAATATACAGGAACATATCTCTTGTTCTCAGAAGAGATAACTTTTTTTAAAAATCACTTTTCCCCCAGAAATATAGAATACTACATGAAGAGCATGAATGTTTGAGTCAGAAAGATCAGGCTTCTAATTCTGGCCTGTCATTTACGTGCTTAATGAACTAGGACAATTTGCTTGTTTGAAATAACTCTCAGCTTCCATGAAATAGACATGACAATGCAAACTTTGGTGAATATTAAATGAGATAAATATGTCAAGTGCTCAATATCATGCCTGGAACATAGTAGCTGTCTCTCAATAACCAATACCTGTTCACTAGTATTATTGTTAGTAGTAATTATTATTTTTTTAAGTTTATATATTTATTTTGTGAGAGAGGTAGAGAGGGGCAGAGAGAGAGGGAGAAAATCCCAAGCAGGCTGTGTGCTATCAGCACAGAGTCTGATGTGGGCTCTATCCCACAAACCCGTGAGATCATGGCTTGAGCTAAAACCAAGAGTTGGATTCTTAACCAACTGAGCCACCTAGGTGTCCCAATAGTAGTAATTATTATTAGTAATAGTAATGGTAGCAGTAAATTTAATACTCTTCATAGAATATAATGTTTAGACAGAATATTTTTGGTGGAATTAATACATTATAAAAGTTTAACTGATGTTGAATCTTCCTTTTTGACATCATGATTGCAAAGTGCTTATTTTGCTCCTTTGAGGATGTCTCTTCTGAGATGGACTCATTTATTTTCACCAGGTGATCAACCCTACACTCATCAACTGCTAGCCTTGGCGTCACGCCTGCGGGAGAGTGCTGAACTCTTCCAGTCAGATGAGATGCGTCCTGCTAATGATCCCAAGGAGAGAATTCCAATCCGTGTCCGAATGCTGAATGACATACTCCAAGACATGGAGAAAAGCTTCCTGGTAGAGCAAGTGCCACCAGGTTTTTATAGGTAAGATATGTGTTTATCATCTATATGTTTATGCCCCTCAATTAAATTTTTGTTTAACTTTCAGAACATGTACCTTCTGTGAACTGACACTATTTTTTAATGTAGTTATTATATGTAGTTATATGAGTAATTATCATATGTGCAATTTCAGGACCATTCTCCCCCAAATAACGTTTCGACTGTATGAGCATAGAATAAAGGAGATTGGTTCAGCAGTATCACATAGAAAATGACTAAGAATTTTTTTGACATTAAGCTCAGTATGAGTCAGATATGATATGGCTATTATAAAACCAAATGGAATTATAGGTTGTGTTGGGAAAAATAAATGTTTTGAATGAATCAGAAGATAAGCCTGTAGTATTCTTCCTAGTAAGACCATATCTTGAGTATTGTGTTTAATTTTAGAAGCTACCTGTTAAGAGAAAGATATATAAGTTTAATATTCAGGGAAGAGTGGGATTCAGATGGATCTTGAAACAGCCAGGGGACCAGAGATATTGGTTAGAGGTCACAATAGAATGATTCCTAGAAACATTTTAACAATTTTAGTGAATATTTTAATAAACAAATTTTGATATGGAAGGGTGATTCAATTTTGGCTTTTAGAGGGAAAATGGAGTTTTCCAGTGCAGAGCCTGACCTGGAACTCAAACCCACAAACTGTGAGATCATGACCGAAGCCAAAATCAAGAAGTCAGATGCTTAACTGAGCCACCCAGGCACCCCTACACACTTAATTAAGTTTTTGACTTTTCTACAAGACATAAAATATAAATACACACACCTTTCTGTGTAATAGATGCATATATGATGTGTGTATGTCTATAACAATTTAATATGTGTGTGTGTGTGTGTGTGTGTGTGTATGTGTTTATGTGAGTATGTGAGAAAAGGCAAGAAACAAAGAAGTGTTGGAGGAATAGTGAGGCAGAAAAAATATTTGGCCCAGAACACTCATTAATAAAAGACTTCAAATTTATACTTTTGCACTATATCAATTTATGTTTGTGTGTGTGTGTTTGTATATGTATATAACTGTACACACACACACACATTATACACACACACACACACACACATATATATATATATATAATATACAAATAAATATAAATTAAAAATACCCTGGACTATACATATTCTACATGACCAAAGGACATAACTAAGACTAGAGAACTGAAACATAGGAGTACAAATCTTAATTACATATAAGAAAGAAATTTCTGAAAAGTAGTGTTCTTAAAACACTAAATGCGATGCTTTTATAGGGTAGTGAAATCCCTATCACTGCAGGTATTAAAGCATAGGCTAGGTAACTTTAAGAACATGAGTATTTCGACTATACAAGATTTAAGGTGCCCTTTACTACCAAAATTCTGTGATCTGACAAACACTTGATCTCTCTGCATCTCAATTTCTACATCTATAAAATGAGATAGTGGAATGAGACCTGTTTAAAATAAGAAACCTTTCCTACTTCTGATATTTGGTGATTTCCCTTCATGATTTTAAACTTAAATTCTCATTTAAAATCCTTATATCATTTCTGCTAACATTATGATTGTGTATTCTAAGACTGTGGACAATGTTAATTTATTACAATGAATATTTGTAAGCACCAGAGACATAGCAGTTGCCTGAGGTTAATAACACTGGCTCTGATGAGGTTACATTCCCGAGGTAGGGATAGGGAAACAGAATGAACAAGGTAACTAAATAAAATATAGCTTATGGTAGATATAATAACTGCTAAAGAAACAATTAAACCACATTATTAAATTCAGCATTATTAAAAAGTCTTAATCAGAATAGGCACATTGTATTTTTAGAATATACAAATTTCCCTCAGTTTAAATTTATGAAAAATTCAGAAATTAATAAAAATCCTACATTAAGAATATAGTTTTATATATTATGATATAGTAGACTCTTTCACTATTTGCCTTTCTTGGCACTTGCACTCAATATTGAAGACCCCTATGGTCTGGGATATCTTTCCAGAGAACTTTGTATTACCCCTTAAATAATAAAAATGATTAAGAAAGTGATTAAGATAGTGATATTATAGCATACCTGTATCCCAGTGTGCAAGCCTCAAAATGTTGATTATGTTCATGTTCTAACTCATGTAAGAAACTTTAGACTTGAAAGCTTGTGGTTCAGTATTTTGGCATTATTTTAAACTATTACTGCAATTATTAAAGAAATACATGTATGCCATAATTCCCTTTGGCTCCATTGATCCATTAATATGCCAACAACAAACGGATTACAATAGATAGATGCAAATAGATATCCTTGATTTGAGTTATCTGACTTACCTTTATCCAAAGATGTCATGCATTTTTACTTCATTTCTGAAATATATAACATCATCCTACTTCATGTTTTCTCTTGGTAGAGAATTCACATTTCTAAATATTCTTGAAGGAAAAATTTTAAAATTACAACAAAATTTCTACTCTCAATCCTTGTAAGCTGTTCCTTTATGGGCAAGAAAATGTTCAAAGTAAAAAAATCAGTGTGATAACATCATATGCAGTTTAAGAAAATGGAAAAATTGATTAAAATGATAGCCATATGGAGTAAAGATAAAATTGTCAATTACATTGTATAAAAGAACATTTGGTGAGCAGGGTTCATTTTGTCTAATGTTAAATAACCTTTAGAGATATTATTCACGGAAGAATCTCACTCTTAAACCTGATGGTGTTATGACAATCTCATCAAATATATAAGGAGGAAGTCAAAAGTAATTTGCTTTTTAAGAAAGTTGTTGACAGAAGTTCATTGTATAAAGCTAAATATTTCATTTGGAATTTGGATCATGTCCCAAAGGATACTGCCTCCACCAAAATATCGCTAAACACTGAAACGTTATTTTTGGAATATGTGAAGCAATTTTCTCCATAGTTTGGTATCAAAAGATTCAGAGATTTTGAAATCCTACAATGTTGCATGTAAAACTTGTTGTTTTTCTCATAAATAAACGCTCATTGAACATTTCTCTATGCAAGCATACTGCTAGAAGCTGGCAATGTAAGATCCTTACCTTTAAGGAGTTTGAGTCAAGAGGTAAACTATCTACATCATAAATCAAAAAATTGGAGCCTACTTATGCAAATTTCCCAATGAATACTACAGGCAAGAAGTGCTGTTAGGGTTCAGTGAAGAGAGAAATTATCTTGTGGTGGACAAGAAAGACTTTTTAGGGGAAGATGGAAATTTATCTGGGCTTTAAGGGAATTGTAGGATGCCCATTAAATTAGGGAGGGCTATAGACTGAATGTTTTTGTTCCCCCAAAATTTATATGTTGAAGCCTGATCCTCAGTGGGATGATATTCAGTGGTGGGACCTTTGGCAGGTGACTAAGTCATGAGGGATTAGTGCCCTTATAAAAGACTCCACAGAGCTCCCTTGCCATTTTCTGCCTTGTGAGAACAGAATATCTGTGGACCTGGAAGTGGACCCTCACCAGATGCCACAACTGTCGGGACTTTGATCTTATACCTCCCATCCTCCAGAACTGTAAGAAATAATTTTGTGTTGTTTATAAGCCACCTAGTATGTAACATTCTGTTATAGCAGCCCAAACTGACTAAGAAAGGGGGAGTTTCTAGGAGAGGGTGGTGTGAAGAAAGACACAAAGGAGAGGCTGTGCATTGTGTACTGGGGAGTAGAGAACAAGAAGTGGGATAGTTTCAATGGCTATTAGGATCATAATTATGGAGAGGTATTAAGGAATCAACTTGTGGAGTACTTTGAATTTTCTGTTGAGAGGTTCGAATTTTATTTTTTACACAAAAATGGCCATGAAGAAATCTGCATCATTAGGAAGATTTCTCTGGTGCTCCAGATAAGGTGCCCTGGAGCTGGAAGAGAACAGAAACCTTCAGGAAGATTCTGGGTGTAAGAACAGCATGGTGTGATGAGAACCCGATTTGGCATATCGCTATCAAGAATGAAGAGCAAAGGAGTGATTTAGGAGATGGTGTTAAAGGAAGAATTAATAGGGCACCTGGGTGGCTCAGTGGGTTGAGCGTCTGACTTCGGCTTGGGTCATGATCTCACAGTCCGTGGGTTCAAGCCCCGCGTCAGGCTCTGTGCTGACAGCTCAGAGCCTGGAGCCTGCTTCCAACTCTGTGTCTCCCTCTCTCTGACCCTCCCCCGTTCATGCTGTCTCTCTCTGTCTCAAAAATAAATTAACATTAAAAAAAATTTTTTAATTAAAAAAATAAAAATAAAGGAAGAATTAATGAATTTAGGGACTGAGTGGCTTTGAGAATCTTACTTCACGTTGTTGTTTAGGATTCCCCTGGGCCTAGCCAGATGAAGCATGAATGAGCGGTGTCCATGTCTCCTCTCCATCCGTGTCTCCAGCCAGTTAGTTCAGATGCTCAGTATCTGAGGTCTTAGGGCAATTATATGATCATTGGTTGATAATCATAATTTCAAAAGCCCCTGTGAGCTCTAAGAATCTGATTCAATGGATACTCACATTATTAAGCCTCACCTCTGTAATCAAGGCGAATTCTTCTAATGTTGAGGGAGGGAAGCAGGAAACAATACAGTGATAGACTGCGATGGCTAAATGAAAAGCTGCAAAGTGCCCCAGAGATTTGGAGCTTCGTAGGCAGTGGGGAGCAGATGAAACAATATATATGATCAGGGACCATGTAAGTGAAAGTATATTACAAACCACAAAGCATCTCAAAAATCTACTATCAAAATCCCACAATGTAAAATTTGACTCATTGCCCCTAAATAGGGAAAGCGTTATGCATTTCCTTAAAAATTCTGAATCTTTCATCTCTCCTCTTCCTTTACTATGACTTCCTTTACTGCTCCACTACTCCTGGGAACTGGCATTGTCTGGAGATGGGAGTTAGTGGCATCTGTTTGGTTGTTGGATTCTTTTTAACTCCCTGTAGTTACTATTCTCCAAAGGCAGAGTAAGTAGTCTGACCCAGTGAAGCAATTCATTCTCTAATACAATATATCTCCCCACCCCCACCCCCCAAAAATGATAGTCCTTTTTAGAACAGTTTTAGATTTAGAGAAAAACTGAGCAGAAAGTACAGTTTTCATACACTTCTCACACACACACGCACACCCACCCACACACACACAGTTCCCTTCTCACCCACAAGGTACAGTTTTCCTTATAATTAATATCTTGCTCTCATGTGGTACGTTTGTTGCATTAGTACTAACTAAAGTTCATAGTCTATGTTAGGGTTTACTCTTTGTATTTTAATTTTTATGGGTTTTGATCAAGTGTATAATGATGTGTTTCCACATTATTGTATCATACAGAATCATTACTACCCTAAAAATACATGTTCTACCTGTTTATCTCTCACTCCCTCCTCCCCGAGCCTCTGGCAACCACTGGTCTTTTTCATGTCTCCACAGTTTTGCCTCTTCCAGAATGTCCTTATTGTTGATCATACAGTATGTAACCTTTTCAGGTTAGCTTTTTCACTTAACAATATGAATTTGACTCTTTTCCATATTAATTTATTTTTTATCACTGGATAATGTTTCATTGTATGGATACACCACAGTTTGCTTATCTATTCACCTGTTGAAGGTCACTTGGTTTCTTTCAAATTTTGGCAATTATGAATAAAGCTGCTATATGTATTCATGTGCAGATTTTGTGTGAATGTACGCTTTCAACTCATTTTGGTAAATACCAAGGAGCAGAATTGCTAGGTCATATGGTAAGCTTATGTTTAGCTTTATAACAATTTGCCAAACTGTTTTCCAAAGTGAGTGTACCATTTTGCCTTCCCCTTAGCAATGAATGTGATTTTGGTTGCTCCACCAGCATTTGTTGTCAGTATTGTGGTTTTTAGCCATTCTAATAGATGAGTATTGGTATCTCATTGTTTTCATTGCAATTTTCTATGGACATATGACCTCGAGCATTTTTTCATATGCTTATTTTCCATCTGTGTATCTTCTTTGGTAAAGTGCCTTATCAAATCTTTTGCCTACCTTTTAAGTTATTTGTCTTCTTATTGTTGAGTTTTAAGAGTTCTTTTTATATTTTGGATACAAGTCCTTGATCAGATATGTATATTGCAGTATATCCCCCCAGATTGTGGCCTGTCTTCTTATTCTTTTATCAGCCTCTCCTGTGAAGCAGAAGTTTTAATTTTAATGAAATCTAATTTATCAATTTTTCTTTCATGGATTGTGCTTTTGGTGTTGTATCTAAAAATGCGTCATCAGACCCAAGGTCATCCAGATTTTCTCCTATGTTGTCTTCTAAGAGTTTCGTAGTTTTACATTTTATGGAAGATCATGATCAATTTTGAGTTAGTTTTTGTGAAGAGTGCAGGGTCTATACCCAGATATGTTATTTTTGCATGTGGAGGTCCAGTAGTTCCAGCACAATTTGTTGAAAAGTCTATCCTTTCTCCATTGAATTGCCTTTCCTCTTTTGCCATACAATATACTTTAATACTGCCTTTTACTATCAGCAGCTCACTTTTCACAGAATAGCTTTCAGAACTAAGAACACCACACAACAATGATATTGTTTGGAATTTATAAAAAAAATAGTATTTATAAAAGTAGGAAGGGCTTTGAATAGGAAAATTTGTTTTAGGAAGTCTCAAGGTCAGTTTCTCAACAAAAATAGAAAGCCTCAAAGGACTATTAATATTGGGATAAATTTAGATAAAATACTAGGATTAAATTAGATGAAATGAAAATAAAATGTGAGAAGATAATTTGCAAAATATACAATGTTATACAAATATTATAACTTTTATAACATTCTGCTGGTTTTTCTTCCCATTTTGATAGTGTTCTGGATTCCAAAACGTCTTCCTCCTATCTCTCTTAACCAAAGGATAAGTATTTAAAAATTCAGTAACACATGTTCTCTTTCCCCAGGGACACTACAGTGAAAAGATTTCTTTCATTTTTAATTTTTATTGTATAGTCCTTTCCCTTAAACATTTGCTAAAAGCTTGCATATTGAGGGATTGTAAGATCCCGCAGAAAATAAAAATCTTGGGAGGGGATGGAATTAAACATACAGTTTTTGAAAAGAGTGAATATGGTATTTGAATAGTGTTAGCTTCCAAAATAAATGTGGACACACTCTAAATGACAAACCTTTTCCAGTAGGAAAGCCTTCTTTCAAGCCACAGTCTTTATGTGTTCAGGAACCACTATTATAGGCATAAGTCTTTTGGGGGCAGATGCTCCCTTTCCAGTATTGAAATTTGAACCATTTTTTTAGATTTGGCACCAGCTATTTCATGCTTGAAATTTAATATCTTATAGAATATGCATTCTTTCTCACTTACTTTAATTTTTTTAATGTTTATTTATTTTTGAGACAGAGACAAACAGAGCATGAGTGGGAGAGGGGCAGAGAGAGAGGGAGACACAGAATCGGAAGCAAGCTCTGGGCTCTCAGCTGTCAGCACAGAGCCTGACGCAGGTCTCGAACCCACCAACTGTGAGATCATGACCTGAGCTGAAGTCAGACGCTTAACCAACTGAGCCACCCAGGCACCCCTCTCACTTATTTTAGAAAATCTTCCCCAGATATTGGCCTTGTCACAAATTTTTGGAATCCTTAAAGGGCATTACTTCTTAAGGCTGCCATTCTGCCCCTATACCTCCTTTCTTCACTTGCCCCTGTACCAGGCTGAAGAGTCTTCAAAATAGGAAAGCACTAACTAGTGCTGCCTCCTTTATTTTAAGTGACTGTACAAAGCTGCATGGACATAGGAAGTTCTTTGATTTTAAACTTTTAGTGTACCAATAGAAAACCATGGGATGTTAAAATTGCTCTCAGCAAAAATATGATTGGCAAAGGTTTTCTATTAATAGGCAACTGCAATGTATAGATGTGAAATATATTAGCATGACCTCCCATTCATATCCTGGAATAGGTTATCTGGATAAAATCCCGTGTTTAGCCTCTACATATTTAAAGAGTCAGCAGTTAAACAGTGAAAGCTAATAAGGGTTTCCCTCCTTCCCCATTATAAGATATGCATACATACATATAGATGGACAGACATGTGCATTGCTGTACTGTTAACTGTGGTTTTATGGGATTATAGGGTGATTTTTTTTTTAATTTTTAAAAATGTTTTTATTTATTTTTGAGACAGAGAGAGACAGAGCATGAACGGGGGAGGGGCAGAGAGAGAGGGAGACACAGAATCGGAAGCAGGCTCCGAGGCTCTGAGCTGTCAGCCCAGAGCCCGACCTGGGGCTCGAACTCACCAACCGCGAGATCGTGACCTGAGCTGAAGTCGGACGCTTAACCGAGCCACCCAGGCGCCCCCACCCATTGCATTTGTATTGCAGTGGTTTTGATTTGAGGGTGTGGGGAACTGAGAAAGAAACAAGTATGAGCCAATGTTTAATGCTGGCGGCTTTGCAGAAACGGAGCTCTAGGAAAGTGAACATCCTCAAGCACCATCATTCAAAATAAAGGCTAATTATTATACTTAAAACAAAACTACTGGTTATACTGTAATATTGTCTCATTGTTCTTTCTAAATGTGTGGTATTTCAGCTATATCATGGTTAAGTAGCCTGTTGGGTGCTATGTAAGCACCTACATTTATAATATTATTTCTTTGGGAAGATACACATTAGTTCCAAACAATGGCCTTAATCAGGAGTTTGGCGAACACTACCTATTTGTAAGCTGAGAGATAGTGTGTGTATGTGCTTGTACATGTGTGTGGCTTTGTGTCCTTATTTAAAACTTTTTTTTAATTTTCTTTAATGTGTATTTATTTTTGAGAGAGACACAGAGTGTGAGTGGGGGAGGGGGAGACAGAGAGAGGGAGACACAGAATCCAAAGCAGGCTCCAGGCTCTGAGCTGTCAGCTCAGAGCCCAACACAGGGTTGGAACCCACAAACCATGAGATCACGGCCTGAGCTGAAGTCTGAGGCTTAACCGACTAAGCCACCCAGGTGCCCCTGGCTTTGTGTCTTTATAAAACCTGTAGGAGCAGGTACATAAAAAAGGAATTCCTTTTCAAGATAGTTGGAATGGCCTGGAAGAAGTTCAGAGGACAATTTCAAGCTAATCTAAGCCAAGACATTTTTTTGTTAGCATCCTTGAAAGCAGGAAAATAGCAGTGTAAATGTCAGGATGCTTCTGCCTTGAGCCGAGGATAAACAAAGCAAGCAATCCATTAAAAGTACTTTTCAAACACATAAGCTCCCACAACTTTGCTTTTGAAAGATGTTAGAACTAGTTTACACTTAGGCAAGCAATGATATTAGACAGAACTATTAAAAAACACACTTCCCAGATACCCTATGATCAGGTTTCCAGCTATGTATTCTGGACATGCATTTGATTTTAAGAATTTTAAGAGATTGAAGTCCAACCCTCCCCCTGCCCCCCAACACATTTCATAATAAAGTGATTTCATTATACAGTTTTCATGGTGTTTTAATTAGAGTTAGCTATATATGTACTAATAGAACCTCATGTTCAGTGTTTGATTGGGATAATAACTACTTTGTTAGGGTTGTACTATTTCTTTTAGCAAGGTGTGGGTGGTCTGAATGGAGCTAAAATCCTACCATTGTTTCTCTTGTCATTAATTCTATCATCAATGCCTCTGATTTCTTTAGACTATGAAAAAATAACTAGTGATTAAGAATTACCATAATGCTTTTAAAATATTTTTAATAGCGGCCACTTGCACAAAAGAATCTATGTCTGAATAAAGAGTTTTATAATTCACACAATGTAAAATTTCCAAAAGAGGATTGAAGAATTGGCTGATGTACAAAATCTTTATAATGCTGATCATTATATACATTCTTTATTACTCTTTTATGAATAAACATATACATTAGCTTTATAATTATGTCCCCCTTACATATTTTTAAAATTTCTCCTTCTAAAAGGAACAAAAAAGTTTCCAAATTAAAGAGAAAATTAATATACTCCAATCCAAGCCCTTTTTTTTAATAGTTCATTTTGTTAATATTGAAACAAAGAACATATCCCACTTTGACAGATAATGTTCACTGCAATTTAATTAGACATTGAAACACTTGTTTAAAAATTTTCAATTGACAACATTCACTTTATCAGGCTAATTGGTCTGAAACTCAATCTGCTAGGATCAAAATAGAAATTCATGTGTGCACATTTTATAAAAATGTTTCTCAGGTTTGAGGTTTCTTTCTATGTAAGGGGAGAAAAAAATTACTGATGTCCTATTTGCAAAACAAGACACATTGCCAATCTGAGAGTGAGTGGTAGTTTTATAATGTATTTAATAATGTTATGAATAAGAATAATAACAATATTCCTCATAGAGGAAGATTTACTTTGTTTTTTTAATTTTTTTAAATGTTTATTTATTTTTGAGAAAGACAGAGACAGAATGTGAGTGGGGGAGGGGCAGAGAAGAGAGGAAGACACAGAATCTGAAGCAGGCTCCAGGCTCCAAGCTGTCAGCACAGAGCCCGATGCAGGGCTCGAACTCAAGAGCTGTGAGATTGTGACCCGAGCTGAAGTCAGTCGCTAAGCCAACTGAGCCACACAGGTGCCACCAAGAAAGGTTTACTTTGTACCAGCACTACGCTGTACATTTTTATGTATTACTATAACACTTCTAACAATATTGCAATATTGTTAGATATTGCCAATATCTATTATCCCTTGTATGCAAGTAAGAGAACTGAAATTTAGGAAAAGTTAATATGTAGCAGAAATGGGAATTGAAATGGAATTTGAATCGTTTCTTTAAAACCAACATTCTTTCTACTAGATATTGCTGCATATGTTGATCCAAATTATTCCTAATTTGCACAGAACCAATAAATTTGTTTATATTTTGATGCAAATATAGCCAGAAATTAAAAGACTCAGTTTTCATAAAGACTTGTTAAGTTTCATTTATTGTACATTTACAGTTATATCTCCTAGCCCTAGTGGTCACAAAAGTACATGTGTGAGGCACCAAGTCTATCCCTACTTCTGAAAAAAAAAAAGATATACCCTATTGTCTGAATCAATAACATTACCTTGTCCCAAAATATTGCCTACCCTTTCCTGTTTCCATAAATCTTGAGTGCAGTTAAAAGGAGAGGGACAATTGTCCACTAAATCTCATATATCATGGTGAGAAATGTTTTTATATACCTAACAGTACCATATAGAGAAGGAATCACTAGACTTGGAATTTAGGGATGTAGGCTTAAGACCTAAAAGCGTCACTGATCGGTTAATCCTAAAGTCACTGATCTTCCATGAGAGTCATTCTTTTAATCGGGTAAGTCAGAGAAGATAAACAGGAGATCTGTAAGGGAATGAAAATACTAGTTGAGTAAGTATTTATAAACTAATATGAATCAACTTCTGATTTTTTTAAAAAATAATTATTGAAATAATTATTTCTATGAGGGAAGAAAAATAGTAAAATTTAGGTTCTCTGTGAGACCATGTTAAATACTTTAGCACTTGTTCCCCTCTCCTTTTATCACTATATGTTTTATCTTTATTTTAGCTATGAGTGTAACACATTTTAGTGTTTCCGTGTCTCTAAATATCTTGTTGACTTAAATATGATCCAAAGAGAAGAGAAAGGATCATGCTCAGTATTTTCTTTGTACCCACTAAAGCATGTAATATTTTATTTTGCTACATAATGAAACTAAAGTACTTGATTGTGTTATAGACTATATGTTTAGTAGAGCAAATGCCAGAAATCATTGTATTTGCCAATATCTAGATTATTAGTAGCAATAACTTATTCTTAGAAAAATAGATCTTTATACCACACACACACACACACACACACACACACACACACGCAGCTATGGAGCAGGTACAACACATTGAGATGGCACACATAGAAAGGACAGAGAACTGATAAGACATGGTTCTGTAGAGCACACATTCATTCCCATACCCCACTCCAGTGTAATATTTTGTTCAAATTAAAACTTACAAGAGTTACTCCAGTTGAAGAGGAAAAGGGTACAAATGTTCCTCCTTCTCCGGTCGCCATAAGGGCCTTCATGATTTGCCAACCACCAACTTTGATTGCACTGTTTATTCAGTCTGCTTACTAAAGTCACAAAACTATAACATTTTCATCTCATGGATAACAAAAAACGTTGTGAATTTATAACCATACTGAAATGACATCAACTTGGAAATTTATAAGGACAATAGGATGAAATAGAATTAGGAATAGTTAGAGCTAACTATAATAAACAATTTAGTATGTAATGGATATAATCCTAATAAAAAATACAACAAATGCTCAAATTACATATGGTGGTTTTCTAGTATTTCCTTCAATCTATTCTAATCAGACAAGTTTTAATAAGAAGACTAGAAGGCAATCTAGCTATTCCAAGTAGGAATAGTTTCAATAGAAAGAATTAAAGGCTTAGATGTTCATTGGAAGTGTTGGAGCTGTAAAGGTCAAGGAAGCTTTCGCTAACATTCGTGGAATTAAGAACTACCAGAAGGGAAAGAAAACTTTCAGTGACAGTACCAGGTACCTGCAGCTCTCAAGCAAGCAATTTCCAGGAGCTCTCTGAGAAACCCCATGATTCTCCTTTCTGCCATCTGCCTGTCTATCTGCAAATTTTGCTTAAGAGTACAGTTTCACTTCTGCCTTCCAAATCCCGTATGATCATTAGGTTGTGTATCTTTTTCTGTGTTTTCATAACATTTGTTGACTACTTTTTCCAGAAAAACCAACTTGGTCTTCTATGCCGTATTCTAGGATCTTAGAGGAACTAGGATCTGCCTCGTGTTCCACTTGGTGCTGGTGGTGGAGGTGCAGGTATATCCCACACAGGCATTTATTGGAATTGTTTAATTTGTAATATGTTTCCTTGCCAAGAAGACATTAGGAACCCAAAGATATTTTCTAATCACGTCACATTGGACATTCTATATATTTGGTGTTTAACTCTAATCTTCACAACATACATCATAGTTGTGGGAGCTGGTAGTTTTACCTAGGGCTTTCTTGTTTCAAAACCCTTTCTCTTTTACTCTACCATACTGGCCAAGGGCATTTATGGAAGATTCCATTTTTTTCTTTCATGCTCTCTCTATAATTTTTCTGATCACTCATCCAGGTGAATATTTTCCCCATTTGCCAGTTAAGGACTCTGAAGTTCAGAAAAAATAAATTTTCCCCCAAAGTTGCCAGAGATGATAAATGACATAATTAGTAAGCAATAAATCTGGTTATGGCCATTCTGAGTTTTTTTTTTTAACTAAATTAATGACCACTTCTGTAGTAGCTTCACAGATAGGAGTAGAATAAAAGAAGGATACAGTTTAAGTTGAAGTGAATAAAATGATTCTATTTCAAACCAAGAAAGAGAAGCAGAAACAAAATATATTTTATCTCATAAAAAAAATGGTTAATCTTTTGCACTACTCAGACCTCAGCTGTATGGCTAATGCCTGTGGGTTGGGTGATGTGCTTTTCTTCCTGCATTTCGTAGAATTCTCATGTTAATTTCATTGACTTTCTTATCTGTGAATTAGAAATTGGTGCAATTTATTCAAAAAAACATATTTAGGTATAAACTACTAATGCCATTGTTACTGATTCTGTTTATTAACTCAGCAAAGCCTTAGTGCCTACCACATGCCAGAACTACTAAGAACACCATGCTCAAAAATGTAACTATCAATCCTACTCTTGGGGACCTTACCCTTTAGTGGGAAGAAACAGAATAAGCAGACAACAAACCAAATAAATATGTAATTACAATCTTTAAAAGTGTCTAGAAGTAAGGGAGAGAAAGAGAAAGAAAGGAAGAAAGGAAGAAAGAAAGAAAGAAAGAAAGAAAGAAAGAGAAGGAGGGAGGGAGGGAGGGAGGAAAAGGAAGGAAGGAAGATTTGTTGTTTCCTTCAGTAGCTAAGTGGATTGGAGGCAAGCAACTTGGTTGAGACTGAAGAAATAGACAAGGGCCTAGAGGCCAGGAAGAGGGGTTAAGATGTTATCTTCAGTGCATTTGAAATCTGATTTTAAGCACAGGATAACATAATTCTGTCTGATGGTTTGTCTATTTATCTATCCATTTATTTCCTATTTCTGTCAACTACGTGGCAACAGGATTATAGAGGTAATGGAAGAAATGGAGAGATTAAAAATGATGTGATATTTTAATGACCTAAGTGTATCAGTCATATTTCTCCAGAGAAATAGAACCCATAGGATGTATGTATGTATAGATAGATAGATAGATAGATAATAGATAGATAGATGATAGATTTTAAAGAATTGGTTCATGCAATTGTGGAGGTTGGTGAGTCCAAAATCCTTAGGACAAGCAGTCTGGAAACTCAGGGAAGAATTAATGTTGCAGTCTTAGTCTGACATTCGTAGGGCAGGCTGAAAATTCAGGAAGGACTTCTATATTACAGTCTTGAGGCAGAATTCCATTTTTGTTTTTCAGGAAATCTCAGTTTTTACTCTTAAGGATTTCAACTGATTGAATGAGGCCCACCGATGTTACCAGAATATTCTGATTTAATTTAGAGTTAACTGATTGTAAATGTTAATCACATCTACAAAATGCCTTCAGAGTAACATATAGATTGTGTTTGACCAAACAACTGGGCAGCATGGCCTAGACAAGTTGGCACATAAAATTAATCACTGAAGGTTCATATTGATGGAAGTAGAAACACAGAGAAGATGAATTTGTAACATTCTGGAGGTTGAGTCTACAGAACTTAGTAATAGATTAGATGTGAGGGTAAAGGATAGGGGAGAGATCAAGAATTACAGATTTCTCACATGAGCAGTGGATTTTAATAGCTGTCATGTGGACCAAATGCATTTCTTTGTTTTCTAATAGGGATTCTTCTGATTTCAGCTTAAATAATATGAGTGATAAGGTAAGATTAATTTTGGTAAGCACTTTAAATGGGAGTATTAGGAAGAAATTCTGTTTGTATCTGTCTGGTGATATTTGGCTAATCCTAATGTAGACTAAAATTTTACCTTGTCTTCTCTTTCTCATCCAGAAATAATTACATGCAAATAGTAATTGGCTCTTTATACCATAATGCAAAATAGGAGGAAACATGGCCAAATATTTTTGGAAGGAAGAGCCCTCAAATGTGCCAGTTAAATTGTCTCCAATTTTTTTTTTTATTGCTAATCATAGTAGGTCTCATTTTCTAATCAAAGCTTACATATGTTCCACTAGGGAGTTTGGAAGATATGCTAACTCAATCTAATTTTACAGAATATCATTAAAAGGCCAATAAAATGTAGCCTTGTCAGATACACAACTTTAGGTGGAAAGAAAGTAATAAAGGCACCAAATGTTGATTGCTCTCTCTGAAAGTTGTTGCAAATTCCCCATGTTCCCAATTCAATCCTTTTCTTAACTATTAGCTATGAAATTAAATAGACAGTTTGGAAAAAATAGAGAGTAGACATTTTCTAAAAGCTGATTGTAGTGTCATTTTTTTCTTTCTAAACTGGAATTATTAAACGAATGAATAGAAAATCATTCTGGACATTGGAAATTAAGAATTAAAAACATAGCAAAACATTTTTTTCTAGACTAATTTCTGAAGGTTGATGAATGAATACCTTTGATTCATTTTATTTCAGGAAATGTTTACTCTTCTATTTTATATATTTATCTCTGTTAAGTCCCAAATGAAAGACTTAATAATTCATAAAGTCAGATTTCTTCCAACTGTTAAATGATTAATTTTGCATACAATTTAGATTATATTTAGTCAAATTTCATTGCTCTCAGGCCACTAGTGATATTTTATATTTGTAAATTTAAAAAAATTTAATGTTTATTTTATTTTTGAGAGAGAGAGAGAGAGAGACAGCATAGGCAGGGGAGAGGCAGAGAGAAAAAAGTACAGAGGATCTGAAGCAGGTTCTAGCTGACAGTAGAGGAATCTGACACGGGGGGCTCGAACTGGCAAACCATGAGATCATGACTTGAGCCGAATTCAGGTGCTTAACTGACTGAGCCACCCAGGTGGCCCCTATATATATATTTTTTAAATACATGAAACTTCCTCTAAGTAAATTAAAAGTTTTATAGTTATCATTTTGTTTATTTATAAAATTGTATGAAGTATCTCTTATATATAAGGTGTAAACTAAGTTATTAAGAGTTTCCTCTGGCTGTCTTGACAAATTACCAGAAACAAGGCTTAAAACAGCAGAAATTTATGTTCTCACTGGTGTGGAGGCCAGATCAAAGTGTGAGTAGGGCCACTCTCTCTCCAGAGACTCTAAGGGAGAATGCATCCCTTGCCTCTTGCAGTTTCTGGTAGCTACCAGGATTCCCTTGCTTTTGGCCATATCACTCTAATCTCCACCTCAGTTTCCATAATTGCCTTCTTTCCTTCTTGGTGTATCGATGTAATATCTCTCCATCTCTCTTTTATAAGGACATCTGTGATTGGATTTAGGGCCCATCCAGATAATGCAGGATGATCTCCTTACATCAAGGTCCTTAAGGTAATCACCCCTGCAAAGACACTTTTTCCAAATAAGGTAACATTTATACAGGTCCCAGGGATTACCATGTGGGTATATCTTTGGGGCCACCATTCGGCCTGTTACACAAGATAATGTAAGGGATATGAGTGTGCATTAGACACACAATAGCTTTGTTTCCATACATGTGCCAGTTTTAAGTTTTAGACTTTCCGTTTCAACCCCACCCTGTATACAATGCTGTGAATCTGAAGCTGGGTCTTTATAAACCTCATCTCTGCTTGCCCAGTTGACTCTCCTCTGTGGACCCTAATGGGAGGCACTAAGGGAAAATGGGAACCTGGAAGAGGAAGAGCTGCTTCTTCCTGTTTGCATTTTGTTCTTCTTTCTAGTTCCTTCTCATGTCGTGGCCACTCTAGCTCACTTGAGTAGCAGCAGTTAACTCTCATTTGCACTTTTTCCAACATTAACTAAGCCAATCTCATGATCCTCATCAGTGATACCAGCACCAACTGACTAGTCTCCCTTCCTCATATGCCTGGATCCACTTTCACAGGGTCCCATCCCTGAGCTCAAAGACATCAATAATAGCTGAGCAGTGACCCCTGTTTCAACTTTGTAGGATACTTCCTTTGAGCCTCTAAGATTTAATAATTCCAATCTTTCCATATCCCTAGGGATAGTGCCCTCTTCTTGCTGTTGTAACCTCTGTGATAGAGTAGTATTTCCTCTATCCTTATAATCTAATACAGATGCAAAATCTCTTTAAAAATAACTGTCAAATAAGGTTAAAAATAATGTATCCCAAGAAAGAAACAGAGTTGCAGTTATTCAGAGGCATGAGAGATTTTGTTTTTTGTTTTCTTCAGCTGGGTAGCATCTAGGCAGGCATCACGCAGAGGTAGTAATTCAATAGGATCTTACAAATTAGTATACTGCTCTGTTAGAGATGGGAATAGAAGTGTGAAAGGGCATTTCTCCAGAAAAATTTTCTTTTTTTTTAAAGTTTATTTATTTATTTTGAGAGAGAGAGAGAGAGAGAGAGGAGGGGCAGAGAGAGGGAAAGAAAAAGAATCCTACAAACTGTGAGATCATGATGTGAGCCAAAAGCTAGAGTCAGACACTTAACTAACTGAGACACCCAGGTGCCCATCCAGAAAAATTTTCTAAAAGGTGTCAGTTTGTTTCTCAAAATAGATGTGGGTAATAGTATGCAGCATTTTCTTGCTCAGTGAAAGTCATGGCCGTTTTGCATTCTTTTGTAATATAACAAAGCCCTCAAAGACTGTTTAGTCATTTGCCCCAATGGCCAAATAACTATAGATGATCTGCTGCATGTTAGAAAAATGAATGAATAGTTCAGTGTTTTCGAGGTTTCTTTTGTGTATCACTGCACTTATTAGTGACTTCTAATTGATGTCATTGTGTCAAGCAGCTGGAACCTGCTGGTGACTGCCTCAGTTACTCAGTATTACTTCACCTCCCTTCATATGCAGTCTTGGGGCTTTGTGACTGTTTTTTATTCATCCAGATGCTATTATAGCTTATTTTAGCTTGAATGCTATGTTTTAGAAGCATGATCGCAGAGAAAGTAACAATATTACTATACATAAATAATCATCTCTAGCTGAGCTTCCCCGTTCTCATACAGGATACTTTTTTACTTTTCATGTAGTTCAAGGGTATCATTTTACAGTGATAATCAGAAAAAGTTTGCCAAGAGACTTTCGAGACCTAAATATTGTAGACTTACTAGGCCGATATCTAAGTTTCTCTGAAATGAACCTGCATTATGAGATCATAAATAATACAACTGAGGATAAACATTAGCTACTTGACACTGACTGAAAAGTGATGTGTTAACATAAGCGAATTCTGTCTTAAGGTTGACTGGATTTGAGGCTGTGAGGCCAACTATATATCTCCCTTTCCCCCTGGTAACATATGTGGTTTATTGTGTCCACATAGTCTCTCTGCAGAGATTGTAAATTATATTATTTATGGACTCGTGATGATCAAAACACAGTTGGAGCTTGAAGGTCAAGGCAGAAAATTGCATCCTAAATTCCTATTTATCGATGATGTATGGTGCACATTGCAGCACACTTTGTGCTGCTACAATTAAAGGTCTGTCAACATCTCTAACATATACCTTTACTTCAGGTTTGGATAATGTGGTCATTTATCCTTCCTCTTTCTTAAATGATGTGATGGGAGCTCTCAGCTGTGGGAGGACAACTTTAAATTCTTCTCATTAGATTATAAGACATTTATTTGTTTTTTATTTTTTATTTTTTGCTTTTTGTTTTTAGTTATTAAAATGCTAAATAAAAGTTAAGATGAGCTAGCTTCAAGCAGTCTTATAACTCAAAAAAACACCTATGTACAGACCACATGTTTTTTACCCCAAATGCTTGACTTACATGAATGTTATGAAACAACCTGTTATTTCAGATTTCAGGTTGTAACATATTCATTTTAAATGAAAGCTTTAAGAATATTTTTTTAATAATCACTTTTTAACATGTCTGGCTTTCTACTCTCTTATCCAATATTTATATAAAGCCTAACAATACAATAAAGTAGAAATAAGTTTGACTCATTTGTTCACAGGAACCAAACATATCATGAATAAAGTTTTAAAAATTCAAATAATTAGCTCTTCCGTGTAAAAATTAGTTTGCAATTATGTAATCCGAACCTCTAGATCTATGCTGTTCAGTATGGTTATCACTAGCAGCGTGTGACTACTAATAACTTAGAATATAGTTAGTCCAAGTTGAGATATTAGAAGTATAAAATGATTTTATGATTTACTACAAAAAAAGAATGAATTAAAAAGTATTACATTAATAATTTTTATGTGGTTTCATGTTGAAGCGATAGTGCTACGTTAAGTGAATATAATAAAATTAATTCACTTGTTTTTCTTTACTTAGTTTAATAGAGCTAAATTAAATTTACATATTATAGTTCTATAGGGAAATGTTTCAATAGATGTTCGCCAGGATCCCACATCTTTTTTTGTAGATGAAACACCCAATTCATTTAATTGACTCACAGTAGTAGATAGTCTGATAAAACATCCATAGACTAGTACCCCACTTTTTTAAAAGAAATTCTCCCACCACCACCCCCAACCATGATTGTGATACTGTTGGTGGTATTTATGATGGCGGATGACAAATATAGAATAAGGAAATTTTAAAAAGAAAATTTAAATATTGGAGACCATATGAGTAAATGGCAAAACAAAAATCAGAAAATTTCAAAACATTTTATTTGAACATAAATTTATTCATCTATAATGCTAAATAAGAGAATTAAAGAATATCCTGTGTATCCTTGAACAGTATAAATATATTCTGGGTGAAATTACTTGTAATAATATTAATATTTAGAATATTACTCAAAATTCACCTTGTAGCTACTTAACTTTGGAAACTGTCATCTGATTTCTCTAGTCTCACCTAAAATAAACTGGCTGTTGGCTTTATTCATTAATTCATTAATTCATTTATGTGCCTAGTTTGATCTGGGCATGTCCTTGGAACTAGATGATCCAAAGATAAAATATTTTCTCTTTCCACCCTCTTTGGAAGGTTCTTTTACATTCTTCTGCTACTTTTCAACATCTGTTAGCCTGAACTCATCCAAATCTGTACTTGTAAATGAAATTGCTTTGGCTATCCCATCAGAAAGAACCACATACATCTAACCCTAACATTTTTTTTCAATATATGAAATTTATTGTCAAATTGGTTTCCATACAACACCCAGTGCTCATCCCAAAAGGTGCCCGCCTCAATACCCATCGCCCACCCTCCACTCCCTCCCACCCCCCATCAACCCTCAGTTTGTTCTCAGTTTTTAAGAGTCTGTTATGGTTTGGCTCTCTCCTTCTCTAACCTCTTTTTTTTTCCTTCCTGCCCCCCATGGGTTTCTGTTAAGTTTCTCAGGATCCACATGAGAATGAAAACATACAGTATCTGTCTTTCTCTGTATGGCTTATTGCACTTAGCATAACACTCTCCAGTTCCATCCACGTTGCTACAAAGGGCCATATTTCATTCTTTCTCATTGCCACGTAGTACTGCATTGTGTATATAAACCACAATTTCTTTATCCATTCATCAGTTGATGGACATTTAGGCTCTTTCCATAATTTGGCTATTGTTGAGAGTGCTGCTATAAACATTGGGGTACAAGTGCCCCTATGCATCAGTACTCCTGTATCCCTTGGGTAAATTACTAGCAGTGCTACTGCTGGGTCATAAGGTAGTTCTATTTTTAATTTTCTGAGGAACCTCCACACTGCTTTCCAGAGCGGCTGCACCAATTTGCATTCCCACCAACAGTGCAAGAGGGTTCCCGTTTCTCCACATCCTCTCCAGCATCTACAGTCCCCTGATTTGTTCATTTTGGCCATTCTGACTGGCATGAGTTGATATCTGAGTGTGGTTTTGATTTGTATTTCCCTGATGAGGAGCGACATTGAGCAACTTTTCATGTGCCTGTTGGCCATCCGGATGTCTTCTTTAGAGAAGTGTCTATTCATGTTTTCTGCCCGTTTCTTCACTGGGTTATTTGTTTTTTGGATGTGGAGTTTGGTGAGCTCTTTATAGAGTTTGGATGCTAGCTCTTTGTCCGATATGTCATTTACAAATATCTTTTCCCATTCCGTTGGTTGCCTTTTAGTTTTGTTGGTTGTTTCCTTTGCTGTGCAGAAGCTTTTTATCTTCATAAGGTCCCAGTAGTTCATTTTTGCTTTTAATTCCCTTGCCTTTGGGGATGTGTCAAGTAAGAAATTACTGAGGTCTATGACTGAGGTCAGAGAGGTCTTTTCCTGCTTTCTCCCCTAGGGTTTTGATGGTTTTCTGTCTCACATTCAGGTCCTTTATCCATTTTGAGTTTATTTTTGTGAATGGTGTGAGAAAGTGGTTTAGTTTCAATCTTCTGCATGTTGCTGTCCAGTTCTCCCAGCACCATTTGTTAAAGGGACTGTCTTTTTTCCATTGGATGTTCTTTCCTGCTTTGTCAAAGATGAGTTGGCCATACGTTTGTGGGTCTAGTTCTGGGGTTTCTATTCTATTCCATTGGTCTATGTGTCTGTTTTTGTGCCAATACCATTTTGTCTTGATGATTACAGGTTTGTAGTAGAGGCTAAAGTCTGGGATTGTGATGCCTCCTGCTTTGGTCTTCTTCTTCAAAATTACTTTGGATATTTGGGGCCTTCTGTGGTTCCATATGAATTTTAGGATTGCTTGTTCTAGCTTCGAGAAGAATGCTGGTGCAATTTTGATTGGGATTGCATTGAATGTGTAGATAGCTTTGGGTAGTATTGACATTTTGACAATATTTATTCTTCCAAACCATGAGCATGGAATGTTTTTCCATTTCTTTATATCGTCTGCAATTTCCTTCATAAACTTTCTATAGTTTTAAGCATACAGATCTTTTACATCTTTGGTTAGGTTTATTTCTGGGTATTTTATGCTTCTTGGTGCAATTGTGAATGGGATCAGTTTCTTAATTTGTTTTCTCTTGCTTCATTATTAGTGTATAAGAATGCAACTGATTTCTGTACATTGATTTTGTATCCTGCAACTTTGCTAAATTCATGGAGCTGTTCTAGCAGACTTTTGGTGGAGTCTATCGGATTTTCCATGTATAATATCATCTGCAAAAGTGAAAGCTTAACTTCATCTTTGCCAATTTTGATGCCTTTGCTTTCCTTTTGTTGTCTGATTGCTGATGTTAGAACTTCCAACACTACGTTAAACAATAGCGGTGAGAGTGGGCATCCCTGTCGTGTTTCTGATCTCAGGGAAAAAGCTCTCAGTTTTTCCCCATTGAGGATGATGTTAGCTTGGGCTTTTCATAAATGACTTTTATGATGTTTAAGTATGTTCCTTCTATCCCGATTTTCTCGAGGGTTTTTATTAAAAAACGTTGCTGAATTTTGTCAAATGCCTTTTCTGCATCGATTGACAGGATCATATGGTTCTTATCTTTTCTTTTATTAATGTGATGTATCATGTTGATTGATTTGCGAATGTTGAACCAGCCCTGCATCCCAGGAATGAATCCCACTTGATCATGGTGAATAAGTCTTTTTATATGCCATTGAATTCGATTTGCTAGTATCTTATTGAGAATTTTTGCATCCATATTCATCAGGGATATTGGCCTGTAGTTCTCTTTTTTACAGGGATATTGGCCGGTAGGTCTCCATCTGGTTTAGGAATCAAAGTAATACTGGCTTCATAGAATGAATCTGGAAGTTTTCCTTCCCTTTCTATTTCTTGGAATAGCTTGAGAAGGATAGGTATTATCTCTGCTTTAAATGTCTGGTAGAACTCCCCTGGGAAGCCATCTGGTCCTGGACTCTTATTTGTTGGGAGATTTTTGATAACTGATTCAATTTCTTCACTGGTTATGGATCTGTTCAAGCTTTCTATTTCCTCCTGATTGAGTTTTGGAAGCGTGTAGGTGTTTAGGAATTTGTCCATTTCTTCCAGGTTGTCCAGTTTGTTGGCATATAATTTTTCATAGTATTCCCTGATAATTGCTTGTATCTCTGAGGGATTGGTTGTAATAATTCCATTTTCATTCATGATTTTATCTATTTGGGTCATCTCCCTTTTCTTTTTGAGAAGCCTGGCTAGTGGTTTATCAATTTTGTTTATTTTTTCAAAAAACTACTCTTGGTTTCATTGATCTGCTCTACATTTTTTTTTAGATTCTATATTGTTTATTTCTGCTCTGATCTTTATTATTTCTCTTCTTCTGCTGGGCTTAGGCTGCCTTTGCTGTTCTGCTTCTAGTTCCTTTAGGTGTGCTGTTAGATTTTGTATTTGGGATTTTTCTTGTTTCTTGAGATAGACCTGGATTGCAATGCATTTTCCTCTCAGGACTGCCTTGGCTGCATCCCAAAGTGTTTGGATTGTTGTATTTTCATTTTCGTTTGTTTCCATATATTTTTTAATTTCTTCTCTAATTGCCTGGTTGACCCACTCATTCTTTAGTAGGGTGTTCTTTAACCTCCGTGCTTTTGGAGGTTTTCCAGACTTTTTCCTGTGGTTGATTTCAAGCTTCATAGCATTGTGGTCTGAAAGTATGCATGGTATGATCTCAATTCTTATATACTTATGAAGGGCTGTGTTGTGACCCAGTATGTGATCTATCTTGGAGAATGTTCTATGTGCACTTGAGAAGAAAGTATATTCTGTTGCTTTGGAATGCAGAGTTCTAAATACATCTGTCAAGTCCATCTGATCCGATGTATCATTCAGGGCCCTTGTTTCTTTATTGACCATGTGTCTAGATGATCTATCCATTTCTATAAGTGGGGTGTTAAAGTCCCCTGAAATTACCACATTCTTCTCAGTAAGGTTGCTTGTGTTTGTGAGTAATTGTTTTATATATTTGGGGGCTCCTGTATTTGGTGCATAGACATTTATAATTGTTAGCTCTTCCTGATGGATAGACCCTGTAATTATTATATAATGCATTTCTTCATCTCTTGTTACAGCCTTTAATTTAAAGTCTAGTTTGTCTGATATAAGTATGGCTACTCCAGCTTTCTTTTGATTTCCAGTAGCATGATAAATAGTTCTCTATCCCCTCACTTTCAATCTAATGGTGTCTTCAGGTCTAAAATGAGTCTCTTGTAGACAGCAAATAGATGGGTCTTGTTTTTTTTTTTTTTATCCATCCTGATACCCTATGTCTTTTGGTTGGCGCATTTAGTCCATTTACGTTCAGTGTTATTATAGAAAGATATGGGTTTAGAGTCATTGTGATGTCTGTAGGTTTCATGCTTGTAGCAATGTCTCTGGGACTTTGTCTCACAGGATCCCCCTTAGGATCTCTTGTAGGGCTGGTTTAGTGGTGACGAATTCCTTCCGTTTTTGTTTGTTTGGGAAGATCTTTATCTCTCCTTCTAAATGATCTACTTGCTGGATAAAGGATTCTTGGCTGCATATTTTTTCTGTTCAACACATTGAAGATATCCTGCCATTCCTTTCTGGCCTGCCAAATTTCAGTAGAGAATGGGTCACGAGTCTTATAGGTCTCCCTTTATATGGTAGAGCGTGTTTATCCCTAACTGCTTTCAGAATTTTCTCTTTATCCTTGTATTTTGCCAGTTTCACTATGATAGGTCGTGCAGAAGATCGATTCAAGTTACGTCTGAAGGGAGTTCTCTGTGCTTCTTGGATTTCAATGCCTTTTTCCTTCCCCAGATCAGGGAAGTTCTCAGCTATTATTTCTTCAAGTACACCTTCAGCACCTTTCCCTCTCTCTTCCTCCTCTGGAATACCAATTATTCATAGATTAAATCTCTTTAGTGCATCACTTAGTTCTCTAATTTTCCCCTCATACTCCTGGATTTTTTTATCTCTCTTTTTCTCAGCTTCCTCTTTTTCCATAATTTTATCTTCTAGTTCACCTATTCTCTCCTCTGCCTCTTCAATCCGAGCCGTGGTTGTTTCCATTTTATTTTGCAGCTCGTTTATAGCATTTTTTAGCTCCTCCTGACTGTTCCTTTCTCCCTTGATCTCTGTAGCAATAGATTCTCTGCTGTCCTCTATACTGTTTTCAAGCCCAGCTATTAATTTTATGACTATTATTCTAAATTCATTTTCTGTTATATTGTTTAAATCCTTTTTGATCAGTTCGTTAGCTGTTATATCCTGGAGATTCTTTTGAGGGGAATTCTTCCGTGTCGTCATTTTGGATAGTCCCTGGAGTGGTGCAGAACTGCAGGGCACTTCCCCTGTGCTGTCTTGAATACCTTGCTTTGGTGGGCGGGGCCACAGTCAGACCTGATGTCTGCCCCCAGCCCACTGCTGGGGCCACAGTCAGACTGGTGTGTACCTTCTCTTCTCCTCTCCTAGGGGCGGGATTCACTGTGGGGTGGGGTGGCCCTTCTGGGCTACTTGCACACTGCCAGGCTTGTGGTGCTAGGGATCTGGTGTATTAGCTGGGGTGGATTGGCAAGGTGCACAGGGGTGGGAGGGGCAGGCTCAGCTCGCTTATCCTTCAGTGATCCGCTTCGGGATGGGCCCTGTGGCACTGGGAGGGAGTCAGACCTGCCGCTGGAGGGATGGATCCGCAGAAGCACAGCATTGGGTGTTTGCGCGGTGCAAGCAAGTTCCCTGGCAAGAACTGGTTCCCTTTGGGATTTTGGCTGGAGGATGGGCAAGGGAGATGGCAATGTGAGCACCTTAGTTCCTCGCCAAGCTGAGCTCTGTTGTCCAGGGCTCAACAACTCTCCCTTCCGTTGTCCTCCAGCCTTTCCGCTCTCTGAGCAGAGCTGTTAACTTATAACCTTCCAGATGTTAAGTCCCACTTGCTGTCCGAACACACTCCATCCGGCCCCTCTGGTTTCGCAAGCCAGACTCGGGGTCTCTGCTTGGCCAGCAGGCTGCCCCTCTGCCCTGGCTCCCTCCCGCCAGTCCGTGTAGAGTGCACCGCCTCTCTGCCCTTCCTACTCTCTTCCGTGGGCCTCTCATCTGCGCTTGTCTCCAGAGAATCCATTCTGCTAGTCTTCTGGCGGTTTTCTGGGTTATTTAGACAGGTGTAGGTGGAATCTAAGTGATCAGCAGGACGCGGTGAGCCCAGCATCCTCCTACACCGCCATCTTCCTTCCTCTCACCCTAACATGTTTTCATGCAAAGATGTCACAAAGGTCAACTGAGAAATAACATTGTGCCAGCATCATGGGTTCCCTGTAGGCTAGAAGAGCTACAGCAGTGTTGGGGCAGGACATTGCCACACCTGGAGTGTTAGTGAACAGTAGCCAGAAAATGCTCAAGTATTTTAAGTGAAATAGTACAGCTACTTCCAATGCTTTTGCTCGTCTCTTAATTATTCCTTACCATATGGATCTCTTTCTCCCTCCTTTCTGTTGAAGATAAAATGATGACCTTTCCAAACTTTGCCAAAGCTAATCTGATCACCTCTGGTTTCCATCCCTCCTTCTCCTCCCTCCTGGCTTTGATCCATCAGTTTTCTCAAAGCCTCTCACTCTTACATCCTGCACATTTATGATTACTCTTGTTGCTGCAGTGATATGTAGGCCCTGATTTGAAAACATACTCCCAAAGCATACCTTAAAACGAAGAAAAAAATCCTACCATCAACTCTTCTGCACTCCATGCTCTCCTCCATTTATTAATACACTTCCTTAAACAACTGCTAGCATGTTGACTGTACCCCCAGTTTTTCTTTAATCCTGTCACGTGGCTTCTCCCTCTACAGCATTCTAATCTGTTATATCTTTCAAATCGCCATACTTCCACTCAAAAAATGCAGTCTTTTTTCTTTTCTTTTCTTTTCTTTTTTTTGTTCAGTCCTTATTAGTTTGGATCTCTCTGTTGGTCTCTGTTGCAAATGATTTTCATCCTCAGTATAGTAGACAACTTTTAGTTGTCTCAGTTTTCCCATTATATCTACAATTGCTTTTTCTATCTGAGCAGATTTTTTTTTCTTCAATTAACCTGTTGTTTTCCCTTTACTAAGAAGCAGTTATCCAAAAGTTGATAGGTTAGATTTTTTCTCAATTTTACTTCAGGTAAATTCTTTGAAGAATTTTGTAAAATTTTATATTCCAAAATCTCTCAAGGATTAAAATCTCAAGTGATGTTTCTTTTTTATTCTTTTCTTTTCTTCTTCTATCAAAAGAAGCAGACATTTACTAGAGATACAATGCGTAAGAAGGTAATAGAATCAGAGATTATGAAGCACATATCCAATGGTTTTATCCTTTTTTTTCTTGCTTGATTTAATTTTTTAAATTTTTATATCTTTTTAAAGTTTTATTTATTTATTTTGAGAAAGAGAGAGTGTGAGTAGGAGAGGCGCAGAGAGAGAGGATAGAGAGGGAATCCCAAGCAGGCTCCGCACTGCCAGCACAGAGCCAGATATGGGGCTTGATCCCCTGAATAGTGAGATTATGACCTGAGCTGAAATCACAAGTCATGCGTTTACCTGACTGAGTCACCCAGGAGCCCCTCTTCCTTGATTTTAGAACAATGTCCTTATTATGCTCTAAAAGTCCCTCCTGGTTAAAAACTATATTGTGCCATTAGTAAAGACACAGATTTCAAGTGTTCAGAGTGAGAAGAGAAGTACTTAGTATCATTGATCAGCTCCTTCTTTTATTAGAAAACATTCTCAGTCAAGTACCTCTGCCCATCTAACTTGATTTTAAAAGGGAATCATTATCATAACATAGGAAGGAAAATTTATTTGCTCTTTTTCTATTGATGAAGCTATAAATTATTGAGTTTGGGGTTTGCTGTACTCTGGCAAGTTGGCAAAAGTTCATTTTGTTGTTTCCTTTGGAAGTTTTTTCTATCAACCTGTCAGCCATTAGTTTCCAGTTTAGTACTTGTTGGAATATGTTTTTAATATAAGTTCAGAAACAGAGACAGATACTCAAATTAAAAACCCTTTCAATCATGTACATGTCTAAATGATGGCTCTACTACTTAAGAGTAGTGTGGCATGGACCAAGCCAATCTTTGTGCCCATTTTCTTTCTCTATAAAATGGATATAATAATGGTACCTAATGCATTAAGTTATTTTGAGGATTAAATTAATTAAAATATGCAAAATGCTTAGAATATTGCTAAGCAGATTGTAGGGAAAAGAAAAAGAAAAAAAAACCAAACCTTTCCTTTACCTTCCTAGGTTCTCTGATTAGCAAATTAGACTGACAAAAGACCAATTAATGAGAGAAAACCAAATAGACTTTATTAAGATGTGAAGTACACATGCACAAAAGAGAAACTCTTTTGTGCTGAATAACTCAAAGGAGTGTTTAGAACTTGAGCTTATATAGAATCTTCACAAAGATTAATATATTTGTAGAGAAGTGGAAAGACCCCAAGATAAAAGGGTTTTAGGCTTCTAAGGACAGCAAGCTATATAGGAAGGTAAATAAGGAGAGGGAACCAGTAGATGACAAGGGTTGTTTTACCAAGGTTTGTTATGCACATTCCTCTTAGTACAGTCTCTGGGCTGGTAAGAGTCTAGATTCATCTCCAGTAATTAAGAGTTGGGAGAAGATAGCTTTTCTGTCTATGGTTTCTCAATTATTTTCAGCTCAAAATAATTCTTATTCCAAAGTGGCATGTTTCGGGGTGGTATATTCTGATCCACTATAATCTTGTAAATGCTCAACAAATATTAGCAATTGCTATTATTACTGTTATTGATTTATGTAATCAAATTTATCCCATATCTCTTTGTCTACCTGTTGTTGACAACAGGAAACTCTGTTCTCAAATTCTGCCTAAGGACAGGTAAGTATCCTGAGTAAGTATCCATGAGTAACAATGGAGTGTGATCAATGCTATGATAAAACCATTAGCCACATGCCATAGTTACACCAAGAAGAAATCAACAAAGTTTGCCTTGGGTTATGGGGAAAACATGAGTAGTTGGGCCCCTCTCTAAAATTCATCAAATTCATATTCTAGTTCATCCAGACCATAAGAAACCTATCCCTTCATTAAGACCTCTGATGTCAGTAGCTGTATCTCTTCCCATACTCCAAGTCAGAAAATATAAAACTTTTATTCATTAATTTATTATCATCCTTTAAAAATTACAAATATAAAAGAATCTGTGTTTTTATTAGTTTACCAATGGACCAACGTACATTTTCCATAATAGTTGAAAATAAAGTTAAGCAACACATTTTCACACACATGTATATGTGTTTGCGTGTGTGTATGTCATCCCTATTTGGCTGTCTGATTATTCTGACCTGCATACAAGTTTTAAAGTAATCTTTCCTCTTTCAAATATATTTACTGAAAGAAAAAAATGCAGCACTAGGGAAGTAGAGTGGTATAACAAAAGTGAATGGGTATCATTTTTGATAGTTAAAGGTATGGTCAAATATAAAAAGGCAGATGGTATAATTGGCAAAGACTCTTGCATGGGATGATATATATCTTGGGAGATTATATATATAATTTCCAAGGCCCTTAGAGTAGCTTTTCTCTTGTTCCTTGAAAGTTCCATATGGATGAACTCCGAACTCTTTCCTGGGCAGGAGAAGTCATCTGGTGATCCCACAGCTCTGTGATACCAAGGACAAAGTCAGATGATAATTAAGGGGAGTTGGGGGGAGATATGCCCAAGGAAGAAATGTCAAGCAACAGTGTACCATTTATAAAGGATTTATGGGTATATCAGGCAGTAGTTAAGCACTTTACATGTTTTGGCACATTTAATTATTATAAAAATTCAAGATTATAAGTAATATATCCTATTTTCCCATTGAAGAAGAGGAGTTTCAGGGAAGGAAAATGCATTTAATGAGCTAGAGATCCTGGCACTAGGAAGTAGTGGTAATGGGTCAAGAAGCTTAGTGTTGTGGGAATGAGCATGGGTTTTAGACTCAGATGGACATGATTTCGATATTGACCATTTAGTATTTCTTTCAGAGTTTTCCATTTCTCCTCATTGTTGTAATTACTTTTTAGATGTGATTCATAGTTTCTTTTCAAACCTTAATCTTTTTCAGTTATCCTTTCTCTCTCACTAAGGCAAAGATCAAAGTGGGTCCTTTACAGCACTGAGAATGTAAACTTAGGTATCCAGGTGAACCTCACACCACACAACCAAATAGGATGATGATAAGTAGTATAATTAGAATTTCTATAAAGAAAGTTGTATTTTGATGAAGCAAGTATAATGTAAGTTAAGATTTGGGGAAATGGAAAGAAGAGTGTAGTGATTTGAGAATAGATAGCAAGACAGGCTCCTATGGAAATGTTCTTTAGCCTATAAATGATGTATAGTTCTCTATTTTCACATAATTACTTTGGTGTACATCAAACAGTGTAATCAGCTCTTTATCTATTAGAACATAATACATTTGTTTGGTTGCATTATCTTTTGTTCTTACTGATTTGTGGTACTAATAAATTTAGTATTTTACAGTATAAGAAGAAGATTACTACTCAATTATATGATTTAGGAGGAGACATAAAATTTAGACTTTTTTCTTCCTAGTCCAGTGTTGGACAGATTACATACCCATCTCCCTCTTTCTCTTTATGCATATTTATATGTATATGTGTATATATACATATATTTATAAATATATATCAAAATCTATATACATATTTAATTTTATATATGCATATATTTATATATACACACATATGTGTATGTATACACATACCTAAAAAATGTATGGACAAGTGATAAATATGTAAATAGCAATAATGAAAAAGAAATGAATCCAAAACACTATCAGGCATAAGATCTTTTTGTGAATTGATACTTTATGTGGTAATAAAACCACAGGAGGGCAAAACTGGTATGGTTTATCTTCAAAGTCTTCATTTATTCAAAGCTGTTCAATGGTAGCAATAACAATTGTTATCATTGAACCTCATCTACATTTGGAGAGGGAATAACAATTTTCAAATCTCGTTGAAAAGGAAAAGCAACGTTGAGCTGGTTGTATGAAATCTCTTTTTAAAAATGTAATATCAAAATTTTACAAGATTAAGACTATATATGATTAAAAATATTCAATGATGAGTATATCTATATCACAATTATTTGATTTACTTTAAGGATTTAAATATCTTTTTTTTTTTTTTGCTTTTTTCATGGGTTTACCTGTCTTTGGGTTCAGCTGTTAAATAATCTTCATTATTTTTGTATGTATGTATTTATTTATTTATTTAAGACAGAGAGAGACAGAGCATGAGCAGGGGAGGGACAGAAAGAGAGGGAGACACAGAATCTGAAGCAGGCTCCAGGCTCTGAGCTGTCAGCACAGAGCCCGACGGGGGGCTCTAACTCACAAACCACGAGATTGTGACCTGAGCCAAAGTCGGACACTTAACCAACTGAGCCACCTAGGTACCCCCTTCATCATTTTTAATAGATACAGAAGAGTTAGTGTTGAAGCTAATTACTGACTGCAAGTTCCCAGCATGTTTTGTTCTGATAAATAATTTTCTTTTTACTTTGCAATAAGTAATTTGAGTTTCATAGTCAATTTTTGAAGGATTTTTAAAGGATAAAATATCTGAAATTTCAGTTAAAAATTAAAATCGAAATAGATATGTACTTGTTTGAAATTTATATCCTCTTCCAATTATTTCTCAAATTAGCAGAAATTATATGCATATATTTACATTTATATTCCCTTGGATTTTTGTAAGTTTTTCTAAAATAATGGAGAAAAAAGTATATCTATAGTATAGTTTAACTTCAAGCTAGTAGCCATTGTAATAGTTGTTGCTAGTTCATCATAAAAATATATTCCTTGGAAAATATTGACATATAACTCTAATTATATAAGGTGAAGAATTTTATCAAATGTAATTAATGATGGAAAATAAAATAATATTAAGTTACATAATAGGCTATGATGCCCATTGAAATTTTTATCAGTCTATCACTCTTCAATATCTTTACAGTTTAGACAAATGATCTCCAACATCTCTAAATTGTCTCTTTATGAGGAAAGAAAGACAAAATATACAGAATTATTAGAAATTTATTTTCCAGGGGCACTTGAGTGGCCCGGTCAGTTAAGCATCCAACTCTGAATTTCAGCTCAGATCCTGATCTCAAGGTTCATAAGACTGAGCCCCGCATCCAGCTCTGTGCCAACAACACAGATCCTGCTTTGGATTCTCTCTCTCTCTCTCTCTCTCTCTCTCTCTCTCTCCCTCTCTCTCTCGTGCATACACTCTCTCCCTCTCAAAATAAATACAAACATATAAAAAGAAATTTATTTTTCATTTTAAGGTCTTTTGAGCAAGAAAAACTGGTAGAATTCTTTAACTTCAGAGTTTACTTTGTTTTCAATGTTAGCCACATATGCAGAAGACAAGAGCTCTGAAACTATTTACTACTTTAAAACTCAAAAATCCTTTCAAAATTGAGACCACTTTTCTAATTCTTCCATATCCCACATAGTCCTTGGTACTTCATAAATACTTCATGAATGAGCTCTCAAGGTAATTTCTTTTCTTTGATCTCTGTCATCTTCTAATTTAAAATTCTTCCTAGATTTTCTTAGGTATTACGAAATTAGTATGATTGTTACCATGTTCTTTCCCCTGTTTCTATTGAAATGTAGATCTTCTTGGATCTGTTTTTTTTAAGTGCTAAAAATACTAAAATTCTATAACCTAATCATCATGTATGACTTAATCATATTGTATAATATATAAAATTGAACAATCCTCTTACAGATTGCCCAACATTTCCATACTTAAAAAATTTTTTAATTTATTTTGAGAGACAGGGAGAATGCATGCACATGCATGAAAGGGGAGGGGCAGAGAGAGAGAGAGAAAGAATGAGAGAATCATAAGCAGAGTCCACACTCAGCGTAGAGCCCAACGCAGGGAACTCAATCTCAGGATCTGTGATATAACCTGAGTTGAAATCAAGAGTCTGTTGTTTAACCAACTGAGCCACACAGGTACCCTCATTTACATACTTTAGACACATTCTACTACTAATGATCTTTGCCTTTGTATGGCTCAGAATTCACTTCATGATGTTTCAGCATATTGGATTAATGTATCTCTCAGAACATTTATTAAGTATGGAAAAAGTTTCAACATGATTCATATACAATGTCCACTGCAAAGAACTAATTACTTTTTTTCCTATTTTCAGCCACAGTTCCAATGAGTTCAGTTAAGAATTGCGTATACACATTTTCGCATATATTAAGTATTAGCATTTAAGAAAGAAGGTGGATAGGGGCGCCTGGGTGGCGCAGTCGGTTAAGCGTCCGACTTCAGCCAGGTCACGATCTCGCGGTCCGTGAGTTCGAGCCCCGCATCGGGCTCTGGGCTAGTGGCTCAGAGCCTGGAGCCTGTTTCCGATTCTGTGTCTCCCTCTCTCTCTGCCCCTCCCCTGTTCATGCTCTGTCTCTCTCTGTCCCAAAAATAAATAAAAACGTTGAAAAAAAAATTTAAAAAAAAAAAAAAAAAAAAAAAAAAAAAAAAAAAAAGAAAGAAGGTGGATATAGATTAATGTAACTGAACTCACCGAATAAATTCAATTATTTCAAAAACTAGTTATTTCAGGTAGTGAAAAAAGAGTTAATATCTGTGAAATAGTTATTTAAGAAAAAGCATAAATTCTAATTGTTTTCTTTAAATATAATTTAATTGATTAATAACAAATTGGACTATTGCTTAAACAAATAGAGGCTCACAGTCTAGAGCCCCTAGTAAAGGAGAAATTTAGAAATTATTCAGTTAATTAAAATTCATAAACAGGAAAAATAAGGAATTTAGATTATACAATTTAGAAGGGAGTACTGGAGTTGACTCTACATTAAATAGCAAAACCAAATAATTATGACTTTCTCCCTTCATTGTGATAGCTTGGTTTATACATCCATTGATTGCTTCAAGACACCTATGTGTTATTACCAGGAGAATGGACTAAATATTCTTAAATGAGGGAAGGTCTACAAATAAGAGTCTAAGTAATAACAGATCTCTTTTATTTGGGGCCCCAAGACAGCCACCAATCCATTGTCAACCAAGCACTTCAAGTCATGACCACCTGTCTATGAGAATTGGAACTCAAAATGATACCTATTTGCCTTCCTACTTAAAAAAAATTTGTTTAATATTTATTTATTTTTGAGAAAAACAGTGCAAGTGGGAGAGGGGCAGAGAAAGAGGGAGACGCAGAATCTGAAGCAGGACCCAGGCTCTGAGCTATCAACACAGAGCCCAACAGGGGGCTTGAACCCATGAACCATGAAGTCATGACCTGAGCCAAAGTCGGACGCTTATCCAATTGAGACACCCAGGCACCCCTGCTTTCCTACTTTTTAAGAGTAAAGGTTTGATTACATACTGCCTAAAAAGTATATGTCCTTTCATCTGACATAAAGCAGAACCAGTCAATGATCAAATGATTGAAAAGCAATTTATTTTAACTGAAATGTTTATCACAATCTTTTGATATAGGACAAAGCACTTTTTTTTTTGAGTATTGTTCTAAGAGTTGAAATTCTAAATTTACGTTCTCATTGAAGCCACACTAAGGATACATCACCTAAGATTTCCAGTTTGTCTCCTCATCTTTGAGCAGGAACTGGGCACTTGTAAAACAATCTGAGTACAGATTATTTTTTTCCTCCATTGTCACTATATTCTTCCCGTTCCCTCATTAATTTTTTTAGTTATCTGTCCACATATAATCCAACATTTTCATTTTATCAGTTAATACTTGTGAATCTTTCCTTTCCAATGCATTCATTGGAAGAAACCTGTTTGGAGATAAAACAAGACCTCTTAGTAAATGTAAACTCACTGGAAGGAATTTTTAAGAATGTATGTGTATCACCGAAAAGACTTAAGTAAGGGAATAGGAAAAATGCAGACGCCTCTAAGGTATCTTCAGACCCATTGCAGCTGAGTTTCTTCATCAGTTTTAAAATTGTCTCAGGTTATTCTTATACACATTCACTTTGATAACTGCAGCTGGAATATTATAGAGCACTTGTTAACTTTTAATATAAAGGGGCAAATGCTGTGCAGTAGAGCAGCAATCTAGAGGATAATTCCAAGAGAATTCTATTGGAATATACGTTCCCTTTCCATCACTAGTGTAATAGATATTTGTTGGGTTAATGTTTTAAAACTTATTACTGCTGCAGGGCATCTGGGTGGCTCAGTCAGTTGAATGTCCAACTCTTGATTTTGGCACAGGTCATTATCTCACTTTCAGGAGATTGAGCCCCACGTGGGGTTCTGTGTTGGACATGGAGCATGCCTAAGATTCTCTCTTTCTCTTCCTCTGCCCCTCATCTATCTGCTCATGTGTGTGCATGCTCTCTCTCTCTCTCTAAAAAAAATAAAAATGTAAAAAAAATTTATTACTGCCTAATATCAGAACTTCCTTCCTATATGAGAGGAATTCCCTATGAGGTTGGTAAGAAGCAAGGCTAATCTCCCCCCAATAGAAGGTGAATGGATCCAGATATTTTGTTCCTGAGCTAGGGGACAGCCATGTGACCTAAGTCAGCCAATTGGATGATCTCTCCTGGGTCCTTAAATCTTAAATAAATGAGGCAACCATGACTAAGAGTGAAAATGAGTGCATCTTCTTTTTGAGTTTCCTAAGCAAATAGATATTTCTACTATTTATTCACAATCCGTATTTATTTTTTACAGTCAACTTCAACATAATAAAATTGCCTATGCAGTACTTACATTTTGAAAACAATAGGGCTGCAAAATTAGGTGATTTTAGTTTTCTTTAAGTTTGCATAGTAGATTGTATATGGATTGATTTGTTTACAAATACAAACCACAGCATTTTATTTCCTTATACTAGCAAAAATAGTTACATATAGTAATACTCCAGTAAATTGTGAACAAATTTACTCTGCTAAGGAACAACAGCAGAGTTCCTTTAAAACATTATTTTTGTCACATTTTTAGTAAGTTAATATGTGTAACAATTCCATAAAATATGAAAGGTAATCCTTCTAGTTTTTGAGAGAAATTTTACATTAAAACATTCATTCCTTCATTACATACCTCCAACCTTTGTGATCAATGTTCATAGCTTCAATTGGTCACTCGGTCTGTACTTAGCTTTCCTTCTAGCTAAAGTTAAACACTTTAATGTTCTGTTAATTTCTAAGTGTTCAAATCATCTCAAATAAAATACTTGTTATTCAAGGAAAACCATGCATTTTTAACCTCAAGGTGATTATTTTCAGACTTCAACTAAATAAACTATCTAAATTTTCAGGTAAAAAGATATAAGTATTAAGGAAAATGTGTTTTTAATGACTATATAATTAATAAGTATTGTATATCTGCATACATTTGATGGAAAGTAGCATAAAACCCTACACAAAATAGTAAAGTATCTTGACTCACATAATTGAAAGTCAAGAGGAAAAGCAAATTTTAGGTTGGTTGATTCATCATCTCCATCATATGACCAGGGAATACATTTCTGTCTTCCAGTTCTACTTCCATGGTATCATATTAAAGCTGATTTTCCTCCTGTTGGAAAAAAGGGATGTACCATTTGCAGATTTCATATCCATAACCCATCCTATTCAAAAGCAGAAAAGGGATTAACTTTCAATGGTTCTCTCAAAAAGCCAGAAACTACGGCTCTTAGAATCCTGCAGAAAGTCTCTTTTCAAATATAACTGCCAACATATGCCCACTGTTGAAATAATCCATTTGATTAAGGAATTACCTTATGCTGACTTGATTAGGACTGTGTTATCTAAGTCAATATTATGACGATTAGAATAAGATGTATCAAATTAAACTGATACTATTAGGATCTACTTCTGGAGATTTTCCCGCAAACCATAAGATGTATGGTGAACATTGCACAGAATATTTACAGAATTTGTACTATATGCCCATATGACATAGTTAGAGAAACAAGATACACAAAAACATTTATAACAAAGCAATGTTTTTCTCACAGTCTAATATACATATACATATGTATAAAATAAAGTGAAAAGTTTTGTAAAATATGAAAAATAATCTCATACCATATAATATTCTAAATGCATTATATAGACAATATATGAAAATAATAATTTATTCATTATGTGCTTAGCTTTTGACATGGACTATGAACTCTTTTCTATCCCTGAGCACCTAACACAGCAACTTACTCATATTAGATGTTTAATAAAGGCTGTTGAGTAGAATAAGCCAAAAGATCAATATTGGCTCAATTACTCACTTTGTTTAAATAGACACAACCTAAATTATAAACTTTTGCCTTTAGAATGAACTTTTCAAAACAAATAGTTCACATCCTTTTCATTACTGGATTAAAAAAACAAATGAAGAAAAACCTGAATTAGTTATTTTGTTTGGTTTTGTAGCCTCAGCCTTGCTGTTTACTAAAAGTAATGAGGGTAAGGAAAGAATAATGGAGGAAGGGAAAATGCAAATATTTGGAGCATAGATTAAAGGAAATGTATTGTTATGTTAATTGTCAAGTGCCTTTGGGGTAATCAAATGAAATTGTCTTTGGAAGGTAACAGATCACACCTGCTAATGATAGAAACTCAAATACTAAGAGAAAATGAGTTCCAAGTAAGTTAAGAAAGAAAAGTCATCTAAACATTGAGGTCTAAGTCATACATCCAGATGAAGGTAAGATGGAGAGAAAAAAACAATGGTGAAATAAAACCAAGAAAGTAATTACATGAGTGTGGGGAAAAGTGGTCAACTGTATCACCATCTTCTCCAAATTCTGAAACGTGCTAAGGACTGTGTTAATCTTTGTCTGATTTCTGGGCCCACTTTTGATTTAATGGGACATTTTTGAGTGCAGAAATAGAATTTTTCTTCATTGATAAACCATCAAACACTGCTCCACTCAAGGGCATCTTCCTTGATTATCTTAAAAGATAGCCTCTTCTCAGGGAACTTCCCCTGAGAAATAATATAGTTGGATGGACTGAGAAGTCCTGAGACATAGAATACAGTAGTTAAGTGTTTCTGTTCTCTGCTCTCTTTTATATGTAATTGTAGTGCAAACAGATGATCCACATTAAAACAAAACAAAACAAAACAAAACCCAGTATGCTATAACGATTAACTTATTTTTTGGTTTAATAGAAAAAAAATCTCACCTGATACTCCTAACAGATTTTAAAACTCAAATGAATGAACACAGATATCCTAACTTTGTAATGCACATGTCATGAGGATTGTTTGGCATGATTTTTCAAGTGTCTACCAAATTCAGCTAGTCACTTAAAGAACTGTCAAACCTACAGCATAGGTTGTACTCTGTCAATGCTGTTAAGAGAGAATAGAGAACTGATTCCTGTATTAACTTTTTCCTTCCCACAGGGAAGAAATACACTACAAATCATATCAATCATTTATTGCTCCATTAAAAGTCACCCCAAAATTTAGCAGCTTAAAACAACCATTTATTTTGTGTGCAATTCTTCAGTATGGCCATCTAGGCTGGACACTGCCTGGGTGATTCTTCTCATCTGGGCTAGGCTGTGTACCTCTCGGCTGTGTTTACATATATATAGCCAGTGCTTCTGTGGCCAACTTGGATGGAGACAAGCTAGAATAGGAAGGCCTCACTCAGCTAAACAGGTCCTCTCTGCTCCATGTGTTCTCTTTTTTTCCAGCATGCTAACAGGATTGTTCACATGGTGGTTTGTCAGGGTTCCAGAGAGAGAGAGAGAGAGAGAGAGAGAGAGAAAGCATGCAAGATCTTCTGAGGCATAGGCTCCCCACATATGCCACATTCTATTGGTCCAAGCAAATATTAAAGCCAAACCAGAATCAATAGGCAGGAAAATAGACTCCACTTCCTGATGGATTGGGGCTACATTCAAATTTGACGAGGCCTGCATAGAGGGGGGAGAATAATTACAGGCATTTTTGTAAACCATCTACCACACATGTTATTTCAATCTCAATTGTCCGCAGAGTGAGTTTATGGCTTGACTATATCAGCAATGGTCTTAGTTCTCATTCTGCTTTTGTAAGTATAGACCAAATTCAGATTTAGTTGAAAAGATAATTTGTACTATAAGTATTGCAGCCATGTATTTTGTGAATTCTCATGGACATAGTATCCAAGTCAAATGATCCTTCCTAATGTTGATGTAAATACAATAATCCACTGTTAACTATGGAGTACAGTTAGTATAATCCTTAAAAAGAATTAGCCACAGTTGTAAAAACTGAGCTGGCCTTTTGTCTCTGCAGGCAGCATGTACTTCCAATCAATTTTGAAAGACATGGTTTCTTATTTACTGTGATCTCATTTAGGAGTTTCTCAACATGAAGTATAATGAATGTTAATTCAAATTTAGGATGGGTGGCATCCTGCACCCATTTATGAATATAGGAAGGAACATTTGAAAGAGAGTCATCATTTCCATCATTAATTTGCTAATTCACACGCAGGGAAATGACTCATGAATACTTTAGCTCCCTTTGTTTCAAATTTCATTTTCTTCAGTTTTCCTTTGCCTTAGCTGAATGGAAAAGATTTGTCAGTTGAGTAAAGATGCTTCATCTCCTTCACTGATGCTTGCAGGAGTTATTAATTAGGTTTCTGAGTTTGGCACTGCTCTTTCCTGGTCACCGTGATGTGTCATTGAAACAGACCCATTAAAATGAATGATGTGTGTTGTAATTTCATTAGTGTCATCAATAATGTATTACACTTTCCTTTTAGTAGTCTCTTTGTGTTGTGTGTGGGTCAGGATGACTGTATGAATTACATTTATAAGATCCAAATTGTTACAGATGAGGGACGATAGGCATGAGGGTGGAATTAATGTTATTTTAAACATGATAACTATGAAAATGATTTCAATTAAATAATATTTTAATTAGGTCTGATGTCTCTACATGCCATACTGAGATACATGTTTTGTGTATGCAAATAAGATGGTGATTTATTGAATTAATAGCACAGTCCATTCTCTCTACAAGGAAATTTTCAGAATTGGCCTAAAGGAGGTGTGTGTAAGAGCAAGAGTGATTCATTAAGGAATATAATTTCTTGTCGTCGTAAAGGGTAGACTTTTGACACGAAAACTCTTCAAGTGTATTTTCTTCTTTCTATCCTATTTTCCTGCTAGAAATGTGCCTTTGAATGGCTATTTGCCAATTCCCAGTCTTCCCTAAACTGAAAAATATGACCCATCATTGAGAAAGCGAGACATAGTTAAGTTCTCTGATATAGTATGTATCGTTGAAATCTTTTAACTCCATTTAACTGAGGTTCAATGCTGGTGACATAAATGGGAATACAAAGAGCTTTTGACTTAGAAGTTTCCATCAAAAGCACTGATCTAATTTGAAATATTTCCAAAGGCAAGAATCATTTTCATATTAAAAAATGTTACAGTAATTTTGTCCCCCAGGGATGATCCTAGGGAACTTAGAGTTAATGATTGAATATGTAAGAAAGTTCTTAGAACTAAGAAAGATATGGAAAAGTATGTGATGAAATGTAAAACATGGCTGGGTTTAGATTTTTGTCTTCCATTAAAATATTAAAACTAAAATACTATGATGGTACTTTTTTGAAAAAGGGCTCCAAATATAGAAATTTATTTTATGTAAGCAGGAAGCTAAATGGTACACATTTAGTACACAAAAGAAAAATAGAAAAAGATGAACTACTTCTGGAAATCAGCACGAGAAATTATTCTTCTCATGAAAATTTAAAGAAGATATTTTTATTCTTAATCTGTTTATAAGATAAAACAATCTATCCAGGTAAAAAAATTTCTGTTATAATAAAGATCAACTAACTTAAGTTATATAAATAGCTCCCCAAAATGAAAGTTTTACATTATGATGAAAGAATCCTGTTTACTTACCTTCAAGTAGAATCTCAGTATCTGTAGTTTTATGCTGATTTGTATCCAATTTGGGTAGAAACGGATATGAGTGTTTATCTTACATAATAGCTTGCCACAGCTTACTACTTGAATCATGTAGCATATGGAAAATGTGTTTAGCTCCTTGTGGAATTTTGCAAACCAAAAAGGGTCCATTTCTATTCACATGGCTTGTTTACAGTCATTATAAACGTATTTTACTGTGTTGCTTACTACTTAGGAAAAACGAATGTTGGCACACTGTAGACTCCATTGCACTGGTCTTTAAGAAGTATATGTATTGCTTTCCAGTTTAAAAAACAAAAAACAGTAATTATATTTCTTGTGCTTTAGACCTAAACATTCTTTTAAGGATGTGTTTTTATTCTTCTCCATTATCACTTTTCTAGATATTTTATAGTGGTTATGGCTAAAGTTGTACATATATATATTAGAGGCTGTGCTCATGTTTAAATGAATTGTCATTGAGGGATTAATCTTGTAACCTTTATGAGCATGTTTTATTAATATCTTATCATTAAATTTAATATTAATAGTATTTAACATTTAATAACCATAGAATGTATATGTAGGAATGTATTTGGTGCCAGTGAGTTTTGAAAATGTGGAAAGGTCATTATACAGAACCAAAAGTATTAAACATGCTCCCCATAATATATTAATTGCACTCGTTCAACTCATTTATGAGGCAGTTCTGGATAACAAAGATGATATTTTTGTTTGTCAGCATGCTTAGCAATATGCCTTCCAGGAATGGAAGTGTTTTTGGTACAGCTTTTGAAAATGTCTATTGCACTCTTAAATTCTGAAAACACATTTGCCATGAAATGATTTATAATTAAACACAAAATTGATAAAGTGGAAGGAGAGAATTTAAAATTGTAAATATTGTGATAGATGATTAAATATTTGTATTATACTAATTTAGTAATTCTTATTGGTAAAGCAGTATAATTTATGTCTAAAGAAGTACTTTTTAAATGATTGAATAATTAAGATATATTTGAACTGTTTTTATCCTCAAAAGATCTTAATTTTTAAATCATTTTCCTTTATCACATATATGTGTGTGTGTGTGTGTGTGTGTGTGTGTGTATTTATTTGTTTCAATGGCTCACTATGAATTTAAATATGTTTGACAGGTATCTTGACTCTAAAAACCCACACTTTTTTTAAAAATGGCAATTGACGGGCACCCGGATGGCCCAGTAGGTTAAGCATCTGATTCTTGATCTCCGCTCAGGTCATGATCTCAGGATTTGTGAGTTCAAGCCCCATGTTGGGCTCCTTTCTGAGCTCAAAGGCTGCTTAGGATTTTTTTTCTCCCTCTCTCTGACCCTCCCCTGACCTCTCTCTCTCTCTCTCTCTCAAAATAAATACATAAAGTTTAACAAAAAAAAAGCAACTGAGAAAGAGTATGTAAAAATGAAAAAAGTAATTTTTGTATAGGTTGTGCCATGTAGGAGAATACATGTGACTATCTGAGGCTGTTTTATCTCCATTTGGAAAAATGCCATGGTTGTATCAAGGTTCCTCTGTATTACTTGGTTTCTTTTATTTACATCCCTTGAGTGATGTAAAACTAATAAAACTAATATTTAGGGAAATTGTCACTAATTCTAACTACTTTAAGTTATTTTGATATAATCAAAACTTTTACAAGCCGAAGCATGTATGAATGGATTCTGTATGTATGTACATGTATAATTGCTTGCATGATTGTGTTAGCATGGTTGAATGGTTTCTTCTGACAATCTCTTTCATTTTATGAATACTATGGGAATGGCAGAAGGGAAATCTCTGTTACAAAGAGTGTTCTAATTCTGGAAATAGATCCACATTTTTCTCAGAGTACAGCTTATGGCCAGAGAATTGCACAGGACCCACTGACCACTCCATTTGGAAGATATTTTTTTCCTCCCATATTCAGGGACTATATGTTTCTTAATACAAATTTATACCTGAATTCAAGAATATCTGGAATCTAGAAAGTACCTTTCTTTCACTGCTCTATTTAATTCATACAATACCAAGTTTACTCATAGGCACAAAATTCAAGGATTTTGGATTGCATTAGGGATAGTTCTCACTTTGAATGATCTGTTTTGAAAAATTCATTCAAATAGGCTCTTCCGTTTAAGGATCTTCTGCCCCACTGCCACGCAATATGTAGTTATTGTCAGCTTAAAATTTTCTACAAATAAAAAAAATTTAAGACAGTTTTATTCTTAAATAGTTAATACTTAAAATGCAAATTAAACTGGATTGATGTAATTTATACCAATATTATTGAGGATTTACTAAGTTCCTATCACTACCCTAAGCCGATAAAAATTTAAGTAAATTAAATGACCATGACTGAAGATCTTCTGTGTTCACAACACTAAATCAGACCTGATAAAAAACATATTTCCCAACCCTGATATGGAAAGCAAGGATGTCATAGCATATCCTTGAAATATAGGGTGCAGGGTCCCACGGCAGAGAAGAGACACTGAAAAGGTGGGGAAGTCAATATTATCAGAGACGACTTGGACACACAAGGAAAAGAGATGATCTGCAGGGTTCTGGCATGAAGGGTCATGTAGATTCGATACACCACAGAGTGCAATGTGAGAAGTTCAGGAGAGGCTGAGGTACAGGAATTTTGATGAGACAGGAACCAATAATCCAGAACTCTGTATAAATGGACGTTAGTGCTAGGGAAAGTATAAACTAATTAAATCTGTACTGTGGCCCTCACTATGTCTCTCAAAATTAACTATCAGTGTGTAACTCACAGCAGTGTCCCCTTTTGTGTGGACTAAGTGCTTCTCCAGACTTTATATTACAATGTGATCATTTGAAAATCACATCTACCTTTCGCTGTTTTTTTTTTTTTTTTTTTTTTTTTTTTTTATGCCTGGAAGCAAAAGTGTGATTACTTAGCCTGGTATGGAAGGGCCTCTAGGGTGGCCAGACCTTGCTGTCCAGCTCTTCTCCTAAAGCTGCCGACTCTGGCCGTGAACACTGGTCATACAGAAACACCGGCATTGATCCACTGGGCGTACCAAGCTGTTTTTTAAGTGTGTACCTTTGTGTATGCCATCCCTCCTGCATAGGGTGCTGTCTCTGCTTTCTACCATGTTGTAACTGTTGATTCAACATGAAATTCAAATATTCTCTATTATGAACTTTTTTTCTGACCTTTTTCCACGGTAATCCTTCATCTTGTATCACTACCCCTCCTATTTCTAATCTGACAATTAGACAACTGTATTTTAATTATTTATATCTGCCTCTCTTATTTGACTATGGAATTTCAGCTACTTTGGACTGGGAGTAAGTCAAATGATCTAATAATCCACAGTTTTCTGCCAAAATGCATCTCTTTATATCTGTCAATGATAAAAGGGACCACTTGAGATTTGCCCAAGGCCAAATTCTTCTTCCTAAGAAATTTGAATACATTTCAGGGCAACATTGTATTATATACCCCACACTTATGAGAAGATAGTATTATAAATATCAAATATACACAAAAGAAGAGAAAATAGTATAACACATCCCATTATCCATTTTCAACATTATTAACTAATGGTTATGTTTATCCCCCTCTATACTATCTATGGCTCTAGTCTCCTTTTTCCCCTGAAATATTTCTAAGCAAAATCTTAGACATGATAACCTTTTGTTTGGAAATATTGCTGTATCTATTTCTAAAAAATAAGGACACTTTTTGAAAGCATTCTGATGATGCCATCATTACACCTAAAATATTAACAATTCCTTAATATTAACAAATCTTCTATTAGTATTTAATTATGTACTGCTTCTTATTTTTTAAACACTTTGGGTAAAAACCTAGGAGAGTCTACTTTATGACTGGTTGACAGGTTTCTTTTGGTCTAAAGCAATATTCTCAATCAGGGGAAATTTTGCCCTGTAAGGGATAATTTTGGCAGTCCAGAGACATTTTTGGTTTTCACAGCTGCCATGGGCTGAAGGTTTGTATCCTCTCAAAATATAGGGGTTAAACACTTAACCCCAGTGTGATGGTGTTTGTAGGTGGGGCCTTTGGGAGCTGATTACATTAGATTAGTTCATGCAGGAGGCCTTCCTGATGGGGCAAATGCCCTTATAAAAAAGAGAAGACACAGGATGTCTGTGTGTGTACATGCACGAAGGAAGGCCAGATGAGAATGTAAACAGGAAGAGGACTCTAGCCAAGAACCCGACCATGCTGGCACCTCCATCTCAGACTTAAAGCCTCAGAATCATGATAGATAAATAAACCTTTGTTATTCAAGCCACTCAGTGTATGGTATTCCATTACAGCAGCCCAGACTGATGGAGGCAAGTAAAAGACAGTGGTACTGGTATCTAGTGGGCAGAGACCAGGATACTGCTAACCATCCTGCCATGCACAGGACAGCTGCACAATAAAGAATGATCCAGCCCCAGATGTCAATAGCGCAGGAATGAGGTTTAGTCCAGAGGTTTTTCTGTCACCTATTTTTTTATGGCAGTTTGCTTATTGAATATACTGGATCATTTGTCCTAGAGAGTTCTCCACCATTTGAATTTGCTAATGACACATTGTCATATCATTTAACATATTTCTCTGTCTCTCTTGTATTTATTAGCGATTAGATTTAGAAGCTTCATCAGATTCAGATTCTTTTTTCTTTTTTTTTTAGCAAAACTACTTTATTTTGTTTCATAGATAGTACTGTATATTGCCATGAGGGAGCTATATAATGTCTAATTATCCCTCATCACTGTGGGAAATTTGATCAACGTCTATATCCATTAATTCATTAGCAGTTGGAGACAATATTGTATTTTTATAATTTCTTCATTTACAGCAAATGTCACTGTTTCTTGGAAATTTTTATTATGATGTTTGATATGAAAATAACATTGTGCATGAAGCATTTACACATTCTGTATTTGTTTTTAGAAATATCCTGTACCACCTTGATGGGAAGACAAGCCAGTTTTCAATACTCCTGGAGGCTTGGGAGCACTGCAAGTTACTTGCATCAAATGAGACCATTCAGGAAGCCCTGTCAGAGGTGTTGAACAGCATTAATTCAGCTCAGGTTTACTTTAAAGCAGGACTTGATGTGTTCGACAGTGTCTTGGTTGGAAAGAACTGAGAAAACTCTCAGCATTTTAAGAAGTTTGTTTACAATTCCTCAAGCAAAAGCTCTAACCTAACCAGATTTTCTGACATTGAAGACTTTCCCCCCAATGACTTTTTTACAATTCCAAAGCTATTATTACGTTGTATTTTTAAATGTACATATAAAAGAGCATTTTGCACATTTAATATTTTCTTATATCTACATCTCTGAATATGTAAAAGCAAGTTATTGAAATAATACCTAAGGTTTATCTATTAAAAAGAAATCTGCTGTATTTTTATATATATGAAATATTTGGGGGGCAAAGTTCCAAGAAGTTCTGGACAATCTTCAATTCTAGGGATAAACCATGTAGGAACAGAAGTTATTCCCTATGTTACAGCTATTAATGACCTAGTTTCTGTAATAGAAATGGAAAGTTGATATGGTTTCAGATTAACTTCACTAATAAGTATTCAATATGAAGAATTCAAGTATTCCGACTGAATGATTGGTCGACCAAAACCACTTTGAATGTTTCTATTTTATGAAATGAAGTGCCTGTTCATAATACAACTAGATGTAGTAATACACTGGTTATGAAATTGTATTTTTTAAAGTATTAACGAAAAAAAGAGCCATAAACATTCCAGGGGAAAATCTCAAAGTAGCTGCACAGAGCAATTTAAATGCAAATTTTTTCCTAACAACTTATAAGGTGACTAGCTTTGAAACCCCTAATTTGCCTCAGTTGATTTTGTAAAAATTACAGGAGTGATATATGTCTTATGAGGGAGAAAATATTTCTTATTTCTTCTTCTGTTCGTTCTGTAGGAAGCACTGAAACCTAGCTACTCTGAAATGAAAGCATTTTGCATTGTTCTTCCTACCTGTATCTCTTCTGAAACTCCTTCCTGGAAGGCAGTTTTAACAGAATACCATGTAATTTCCACAGGAAAGTAGCAAAGTTTTCTTTGAAAACCCCAGCTATCTTAAAAAGCACCAAACTGCTGTTTCTGCCACTGATACAAAGGACTCACAATGAAAGAAATAGCTGTTTGATCAATGAAAAACTTCTTAATTCTGTGAAGAAACTTTTGATATTTTTCCTTCTTTATCCTTCATTGTGACTAAGATGCAAAAGTAGAAAATATTCATGCTTCTAATTTTATGCAGAAAATACAGTGTTACTACAAGAGTGTGTCTTTCCCACACTTCGATTCTTCTCTCATGTGGAAAATGAAGTTTTTCATGTTGACACTGTCATGGAATGGCCCTAGCATCCACTATTCCCCAAAAGCCTACAATTCTTTCTATTGGATGACAGTTTAAACTGTGAGCTTCTCTTTAGAAATGTTCTTCTGGTATTGAATAAAGCGATGCCTCCTAGGAAGCATATCCTTAGCATATTTTATGTGAACTGTCTGTACCTAACACTGCACTCACACTTCCCATTTAGATACAAGACAGAACAAGATTCCAGACAATGCTTGTATGTCTAAATGACAGACATTTAGATACATTCCAGACAATGCTTGTATGTCTAAGTCTCCGATGTTTATGGATAAGCATAAACCTACTCTTCATTTCAAAGAAAGCGACAGTTGAGGGGAAAGAATTAATCAGTATTGATTAATTGATTTATAGGGGTCAGCTGTTGCTATCATAAGTAATGTGTATAAGCTTAAGGCAAAGAGGAGAATTGATGTAATTAGCTAGATAATTCAAGCAGAAATCCATTTTCATATGAATTGCCTGTGTGACCATATTTTTAAATGACAAATGAAACTACCTTACAATGTTTTTTTTTTAAACCAATGTACTTGCTTGAAAATATTTCTCATGTTGAAGAGTATCTACAGGGAAAGGTTCCAAGGAGCAGTCACCCGTGAGCCTCAGCATCAGCTCCCTCTCTTGCTCCACAGAAATTAGCAGCAGAACAGAGGTGAGAAGACACAGACATGTTTGGGGCCCAAAAAGAGAGTGTTGATACCAAAGGATCTCCAACATTTTAACCAAACTTCGGTGTATTCATTCCAGTTCTTCATTTGGAGTTGAAGTTACTTTAAAACAACATTTTGGAGTTGGCGCTGAGTTTAAAACAAACAAAAACAAATAATTATTACTTTTGTAGTTTATCATTTAATTTCTCAATGTTTATTCATTTTTTGAGTTAGACATGGCATCAGTGAGGGAGGGGTAGAGAGAGAGGGAGACACAGAATCCGAAGCAGACTCCAGGCTCTGAGCTGGCAGCACAGAGCCTGACGCGGGCAACTCACAGACCACGAGATCATGACCTGGCCGAAGTCTCTCAACCGACTGAGCCACCCAGGCTCCCCCATGGTTTATCATTTTAAAACTCAATCTTAAACTCACCCCCTTAGTCTGTAAGACTGTTGACAGCACAAAGTATATGTTTGTACATTTTGGTTTAAAGATTGTGTACCTAGGTAAACCACATTGCATAGATAAAAATCTCAATATTAGTATCGCCCTTCTAAATTATGTGGTATTTGCTATTTGAAAAAAAAAAAACCTAAACGTAACTATGTATTAATGCATTTTTATTAGTCTATTTAAGAGATGACGTGAAGAAAGTATTATAATTAAAACAGATGTCCACTAATTCTATAGATGCTGCTTTAGATCTTTGATTGCAACAAACCTCTGACCTAGACATCATTGCTAAATTTATTATATCATTTTTATTTCTTTCCCTAACAAATCCAAGTGAATAAAATCCTATGCAAGTTAATAACAAGTATTTTGGTGAATTGATAATAGGTTTAAATTGTTGCTGAGATATCTGGGTGCCTGGTACCTCTCACAATCCTTCGTACATAGATTTACACCAGGGCATGAGTCACAAAAGGTTATTCTCCCAAGAAAATGTGGCAGATGTTCGCCACTTAAATTTAGATTCAGGAGGGGTTCACATGAACTACTGCCCTTTGTGGAAAAGCAGAGATTCTTGAGGCAAAAGAGCCTAAGAGACATTCTGGTCTAAGCCCTAGGAAGTTCCCTTCAGCCAGGGAAAGCATCATCACTCCCATCAGATAAGTGAAGCCAGAGTGATTTAGCAATGTGGATATAGTCACATGTTTAGTTAAGAGCAAAAACACTAAACTAGAAAGCACTGGAATTTAAGCTTCTCTGCTTTCTCATGCGGTATATCCAGCTCATTCCCTGAGGTGCTAAGGTTATAAAAGATCTTTTCCAGTGCGTTCTATGTAACTAGCCATTCTACCAGATGCTATATGGGCTGGAATCACTGCTTTTAGTTAAGAACTAGTCATTCTCTGACTATACATGATGAACAAAACTGTCCCAGGGAACCCAGGAAAAGGACACTAAGACTGGGTAATGGGGGAAGTGGGGAGAGTCTCTCCATGACACCGTAAGTCAGGAAGGAGGGCATTGAGTAAGAGCCCTTTATGAGAGGACATTTCAGCTCTTTATTAAATCAGCAGTCTAAATAAGTGTTTCTCAAAATGTGGATTTGGGGAAGTGAGGCTTAGGAATATTCATTTTTAGGAAGATTGCCCAGATAATACATATATACACTGAAGTTTAAGAATTTCTAATCTACACCAACCCTGGGTCTTAAGAAAACATTACTTGGTAATATATCTACATAAAATACAGAGTCACAATAACAGGAGGGACCTAAAGCTTTGCTATTAAAGGCACCATTAAAAACAAAGACAGAGAGAAACCATTGTATCTCTCAAAAAAGGATGCAGACACAGCTAATATCTGTGTTTCCTACATGTCAGGCACTATTAGAGACTTTTTCATACATTTGTTTCTTCTAATTGAACCCCTACAATAATCAGTTTTAAAAATGAAGCAATTTGGTTGAGCGACTTGTCCAAAATTCTATATCTAATAAAAATGGCTCAGGTGTCTCTCTACTGGGCCCTCTGGTATGCAGTCCTGTATTCTTCACACTGAGTTCTGCAGAAAACATCACAAGAATCTTTTGGTTTATAGAAAGTTGTATAGCTGCAACTTTTAATGTATTTCTGTACAACTGATCAGACTATGTAGCCTGCCACTTTACTGGTTTAATTAAAGAGTTTGAAGAAACAAATACACCCTTCCTTATGATATTTGCCCACCCCAGCAATGATGGACTTGTGTAGATAAATTAGACGGTATCTATAAAAGCATTAAAAATAAGTGTACACTTATAAAATATCATGGCAACTAGATGTAACATAGTAAAAATGATGAGAAGCCACATATTTCACAATTTCCTCCTCAAAATGCCTGTATAATTTCACTGAAAAATAAAAAAAGAGCAGGTGCTGGGATTTACAACCACAGTTTTATATCATCCTTAAAGATGGTATAAAAACTAATTGACTTTAAATATATATATATATATATATATATATATATATAACTAATTGACTTTAAATATATATATATGGCATACAATAAGTTTCCCCTATTGAAAAAAATAGGTGCACAAAAAGAAAATAAACAATGATTTGTTACCATCTGCCTAATAATCAATCCACAACTTTGCCTCAAATGAAAACTATAATTATTTGCACAATAAATTGGTAGACCTAGCCAACAGTGTTCTCAAGAGACATTCTGTGGAATGTGTAATTAATTACTTCAAAAACTAAGCTTTCTCTGAGGGTAGCACATTGTCATCTCACTGGCTTAATAGGCTATTTAAATGTGCCTTCGCCACACACTCCACTAGCAGAAAAGAATAATTTTAAACTGTCAATCCATGTGTTGAGCGGAAAGGAAAATGGACCCACACATTCCAATAAACATATCAGCAACGTGACTGTACCATCACAAGATCATGGATGTAACCCAAGGGAGAACTAAACAACGTGATATTTGAGAAAAGAAATACTCTGCTTAGCTGCTAGTGAATCTGTATGTCTTGTGTAAGTTTAAAAACCTCAGCATCTGCTACTCTGAAAGATTTTTAAAAACTTCATGGCGTTCTGAGCACCCCATCAATTACAAAACACTTTTCAGTTAAGTGAGTTTGTTTTATGCAGTTCAGAATTACAAGTGACAAGAATTTGAAAGGACAGTTGCAAAAGAAATTTTAAATGTAGCCTTTTCTGGTTATCACCATATCCACTCAATTTTCTGTTTTCTCTTTCTAGATATACTCTAGCAATGGGATTAGACTTTTTTTTTCCCCCTGAGAAAGTAATTTTAGGATCTATTCATCTCAGTATATATTTATCTGTTAATCAGCCACTTTTATTTCCATAATACCTTTCAATTATCCTTGGAAGATATACACTGAAGTGTCTTTAGCATACCTAGGACTGCCAAGAATCTTGATACTTTGCTTATTATGAGATGACATATTTCTTTAAGACATTTATAATCTCATATTCAGATTGCATCTAAATTTACAAAGCAAAGGATTACATCGAAGGCACTCTGAGCAGCATTCAAGAAAAAGGAGCTGCTTCAAAGTTTAAAACGTTTCTCGTTATTTTATGTTTGGACTATATAGTTAAGTAATTTTCTGTAACCAGAGTGGTAATTTTGATGTTTTCAGCCAAAATCCAATCATGGAAGCCAAAGAAATGCATGGCTACTCTAATTTCTTAAGCAGGATTCTGTCAAGAATTAACTCAGAAGCAGCTGATTCAGTGCCTACATCTAGACAGAGCTTTAATGAGGATAGACAGAGCCTAACAGTGTTCTGTCTACTTCCTTTGATGTTGTAAACCAATAAGCACGGAGGTAGCTTTTCTCAGAAGGAAACAGATTTTATTTCCCAGGGGCTAATTAATATGCACCACCTCAGTCCCCAGAGGACTGCACAGGTGCCTGTACTATGCCATATGTCATGTGCTAGATTCCAGCAAGCTCAAGAGATTAATATACGATCATTATTATGAATTATTATGTTGCATTGAAGTTAATGTCGGTCTTTTGTTCTAATTAAAGTACAAACTTGGCATCTGAATAGAAGCTTAGCTAGAGAAGAGAAGTTAGAGTCTCTGTTTTAATGAGCTACATACATTTTTCAATCAAAATGTGTAATTATTTAATTATCTGGTCTGCTCAGTAAGTATATAATTCTTTCCTTAAAGGATCTTTATTCGATATGTTACTCTGCAGATGAACACTACTTGGAGTGTGTTTTGTCCTTTGAAATTCTTGGCCATTGTCAAATCAGGCTTTCATTATATATGCAGGAGTGTTTTATTTATATTAATAATTATTATTTGTTTATCTTTATGTCAAGCTGCTGCATATGGACTACCTTACTCTGAGAGTCAGAACAAAATGTGATTACTCCTCAAAGACAGTTTTATCATATCTGTTTAATAAGAAACAAACACACAAACAAGCAAACAAAATATTTTACCATACCATTGCAAATTGTCTGCAGGAAGCAAAATGCCCAGATGGTTAAGTGTAGCTCGTATAATTATATTCCAAAGATGTTATAAATAATTCCATTTAGAAGCTGAGATAGGACTCTATTAGGTGATTTAGTGTTTACATTTCACACAGAAAGGTTTAATGGCAAATATATCCCACACATTTTAACTTGCTACTTGGAGAATATGAATAGATTGTATTCAAAGAAGAAAAAAAAAAGGTTTCTAGGACACTCTGAAGGACTAGTTTGTTTTTATAGACCTCTAGAAAAATCAGCACATCATTTTGATACTAGTTTCATATTATGTATTTAAAATGTTAATATATACCATGCATTTTTAATCATGTCTTCAGTGTAGCAATATTTAGATATATAAAATGTTATAGTAAATAAATTTTCTCAACTGTATAATAGTAAAAAAAATTATGGCCTTTAAGAATGAAGATGAGCAGGGGAAGATTTATAAATTAACTTGGGATAAATTTGGAGGACAACCTCTCCAATTAAATTTGCTTTGATTTAAAACAAATATCTCTCAAGGGGTATCCCCATTACAAAATTGCACTAAACTATTATAGTGTTGAATATTGTTCAAAATACTTTGATTATCATCTGTGATTCAGAAATCTTTTTCTTCATAGAAAAGAAAAAGACTCATTGTCATTGTCTTTGCTGTGATTGATTTTTAATGACATTGATTTAAAGGCACATATCTGTGTTTTTTTAAGTACTACATGGGGTTGAATGTCTAATTTCTATAATGTGTAGATGCCCACAAGGAATTTAGTGCTCTTTATATTTAGCCCAAGTGTGATCTCAATTTATTTGACAACTTTTTAATGGATTACTCCCATGACTTAATATGCAGCTTACTTAGAAAAGTATATTGTGGTCTGGAGTGACAAAAAATTGGTTGGAATACCACATCCATTAAGAATACGAGTGAATATTTTATATTTCAGTCACTTAAATGTTTGTACATCATTGAAAACATAGTACTATGAAGTAAAGGCATCTTTCAAGAAATATGTTCTGCTTCAGAAATGCAATGAGAATGTGCAGTAAAATGGTAATATTTAAAATTCCCACTTAAAAATATTAAATATAGGTGCAAAACATTGTTCTACTGTGTTTTGTTATGACAAGATATATAGTATTTTAAGTATGCAAAATGGATATTATTTATTAGCATGTATAGGTGCTAACTTATGGATTACCTTTATGTAGTGAATATCACAGCCAAAGAGGAACAAGCCTTGCTCGGAGAACATTCTACAAGGTTTTATCATGTTCATTTTTGTCTTCCATTCTTTTTCAAACATACAGTTCTCATGCTGGGCCATTTAGGTTTGCAGGTTGTGACAAGTTTTAACATTAAGTAACAGTATTTCTATCAGCTCCCGTGCGAAGAGTTTTGTTTCCTCAAATTAGCTCAAAAGAATGCTGTCAGTTATCACACAAAAAGTGTTCTGTATTCACATGAGGTAGCAGATTTCACTCATTTATTCGCTCAGCAAACATTTACAAAGATCCTAGTCTAGGTCAGGTGCTGTATTCAGTGCTAGAGGTATAATGATGATTAACACAATATAATAATGATATTAGCACAATTAGCAGCTTCTAGGACTGCACAGGATATAACACTTCAGTTTAAGTGATGACGGGACTAGATACAGAGGTACCCATAGATAATGTAGGCTATTGCAAGGGTATTGACAGAGCAGAGCTATAGCGTAAAGGCACCGTATGTTCGGGATACATGCCTATCTCCGTGGGCTTTTGTTAAGGCTCCTTTGGACCAAAGACGAGTGTTTTTTCTCCAATATCCTTGCTACACAATAGCTAGTATTTATTGGGAACTCACCATCCTGTCAGGTACACACACACATGCACACACACAGATATAAAAATTCAAAAAACACATTCTCAGAATAATATATTATTCTACTCATGATGTAAAATTAAAATATACAAATTTGTATGTTTTTCATGGGTATGTATATATGTATTCAAAGTATGAAAATATAGACTAAAAAAATAAATACCTAATTTAATTCACGGTAGTAGGCGGGAAACAAGTGCTAAAACACTTGTGTTTTTACACAAAAATAAATTTAAGCAATGCAATAAAATAGCAAAGTGGTAGATTAGATTACTTTTCTTATTACTTGTCAGTTTGGATGGTGGATCTCTGTGTTTGTTGTGAAATTCTTACTTGCCTTCTGGATTAAAAATAAAATCCTCAAAGTAACATAAACTCCCAATAAGATAGTCTGATCCTGGAGCCCACTCTTATAACCACTAACCTAAATGCCTTTCTAAATGACACAATTTTATAAGCACAGTCTGTTTCCTCTCCTTCCTCAACTATAGTAACCTTATAAAGGCAGAGGCATTCTTATAAGGCCTTCTGCTATCCGAAATGCTCACTGATATAAAGTCAGCACAGTTACAGTTTTTACCCAAACTGTTCCTCTTCAATGCTTTCCTATCTCAGGAAATACAGTGGGCTCTCTAAAAAGTGGGAATCATCTTGGATCCTTTCATTTCCCTTACTCCTTACATCCAATCTATCAGCTAGCTGTGTTGGCTCTGCTATAAACCATGGCTGAAACTACACACTTCTCCTCTTCACTGCTACCATCCTATTCAAAGCCGACATCTCCCCACCTGCCCTGCGCTAGCCAGTGTGAGTATTTCAAGCCAGGGGCATTTTAAAACAAGAAAATGGTTACAAAATTATTAACAGGGTTAATGTAACAAAAACATGAATGTTTCTTAGAGATCGGTGACTTCAGGAAACTGCTACTGACTAGGGCTAGGAAATCTGTGATAATCCCAGGAGCCGACATTGTATTGATGATTAGAAACTTTGTTGCTGCTTGTGATGGAGCCACTGAGCACAGAGCTTAAAGAACAGCCACAAAAATTCATCTGAAGTCTGGGAGCCCGCCTCACACCCTCTGCCTCTCCTACCAGAAGCAGGAAAAACAAAAATCTTCCATACTTTTTGGACTTAGACTTCCTTGCAAGTGCCTCTCACTGACAGATCAAAATGGAATCCAGCCAGCGCAAGAGGCTCTGAAATGTGTGTTTATCCTCCTAGCCCCAGCATTATGGGGGAGGATGTGGGTGGGTGGGAGGTGGGGGACAGAGTCCACACAGACCATGGCTACTATGGTCTCCAAATGAGTCATTATTCTCCTATGAATAAATAAGTCAATGACCTCTTTTATCCACATGTTTCAAGATCTCTTGAATTTTTCCCCAGTCCATGGATGTCGCTTACCCACAAAATCTATAATAAAATACAGTAAAACCTTGGTTTGCAAGCATAGTTCAGTCCAGAAACATGCTTGTAATCCAAAGCACTTGTATATCAAAGCGAATTTCCCCATAAGATAATGGAAACTCAGATGATTCTTTCCACAACCCAAAAATATTCATATAAAAATGATTACAAAACTGTAATATAATACAAAATAATAAAGCAAATGCAAAATATAAAGGAAAAAAAATTAACCTTCACTCCCCTTTGAAAACCTTCATGGCTGGTGTGAGGGAGACAAGAGAGAGGAGGGTTAGGACGACTTCCACTATCACTGATGGAATTACTGCTATCTATTGGCTCAATGGAATCTTTTTCTTTTTGTGTAACTTTAAGAAGGAACCTTTCCAATGACACTTGGTTTTGCTTCCTTTTGAGGATTTCACAGAAACGTGGCATTGCATTGTTGTTAAATAGATTCATCACTCGCACTGCTACACCCTTCTTCGGGTGGTGCTTTTCTACAAAACTTTGCACCATTTCCCACATTTTGTACATCTCCCTAATCTCATTTGAAGTGAGGGATTCCTCTGCCTTTTTCTCCTCCTCCGCAGCCAAGATCTCCTCCATAACCTCTTGCTGTTGCTCCTGATCCATCAGTTCCTCAGTGGTCACTGCAGCCTGAGACTGATCCCAGAGAGATTGGTTCCAGAGACAGAGAGAGATAGAGAGAGAGAGAGAGACCATTGGCTCAGTTGTGATCATATGACGTCTGGTCTCAAATACTACTCTTATTGCAAGACATCGATCGTTTATCAAGTTAAAATATATTAGAAATGTTTGTCACAAAATAAGTTACAATCCAAGGTTTTACTGTAACTTGGAAAGGCTTTAGTGTAATAGTCCTATACCACTCCATAACCAACAAAATGGCTAGCCCCAATGCAGAGCTAAGAGAGAAAAGACATGTAAACATATAGCAGCAGCAAAGCCTTAAGTCTTATAGTAGAGGCCTAAATATGATAACAAGAGAGCAGAAAGTAAAAGTAATTAAATCTTGTAGAACCCAGGAAAGGTTTCTCAGAGAAGGCAATATTTGCGGCTGAAGCATAAACAGAGGTCCTTCAGAGGAGAGGACGAATGGCATTGTCAGGAAAGCGAGTAGGACGTTCAAGTCACACAAGAGAGAAACACAGGACTTTCTCATAGTTTTCTGCTTTGAAGTTTCTAGTTTTTTGTTTTGTTTTTTTTTTTCGTTTTTTCTTCTCGGCTTCAGTAAAGTCCGTGATGTTTAATTTGTTTTTTATTTTTAGAGAGAGACAGAGACAGAGCACAAGTAGGGGAGGGGCAGAAAGAGAGAGAGAATCAGAAGCAGCCTCCAGGCTCCAAGCTGTCAGCACAGAGCCCAGCCAGGGGTCGAACTCAGACCATGAGATCATGACCTGAGCCGAAGTTGGACGCTTAACTGAGCCACCCAGGCACCCGTTCATGATGTTTATATTGTGTTTTTTGTGAGTAAAGCAACCTGCAGACTGCTTATTACTTCAGATACCATCTGATACTATAAAATACTAGGGGCACCTGGGTGGCTCAGTCAGTTAAGCATCTGACTTCAGCTCTGGTCATGACCTCACAGTTTGTCGGTTCAAGCCCCGCGTCGGACTCTGTGCTGACAGCTCAGAGCCTGGACCCTGCTTTGGATTCTGTCTTCCTCTCTCTCTGCCCTTCCCCACTTGTGCTCTGTCTCTGTCTCCCTCTGCCTCTCTCAAAAATAAACATTAAAATAATAATAAAATAAAATACTTAAGTTGGCTACTATACATAAGCTACACACTGAACAGATTTCCATCAAAACGCAGAAGGTGGTTTCCCATTATCTTCAGCATAAAATCCAAATGCCTTTGGACCATATCTGAGATCCTTCATGCACCTCCCACTCCTTCCGTTCTTCTCTGCTCTTGCTGCTTCTCCCCCTCCCATCCCATTTTCTAGCCAAGCAGGAGTGCCTGAGTTTTCCCATGTGCCCCATCCTCTCTAATGTCTCATTGACCTGTCACCAGCTTTCATTCTTCCATCAAACAACCCCCATTCACATACATATAATGCACATCTCTTTTTTCCAAAGTAAATCTTATTAATAAAGTAATCTCATTCTTACTGCCTTTGAAAAATTATTCAAGGGGCGCCTGGGTGGCGCAGTCGGTTAAGCGTCCGACTTCAGCCAGGTCAGGATCTCGCAGTCCGTGAGTTCGAGCCCCGTGTCAGGCTCTGGGCTGATGGCTCGGAGCCCAGAGCCTGTTTCCGATTCTGTGTCTCCCTCTCTGCCCCTCCCCCGTTCATGCTCTGTCTCTCTCTGTCCCAATAAATAAATAAATGTTGAAAAAAAAATTAAAAAAAAAAATTATTCAAAACGGCCTCATAGCACATGATTTTATCACATGGGGTTCTTCTGTTTCCTGAGATCTGATGAATCAATTCTTTATTGATTCTGTGGGCCGTGAATTATGTCCATAAGGTTGTCTTTGATTAAGCCACTCAGAGTTGGTTTCTCATTTTCTTCAAAACAAAAACAAAAGAAAGAAAAAATAAAGAACAAACAAAAAACTCCTCCGCCACCAGATTCCAAGGCAAAACTGATACAAACCCAGAAAGGTGGGGGGAGGGGGAAATGAGGAAAAGTAACATTGTATTATTACCTGCAGCTTCAGCTCCAAATCTTTTTGCATTTGAGCTTCATAGCTATACTATGGAAAAGTTTATTTCATGTTTTGGGGCTGTATGAGGCAGAAAATTTTGCTCTGCCTATTTAATATTAAAAACCCAACTGCTTAACATTTGAGTCCTCCTCTGTTTGTTTCAAATATGTGGTTAACCTCTTGCCTCCTTTCCCCTTTCCTCTCAGAAGATCATCTCACTTCTTTCTTCCTCAAACATAGAAACATAACTATATTCCCTTGCAAAATTTCCTTCTTCCTTCCTGTAATGTTAGAGCAGTCTTGCATATTCAATCCCATTTAAGAAAAGGCAATATCAACAATAACAACAAAAATCAACAGCCTTTCTTAGATCTGTATCTTTCCTCAGGCACTTACCACTTTTGCCTCCCACTCACAATTAAAGTTTTTTTCAGAGTTGCTAAATATTGCTATGCCCTTCCTCTAATCTCTCAGGTATGCTTCATTCCTTGACAATCTGACTTGTGTTCCCATTACTCCACCAACATAATTTTAAATAATCACAACATAACCTCTCTAAGCAAGGTGAACTATAATTTATTGTACAAACCAAGACACCTTTTAAAAGGTAAAAGGATGCATTATGAATAATTATGCTGGTAAATCAGGAGTCTGGAATATCTGGTTCAGGAAATACGATCAGCCTTTTATCTCTAAGGCATTGTGTCCAATGAATATGCTTCAATTTTCATCTTTTATAACTCCAGTCATATTCAAATCTTTTGACATTTCTACTTTCTTGGAATAATAGTTTCCCTTTGGCTTCCATGGAACAGCATTCATTTGTCTAGTTTTTTTTTTTCTTTTTCTTTTTCTTTTTCTTTTTTTTTCTTTCTGCTAAGCGTTTTCTCTCTTTCTGGGTTGCCCTCCCTTATTTTACATTAAATGTTAAATTTCTGAAGGTTCGGTCCCAGGTGCCCTTCTCTTCTCATGATACTTTGTTGAACATCTGGAGATTATATCTAAGCCCATATCTTTTAAGAAAGCTATTTGTAAACAACTAATAAATTTCTTTCCCCAAGCCAGATGTTGCCAGAAATACTTCCCTCGCATTCTTATCTGACCTCAAAAGCAGCTGAATTTAACTCATGAATACTGCTTTTATGATATCTTGTTTGTTTCAGTGACCGTCTCCATTATCCATTCAAGTTAGAAGCATAGGATTCTTCAGAGGTATACCTTGTCCCTCACACTCACCCACCATCCAACCCAGTACCAAAGATTTAAATGTCTTTTTTTCCCCACGTCCAAAATGTCTTACCAATCCCCTCACTTCTCTCAGTTTCTCCAGCTTTTCGTGCCACTTCCCAATCTTTTCAAACTACTTGTTTTTTCATTTGGATCAGTACAGAAATCACGCAACTAGTCCCCTTGCACAGACTCTTGCCCCACTCAAATTCATTCTCACTGAATCCAGAAACAGCTATCTATCATCTGTCATTTATCTATCTTTTCTATTCTGATTTGCAAAATGAACTAAGTCTTTTTTATTACCCAGTCTTTGAACAGTTTCAAAGAACATTTTTGCAAGACTGAAAATTGACCCTTTGGGGAAATAAGACCACAGAAGAAAGGAGTCTGATGAAGGCTGCAGATCCAGTGCAGTTTTTTTGTTTTCTTTCCTTCACCATTACTTTAAAAAACAGTTTAAAAATATATATGTCTACAATAATGGCCATTTATAGGTTAAGTAGAATTGGAAAAAAAGAATTTTTAATGTGTTTTTTGAGAGAGAGAGAGCAGGGAGAGAGGGAGACACAGAATCTGAAGCATCAGCACGGAGCCCTACACAGGGCTCAAACTCACAGACCGCCAGACCATGACCTGAGCTGAAGTTGGCTATTTGACTGAGCCACCCAGGTGCCCATAATTTTTTTTTCTTTTTTAGAGAATAACATCCCTTCCTGTCCCACCAAAAAGATTCTTCTCTGAAGAAATTGAGAACTGGGGGAGCCCAGTGGCTCAGCCAATTAAATGTTGGAGTCTTGATTTTGGTTCAGATCATGATCTCACTGTTCATGAGTTGGAGTCCCACATGGGGCTCTGTTCTGACAGTGTGGACCCTGCTTGGGAGTCTCTCTCTCTCTCTTCCTCTCTCTCTCTGCCCCTTCCCTGATCTCTCTCTCTCTCTCAAAATAAAGAAATAAACATTAAAAAAAAAAAAGAAATTGAGGATTGGGACAACTAATGTATATATTTGTATACTAATGAAAAGATCTCTGCATTCTGATGTTTAGTGATCCCATAAAACAATGACTGATTTTTGTATGTGCATACTACAATAATCGAAATAAGCCACTGCACACTGTGCCCAAGATGAAAAAAGCTCACAATAAAATTTTTATCCACTTATCCTTAGACATAAAGAAAAAACAAAGAATCACCAAACTGTTAAAGGAGGCCTAAAACAGCCCCCCAAAATAAAAACCAACAAATGCTTAAAGAAAAAGAGAACCTCCCTAAATGTTTAATAAGTATTTTATGATAGGTTTGAGAAGATATTATTTTCATAAATATATGATGAGGATAATCAGAAAGCAAGAAAGATTCTTGAAATTTAAAATATGATTGTAAAAATAAAATAAATAATATAATGAATATCAGAGGCCATTTTCTCAGAGAAATAAACCCCAAAACATAGTACAGAAGAAAATATAGCAGAGAAGAAAAAAGATAATATCAATCCACAAAGTCCAACAACAGCAAATAAATATATCAACCAGTGCTTGCATTCATAAAGAGTTAGCTGTTTGAGAAATTATTCTCCCACTATAAACAAGTAGAAAGCAGAACAAACTGTATGAAACAATTGTTTTGGGACATTAGACAATAAAGAACCTAGAAATGAGACACCTGAGGGAAGTGAAACAAATAAGGCAAGCCCTATAATTGCTCCCGCTTACTGCCTAAAGGCAATTTCCAGACTATAATACAAAGAGGAGAATGATAATAAACAGGAGAATATTGGACAAAGACAGCTTTCAATATCTGAGGCATGAATCTTTGCCTGCACATTGACATTACATATATATTGGATGGGATTCCAGGTAGCTACTAAAAGAATCACCAGAAAACAGGAGACTGAACAAGCTCTGGGATGGGCATCGTGGAGAAAAGTTGTAATACTCAGGGACTTTAGAATCTTCCAAAGCCCTCTTTAGTAATGAGCAAAATTCACAGCAAGCCAAAGGCTGCTCTGGACACTTCCAGATCACACTAAAAGCAAGCCTTAAAAGGATTAAACTAATCCTAAGTAATTTAAATGCATGCCTGAACAAAGTATACTTTTTAAAGGAATACAAGAAAATCTAGTACCTACCACTATAAAAACTACAATGTGAAGCATCCAGTAAAAAATTATCTGCATGCACAGAGCAGGAAAATGTGACACTTAATTACAGTAAAACCAGTCAATCGAAAGAATTATAAATAACAGAAGTTATGGAATTAGTGGATAAATATATAAAAATAGTTATCATAATACTCTCCATATGCTCAAAACTATAAAATAAAATATAAAAATAATGAGGATAGAAAAGAAAGTTATTGCAAAACCTAAATAAAAGTTCTGGAAATGTGGGGAAATAAAAATATATAAACCCAAATGATTAACAGTAAATTATACACTGCAGAAGAAAAAAAAATCAATGAAATTAAGATCTTGCAAGATAATCTGCTCAAAATAGATGACAAAGACAGAAAAAGAAAAATAAACAGAGCAGTAGTGATCTGTGAATCCATGCCAAGTGATCTAACACAATAGACTAGGAGCTGGTGATCCAGAAGGAGAAGAGAGACATGGGGGGCAGACGATGTTTATAGAAATAATGAAACGACCATCAAAAGCTTATCAAATTTAATGAAACTATAAATCTACAATTTCAAAAAGCTAAGCAACCTACAAATGGGATAAGCCTATAGAAAAGCACGCTAAGGCACATCATAGTCAAACTGGTGAAAACTAATGATAAAATATCTTAAAAGCAGTTGGAGGGAGGAAACATAATAATGGACGATATCTTGATAAATTGAAAGCATGGTCCCTGTAAGTTCCCACCAATTTTCCAGCAAAATAATGAGCAATTTGTCACCACAGACGTGCTGTAAAATTTTAAAGCACCAAGTGTAGATAATCCTAAAAGCTCTAGATAGCAAAACAAAACAAAGCAGTATTTTTTAGAAAGCCAAATTATAACTGATCCCCTACAAAGGAATGAGTACTAAGTCAGAATCAGACTGTCATCAACAACCCCTTCTAAGTTTTGAAGAAAAATTATTTATCCTATAACTCTATAAACAATTAACTTTTAATATATTGTATTAGTCAGAGTTCTCCAGAGAAACAGAAACAATAAAAGATATGTATGTATATATATATATATATCCAAAAAGGAATTTATTGTAAGGTATTGTCTCATGTGATTATAGAGGCTGAGAAGTCCCATGATCTGCCATCAGGAGCTGGAGACCCAGTCAGTGGGTCAGTGATTTTCTTGGAAGGCTTGAAGGCTGGGAGGTAAGGATGTAGATTGCATTTTGAGTCTGAAAGCCCAAGAACCGGGAGTATCCAGGACAGAAGATTGATGTCCTAGTTCAACAATCAGAATGAATTTAACGTTTCTTTGTTTTTTTTCTTCAATGCAGGTCCTTCAGGAATTAAATGATGCCCACTCACATTAGGAAATCCACCTGCTTTACTCAGTCTACCAATTAAATTTTAATCTCTTCCAGAAACACCTTCACAGACACACACACAAATAATGTCTAACTAACATGGATATGGCATCCTTTGTCCAGTCAAGGTGACACATAATATTAACTATCACACATATCTTATGCTGCAATATGTATCTGGGCCATACCTAAATTTATAGTTTTCTGTTCTCTAGTCTCACTAGCCTTTTGTTATAATTTTGAACTTACCCAGCACCTTCTGGTACAGTGCTTTACACATACTGTTTCCAATTTGGAGGTGCTCTTACTTTCTCTATTTGCTAGTTAGCTCATCCTGCTCATTCCTCAAATTGCAGTTAGATTTTCACCTTTTCATGAAATTGTGCCAAAACATAACAAATATCCCATTGTTTGTTCCCATAGCAACATGTAATTGTCATAGAAATTATCCCAGCGGTAATTTATGTGTGTGATCGATCGCCTCACCAGAATGTAGGTTTCTTGAACATAGCATCTTATTTTTTACTCACCATTTTATCCCAAATGCTTCATGTATCTGCCACCAAGTATTCATCCTATATATATATATATATACACACACACACACACATATATATATGTATCTGTTCAATAAATGGTTAAAAAATATATAAATAAAAGAGATTGCTTGAAATCTACATGGTCTTACTCCCCCTTCCTGGAGAAAGGAAAGACAGCAACACACCTCTTTGTGGTTGAACCTGCGAACAAACCCAAGGAGGGCTCTGTCCACATGACCAGTTAGTGTCTATTAAGCTGAGCACTGTGGTTAGAGCTCCCCCTCATAGAAGAGGTGGTAAGAAGCAAATACTAAGAGATAGAGCAGTGTCTGTACTTCTTTCAAGGCACCTCCAATACCACCTCCATCTTTAGAGGCCAATGTCCTTGGAAATCACTTCATTTTCTACTTTAAGAAATTTGTGGAAAACTCTTGTCCAGGGATGCATTGTTTCTATTCTATTTGTTGATGTAAAATTTCATCTACTTCTAACTGCTGTTATCATTTTAATGGAGAGTTAAAATGCTAAGGGAAAAATGTTTTATCTGCCATCTTGAAATGGAAGATCTTCATGCATTCTACATTCTAGTTATTTTCAAGCTGTTTTACAAAAATACCAATTTCTTTTTTTTTTTAATTTTTTAAATGTTTTTATTTATTTTTGAAACAGAGAGAGACAGAGCATGAGCAGGGGAGGGACAGAAAGAGAGGGAGACACAGAATCTGAAGCAGGCTCCAGGCTCTGAGCTGTCAGCACAGAGCCTGACACGGGGCTCGAACTCACACACCAAGAGATCATGACCTGAGCGAAGTCGGACGCTCAACCAACTGAGCCACCCAGGCGCCCCCAAAAATATCAATTTCTAATGCAACTGACAGTGAGTGAAAAGTGCATATTTTCTTTATACCTAACAATGAATGGGAATTATGAAAAAGAAGAGATGTTATGGGGATATTAAAGTGTAAGAAATACTATACAGTTAAAAAGTAAGACCACTGCAAACAGATATAGGGCAACACAATCTGAAATAACATTAGAACTTGAGGCAAGTAGGAAGTAAATAGATTTAAAGTTATAAACTCTTTCAATTTTTGCTAAGGCAAAGTAATTATTTATAGAAGACACCTACATCAGTATATATACCATTGGCCCAATTTCTCTAACATGAAATTATTTAGATCTTTCAAGGTAAAAGAGTCAGGAGGTATTTCGATCATAATCAAAGTATAAAACATATTGGCTCTATTTGCTTAATGGGTGCAACTAAATTTATGATGCACATAACACCATCAGCTTAATTGGGAACTATAATTCTTACTTCCTTAAGTTACCTATGGACTTCCCTGTCTAGAGATCCTTGATAAAATTATATTTTGAAACCTTAGTCTCTTTAGGGCACCCTGGTATGTGAAAGGCTGTATCTAGAAATTGTTCTGGGATTTTCTCTTGTTACATGTTCCAGAAGACTTTTTATGAGTACATACCACTGCCTCTTCCTTAAAACAAAAATACAGTTATTTACCATAAATAACAAATACAGTTGCCTAAGATTTTTTTTTATCAAATCATCTTATTTAATCCTCTGCAAAACAATAATATCTCACTGATACTGTTTTTTTGAAGTGTGTGTGTGTATAGACTCTCATCCCTCTCACCAATAAGCTCCATGAGTACATGAGAAGTTTCTTTTTACTTGCTCTATCACCAGAATCTAGAGCTTGGCTGGTTACTCAATAAATATTTATTGAAAAAAAAGAGTCTCTCTAGAAAAGTACTGAAAATAATGAAATTTAATTATTTAGTTGATGTAATATGTAAGCTGTATGTTCAACAAAAAGATGTACTGGTTCTTTGAAAACATTTTTAGTTTTGGTCATATTGATCACAATTTATATGAAAACAGAAAGTGGTAAGTAATAAGCTATATAAAAAAACAAATTCAAAAAGATTGGACTTAGCATCAGCATATCTACAAAAAAAAAAATAAAAATAAAAAACACACCTAGTGGTGTTAATTGATTTAATTTCCGTAAAAGCAAATGTGGTGTAACTGTCAAAATATGTTAATATAGTCTTATACTGCATGTGTATCACAAAGGAGGTGATGGCCCATCTATTTTTCATGGCAGAGCAAGGAGAACATTTTATTCAGTACCATGCACCAATTTAAAAGAAGAACACTGGGGCGCCTGGGTGGCGCAGTCGGTTAAGCGTCCGACTTCAGCTCAGGTCACGATCTCGCGGTACGTGAGTTCGAGCCCCGCGTCGGGCTCTGGGCTGATGGCTCCGAGCCCGGAGCCTGTTTCCGATTCTGTGTCTCCCTCTCTCTCTGCCCCTCCCCCGTTCATGCTCTGTCTCTCTCTGTCCCAAAAATAAATAAAAGACGTTGAAAAAAAAAAAAACACTTTAAAAGAACACTGATAAGCCATACTTTATACAGAGGAACATGACCAGAATATTGAAAAGTGAAGGAAACATGTTGATTTCCAGCTAAAAGATAGCGATCTAAGGATACATTATGGCCTTTCTGATCCATTTTGTATTGCCAAAAACTGAAAGGAAAGAAATGAATAACAAAACAAGAAAAAGAAAAAAAACAATACGGTGAAAGAGGTTCCTTGAGTGGATCTCAAACCATGAAAAGTCCAGAAATCCATAAGCACATAGAAAAGACTAGTATCAAAAAAGTGGGTATTAGAGTCTCAGGATATCCAGAGCTGGAGGAGAATCAGAAGCAACTGAGAGAGAGAAAATTGGAGACCAATAACACTTCCAAGTAGGTCAGCATCTGCAAACACTTGCAGCATTTTCTCCACACAGCTCCACCTGTCTGCCATCTATAAGCTGTGAGTGGAGGAAACTGAGTCAGAGAGACTTGAGGATTGTCCATACCAGGGACATATGAAGAGTACCCACGCTCAGAAGAACACTTTGGTCTATACCTCTACACTAACATGTTTTGGCATTCCCACAAACTTGCCTTCTGTTCACCCCTGCCACTCAGTCTATACAAATTAGTTATGAAAGGGTCTACAAAAGAATGTCACCTATCAAAAGTAAGCAGACTTGAGTGTTATGTTAAATATATTTAAAATTGGGAGAGATACATGAGGATATTGTAGTCATAAGATTCAATTAAGTCATGTGCTTCAAGTAAGAATATGGCAGAAGCCTAGATCTAAATATTCTCATATTCTTCTGCAAAAAGAAAGATGAAAAGCACTCACAAATTATGTATTTATTTAAACCCGAAGAAAATTTAGAAGCTTCAAATTGCATGTAAGCAAACAAAGTCAGAGGCGGGCACGAAGCCCATGCAGGAAGTTGAAATAATAGTGTGAGGAAAAAGGGGACTGTAAAGAGGTTTAATCAGTGGAAGATATCAAAAATCTCTAGAAAATATTCACACCCAGAAAGAACAGGGAAGCCTATCCTGAGAAGGAAGTACTGTGAGTTCAGCTGAGATGGAAGAATTTAAGCCCTGGAGGAAGAAGGAATAAATAGGCTTGCACATTGTTCAGGGGACAGTTAGAGGTCAGAAAACATCAGAAAAAACATCAGAAAAAATATGGCAAGATCTGGGTCACTTATTAATGGCAACTGTGAGAAAATCATGAAAGAACAGAGCTGGGGGCATAAGCCCTTCTGAACCAAGATGGCTTCTGAGAATCAAGGAGGGGATATTTAGTGATGCCAGATTACCAGAAGGAAATAATCTATTGATCTAGAAGGGAGTGGGGAATCCTTGAGCCTGAAGTCTGAAAAGTCAGTTGGGACTCTCCCTGTTTCTCTTCAGAAGTCATATGCTAAGATTTCAAGGACATCCAACTCATATATTTATGAGAACAAAAAAGAATAGGAGTACAAAGATGCTACTAAGTAAAAAACAAAACAAAACAAAGAAGTTAATAAAGGAATACAACTTCTCTACAGATCATTAAAATTCTGTAGAAAATAATTCTTATTCTCTAGCTATGGATTGATCAATTTATCATTCTATCTGCCTTGTCTCACAAAGAACACCATGAGAGGAAAAATAAAGGAAGATGGAAGACAGACTAAGAGATACCACCCAACCTTCTTGTCCCTTTTACTTCTGCTCCACGATATTGGAGTTGAAAGTCCATGTGTTGTGTACAGGAGGAAAGCTTTGAGTCAAATAGATGATTGTAATTTTTCAAAGTTTGAAACAAAGTTTCTGCTGAAATTAGTTTTTTTTTTTTTAATGAAAGTATAAGAAGAGATATGGAGTCACATGCAGATGTCCTTTAGGAAGCTCCTTACTCAGTTGATGAGAATTTGACAGAGTATAGTAGGAAGTAATAATTGGGAAAATTAAAGTTTTACTTTAATCAAACCAATCACATGATCTCATTTGATTTCACAGCATGAGTGTTGGTTGTTAAATTATCCCCATTTTATGGTCAAGAAATATGGGGCTCAGAAAAGTTAAGCTTGATCATAAGTGAACTAACTTATATGCAAACTGAAATCTTCCAACCTCAAATACCATTTTATTTTACTGTCCTGTTATCTTGAAAAGTGTACAACCAACATAGGCCATTTATGTCCTTTATTAACATAATACATTTCACAATGTCTCCACATTTCAAAGTACTTTCTATCTTTTTGATGCTGATTTCAAATATGACCTTTCCCCTAAAACGTACAATCCCCAATTACAACTCATCTTCCCCCACAGAATTAATCTCTTCTCCTACAATCTCAAGGAATGTTAAGACTTCTGTTGTAGTCTGCTTGTGTTACTTTTTGTATGTCTGCTCTGTTCCCACTAGATAGTAGTTTCTCAGTAATAAAACCTCAGTCTATTACTTCTTTATATTATTAATAGCACATTGTACATTATTTTGCACCTAATAATTATGTGAGTTTGTCTAAATTAAATAATACACATAGTACTTTAAATGTCTTAAAGAATAAGGGTATTGAGTGCCTAATTCTGGTTTGATTTACAGACTTTTACACATGGTATTAATTGTTCAGTTATTAATTTGCTTGAGGATGAATGAGTATTAAGTTCTAAGGAAAATTAAGGATAGGACAATTTAATATAAATATTAATACAAAAAATAATGGAATAAACAATTAGACATGTAGACAAATCTTGGAAATGTTCATTCATTCTCTGCAATGTATTGGACATTATTTTAAAGCAGATCAACAGAAAATAGCTAGTATCTGCGTGAAGTCACCCATTTGTTATCTTTCATAATGGTTAATTTATGTGGGTTAATTTGACAGGGACACTGGGTGCCCAGATATTTGGTTAAATCTTATGCTGAAAGTGTCTGTGAAGGTGTTTCTGGATGAAATTAAAGTTTGAATCAATAGACTGAGGAAAGCAGATTGCCCTCTCCAATGTGAGTGGCTTCATCCAATCCATTGGAAGCTCATGTAGAACAGCAACAAAAAATTAAAAGGTTATTCACTGTCTCTGATTGACTATCTTTGGACATCTGTCTTCTCCTGTCTCAGACTCACACTTGAACTGAAACTTACACATCAGCCCTCTTGAGTCTCCAGCTGTAGACCTTGGGACTTCTCAGATTCCATAACAATTTACTTCCTCACTCTGTCTCTTTCTCTCTGTCTCTGTCTCTCCCTATATATATCCTGTTTGTTTTGTTTTTCTGGACTAATATATACCTGATATTCCTGTGCAAGTTTTTTAGTAGTATAAACAAATCGCCACAAACTACAAGTAAAAATAACAGTCATTTACAATCCCACAGTTTCTGTAGGTCAGCAGTCCAGGCACAACATAATTAGGTCCACTGTTACCAAAAGATATCAGCCATGCCTGCAGTCTCATTTGAGGCTTGGAATCCTCTTCAAAGCACATCGGAAGTGTGGTTGTTGTGGAAGCTTTCTTGAAGCTGTGTAACTCATGGTGGTTTGTTTGTCAAGGCCAGCAGAAAAATGTCTCCAAAAGAGAGCACTCTTTTAAAGGGCTCACTTGATTTGGTAACATCCAGTGAAGATAACCCCCCTTTGATATAAATCAAAGTAAAACCAATCAGGAACCTGAATTATATCTGCAGAATCCACTCACTTTTGCCATATCTTGGAATTTTGCATACCTAACTCAGTTAATTGTTTTAGATTGTTTCTGAAATGTTCTTCGGAATTTTCTTGCCTTTTAGTTTCTGAAGATTTGCTCATATACAAATTCTAGAGCCTGAGAACTTTAAAAATGAAATGGTTCTCAAAGGTAAAGATCCACGAAAGTGTCCAGAATGGAACTTGAAACATGAGAATACCAAAAAGAAAATAAAGCCCCCAAAAAGACTGAACAAAAACCCTTTATTTCTTACTATTCATTAGAATAAAGGATGTTTCTATGGTCTACATAAAGTGAGGTTAAATACACTTAATATATCTTGTCAAATTAATTCATCCTCCCTTAAAACATAAAGGTGTAGTTAAGACTTTAAAAACACATTTATTTTTTTATTTTGTATAAATTTGAATGAGAAAATGAATGAAAAAATTATATAGAATATGGATTTCTGTCTCACACTGAATGCTACTGATATATTTTTTAAGACCAAGAAAAATTATTTTATAGGGCACTCAGATTGCCAAGCACATAATTCAAACCATCGCCATAATTTCTATTTTGTTGATGACAGCAACTTTCATGGCATGCAGTGCTTTTCATTATATAACAATGTTTATGAAGAACTATATTTATTTCAATTTTGAGGAAAAGCAAAATATTTTCTATACTAAATCTCTGCTTCCAGCGCCGTGTGTATGACATACATTCCCAATTCCAGAGTAAAACAATCAATTGTCAATCTGCTCTTGATTTATTTTCTTAGAAGTCTCTCATGTGGAAAACTATGCAAACCAGGTTGGAAAATCAGTTGGATCTTCTCTCAGAGGTATTAGTCTGAAAAGATGAGTTAATGTCACTTCCTTAGACTGCCATCTTGTCTACATCCATTTCCCTCTACCCAAGAAACATGTGGCATACTGGAGCTTATCCAGAGGAAATTCAATCATTTAGCAGTTATTTTATCTCTGATGGCATCTCTGACCGCAGTGAATTTCTTCTTAGTTCATTGCTGGTAAAAGACTGTAAAGATTTTCCCAGAAATTTGAATGAGTGGATCAGTAAGAAAGAGCCATTACAAAGTAGATTTTATATTATTGGTTACCTATAGGATTTTGACGTGATTGCTTAAAAAGAAAACAAACAAGAAAACAATGGTTGGAAAAGGAAAGGAAAGAAATGAGAAAATGAGGAATATTTTCATTACGAAAAAAAATTGTATCGAATTAATCATACCCAGTCATCATTTGTTCAAGAAGTAGCTCACTAGGAATAACATTTACAGTGTTTCATAGGACTATATCCTTGGAGAAAACTTTCAGTTTTTTTCTCCAATCCACAGTCACTTGTATATTATATAAATCTTTATATACAGTAATAGTCAGGAACCCAAGCAATCTATCATATTTGATCAAGACAAGCATAAATCACTTATTCATGATTTACCATTCCTAACTTGATTCATTGATTCATCTCCAGACAAGACAAGGTCAGTACAAAAAAAAATGATTAAGCTTCTTGCCCTTAAGAAAGAACAGCTTAACCAACAAATTCATCTTCACATCTGACCTCATGAATCTTGACACTGGGCATACTGTAAAAATAGAAATAGCCCTTATAGATGGTCCCTCAAATGGAAATGTCGGTGTAAGAGAGAAAACAGTAGAATGATTAACAATGAACATGCAGTGGTTGTGTCACAGCCATCCTGGTTGTCACCATGAGACAATCTGAATCAGCTAACATGCAATTACCTATTTTTATCACTTTATTTTCAATAATTTTTCTACTTTAATTCTTTTTTTTTCAGTTTTACTTCTCCCAATTTCCTACTCTGTGACATCCCAATTTTTCACATATTCCTTCATCTCATTTATTTAATTGTGTTTGTCTATGGATTTGGCAGGATGAGGTATAGGGGAACAGAAACATCTTTTAAATCTCCCCATATGATGACCTGTAATCAGGTAGGCTGCAATATAAGAGGCTTCTAATCCTGACTTCCAGGATCAGGGAACTCTTTGGCTTTCTTAATTTCTTTGGGTCCCCCATCTGCCTTCTGCACATATTTCAAACACAGAAATATAAACAGAACAAACTTGTACATTGTCTTATTCAGCGTGGGCTGCTTATTTCTCATAGTTCCCAAGGCTAGGATGTCCAAGATCAAAATGCCAGCAGACTTGGTTACTGGTAAGAACTCTCTTCCTGGTTTATAGGCTGTTGCCTTCTTGCTGAGTCCTCAATGGCAAGAAAAAAAAAGGGAACTCTGGTCTTTCTCTTTTTTTTTTGGGGGGGGGGCAGAGAGAGATAGAGCATAGCATGAACAGGGGAGGGGCAGAGAGAGAGGGAGACACAGAATCGGAAACAGGCTCCAGGCTCTGAGCCATCAGCCCAGAGCCCGACGCGGGGCTCGAATCCACGGACCGCGAGATCGTGACCTGGCTGAAGTCGGACGCTTAACCAACTGCACCACCCAGGCGCCCCCTTTCTCTTCTTATAAGGACACTAATTCTATAATGAGGCACACCCTTGTCTAAACCTAATTACCTCCCAGAGGCCTCACTTCCATATACCATCACATTGGAGATTAAAGTTTCTAACATACAAATTTTGGGGACACAATTCAGTCTTTAGCATATACTCAAGTCATGTGGTGTATGTGTTGCTTTAAATGTAGAAAATAAATCTGATAATTATATTCTGTTTTTAAAAAATGCCTAGATGGCTGAATCGGTTTTTCATGGAGTTCTGGATAATTTTCAAATTTCTTAGCATAAGATTACAAGATACTTTTAGTACCTGATCCCAGTTTACTTGGTTTCTATCTCCCTATCCCATCTGGCACTCTCCCTTCTAGCTAAAATATGTTTCTATACGCTCCACTCAAAATGTCTGATTCTTTCACTGCCTTTGCACACAGTGTCTTCTAACTGAAATGTCCTTCATCCTTTATGCATTATGATAAACTCTTACCCATTCTTCCAGACCAAGTCCTACCAAAGTCTTTCCTGACCCCTCCTTTCTCCCAATAGAGTTAATTCCCTTCTCTACTTCCATCTCATTTTGTTTATACATCTATCACAGCATCAATGCCATGAGTTTTTCAATTATTTGGTTATGTGTCTATTTATTCTATTAAACTGTGACATCCTTGAAGGCAAGGGTAATTTATAACCAAACCTTTAATTTGGTGAAACCAGAAATGTCCCTTATCCATGGTAACACTCACTATATGAAGAACCCATGAATTAATGAACCATTTACTTAGGCACACAGAGAAATAGGAGACCAGTTGCTTCTAGGTTCTTCTTGCTCTGTTAATACTTGCCCCTGCTTCACACAATCTCCACTTTCTAGTCTCTTTAGCTTTGCCTGGGGTTGTACTATTTCAACCTTGCAAACCTGCTACTTAGTTTCATCCTCCCTTGCTGACTGCTGCCAGAGATTTAGATGTTCTAATTCCTTCACCACCTAAGTAATGTTTTCCATATTTGCTTCACTAGAGACTTCAATGAAGGTCCTTAATAAAAACAAAAAATTCTTGAGCCCAGCCTCAGATCTACTGAATCTGAAAATGCAGCAAATGAGCTCAGCAATCTGTACTTTTAAACATGTTTCTCAGATGATTCTGAAGAAGCTAAGAATACACAGATAGAGGGTTAAAAGGGCTGTTCCTTTTGTTTCGGGAAAACTGCTTTCTCTAGTGGCCCGTGTGTTAGCTTGGGACCTCATTAAGCAATAGTTCAGCTTCCTGAGACCTAGAAAGAAGCCTCACTTGAATGTCTTTCCCATAGCTGGTTCCTCGGGCTTTTTGGAAAACTGGAAACCCCTCCAATGTACCCCAGACATCTCCATACTACTTCGTCCATGCACAAGTCCGTGTAGAAACTTTATTGTGCTGACTCTACTCCTAGATGCTCTCTGAAGTTCTGTTTCACAGGTGCTGCTACAGCTGCTTCTGCCAAATCCCAGAATAGCTCTGGGTATTGGCAGTCTGCAAACTGACTCTGATGAGGTGTGACAGCTCATGCTCTGTGGGTTTATCCTTAATCAGACTAGACCCTGAGGATGTATGGATTCCCTGTAGAAAGTACAGATTGGGTGTCACTTAGGGTTAAAAATGAGAATAAAGACTAAATACCTAGCATAGAGTCCAGTGCAGAGTAAGCATTCAGTAAATATTACTAATTATAATATTTCTGTTGTTGTTGGATACATTGAATATATTTTTCTTCCTTTGATCCCAATCCAAGGAAACTTACAGTGTATAGATTTTTAACATAATTCTTGGAAATATAAAAATATCCTAATTCCCTATACTAGTTACTTAAATTAGTTTTGACTAATCATAAAATTATGGACGAATAAATACTTTCCACAGAATGCCAAACCTCAAGGTGTTTAATTCATAACATTCAGATTGCAGAGGCCATAAACCTTTTTTCATGAGCCGATAGATGTAATAGTGTTTTAAAATACTCATGAATACTAAATATTAATGCTGGTATTAGTTAACTATTACTGTGTAACAAATCACTCTAAAACTTACTGGCTTGAAGGAATTGCCATTCATCATCTCTCATGAATCTGTAAGATGGCTATAGAGTGTGGTTCAGGCTGAACTTGACTGATCTAGATTGGTCTCACTCATATATTTGTGGTCATCTGGAGGGCTACTAGGGGGATAGTGTAGCTGGTCTAATTTTGTCTTGGACTAGATAGCTTGTCTCAAGGACAAGGCGATCATTCCAGGTTTGTTCAAATGGTCTCAGGGGCTTAAGGGAGGAAAGATACATGCAATGTCTCTTGACCTAGGTTTGGTCAAGACCAATGACCAGAATGACTAATAACTTAACTGAAATGATAATACCATGTCATTTATGCCATATTTTGTGGAACAAAACAAATTATAAGTTCAGCCTAGATCTCACAGGTAAGAAATAAACTTCATCTTTTGATGGAAGTTGCTGAAAAGTATTTTTGCAAAGGATACAGAGAAACTATTATTTGTAATAATCAGTGCAACCAGTCTGCCACATTAGTCATTGTGGCAAAATATCTAATTTTTGGAGTTCTCTGAAATTAAAAAAAAAAAGTTAGATTCAGAGATAATATCAAAACCATTTTCTTCGCTCCATTATCACCCAATTGGTTATAATGAAGCCACAATAGCTATCAGATAATAATTTGTTCATTTTAAAATAATGTTAGCATTAACCTCATATGCTTGTTAAGACTGTTATATATGAAAACATACAATAAGGACCTAGTGATATTCCTGGCAAAAGGTAAATATACATATTTTGAATTAAGTAAAAATACTAGGGTATTATTTCCATTCACATTCTTTGTAATATTTATTATTAATTAGAGTCCCAGTTTTTTCTTTGGTTTCCTCTATGTATCATCATTATACTGGTTTTTCATGATGCTAAAATTATTTGGTAATCTTTAGCAACATTTGTCTTTTTCAAATGTGTTTTCTAATTGATCCTTTCAACCTGAGTGAGGAGTAAGTATCTTTATTTTATTGTTTGTTGTTTTTGTTGTTGCTACTATTTTTATCAATGGGACTTTGGATTCATAAGAAACAGAAGCTATCTGTGGCCAATTTAAGTTGAAAAGATATTTTCAAGGAATATTGATATACACAATTAACAAATCATTAGAGAACCAAAGTCTAAAAATGAGGGCAGAAATGCCCAGCAAAATCATATTAGAAAGAGTCTCCAAACTCCAGCCAAACTCACAGGCTTCTTGACTAAACAATGGTTGCTCATGATGATTCTGAACCCTCCTCTGAGTTTCATGTCAAACCCTCAAGGTTACAAATCAGATGCTAGAATTTCTGCATTTATGCCAGGAGTTGGTCACGTAGCCATGCCACAGTTACCAGAAAACTGAAAGTGAGGCCATCAGCTCCCTTCTGTTTGTTATTGTGGAAAGCAGGGCCTTGCCATTAAACTTTCTTGGGGTCCCAATCAAATAAAAGTATGTTTCGATACCAGGCAGATTAAAATAAGTGCCCATGTAATCTACTACATTAGTTGCTCAATATCTACAATACCCTTCTTCTCACATTAGATTTCAAAAAATGATAATGTACTCTACATAAAGTAACAATAAGTCTTATATACACTCACATTGGCCTTGAAGAGAGATGCTCAATAATTCATTTCTGATTAATATACATTTCTTCTCTACATCCACTGTGATTCCCAATTCAATATTCTGAAATGTGTGTGTGTGTGTGTGTGTGTGTGTGTATGTGCGTGTGAGGGGGGTGGAAATTTGTAAAGTTTATCAACAACCTCTTATAGTGGTAAAGAGAAAGAAAAGTAAAATTATCTATATAAAATATGTAAATATGCATTTTCGTAAGAAAGAAAATATGGTAAATGCGATAGTTTCATTTTTACAGAATTGGTTATAAATCATAATTAGTTGTAATTTTTTTACATGACTAATTTCATATTCACATTTTCTGAGCCAAAACCTAACCTTTTTTTTTTTTTTTGTCTATTTGCCCCCAAAGCATGTGAAACTCAAAATGGTATTCATCAATTAATGTTATGTACACTGTGAAAGCATTTCTCTTTTGGGTACTTTGTGTGTTATCCACTGCTACATAAGAAAATAAAAATACTGTTGAATTTAGCAACTTAAAACAATAATATTCATTATCTCCTATCTTATAGGGATATCTTATATTCGGGTGTACCATAGCTGAATCCTCTGACTCAGAATGTCTTGTAAGGATGCAAAGTATTGTCTGGGTTGTGGTCTTATCTGAAGTCTCTAGTGAAGGAGGATCCACTTTTAAACTAATGTATGTGGTTATTGGCAGAACTCAGTTCCTTATGGCCTGCTGGACTGAGGGCCTCAGTTCCTTGCCATGTAATGCTCTCTATAGAGCAGCTTACAACATGGCAGCCACCTTCCATCAGAAGCAAGGGAGGGAGTAATAGAGGAAAGCAAAACTGAAGCCAGAATCTTTTTTTTAATGTTTGTTTTTGAGATAGAGAGTGAGAGAGAGAGAGAGAGAGTGAGGGTCAGAGAGAGAGGGAGAGAGAAAATTCCAAGCAGTCTCCACACTGCCAGTGTAGAGCTTGACACTGGGCTCAAATTCATGAGCCGTGAGATCATTACCTGAGCCAAAATCAAGAGTTGGAAGCTTAACCAACTGAGCCACCCAAGTGCCCCTAAGCCAGAATCTTTTTTAACTTAAGGTAGAATATGACATCCCACCAGTTTTGTTGTATTCTATTTATTACAAGCAAGGCATTAAATCTAGCACACACTCAAGGGGAAGGGATCACTCAAGGACGTTGAATATCAGGAGGCATGGATCATTGGGAACCCTCTTAGTAGCTGAATTCTACTGGTACATAGACCCACAATCAGCAGAAAGCAAGTCTTGGGTACGGAAAGCAAGATTTCCTCAAGTAGGCCATTAGTTACAATCAGGATAGACAAGACTCCTATTTCTGTCTCTGGTTCCTAGACATAGGTTTTGTTTTTTGTTTGTTTGTTTTGTTTTGTTTTTTCTTTGGAGAAACAATATGTATTATTTCCTGGTTAAGAGCATGTGCTTTATTCATCATGACAACAATTTAAACAAGTGTCTCAAAGCCGGTGACAGAACTGCAATAAGCTATTCTATCATTTTGTAAGTCCAACTATTTCTAGAAAATATGATATAAAAGAAGACCATGTCTTCCATGAGCTCAAAACAATACTTTATTTATTTCATGGTTAAAATTAATTCCTCAGAAGAAATATTTTGTGATATACTGGATGATGGATAAAGGCATTCAATCAGTCCACATATTGTGGAGCTGGCAGAAGCCTGATGGGCAGGGAAGGTAAATCTAAATCCAGTGTCTATTTCAGTAAAGAAAAAATGTTTTACTGCTCCTAGACTCCAGGAGATTTAAATTATCACACAATATCACAGGGCTGGTCCCCATGGGACATGGCGCTGCCCTGGAGAATCAGAGTTGTTTCCTGTTGCTGTCGACTGAGCAATCATTGATGGTGACCATGCCATCTTTGAACCTGTTACCCATGGCATCTCGGGCCATTTGTTCATGAGCCTATTGAGTGAGCATAGGCACTAAGGTAAAGACTGGGGAAGAAAGTCTGTTTACATCCACAACACATTTATCATACTCCTCTGATTATGAACAACCTCTCCTGAAGTTCAGGAATTTTGAAAAATAGAATATTTACATGGGTCTCAAATATTCTTACACTCTGAGCCTGTTCTAAAAGTTAAAACCATATATCTTGTCTGCAAAGTTTTTTTGTAAGCAATTCATCTAAGTTGCTCTAAATGCCTTGACTTTGGGTAAACCATCAGCCAGCGACTTGGGAATTGTTAAGGATCTTTAACCAAGGCCACACCTCCTTCTAGGGAAAGTGGGCAAAATATGTATATGTTTTTTAAAGAAACATCACTGTGAGGATTACCTTATTCCTTCTGTTTCAGAATCACACCAAAGTGTTGTGGCACTATTCCTGGGAAGATGTATATTCATGTAATGAAGAAAGAAACAGAAAATTGAGCATACATTCAAAGCTAGAACCTCAAAAATGAAAACATTGCAATACCACCAAATGTTTTTCTTACAGTGAAAAAAGGCAGGCATTTGCAGTCATGCTTTCTGAGTTCCCTGTCCTCTGCTAGGATGGCTTTCCAGACCCAGGGGCCACAGCCATGGCAGCGCAAAGGAGCCGAGCCCAGTGGGGGGTGCCAGCTGGGCACCGTGGGCAAGAGGCTACAGCAGGATCTGATGACCCTCAGGATGTCTGGCAATGTAAGAATTTTGCCTTCCTGAATCAGACAGACTTTTCAAATAGGTGGGGGCCATCCATGGAGCATTTGGCACAGTGTATGAAGGAAGACCTGAAGTATAAGCTCTCCTGGAAGTTCCCCACTGGCTATGCTTACAAGCTTTGCTATACCTTCACCATCTTGCCTCAGTTAGTATTTAACATTCTCAGCTGGCAACACCCTGCTACCACCCCACCATGGACACCCAGGGGAACATCTGCCTGGACATCCTGAAGAAATAGTGGTCTCCCATATCCATCAGGACCATCCCACTGTTCCCCCAGAGCCGGCTAGGAGAACCCAACGTTGTAACATTGATAGCCCTTAGGACCAATACATGCTGCTGAGCTCTGAAAAAAAAAAAAAAAAAAGCCTACAGCCTTTAAGAAGTAGCTGCAGGAAACCTACTCAAAGCAGGGCTCCAGCCAAGAACCCTGCCTGATTGTCTAGTCACTCTACTTTTTTGTCTTTGTTTTTTCCTTAGAGGGTCTGTCCTTTCCTTCATTCCTGTTGAGGACTCTGTATCTTAGGCTGTGGTGTCATTTTTGTTTTGTTTCTGTTTTTGGTTTTAGTTTTTTTTTAAGTTTATTTTTTTTTTATTTTGAGGGAAGGGGAGTGACAGAGAGAGAGAGTATCCCAAGCAGGCTCCATTCTGTCAGTGCAGAGCCCAGCAGGTGACATTATGACCTGAGCTGAAATCAAGAGTCAGATGCTTAACCAACTGAGCCACCCAGGAGCCCCTGTTTCTGTTTTTTAAATTAAGTCTCTTGTTAAGCCCTTGTGATGAATATATTAAATGAACACATTGTTTTTATTAATAAAGTAAAAAGAATAAATAATGAAAGGATGCAAAATGTATAAATTGGTCCTTCTGTTTTGAGAGGAGAGCCTGATAGTCTCTGCATTCCTTCTATCACTTTGCTGTTTTGGCAGATCCCCATGTTTCCATAAAATTTAACTTCCATTACTTAATAATTGATGTGTCTCTTTTCCTAAATATCATAAATACTTCCGAGATTGCTCTGTCAAATTGGAAATGTACCATTGGCATATTTGTCTTTCCTTATATGCATCATAGTAAATTAAAGCATGTTACTCTGCAAAAAATTAACTTCCTCCATATGCCAGGTCATACCCATTCAGGATATTTCCATGACCTGCTTTACTATTCCTATCAGAATGATGGCATTAATTCTTTTTTTTTTAATTTTTTAATGTTTATTTATTTTGAGAGAGAGAGAGAGAGAGAGAGAGAGAGAGAGACAGAGCACAAGCCAGGGAAGGGCAGAGAGAGAGGGAGACACAGAATCTGAAGCAGGCTCTAGGCTCTGAGCTGTCAGCACAGAGCCCAACATAGGGCTCGAACTCACAGACTGCGAGATCATGACCTGAGCTGAAGTCGGATGCTCAACCAACTGAGCCCCTCAGCGTCCCTGATAGCATTAATTCTAAGAACCAGTATATTCTACTGTGAAATTATTAGATGGTTACATTTTCTCCAGAGCTGAGGATGTTAAATACTAACTGAGGCAAGATGGTAAAGGTATAGCAAAGCTCTTTCCAGGCAAAGGCATGCACAATGTTTCTGGTAGTTTTTACTTCATGGAATAGGGAAAAACCAATTTCAAATCAAAAGCTGGATAATATTTATCTAGAGTTGTATTCATTAGGAAACAACCTCTGGAAGAGCAGCTATAATCAGATTAATTTCTGATAAGGAACTAACATCTAGTGTTAAGCATGACACAACTTGAATTTTGTACTCAGTTCAAAGTCTGAGTAAAGTGGAACTGTGATAGGATTCACTATTTTATATCTTCAAGTCACGAATGATAATGTAAAAATTCTCTTGATTTACCTTTTTTTTTTTTGTAAAAAGGGTGACTCTACTTCACATTTTCTGTCAAATACTCCCACCTCATCTTTTCTTCCAAAATAAAACTTTTTAGTATCTTACAGCTCAGGGTGTCAAAGTGGGGTCTCCTAAATTCCCTAAAGATATCTCCTAAATACTTTTATTTTGCCTATCTACTCTGGAGAAATGTTGAAGAAGAGTTCATAAAACACCTGAGCCCCAAAATTGCAATAACTTCTTAACGTTTATGCGTCCTTACTCTGCTGTGAGATCACAGTGGAATTCTATATCCCTAGGAAAATTCCGTTCGTTCACAGCTAGAGATCAATATTTTTCAAAAGATTTGGATATTTCCTATTTCCAAGTACAGAAGATTACTTATTTCCAAGTAATCCTTTCCCCTTGTAAAGGATTACTGATCTCTAAGGAAGGATAAGAGGAATGTTCAGTTCAACGAGCATATATTTGATATGATTTCAGAATGTTTCCCAAAGGATCTCACTTCCTCATAGTATAAGATACTGTGGGTTTGAGAATCCAGGTATTGGGATGAATGGCTACAAGTGATCTTATATCGTGATTCAAGTCAGGCTTTTATTATTATTGTTGTTGTTGTTAATATTATTATTTAACTTCTAGCTGTTCACCAAAATGGACTTCGTCTTCTTCCTTGGACCACAGCAAGGTTACAGTTCCAGTTTCCCCTGCAACTGCACGTGGCCACATAAACTGAATTTTAGTCAATTGAATATTACCTTAATATTTAATAATATTAATTATTAGGCAAGTGATGCTTGGCACTTTTAAGCCTGGTCCAATAAAAACTTCTCACATGGACTCCTCCATATTCTTTTCCTTCCAGAGTAACTCAGGGTCCCCATGGAAGCATATTTTTTTGGAAGTTGGCAGATGTGTCATGAGCCTGAACCACTGGATGGCTTTGTGACACCTGTATCCTCTCCCTTCAACCTCCAGCCTGGAACCATGTTGGATTGTTATTTAGGCAAGAAAAATATTTTCAGGGTGTTGAGCCACTGTATATTTGGGTGTGTGTTTGGGGTGTGTGTGTGTATTTCATACATATTTTCACAGTCCGACCTACCGTATGTAATACAGGCTTTAGTGGACTGTCCATGTATTATGAATCTATGAAACTCCATGCCCCAATTAGTTGCCACCAAGGGTCTCAGACGATGCTGTTATCACAATTACTTTCTTCATCCCATGGCGATCATGACCACTATGCCTCTGATCTCTATCAGGAATCTCATTTCAATTGCATCTCCTCTCACTACTGTATAGTGCTTATAAACAAAACAAAACAAAACAAAACAAAACAAAACAAAAACAGCTATTAAAGCATCTTTCAAAGATTTTGACATGTGTTTCATTGTCTTTTCTGGGCCTTTCTGGGGAACATAATAAAAGAAAATAGTAAGTAATAATTCATAGATGTTCTTTAGCATTTTTAACTACTAAATCCTTGAATTCCATTATTTTTTTAAAAATATCTTATTTCAGCTTCATTTAGTGTGCATTGTCATCAAGTCCAGGTTTTGGTCATAAAACTGTATAATTAAAATATTTCCAGCTGTTAGATATAGCATAATAATTTCCAAATGTTGTATGTCATATCCTATCTATAAGTTAAGTGTATAAAAAATCTGGGTGCACCTAGATGGCTCAATTGGAGGAACATGTGTGACTCCTGATCTCTGGGTCATGAGTTCAAGCTCCACATTGGGTGTAGAAATAACTAAAACAATAAATATATAAACTTTAATTTTTTTCTAAAAATCTGGCGATAACAGGGCGCCTGGGTGGCTCAGTCAGTTGAGTGTTGGACTTCAGCTCAGGTCACGATCTCACGGCTCATGCGTAAGAGCCCCATGTCGGGCTCTGTGCTGATAGCTCAGAGCCTGGAGCCTCCTTCAGATTCTGTGATTCTCTCTCTCCCTGCCCCTCTCCCGCTTGCGCTCTGTCTCTCTCCCTCTCAAAAACAAATAAACATTAAAATTAAAAAAAAATGTTAACATTTATTTATTTTTGAGAGAGAGAGAGAGAGAGAGCATGGACAGGGGAGGGTCAGAGAGAGAGGGAGACACAGAATCTGAAGCAGGCTCCAGGCTCTGAGCGGTCAGCATAGAGCCCAACGCAGGGCTTGAACCCACCGACCACAAGATCATGACCTGAGCCTAAGTCGGATGCTTACCTGACTGAGCCACCCAGGCGCCCCTAAAATTTTTTTGAAAACAAAATCTGGAGATACAAAATGTAAGAGGTAGGGAATGAAGACAATTGACCATAGTTTTTTTAAAGGTGTAATTTCTTTAGGTTAGAAAGTTGCAGCATTTACAAGCAAAGAAAGACATTAGCAAAGGAGGGAAGAAAGATGGCCTCAAGACAGCTTCAAATAGCAAGTGCAGCTCTGTGGGATTTGGGGCTCAGTATGTACAGTGTCCTCTGAATCTTTCCATATGGGCCGACACCAGTTCTTGGACTCATGCTTATTCTAATCGAAGCTTTAACTTTCCTCTCAGAGATCTGGTGATTAACTGAATTCAACAGGTGTTATAATTTGGCAGACTGCGGATTCAAATTTTGCCTTTGATTCTTGGCTCCTGCAGGTACACAACTATAGCTATAATATGATTATAGAAAATTTGGGGATTTCAGGATATGCATTGAGAATTTAAGGTTTTGAGCTTTCCATTCTCTGTCTCTCTCTCTCTCTCTCTCTCTCTCTCTCTCTCAGCTGTCTGTTATCCTTTTAAAAAACAGCCAAACTGACTTAATCATTCTGGAATTTCTCTTTTCTTTGTTAACTATTCTAAAGCAGAGGGAACTTTGTTCTATAGAAGCCTTGCTTCTGAAGGACATTTTATTCCTCAATAACACAGCTGATAATTTAATTAGAAATTTCATTCTTGAAAGTTATAGTCTGCAGAAAACCAATATGATTTTGTTTAGCTTGAGGACCAAATAGGTGAGAGAACTAATTCTAGATTCTTTGAGCATCCATTGCCTGTCCTATACTGAATAGTACCTGTTGTAACATCTTTGGTTAACCTACGTGAAGAGTAAATTCACATAGGGACTATGGAGTGGTAAAAATATCAATGGGACGCCTAGAGAACCAGTTTTTGGAATAGATGGGAGAGAGTAGCTCAGATTATTTCTTAGGCATGTTTCCTTAGAGCACCACCTGCCTCTGGCATCGCTACCACTGGACATTCCTGAGTTTCATTGCACTCAGTTCAAGCACTGCACCATAGTCCTCTGCCCTTCAGTGCAGATGCTTTAAGTAATCTGATTGCTCCTTGCATGGAGTATTACTTCCAGGTGATAAGACCCTTGGATGAGGAGGAGCTCAAAATGACATGTAGCTGCTATGGTAATGGCATCATGGAAGACCAATGGGGTTCTACATATTTTAATCATTTTCTTATCATTTTATTTAACTGATGCAAAACACTCTGATTGTAAATGAAAATTCCAGTCAAATCAGTCCAACTGTGATTGCCAAGAACCAAACAACTGTATAGAACTGTCACCTTACCAACTTTCTAGCCTCTTCCTCATGGGCAAGTGGCTATTTAGCTAATACAACCAGGTATCAGTCACGGTTACCATTTGCATGGACATTTTAAGGTCATACACATACATTGTCTCCCCTGCCTCTTTTCTTTGGGGGTTCACAGTTTCTTGGGTGTGGTCATCAATACTTCAGGGATTACCTAATGTGATATAATTTCAAAATCTAATTTAAGGATTAGGAGAAAGGTTCCACTTAGACCTCCTATTAATCCTATCTCCTATTGGAAGGTATCAAACACTTTGTTTCTGGGTAAAACGGTAACATTGCCCTGTTTTTTCTGTTTTGGGGGGAACTCTCTGGGAATGAGGAGTGATGGTCCAAATAGATTTTGCATATTCCCGGGCCCTCTAACAAAATAAACATTCTCAAAACATCATTCACAGTACCAAAAAACGTCTTTGCTAAATTAACCAATGACTTTTATCTGGAATTCTGGTATAATGCAGAGAGAGCCTCAGACTACTTTGATTAGTTATTCTTTTGATCCCTTTATTGTCCATTGGTATTTGAAAGAACTAAGTCGGTATGTTTTTTCTTCAAACAAAATGATATTTTCGACAAGAACTCCTGGGAATGCACATGGGCATTACAGTTTGAGAAGCTGCCCCAGGCCTTGAATTTAGTGAGAACTGCTCCCCTCACATAATCTCAGTGCAAGCAACCTTGCTGTCCAACCAGTACCTCCTTCTTTCCAGCTCACTCCCCTTACTGTGCTGATTCCAACAGTCCTTTCACCCATCATTCCACTGATTCTACCACTTTTACAGGATCTCTCCCCTACCACTGCCCCCACCATCCCCCATCCCAATTTTCTTACTCCCTTCTTATCTGGCTTGGATTCAATAGCTGGCCATTGTCATTATTATTTCTTTGCATATACCTTCTCCTTCATTTCCTTTTCTCTCTCCATGGAGTTATCTAACAAAAATAACCCTGGTTGAACCCAATTCCCTGCCTTCCTGGGCCTGCACCTTCCCAGCAAAATGTGGCCATTGAAAACCACAGAATAACCTTGCTGATTGATGCTTCTTTACACCTTCTCCTCTTCCCTCAAGTTTCCAACACCTCCTCCTTGTCCACACTTCAAGCTGATGACCTTGCTTCCTGTTTCCCTGAGAAAATAGAAGCTCTCAGAAGGACAAGTCCACACGTTGTGGCACTTTGTCCATCCAGCTCCCTGCGTCTGTGCCCACACTCTGCTTCTGTTACTCTTAGTGAACACCTACCTTGCTGGTATCCAAGGCCAAACCTTTCCTTCTTGCTCACTCAAGGACAGCTTTCCAGAAATTGCCCCCTGCCCCACATACTTGCATTATCAAATTTTCCCTTACTACTAAATCATTCTCTTCAGCTTGCAAATAGGCTTCCATTCTAGAAATAAAACAAAATGAAATAAAACAAAATACTCTGGGGCACCTGGGTGGCTCAGTCAGTTAAGCTTCTGACTCTTGGTTTTGGCCCAGGACATGATCTCACAGTTCATGAGTTTGAGCCCCACATCCGGCTCTGTGCTGGCAGTGTGGAGCCTGCTTGGGATTCTTTCTCTCTTCCTCTGCCCCTCTCCCTCTCTCGTGCACTTTCTCTCAAAATAAATAAAATAAAACTGAAAAAAAAGAGATATTTTGAGATAACTATAGACTCACATACAGTTGTAAGAAATAATACAGAGAGATCTCAGTTACCCTTTACTCAGTTACCCCCAATAGTAACATTTTAAATTATAGATTAACATCATAACCAATACACTGACATTACAGTGTCAAGATGAACAACTTTCCATCACCACAAAGATCTCTCATGTTGCCATTTATAGTCTCTCTGTCTCTCAGTCTTAAGCTTTGTCAACCAAAAACTTGTCTTTCATTTCTATAATTTTGCCATTTCTAGTGTTACAGAAATTGAATCAGACATATTTAACCTATGGGAATTAATTCTTTTTTTACTTAGTGTACTTATGTGGAGATTTGTCCAAGTTGTTATGTATCCCAATAATTTGTTACATTTTATTGCTGAGCAGTATTCCATTGTATGAATGTACTACAATCTGTTTAACCATTCACCAGTTGAAGTAATTTGGGGTTGATACAAATAAAGTTACTGTAAACATTCATGTACAGATTTTCGTGCAAATGTAGGTTTTCATCTCTGCAGTAAATGCACAGAAGTGAATTTGCTTGGTTGTATGGTCGTTGAATGTTTAGTTTATTGAGAAACTGCCAAATTGTTTTCCAAAGTGGAAGTAGCATTTTACATGCCTACTAGCAATGTATAAATAATCTAGGTTCTCTGTATCCTTGCTTTGGGTTTATTTTGCCTTTTTCTTGTGTTTTGAAGTGAATGCTTTTATCATTGATAGGAGACCTCTTTTTCTTGTCTCCTGTATGTATACATTTAGTGCTATAAATTTCCCTGTAACACTGCTTTAGCTGAATTCTGCAAATACATAGATGTTCTGTTTCATCTGCTGAGGTTTGTTTTATGGATATAGAGTTTCTTGGTTTAAGTTTCAAGGCCACTTGAGGAGGATGTGTATTCTGCTATTGGATGGAGTATTCTGAAAATATTGGTTAGTGGTTAGATCCTATTTGTTTTGTTTTGTTTTGTTTTGTTTTTTTATTTTTATTTAAAAAAAATTTTTTTTCAATGTTTTTTATTTATTTTTGGGACAGAGAGAGACAGAGCATGAACGGGGGAGGGGCAGAGAGAGAGGGAGACACAGAATGGGAAACAGGCTCCAGGCTCCGAGCCATCAGCCCAGAGCCTGATGCGGGGCTCGAACTCACGGACCGCGAGATCGTGACCTGGCTGAAGTCGGACGCTTAGCCGACTGCGCCACCCAGGCGCCCCTTGTTTTGTTTTTAAAGAGAGTGAGGAAGGGACAAGTAGAGAGAGAGAGAGAGATGAATCTTAAGCAGGCTCCTCCACACCTAGCACAGAGCCTGACAGTGGGGCTTGAGCTCATGATTCTGGGATCATGACTTGAGTGGAAATCAAGAGTCGGACACTCAACTAACTGAACCACCCAAGTGCCCTCAGATCCTGTTGATTATGTTGTTGAGCTTGCCTAGATCCTTATGGTTTTTTGTTTGTTACTTTGATTTATTATTTTTTAATTTATTTTTGCTTTTCTGTCTAGTTGTTCTACCACTGTTGAGAGAGAAACACTGAAGCCCTGAACAAGAATTGCGGATTTGTCTATTTCTCCTTTCAAGTCTATTGTGTTTTGCTTCACATGATTTGCAGCTCTGTTGTTTAGTGAAACACATTTAGGATTGCTATATTTGTTTGGTGAATTAACCCTTTTATTATTGCATAATGTAGTTTACTGTCTCATAATTTTCCCTGATGTCTACTTTATTTGATACTAACATAACCACTCTTTATTTTTTTGATTTATGTTTGCATGGTATATCGTTTTTCATCCTTTTAATTTCAACCTGTCTCTATCATTATACTTGAAGTGAGTTTCTAATAGATTGCATAGAGTTCGGTTATGCTTTTTAATGTACTTTGCCAATCTCTGTTTTTTATTTGGTGTATACAGACTGTTTATATTTATTTATTTTTTTATTTTTTTTAACGTTTATTTATTTTTGGGACAGAGAGAGACAGAGCATGAACAGGGGAGGGGCAGAGAGAGAGGGAGACACAGAATCGGAAGCAGGCTCCAGACTCTGAGCCATTAGCCCAGAGCCCCACGCGGGGCTCGAACTCACCAACCGCGAGATCGTGACCTGAGCCGAAGTCGGACGCTCAACCGACTGAGCCACCCAGGCGCCCCCAGACTGTTTATATTTAATGTAGTTAATATGTTAGAGGTTAGGCCTGACATTTTATTTTCTATGTTCTGTTTGGTCTCTTTGTTGTTTTTTTTTTTCTTCTTTGTAGTTTCCTAGGATTGTCTGAAAATTTTAATAACTTAGTATTAATTTATTAGCCATAAATCCACAGCATTTTTGAGTTTATCTTTTAGTATAAATTTTTGTGTTGCTCTTTTAAGTACATTATATATACAAAACTGTCACGTCTTATTCTCCATTTTTAGCACAATTATTTTAAATTAATTTAGAACTATTTTTAGACTGTATTATAGTTTTGCTTTGTCAATCAAACATAATTTAGGAACTCAAGACAACTAAGGAAATGTATTTACTCATATGCTTATTCCTCACATTGTTCTTTCTATCTTCTGATTTCCAACATTCCTTCTTTTTTTCTTATGTTTTAAGTTTAGTAAGCTCTCTTTAGCACTTTTTTGAGAATTGGTCTAGTGACAAATTATCTGAGTTTTCCTTCAAGTGAGACCGACTTAATTTTCTTTTTATTCTTGAAGTATACTTTCATTGGATATCAGATTCCGGGTTTCAGGTTATTTGCTTTCAGCACTTGAAAAATGTTTGTGTTTTCTTTTTGATCTGCATGATATCTGGTAAGAAACTGGCTGCCATTCAAATTATTTTCTGCCCATAGATAGGTGTCATTTCTCTCTTTCTGCTTTCAAACTTTATTTCCTTCCTTTTTCTTTCCTTCCTTCCTTCTTTCCATCCTTCCTTCCTTCCTTCCTTCCTTCCTTCCTTCCTTCCTTTTCTTCCTCTCCTCCTCCTTCTCCTCCTCCTCTGTTGCTTCCTCCTCCTTTTCCTCCTCTTTTCTTCTCTTTTTGTCTTTAGTTTTCAGAAATTTGGCTATGATGAACCTTGGCTTAGACTTCCTTGGATGTATACAGTTTGGGGATGACTCAGCTTCCTAGTATCTGCAGGTTTATGTTTTGGTCATCTTTGAAAGGTTTTTAGCCATTATTTCTTCAAGTACATTTTCAGCTCTGTCTTCTCTCCTTCCAGGATTCTCATGGCATAATGTCAATTTTTTACTTCTAGTCTCACAAGTCTTCAAGGATCTTTTATTTTCAGTTTTAATTATTTTTGTTGTTTTTTCAGATTGGGTAATTTTTATTCTACCTCTAAATTTATTATTTCTTTCCTCTGCCACTTTCATTCTGTTGTTGAACCCATCTGTTGAATTTTAATTTTGGTTTTTATATTTTACAGTTCTAAATTTTCCACTTGGTTCTTCATATCCTCTATTTATTGGCTGAGACTATCTGGTTTTTGGCTGAGATTTTCTATATTCTCATTTGTGTGTACCGTGTTCATGACTGTTCATGGAAGCATTTTTTTAATGGCTGATTTAAGAGCTTTATAATCTAACATTTTTGTCACCATGTTGTTAATGTCTATTGATTATCTTTTTGATTCACTTAAAGGTTTTCCTAATTCTTGGTATGAGGAATAACTTTTTGTTAAAATCTGGACTTTTTTTTGTTATGAGACTGAATCCTACTTAATTAAACTTACTGTTTTAACTGGCTTTTGTTCACACTGTTCTGACAGGACAACTGGGTAGACCCTTATTATTGTTAATGGAGGTAGAAGTCCATATTCCCCACTGGGCCTCCATTTACCCTTGACTGGGGAGGGTCCTCATTATAGCTGAGCAGGAGTGAGAGTTCTGCCTCCCTACATCTAAGTGTCTATGGAGACTTCCCTGACTGGGAGTGATAGGATTGCCTTGTTACTGCTCCCTGTGTGGCCTCCACTGGTGCTTCTGTGGGGTATGTATAGGGTGGCTTTATTACCAATTGGCAGTAATGAAAGTTTTGATTTGCTAGGCTTCTTCTGACATTGCCCAAGTAGGAAACAGTAATGACTTTTTTATTTTTAGCAGGTAGAGATGGAAGCCCAGGATCCCCATACATTCTTCTCTAACACCTCAAGAGAGGGAAAGTTTATTATCACCAGGTAGGAATCAAGTCCCGATTCTCGACTCACTCTTTTCTGACATTATCTCAGTGGAGGTGTTGGGGTGTCTCTTTATAGCCTGGAAAGAGTATAAGTAGATTCCTGACTTAACACTGGGATGGAGATCACAGACTTTTCTGTAGCTTTTGTTTTGCAAGGCTGTCCCTTTCTTGGTCTTTTGGCTAGAAAGAGGAAGATTGATATTTATTTATTTATTTATTTGTTTGTTTGTTTGTTTATCTCTCTCATTGGAGTGTCCAGATCGCTGTGTTCTTCAAGTCTGGGATATACGTCTCAAAAAGGAAACCCAGGAAATTCACCACGGTGTCATTTTTTGTTTCCCAAGGTCACTAGCCTGTCTGACTTCTCTAAACCTTTTAGGTTTTTTTTGTTTAATATATACACATATTTCCAAGGTTTTTAGTTCTAGGTACTGGGAAGAATAGGGAAAAATATTCATTTTCCCAGGAATAAAAGTTTAGCATTTTTTGTGTGTGTGTAATAAATTATTGTTGCACTCCAAATGTGTTTTTCCCATAAATATTAAGTATTTACTACCTCATTTCCTTAACTGCAGAGGTATAGTGTCAAGGTGTCTTATAAATCTCACTTTGTCCCTTTCTATGTTTCTGGCAGCACCTAGAGGAAAAACCTATATTTAATAGTATTACTGAAAATGCATATGACCATAACATTTCATTTGAAACAAATCTTTAGTTTTATTTTATTTTATTTTCAACGTTTATTTATTTATTTTTGGGACAGAGAGAGACAGAGCATGAACAGGGGAGGGGCAGAGAGAGAGGGAGACACAGAATCGGAAACAGGCTCCAGGCTCTGAGCCATCAGCCCAGAGTCTGACGCGGGGCTCGAACTCATGGACCGCGAGATCGTGACCTGGCTGAAGTCGGACGCTTAACCGACTGCGCCACCCAGGCGCCCCTAGTTTTATTTTTTTTAAAAAGAAGATGCAAAGTCATTAGATGTCAAGAGCCTATTGTTTTTTTTTTTACTAGAAATACTTAAAGTAATAATTTTGTGAGATACTAAAGCAGACTGAACCACTCCCAAACCATCAATCCAAATGCCAACATCAACAATGGCATAAAATTGAAAATGTCTATTATGTCTGCAGTGATGTAAATTGACTATAGGTGATATTTTGTCCAATTATTCCAAATGTATTTTCTCTGGAAATGACTATTTTAATATTTTGAGTGGACATTCACTTAATCACTTGTTAGTATTATGACCTACAATCTGAGCTTGTGATGTTTGTAGAAAATTTGAAGAAAAATTGAACCTACCAGTGAATCATCATTGGGTGTTATATTAAATAGCATTATTGTTACCTGATGGCAGTGTCTGTTTAGAAAGAGGTTTGGTCTTTTTTTTTTTTTTTCATTTTTTTCTTTTATTGGGAAGCAGACACAGGGCAGATCATAGGGCGGGAAGCAGTGTGATGAGGTTTGGTCTTTTTAATGAATGAATACCAATTTTTGAAAACCAAAACTTTCATTTAAAGGAAGTAAAAACTCACTACTCATTTAAATTTTGGGTTATTTTTTCTCTCTTTAGAGTGGCAGTTGAGTTAGAGAGTAATGCATGTTCTTTGACATTTGACAATATGCAAATTGGTCAATTGGTCATATTGGTCAATATACAAATGCCTTTCCTTTTACCTATATGTGTATTTGATCCTTGTATATAAAATAAGGGATAATAATATCTTTGTTGTTGAATGAATAGAGATGCAAATTACACAGACATAATAAGAATCAATTGATGATTGTTATACATTGACATTGAAGAAATAATTTTTTGAATCTATCATGACATAAGAAAATATCCGACATTTGCAAGCTCTTTTAGTGTTCTAAACATCAAATTACTCATTAGTTAACTCATTTTTTTAAATTTTATAAACAACTAGTAATTTCTATGACATAGATCTTACCCCCAGTAATTATACCATCTAAGAATAGATAGATAAATAGATAGATGGATAGACAGACACATAAACATTTATATATAATATAATCAAAACCCAAATTATACAACAATGTGAAGAGGTTAATCAAAATATAAATTACAAAACAGTGTGAAAGAATTAATGAATTCTTATAGATTGGTTAATGTCTATATACTGCTTCTCTCTCATTGTAACATAAAAAGCCCATAAAAATTTTATAAATATGTACTCTTGTTCTCCAAATATTATTTTACAATTAGATCTAAAATTTTCATTTCTATATTCTTTACTGTAGATACAAACTAACTTACATAGTTGTATAAATAAATTTTAAAGGGTATGATTTATACATTATTATGATTTCAAGAGATGCAGCTTTTCTTTTTATTAAAGATGTACAATAACATCATTATTTAATATTAGACTTGGAAAGGATTTCAAGGAAAACCAACGCCTTTAGTATGGATGAAACCTGGTTTATCTGAGTCACAATATAATGCTCATCCCTCATTAATACATTAAACAAGTGTTTATTCAGTCTTTAGCCACACCTTATTATCAAAGTTATTTTGAATAAGATAGAATACAGTAAATTTCTGGATATCAAGCTTTTGAAGTGTTTTTGGTCACATAGTTGTGTGATGTTCTCCACGTATCTTGAGGTAAGCAGAATTCTAAGATAATTAATAAGAATCTTACCCTCTGAGGTACATGCACTATATTATCCCTTTAGTGTGAGCAGAAGAGTGAATATCGTGAGGTATCATTCCCATCATTAGGTTACTAATCAGTTGACTGATTTAAATGAAAGGAAACTTAGCCTGGGTGGGCCTGACCTAGTCAGGCTAGCCCTTTGAAAGAAGATGAAATGGCACAGAGATGTTCTGCTGACATCAAAGGTGGGATAAACTGCCATAATTTGAGAGGAGGGGGCCACATGGCAAGGACCTGAGGGATGCCTCCAGGTGCTGAGCTCCTAGCTGATAGTAAGAAAACAGGAACGTCCATCAAACAACAATTAGGAAATGAATTCTGCCAACAACTAGTGAGGTTGGAAGAGCACCCTGAACCTCAGATAAGATTGTAATCTTGGCCAACATGTTAATTTCAGTCCAGTGATCTCCTGAGCAGTGGATCCAGCTAAGGCTTACCTGAACTCCTGACCTATGAAAACTGTGAACTTGTAATTTGTGGATTCTTTTAAGCACTAAATTTGTGGTAATCTATTATGCAGTGATAGAAAGCAAATACACATTTTCAACAGCCCATATGTGGGAGAAAAGATAGGAAATGTTTGTCTGACATATATTTTTTCCTGTGGTTTGAAGATAAAATAATGGTTCAGCAGAGAAGGAATTTAAAGAAAGGGAAGAGAAAGAAAGAGTTAAGAAACAAATAATTGCGATGAGAGTGAAGGAAATGTGTGATAAATACAAAGCTTGAGAGAATTAGAAGAGGGGGAAGTTTTGGTTGGACAATAGGCTCTAGAATGCATGAATGGAGTGATGACATAGACATAAATGCTACCACTCGGGGTTGGCAGTAGAAATGAACTGCTAGAGAGAAGTACAAATGATCATCACTGCAATGGAGCCTTCATCCACATGAACTTGAAGTCATTCATGACAACAGTGGGAAATGAGGAAGAAATAAAGATTGTGATCCAAGTGCCAACATTGTTGATAGGTATGGTGTTATGAACAAAGCTTAGTAGATGTGTCTGTAGTTGAAGGGAGAGTGTTATGGATTGAATTGTGTCCTCCTAGAAGTCGTATGTTGCAGTCCTAACCGCCAGTAACTCCGAATGTTATTATATTTGATGATAAGGTCTTTGATGAGGTTATTAAGTTAAAATGAGGTTTTTAGGCTAGACCCTAATGCAATATGACTAATATTCTTGTAAGAAGAGACTAAGACACAGACAGACACAGAGGGAAGACCACATGAAGACACAGGAGAGGACACAGACATCCACAAGCCAAAGAGAGAGACCTCAGAAGAAACCAACCTGCCTTCACCTCCATCTCAAACTTCTAGTTTCCAGAATTGTGAGAAAATACATTTCTGTGATTTCAGATACCAAGTTGTGGTAGTTATTATAGCAGTCTTTGAAAAGTAATCCACAGAGTAAGAGATACCTATTGATGGGCCAAAATGTTATACAGCCTTTGACCCTGAGTTGGCCCTAGGTAAATTCATCAATTCTTGTTTGCCCACACTTGCGTATAAGCAGAATCAGTTGTAGGGATAATTATGAAATGAGAATAGTGGCTTTGGTGGGTCCTACTTCCTCCCTTCTGAACTGTTCGTCTGTTGCAAGTGAGATTTATCTTTATGTGAATCTTCATGGGTCACTAATTTTGGTCCATCATTATACATAGAAGACTTTGTCCTGCTCCCTAGAAAACATATTATCACATATTATCAAAATATGTAAGCAGAATTTAGATGGTTGGACGTAGAAGAGGAATAATTTTTCAGTTAGATGTCAAAAATATACCACAGCTATTGTTTAGGCTAGTTAAGAAAATTCAGTGACTTAAATTCCATTACATACTCTGAAAAATACATGAGGAGTCTATCATTTTAAAAGTTTTTTACAGGCTTCAAAATAGTGACTCCCAGTATCCACTCTTTTAAATTCCATTTCAGGCTGACTCCTGAGCTACAAGGTCTCTCATAACTCTAAAAGGAAAGATTAATTCCCCCAAAATATATCCGCTATTATATTGGTAACTATGATTTGGTCCAAGATGGGAAAATTCTTCCTGATTTATTTTCTCCGTGTGGCTTGAAGCCAAAACAATGGCTCAGTAGAGAAGGAACTAAAAGAAGAAGATTGATATTGAGAGAAAAAAGAAAGAGTTTGGAAATGAATAATCACCATGAGGGTTAAGAAAAGGTTTGATAAAAATAAAGTTTGAGAGTAAGAAGACTTTTAGAAAATTTTGGTGTGTCAGTCAATGTGCGTGTGTATAAATCCGTGTGTATTTATGCTGTGTGTGTACTGGGTCATAATGTTAAGTATATTTTTTATATTTAATGCCATAAGACATTTAATGTTAAAAGACTCATGTTGTAAGGGGAAGCAGATTTCTTCAATTAAAAGAAGCTCATTATCAGGAAGTGCAACAGGGCTTTAAATTGGAAAGCTTCAGATAAGACATCAATCTCTAGTAGATGCTTCATTCCAAAGGAGGTACTCATCAAAAGCAAGTTTTGAATTAGATAACCAGAAACTAGTTATATTACTTTGAAACCTGTTACCATTAGCAGCGGTAGATAAAGGTAAAGTGAGTATAAAGGTTTTTTTTGGAAGGCGTCACTACAATTTCAGCCTCCCCACTCCGTGAACACACACACACACACACACACACACACACAACTCACCGAAGCCCTGTGTGATAGCAAGGGATAACCATGCTTTGATGGCAGGCCAAGAGTAAATGATCCAGGAGAATAAAGTTGGAACCTGTGCTAGAAATTTCAGTCTTGAATAATTTTTTAAAATCCCGAGAGGAGCCCAGCAGGATATGAGGTAGACCTCAGAGAGCAGAGGTTGAGGAGGTAATGGTAATGGCTAATTTAAGATGTCCTGTCTACATGAAAAGAGACTCTGCCAAAGAAAAATCCCCAGCTAATCCATAAAAGTGTCCCCATGTGAGAATCAGCTAAATATTTGCTAGGCCCAGAGAAAATAAAACCTCTTGACATTGGTACCCCTGCTGCAACAATGTAAAGGTCAGAAAGTAGTATTTACAAGCCAGGCAAGGAGTAAGGGTAGGTGGCACAAAGTGAGAAAGATTACAATACTTGTCTTACTGCAAGAAGTTGGTTCCAAGTCAGTTTTAAATTGGTGAGCTAGTGAGGGAAAAGAAGATTTAACTTTCGATCTAGGTGGAGTTCTGGTTATTACATTAAACCAGACTTTTTGACCATTTTTGTTGAGGTCATTTTTGCAGCTTAAAGTGGGAGATGGTTCAGAGTGCCCTGTAGCCTTGGGACTGCCTGTGTGTGTATGCAGGAGTGGAGGAATGACTGATCCCACAAGCAAGTATAAGAATCAGTGGGACACAGAAAGTGGCTTTTATGATTTCTTTTCTTTAAGTTCTGCTGGAATTATAGGTATACAAGAAAATAAGGAAGAGCAGGGGACAGTGGCCAAGCATGGGGCCTTCCCTGAAAATTGAATTCTCCCTGATGGAACACAGCAACTCATTTTCAATGCCTCTAGTTGTACTGGCAAAGAAAGGGTGTGGCCACTGCTCACTGACCTGGCAGCTGTCTGTACTTCTTCTGCTTCCAGACCAGGCCTGCTCTTCCTCTAATCTATTTGCTACTCATGTCCTTGGAACATTCATAGTAGATTTCTTGCATTCTGGCTTTTGATTGATCATTCTCTGTGTGAACTTCTGTCTTCTGCATTCTGTATTGTTAATTGGCCCCTCTCAAACCCTCCAAAACCAAGGATTTGATGGGCAATCAGTCACTATTCAAGGTAGGAGAATTCTCACCCTGGGTCACTTCATGGACTAGTATTTAGCTCAGAGGTTTTCTCAAACTTTTTGGTGTTGAGACCTCTTTATATTGTTATAAATTATTGAAGATTCTGGGGCGCCTGGGTGGCGCAGTCGGTTAAGCGTCCGACTTCAGCCAGGTCACGATCTCGCGGTCCGTGAGTTCGAGCCCCACGTCGGGCTCTGGGCTGATGGCTCGGAGCCTGGAGCCTGTTTCCGATTCTGTGTCTCCCTCTCTCTGCCCCTCCCCCGTTCATGCTCTGTCTCTCTCTGTCCCAAAAATAAATAAACGTTGAAAAAAAAATTAAAAAAAAATTATTGAAGATTCTGAAGATGTTTTGTTTAGATGGTTTATTTCTATTGATAGGCATTGTATTAGATATTAAAACTGACAAATTAAAAAATAGGTATATGTTTACTTTTTTTATTAAAGTAACAATAAAAATCTATCACATATTGACATAACAGCCTATTTCTCTGAAAAAATCCTTATAATTTCCAAAATAAACTGAATAAGAAGAGTAGCATTGTCTTACGTTTTGGTAAATCTCTTTAATCATTTGGACTCTCATATCTGCCTCTGATTTCAATTTGTTGTGAAGGTTGTTTTATGAAGAAAATCTAGCCTCACACAGCTGTGAAGTTGGAAATGGAAGGACCTCATGGACCCCTGAAAGTGTCTTTGGGGACCCTAATCCTGTATGTATGTGTATATATATGTGTGTATATATGTGTGTGTGTATATATATATATATATGTATATATATATAACATATAACATATATGTGTATATGTGTGTGTGTATATATATATATATAACCAAAGAAGCATATATATGTATTTATGTATATATACATAATACACATATATGTGTATTATAAGTGTATTGTTAGAACCTCAGAGCATATTATATTCATAGAATAATTATAATATATAAACACACTTATAAAATAGCCAAATACATTAATATTATATAGCTATATTGAGTATAGACAACATTTCTCTCACACATGATTTTTTTTTAACGTTTACTTATTTTGAGAGAGAGAGAGAAAGAGCAGGGAGGGGCAGAAATAGATAGAGAGAGAGAATCCCAAGCAGGCTCCGAGCTGTCAGTGCAGAGACTGACGCAGGGCTTGAACTCACAAACCATGCCATCATGACCTGCGCTGAAGTCAAGAGCCAAATGTTTAATTGACTGAGCCACCCAGGTGCCCCATTACATGATTCTTAAAAGAGCAAAAAGAATAGCAAACAGAAACTGTTTTGGAAGGCAGAAGCTGAAGATTTGACCACAGGCCCAGAAGTAGCCATGGACACAATGCAAGGGTCAGCTTGTTTCCTGCCCTGTCACTTCAACTCCCATTCTCAATTTCTTCATAAAAAAAAGAAAGAAAAGAAAGAAAGAAGAAAGAAGGAAAGAAAGAAGAAAGAAAGAAGGAAAGAAAGAAAGAAAGAAAGAAAGAAAGAAAGAAAGAAAGAAAGAAAAGAAAAGTCATAGGACTGGAGTCCTGAGTCCCTCAGGCCCCCATCTGTTCTAACATTTAATCATTCTCATAGATCAAGTAAATGAAGCTTGTACCTCACAGAACTGACAATCTGGTTTTAGGTTAATTTAACAGCCCTAAGTCTCCTTGTTCAGATTCCAACTCTAGTGATAATGCATGATAATGAGTTAACCCAATAAGTTTCCTTCAGTTAAGGTTTACATATGCATAGAAATGTGGTTAAAATGTAGAGACCATCTTTGGAAAAACTAAAATTGCTTTCATGGTTAGGGTATTTTAGGACTCTTAACTCTTGAATAATTGTGCGTTGTGGGTTTCTTCCAGGTCTGCCCATGCCACAGTTCCCTTCGCTAAGCTTGGCATGGCCTTTGTGTGTCTAATGTGCAGGTAATGCTAGTTTGTGGGTGAAGATAGCTCACCACCAACAGCCTACCTACAGTCATGCATCTTAATTTCAAGCAGTGATTTCTGGTTCTGCAAAATGTTGTTTTCAGTTCTGTTTGTACTTAACAGCTTTGCTTCCTTGTGCCATGAAACTACTCAGGTACTATTTTCTTCTCTGTCCTTAGCAAATGACCCAGGCTACAAAGCTGCCATTCCACATGGAAAGTTTGAGTCACTGAAGCCTGATTTTTTTCTGGCTTCAAGATTTTGCAGGTAACTGGTATTAAGTGCCCCTTCCCACATTGCTTTCAGAAGCTGACAGCCAAATTGGAAATGCTTTGGAGGGAAAGGGTGACCTTTTACAAATAACCAATTGAACAGTCATAGAAGCAAGAACTGAAAAATAATTCCAGCACAACTTTCTTTGTCAGAGTAGAGCCAGATGCCAAGACAGGAGTTTGGGTTTGGAATCTTCCACATGCCTCAGAGGGCCCAGTATTGAGGAAAAACTAAGATGTCTTATAAGGAAAAGGACAAAAATGCATAAAACATGATGTGTGTAAATCAGTACTTGGAAAATAAACCCAGAATATGTTGCTGAGTGACACTTTTGGTTAGCAGAGAGAGAAAAACAAGAGGGACAAGTAGCAAACTAACTCTAAATTATTATACCAATGATGGTTTAATTAGGTCAAGGCCATTTTTGCTTATTTCTGACCTGACAATTTTTCTTATATGATTAGACTTCATAACTGATTTGCAGTTTATTGCATTTGCAAAACTGTAGTTCATACTGCCTTCATTATTTTGTTTTCTTGACACTTGAAAAATTAGAGGCACTGGCATCATTTTAAAACAAAAATGCATTTTATGCCTCTCCTATGCATATTTCCCTTTTACAGTCTGAATCTGTGTTATGTACAAAACTTCTGTCGACACGGTCTCAGATCCACACTCAGCATACACAATGTAGGTCAGTGTGGCTTATAACCCATTCAAGGTGCAGATCAGACAATTGTGCTCCTTGGGAATACATCTGAAACGAATTTTGAAAGGTCTGGAGGTTTTGTTTGGCAAGGAATTGAGCAAGAAACCTCTTGGGCTTCTCCTCAGGAATTTTCCTGAAGGAAATCTTTTTGTGTGTGTGTGTGTGTATGTGACATTTAGAAATGAAAGTCAAACACTAAACCTTTGGTAAAGTCCGCAGTTTTCTTTATCTGGATTAGTTCATATTCAGAATATCTGAGAAACAATATGGGCATAATGTGTATTTTAGCAAAAGATCAACACTGGTAGATTAGTTCCTTCATATGGTAAAAGTATTCACTTGACAGCATGATAGCTAAAGGTCTAATTTATTGTTAATAAAAATAATAGCTATTGTGCATTGAATTGTCTCTATGTTCCAACAGTTCTTCAATCCCCACAAGAAAACTGAGACCCCGTCTTTACAACTCTGAACCCAAGAGATTAAAAAAACAACAGCAACACAACAACAACAAAATGCCCCTTATTCTTCTGTACAGCCCTATGAAATTGATGTTTTTATAGGTAAAAAATGACCAAGTATCACAATCTCATATGATTCAACTTAAATAACACAGTGAGTCTATCAACAATAAATACACTTATGGATTTTCCCTCTACCTGTATTTTTGCTTAGAGCCTAGATGTATTACTATTTAACTGCTGGCTGCTAGTCTTATTAAGACCACATCTCACATCAAAATAGTGATTGTAATGATGTTGATAAAGAGACAAATTGTTCCTGGATTTCTATATTGCTTCCTTAGTTTGACTTTTTAATAATTTAAACACTACTTATATATGGCAACTGCCTTAGGTGAAGATCTTATTATCTAAATAAATTATGATGCAATGAATAGAAGTAAATATAGACATGATGCATTTTATATTTGCTGATGGGCATTAAGTAGTCTATAACTTTTGCTTGTGCTTATCAGTGGTTGTTAATGTACAGTTATGTTAAAGACATTCTTCACTATAAGTAAACACATATGCATCCAAAAATATTTATACAATGTCCCAAATGCAAAATATATTGCTATACTTACTTGGCTCTCTATTTGATCCACATATTAAGCTATTCATCAACTCAAGAAATATTCACTGAAATTCCAGTCACTGTAGTTGTAGAAATAAAGCAAAATAACACATGGTTCCTATGTTTAGAGTGCCAAAGAGAAATTTCATAATACAATTTTACTTTAATACGCTATCCAATGACAGAACATTTTGAATATTTAGAACTGCATGAACATGAAATTAAATGCCTTGTAGCTAGTGAACTTCTTGCCACTGTAATTCTTCATTGTTTTATCCATTTTATTCTTTCAACCAAATTCCCAATAAGTACCTGTGACTGGTTAAAGCACTGTCTTAGGTGCCAGTGAAACAAACAAACAAACAAAACACAACGCAATTTAAGGTGTGATATTTACACAGATGGTGCTCACTTTCCAGGGAAGGCAGCATAATGCTGTGAAAAGAAAATGGATTTGGAATCAAATAGATTCAAGTTTGTGTACCAATTCCTTCATATATAATCCACTTATCACTAGATAATTTCCTTCTTGAACCTTTATATCCTTTGCAGTAAGGTGGGAAGAATACTACTTTGCAGATTGAGAGTTTTTAAAGATGAGTACGAATGCGTTTCCATCAATAAAACAAACAAATAGGATCTTAGTGTTATGGCCAGAAGATATTTTGTTGGGAGGCTACTTACCTGTAACAAAAAATGTAATTAGAACTGAGACTACATGTGCTTTTTCATCTCAAATTCTCTTCTTACTCCCCCTTTTCTCATACATACCAAATTGAAAGTATGTAACTTAAAATATTTTGAATGCTATAATAAAATTGACTAAATCTTTCTCTTTAAAATGTTTCTTACCTTTTGAAAATCTTTCCCTTTCATATTTATATGTGCAAATCATCTATTTTTGTAGATCAGACAACCTATATTTGATGATGTCATTTTATTAAGTATACGTTAGTCTATATACGGTGAAGATCTATGTTCTCACCCTGCCCTTTCTTAGTTATACATTCTTTCTTTGGTGAACTGAATGCAGCAATTGACAATTCTGAATTGTAAGTTAAATTTTTATTGTGTCTTGAGGTCATAGGGAAAATAAGAGGTCACTTACACCATCGTGTCTGCAGCACGTTTTTCTGCCACTCTGGACCATTTTCATGCACCAAATTCATTTTGTAAAGACTGATGTTAAAAGCATGAGATAATGGATGATACAGGTAAACTACACAGCTATTCAACCAGTTCTATGCACACAGTGTCTTTAAAAATGGCCAATGACTAAAAAACAACATTGATTAAGCACTTACCATGTAGTAGGTCATGTGTTCTTAGCTTTGCATCACTATCTGATTAATCAGGTTATATGGATTGTATCAATCATTACAACAATTACTTGAGTTAAATCTTACTTAAAACCCATTATAAAGATTAGGAAACTTAACAAGTTTAAGACAACAGAACTGGGAAGCAGGTTAAGTAGGATAAAACAATTAAATACAGATTCCATTTTAAAAAGTGAGCAAGGTTTTAGCTTGGATCAGCTGTTTCCAGGCTTTTTGAAAAGCTTTATGTCAATCATCTGTCTTCAATTATTGAAAAAATGACATTCAGTTCTGAAGTGGTAAGGAAGTTGGTCTTAAGAGAGTATGTTGCGTTCACGGGTGCTGCTGAAAGACTCACAATGCTTTCACAGCTCCTACGCTACCTAAAATTAGAACACTGAGGAACTTATGCATAGGCCTAAAGTTTACTTATGGGATCTATGGCCCAGTGAAAGCATTTCTGCTTCCACACCACAGCAACTCTGTGTCTCTCTACTGTACCTGGTGAGGTTGTAAAATAGTCTTGTATGCAGCTTTTATGATAAAGCTCTCCTGGAAGTCCTCTTAATTTAACCCAAATCTGGGAAAGTTTGCAGGTAGCGAAACCCCAGCATAACTTTCAAAGTGTAGGCTTTGCTGGAGAAGGTTCTCCATAAAATAACCAAAACCTTCCCAGCAGAATAGATAGCACATCCATAAAATAGATATTTTGCTTTCTAGCACTTTTCATAACTTCAAAACTCTTATTCCAAATAAAACCTTGCATATGGTAGGCTACTCATTAAAGCAGATTAAGGGAATCACATCTAGTTGCAATCTGAAGTCATCATATTTAACATCTCTTCAGGCCAAATGTATTGCAATAACAGAAATATGTATGTATTGTATTTATACACATACATGTGTGTATATACGTATATATACATAGATATTCATCTTTTGGTCTATCTATTTTTATTTGTATAGTGTGTGTGTATATAAAAAATAAAACTATAAAAAAAACCAGACAGGTACCATTTTCAGAAATTCCTGAAGACATACAGACATGGAAATGGCTCATGAAGTAAATAAAAAAAGCAAAAACAATAGCTGATAAATAGGCTGGAGGATATCACGATAAAAGAATTACACAGAGAATGGGGCACCTGAGTGGCTCAGTCGGTTAAGCCTCTGACTTCAGCTCAGGTCATGATCTCACAGTTCGTAGGTTTAAGCCACACATCGGCCTCTGTGCTGACAGCTCAGAGTCTGGACCCTGCTTCATATTCTGCGTTTTCCATTCTCTCTGCCCCTCTGTGCTCATGCTCTGTCTCTCAAAAATAAATAAACATTAAAAAACAATTTAAAAAAAGAATTACACAGGGAAATAGAGTTACTAGAGCAATTCTGGAGAAAGTATCCACTCAGACTAAAGCAAGGAGGTAAACTAGACCAGTCGTCAGGACATCAATGGACTAACAGATATTGGAATAATGATGTTGATTGGGTCCACCCTGCCGTTCCTCTCCCCCAATAAATTCTGAAATCTAAGAGGGAGATGGAATATTAACGAGATAAACAGGAACTCATGATATACTCAGACTATCAGCATTAGAGATATAGAATTTTGCCCTTGGTAACTTAAAACAACACCAAATAATAAGAAACCATAACCCTAGAAGAAAAAATACCCAGCCCCATTTTGTTTTTTCTTTCTTTTTAATGTTTATTAATTTTGAGAGACAGAGACAGAGCATGAGGGGGCAGGGAGGGGCAGAGAGAGAGGGAGACACAGAATCCAAAGCAGGCTCCAGGCTCCGAGCTGTTAGCACAGAGATCAATGTGTGACTAGAACTCACCCACCGGGAGATCATGACCTGAGCTGAATCAGATGCTTAAGCAATTGAGCCACCCAGACGCCCCACCCAGCCCCATTTTCAAATTCTACTATTCTCGTAAATACGAGGAGATTGTACCTGGAATGTCAGTCTATCCTACTGACTAACCCAGTCTACACTGTGTCAGTTGCAATGTTGGCCAGATAACTCTTGAATACTACACATAATTCAAGAAAACTAAAACCATTTAAAGAGCCAACCCTTAGAATTGGGCCCATGATCCCCCACTTTAAGGGGTACCACACATTAAAGTTCCTGCCATGCTGCTGAGTATTACCTTTCAGGTACCAGGAAACTTCTACACATCTTTTGTCTCATAACCTCAAAACAAAAGACAACTATGCCCGAGTGCCCAAATGCAGTGAAATTTTGTGAGGTTTGCTGTCAATGCCAGTGACAGACTCTTCTTTGAAGTAGGGCAAGGCTTTGAGCTATAGGATCATTTAGGAATTATAAAGGAAAAAAATAATCATCAATCCTTTCTGATATCACCAATGTAATAGAACCTTACATAAAGAATGTATTGCAAAGTGTCTTTTTCTTGCTTCTCTGTTTCAATTTATGGTTTTGATAGTACAATATTTGTGACTGAGAAATATTTTTCATACTAATTCATATTACTAATACATTAGTTTATATTTTGTTCTATCTTTAATATGTATGAAGCCCAATACTGATTCTATTTATTTATTTATTTATTTATTTAGAGAGACAGAAAAAGAGGGAGAGAGTAAGTGGGAGAGGAGCAGAGAGAGGGAGGGCGGGAGGGAGAGAATTCCAAGCAGACTCTGCTGTCAGCACAGAACCTGATGCCAGACTCGATCTCACAAACCATGATATCATGACCTGAGCATCTAGAATCAGATGCTTAAACCAATGAGTCACCTAGGTGTCCCAATACTGATTCTTTACATTGGCAATTTGCTAGACATTGAGTGCCAAAATTATGAATGGTGTTATATCTATAAAAATAATATTTAATTTATTTCATTTTATTTTAATTCCAGTGTAGTTAGTATACTGTGTTATGTTAGTTTAGGTATACAATATAGCAATTCAATAATTCCATACATTACTCAATGCTCATAAAGATAAGTGTACTCTTTAATTTCTTTCATCTATTTCTCCAGACATGGACACATGTAGTAATAAATATACAGTAGTCTTTGATATTTTACCAACTTTAGCTATCTAAAAACCTAAGTTTACACAAGTTTTTCAATTTTATCTTTCTGAAGTCATACTTAGTAAGGTAAGGATATGAAACATAATGTATTAAACCTAATGTATTAACATGTTTGTTAAATGGATGACAATTTGTCAAATATTTAGACATATGGTATATGGGCCTCTATCTGTACTCTTGTCCTGAATATGATAATTATTAACAGAAGGCCTAAAGCCAACTAATTAATAAACAGTACATAAGAAGAAAGATTCTACATTGCAAACAAACACAAACGAATAATGACAGGAGTATAATTAACATTCTCAGAGAAATTTGAGAAGGTATCCATAACACAAGAGTGACTGCTATGAAAAAATTCACAGTCTTGGAAATTATAGGTATGATCATCAAGATTAAAAAATACCAGGTGGACTCACAATGCCATGGCTCTTCAAAATCTTGTTTCTGGGGCACCTGGGTGCCTCAGTTAAGCGTCTGACTTCAGTTCAGGTCATGATCTAACAGTTCGTGGGTTTGAGCCCCTCACTGGGCTCTGTGCTGACAGCTCAGAGCCTGGAGCCTGCTTCAGATTCTGTGTCTCCCTCTTTCTCTCTACATCTCCCCTACTCACACTCTGTCTGTCTGTATGTCTCTCTCAAAAATAAATAAACTTAAAACAAAACAAAAAACCATAATCTTGTTTTCATTGAAATATACAACTTCTTGCTTCTTCAATTCCCTGATACCATTTATTTAATTCCTGTTACATTAACCTCAGGATAGTAGCACTCCTACTGTTGCCCATGAATATTGGCTTCCAGTGACTCTCTCAAAATTGATCACTATGCCTTGTTTAGGATGACCAAAAATATTAAGTCTTAACCAGAATATGTAGGAAATGTGACTGATAATTTAATATTAATAAATTTTATATTAAATTTGCCATTTGGAATTTTATAGTGAAAACATTGAACAGCCTATTTTTCAACCATTTCTTCTTATGAACTCTTTGGGCCACAGTCATTGTATTCCGAGAATATAGTTTCTGGCTTTTAAAAAACTACTATCAGCAAGGAGGATAAGCACGGGCTTTATGGGTGGATTGAGAAAAAAGTTTCCATTCACACAGAGAATTTCTATCCCTCATGTGTTTAATTCTTAAGACTGATGTAGGAGAACATGACATAACCACGGCAACTGGAGGCAACAGAATGTATCAATCAGAAGGGCTCATGGACATTACTGAAAAATGGCCCTGATAATTTGTGGCTATAGGAATGACCACTTCTGGAGAACTGCTTTATGCATAGTGTGGAACCTGTGAAAGGGGTCGTGTGACCATGTTGACTGCCAGTGTTGGGAATGCACAGATTAAGGATAGCTACTACCACTGCTAATCTTAGTTGATGCAGATAAGAAGCAGCACTCTCAACAGTTGAGAGAGAGAGACAGAGAGAGAGAGAGAGAGAGAGAGAGAGAGGGAATGTGAGTGGGAGAGGGGCAGAGAGCAAGGGAGGCACAGATTCCGAAGCAGGATCAAGGATATGAGCTGTCAGCACAGAGCCCGACGTGAGGCTCAAACACATAAACTGCAAGATCATGACCTGAGCCCAAGTCAGACACTTAACTGACTGAGCCACCCAGCCCCCCCTTTAAATAGAATCCTTTAATCTAGCTGTATATGCAGGGGTTACTCACTGGTTAAAAGATTATGTTAAATGAGGAGCTGTAAAGTGAACATGTACACAAGAGAGATATGGTTTACTATTAGTACTTTATTCTTTCTTAACTCATTACTAATTTTTTAGCATTGTATTAGATAGTGAATGTTCTTTTCCATTTACTATAGTTGAATACTGCTAAGATTTAGAGTAAAATTGACTTGGATAGTTTTATTCGAATAGAAGATTGCCCTTTCCTTCCAATTTTCTTTTATTATCTAATAGAAAAGTTTACAATCAAGTGGGAAAAATATCATATGTATACATAAAATGAGAAAAACACAAAGTCAGGGATGAAAATGGTTAAAAGTGTTACCAAGTATGTTACAGAGGCAGGCACTTGCAAATTTAACTTACAATTCTCCTTTTATTCTCCATATTAACATTCATGATTTGTGACTCTTAGCAAGTGTGGACTTTAACAGTATTATCAGCACTGGGATAGAATAGATATTATTCACTTCACTCCCCTCCTGCCCTCTGTGAATACTTAAACAAGATACTTTCATGCATCTAAAATGGACAGCACTGACTTATTTCTGTATTAGTGAGTTTCACATCTCCTGTATCCTCTGTCTTCATTAGGTCACAATAACTTTCTAGTTGTCTCAAACAAGGCCTTTGTCATGATATATTGCAGCTTGAATGAAGGCAGGGAAAGTCTTCTATGTCTAATTTAAGAACATGTATTTTATGTTTGTACTTAGTGTTCCCTATGGTGTGTTCAATAAAACTAACCAAACAACCATCCACTTAAAAAAAAAAGAATGAAGAAGAGGAAAAAAAAAAGAAAGAAAGAAATCACATACATACAAAGGACATTAATTTGTCAAATTTCTTCTATATAAATCTTTCACATGGAGGCAGAAAGAAGAATAATTAAATAGCTGAAATCTCTGTAAATATTTATTGTTAAATCAGTATTTTGGGGTATTAGTAGGTAGGTGCCATTATTCTCTTGAAAAATTACTATAGCTACAAGTCTTTTTAATGAAATATTTTTTGAAATGCGACATTATTCATAGCTGATTCATTACACTTGAGTAAAGGAAATTTCATTTGTTCTTTACTTTATTATGAGAGCATATAAGTAGATTTTTTAAATTCTGTAGACAAAAAATTTATGCAATGCCATGGTCTCCACATTATTTGCTTAGATTACATGATAACAAAATTAATTATTGGATTATATCACAAGTCATTTAGCATAAAAATGAAACAGTATTATTATTTAATACAAATCACGCTGCACAAAAATTAACTTTAATAAACTAGCATAGTTTTTACTTCATAATTTGGAATAGTGGTGTTATATAGGACTATATTAGAGAATTTGGTTAACCCCTCAAAGAAAATTTAAATCAGACTTAAAATTAAGGAAAGAGGGCAACTGAAACTTCCATCTCCCTGAGGAACAGCAAACTGGTGGAGAGCTGGGAAGATCTCTGTTTTTCTCAGAACCACGAAGTAACTAGCTAATGTATTTTGCACTGAAACAAATTTCAAAAAAAAAAAAAGGTATTCATACAGTTTTGGTGTTTCTCCGTTATCTACTGCTATGTAACAAATCAACATTACACTTAGTGGCTTACAGTAGTAATGATTTATTATTTCTCACAAGCCTGTGGGTTGAATGGTGTTGAGCTGGATGGTCCTCATGATGATCCCTCTTGGAGTGACTGTTCACCTTTCACCCAAAGCCATCTGGGGGCTTGGCAGAGCTGAAGGATCTAACACAGCCTCCTTAAGTATCTGGAGGCTTCCTTCTGCCTATTGGTTGGCCTCTCTGTCTTTCCCCATGGTCTCGTCATTTTAGAGTCTAATCCAGTCATTGTGAAGGGAGCATCCTAGTAGGGCAAAAGGAAGCTGGAGAATCTAGTGAGGCATAGAATTTATGTCTCAGATGCTATCACCTGCCACATTCTGTTAGTTAAAACAAGTTGTAAATTAAATCCAGATTCAAAGGATGGATAAATAGTCTTCAGGTTTTGATGGAAGGAGCTACAAAGTATTGTGGCAGTGTGTTTTAATCGGATCCACAGTGTCTTCCCCCCAAATTATTTCTTTCTCCGCTGTCATTAACATATTAACAAAAAAGCAGGCTGACTCTAGTCTAATGCAGATGTTAGCCAACTTTTTGCATAAAAGGTTAAATAGTAAATATTTAAGGAGACCTTTCATTCTTTGTCACAACTCTTCAACTCTACTTGTAGCTTGATAACAGTGATAGAAAGTACATAAAATAATTGGTTGGCTGTATTATAATAAAGTGTTATTTATCAAAAACAGTGACTGAATTTGTCCCACAGGTAGTTTGCTAAATAAACCCTGGTGCTATAGGTTGAATTTTATTTTCTCCCCCTGTCCCTAAACAAGTCTTAACCTCCCGTACCTCAGAATGTGAAGTACAATTTAGAAATAGGATGGGAATCCTGATTCAATATGATCGGAGCCCTTACAAGAAGATGATTGTATAAAGACATGAACATGGGAGAACACCAGGTGATGATGATGCAGGAGTCATGCAGCTGTAGGCCAAGGAAAGCCAGAGGTTCCCAGCAAACCACCAGGAGCTGGAAGAGTCAAAGGATTCCCTACAGATAGCAGAGAGACCATAGCCTTGCTCACACCCTTGATTCAGACTTGTAGTCTCAGAACTGTGTGAAAATAAACTTCTGTTGTATTAATCCACCTAGTTTATGGCACTTTGTTTTGGCAACTTTAATACACCTGATCTTGTGTGTAATGTTGATGGATTTCAAATTTTATTATTTTTCTTCTTTTTTTTTCTCTTTCTGTTTTATCTCCTGGTTGTTTGTGAATCCTAGCCAAGAGCCAACCTCCAGAAAATGGAATGAATCAAATGCTTTGCAACTTTCCTTCCATGACATCAAAACTGACTGTGTCAGGCCTTGATTCAATGTGATCCAATTATTCCTGATAAGGAGTTCATAAGTAGTATTCAACAGGATATTCTGTCCTTCCCACCTAACATTTACATTTCAATAGAAATCTTGAATGCATTTATTTTGAAATGTTTCTCAAGCTATTTAATTTTTAGCAGCACTATAGTTGTTTCTTTTTAAATTCATAACAAAATTTTGTGTGAAACCTTAATGCATTAAAACAAGCGAGGCGTGGTTGAAGAACCAGAACCTTATAGAACAGAACTGAACACAAGTGTGAAAGGAGGTTTGTTGTAGAGTCTTTAGGCAATGGGGAGGAGACTTGGGGAGAACAGGGCCTATTCCAGGTCATCAGATTTCATCAGAGAGATGCATGATTATCAGAGTCAGGCATGAAAGATGAGAACATTTGACCAGGTGTTTTACTGAATGTATAAAAACATACCAGATTAAATAAGAAAGCTGAATTTTTTTTTCATAATTAACTAGATGTCATAAACACCCATCCTTTTATTTAATGAGAGATACTAATTTCAACGATGACTACTCATATGCCAAGAGAAAGAATTGGGCAAGTTTCTCCAGTAGTGGGCATGTTCTTAGTAGTAGCAATACAGCAATGTGCATGGTTGCAAACCTAATTATTGTTTCAACTTCTGGCAATGTGCTCCTTAAGCATATTTTTTAAACATATACATGCTATTTTTAATCAAGGTCCTAGAGAATGTCATACAGAGCCATGAGTATTATGCTTCTAAAAAAAAAAACAAACAAAACAAAATCAAAACCTAATCTGCTTAATTATATTAGAGCAAACTCAGTCAGATAAGATACTAGTAATGATGTCACACATTTTTTTGTCTACAAATAGATTTTCTATCAAATACAAGTTTAATTATATAATAATCTTTGTTATTTGCCCTAAGCAAGAAAGGAAGCAATGCAAGTAATTTCAAAATAGCTTGATATTAAAAAAAATTATTGTATGTTTGCTTTTAGTTTCAAGTTACTCCTGCAGTGCCTGGGTGGTTCAGCCGGCTAAGCATCCAACTTTGGCTCAGGTCATGATCTCACAGTTCATAGGTTAGAGCCCTACGTTGGTCTCTGTACTGATAGCTCAGAGCCTGCAGCCTGCTTCAGATTCTGTGTCTCCCTCTCTCTCTGCCCCTCCCTCACTCATGCTCTGCCTTTTCTTTCTCTCAGAAACAAATAAATATTTAAAAAAATTTAGATTCTAGTCACTTCTTATCTCACAGATATCTTTGCTTTCATATAGTTGAGTTACTCCCTGACTATCAACACGGCTATGATTTCCTTTTCTTACTCACTTATCTAGCTTATTTCTATATTAGTGTCTTGCTTTTCTTCTTTTTTTTCATTTTTGTTTTGTACATCTACTTACCACTCTTTTATTGAGTAGGAGCTAAAGAAATCATGGAAAGTACCATTAATGTACGATGAATTAGGTATGGATATGTATGTAGACAAACACATATCTTTAAAATACTTTCTATGGCATAGTAGTTGACTAAAACCAACTCTGTGTTACACAGGATAATTGGACAGGAGGGCAGGTGGAGAAGGAAGGCATAGATAAATTCAAGTTACAGTTTAAACAAAGCAAGTCACATATTGTATAAATTGGATTTTATTAAGTCATTCTATGGGTGTCTACTGAAAATGCAAAAAATATTTTTATATTTGTGTGTGTGTGTATATACACGCACATATATAATATATATATACACACACATATATACACACACACATACACACACACACACACACACATACACAATAGTCATGTAAATTCCTTTCTGTTAATAGTAATCTGGTTTTTCTATTTCTTAGGTGAACTCTCCTTTTTCAAGAAAATTAGAGAAATCCCATGAAGTCTTACACTAGCTGTTAGCTCATTGCTCTCAATAGTGTAAGCATTCCTGGTTCTCCACCCACCATATTCTCAGGACTCGCTGCCCCAAACTGAGGTGTGAGAGGTAGTAAAATAAAAACCACTGATATATTTCATCACTCTTCCCAAATTTTGTTCTTCCCATTCCTTAGTGTACCCTTGAACTCCCCCCAAGGCAAATATTTGTGTTGGTCTAATGTCAAAGATTTTGGAGTGAGAGCTGTCTGGTTCAGATCCAGTGGACTTTGATAACTACTACACGGTTGAAATGGCCTTACAGACTCCTTTTTTCCTGTTCCAGTTCTTAAAAATTATTAAAATGTCCTGGGAGCAAGCAGAACAATGAACACTTGTTCTCTGACTGCCTTAGGAAACATTTTTTTGTCCCTATAGAGATAAGATTACTGTTGCTCAGGACTCTGACAGAAATCAACACATGCATTTCTTGAAATTCAGGTTATGTAACCCAAGGAACTTGGGTATTTCCTATATTGATTATCATAGCATTGTATTGCTTTTAGATGTTAGGTCCATATTCAATCATCCTAATATCTTTTTAAAACACTTGACATGTTTTTCTCCCCTACAATATTGTGCATGAGATTCCCCCTACTCTATCTCTCAAACAGAGGAATTCACAAATGGTTGTAAACAGTTTTATTTGCAGAATGCAACCCCATGTGATGGTAGATGCTATTTGGTCTCTTTTGTTCCTATAGTTTCTACAATTATGTAAGTGCTTGCAATCAAATTTTTATAAAATATTGACAGGCAATGTATGCCATTATGTCATTGCCATTCATAAATTTTATAATTTTCTCTATTGTAAAATGCTAAATGGAATGGAAATATTATGTTTACATTGTTAAATCACAACAAAACATTTGTAAATAGTCCAAAACCCATTTCACTTACTTGTCTTCACTTAAAGTATGAACAAGATATGTATTTTTTTTTAATTTAAGAATTACACATTCTCTGGAACATGCAAAAATCAAATTGAGTTGAAATTGACTTTTTATACCTTCCTAGAACTAACAGCTGTAGAGAAGACCATCATCAAAATTAATTTGCAGTATTGTGGCTCTTTGATGCTATAAATGCATGAAATAAATTTAAAAAGCTAATTGAATTTTTAAAGACCACTTGCAAGGCTCAGATCAGGTATTTTTCATATAAAATAAGCAGGGAGTGTCTAAGATAGAAAAGGAATTCAGGATGAAAAATAGTCATGAAAATCTTACAGCTTTAAAAGGCACATTTATGGAAGAAAAAAGATTTTGAAGTTGTTAATTAGAATGTGTACTAATCCCATCAAAATGTGTACTAAAAAGTTTCAAAGTAAAAATATTCACTCCAGGAACTCTAGAAATGGGAGTACGGAGGAATGTATACTTGACACAAATCATTGTAACTTTACCCTCTTGAGTCTGCACTGACAATTATTTTTTTATCTTCTTAAATTCTCCTAAGTGATTCTCTTCCTAGAAGTATGGCAAACTTGATATACTTTTTACCACTGAAAATCATCGACAAGCCTGAATTTAAAAATATAACAAAACTTTTCCTAAATAATCAAAAATGAATCCTCTGCAGCTATAAAGTGAAGAAATCAGCTTCCTCTGTATATAGCTTTGTATATTCCTATAGGCCTTGGAAATTGGGTGATCTTCATATTCAGTTTTGATGGATATGCAAGTTTGTAAAGAGTAAGAGAAAAAAATGTATGTTCATTACGAAGATAAACCATGAACAGGAGATGTCCTTCTAAACTGCGACTAAAAGGGCTATAGTGTCAGTAAAAGGATGAACTAGAGTAGTCTAAAGCAGGGGAAAGCCAAAATGGAGAGAAAGAAGTATATTGATATTCAACTTCCAAACAGGTCGAGCAAATAAAACCTCAATATAAAATAAAGTAAGTAGATGGACCTGGAGGGTTTTATGCTAAGTGAAGTAAGTCAGACAAAGAAAGATAGATACCACATGATATCTCTTATATATAGAATCTAAAAAAACCAAACAAATAAAACAATACAGAAAGACTCACAGAAACAGAAAACCGTTGGTAACCAGAAGGGTGAGGGGTGGGGGTAGGGTGGGAAAAATTGGAGATTAAGGCATACAAAATTGCAGTCATAAAATAGATGTCATAGATATGTAATGTACAACACAGGGAATATAGTCAATGATACTATAAAAACTTTGCATGGTGACAGTGGTAACAGGATGTATCATGGGGATCATTTTGTAACATATAAAAATATCAAATTACAATGATGTACATCTGAAGCTAATAAAATATTCTATGTCAATTATACTTCTATAGAATCAATCAATAAAAGAAAGCAAGTAGAAAAAGACACAGAAAGTTAAACAAATAGGAAGCCTAAAATTTGATGATAGGAGTAAATCCATATATAATAGAAATCACAATAAATATAAAGATATTAAGACTGGCAATAGTAATGAAAATTGTCAGAAAGGATTTAAAAGATTGTTATATACCATTTACGAGTGTGATACCTAACTCATAAGAAAAAAAATATATAAAATACATGAATGGAAAAAACATAAAAGATAAAACAAACAAAATGAAGCTTGCTATAGCCATATTCATATCAGGTGAAATCAGTACCAAAAGATAAGCTAAATAAATAAGGGATCTGAGTAAGCGATAGAACACAGGTAAGCCAAGGGCAAGCTGAATTGCACAAAGAAAACTTTTCATAAGCTTAACATACTTGCTAGAATCTGAACACAAATTTGTGCCTTTGCTTATATGTTGCTAAGACAAACAGGGAAATAACAAGTGTTCGTAAGACAGAAACAAACTTACTCTTGGGAAGCACTAGTTTTCTCTGATTTTGAGAATAGAAAAAAATGTTTGATAATGCTATTGCAATATGCTCAAAGCATGTCAAATTATATTCACAATTCAGCATAATGTGGTAGCTAATCAACTTTTTTTTGTGGTTTTCTGTAAAGGATAGTATATAACAGTGGTTCTCATAAAATCATGGATATTCCTAACAAAGAAATCCGAGAGAGCCTATGGCTGCATTCCTCTGCTGGGTGTTCTACAGGGCATTGCTCCGCACAGTGTAATGGGTGATAAAATGGAAGAGGAAAATATTATTTAGGTACAGATTTTAAAAATCTATATTTAGGTAAGTTTTTAAGTTTACTAATATTTAGCATAAGGATTATCAGCAATACCCTCATGTTAATCATACTTCATATGGTAACATATAAAGATATTCTGAAGAATATCTTCAGAAGAAGAGATAGGAAGAGTGTAGGGTCCTTTGCATAAACAGAGCTGACATTAATCTCTTTCAGCAAATAGTGAAATGGCACATCTTTACATGGTTGATAGCTGTTTACATAGATCTATAGATTATATTATTTTAACTAAAATTATATTATCTTAACTAAAACTAATGACATTTTAGCTAAAATTATATTATTTTAACTGTATCTCACTGAAGTTTATATTGCACCCAACCTAAACATTTGGGGAAAATATTAAATGGCATAACCCAATACATAACATTCAAAAATGGTTATAGAAAGTAGCTTAATAAGCTTGGGGAAAATAGTAAAAAATTTAAATCTAGTGATTACATATTGAATAACTCCTGATATGATAAAACATGTGCTGTTATTTATCAAACATAATGAGTGAAGCCTGTGCCAGTTTATTGGAAGATTGTTATAAGTTACCAATGAACACCTTCCTCATGAATCCCTTCCCCCAAATGGTTCATTCTACAAATATCCTGGATCCCTGAAGAGAGAGCTTTTTTGTGTTTTCCTGATACCACTTCCAGTTTTCATCTTACCATTCCACATTTCCTTTTATGTCCTTCTTATTTTCTGTGAAGGGAGGTTCCACTTTGGATGACACATTTTGTAATGTGTAATGTCAAACCACTGGCTTCTGTGCATGTAGACACTGCTATAATTTGACAACATACTTATCACTAAAAAACCATACAACTAAAATGGTGAAGGGTTTTCATCTTATGAAGATTGACTTAGTATGACAACATGTATTCCCAGGTAAACCCTTTAGCAGATTGCAGATGCCAGATGATCTCCTAGATTAAATTAATCTAGGACTTTCTAAATACATTACAAAATATACTTAATTTCTTTTGCCAGCTTCCATAGTAAACTTAATTAAGTGATTATCTAATATTTGTCCCCACCTATACTTGCCTTGTTTACCATCAGATTGAAGAAGTATATAATAGGGACTTAGAAATTTTTGGTTGAGTAAATAAATTGATTACTTAATATTATTTGCCATTCTCTGGTAATGCCTTCAATCTATCAATATCCATTTAGAATTTTGAATCCTCTTATTTAATATAATAGTACAGATATTTAGTGATTCAACAAGTTTATATGTTATACTATGCCAACTTAAGGCCTAATGCTTGGTTTATAGATTTGTTGTGCCTTCAATAAAGAAAGAAAATTTGTCACCAAAATAATATACATATATATATATATATATATATATATATATACATATAGGTATTTGTAGAGATAATGTATCTTACCTTCAACCTGCAGTCAACCAAAATCAATAACTATTTTTTCTTCTTACAAACTTTGAGTCATATTTTTCTCTTTGGATCTTAATGTATTTTTCAAATATAAATTATTATTTTTATTATGATATTTTAAATATATTTTAAAATTGTCTAGCTTTATTGGATTTTTTGCTAAATTTTTGATATTTTTAATATTACAATTTTTGATTCATTTGGAATCTAGTATTGTCATCCAAAATATAAACTCTTTTTCAGCTTTGTGACATTTGAAATACTTGGTATCAAGGTCTTTATTCACATCAAAAATATGTGTTGAACAGGTCGAAACTGAGGGAAGATTATACAGTGAGTGGTAAAAGTCACTTTCCAGTTAGCCATCTGTCCATTGTTTAGCAATACTTGAATACAGGAGTCTGGCAATTACAAATATACCTAATGGCATGCTCATTCCATCCACCTTTACCCATGTTATTCATAAGCATATTGGGAGATAAATTGATAACTATATTTCTAGATTCCAAAATTGGAATCTTTTAAAATAATTTTTTAATTTTTATTTATTTTTGTGAAAGAGAGAGAGAGAGAGAGGGAGAATGATGGGGGAGGAGCAGAGAGAGAGGGAGACAATCTGAAGCAGGCTCCAGGCTCTGAGCTGTTAGCACAGAGCCTAACTCGGGGCCTGAACCCGTGAACCACGAGGTCATGACCTGAACCAAAGTTGGACGCTTAATCGACTGAGCCACCCAGGCGCTCCCAGAATCAGAATCTTAAAAACTAGTTACTAAAGTTAAGTAGGAGAGTGTTGCATGATTCCATCGTTGAGACATTTTGATAAGTAACTTGATAAACTACTGATGACAACAGTGTGAACAGCATCCTCTTGTATGAACATATCAAATCAGTAATTATGAGATAAGATAATATTTATTTTTAAAGTAGTAAAATGTATATAATATAATAAATATATTTGTACTTATGTCTGCATAGCTTCTTATAAATATATTTTTCTCAACAAACATTTTGTCTCATACATCCCTATCTATATTATAGTAAAAATAATTTATTCAGTAAAAGGAACTGTCTTTGGTTGACTCTACACTCACTATATACAAAAATACACTTTCTTTATAATTTTAAGAAGTATACTTGGAGAAAACCTTATGATACTGCTTTATTAAAAAATTCTTTTTTAGATAGCTTCAATGACTCAAATGTGTGTGTGTGTTTGATAGCTCTCCAATTTTTCCTCTTCCTGATTTTATAGTTAAAATTGCATCTTTAAATTTTTTTTTTCAACATTTATTTATTTTTGGGACAGAGAGAGACAGAGCATGAACGGGGGAGGGGCAGAGAGAGAGGGAGACACAGAATGGGAAACAGACTCCAGGCTCCGAGCCATCAGCCCAGAGCCTGACGCGGGGCTCGAACTCACGGACCGCGAGATCATGATCTGGCTGAAGTCGGACGCTTAACCGACTGCGCCACCCAGGCGCCCCTAAAATTGCATCTTTAAAAAAGTTTTTAACGCTCTGCCCTCATATTCCTGGAATCTTATGCTTGGAATTATAAAAAAAATATTTTTTAATGCTTATCTTTCTACTGTCCAGAGCACATGACTGACTTTTTCCCAGAGGGTCACTGGAAGCACTGTTCTATAGTTAAACGCAGCAATTTCACTTGTTCTTTACAACATCATCGACTATCTTTTCTGGGGTGGCTAACTGCATCTTTTAGTTGGTTCCAGCAACCAACAAACCAGATTGCAAGCACATCAGTTAAGGCTAGAAGGGAAGTTATTGTTGGAATCAATTTGTCTGGTTTAATGCTTATTTTCAAAGCTGACATTTCAGATACTCACGAAACTACTACCTTACTCCAGTCTCTTCTCTCCCCCTGCCCCAGTTCTCATGTTAGATCTTAATGCTATTTTGGGTTCAGTTAAAGAAAGTTCATTGTTCATAAAATCTCTTACATGTTGGACAAATTGTTATACTGAGGTGAATGGATAAAGCTTAAGTAGATGTTCTATCTTTGGTATGCTTTTGGTCTCATTTAAATAGAAGGGGATAATCCAATTATCCTTCTCAAGTCCAGAACTCTTTCTTAGGCCTGAAGTTTACTTATACATTGGTTCATTTGGTAGTATGTTTTCTTGTGCTACGTGTATGTTAAATATCAGAAAATGCCAGAAACACCTAGGATGCATAGTAACTAATTACAATAATAAAAGTAACAGACAAATAAGTATCTTAGGTATCCGTGATGAAGTGGGAAATGGTAATCAAGATAGACGAATGAGATGAATGATCATTCTCTTATGGAAAAGATGAATTTTCATTTCTAGCAAGTGGAGAGAATATGCCTATTGAGAACATAAATAAGAAAAATCAAATATACAAAATTGAGTGTGAGGAATATTTGTTTTTATCAGATAATGAACTAGAGCTTGGTGATGAGAATAATAATGATTTTGTTACTGATGTAAAGAAAATAAAAGTAGTTGAAAAGAGGCCCGTCAAACGACTTTCAAGTGAAAGGAAGAATCCCTAAGTTCTTAAGGAGAAAAATCCTCAGTTTTCCTACTGAGGATAAAAGAAATGAATGGAACCTTTAACAATGTCTTGAGAGAAAGATTGATATTTAAAAAGTTTTATTATTATTGGCATCAGATATAGAACTGGTGTGATTAAGGAATTCCATTATAATTTTAGTTTAAATCTCTCATACTAATCTCAAATATGGACCATAGTAATAAATCATGAGAGTTTCAAAAAGCTTGTTAAATGAACCAGTTGCTAATATTTTATTCTTCAATGCATCTACTAATCTTTTTGAAAAATTTGTTGGATGTATGTCTAATTTACTTAAACTGCGAATTCTTAAATCTAAGAAAATGTTCTAAGTTAGCATACATTTTAAAGTGAACATACACTATTTAAAAAGAAAATAAAAATTCAAAATATACAATGTATCCATAAATATGAGTAAAAACAAACATCAAGTGTGTGCAAAGATAGAAAAGAGAGACAGTTTTCCTCCTCTCCTTGAGGAAGATAGCAGAAATGATTTCTATTTATACGCACTGAAATCATGCTATTGTTTCACTCTGTTTATAAAAGATGGGCAGTGAGAAAATGAATCAGACATTTTCTTAAATTTTAAGAAAGTGAACATTAAATTTTTGCAGACAGATAGCTAGGATTTCAAGGCTAATGCTATCATCAGAATATTGAAGAGTATGGAAGATATAAAAACTAGTCTTTCAAGGCCCAATTTTGTTAAGTTCTGGAACAACTTCCAGTCCATTTCGACTATTGATTAGCCTATTGTTTAGGTTTAAGCAAAAGCCAGAAGACCACTGTCTAAGCTTTTGAGAAGAGATGGGTATGGAGTGTGGCCTCCAGGGAGTGTGGCCCAGCCAGCTGGCCTGCTCCTTTACTCAAATTCAGGTTCAGAGTTAAGGCATAATCCTCCCTTGGAAGCAGAGCTCCAAGTCAGACCTCCTGTTTAAGGAAGACATGGTGGTGGGGAAAACTTACCCATAGAGGAGAGGAGAAATTTTACTGCAGCTCTCAATTTTAAAATCCTAGGCCTTTCTTGCTAAGAAATAAATGGGCAAAATTTGCTCTTTGAGGAAAACCTACAGAACAAATGAGAAGGATTGTAATGACCAAAAGAGTAACTACAGGAGAGGATGAAGATGTACATGAAGGGACATTGAAAATAAAATAAAATATTTAAATTCATGTTGTCAGAAAGATAATGCTTTTAGAAGTAAAAATACTGACAAATTGAAAAGTGAAAAATAATGCCTTGGAAGATCAAATTGAGACAATCTCCAGACTACAAATTGAAAAGAAAAGAAAAAAAAATGGGGACCCTGGCTGGTTCAGTTAGTAGAACATGCAACCCTTGTTCTGGAGGTTGTGAACTCAAACCCCACACTGGGGGTAAAGTTCATCTTGAAATAAATAAATAAATAAATAAATACTGAAGGTATGAAAAGTAAAAATTCAGTGGCACAGAGGGTAAATTCAGAAAGTCTAACAAGTTCTAAAAAAGTGTCAAGAATTTAAAGAAAATTGAGATTTAGCAATAATCAAGAACTTACTGAAAGAAAAACTCCTGATCTCTGTGTAGAGAATTTCTATTGTTCAAAATGCATGGGCCCTCCAAATGCCAAGCTTTTCTTGGAGCTCAGGGTATAGCCATACATGAAACATACCATAACCTAAGAAAAGTCCTTTTGAAATTTCAGAAAAACAAGGAAAGAAATTCTCTAAACCATCTGGTGGGGAAAGCACACTGGTGTCAGAAAAACTGTGCAGCAAAGACTTCAGAGTTCTGAGGTCACAAGGAGATTTCTGGGAAACCAGAAATAGAGATGCCAGAAGCCAGTTGACACTAAGAGATAATTTTCCATATCTAGGGATAAAACTGAAATAGATGGACCCCAAATATTTGTCATACTGATTTGGTAAATTCTTCCAGGTCGTGTCTGAGCTTTGCCTGTGCTAAGTGCATGAAGATTCTCACTGTGCTTTCCTTCAAAAGGTGCTAACAAATAATGCTTCCAAAACATATTGAAGTTTTTCTTCAGTACGTGAGATGCAGAAAGAATCCTTAGCTGATATTCAAGATCCTCCATGAATTAACTTCTTTTCATCCTTCCAAGTTGTTAAGATTTTAAAATATTCAGGTTTCAAAGTGTGTCACACCCTGATTCCTCAACATCTTCATGCATGCCCCCATGAGACCCCCTTCTCATAGTTTAACATTCATTTCAAATGTCATCTTCCCTAAGAAGACTCCTATAATGATGCCAGTTTAAGTTAAGTGCTATCCTCTATGCTTTCATAACATGTGGTTTATGTTTCTATCCCAAGACAAGAAGCACTATTTAGGATCATTTGAGGGCAATGTGTGCCTTGTACATTTCTGCAATTATAGTAATTGGCAAATTTCTTGGACCTTGAAGATTCTGAAAAAGTGCTTACTGAGTAAATCAATAAGGTCTATTATTTGGAGCTGATGGATAATTCAGAAAATGTGTTTTAAATATCAGATTCTTGAGCTACTCTTTATTCAGTTGAGATCTTTCCATATTCTACAATATTTGGAAGAAGTTTACTTGGGAAGTTAAGAAAATAAACACACATTAAAAAGATAGTGATTGAATTCATGTTACATAACATTTAGTTACATAATGTTTGAACTTAGCATAACAATATATGATGAGAAATGGATCTTCTTTTTTTGGGTTCTGATACCAATATCCAGTTTTGCCTCAACCAGGAACTATTGACAACACTTAGCTGATGTCTCTGTTCCTGGTCTAATTTGGATTCTTCTTCAGGTTTGTTTGATCCTCTACTACACAAACTGTAATTTTTCTGTTCCACTAGATCGGCATTGGTGGTTTCAAAGGGTCTTATTTTCAGTTGCAGACCTTTCTCCTTTAACAACCAAATTACTTTGGCCTAAAAAGTTAATTGATTTTTACAAAGGTTAGCATCTTCCAATAATGCAAATTTTTGACTGAGAATCAAGCTTAATTCTGTAAGTTTGCACCTCTGTGTTTTCTGGGTTTTGTGAGACAGCCAGTTAGCCCAGGTCTCACAGTTTAGATATTTAATTTTATATTTAATACAAACCTTCTAAGAATCTAGTGGATAACAACATTCTATTGTACTTGTTTTGTGTGTGTGTGTGTGTGTGTGTATTAAATGCATGATTATATTAAATGCAAACATTTAAAATATTCCATGAGTTTTATATACCTTTTTTATTATGTCTTTATTTTTTAAACTACCAGAAGTTCTAAGAATTGAACATGTACATGTTTTCTCAACATGAAGAGGCCTTCTACGGTCCTGTATTTGTACTTTCTGCCTAAAGCTATATGATCTGCTACTTTAAAAGAAAGAGAAGGTTATATTCCACCCAGTTAAGTGGAAAATATGACTTCCTATATGGATTTGACTTGAAAAATTTGCCATTGAATAGTTTACTACATCCCCTGAAAACACTCCCATTTCGGGAGTGACTAACCGAAAGTTTCCTTGCTTGATCAATTTGTACTCACAATGTGTGTGGCCATCAAAAGTAGAATTGTTAGCATCCCTTTTGCTTACTTGTCTGTACACTAAAAAACAGAAAGTAAATGTTGGAAAGAAATGAATGAAGTCCAACATAGATGGCTTAATTGTTCCAGTTGGAGTTTCCATATATATAATTTGTCACAGAAAAATTCAGGAAATGTGGTAAGTAAAAAGAAAACTTACACCTACACATCCAATTCCAATTCAACACCACTGGGTCCAATCTAGTCTTCCCCTTTCCATATTGTAGCTTTCTTGTCTGCTCGGTGCCCTCTATAACCAGAAGTCCTTTTCCTTGTTACTGCCACCATACAGGCCAAGTTCTTCCCAGCCTCCAATCCACTTCAAAGGCCAACCAAGGAGGTATTCCTTTTTTTAAAATTTACTTTGATAGACTCTTAAATGCTATATTCCCCCTAATTCTGGTATACTTGATAATGTTTGATTGTTGCCTTTTAATCAAAGAAAGTTAGATGGGTATAAATTTCTTGAGTTTTTTTCCTTTTTGCCTTAAAACTTCTTACACAATGGTTCAATAATTATGTTTCTTGCCTTCCCCCCTTCCCTGTTTCTCATAGATTACTTACAGGCTTCTTCATTCCTGAAGTTCAGTTCAATTTCACCATGGTGTGTCTTATATTTGATTACTATGTGTATTTTTTTGCCCTTCAAATTAAAGTTTTTATTTCAGGAAATTTTTCTTCTATTTCATTTTGAGTATATGTATTTTATTGTTTCATTTTTTCTTTTTTCTTTTTCAGAAACAATTATGTATGTGTTAGAATTCATTTGCCTGTCTTTCTTATTTATCATTGGGTAATTTTTTTTGTATTGGCATTCTTTGTGTCTTAATACTTGGATGGTTTCCTCAGGCTGATTCTTTATTGCTTTTACTATCATTTGTATTCTTCTGTGTAGTTTTTGTTGCTTCCGAGATGACTATTTTGTTTTCCATCCCTTTCCTGAGCTACTGAGTCCCATCAGCTTATTTTTCTCCTTGGTTTTTTTTTTTTTGCTATCTTTTGTGGTTTATTTCATTGTTTTCTTTTTTCCTCTATTCTTTCAGTCTCCCTGTTGTGTTTGAGGATGATTTGTATTTCTTTTCAGTTTTCTACGGTGAAATTAATAACTCATACTTATTGAACTCTGTAGATGTTCCAGAAATAAGTGTTAGATGTTAAAATAGATTTTCATTCTTGGGTTTTAAAGGGAAGAGTTGTTTTCTGAAGCGAAATTCTGTATGACTGACCTCAAAATGTACACGAGGTTGAAAGTGTCAAAACCAGCCAACGGTATTGTAATAGTGGTGCATGGTGGCAGATGGTGGCTACACTTGTGGTGAGTATAGCATAACATATGGAGACACTGAATCACTATGATGTACACCTGAAACTAATGAAACATTGTGTGTCAACTATACTAAAAATTTTTATTTTTTTTAACATTTATTTATTTTTGAGACAGAGAGAGACAGAGCATGAATAGGGGAGGGTCAGAAAGAGGGAGACACAGAATCCGAAACAGGCTCCAGGCTCTGAGCTGTCAGCACAGAGCCCGACGCGGGGCTCGAATGCACGGAACGCCAGATCATGACCTGAGCCGAAGTCGGCCGCTTAACCGACTGAGCCACCCAGGTGCCCCAACTACTAAAAATTTTTAAAGAAAACCTAATATAAAAGAAGATTTTCTAAATGTGAGAGCCGTCTACAGAAATAAGCCTGCTCCTTGGATATTGTGAGTTCAAACAGAGATGACTATTTGAATGGATGTTTTAGTTTTGGCATTAGTTGGTTAATTGATAGGCTATAGTAGATTGCCCTTAAAGTTTATTCTGATACCAAAAGTCTATAACAAATTGTGGAACTCTATCTAGTTTATCAGCACTGAAGGGAAGTTTGGGGACAAGCAAACAATATGCTGCAATATGTATAATCAAGCTAAATCACCTGTTAGAGATTTTCTACCATGCAGAGTATAGAAAATAATTCTGAAAAAAAAAACTTTGGAACAGCAATTGGTCAGCTGATTTATTTATCAAAATTTAGGATAAGTAGTTAAAGAATGGTAGAAATCAGTGCAAGGAATGACCATCTGAAGATGATGTTAGTTATCTATTACTGCATTAAAAGTTTCCCATGAATTTAGTGGGATTTACCACAGTTAGCATGGTTTAAAACAATAAACATTTGTTATCTCACAGTTTATGTGGTTAAAAAATTTGTGAGTGGTTTAGCTAGTTGGTTCTTAGTTACAGGTCTCTTACGAAATTTTAGTCAAGATGTCATCTGAGCTACAGTTATCTGCAGACCCAACTGAGGCTGAATCAGCTACTTCCACAATGGCCCACTCATGTGGCTATTGGAATAGGTTTTACTTCTTTGTTGACTGCTGGCAGGAGGCATCAGTTCTTCACTATGAGGCTGTCTCCATATGCCTGATTGAATATCCTTATGGCATGGCTCTTAGATTTTCCCAGAAGAGCAAACTAAGAGAGGAGGTCAAAGAGGAAGCCATAGTGATTTTTATGACTTAGTCTCAGAAGTCATACATGTTCACTTCTGCCATATTAGATTTCTTGGAGTTGAGTCACTAAGTCCAACACATTCTCAAAGGAACAGGAGAGGATATTCTCCACTAATTGTGATAAGAAATGTCAGTATTTCCTTTTTTTGAGTTTATTTATTTATTTTGGGAAAGAAAAAAGGGAGAGAGTGAGGTAGGGGCAGAGAGAGGGAGAGACAGAATCCCAAACAAGAGATAGGGCTTGAACTCACAAACTGTGAGGTCATGACCTGAGCCAAGATCAACAGTTGGACACAGTTAACTGACTGAGTCACCCAGGCACCCTCAAAATGGCAATATTTCTATTTATAGCTCCCATGATGCTACCATAGTTCAATAACAGAAACATAGTCTATAATTCAATTGTCTACCAGTGTTGACATCATCCAATTCTTTAGTATGTTAAAATTTTAGTTCATATCTATTCAAAGACTTAAGAATACTTATTTGAATTATTTGAATACATAAAATATTTGAAACAATGTATTTAATAACAGGATAAAATATATAACATTTATTTTTATTCAAAAGATGCTATTACTTTATGAAAACTCTGGAATACAAATCTAAAGAGGGATTGGATCAATTTAGCTAAACTTCCCAATCCCTGATTCCTGAGTTCCAAGGTAGAAACTCATTACAGTAACTAGCATAGCCTGACCAGTACACTTAAAAATAATCCACGAGGAGGGGCATCAGGGTGGCTCAGTTGGTTAAACATCCAACTTCAGCTCATGTCATGATCTCATCGTTCGTGGGTTCAAGCCCTGTGTCGGGTTCTGTGCTGACAGCGCAAAGCCTGGAGCCTGCTTCAGATTCTGTGTCTCCCTGTCTCTCTGCCCTTGCCCACTCATGCTCTTTCTCTCTGTGTCTCTCAAAAATAAATAAAACATTAAAAATAAATCAATAAAACAATAACAATCTATGGGGAGAGGAGAGTCTAAACTAGTGATTCAGGCTAATGTGTTACCCTAACCATTTGTTGGGAGTGGTTTAGTTCTTTAGAGCTCAACCTACCTCTTATTGTTTTCTTTGGGGAACAGTGAAAAACAGATCATAATCTAAGAGAATTGGGAAGGCAATCCCCAGGTTAGGGAACCTTTGAGTTGAAGAATTGATACAGATCACTAGAGAGGTTTGTTGTAGATTATAAAAAAGACTATGGGACCAGAGCAGTTCCGTGTTTCTGTAGTCTTATCATATGGTCATGAGAAATGACTCAAGTAGAAGACTTTCTGGCTGGCTTTTAGAAACAGGACTCTACCCTCACCTTTGGGTGGTGTGAGCATCGATATGGGAGGAGTGGGTGAAGAGAGATACTGGAATTCCTACAATCAATGACAGTGGATTCTTAAGCATTAGAAATACAAGTAATGAGAGCATATTTACCATCTACATTGATGAAGTATGTACTTATAGTATTACATTTTGAAAGACTGTCAGGTAATATGATATGTAAATTCTAAGGTGAACACTGCTTTAATGGGTTAAAATGTTTTTTTTTCAAGATAGAAATAAAAATTTACCAAAAAAAATGTGAGGAAAACAGTTTTTGATAAATACAGCTGACTTTTTTCTTGTGCTAATTGTGTGTTGTCCTTACTTGTATTTTAGATGAGGAAGAGATTTAACATCTGTTTTCTTCTTTATGTATACTTAAAGGTCTGCATGAGGCCTGTCATGAAAACTTGAAGAAGGTAGTCAGTTATAATTTAAAACTCAAGTATAAGGAAAAAGGGAGAAATTACAATTAAGAAAATCACTTCAAGTCACTATGGAGCCTATTCCTAATGACTATGTAACTGGTGTAACCTCTGAATTTCCTATTTATTTTTCCACATTATTGCAGGAGGTCTCCAACATTAGGCAAACCTGAACCTGAATGAAATTGCTGAGTCAGCTATGCTGTTTTAATAGCACGTCTAGTGAATTGAACAACTGCCAAATCACTTTAGTTCCTAAGAAAAACCATAAATATTCATCTTAGACGAAGTCTTTGCACACAAACTAAGTTGGAGAATTTAGGTCATTACCTGATATTTCAGACCAGAAAAGAAAATAAAGTAGATTTTTCACCTGAGATATTCAGGTAATATAAACCAAGGGAAATGTTTTCTCTTGAATTATGCTGATATTTTCGTTCATCTTCTATTTCAGTTCAGGTTAATTCAACTAATATCTTTCTAGTGTATAAGGCATTTCACTAGAAGTTGTTGAGATATGGAAATAAGTAAGACTCAGTCTTTGCCCAGGAAAATATGGGATCAGGGATGGAGCGGAAATGGCTACCATTTGTTGGATGCACACCACATATCTGTAGTTCTGTTAGTGACCTTTTTATCTTCTTAAAACAATTTCTGCCATCTCTTAAAAGCTTTTAAGTATCATTTTCCTCTTCTATAGCATAAATCAGAGAATGTAACTGAACTAAGCAACCCACGTATCTTACAAGTGAGTAAGCTTGGATTAGAATTCACATCACTCAAATTCCAGAACTGGCAATAAACAATTATCCACTGGTGAACAAATGCATCATGTGTGAATGCATCTGTAAGAGCAGAAATTCACTGGACAGATATTCAGTTAGAATTCATAATCTCAACTCTCCTATCTTAAGGAATTTATTAACAATATGGGTAATATAGAGTGATTATATGACAATATCATTACTATTGTTTGTTTTAATGATACACCAGAGTTATATGTAATTCCCTGACCTTGAAAGACATTTTGTCTACATTCCCGTTTTATTTACATTCCACATGGGTACTGAACACTGTAACAAATCAGTTAGTTTGGATAAGTAAAGTTTAGAGAGTTTAGGTAGGGTTTGTGGGTCAAATGACAAATTCTGGAGACTCCCTCCTGAGTTATGTACAAAAATATTTTAATAAACTAACAAATACATATGAAGGAGTGGGCCAAATGGATCTAACCACATCTTATCCTCTGCGCTGCTGTAACCATGTATAGTATTGTGCAGTCAGTTTTAAGCCAATTAGTTATTGGAGCCCAATTCAAATAATTATTTGGTTTTGAACTCCTTAAGTTTAATTCTGACTAGGTTTTATCATGAAATCAAGGCATTATAAAGAATCACTGCTATAAAAAAATAGATATAGAGATAAGACAGACAGCCTCCTGAATTTGATTCAAAATATTCTCCATCCAAAATGTGAATAATTTATCTCATCATGGGGTCCAGTGAAATTATTATTTTTTTATTTTAGATTTTTTTAAAATTAACATTTATTTATTATTGAGAGACAGAGAGACACAGAGCATGAGCAGGGGAGAGGTCGAGAGATGGAGAGACACAGAATCCGAAGCAGGCTCCAGGCTCTGAGCAAGCTGTCAGCACAAAGCCCCATGCGGGGCTTGAACTCATGAATTCTGAGATCATGACCTGAGCCGAAGTTGGACGCTTAACTTACTGAGCCACCCACGCGCCCCACCAATGAAATTATTTATGCAACCCACACATATAAGGATGAGTCTTCCTGTAGTCTATGACTCAAAGACTTGCATGTTGCTGATTGATATAAACTGTTGAACTCTTTTGTTGTTCTCCTCATCTCCAAAAAGCTCTGGGTATAGATTAAGCATAGCTCTTGGTATGTGTATCTTTATCACGTAAAGAAAATCAGTCACAGCATGATTCCCTGAAAAGTCTGCTGTCCTTAAGATATAGAACAGTTTTGATGGAAACAGTGCTTTTATTCTCAAAAACTTTAGTAGGAAACAAATAGTGCCAAAGTAGCAACTATGTATAACATAAGCAGGAAAAGAATAATACTGAACCAATGCACTGTAAAACATTAGCATCACAGGTTTATACAACATACTGTGCTGTAAATCACTATTTTGGTGGTATAGATCTTCCATCTCTATTGTCTGTGTGGCCCTCTGGGACTTCAGGTATTCATCAAAGCTCAGTTACCCTGTTTCCACAGTGCTCAAGTTGTCTGTAGGCACATAGCTGTCCACCTAGAATACATTCCGTAGTCTCACCTGAACTTAGATGTGACTGTGTAATAAAGCTCAAGAATAGGATATGAGTGAGTGTGTCATGTACCCCTTGGGATCTGGGCCTTTAGATGGAAGATACTTTTACAATATACTCTTTTTCCCCTTTCTCATTGTAGATATATTTGAGGCAGTGTCTCATCTTCTGTCATGGACAAGAAGAAAATACTGCAGGAAAAACTGGAGCAAAGCTGAAAGAAACCTGGCTTTCTGACAAAGTGGAAAAGGGTTTTTCTGATGATCTAGGCCTTTCTCATAAAGACTGCAGAGAAAAGAGAGGAAAAAAGTACTTTTTTTTATAGTCCCCATACTTTTGGACTTCTATTACAGTAGCTTGCTGTTACCCTAACTAAGATACATGGGAAAAACCCTTCTTTAGGCTCTGGTTTTCTCATTGACTAAGGATACTGGACTATAGTCTCTAAAATCACATCCAAATCTAATATTCTATGAGATTGACTATTTTGTTCTGTGACAAATTGTTGTTAGGAAGCTGAAAAATAAAACCGGAAAGAGTTCCATATTAATGAAGCAATTGTTCTACAAATACGGAAAGTAGTTACAAATTTTAAAGAGCCAATGTAGATAAACACTGATAGGATGTTGCCAGACTCTAATCCCTTTACACTCCTTCATTGAACAGAAAAAATCCTGTAGAGATTTGACAAGGAGAAGGCTTTAAAATATTACTGATCACTAACTTAAAGCTATAAAAAATTGAACTTGCAGTGCTATGTAGAACTGACTGGAGAGGATTACAGAAATAAGAGTGAGGACTTTATACAACAATTCAAGAACAGGAAATTCCTGGACCATTAGGACTATAAAAGTGGATCAGAAGTGACTTGACTTATGCTGATGGCCATGACAACCCATATAGGTACTGCAATTATCACACTTACTGGTAATTATGTGACCTTGGGCAAATGACTCCACCTTTCCAAACCTCAGCTCTCTTGTTGGTAAAATGGGTGTGAAAACAGAATCCACCTCAGAGTATTGTCGTGACAATTTTATTTACTTTCTTTTTGTTTGTTTCAATGTTTATTTATTATTGAGAGAGAGACAGACAGAACATGAGCACGGGAGGGACAGAGAGAGAGGGAGACACTGAATCCGAAGCAGACTCCAGGCTCTGGGCTGTCAGCACAGAGCCCAATGCGGGGCTCAAACCCACGAACCGCGAGATCATGACCTGAGCCGAAGTTGGACGCTCAACCAACTGAGCCACCCAGGCGACCCTTGTTGTGAGAATTTTAAAAAGGCAATGCAAGTAAAGTACTAAAGTGCCTGGCAGTAGTAAAAGTTTAATAAATGCTAGCTATCTTTGTTATGATAATAAATATCATTAATAGTTATAGTATAAATATTATTATATTATTATAAGTTACCAAGGATATTGTATGCTCAAACACTATAGAATGCAAACACCAAGTAAAAGAAGATGAACTATTTTCAAAGATTTGCAATTGCCTTGATGTAACAAGATTCAAATATGGAAATTAATTCATAATTAAGTAATAGATTATATGCTACTTCATAAACATGCAGTAAATATTCAAAAAGAGAGGGCAGTGTGAAATTTTGTAGGCTTTGTGAGGAAAATAACACTGAGAGCCTGTGCTAAGGATAATGGTGGCTTGAGCTTACTATTTGTTGAATATTACTCTAAGTGATTTATGCTCTTGGCTTCTTAATCCTCACAATAATCTTATGTGTATGTACTTTAATGATCTCTATTTTATACTAAAGGAAATTGAGGGATAGAGAGTTGAAGTAACTTGCCCAAAGTTATAAGGGGTACGTGATGAAAGCTGTACCAGAACTGGGAAACCAAAATGGCGGCCAGATCACCAAAGCAAAAGTGACACTGAGTTCTTAGAAAAGATAAACTAATGAATGAAAAGGCTATGCCATTCTAAGTTCAGAAAGAAATAAAGAAAATCAAGGAATAAAAGTTTGAGTATTACTTATGTCTGAATCAAAGGAAACAGAACTTATAGGGGCAGTGGCTGAAATAATTTCAGTGCCCACTTATTAAATTCTGTGAATTTACATATTGCAAGATGATATTCTAATATGAGTGAATGTGATCTTTATAGAAGCCTTGATTTAATATCATAATCATTAGCCAACATTACTTATTTGCTTCTGTTAGTGTATTAATTTAAGTTTACTCCTTGGCAGACTGATATTAAGGGAAATGTAGTTCATATGCAGAGTTCTGCATATGTCATTCTCCCAGAGTTTTTTCTGAAAATGCCCTTCTCCTCAGAGTCTTTCTGAATGTGTAAAGAATCAGGACAGGAAACTGATAAGCAAGTTTTTTGCACTCTAATAGAAATGACATTAAAATATTTCCCTCTTTTCAGTTCATTTTCAAAGAAGCTTTTCTACATGAATAACATGAACCAAAAAATGTAAAAATTTTATTTGAAGAAGAATTGATAAGTGCAAAAAATATTACATAAGTTTGAGGTGAAGTTTCTGGTTGTATTATTGAATCCTGGCAAAAAAAAATCACTTTACTTTTAACTCAAGTTAATTTTATAAATCAAATACACTCAAAAGAAAAGAAACAGCATCTGTGTCAGCTTTAGGCAATAGTTTTACAGCTGAATATTTAAACAGTGAGTCTTGGCATCCATAGAAGAGTTTAAATATCAACACTGTTCTTTAAAAAGCTGACCAAATGACAGGGAGCTGTAGCAATCCTGATAACTTTTCATATAAGAAATATCCTGAAAGAGGTCTGTGTCCTTTTTTGTCCTTTATATGCTATATTAATACACTGAAGTTTTTATCTTGATTAAAAACTTTCTTAAATAATGGGTCTCCTTAGTGGAAAGATGTAAATTGGTATTTGGTAACTAGATTTAAAATAGAGTCATTTTAAAAGTAATTTTGGTTATGTCAACATGATGAAGGACTTCCTTTATTTTATAAATATAAACCAGAGTACTCAATCATATTTTCAGAGTAGAACTTAGCATATATTAGCAAACCTATGTTAAATTAAAATAACAACAAAATGTTGAAGATGTCAAAACTAACAATGCTTATATTCTTACTGGATTAGTTCTAAGAAATATCAAACTGAGACATCAACATTCATCAGTTTCTCGTAATTTAAATGAATGAAAAATCTCTAGTTCATCTTTACTCATTATTGCATTTAAATTGTCATGTGGGTTTTGTTGTGATCATTCTGTTATTGACAAATAAACCTGTGTTTTCAATGGAGATGGATTTATTCACTCAGGAATTGGTTAGGCTCTAGGCCACAGAGCTGAACAAGAAAGCAATGTTACTTCCCAAAATGAAGCTTCCAATATACCATGACAGGTTATTTTGACAACAATAATTTTGAAAATCCGCAATTAAAAAGGACTGAATATGTCTTAATAGTGTATTTTGGAAGGCTGTTATAGAATTTTCTCAAGTAGCTTTCATATCTATACTTCCAAAGGTTTAATAGGAAACTGTAATTGGGACTTTTTATTTCCTTGTATTTATTTTTTAATTTTTGGATCACAGAATTGGAGTTTTTAATCTTCTATTCTGATTTCCTTTTATGTGAAGTGCCTAAATACAAAGGTGCCTAGAGAGACAGAGTGGTTTTGTTTTTTTTGTTTTTTTTTGTTTTTTTTTTTTTTTGCGGGCGGGGGGTATATTTGAGTTCTGTCCAGAATCCTTTAGACTTACTGAGATTTATGAAATGCACATATAAATCCTGAATTCTCATAACCAAGAGTAAGAACTCAAAAAAGTCTTTAGCACTTACAAAAAATGCCAATCATATGCTTTACTGCTTATAGAGATGTTTCTATTCACATTACTCCAAACAATGGAAAAATATAAATAAGCTAAAAAACTGTGAGTAAATTTCAATAATTGTAGGTTGTTTTATTCTAAACCATTTGCATCTTTCTTTAAAATTCTCTTTTAAAAAATTAAATTTAATCCAGATGTTTGGTATTTCAGAAAGAATGTCTATTTTCTCTTCCAGATTTACTGCCTAAGAAGATTTACTTTATTCATAGAAAAAGTTGATTGATTTGTTCTCTGCTGAAAAGATGGGATGATTGATGCCTATCAAGACACAAGATATGCAGTGGAGGTTTTAAGAGTGGGAAGGGGTAATATTTGCCTTGGGCTCCCCTTGATGACTTATAAAATTAGTGGCAAAACCTCTATACAGAATTTGTTCGACTTTCCCTGTTCCAGGCATATTCCTGTTTCACATTTTCTTGTTGCTCCATCTCTCTATGGTTCTGTCTGTTATCTATACACAGCAATCCTGAAATTTAATGACCTTTATCATTCTCCAATTAATTATGTGAGGTGAGACTCTAACTCAATTAGCATATATCATGTGGAGAGTGCTTTATGTATTTCAAACACTGCTAACACTCTCCTGTTCCAAGTTGATTCATAGCAGAGCAGTCAGCAAGTCCTAAGAACTGTTCTCCTGAGATCTATCTATCTTTTTTCTCTTTCTTTTTTTTAGGCAAAAATTTATTTTATTCACTTACTCAAAACTATAAAACCATAGTATATTTACTTCTAAAGACTGCTTTCCTATAAAGATTCAGGTTTTCTTGGTGTGTGTGTGTGTGTGTGTGTGTGTGTTTGGTTATTGTTTGGTCTTTCTGGATTTAGGGAATAAGATATGTAAGTTTTTGAAGAATTAATGAGCTTTTCTTCCTAACCTGATCATAATTTTTTAAATGATTTACATAACTAAATGTACTTCGTATGTAGGTAAAAATATTGAACTTTAAAAAATCCTCAAATATAAAGCATTAGAAATCAATGGTAATCCAGTGAAGATAAAAAAAATTAAATACTCAATATATACTTAATAACATAAAAAGAGAGAGAGAAATATCTAATTCTAGTGGCATTGCATTCTTCAGTTGTTAAATAATCATAGTATAATGACACCTTTGCCAAAAGGTTCATCACCTATGGTCACAGAAAAATTTAAATGTATTTCAGTATTAGTAATATAGGTTTTAATGAATTATAATAGTTTCAAGTTGTAGAGGATTCAAGATAAATTTTATTTCCATCTTAAAACTTAATCTCCTCCAAATTTCTTTTTTTTCCACAGAAAGCAGAAAAATAATTTATTCTAGTAGATGGCATAAATAAGAAATTAATCCTGAAAATATACTTTGGTGTAATTCTGTTGGGACAGACATTCCCTCTGAACATGCTCTCCTACTGACTGCCCTGCTGGACTCTCCCTGTCTTGTGACAGTGTTTAAACACTTCACTGATTCCTATGTTGTGGCCAGGCAGGACTCATCTTCAAATCCATAGGTTCCAAGGAGAGAGCACTGTATTTCTCAGAAGAATAGCACCTTCTATCTCAGAAGAGTGCATAAACATCTTACACAGTCAGCAGAGTTCAGGTTAAGTAGGCACATAATTCGTTAAAATGTGGAAAAGGTGACAGGAAAAAAATGCTGCATTGTAGAAGAAGATATTCAGTTGTGGTGTGAATGTTTAAAGCAGCTGATGGCCAAAATAGGCAAGACAAAGAAGGTGGTCAGTGTTTGGAGTTGAGTCTGCATCTGGAGGAATTTTTTCGCGACCTCAGTGACTGAGCGCTGGAGAGTGGGTCTTCCTCCTCAAGGTCAATGATACTTGAGGTATCAAATGGTCTCATTTTCCCACTGTGGTCCAAAGAGAGGGTTGGGTGGGCCAGAATTGCAATCAGTCAAAAAAGATAGCAGCACACTGAACATGCCACCAGCATGGTGATGATAATTCCCTCACCGGCACCCTTAGGGATGAACCGGGGCACCAAGAAGCCGAGGAAGCCCCAGAACACATTCATCACAATGAAAGGCACCATGAGTCTGTTACATGCCACAGTTACTCCTGGAGCTACTGGCCCCTGCTCAGTAGCCTCACTTTGGTTCCACCTGGCACCAGCCCCCTACCAAATTTCTTAATTGAATAAAACTAAATGCATCACTCACTCTTGAAGGAAATTTTGAAAAGTACATATATAGAGAAGCCAAAAAAAATTTTTAGACTTAAAATTATTATATCTAACTTGTTTTTCTTGGTAAAGATGCTTTTCTGTACATGGATCTTAGTACGATGTGTTATATAACTCCAAGGGATGACATTCAAATGCCATTCATACCAAGTATCCTGTGAATGGTAACCTTGTGGTTGAACATCACGGAGGCCTTGCTGTCTGTACTCGGACCTTGTCTGGTAATTGTGAGGTCGATAGATACAGAATCTGCTGTGTCACATAATAAGACTTTAGGTATGTATTAATATGACTGCCAGAGCCAGCTACATAACTGGAAAATAAAAATGTAGTGTTCCTTGTCCAAAACAAACAGGAAAAAAGTTTTTCCTTTCTTCCACTGTTTCACTACTTATCTGTCATGGTATTTTGTTGTTTTTGTCTTTGTTGTTGTTTCAAATTTTGTATTTAATATTACATTCCTCCAGGCGCAGAGAAACTCAGAAGTGCAGACCCTTAAATGGACTTGGGGACTTCCCTAAAACTTACTGCACCAATTTCAATCCTCCATGTTTGTCCCAACCTTCTGCCCAGAGTGGATGCTGGCTGTGGCTGCTGGGCAGGAGCCCGAAGCAAGTGGCCAAGAACCCACCCCAGGGAGGTGCTAAGAGGTGAGAATGCACATGAGCTCCACATCCCTGGGTCATGCTCTGTTGTGTCACTGGGCTTCACATAAAATACACAAGATCAAAGATTAAATTTTTAAGAATTTTAAGACACAATCTCAGAACATTAAACCTCAAGAGGAGCATCCTTCTTCTTCTTTTTAATGTTTATTTATTTATTTTTGAGAGGGAGAGGCAGAAAGAGAGAGAGAGAGAGAGAGAGAGCTGGGGAGGGACAGACAGAGAGAGAGGGAGAGAAAATCCCAAGCAGGCTCTGCATTGTCAGCTTGGAGTCCCATGCAGGGCTCGATCCTATGAACTATGAGATTGTGACCTGTACCAAAATCAAGTTCAGATGCTTAACTAACTGAGCCACCCAGGAGCCCCAGAGAAGCATCCTTCTGAGGGCAAGGTCCTGTGCTACCACACTGGTTGAGCACCCATGAAGCAGACCCTGATCACTACATAATTTATCATCCAAACCAAGACAATCTTGACAATAAAAGGGACACAACTCTAACTTTGCTGAGACAAGAGCTGTTAACCAACTTATTTGGGACAAATTGTGGTTAATAATAACTCTACAGAAAATACAACTCAAGGGGCGCCTGGGTGGCGCAGTCGGTTAAGCGTCCGACTTCAGCCAGGTCACCATCTCGCGGTCCCTGAGCTCGAGCCCCGCGTCAGGCTCTGGGCTGATGGCTCAGAGCCTGGAGCCTGTTTCCGATTCTGTGTCTCCTTCTCTCTCTGCCCCTCCCCTGTTCATGCTCTGTCTCTCTCTGTCCCAAAAATAAATAAATGTTGAAAAAAATAATTTAAAATAATAAAAAAAAAGAGGGGCGCCTGGGTGGCGCAGTCGGTTGAGCGTCTGACTTCAGCCAGGTCACGATCTCGCGCTCCGTGAGTTCGAGCCCCGTGTCAGGCTCTGGGCTGATGGCTCAGAGCCTGGAGCCTGTTTCCGATTCTGTGTCTCCCTCTCTCTCTGCCCCTTCCCCATTCATGCTCTGTCTCTCTCTGTCACCCCAAAAATAAATAAACGTTGAAAAAAAATTAAAAAAAAAAAGAAAATACAACTCAAAAATATAGCCAATGAGTGTTGGTTTAGGAATAAGGGTGGCTTAAATCCAATGATTCCTGTTCCATTTCTGTATTTTTCTCATCTCTCTGCTCCCCTTCATGTCCTTTCATGCTGACACAATTACAATTATGATAATTACAATAGTTCCAGTCACTCATCTGGTTAAAACAATATCCAGAAGATGAACAAAGTTCTCTACAACACCCATCCTAGGTATTTCCAGAAAACAAAAGGTCATTCTAGAAGCCTCAGAAAACCCCTCCTTGAGTTGCATTGACTTGAATTGAATCACATGCCTATTTCTGAACCAATTACTATCAAAAGAGACTGAATTAATTTTAAGCCTATTGGAACCACCCATGGAGATGGGAGTGGGGTCACTAATGGGCTCCCATGAAAAGTGTGAATTCCAAAGAAAATCAAGTTTTATTGAGAAAATTCCTATTAGTAATGTGTAACCAGTGCAGATGCAGAATTGCCAACTAATAATGTTGACTGTATATATAAATAGACTTAAATGTCCTGGGTGAACAGAGCAGAATGATGAATATGAGCCTTGATCACATATGTAGTGACATGAATGGAGGCACGGGTAAGCTAGATACACACCGTTTTCAGAAAAACTTGATCTTTTTGACAAGGCTCTCAGGACCCCCTGTGATTTTTATTACTGCTAACATCTCTAATTATTGTTGAGGAAGCAAAATTATACCTTATGTTCTTGGAGGTTTTTTGTTTTTGTTTTTTATAAGCAGAGCCTAAAAATTAAATTGATATAAGACATCAATGGGAAAAAGGTATACAAATTTACTTAATGCAAGTTTTATGTGACACAGGAGCCTTCATAAGGAATGAAGACCCAAAGAAATGGTAAAACTTGCATGCTTTTATATTAGGGTGAACAGAGAGGCTATTGTGGAAAAGTAAGTGGAAAAGCTAAAGGAAGATAAAAAAAATTATTTTAACAAAGCCTGTATAAAATTCTCTCGTTCTTGACTTCTCATCCTTGATGATAAGAATGTTACTTTTCTTCTACTATAGGGAAGACATTTTCACATGGGAATTTCATCTCCTGCTTTTAAGAAAAAAGAAGGAAGGTTAGAGTATTCTTCTTACATCTGATATTTTTCATGTGCTTTCAACTCAAAAGAGTCAAACTACCAAAGTGGCATATTTTAGACTGATGTTTGGAACTCCTTCACTACCTACGGCACATATAAGGAATCAGCCATAAAGAACTACTGAAAATGGTCCAAATGTGTGATGCTCAGTTAACTTGTGTTCCATCTCAAGCTCCTAGCATTTACTGAACACTGAATACATGCACATTAAATTAATAAAGGACAAAAGCATTATTAGGGCTGGAAAGTATCATTACATTTTTACAAAATTTCAGGAAAACATAACAGAATTCATACTTAGGTGTATCTAATAAATTGATTAAAACATATAAAGAAAAACTAATAAAAGGACAGAGAGATGTTAACAAATTTATTATAGCTATGATCAAGTCCCCAAAGTTTATCTACAGATTAAACGTACTTCAAATGAAATCCCCCAAAATATTTTTCTTTCTAAAACATGTATGGAAAAGCAAAGGGCCATGAACAGCCAAGATACACATGAATAAGGGTAAGGCCAGATGACTTCCCCACCAAATAGCGACATTTACTTTCACTCATGCAAGAAAATGATAGAAAAATAGCTAAATGATACTGGAATAATTCATTACCCATATGGAGAAAAATAAAACTAAGTGCTTATTTTACTCCATATAAAAAATTATTCTAGATGGAATAAAGACAGCAAGACAAAACTTTGAAATTATTTACAGAAAATGAGGGTATCTTTATAATTTTGGGATTGAAAAGGATTTCCTAAACAATTTACAAAGACACCTATCATTAAATTTTGACAAATTTGCATACTTAAAAATTAAGAACTTCTGTTTACTAAAAGGCACCATAAAGAAAATGGGAACATATTTTCAATAAAGAATTATTATCCAGAATGCATAAAGAACTCTTCCAAATCAACATGAAGAAGACAACCAAAGGGAAAAAAGAGTTATTACACGAACACAAATTTTGCCAAAAAGAATTATAAATGGTGATTAAGCATAAAAAGGATGTTCAATCTTACCCTTCATCACAAAATGAAGATTGAAATGAGATGAGATATTATTTTTCACCCAGTAGATTGACAGATGCTTATAGTCTGGAAATACCAGAATTTGGAGAGGACATTACTGATTGAAGTGACAATTGGTTTAGCCACATGTAAGAGATATTTAATATTAATAAAATATTAACATTTCATATTATTCTGTAAATGGGACTAGGGTTAGGCAGGGCAAAGCGATGAAAAGGAAGACATATGTGAAAGCACGAAGATTGGAGATGCTCTAGTTATTAAGTTGGGAGGTATTCAAAGAAAGAGATGTTATTATTATATATTTTAATTTTTAAGGGCTATATATTTCTTGATATGCATTGATGATAACGTTAGAATAATAAAAAAAATACAATTTTACACATCAAATGAAGAAAACAGATTTAAAAATATATTGATAATTCTCCACTTGGAACATTTAGACAAAACCTATAAAATGTGTTTGAAGTTGTATAGTCAATTGCAGATCTGGCACAGGGACAGAGTTTCCCACTAGCTAACCTGGTGCATTTTCAAAAAGTACATACCTTTCGGTTTGCTGGATTAATAATTAGAACTTTGTAAGATTTATTTTTTTAAACCTAGAATTAAAATTTTTAAGTTGTGAGCCCACTAATTTGGGCTTGGCAACAATTCAAAGTGAATCAGGCTAACGTTTACCTTTGTACTATTTAAAATGAATAAGTACTTTAAACAAATTAATTGTGTTAAGATTTAAAGTTTAAAAAAAAGGATTCTCTTTTTAATTGTTTAAACGTTTCATGGATGCAAAAAATACTGACTGAACTCTAAATAATCACTCTTCTAATGACACATGAGACTTATCTATTCATTTGAGTAGGATCTGAGAACTTTGTTTTGCAAGAGATGATTTTTCTTCAATGTATGAAACCGTAACTGTTTATAAAATATTCATAAGCTTAATTTTCCAATAATTCTAGTCACCTTTCTTTGTGGTTGAAAAATGGGTTCTTTTAATGCACAAGTCCCCTTTTAAATGATTATGAGTTATAACAAAACAAAACAAAAATGCTTGGTTACTCAGAAGACAAACACAAAACATTTCCTTATCCTAAATTTGACAGCGTAGCCTGGATTAGGATTAATATGGTTTGTACTGACCTAATAAAAAACAACCATAGAAAGGACAATTGGAAAGGTTCCAGAAAAAGAATGGTAAAAAAAGGAGAGTAATTAGGTTAATATGTTTAATGTTCTGAGAAGAAAACACATGGAGAAAGATTTCTCCTATTCCCTGGAATACAAGTATTCTCAATGTTAAAAAGTGACTGAAAGAAATGTTGGATAATCTAACTCCGTGAAGAAAATATCATTTAAATATAATGTGGGAAGGCACTTAAAGGACAGAGCACTTAACGAAGTGTATTTAGAGTATATTGATTACAGCCATAAATTTATATATCTCTTGTGTAGATAAATTCGTTACCGTGATCCATTCAAAATTACCATTTTAGATGGTATTACTCTATACAGAATGCTGGCAAACTCGAGTGAAGCTGATTTATTCAAGAGAATTATTCATTTAACTTCCACCATTTAGTATTTATGTTCCCTTTCCATTCATTTATTCATTTCATCTTTATTCATTTATGCATTTATCAAATATTCATTTAAATGAGTTTCATTATAACTACAGAAAGTATAGAGCGAGATTTGCAGTAAATTTATTCTTTTAATAGGTTTATTCTTGCAAAATCCTCTGAGCAGATAAAGTCTACTTGACCCATTATGTTCACATCTCTTTACATTTTTTACAACTTTCCCCTATCCATTGCGTTTCTTAATTTGGATGCTTTCCTTGAATTTTATTAAATTGCTTAGAATCAACCTTGGTAATCTATTTAATGTTTGACATACTAAATATTTATTTATGCAATGACTACATCATATGTTATGTTGTAGATTTTATAGTGCAGTCATTGAGGAGACTTTACCATTCATCAGTCAAGCAAACTTATTTCACACTAGATAATATAGTAGCGTGTTGAGAGCTTTCCCTTTAAAACTATTCATATGTCACTAACATTGCCCATGGTCATTTGAGATTTTTCTGCTTCAATATGTTTTTGGTTGTTGTTTCACTAAAATTAACTTGTTAGTTACAAAAATGTAAACTAATTACATTTCACATTGCTAGTAGAACTGTTATTATTATTATTTGTTTGTTTAATGATGATTGTGCATCTAGTTTTGCTAGTCCAATGGAGCCTGAAATCCTGCTTCCCTCTGAGCTTTGGCTGGGCCATATGCCTTCCTTTTTCTGCAAATGAACATTTTCCCACATATGCCAGCATGAGACAGGGACAGAGACAGGGACAGAGACACAGAGAAAATGGAGTATTTTGTTTGTTTTGTTTTGTTTTATTAGCTTTCCACATTTTTAATTTGGTGCTAAGTGTTTTAAAGGTAGTTACTTAAGGAGCACCTGGGTGGCTCAGTCAGTTAAGCATCCAGCTTCATCTCAGGTCATGATCTTACAGTTCATGAGTTTGAGCCCCATGTCTGGCTCTGTGCTGACAGTTCAGAGCCTAGAGCCTGCTTCAGATTCTGTGTCTCCCTCTCTCTCTGCTCCTCACCAATTCACGCTCTGTCTTTCAGAAATAAGTAAATGTAGAAAAAAAAAATTTTAAATAAAAAAATAATAAATACAGGTAGTTAGTATTTATTAGTACTAGTATTTATTAGTATTAGTACTAAGTAACTTTTTTCTTTTTTATACCCAGCCTTGGCATTCCAATGCTCCTGTTTTTACATCTATTTCTTCCTACCCCCTTTACCTTATTTTGGTTTGGTTATTCATTTTGGCTCCCTTTTGTGGGTTACTGATTTTGGCTTCTTACCTAGCTGTGTTTTTTCACCCTTTCTTAGTTTCATCGTGTGCAAAAAGTGGGGGTCAGAGTCCCTTACTCAGGCAGTGCTATAGAAAAATAAACAAACAGTATACTTCCAGGCCGAGAGAGTTCTTTCTTCCCACTCCTCCTATTATATTTTTTAAAAATCATGCAATGGAATCTGCTTGAAATTACTGTATGGAATTGCTTCTCTTACAAATTGATAACTACCAAAAGTAAATGAGTTAGTATCTTTTATACTAACTTATGTTTTGACCACTAATAGTTCCTTTTTAATTATTTAGGCATTAGGCTTTCGTTTAATATTTTTAAGTATTAAGCTTCCTGTTAAAGGGTGGGAGGAAAAAGATGCAAAGATGGCAAACAATTATCGTTGTCTTTCCTTGGAGGTTCAATTTTTATTTGATGTCAGCATGGATATGCAGATAAACTCTATAATGCTAATAGCAATAACAGTATGAAAAGCATGGAGACGAATGAGTGTCAATATTGTAGCTGGCCGAAGAACTGAATGCAAAATTCCATTCACCATAAATTCTACAGAAATGTGATCTGGAAGATCATTGCTGACGGGGGCACAAACAGTGTTGAAACTTACAGAATTTACAGAAAAGGTGAAAATAGATTCCATTTTATATATATCATGATGGTAAGTCATATTCAAAACAAGTGTGCTTAGGTGAAAGAAAGTGTTTTTTAAGTGCATTGTCTATTGTTTGTTTAAATTGCTTTTCCCCACTGTGTTCAAGCATTTACTTTAGGAATATTTTGAGATTATGGTACTTGTTATTTTTTAACTACAAGTGTAGTTTTAATAACAGGACATGATTTTTATATAAGTGATAATAATAATGTTTAGGGAAGTAGTAAATAGTAGCTTTATTATGAACTTAAATCTCTGTGATGTCAGTAGTTGAGCCATAAAGAAAACTTCTCCTGAAGGTCTTCTACCCAAGGTGTTCTGTACTGATGAGAATCTTAAGTAGCAACAGAGAGAGCTGAGTAATATTTGCATCAGTTTCTTGAGACTGTGTTTTGCTACTTTTTTGGGGGGAATCAAATATTACATATAACTGTCAGGTACATAAATACATATCCCTCAATTTTTATTGTTGCCACAGTTAAAATCTCACAAATAAGTTCCCTGCCACCCATCTCCCACCTATAATGGGCTATCTTCTAGGCATCTTTTTTTTTTTTTTAAAGGCTCTACTCATTCTCTGTCAATTATAAATTCCACGCACAGTCCTTAGGATAGTCCTTCACAAGGCAGAGGGCCTGTCTCCAGATTTATCAATATCCTGAATGTACATCTTCAACTTCAACAACTGAATTGGAGCAGATGACATTCTTTTTAATGTCTCTATGCCTTTATACCTGGTGTTCCTTTGCCTAGAAGGCCCTACCCTCCTCTGCCCTGTAAATTCTTCATTCTCTGCATCAGCTCACTAGTCTCCTCTTTCCTGAGGCTTTCCATTAGAGTGTTAATTCCTAAAATCCCTCCCTTTTGTTGCTCCAACATAATTTTATTCACATCTTTAATAGTGTTACGTTATATGGTATGGAAGGAGTACCATATAGTGGTTAAGATCACGACCACAAGCATCAGACTGAGTTCAACCCATGACACAGCAATTCCTACAGCATAACCTTGGGTGAGTTATGTGAGCTCTCTGGACTTCAATCTCCCCATCTGTTAAAAAAAGGTGGGTAATAGGGGTGCCTGGGTGGCTCGGTTAATCCACCGACTTCAGCTCAGGTCATGATCTCTTAGTTTGTGAGTTTGAGCCCCACGTCGAACTCTGTGCTGACAGATGGGAGCCTGGATCCTGCTTTGGATTCTGTATCTCCCTCTCTGTCTGCCCCTCCCCTGCTCACGTTCTGTGTCTCTCTGTCTCTCAATAAATAAACGTTTAAAAAAAGGGGGGGGGGTAGTAATGGTAGGTCAAAAATAGTTGAATATTTCCTGCTTCAGCTTTGATATGTAAACAACTCAGAGGCCACACTTCTGTGCTCACATGAAAAAGTGAACCAAACTGAAAACCAATTACTTTTCTTGAACCTATCAGAGAACTGAAGTTGCGGGGCAATACGCCATCTTGAAATCTGGAGAGAGAGTCTCAGCCAGAGAGTCAGAGACCAGGTCTGCTTACCTGCAGCAGAAATCGCTGAAGGAATAAACTTGAGGAACACTTAAATGGCACTTTGGATGAATTGTGAGACCTGAGTGTGGACTAGTGAGAGCATGAGAAACTCCCAGGGTCAGCAGTCATCGGAGTTCCCACATTTTTTAATAGGCTTTACATCCAGGTAAAGAAAAAGGGAGACAATGTAAAAAGCTCCAGATCCCCAGAGCTGAAATAATTTGGGCAACAAGATAAAGTAGCATTGGATTACAACACACAGTATAAAATAGGTACCCTGAGTCCATCCATGACATAAATAAATGACTGAATAACTTAATAAATGGTGAAAAATTGACAAATCTTTCATGCAGAGGAATTCCAAATTACTTAAGTAGCCACTCTGACATTGAGGAGTTAAAACATAACTCCCCACTAATTAAGTGTTGGCTGTGCATAGAGCATTTCTTTGAAAAGAAACCTGAAAACAAAAACAAAAACAAAAACAAAAACTATCTTAAACAAGTCATCAAGTTTAATAACAACAGTGGTAAATCATTTTGATATTATGCACCTTTGATATGATGCAGTGAAAATGGTAGCTAACCTCTGTGTTCTTCCACTTAACAACCCATAATCCCAGTCTAATCATGAGAAAAAACATCCGACAAATTCCAATAGTAAGTCACAAAACAAAATACCTGACTGATACTCCTCAAAATTAAGTTCATCAAAAACAAGTAAATCAAAGAAATTGTTAAAGTCAAGAGGAACTGAAGAAGATATGATAACCAAGTGTCATGCAGTATCATGGATGGGATTTTAGAATTGAAAAAGAACATTAGGTTAAAAATGAAGGAAATCTGAGTAAAGCATGGAGTTTAGAATCAGTAAGAATCAGTATTGGTTCATTAAATGATGGTTAATTTAATATGTCAACTTGACTGGGACACAGGGTACTCAGATATGTGGACAAACATTGTCCATGAGGGTGTTTCTGGATAAGATTAACATACTAATCAGTAGACTGAGTAAAGTGGATGGCCCTGCCCAATCCCAGTTGGTCCCAACCGATTCATTGGCAGCCTGAATAGAACAAAAGACAGGATGAGGGAGAAATTTCTGTTTCTATCTGACTGTTTTTGAAATGGGACCTGGTTCTCCTCCTGTACTTGGACTGGAATTTACACTGTCAGCTCTCCTGGGTCTCCAGGTTGTAGATGGCAGATCATGGTACTTTATAGCCTTCATAATCACATGAACCAGTTCTTTATAATAAATCTATGTATCATCTAGCTATGTTTGTATGTATATATGTGTGTATGTATGTATGTATGTATGCATCCATCTATCATCGATCATCTACCTATCTATCTATCTATCTATCTCCTATTGTCTGTTCTTCTGGAGAATGCTGACTACTACCCATACTAATATAAGATGTTAATAAGAAGAACTTGGTGTGGAATATATGAGAACTCTGTCCTATCTTTGCCATTTTTCTGTAAATCTAAGCCTATTCTAAGGTGAAAAGTTTACTTAAAACAAAGTTTGAATATTGGTAATTTAATAATGGCCAGCCTAGCTCTTCACAGAAGTATAATGCAGACTAAGAGGTTAATCCATGTACAGTTCTTAGAACAATGACTGGCGCAAAGTAAATGTCAATAAATACTACCTATTATTATTAATGTACCATGCATGTTTATCGGTTTTTCATTGTTTTCCATTCTTCTGTCTCTTGTTGAGTCTTAGTATTTATTTTTGTAATCTCTAGAGATCAATTTTATTAGTTCTGCATGTGGCAGGCTTTGGAAATTTCATAGGAATGACCAGAATGTCTTACTCAATGAGTATTTACAGAGGATATCTTCTGCATTTTATACTAGTCGATCTATTATAGAAGTAGACAAAGGAATAGAAAATGTTTTTTAAGAAAACTACAGCTTATCTGGAGAGATTTCTAAAAATGTTTTTATCATTTATCTTGCTATTATTAATTTGAACTTTTATTTACTCTGTCTTCCTCCAAAATGGAGCTAAGGTAATAACCATGTGAGTTAACTAGGCAATAAATGGAAAGATATGGAAGTAATAATGTGGTGTCTATCGTGTAAATAAGTCTCTCAATGAAACATACATAATCCCTTCTGCCAGACATGTTTAAGAATTAAGTGATCTAAGTCACACAGATATGGATTTAATTTCTAGCCCTTGCAAGCTGTGTTCTTTTAGCAAGTTTCTTGACCTCTGTTTCAGTCAGTTTTATTTATATAGAGAGAAAAATGTGTGGTTGTTCTAAGGAATAGACAAAATGGGTGAAAGAGCTAAATAAAGTAATTAATGTGTGCTCAATAAACAACCACCGATACGTACACAGTATTGTCAGCAAGGAACATGTTATCTTGTTCAGTGAGGAAAATATTTGTTCATTTTGAACACTGGGTGTTGAAGAAAATATATCATGGAGCAGGTAGAATGTTACTGAGCACCTTCTATAATATCTGATTGTGATATTATATCCAATAAGTAAAATCAAACTGTTTTCTCAGGACTGGATTTTCAGTGGTCTTTTCCCTCCATCTCCCTTTTTCAAATAGAACTGGCGTTGTACCTAAAGCAATTCTTAAGCCCCTAATACTATTCTATCTTAACCGTATTGATGCCTGAGATTAAAAATGAAAATAATACCAGTTCATTTCTTTATGGACTTTTTTTCATCTTTAATTGTAATTTCATTTCTCAAATGATACATTTCTTTGTCATTAACTCTCTTCATCCCATCTGGAATGTCTCTTTTTCATTGTCCTTCTTATTTCTTTTTTATTTATCTATGATAATGTGCCTGCTAGACTGTCATCTTTCTTTGCCAATTTTAGTTATGAAGTATATCTTCTATCTATTCTGATTTTCTCCTGCAAATTGTGTCTTTTTTATCTTTGTTTTCATAAATTGTATATTCTTTTCCCCTGCAGGTTTAATGACGCTTTTAGGAGTACAGATAATTTCCTGTCTCTGTTGGCTTCATTCTGGAAAGCATACAACTTTGAGATTAACCTAGTTTTACTGAACTTCTTGCTCATCATTTTCTTTCTCTGTTATAACAACATTGATGATTTTAAAAAGTGCCCCTTAAAATCTTAGTTACCACTGAACTTGTACTTTCTTTGCTTCTTACCTATTGAATAGTTAGAGATATCATCAAAAAAAACATGCTCAACAACAGTATAAGGTCATTTAAAGAAAAGAGCAAAAATTACTTTGGAGTTTTATTTATGGAAGGGTTCTGATCTTAAACTAGAAGTATTGATGGCAAGTTTTGATGCTCTTCAAAGAAGCAACTCTATTTTATTGCGTGAATCAGTGCCAAGAAATTTCCTATCCCCAATAGCCCCATTTCTCAGTTTGAAGATGATCATCCATCAAATGCAATATGTATAATAAATTGAAGTCTGCCAAGAATTTACGTTCTTTGGATGAAGTTGAACTACGAGTTGAAACAAGTGTTATTTACCTTAGTACAGGGGATGAATATGAAAGAGTTAAGACTTAGTTTCATCATACACCACTAAGCAGCAGCTATTAGGAATCTTTGCTGGAGATTCTCCAGTAGATCAGGTAAAACAGTAAAGCTCAACAACAAAAAAATTCCTCCAGCTCACTTGTAAGTATAAGGGAAAGTGGATGCTCTTTCACAGGGTGGAAAGGCACTTATGTTGAAAGTACCAATTTAGCACTGAAGATTGCTAATGGTTGCTGCAAGATGAGTCACAATTTATAAGCATTCCTGGCAGAGTGCTGAAGGGTTTATAGCTTAGAGAACTGGGGGCTGTGGGGGCTGTGTCTTAATTTCAGTGGAACTAGCAAAGATTTAACATCGTTCCTCTTTTCTTGTCAAAAGAAAAGTTTTACTTTTTTCCCCCGTAGAGCCTTGCATGTATATCTAGTTCAGCTTAGTGACATCAAAAATTCCACAGACTTCATGAATTTCCCTGAGGTGGGTGCCTGCCCTGAGGGAACCGGCCCCAATCTGATATTTGTCATGGACTTGAACCCCTCCTGACATGGTGTTTCTGAGGTCTGTTCCACTGCTGGTCTCGCATGGCTACCCAGACTCCAGGGAAAGTAAAGCCATTCTTCAGTGAAAAAGTTCTGAGAAGCTTTGGAATTCTAAATTGAAGTTTTCTGTCCTCTATCTTTTATTTAGAACTTAAAAAAAAAAAAGATTACATTAGCATCTCTTATTATGGCATAAAATAAACAAAAAGAACTAGTATTGACTGTCAGTCGAGTTAGGTACTCTTTTTGATGTTTTACGTACATTATTATTATTCCATTTATCCTAGGAGGAGATATTGTTATATTCATTTATGAATGGTACAGGATGAAGCTGGACTTTGGAAGTCAAGCAATGCACTTGAGATCACTCAGCCAGTAAGCAGTGGAGACTGGATTTGAATCCGGGTTTCTGACTGAAAAGTTTGTATCCTTACTGAGGTTTTTTTTGCCATATTATTAAAATCTAAATTCAGAATGCCTAGATCTGCTCAAGAAGTGCATGGCTCTTAAACTCTAGTCTTTATGGCATACTGTTTTGTTATTCTCTTTGCATGTCAATATATGCTCTACTAAGATATAAATGGAAAACTCTTTCTTCTGATTCTCTTTGCCTGGCAGAAACATCTGTACAATCTAAGCTTATCAGCATATTCACTGCCACACACAGAGTTGCTCAGAGAAGAATGAAGATCATCAGGCATGTGCATTTCATTGCTGCTTTCAGAGATTGCGTCTGTGTCCCATCAAATATACTGCTTTAGGGATACTGGCTTGACATAAGCAATACCTGAAATGGATAATTTCATGTTTCATTCCTTTCTTGGAAATGGTAATGTTCTGTGTCCACACTGAGATCAACTCTGAAGACTCTAGTACAAACATAATATAGTAAATGTTTTAAAGACACCAAAGTCCACTTCATCTCTTTCACTTTTATAAGTGAGATCTGATTTAGACCCAGTGGATTACCCAAAAATTGTCACTAAAAATAAGATCTCACACCACTCCTTTTTAGATCCTGCCCAACCTTTGAATCATATTTCTTGTCCCTACTTTCACCAGCTCAGCTCCCTTCTGATTGAAATACCGTTCTTCCATCTTCCCTCTTCCTGCCTCTCTGAGGAAATCCTAACCTTTTTTGCCTTGTTAGGATCACTATATTCACTAACAGAGAGTGGAAATTTTCTAGAGTAGTAAAAAGAGAACCAAATAGTTGAAACAAGTAGAAAATATTGTAGAGAGAAGGCAAGCTTATTGTTGGATGATCACCAGCAGTTTGCCATCAAGAATAAAACATGTAAATTTTGTGGAGCAAGTTGACATCAGGGTAGATATGAAGGTGGGAAGTATAGTAGAGCCAGTGTGAGCAACATGCTGAAAAAATGTTACCACACCGTCAGTGAGAACCTTGCCTTCGGAGCCAGGTAGTTTGGCTCAAAGCCAGCTTTGCACTTTCTGAACTCATGATTTTGCATATGTTATTCAATTTCCACAAGCCATGATTTTCTCACTTATATAATTAGGATGGTTCTAATGCCCCCTAACCCATAGGTTGTTGTAAGCATTAAACCAGTTAATCATCATAAAACAATGGACACAGTGTAAAGTGCTCAATAAGCAAAAGCAGTATGGATTTAATAATGAATACCTGTGAAATCAGATGCTTTGTAATTTACTTATCTAGTGCCTGGCACATAGTAGACATTCATTAAATGTTGGTTTAATAAAGAAACCATATATTTGGAAGAATGGATTGGAGAGCAGAAACAAAAGAGAAGAAACCACAAATCGCCTGGGTTTGAGGAACAAGTTGAAAGCAAAATCTGTTTCTTTGGTATTAAATAAGAAAATGAGATAGTCTCTAATTCCTAGTGGTGGATTTTGCTGCTCCAAGCAACCTGCATGTTCTCTGGCATCCGTCTCTGAGTTGCTATGGACGATTTGGTGTCAGAGCGTGTACTTCATGTTAAGCTTAAGGGATTTCAGCGGGAATAATCAGGATTCCTCGAATTCATGATGCTATGTATGATATCTGCTAAATGAGTTTGCCCAATGAAAATGGATATTTTTAAACTGTGGCTAACTTTAAAGCTGTAGCATTGGGTATCTGAGATACTCTTCAGAAGTACTGTATTTATAGGTTATAAGGAGCAGCCAACTTCCACTGTGAGCTCAGGTGCTGATCCCTGGGAGCTAACATTCTTTTTTTTTTTTTTTTTAATTTTTTTTTTCAAAGTTTATTCATTTTGGGGACAGAGAGAGAGACAGAACATGAACGGGGGAGGGGCAGAGAGAGAGGGAGACACAGAATCGGAAACAGGCTCCAGGCTCTGAGCCATCAGCCCAGAGCCCGAGGCGGGGCTCGAACTCAGGGACCGCGAGATCGTGACCTGGCTGAAGTCGGACGCTTAACCGACTGCGCCACCCAGGCGCCCCGCTAACATTCTTTTTTTAAAAAAAACTTGCTTCTACACAGGGCATTACTCACAGTGCTGCCTTTGAGGGAAGATAAGGTGTTTTAGTCTTGTCTCGCTCACAAAAAACAGTGAACATTAGATTACATTTAAAGTATTGCATCGATTCCACCAATAACTCTAGCATTTTACTGTAAGGTATTCACATATAATTTCAGTATGAATTACTGTTCTCTAATTATGACTCTAATTATCTTTTTATACTCTGGGTCAGTTCATTAAAACTGTGCTACTCAGTGACTACTCTTTCATCTTCTTCAGTACAGCCATTGTCACAACCTTTTTTTTTGCCAAATGCTCATCTTCACATACTAAATCGAGGTTTGCCGGCAGCCTTCAACTGGCTATTTTATACATTTGGACATTTCTTTAGCCTAAGTGCGTTTCCTGTACTTTGAGAAATCCTTAAAGACTTTAAGAAAATATTTGAAGCTATTACTAGCAATACTAAAGTGCATTTCAACAGTATTGAAAAATGTAAATCTTTACATCAAGGCTTAAAAGCTTTCTCCTTTTACTTAACAGGAAAACTACATGGTTTAGGATATTCATCTGTCCAAAAGTAATTTTGAAGGTAAGAAATATCATAGTGAGTAAATTTGTTTTGTTTTGACATATACATTTAAAAAAGGAGCAAATAGAGAGAGAAGGTGCAGAACAATAAAATAATTTTGAACAAGGAATGTCTAATTTTATTATTACTGGTTGGGTTCAATTGTGGCTCCAAAAAAGATATGTCTACATCCTAACACCTGGAACCTGTGAATATGACCTTGTTTGGAATGGAATTCTTACTGGCCATATTTCTTTCTTGAGAGACAACCATTATATCCCATGTAGGCTTATTAAAAATATGATTTTCAATATTTGAATGTACACAGTATTTGAAAAAGTCTGAAGAATAAGTTATTAATTTTAGTCGTTTGTGTTTTATCATCCACATCCATAGTATATCTTGGCTCTAATGAAAAAATAATCAATAAGTCACTTCAGAGGATTACATTAATAGTTATTGAGAAATACATTACTATCACTCATTTGCACAACACTTTGTACCTTCAAAAGAGCATTTGTTTTATCTGGAAAGAAGGCTGAAGCATAAATTGTCTCAATGTGACTGATGCTGCTGCTGAGGCTATTCATTCATTCATTGATTAAATAAATATTTTTTTGAGCACCTACTATGTACCATTCTATGTGGTAGACATACAAGGAATACATAAACATCTTTATGGATCTTATAATTTGTTGTGGGTAGAAGAAGGACTTTCAAAAAACATGAAAATAATAAACTGTATGTTATGTTAAAACATATATATCAGGTTAAACAGCAAAAAGTGCTGTGTTAGAAGGGTTTCAAATAGAAATGGTCATATGTTTGATAAGTACTTGAGGGAAGTAAGGATATGAGTCATAAGGATACATGGGAAATGTTTTTCTAACACAATGTATAGTTGGTGCTAACATCTGTGCCTGAAACAGTAAGAAAGTCGGTGAGACCAAAGAGGAGGCAAATAGTAGATGAAGTCAAAGAGGTAACAAGGTCAAAATATAAAGGGTTTTTATGGCATTTGAGGATTTTGGCTTTTTTTCTGAATTCATTGCAAAAATTTTGGAAGGTTCAAATTAAAGTGATACGATCTAACTTATGATTTAAAGAAAACATTCCCTGTGCTGTGTAGAAATAGACGGTAGGTGTGAAAAGATATGGTCAGGAGATTCAGGTGGCTCTTGGCATAATGTAGGTCCAGGTTATCTGTACCAGGATTGAGCAGTATAGGTGATGAGAAGTGGTAAAACCAAACATGTTTTAATGCTGGATTGGATTTGGGGTATGAGAAAAACAGAGAATTTAAAGATGATTTCAAGTCTTCTACTTGTCTACCTAGAAAGATTAAGTTGCCATTAAGTGGAATAGATAACGTGGATTTGGAGAGATAAGTTAACAAACATGCTAGCTTCCAGATATCTGAGATCCAAAATGCTGAGTAGGCAGTCAGAGATACACTGGCAGTCAGAGATTCAGGGGAGAAGGCCAGGACAGAAATGTGTATTTGGGAGTCGTTAGCATATAGGTGCTATTTAAATGAAGGCAGATGAATGAGTCCACGGATGAAATGATGCAGAGAAAATAAGAGGTTCAAGGATAGTGTGGTGAACTCTACAGAATTTTACCTCAGTGACAGTGAAAGTAAACCATAATTTTGTGGTTCCAGAAATCCAATTAAAAAAAAAAAAGTTCTTAAAGAGGAAGGCAGATCAACTTGACAGGCAGGTCAAGTATTATGATAGCTATTAATTGAGTATTGGATTTAGCAATGTCGAGGTCATTGCTGAATTGACAAGAACAATTTTGATGGACTGATAGGGGCAAAATCAATATTGGAGTGGATTCAGTGGACAATGGGCAGAGAGAAACTGGAGAGCAAAACTATTGACAGTTTTTTCAAGGGATTTAGCTGTAAGGGGAATGATGAAATAGAGAAGTGGTTGTATCAAAGTGACTTTTTTAAACACAGGTAAATTAGCAGGATAATTGCTCATAGAAATGATGCAGCTGAGAGAAAAAACTTGATGATGTAGAAAATAAATGGGAAAGTACTAATGACATACTAGTGTCGGCGAAAAAGAATGAACTTTTTACAGTGTAACTCAAATGTTTGGCATTAAGAATAACCACAATCAGTTCAACTCTAATAGCACAAGAGAAGCAATTGTGTGAGATCAGATGATAGCAGGCACCAATGTATGATGTTGGGAGTTTCTTTCTGGTGGCTTTGATTTTCCTAGTGAAATAGAAAGCAAGACCATAAATTGAGAATAAAGATGGGGCAGGAATTTTTAGAAGATGAGGAGAGGATAAGGTGAAATGTTCATCAAGGAGTGCGAGGGAGGAAATGAATGAAAAACCACATCATGATGATTGTGCAACATTATAGGGACACTTGAAGATCCTGACTTTGAATCTGAGATGAGACAAGGGTGCTTCTTCAGTGCCTTCACAGTACTGGCCAGTTATTTTGTAGATAATCTCTTGACCTGAGTCGAGATGTTTTCACAGGGTCAGACTGAGATCATGTATTTTTGCCAAAAATACCACTGAAGTGATGTCATGGCCTTCTCAGATCATCATATTAGTGGTGCGTGATATAAACATGACTTGTAAATTACTTGTCATGTTGGCTTTGATTCTTGTTTCAGGTGGTGTTTGCCAGGTTTCTCCACTGTAAACCTGGTATTTTCATCTTTGCAGTAAATAGGTGCCATGGGTGGGAATATCTTGAGATTACATAAAAGTTCCATTTCTCATAATTTTGCCCATTACCTTTAGCACCACGTTTTAGTGGTTCTTGTATGCAGTAAGTGTTACTGTGATATTAGCATAATGGTGACTCTCTATTTACATCATTCCTTGCATATTTACTAATTGGAGTACTACTGTAAAGAAGAGATGCCCCTTCTCTCACATTAATTTAATCAATTAATTATTTATATCAGAATTAATAAACAGACTGTATATAATAAATATATGCTATAAATATACAAAATGTATTCTATAGATACAATTAAATACTATGTTTTGTTGATTGAGTTGTTCCATTTTTGGCCACTGTAAGTTCCTTTGAGTCATTCCAACATGTCTGTATTCTTTTCTGAGCATATTGTTACTTTCTAGAACCACAAGATATATCAGGGTCATCTTGTATTTTTCTCTGCTTTAGTCCTAGGATCAGACTTTTTTTAAGATCTCTGGTTCCTTTTATTAGTAAATGGCATTTGTAAATCAAAATCTGTGTGTTAGTTATATTTATTGCTAATAGTCCATTTCAGTGGGGAGTGCTAGGAAATATAATATCTATTTCTGTAACTACTATCTATGTGTCTGTGTGTATGTAAAAGCTTGAGTTCATTCTGATGTCTCCGATTCTGATTTAATGCTACAGGGTTTGTTCTAACCTCTTACTTTCAATATGTGTAGCTCTTTTTTCCCACATTTAGAACTAATTTCTCATTGTCCAAAAGGTATTTACTTATTTACTTGGTCCTACTATATGTATAAAGTAGTTTCAGAGTTGCTACTTTGTATCCTTGTGGGGAAAAATACTAACTAGAACACAGTATTTGTGTACAATTCCTTTGAATTTAGCATTATAGTATGAAGTTTAAACGTATAAACTTTGGTTTTCCAAAGTTAAGTTAGTTCTTTTATTTGCACCTACTTAATTTTGCTTATGTTATTCATTTATAATACAATTAAATTTATCTCTTACTGTTTGCATTCCATTTTAAGTTTCCCTCGCATCGTGGTTGGTTTAAATTACTTATTTGTTTTGGGGGTATGTGAAATATTCCCATGGTTTTAAAAGTCAGAGTTCTACAAAAAGGTGTACTCAGAGAAACTTCACCCTCCCTTCATCCCTATTAACATATTCCCATTTACCCAATTCTTGCTAAGCTATCCCCACATACATCTTCAGATAATCAATCTCATTAGTTTCTGGTTTATCCCTTTTGTATTTCTTTGCACAAACAAGTGGATGTATGAATACTTTCTTTTTTGTAAGTTTGTTAATTTATTTTGAGAGAGAGATAGCATGAGTGGGGGAAGGGCAGAAGGGAGAGGGAGAGAGAGAATCCCAAGCAGGCTCCACACTGTCAGAGCAGAGCCGGATGTGGGGCTTGAACTCACAAACCGTGAGATCATGACTTGAGCCGAGGTCAAAAGTCTGATGCGTAACCGACTGAGGCACCTAGGCACCCCACGGATACTTTCTTACATTCTTTTTTTCTTACATAAAATATATCATACAAAAGACATACTTTTGCATTTTATTTTTCACAATATACAGTTTGCTTTGGTTTCACAACATATATCTGAATTCTATATCACATTAGTTCATAAACATATCCTTAATTCTTTTTACAGCTTTTTAATACTCCATTTTGTAGAAGCATCATAGTTTATCCAACCATCTCCTGTGTAAGGACATTTAGAGAAGAGTTGATTTTAACTAGTGTTATAATTTTGCTAGGTGAGGTGGTTAATATGACTCACTACACCATGGCAAGTTATATATTTTCTCCCTTTCCTAGTAGGAATATTATATTTCTCTGACCCTCTGATGTAAGCAGTGGGTGTATGATTTACTTTGGCTGAGGGCATGAATACAGAAGTAAAATGTGTAATTTCTAAGTAGAAGTTTTAAGAACTAGCTCATGGTTCACCATGTCTATTTATTCCTTTGCCGCAAAATGGGCAGTGTCTTTTGATAGGGTTGCTCTGTTAGCCTGGAATAAAGACAGTGTTGAACAAAGCTTCAGTTAACCTATGGTGGCTGTGAAATATGATCAAGAAATAAGCCATTGTAGTTATATGCCACTAAGAATTTGGCATCATATGTTGCCACAATATAATCTTCCCTAACTCTTCAGAAGTAACTAGGTAACATATCATATATATGCTAAAACAAGAAACAGAATCCCTGTTTTCTATATTAGTCTAGTCTGCTACAACAAGATACTGCAGTCTGGATGGCTTAAACAACAGAAACTTATTCCTCACAGTTCTAGAGGTTGAAGTCCAAGATAAACATGCTGGTTGGTTTCTGGGGAGACCTGTTTTCCTGGCCTGCAGTCAGCCACCTTCTTGTTGTGTTCCTCACACAGGCCTTTTCTGTATTCATGTGCAGAGAGAGAGAGAGAGAGAGAGAGAGGCAGATCTGGTGTCTTTTCTTCTTCTTCTAAGATACTGATTCTATTGGAATAGGTCCTCACCTTTGCAATTTCATTTAACCTTACTTAATTCCTTAAAGGTTTTATCTTAAATTATAGTCATGTAGAGGATTAAGCTACAATACATGAATTTGGGGGGAGGTTACCATTCAGTCCATAACATTATTAGTATTAATTATTTAATTATTAATTGTTTGTAATTAATTTGTTAAAATGTACATTCAAGTTATAATAATCATTAAAGCATTATTATTCAGTTTGAATTATTCGACTACTAATTAGATAATATATAACTTTATCTTAAAATGATATGTAATTGGCTAGAAATTATTAAATTTCCCTGTATTATTGTTCTTGGATCATTTTCTTTATGTCAAGAAATTGCATTAGGTGCATTTGTTTTTGGCAATTCAGTAATGTAAATTCTTAAAATGGTGATCAATAACTGCTTGTATATACTACCTACTACATTTACTTACTACACATTTAACAATATGGGAATTGGTCTTGTCTTTACATTTTTTTCAAAAGAAATATGCAATAATATAGCAATTAAGGTAGCTCTTTAGTTATATAATCTTGAGCAGTATTCTCAGCTGTAAAGTGGCAATAGTATTATATATGTCACAGGCCAGGCATGCCTGTGTCCCAGGTCAGGATGCAATCGGCTGATTATGTATGTAAAGTCTGTACCCCTATGTGAATGCTCCACAAAGTGAATTACAGAATGCAGATGAAAGTTTCTTGGTTATATGACCACAAATCTCCTTGTTTACTTAATCATACAAATTAATTTATAAACATAGAGTAACTTAGAAATAATAATACATTTTTAATACAAAAAAATTATAACAGGGGCGCCTGGGTGGCGCAGTTGGTTAAGCGTCCGACTTCAGCCAGGTCCCGATCTCGCGGTCCAGGAGTTCCAGCCCCGCGTCGGGCTCTGTGCTGACAGCTCGGAGCCTGGAGCCTGTTTCCGATTCTGTGTCTCCTTCTCTCTCTGCCCCTCCCCCGTTCATGCTCTATCTCTCTCTGTCCCAAAAATAAATAAACGTTGAAAAAAAAATTATAACAGTTCTTAAGTGCCATGGGATTTAACCTATAGTATTCTCCATTTAGGAAGCAAAATGTGATTTTAAGGACAGAATATATAACATTTTGGAATCACATGGCCTCTGTCTTTTCAAAGATGATATTTAGTGTCCTAGACTAAGATATAAGGAAATTAGTGGTAAGGGAATTTTTTTACTTTAGTCATTATTGAAAACTTCTGAATGAGTTTGACAAGAACTTGAATGTGATTGCCACCTGAATTTTATGTAGGTGTCTTCAGCTTGATGTTTCCATGACATTGCCTAACTATTTGCACAGTTTTTACTAGCTATCACTAAAGGTAAAGTGAAGTCTTTTTCATTTACAAAATAGGAGCAGGTAAATGATGTCAGCAAAATGATGGCATGAGACTATCTAATGATAGTGCCCTCGCAGAAACATCAATTTGAACAACTATGTCCACTGAAAAATACCACACAAGAGCCAAGGATTCCAGGTCAGGGATTACGGCACTGAAATTGGAAAAAAAAAAAAAAAGATACAAAAAGGAGGGTAAGAAAGAAAGATTCACAGTACCTCCATTCACCTTTTCTCTCCAAGCCTGGGCAGCCCAGCATGAAGAGACATCCTTCCAATGGGAGGATAGTGATATGAGTGCCAACTTTACCACAGACCCCAGAGTTGACCCACCTGGCACCATTTTAACTCCCATGGCACCATGTGACCCCCTACAGGGTCCTGTAGTCCCAGCTTTCCAATCAGCCGACACAAACCTAGACTCAGGGTAGGCACCTGTAAACCTAGTCTCCTGGCTAAGCTCAGTGGCAGACCAACTACTGTGGCCCCTGCTCCTGATCTGCCCCAGCACCAGGATGGTCCCCACAGACCCAACATCTAGCCTGGTAGTGGCTCCAGACCTGCCCTAGTGCCAGACTGGCCCCAGGAACCCCAAACTCCCTGGAAACCAGGCTCCTGGCCTGTCCCAGTACTGGACCAGTCCTGCAAACCTAGAGGCTAAACAAATTATTTGAATAGCCATTTCACAGAATAATATAAAAAGTGGTTAATAAGCACATGAAAAGTTGCTTAAAATCATTAGCCATTAGGCAAATGCATCTTAAAACCACACCCTGTAAAATGGCAATAATAAAAAAGACAAGCAATAACAAGTTTTGTCAAGGATGTAGAGAAACTGGAACCCTCATACATTGCTCATTGAAATGTAAAGTGTCACAACTATTTTAGAAAATAGCTTGAAAGTTTTTAAAAATGCTAAACTTATGTTACTATATGAGCCAGCAACACCATTCCTTGATTTCTATCAAAGAGAAATGAGAATATATAGCCATACAGAGACTTGTACACAAGTATTGACAACAGCATTTAGAATAATGGGAAAAACTGAAAACTATAATGTTCATCAATAGTAAATGGGATTGACAAAATGCATTATATCCATACACTGGAATATAATTATTCATCAAGAAAAAGAATAGAGTACTGATACATAATACAACATGGAAGAATTTTAAAATATGCTAAGTGAAAGAAGCCAGACACAAAATAACATGTATGGTTTCATTTACATGTAATGTCCATATAAGAAATAGCCAGATCTATAATGACAGAAGGTAGATTAGTAATTATTTATTGATGGGGGGCTGTGCACTTTTATATACACATACTATGCTTCAACAAAAATCTGACAAAATAAAAGTCAATCATGTATTTGGACAAAAATAATCTTTATCAAGTAAAATAATTGACAATTATATGGTTATTTTCTGCTTACAAATACAATTAAATATGTTTTTTGAATCACTTGAAATCAAGAAGCATTTCATCATATTTCATTTGGATCAACACAGAAATTTAAAAAGACATTAAAATCATTTTGAAAGCAATAAAAAGTGGCATATGCCACACCATAATTTTGGGTCACAGCAAAATCTGCACTCATAGGAAAATATATGATATGAGTGTTTTTAGTAGTAAGTAGTATAATAAAAATAAAAGAAGTTGTCCACTTGTTTTTTAAACATAAAACAAAGAGGAAAGGAAGAACACATTAATAGGAATATAGCTGAAAATTTAAAGTGCTAGAAAGAACAAACTATACAAAATTTGGTAAAGCCAATATTTTTCTTTTGAAAAGATAGAGGAAATAGATAAATGCAACAGGATCTCAGGGCTAAAGAAACAGTATAGATTAAGAATGCAAAAGGAAGACATACCCTAAAGTACAATGGAAATATAGTGCTTATGTCTTTAGACACAAATTGGAAAGCCTAGAGAAAATGGATAACTTTCTAGCCAATTTACATTATAAAAATAAACCTAAGAAGATGTAAAAAAAAACTCGAAAAGACCTTTACGAATGGGAAGATGAGTAAAGGTCAACCTTAAAACAGGCGCTGGAACCTGACAGTTTCACAACTGAATTCTATATCATATTTAATGGATTTGTAGACCTTTAAATACTATTGAAACTATCTGTAATAGGAAAGATGAAATCTCCTAATTAATTTTATGAATCTAGAAAAGGGATAGTATCACAAAATTTTAATCTCACTTTTCTATATACAGAAATGTAAATTTTATGTACGATTTTTGCAAATAGAAACCCCACACCTTTAACATAAATATAATGAGAGAATGTTATAATATGGATTAATTAATTCATTATTAATATTAAAAAACAATGTTTTTATTTTTAATAGTAATAACCTCCAGGAATTAAATTTGGAAAAGAAAATATTTCAATCAAAGAGTGAATAAAACAATACTTAGTAATATATTAAAGAGGATGATAATCTATAAAAACCACAAATATCTTATTGATGGACATAAAACAATATTTGAATATGGAAAGCAAATCATTTTCTTGGGTGTGAATAATATACAATAAAAAAGCAATTTTCCCAAAGTTAATATATAACTTTAATATAATTAAATTAGAAAATCAACACCTTTTTTCATCTTTAGAATTAAATTAAGTGCTACTAAATTTTATCTTGAAGAATAAGCATGTAAAGAACAATGAGGGCAAGTGGTCTGTCTTACTAAATATCAGATAATACATATTTAGAAGCCACTATAATCAAGTCAATGTGGGAGAGTAGTTCCCCCTTATCTGAGAGGCATATGCTCCAAGACCCTCACTGGATGCCTGAAATCATGAATAATACTGCACCCCATATATATATGCTTTTTCCTAAACATATGTACAGGCATGAATTATTTTATTGTGCTTTGCTTTATTGCGCTTTGCAGATACTACATTTTTTATAAATTAAAGGTTTGTGGCAACCCTGGATCAAGTAATTCTATGAGCACCATTTTTCCAATACCATTTGCTTACTTCATGTCTCTGTGTCACATGTTGGTAATTCTCCCAACACTACAAACGTTTTCATTATTACTACATTTGTCATGATGATCCACAATCAGTGATTAAAACTCATTAAAAGCTCAGATGATGGTAAGAAATTTTTAGCAATATTAAAGTATGTCCATCTTTGTAGACAAAATGCCTTTGCACACTTAATAAACTACAGTATAGTGTAAAGATAATTTGTACATGTACCAGGAAACCAAAAAATGTATTTGACTCACTTTATTGAGTTACTCACTTTATTGCAATGATCTGGAACCTAACCCATAATATCTATGAGGTATGCCTGTACCTGTGATAAAGTTTAAAGTTTATAAATTAGATGCAGGAAGAAATTAACAACAATAATCATAATAAAATAGAGCAAGTATAACAATATACTGTAATCAAAGTTATGTGAATGTGGTCTTTCTCAAAATATCTTATTTCACTGCATTCAACCTTCTTCATGTGATGATATGAGATGATAAAATGCCTACATGATGAGATGAAGTGAGGTGAATGGCACAGACATTCAGACAGCAGTAGGCTACTACTGACCTTTTTGAAGATAGGCCAGAAGAGGGCCGTCTGCTTCCAGGTTGCTGTTGACCAGGGGAAATGAAACTGTGGAAAGCGAGACCATGGCTAAGCAGAGACTCCTGTATTGTCAAAGGACATGTATGGTTTCATATACATGTAATGTCCACATAAGAAATAACCAGATCTATAGCGGCAGAAGGTAGATTAGTAATTGTCCATTCATGGGGAGTGTGCACTTTTATATACATATACTATGCTTCAACAAAAATCTGACAAAAGTCAATCATGTATTTGGACAAAAAATAATCTTTATCAAATAAAATAGAAAGTTGTAAGAAAGACAACACAGAAGTATATTACATTATACATAAGATTTTTTAATAGCAACAAGCATTGCATTTAACAGATAAAGTTTCAATAACTTGGTTCAGTCTTGACTAGTCTCTGATTGCTTTCATGCTGTATTAGTCTTTGGAGACTGCTTCCTAGCTCTTGTGTAAAAGAACTTCAATTTGCAGCAAGACTTATTTAGGAAACATCAAAACTGGATGCTGGTTCTAAGCAACGGCACTAAGTACTTTGAACAATTCAAACACAAGCAGAGCTTCACACATCCTCATGGAAGACTCTTTGCTGATACATAAACACTGATATAGGTACTCATTTTAAATAAAGAGGAGTGAAACCATAAGAGATTCTTAAATACAGAGAACAAACTGAGGGTTGATGGGGGCTGGGGTGGGCGGAAAAGGGTGATGAGCATTGAGGAGGGCACTTGTTGGGATGAGCACTAGGTGTTGTATATAAGTGGTGAATCACGGAAATATACCCCCAAAACCAAGAGCACACTGTATATGCACTGTATGTTAGCTAACTTGACAATAAATTATGTATATATTATATATATTATCGATATATATTATTAACATATATTATTAATATGTTATGTATTAATATATTATAATATTATATTAATATATTATACTATATAAAATAAAGATAAATATATAATATTATATATAATATATATAATATAAATTAAATATAAAAAATAAATAGGCATTCATTCACCCCAATCCAAGGTGCAAGATGTGCCTTGCATAACCTAGCAAAACAAATTTCTTCTTTCAATGGTGTAAAAACCCTTGATTTTTTTCCCTCAAAAAATTGCTTTGTAGGGGTGCCTGGGTGGCTCAGTCGGTTGAGCGACCGACTTCAGCTCAGGTCATGATCTCATGGTTTGTGGGTTTGGGCCCTGTGTCAGGCTCTGTGCTGAACAGCTCAGAGCCTAGAGCCTGCTTTGGATTCTGTGTCTCCCCCTCTGTCTGCCCCTCCCCCACTCATGCTCTGTCTCTCTCTCAGAAATAAATAAACATTAAAAAAATTTTTTTAAAAAGAATTGCTAGGTGGGGTGCCTGGGTGGCTCAGTCGGTTAAGCAGCTGACTTCGGCTCAGGTCATGATCTCACGGTCCGTGAGTTCGAGCCCCGCGTCGGGCTCTGGGCTGATGGCTCGGAGCCTGGAGCCTGCTTCCGATTCTGTGTCTCCCTCTCTCTCTGACCCTCCCCCATTCATGCTCTGTCTCTCTCTGTCTCAAAAATAAATATACGTTAAAAAAAAATTTTTTTTAAAAGAATTGCTAGGTAAAGTTCTTCACTGGTGTATGTTTTCATGCCTGGCAAATAAATAAAAAAAGAATGAAATCTTGCCATTTGCAATGACATGGATGGAACTGGAGAGTATTATGCCAAGCCAAATAAGTCAGAGAAAGACAAATACCATATGATTTTACTCATATGTGGAATTTAAGAAACAAACAAACCAAAAAATGAAAGAAAAACCAAGAAACAGACTCTTAATGATAGAGAACAAACTGATGGTTACCAGAGGGGAGGTGGAATAAAGGAAGGGTTAATTAGGTGATGGGGATTAAGGAGGGCACTTGCTGTGATGAGCACCAGGTATTGTACTGAAGTGTTGAATCACTATAATGTACACCTGAAACTAATATTACACTGTATGGTAATTAGTTGGAATTTAAATAAATATTAAAAAATAAATAAATTCAGAAGTCACTGAAGAGACTGTGGTCTATTTTTGCTTCTCTTTCAACATTAATACCTATGTCAATGTTAGCAGCTTGACCCTAATCAGTAAGGACCCTAACGTGTCATGGGGCAGAGTTTCAAAAAGATATGCAACCTTCCATTCTCCCTCTCTCTCTGCCCCTCCCCTGTTCGTGCTCTATGTCTCTCTCTCAAAAACAAGTAAACATTAATTTTTTTAAATACATTAATAATGCCATATATTATGTTCCTCAATAACTATAAAACATGGATTCAATTTAATAAGTTCCCACCTGAACTCAGTACTAGAACAGACATGAACTGCTTTCTCACACAAACAATGAGTACATTAACCCAAAGTATTTTCCCTTTTTATAGAAAGCTGCCATGACAATCTGTGCTGAATTTATTGTTCATCTATACTTAAAAATTCTTTTTGGGGTATCTGGTTATATTTATTCCTTTTTCAAGTATTCAAGTATCTTTCAAGTATTTGTATATTGCCTTATTGTATATGTTGCTGTTGATAATGTGTTTGATTTGCAGGATTACCTTTTTTTAAATTTTTTAAAATGTTTTCATTTATTTTTGAGACAGAGAGAGACAGAGCATGAGCAGGGGAGGGGCAGAGAGAGAGGGAGACACAGAATCCAAAGCAGGCTCCAGGCTCTGAGCTGTCAGCACAGAGCCTGATGTGGGGTCCGAACCCACAAACCGTGAAATCATGACCTGAGCCGAAGTCAGATGCTTAACTGAGCCACCCAGGCACCCCTGCAGGATTACCTTATAATACTATGTACAGTAGATAGAGTTTAAAGTTTAAGTAAGGAATTAAATATATTCCTATTTTCGTTTATCACTGATAGACTATGTCATTTTGACTGAAATTACAACTGGCTTGATGGTGAACAGACATGACCTTAATGTGAATTAAAAAGGAAGATGAATAAAGCTAACTAAAAAAGGTTGATGCTCCTAGAAAAAAAAAATGTCTTTTATGGCCTCTGATGGTTTAGTTTGTCTCTCATTAGGTCACATAGAAGCTCAGTGGTAGAGCTTGCCATTCAAATGACCACATATGGGTTTTCTTGTCTTTAATTAAGAAAATATTCCTTTAAACTATCAAAAAATTCAAAGTGCCTTCAAATTTTTAAAACTGAAAAACAATTCTGGCTCTTATATTTATTGTGATATTTTTCCCAACTGTTTTATTTTTTAAATGTGTATTTATTTATTGAGAGAGAAAGAGAGAGAGTTGGGGAAGGGCAGAGAGAGAGAGAGAGAGGGAAAGAGAGAATCCCAAGTAGGCCCACTATAGTCAGCACAGAGCCCTTTGTGGGGCTTGAACTCATTAACCAGAAGATTATGACCTGAGCCGAAATCAAGAGTCAGAGACTTGACCAACTGAGCCACAGGCGCCCCTCTACCAACTGTTTTAGAAGCAATTTTTTTTTTATTTTCTGAAAAGAAACATGTTTCAGATGATCTTTAAGATTCTACCTCATGGTTTATTAACTTTTTTATTTCTAATTATTTTATATCAAATGTATAGTTTACTATCTTGATTATTATATCTTCTCACTAAAGTATGTATCACTAAATACTCTATTAATACTACAACTTCAGAGTCATTTCCTATTTGACAAAATAAAACAAAACCTTTTCAAAGTTAGATTTTTTTATTCAGTAATAGACTTAAAACTTGCCTTTCTTTTTCCCTGGCAGTTATTGACCTTTCTTACAAGAGATTATTAGCTAAAGGTCACCGCCTTTTTATTTTGTTACCTTAAAGCTAAAGAATTTATTATCTCATCCTTAATACTATGGCAGATCATTTTCTTCATGGGCTGTGTAGTACATAAATAATGCAAGATTTAAAGTCTCAGAATTCCTTTATCAGCAGATAGCAAAGTACTTAAAAAAAATTCTTTTCTGGCTTGAGGTAACAGTCTACTTTTATGCTGAATCCACTCAAGGCTTGGTGAACTGCTTATGTATGGGAGACAAACCACTGATTCTGGGAGGATCTGAGCATACACCTGCCACAGACTGAATCCACCCTCCATAAAATTCACCAGAAAAGGGAATTGATGGAAACACAATTTTAGTTTTTAAGATTGTGAAAAATGGCATAAGTAGAGGCATTTTTAAAATAAAGCCAGACCAGCCATTTTAACGGAGCTGCCCTGCACTTCTTATTTGTAAACCTTTAACCTGGGCCAAACCACCAACATGCCAAGAAGTCTGGCAAGAATGAGAAAATCCAGTGTGAAAAGACCAATAAAAGTGAACTTTTGCCGACTGACCACTTCACCTGACCAATCAATGAAGAAAAAAATCTAACCCTGCTTCTCAGCTTCAAAAACTCTTTTTAAAAACTACTTATCTAGGGGCACGTGGGTGGCTCAGTGGGTTGAGTGCTTGACTCTTGACTTCTGCTCTGGTCATGATCCCAAGGCTGTGGAACTGAGCTCTGACTTGAGTCCCACATGGGGGCTCTGTGCTGAGTGTGGATCTTACTTAAGATTCTCTCTCTCCTATTCTTTCTTTCTCCCTTACTTGCACACTCTGTCTCTCTAAAAAAATAAAAATGTAAGAAACCCAATATTTACCAAATCTTTTTTTTCCCCACAAAAACCTTGAGTCCACCTCCAGTAATTGAGACAATATTTGGGTTCTTACCTAAATCTGTCTACCCCAAATTACATTTGTTTGATCCCAAATAAATACAATGCCTCTTGAACAGGTTTTAGGTTGACAAAGGTTATTAGATACAGTGGATTTTTTTCGTTTTGTTTTTAACGTCTTTTTATTTAATTTGTTAACATTTATTTTTATTTTTGAGAGAGCATGAGATGGGGAGGGGAAGAAAAAGAGAGACAGAATCTGAAGCAGGCTCCAGGCTCTGAGCTGTCAGCACAGAGTCTGACGCAAGGTTCAGACCCACAAAGAGTAAGATCATGACCTGAGCCGAGGTTGGACACTTAACCTGAGCCACCAAGGCACCCCTGTTATTAATTTCCATTACCTGTTTTCTGGCATGACTACTAGAAGAGGAAGGAAAGAAAAAAATTGAAAAGTGGAAATGGAACTATGTGGTAAGAATGGGAAAAGAGATTGCATAACTGTGATGCCCAGTAGAAATAGTTTTGCAATTGGAAACACAATGGTCATATATACTTTCTTTAGTAGTTTAAATAAAATAGGAGATAGGAGTGTCCTGACTGACAGAAATGTAACACACTTCTCAAATGTTACAAGTTCTATTACCACCCAGAGGAGGAAACATAAAAGTCAATATTATACTTTTCCAAAATGCATGTACTGGAATACTGCCAAATAATTGTGTGGCAAATTTTGACCTGTTTAGAGATGCTTATCAACAGAGGGTTCAAAAGATCAGCAGTTCTGCCTCTAGAAATTCAGAGGCCTAATTAAACTTATTTATGTATTCTGAAAATCACTTTTATTTTTAAAGCACTTATTAAAAACTCGCTTACACATTTGATTCCTAAGCCTTCCTAATTTTGACAGATGTTAAACTGCTATAACCCAGGGAAAAAAAAAAAACAAACATAAAAATCTTCAATTGACCTGGATCGTTTTCTGCATTAAATGTTTGAATGTCAAAATTATTCTACTAGCTGGTATAGAATAATAATAAGAGGAATGAAATTTCAGTGTTAAATAGTATAAATTAAATGTCCTACATAAACAGTATAATGATGACAGGTATCCAAACATAAATAAAAATTTTTAATAAAAAATTTTACAAGGGGTGCCTGGGTGGCTCAGTTGGTTAAGCAGCCAACTCTTGATTTCAGCTCATGTCATAATCTCATGGGTTCGTGAGTTTGAGCCCTGAGTTGGGTTCTGTACCGACAGCATGTAGCGTACTTGGGATTCTCTCTCCCTCTCTCTCTTTGCCTCCCTCAAAAATAAATAAATAAACATGAAAAAAGCTTTTAAAAATTTACAGAACTTTTTTTTGCTTTGCTTATTTTTATTTCACGTCTCATTACAGATACAAATAATAAAACAAATAGTACTGCTGACACATTTCAAAAGTCTTTGACAAATGTTAAAAGCAAACAAAAAGGACTCTCTAATGAACTAGGAATGAAACAAAACTTTCAGCCAACAAAATACACAGTGTTATATGATATTTTTACCCTTTGGTCCCTTTCTAAGGCTTTTTAGAGTAGAAAATATGAAGTCACCAGTTCCAATTGAAGTTAGGAATAGTTTAGGTCTTTTGTCCAGTCTAATTTAGCATTCGTTTTTAAAAATAAAAGTGGTGAGCATATAGAAAAGCCAAATCACTATGTTGTACACCTATAGCTAGTGTAACATTATGTGTCAACTATACTCAAATTAAAAGTTTTTTTAAAAAAATAAAAGAAAATAAAAGAGTAAAGCCAGTGTAATTTACTTCTCTACACCTATCAGTACCTGCAATAAAATTTTTAAGTAGTTCTACATTTTCTATTACAAAGTATAAGATGGATATGATAAATTGAATAATTTATTACAATAAAATTAAATTGATATTATGGAGACAAATGTTACAAAGTTCATTGATAATTTATTGAAAGTATTTTAATATAACAAAATATAGCAAATAATTATTTAGCACTTAGTATGTAGGAAGATGAATCCTGGCAGATAAATAAGACAGGTGTTGAGTTAAAAAACAATCCACTGATGACAAAGAAATATTTGTAATATTTATAAGAGATAAATAAAGATGCAAAAAATGTCTCCCAAAATTTCTGAGCAAGACATAATTTGATGGACATGGGCAAGGCTGCATATAAATGTTTAAAGTTTTATGAATATTGACTACCTGAGTATTTTTAGTGCTGTAGTGAAATACACTACGGAACAAAAATGACAGACCCACATATGAGCTTTATGGTATTTCAGATAAAACAAATACTCTGCCTGTTTATTTAAACATGGGAATATTATCCTACTAGTATGATAATATGTCCAAGGGGCCCATTAAAATTTGTGTCAATCTTTGTTTCACACATTACTGACAAAATAGGACATAACCCTTTGGCTCTAAAGGAAATACAAAGAGCTGTTACAGAAAAGAAAGGAAAAAAAAAACTCATGATCTTTCATGTAAATATGCTCTTAAACATTTTGAAGAAGCAGATCATTGACTTGGTGCAAAAGCTTTTCCAGCCTATCATGGAAATACATATTTAACGACTTTGTAAATTTCAGGTCAATGGTCCAGTAGACCAAAAAGTCTTGGAGCTGTTATAGTATATCCTATAAATGCACATTTAGGCAATTTAAAAACCACAGATTATTGACTTGATTATTGATGCAAAGTAGCCATTACAGTTTATCAGGTAATTAAATATCCTATCACAAGAAGTACATTTATAGGATGCAGTTATAATTTATGAACAGAATTAAATGTGATACTATTTTCAATATCTTTTGGTTAATTTTGATATTCTTTTTTGGTACCTCTTCTTCTCTTCTTCCCTATTACACATTTGTCTTCCATGTGCAGTGTAGGAAAAATTTTCTATTGACCCTCTTAGGGTTTCTGTCTTGGTCTAAAAATTAAACTGATAAAGACAAATTAACAGAGAAAATCATACAAATTTATTTAATATAAGTTTCACACATGACACAGGAGACTTCACAAGGAAATGAGGACCCAAAGAAACAGACTTGTGTATTTTTATGCTAAGTTTGATGAAGAGAGTGAGGTTGTGTATAAATTGGACAGGTTAAGGAGTATTCGGTAGATTCAGTAAACTAGAGGAAAGTTAGGCCTGTTTCATAAGATTCTTCTTGATGTCTCTTCATCTTTGGAGATAAGTGTACTCCTTTTCTCTGGTTATAGAAAGGGCATCTCTCACAGCTGGGTTTTCTGACAGGCAAGGTGAGAAGGAGGTCAAAGTTACCTTCTTGCTTCTGCCATTTTCTTTTGTTTTCTTTTGTTTTCTTTTCTTTTTTTTTAATGTTTATGTATTTTTGAAAGAGAGAGATAGAGATAGAGTATGAGCAGGGGAGGGGCAGAGAGAGAGGGAGACACAGAATCCGAAGCATGTTCCAGGCTCTGAGCTGTCAGCACAGAGTCTGACGTAAGGCTCAAACCCAGGAACCATGAGATCATGACCTGGACCAAAGTTGGACACTTAACTGACTGAGCCACCCAGGCACCCCTGCCATTTTCTGACACTACTTCAAACTTAAATTCAATATGCCAAGGTGCCATATTTTGGGTGTGTTCTGAACCTCACAACATACATAACTATGTTTGTCACTGAGAACCTTATGGACCTTTGCAAATGTTTGTAAATTTCCAATAAAACACATAAGTGAATACTGTACAAATTTTTCATTACATTGTAATTTTGTCAATTATAATCCAGGTCATGATTTTGGATGTATTTTTCCAATATGATATAGTGTAAAGTATTTTTCTAATTTTGATTCAAAAGATATTCATGTTTTAAAGTTAATAAAGGAGGCGTGCCTGGGTAGCTCATTCGGTTGAGCCTTTGACTCAATATCAGCTCAAGTCATGATCCCAGAGTCATAGGGTCAAGCCTTGCATTGCATTCTGCACTGTGCATGGAGCCTGCTTGGGATTCCGTCAGATCAGGTCCTATTTAATATATTTGTTTTTAAAGTAAGTACAACAAAAATTTATTTCAGTCAAAAATTTGGATTAGATGTGAACCTACAAGTGTCTCATATTAATTAATTAATTAATTATACAAAACAAAAATATTGGCATTTCTAAATCAAGGAAAATTTTCAATGTACTTATTAAACACTTTCCTGAGTTTTAAAACTCAATACTCAAAATTTCTACATGTTCTACTGGAATCAATACCTGATAGTAAAATGGCCCATCTTTCATTCCTTTTTTTTCCACACTTGACCTATAAAATATGTTTTTCAAAGAGAGATAACCTGAATTTTTCCTTGCCTTTTGTTATGTTCTGGAAGAACTCCTAACCTAAAGAGGTCTTAATTATCTGAATTTCTTCAGTAAGTGGTTTTCAGCTGAGCTTTCCTTATTTCTCTCTTTGCAGGCCCCATAAAACCAGCAAATCCCTGAAGCTCCCCACTCTCTTATGACAATGTGTATCTTCCTGGAATAGTCTTTATTCCATTTGTTTCTGGTGAAAAACTGTTCTCAGATGTGCTCAACACTGGTAATTCAAAATAAATGAGAAACAATGACTGTTCTCAAAGGGTTTTGCTCTTCTTTCAGGAGAAAGATTTCATATTTTGAAATAATTCTCCTTGTCTCAAGATAAAGTGTCTCCTCTGAATCCTATAACTCCTTTCCCATGCCTCCACTACAACTGCAAATTTTTTTATTTGGTAACTAGTAATCTATTTATATCCCCCATTTATTGTAAGTTTCTTAAGGAAAATGACTGTGGTATTCCCTTCTGTATCCTAATCTGGCTTATTGCACTTACTTTAATAAACTTTGCTAAATGAATTATAAATTTAAAGCTATAAGTACTAAAATGGAAAATGTATCATAGGTCATGTGTAAAAGGAGCATTATTTTATTTTTTTCCCTATATTTGCATTTATTCAGAGATGACTGTTAAAACTCTTTCTTCAATTTGTTATTTGTTTATGTCTCCTTTTGGTTCCGTTAATTTTTGCATTATACATTTCGGGTTATATTAGTGTCATAAAAGTTTAGGATTGTTAAATATTCTTGGTGGATTGATCATTTTGCCATTATAAAATTTCTCTTTGTCTCTACTAATCCTTTCTGCTTTAAAGTTTGTTTCACCTGATATCACTAAAGTTAAACCAATTATGTTTTTGTTAGTATTGACTGGTATATATCTGCTTATTTTCAACATTTATATCCTTAGTATTTATAAGTTTTCTTTTTCTAGCAGCATATAGATGATTTTGTTTTGTTATTCAGCCATATATCTTTATATTTCAATTGGAATATTTAATCTGTTTACATTTAATGTAATTGATAATATATTTGGGTTTAACTCTGAGGACCTGCTACTGATTTTCTCTTTGTCCTAAATATTTATCTTTACTTTTGACTCCCTTTTTTTTCCTTTGGGATTAAGTATTATGATTATTTCTGCTTTCTATTTTATTACCTTCTTAGTGGAACAAAATTTTACTTTTACTGTAATGAAAACGTAGGTATTACAAAATTTTATACAAATTTATTAAAGACAAATAATTTTGTACTCTTACTATCTCCCAGACAGTATGAAGACCTTTGAATATTTCACCTTCAATTACTATTACCCACCTGTATGCTAATGTTGACATGTAATGTGTGTGTATATAATATATATATATATACATAAATGATTTAATAACAAAACACATCATTATTATAGAGCGCCATTATTTATTTAAATCTAGCAGCATATTTGACTTCATTTTGTTCTTCATTTTTAAGTATGTTTTTCTAGCTTCAATCTGTGATGATTTTTCTTCTAGCCAAATGCTTTAGTAGTTTCTTTCCTTATTTTTTTGAATTTTTATTTAAGTTCTAGTTAGTTAACATATACTGTAATATTGTCTTTAGGAGTAGAATGTATTGATTCATCACTTACATATCATAAAAAGTGCCCTGCTTAATACTCATTACCCATTTAGCTCACCCTACCCACCATCCTCCATCAACTCTCAGTTTGTTCTCTATCTTAATAGTCTCCTATGGGGGCGCCTGGGTGGCGCAGTCGGTTAAGCGTCCGACTTCAGCCAGGTCACGATCTCGCGCTCCGTGAGTTCGAGCCCCGCGTCGGGCTCTGGGCTGATGGCTCAGAGCCTGGGGCCTGTTTCCGATTCTGTGTCTCCCTCTCTCTCTGCCCCTCCCCCGTTCATGCTCTGTCTCTCTCTGTCCCAAAAATAAATAAACGTTGAAAAAAAATTAAAAAAAAAATAGTCTCCTATGGTTTGCTTCCCTCTCATTTTTTTTCTTTGTTCCTTCTCATACATTCATCTGTTTTGTTTCTTAAATTCTTCTTTAATTTAAATCTTCTGATGACAATATCTTTATTTTTATCTGTCTTAATGTCTGCAATATCATTATTTACTTATGTATAGGTAAACATATAAACTATACATAGACATATCAGTATATAAGTATTCAAAAAATTTCACAATTATAGCTTCTGATTTGATCAGTACAATCTATCACTCACATGGGGAGAATAATGATTTATAACAATACAACAATCCCAAGTACAATTCTATTCAATTAGTTTCTTACTCATTGAAAACAATTTACTTTCTTCAATATAGACCCTTTCCTCCAGCAAATTCATTCACCCCCGCCGTGGTAAACAATTTTTTTCTAAATTTTGAGAATTTTAACTTAATTTGCTGTATTATTCATAATATTTTCATGTGTTATACATGAAAATTAATTTCCTAAAGCCTCATTCAAAATTTTGTTATGAATTAGATGAAAAATTCTTAGAATTAAGTTGATGATTTCTATTTAAAATATCTGGTGACACTAATAAAATCAAAACTGGTATAATTATCTATGTAATTTTTTTTTCTGCTAATGAAACCAAATAACAAACAACTATTGCTTTACTTTTCTAGGTGCAAAAGAAAGCTTAAAATAGAAAATGATTACATGTATTTTCAAAAACTATTTAAATTTGAAAGTCATGCTTCATAGAGAAATTTGTAAAGACATTTTCTAAAGCTACAGGTAGTAAATTGTCATCTACAATTTTCATTTTTATAGCAATTATTTTATATAAAATATTGTGATGCTTTTTCAGCAAAAAAAAAAAGAAAGAAATTCCTGTTTTCTCGTTTCCACAGAGTCACTAATACCATAAGGTCTCTTTGGTAAGTGGAAAATTCTGACATCTCTCTACTTTGTGTAAGTTATACACTCATCATCAAATTTAAAAATGAAAAGTGTTTTTTTTACCCACCAAAAATGTAGTTTTGATTTTTATTGAACAAATTGCTATTGAAAAGGATTATTTCATGCTTTGAAATGTATTGATAAAAAAACAAGTTATTGAATAGTAGTCTAAGATTTACACCATATAATAAACGACAAAATGATTATAGAAAGTGCCTTCAGACGATTCTCTCTAAATACTATTGTGCGAAGTCTCAGTCTCTATTTTCTATACATTTCACGTACATTTAACCAATATCTGCCCATGTTTTTCACTGACCTTGCCAAAGAATAGCCTAGCTACTTTGTATATGAGAGAATATCTGCCCAGAGAATTCCAGACTTACTTCTGACCATTGATTGCTGAACCTATTGTGCATACTTTTTTCATTCACAAAAGTCCAGATCAAAAGAAAACCTGATAAGATCTGGATTTTAGTCAGATATTAAGTTTATGAAATAAAACTTTTGGAGCTCTGGGGATGGATGAATGTATTTTACATGTGGAAATAATAACAATCGTGTTAGAGGCTAGGGTGTAGTAGACTCTAAAATTTTTTCATTCTTGCCGTTCCCTCATCTATGAACTCTGTCATGTAACTTTGTAGTAATCTTCCATGTGACTTAAGGCTTGTAAAGCACCAGCATGTACTCTTGCTCTTTTTCATCTGTCTTCAACATGAGAATATGCTTCAGCAAGCCTGCCAGAGAGGTGAGAAGAGTGTGGAGCAGCAGCTAGTCATCTCTGCTGGCAGCCAACTGATTCACAGATGCTTGAGTCCCCAGCCTGGAGCCAGCTGACTCTCAGACATATAAGAAAGCCCAGTTGAGACCCAAACCGCCTACCCTAAATCTCTGAACTTCATACATATAAGCTTAATAAATTATTGCTTCATGCCACTAAGGTTTTGTTGTTTGTCACACACAGTTATTGAGGCAATAGATCACTGATACTGAAATGAGGAATGCCGGAGAGAATTTCTCAGGTCAGGAAGCATGTACAAGGTCTTCTAAATCTAATTAGTGAAGGCAGCACTAGGAATAAACTAACATTTTCTTACTCCCAGAATAGTGCTTTTTATCATTGCATGTGTAAACAATCTTCCTGAATTTTTTTCTGCTTCTGAAGTTGTTTTAATATAGCTGTTTCTTAGATGCTTAAAGGTAATTTTGCTAGAGGCAACTAAAATCACAACTTTCATTTTCCTTTGCAATGGGAATCCCCTTTAAGTTCATACAATTTTAACATTTCTTTCTTACCTTCTTATTCCATCTTCTAGCATGACTTAAGAAAATAAAACTTCTGGAAAAATGTCAACAGAGATCTTATCTGCCTTCCTCTTTAGAAATGACACATCTTGATTTTACATTGATATATTCTAAAAAAATATTTGAACTTACTGTAAATGTAATGACTTCCTGTGTTTGATGTAGGAAACAAGAAATATTTCTTTGAATCTTCAAGGTGACTGTCTTTGTTCTATAGAACATTTGGACTTTTTTTTTAATTTTTTTTTTCAACTTTTATTTATTTTTGGGACAGAGAGAGAGAGAGCATGAACGGGGGAGGGGCAGAGAGAGAGGGAGACACAGAATCGGAAGCAGGCTCCAGGCTCTGAGCCATCAGCCCAGAGCCTGATGCGGGTCTCGAACTCACAGACCGCGAGATCGTGACCTGGCTGAAGTCGGACGCTTAACCGACTGCGCCACCCAGGCGCCCCTAGAACATTTGGACTTTAACTGAAAAAGTCTGAGGAAATTTATAGGCACTAATGTTTAGCAACATGACACTATGACTAAGGTTGAACATTGGTTAATGTCAGAGGATATCAATAATCACACAGAGGATAATCACTACAGAGGATATCAATAATCATATTCAGTAATTAAGGTCTTTCAAACAATTTAAATAAGATAATATTAGTGAGTGTTTCTTCATTTCAGCTTGCATTAGAATCACTTAGGGGAACAGAGTCACAGCTCCAAGTGTTTCTGGTGTAACTGGCTTCAGAATTAAACTTAGTCAAGCTTCCTAGGTAAGTTTAATATATGGTTAAGGGTCGATAAAAACTATTCAAATATTTGTTGCTGTGCGTAAGTTAAAATTCTTTGATACTTCATGAAAAACTCTGAATTTGAATATTGTGGTATTTTACAGCAGTTTATGAGTGATTTGTGTTCACTGCTATCTCCAAAGCCTGTGTACTATTGTACATAGCGAGTGCTCAATTAATAGTTCTTGAGTTTAAAAGTTTATGAATGAATAAATGAGTGAATGAATGAAACACACTTATACTCAAGATATACTTGTGGTAATTATTCTAGCAAATGACAGTATCTCATAAAATGTTAGCAGAACCATGTTTTATAAGTTCGTGAATCAGGCTTTTATTTTTTTATTTTAATTTAATGATTCTTAATCTTTAGTGCCTAGCAGAATCATTTGGAAGCTTCAAAACATAGATTGCTGAGCTTCCACTCCAGAGTTTCTGATGTTCTAAGTCTGAGGTGAGGCCAGATAATTTGCATTTTTAACAAGTTCCCAGTGGATACCAATGCTGCTTGTCTGGGGCCACACTTTAAGAATTGCTTCTCAAATTCATATGCAGTCCCTCTTTGTGAAATCTTTGCAGGTTATCTAAAGACCTTTGCAAAGGTCTAACATATCCCATCTGCCTGATATGCTGGCATCACTTGACTTTTATCATATTGCTCTGTGGGAATTGGAATGCTAGGAACCTCACAATGACACTCTGGCTCTTCCTGCTACGCTGTGACCAATGTCATCCTTTGTCTCTGACCCAGGGGTCTTATGTCTTCTACTAGTATTCATTAAATTGTGAATCTGAAAGTAGAGTAAAATCTCTGATCAGTCTCAACTCTTAACAATACATATTAAAATATAAAGTCAATTTCAAGACTTCTTTACAGCATGGTGAACAGCAGTTTTCCTGGCATGTTGTAACATTGACATCAAAAAGATCCATTTTTTTTAAATTTTTTTTTCAACGTTTTTAATTTATTTTTGGGACAGAGAGAGACAGAGCATGAACGGGGGAGGGGCAGAGAGAGAGGGAGACACAGAATTGGAAACAGGCTCCAGGCTCTGAGCCATCATCCCAGAGCCTGACGCGGGGCTCCAACTCACGGACTGCGAGATCGTGACCTGGCTGAAGTCGGACGCTTTACCAACTGGGCCACCCAGGCGCCCCCAAAAAAGATCCATTTTTAATTGGAGTTCTGAATAGCTACTTCTCTTTAGACATTCTCAGCTTTCTGTTTAAGTGGGATTCTTAGAGCTTAGAGGGGGAAAAAAAAAAGAATCTGTAAATTTGGCCCCAGTTAAACCAGAAGAAAATGTGCTATGTCTTTTCTTAAAGGGTAGTCATTTATTCACAAACAACAAAATAAAAATAGATCATAATGGTATAAGTAATCTTACCAAATGCATTGCCATTACCAAATGGATTGTTTGTGGCTGGCCTTTTACTTATACTAAGTACAGAACATGTGGATTATCTATCAAGATTTAGAGGGCATTTGGGTGGCCAAGACAGTAAAATGTCCACTCTTGATTTCAGCTCGGATCATGATCTTACAGTTCACAGGGTCAAGCCTGACATGGGTCTTTATGCTAACAATGTGGAGCCTGCTTGGGATTCTCTTTCTCCTTCCTTTGTCCCTCCTCCCCTTATCTCTCTCTCTCTCAAATTAAATAATTTTTTTTAAAAAAAGATTTAGAGGAGTACTGGTGTAATTTTTCCCCATAATTTTTAATTTAATAGACTTCATTTTAGAACAGTTTTAGGGTTGTAGCAGTACTGAAATAAGAGCACAGGCAATTTCCATATACTCCCTACCCCAAAACATAACTTATCTTCCCCATTATCAACATTCCCCAACATAGTGGTACATTTGTTACAATTGATGAACCTAAATTGATATATTATTATCACCCAGAGACTATAGTTTACATTAGAATTTATTCTTGGTGTCATACACTTTACGAGTTTTAACAAATTTATAATGACAGGTATCACCATTATAGTATCATACAGAGTAATTTCACTGCCATAAAAAAAATCTGTGCTTTGCCTAATCATCCCTTCTCATCTTAACCAATGGCAACCACTGATCTATTCATTGTTTCAGTGGTTTGGCCATATCTAGCATGTCATATAGTTGGAATCAAACAGTATGCAGTCCTTTCAGAGTGATTTCTTTCACTTAGTAACATGAACTTAAGGTTCCTCCATGTCTTTTAATGGCTTGTCAGCTCATTTCTTTTTAGCACTGAATAATATTTTATTGCCTGGATGCACCACAGTTTATTAATCTTTTTTACCTACTGAAGGACATCTTAGTTGCTTCCAAATTTGGGCAGTTATTAATAAAGCTGCTATAAATTTCCATGTGTAGCTTTTTGTGTAGACATAAGTTTTGTGTAGACTTTGGGTAAATACCAAGGAGTGCAATTACTGAATATTATGGTAAGTGTATGATTAGTTTTGTAAGAAACTGCCAGACTATCTTCCAAAGTGACTATACCATCTTCTAGTCCCACCAACAATGAATGACAGTTTCTGTTTATACACAGCCCTGCCAACATTTGGTGTTGTAGATGTTCCAGATTTTGGCCATTTTAATAGGTGTGTAGCAATATCTCATTGTTTTAGTTTGTATTTCCACAATGGCATATGGAGCATCTTTTCACATATTTATTTGACATCTGTACATCTTCTTTGATGAGGTGCCTATTAAGATGTTTGGCCCATTTTTTAAAAATTGTGTTGTTTCTTATTGTTGAGCATGACTTCTTTGTACACTTTGGATATATGTCCTTTATTATTAGATATATGTTTTGCAAATATTTCTCCCAGACTGTGGTTTGTCCTCTCATTCTCTTAACAGTGTCTTTCACAGAGCAAAAAAAAAATTTTATTTACTTATTTTTGAGAGAGAGAGAGAGAGAGAGAGAGAGCATGCATGAGCAGGGGAGGGAAAGTGAGAGAATGAGGGAGAGAGAGAATCCAAAGCAGGCTCCACACTGGTAGAGCAAAGTCTGACACAGAACTCAATCTCACAAACGATGAGACCATGACCTGAGCTGAAATGAAGAGTTGGATGCTTAACCAACTGTGCCACATAGGTGCTCTGAGGGGAAAAAAAATATTTCAGTGAAGAAAAACTTACCAATTCATTTAATCATGGATCATGCCTTTACGAATATATCTAAAAAGACATCACCAAACCCAAGATCACATAGATTTTTCTCCTATGTTATCTTTTAAGAGTTTTATAATTTTACATTTTATATTTATGTCTCTGATCCATTTTGAGTTTATTTTTGTGTAGGATTTAAGTCTGTGATTAACATTTTTGCATGTGGTTACCCAATTGTTCCAGCAGCTTTTGTTGAAAAGACTATCTTTTGCTGCATTGTATTGCCTTTGCTCTTTTTTCGAAGACTAGTCAATTATATTTAGAGAACTCCAGTTCTAATCTGTTCCTTTAATCTCTTTGTCTATTCTTTTACCAGTGCCACATTATTTTGATTGATGTAACTTTATCATATTCCTTGAAGTCAGATGGTGTCAGTCCTCACACTGTGTTATTTGTCCTTCAATATTGTGCGGGCTATTTTGGGTATTGTGCCTCTTTATATAAATATTAGAATCAGTATATCAATATCCACAAAGTAATTTTCTAGGATTTTTATTGGTATTGCACTGAATCTAGAGATCAAGTTGGGAAGAACTGATATCTTGACAATATTTTGTCTTCCTATCCCTTAACGTGAAATATTTCTCTATTTATGTAATTTTTTTTTGATCACTTTCATCAGAGTTTTATAGTTTTCTTCTTATAGATCTTATATTTTCATAGATTTATGCCTAAGTATTTCATTTTGGGGTGTGGTAATTTAAATGATATCTTTAATTTCAAACTTCATTTCTTCATTGTTGGTATATAGGAAAGCAATTGACATTTTTATATTAATTGTGTATTCTATAGCCTTGCTAAAATAGCTTCTTATTTCCAGGAGTTTTTTTGGTCAATTCTTTCATATTTTCTACATATACTATCATGTTATCTACAGGCAGAGTTTTATTCCCCCCCCCCCAATTTACACACTTTGCATATACTTTCCTTGTCTTAGTGTGTTAGCTAGGAATTCTGGTAAGATGTGGAAAAGAAGTGGTGAGAAGGAACATCCTTTCCTTGTTCCTGATCTTAGTAGAAAAGATTCAGGTTTGTTACCATTAAATATACAGTTAGGTAGTTAGGTGTAGATGTTTGGTAGGTATGCTTTCTTAAGATATTCCCACATGATTAAATTTTCTGTCCTTTCTTAGTATATCAGTATACTTCTTTTTCAATTTTTTAGCAGGTGCCCTAGATTTTGCAATATACACTTACAACTAATCTGCATCCATTTTCAAATAACACTATGCTGTTTCACAGATATAGTGAGCATCTTTAATGATGAAAAAATCCTAATTCCTTCCTTTTGTCCCTTGCATCATTTCAATCCTTGATTTCACTTAAATATAAATAGAATGGGCATATATATATATATGTGTGTGTGTGTGTTTGTGTTTATACACTTATATAATATTTACTCATAAGCATATATAATTGTATACATTGTTGATATTATTTTTTAAGCTTGTTTATTTATTTACTGAGAGAGAGAGAGAGAGAGAGCACATGTGCATGTGAGTGGGAGGGGGCAGAGAGAAAGGAAGAGAGAGAGAATCCCAAGAAGGCTCTGCACTGCCATCCCAGAACCCAATGCAGGACTGGAACCCTTAAAATGTCAGATTATGACCTGAGTCAAAAGCAAGTGTTAGATGCTCAACCAACTGAGCCACCCAGGTGCCCCTATTGATATTATTTTTCAACAAACTATTATCTGTTAGACCAACTAAGAATAAACAAATAAAAATTTTAATTTTACCTTCACTTATGCCTTGTCCAATGCTCTTTTTTTCTTTATATAGATCCAAGTTTCTGACCTTTATCATTTTCTTTCCCTCTAAAGAGCTCTTCTTAGTATTTCTTACAAAGTAGGCCTACTGGCAACAAAATCTCTCAAGTTTTGCTTCTATGAGAAAGTCTTCCGTTCTTCTTCACTTTTGAAGGACAATTTTGCAGGGTATAGAATCCTGGGTTGGTAAGTTTTTTCTTCTCCTTCTGGTATTCACAATACATATATGCTACATCTTTTGTAGTTACCTCATTTTTTGGATATTATTTTAACTTTTTATTTCCCAATCTTTTTTTTCATTTGCTTATTATATTTGGAGGTTTCTACTGAGATATCCCAAGGTCAGAGATTCTTTTCTTAGACATCTCAGTCTAATGAACACATAAAGGCATTCTCCATTTCTGTTAGTGTTTTTGGTGTATAGCATTTATTTTTGGTTCTTGCTTAAAATGTCCATCTCTCTGCTTACATTGCCCATATTTTTTTGAATGCTGTCTACTTTATCCATTAGAGCTCTTAGTATATGAATCATTGCCTTTTTACATTTCTGGTCTTAAGTTCCAACATTCTTGTCATATCTGAGTCTGGTTTTGATGCAAAGTCTTTCTCTTCAATCTTTTTTTTTTTATTGTTTGTTTTTTAGTATGTCTGTGATTTTTTTCTTGATAGCCAGGTGTGATTTTTTTCTTGATTTACCAGGTTAAAAAAATGGGCCTTTAATAATGTGGTGGTAATATGTGGGCGAAAGAGCCATTCTACAGTCCTATGATTAGATCTCAGTACCTTTTAGTAAGCCTGTGTTTCTAGACTGTGAACTTCATATGTGCATTTCAGTCCCCTCCCCACCCCGTCTTAGGTGGGACAGGATGGCTATAGTGGGTAGAGTTGGGTATTCATCTTCCTCCAAGTGAATGTCTAGGTCTAACTGGAATTGGATATTTCCCTATCCCCAGGTCAGCGAGGCTGTGATAAGATCCCAGCAGTTAGGTTCTGTTAAATAATTTCTCCTAAAGGAAGACCATGTTTAAAAAAATGTTTTGATGTATTTCAAAATGATCCCCTCTCTCCTCAGGAAGCCTGAGGGAAATTTTTTTCTGATAGTCACTGTGAGAACCTGATAGAACTCCAGAAAGTAAAATTCAAAAAAGAGTATGGGCTCTCCATGACCCCATCTCCCTGAAGTTCTTAACTCTGAGTTGACCATACTGAGCCTCCAACAATTCATCAATTACAATTCAGCTGTCTCTACTCCTGCACTGGTTCCACAGAGGTTTCAAGTCATGGGTTTCTTTTCCAGTAAGTTGTAATTCTTTTTATTCGCCTGTCTGTCTCTCCAATTTAGGGTTTGCCCTCTGATCTCACTTCTCTTATAGATCTAAGAATGGTTGTTGATTTTCCAATTTTTTCAGTGTTTACTTGTTGTTAGGATAAGGTGGTGATTTCAAAACTTCTTACATTCCAGCCCTGTGTTATTTCTTTTTAAAGTAAACAAATCATTTGAAGCTAAAAAAGATGTCAAGTGTTATTTCTTCCCTATTTTTATATTCTCACCGTATGTTCTAATAAAAAAGCAGATAAATCTCTTAATTTTTTTTTCTTGCACTTCAATCTTTATTTTATTCTCATTAGCCATTCACAACAGCCAGCTTGATCAGCAGGAAATGTCGCTGACAAATAAAAATGGTTAGACATATTTTCTTCATTATTCCTTTACTGATCCCACCTCCTTTCCTTTTCCTTATGATGAATGATCGTCAGAGAAGCAAGTTGTTAACTTAGGTTTAAGTATCCTTCTTGTACTGTCTTGCTGATATTAAGAAAATTTGACTTTGCTGATGTTGGTTTTTCATTTCACAATTATGCTAATATTTTTCATCCAAAAGTATTAACTTTTTATTTTAGGAATTTTGAATATATTGCTCATAAAAAAGTGCCTGCCATTTACGTAAAATGAGAAGTTTAGAAATATGAACTTACAACATATATTACTTCTCATTTAAACTCAATCTTTCAGAAAACAATCTATGCCTTTTTAATTCTTTCTTTTTAGAGAGAGAAAGCATACTGAGCAGAGGAAGAGAGAGAGAATCTTAAGCAGACTCCATGCTGAGGGCAGAGCCTGATGTGGGGTTCAATCCCAAGACCCTGGGATCATGACCTGCAACAAAATCAAGAGTTGGACACTCAACCCACTGAGCCATCCAGGCACCCCACAATCTGTTTTTTTTTTTACTAACAGCTGTTGATGTTCTCATAAGCAGTAGAAAATAAAAACATACAATCATATATTGTATTAAAAATTATTTTGTATGCTTTATCCTCACAAACTTTCAAAGTCCCCTCCTACCTTAAATTTGACTTATTTTTTTTTACAAATATTTTTTAATTGAAATTTAATAGCATTTCTCTTTTCAGTGTCCTCTCAGTTATCCAACAGTTAATGGAAAATTCAGACTTCCCTTTTCCCTTTAAAATACATATTTTTTTTCCTTTAAACAGTAATTAAGTTTGTAGTATATCTGATGGTGTTACAAAATTTTGTACACATTGTCTTGCCATTGTGTGGAGGTTAAGCAGAAAGTTAATAAAAATCTTTTTGGCTTATATTTCTATTTTCAGGGATAGGACTTATAGATGTTATGTGGTTAAAGTACCAACTCATCTTTCAGCTTACCTCATTTCCTTCCCCTTTCAATACCAATTTCTCTTTTATCTAAAATTCTGTATATTTATCTTTTTTCTTAGCATGTTACTTCCAAGACTCTTTAGGATTTTAAATACTTTGAAATATTTAGGCTCATGTCTTAAAAGAGTTTTCAGAGAAATTTTTTCTGCATTTTGAGCAAAAAGAACAAAAAAAAAGGGGGCTGGCAAATAAGCTTCTATTAATAATATATGTAGTTGGAGAAAACTGTAGACTTTGTTGCCATGAATGCTATGATGCAGACCATTACAGCATGTGTACCAATCTGGTCATGTAAATTTACATCCATAATGACTCTGTTGCTACAGGTTGATAAACATTCTACAGCAAAAACTTTGTTTGCTTTATAACAAAATTATAACCAGGCAAGATAAGAGCCTCCAGGGCAATAATTGCTTCACAGTAGGTGGCATCTACGTCACAAATTGCTCTGCATCTCGCCTCTAAATCATCTGTACAGAAGAGAGTACTGCCAGACAAGAAAACAGGAAAAGCAAGGCTTGTTTATCAATATACAAACCACATGTATTTGGAGTATCTGTAATTTATTAATATTTTTCAAAAAGAAAACAAAAGGAAACTAAGCCAGGCTTCCTAGTTTCAAAAAGGAATTAAATTTATGAACTGAGATTGCTAGAAAATCAAAGGGCTATTGTTACTGCAAGTAAATATTTCTGTCTTAGAACTTTTCTAGACGAAGGCAGTATCATAACAAAAAAGTATAAATAAGAGGTAACCCACATTTTTGTCTATCATATGCTAGGTACTCAGTTATGAACTTTAGGTTAGATATTACATTTTATTTTCAGTCTAAATCTAGGACATATATTGCTCAGTGGATTGCTCTAATTTATAGGAGAGAAAACTGAGGCTCCAAGAAGTAAGGAAATTTGTTCAAACTCACAACTAGTATGTGGTCACTAGGGAAACCAAACTATTTTTATCTAATACTTAAGTTTGTTCTCTTAATCACTGGGACATTTACCTTTATTTCTGAATATGCATAAAATGTATATCAATTTCAACAATTGTACAACTCTCAGGAATATTAAGCAAACATTCATATTCAGATTTGAGGTTCTTGAGTTTTTAGCCGATATTCAAGGAGGAGTGGCTGTTCCAGAATTAGGGAAGGTGTGTTATTGATCAGCATGTTAATGCATTTTCAGAAGTCATCAGGAAGACAGAACTGGCCAGGTTATGTTCAAGGCAGAATTCTTAAGCATCCGGGGACCCTGACACTTTTCTACCACATATTATCCTGTTTTATTTATCACTATGTGAAATTACAGTATGTATTGGATTATATTCCACCCTCTGTTCATCTCTTCTTAAATGTAAACACCATGAGAACCAGGTTCTTGTCATGTTGTTCTCAGCCAAACCCTCAGAGTTTAGACTAGTAACGGAAACATAGTAGTCACTCTACAAATAGGTGCAGAATGTATGAATGAAAGAAAGAATTCTTGGAGAAGCTGTAAAGAACCATGTCTATGGAAGTAAAGAACAGTAAGGAATCATTTCAAAGGACTTATTGGATGTATATTAACTCTTTCTTACTGTCTGTCTCCAATATGAAGTTGGAAACACTACTTGTAAAAAAAATAAAAAAAGAAGAGACATTGTTAAATAATTACTTCAGGTCAGTTTATTCAGAGAGGATGGAGAAGTAATCCAAAGAGCAAGCCTTGAGAAAAAAAAATACTCAATAAGTAGAAGGAAGCCAAAAAAGTCAAAATACTGACAGAGAGGAATTCTCTCTTAATCACTGAAATTATATACCATCTGAAGATATTTCTATCAAGAGTAAATCTGGTTTTTTGGATACATAATATTCCATATTTCACATAAAAATACAAAATTTTGGAAATTTGGCTAGGCTTGAAGAATACTTGTGAGAAGAGATCAGATATGAAGATTAGTGATTTCTCTTCCAGATGCAAACAGACTCAAGGCCAATCAGTTGACAAGGCACTGGCCTATTTTCTTGGAACATGGGACTAATATGTGAGAGAGATTTTACACAGGATTAAGAACAAAAACTCATTAACCTTTTACCCAATTGGGCTGAAACACAGGAGAATTATACTGGAGCTCACCAAAAGGAAAAAAAAAAAAAAACAACAACTCGAGTCTGTCAAATATTATGTAGGGAATTGAAGGGCATGGAGTCCAGGTGGTGTGTTCATCTTTGTTCCCCATTTGAAGGTCATACCTTTGCAATAGAAAAGCAGATATGAGAAATGAACAGCTGGTTGCATAAATGACATCAAAGGACAGAATTTGGTTCTTTTGGACGTAATTATGCTAACAAAATCACTAGCTCCTGCAGTGACAAAGTGCATTTCATGGGTCTGGAGAGGACATATTTTTCAGGACATTCACTGACATAATCAACAAGATTCTTAAATCTCAAGAGGGAAGGCAATTACCATGAGGAAAGGTCAATAATAAATAAAATGATGTGTATCAAGTAATACAGAGAGGAAAACAGTGGTGTGGATACCTACGATTTCTAAAGAAAAACCAGTAAATTCCCTTAGAATGCAACTAAATGTCTTTGTATTTCTAAATAACTCAGTCAAAGGTCTTAGTAATAAGGTTTAAAAGAAATTCCATTTAAAGAAAACTCAATATGTGATCAATTCTTGGATTGTTTTGCTTTGATAATAATTTTCTCTTTCAAATATTTTAGAAAGAAACTGAAGGATGTTTTTATGAATATGTAATATCCTAAATGGAGAAAAAATAGAGAAAGAGGTATTGTAAATGATAATAGCTTCTTTAAAAAGTTTCTCATCCTTCTAAAAATCTATAAGACATTTGCCAAAGAACAGAATGTGGTTGACACTATAACTATGGATTTGGGAACACACAGACAGCTTTTGGGAAAGGAAAAAATGGAAAAAAATCCTATGACCTGAATTTTGTAGAGCATTGGTTCTTATCCGGGAGCAATTCTACCCCCAGGTGATATCGGCCACTGTCTGAAGATATTTCTTATGGTCACAATTTTGGGGATACTATTGGAATCTATTATTATTGGGATACTATTAGCATCTGAGATGATGCTAAAAATCTTACAATGTACAGAACTGCCCCCTTGCCCCTTGCTCCAACAAATCATTATTCAGCACAAAATCTCAATAGAATTTTAGTTAAAAAAAAAAAAAAAAACCTGATCTAGGTAACAACATAGTTGCACGAATATGTGAGATTGTTTTCTTTTTAATTACAAATTACTATAATAAAAAAAGGGGAAATATCAAAACAAGGTATCATGGCTATATGGGAAGTCCCTGTTGAAACTGGAGAGCAATGCTTATATGGTAAAAATGCCAGATTTGGATTCAGCAGGCCTAGTATCTACAGCCTTTTGTAGTATTGAGATGGAAGAACTCCAGTAGTCATGAGTTGGGCTTACAGAATAACAGAGTAAGATTCAAATTCTCAAACTATATCAACAAGGAATCAATGGCTTTGGATAACACACTGGACCAGATGGACTTAACAGATACAGTCAGAACATTACAACCTAAAACAGCAGAATACATATTCCTTTCAAGTGCACATGGGACATTTGCCAGAATAGATCATATACTAGGTCACTAAACAGGCCTCCACAAATACAAAAAGATTGAGATCATACCATGCTTCTTTTCTTACCACAAGGCTATGAAACTAGAAGTCAACCATAAGAAAAAACTTGGAAAGATCACAAATACACAGAGGTTAAACAACATGCTACTAAACAATGAATGGGGTAACCAGGAAATCAAAGAAGACAATTTTTAAAAATACATGGAAACAATGAAAATGAAAACACAATGTTCTGAAACTATCAGGATGCAGCAAAAGTGGACCTAAGAGGGAAGTATATAGCTACCTCAGGAAACAAGAAAAATCTCAAATAAACAACCTAACTTTACACCTAAAGGAGCTAGAAAAAGAATAACAAATGAAGCTCAAAGCCAGAGCAAGGAAGGGAATAATAAGGATTAGAGCAGAAATTAAAAAAAAAAAATCTCAGTCTACCAAATACTAGCTGTTGACCTGTGAGGGTTCTTTTTATGAACCTCTTAAACAAGGATTAAAAATAATATCTACTTCATTATATTTCTGTGGACATTAGGTACAATAATAAAATTAAAACACTTAGTAAAATACTTGCAATGGTAAGTGTGGGGTAAATAGCAGCTTTTATTTACTACTATTTTCTTTTTTTTTCTTTTTTTATATGAAATTTATTGTCAAAGTGGTTTCCATACAACACCCAGCGCTCATCCCAACAGGTGCCCTCCTCAATGCCCATCACCCACTTTCCCCTCCCTCCCACCCCCCATCAACCCTCAGTTTACTCTCAGTTTTTAAGAGTCTCTTATGGTATGGCTCCCTCCCTCTCCTTTTTTTTTTTCCTTCCCCTCACCCATGGTCTTCTGTTAAGTCTCTCAGGATTCACATAAGAGTGAAAACATATGGTATCTGTCTTTCTCTGTATGACTTATTTCACTTAGCATAACACTCTCCAGTTCCATCCACGTTGCTAAAAAAGGCCATATTTCATTCTTTCTCATTGCCAAGTTATTTACTACTATTTTCTTCGCTTTCATTTCTTTACCTATAAATTAAGGTCACTTGATAGGATGATTTCCAAGCTAAAATAGGATTTGAGATCTGAAAAGAAGTTTCAAATCCTATGAAAAATTAACTAAAACTTATAGAGTTATCTATTAAAAATATCCTATTTAAAGTGGATAAATAAACTTATAGTACATAAAACTCTAAAATACATAAAAATTTGAAAATAATACTAAAAACACAAAATTGCAATCTGGGAGGGATAATTTATATTCCTAATTTAACTTAAAAAATCAAACATGATTATGAAGTTAATTGAATTGGAACAAAACTAAAATCAATGTTTTATATGTTGAGCTAAAATTTAGTGACCAAGGGACATTGAAAACCAACCTAAGAGACAAGATACTAAGCAAGAATCAGCAAGAACCTTTCTCATAGCCTTATTTCCTGCTCTAGATGATGAAATACTCAAGCTTATTAAATAATACTTCAGACAATTCAGAATGCAGTTTTGAGAAACCTAAAGAAAAAAGACCTGAAAAGTATCATCCTGATATTTCTTTTTTTTTTTAATTTTTTAATGTTTATTTATTTTTGAGAGAGAGAGAGAGAGAGAAAGAGAGAGAGAGAGAGCAGGGGAAGGGCAGAATGAGAGAGAGACACACAAAATCCAAAGTAGGCTCCAGACTCTGAGCTCTCAGCCAAGAGTCCAATGCAGGGCTTGAACTCACAAACTGTAAGATCATGACCTGAGCTGAAGTCGGACCCTTAACCAACTGAGCTGCCCAGGTGCCCCTCATCCTGATATTTCTAAAAGAAGAGATAAAATGATAAATTCTAGCAATCCAGACTACTACTTCCCGACCATCTGTCAATTGCTTAACTGTCAGGACTTCAGCCATATCTGTGCACTCAGTATCTGTGGAAGCAGAAAGATTTAGGGGTCTCCAGAAAAAGAAAAACAGACATAGCTTTCATGGCACAGAGAAATCATTTTGGCTATCAGTGATCTTCTGTGATCTCTGCCCTACTTGCCCAAGCACACTTCTTGTAGAACTTCCTAGGATGTGTCAGAATTAAAAAGAAATGCAAAAAATATCAATAGTTGAGGATTTAAAGGGAACGAAGGGAACTCAGAGACTAACAGCTGTCTAGCTAACTGTATCAGAGACAATAAATCAGTGGTAAAAATTCCCAGTGCTGTTTCAAAAATAAGAAAGATCCTGCATTCCTTACCTGAGATAAGGAGCCCAGGACTCCATCAGTTTATACTGGCCCTTGGAGTATGCCCATAGCCCCTTCTCCTTGTCTGATAGTTACCTTTGCTTCATTATCATGTTAAAATCTCTGCCTAAGGAGGAGTACAAACCTTATGAACATAATATACAATGTATGCATAGACATTATTCCTTAAAATGTATGTGCCACCTTATGCCCACCTCTACATATGATGACAAAACTCCTTTTTCTGAATATTCATCCTAACTCCAAATAAAAGAAACCCACTCACCCCTGATTAGGGAGTCAAGGCTTTGGAAGTAATTCCCTGTGACCTACTTATTTGCTGCAAATAACATTTCCTTGTGTGACAACTCCTCCTGGTTGTGGTCTCTACCTGCAATTCACCAAGGAATGAACTCATATTACTTATGTTACATTTGTTTTAAGAAGGGTGTTTTGGTTACAAACAGAAACCAAGTGTCACTACTAATAGAAAATGATGATGAATTTTAAAATCACATTTTAAAACTCTTTGTCGATGCTCTTGCCTGCCAAAACTGTGTCTAAGTTCTCTTTTTAAAAAAATAGGAATCTTAACAAGTGTTACAAAAAGTGTTAAATAAACACTAGTACCAAACTGAGACATCCTTCTTGATGGGATGTAATTTTTTAATTGAAAAAATGAAATTTTTTTAATTGAAAATCATTTAATTGATTCAATGCCTTCTAATTAATATCATTTAATTATTCAATTAATAATCACTTAAGTCAGTGTACAGCATGAGATAATTTGAAGTTTCGGTAAAGACAGCCAGAGGTATTATGCTTTGTTTTGGGCAAAAATGCCTTTAAAACCCGCCAGAATTACCTGGACAGTTTTTAAAATATGTCAGTGCTCAGGCCCCTTTAGCAGAGATTCCTATTGGGTTAATCTGGATGAGGCCTGGACATCAGTATATTCTCCAAACTCCCTGGTGATTCTAATATGCAGCCAACATTGGGAACTCTGCTCCAGAACAACACACTTGGTAGAATACATCATTAGCAAATGCTTGAAGGTACTTAAAAAATGAATTATCTAATGTTTAGATCCAACTTCATTTTCTGAAATAATTTGCAGACTAATAATTTAGGTAAGATCATATACATGCTGAATGCTGATTTTAGCAAGGCATTTAATAAATCTTGATTACATTACAGAAAGTTTTTTTTTTTTTTAATGAGTGCTACATAATAGTAGTTTGATTTCTATCTGGTTAAACTATTGCCCAAGTTATATCTAAAGCAGTGTGTGTGTGTCTGTGTGTGTGTGTGTGTGTGTGTGTGAACTGTGATGTGCTCTATATGGTCTAACTCCCATTTGGCAGTTAAAGAATCTTTATTAGTGATGTGAGTAGGAGGCTGACTTAAAAATTACTGTGTCATGATATTAGAAACAACATATAATACATGACAAAAGTCTACTTTTAAAATAACTATAATACTAGACTGGTAATGATAATGTTAAATAGAGGAAAAGAGGCTGACTCTGGATTTTGAGTTAAAGATTTGGTTTTGAAAGTACAAGATAATGGTCTTGTGGCTGAGCAATTCATGGGTTAACATATTTAGGAATTTAGCAGTTTGCATGTTCAATAGGAACCATTAGAGTATTGTGGCTACTTAAACAAAACAACCATCCCCAATGTAAGTTAGCTGCATTAAAAGAATAGTCACCATATCAGAATATGTATTATTCTCACTCTGCACAAGTCATACTGGATTTGGAAGGATGTCAGATTTTATTTAATATTGTTAAAAAAGAGCTTGTCAAAAGAAAAATTCATAGGACAAAAAGGATTTTGAAGGGTGGAGATATTTTTAAAAATGATTCAATGAGCCAGAAACTTAAAAAAAATTAATGTTTTTACTTATTTTTGAGAGAGAGAGAGACAGAGCATGAGTGGGGGAAGGGCAGAGAGACGGGAAAACACAGAATTGGAAGCAGGATCCAAGCTCTGAGCTGTCAGCACAGAGCCCAATGTAGGGCTTGAACTCATGAACTGTGAGATCATGACCGGAGCCTAAGTCAGATGCTTAACTGACTGAGCCACCCTGTCGCCCGGAGTCAGAAATTTTTAACTTGAAAAATAAATGTGTGTGAGGAATCCATGACTATCATCCATGATAATCATCTTCAAATATTGAAGGGTTCTCATGCCAGAGAAGTTTTGATAGATTTTTGTGTGGGTGTGGTGAACACAACTAGAAAATATTTTAGTAGGCTAAGATCTACTTTCAAACATAGCCTCTAATTGTTCACATGCAGCGATGACTTGTCCTTAAGATAAGGACCTCTCTTACAACTAGAAGTTTTTAACCAAAGGAAAGGTACTTCTTTTGAGAAATAGTGAAGGTTCAGGGGCTGGAAGAATAGCCAACAGTGGACGTTTCTTATTAGATTCCTTACAGTTCAAGAATTTATTTAAATACAGTTCAGAAGAGCAAGCAATTTAAGATTAAGAAAGTACTTAATACCAGAAATAAAATTATAAAAGCGACTTCTAATCCTTTTCTAATATGAGCAGTTGTTTTTTTCTGGAAGAAAATCGTTATATATGCCAATTTATATATATTTTTTATCACCTTTCTCCTCCTATATTCTATTTCATATGGCCACAGACTATGAAAAATGTACAAGTGTGTTTTCTGCCTTGCAATAGAATTTAATATACATTGTCAATTTTCAAGTCATAAGCAATTCAATCTTAACTAATGAACTTGAACTTAGAGTCATGTATGTATATATAAAAGGCAAAAAGTACACCTTATACCATCTTATAACAGTTTATATTTGACAGCTGAAGGAGTGCCTTAAGATCTATTAGAATTTATTAATATGTCACAATACTAGCTTTAGAAATGATAGCCTTAAGCAAGTTCTTTTTTCTTTGAATGAACGAAATATAAGATTGTTGAAAGTAACTCCTTAATGACTTCCATTTATTTTTGAAATCTATAACATGCTGTGAAAGAGAAGTAAGCTTTGGCATTTCCCTACAAAAAAATCTTCAAATTCTAGGTAACTATATATAAATATTGCCTTAGTAAACTAAGCAGGAAATATATGTTCTTTCCATGGCTCAGGACCTAGTGATCATAATCAAATGGAATGCATGAAAAATCTATATCCCACATTGGATTTTAAGTCATCCAGCTATCATAAAATGCCTGAGATGTGATTGTAAAATGAATTAACCATAATCTTTACAGAGGTATCAGTTACATATTTAATTTTGCATATTTCTAAAGGCTAATAAATAAGGTGAACAGAAATATATGCCAAAAGCCACAACAATTTTTATACACAGTTTGACAAAGTGTTTTTTCTGTTACTTTAATAAATACACTTTCAAGCAAAGTTTTTGCCAGTGAAACTCTATAGTTATGCAAACATCCTAAACAGAATGGTAACATTTAAGTGTTTAAAACTATCAATACCTCTCACTATATTTTCACTATATATTATTTAAATAAATGAATGAGAAACCATAAACACTGAAATAAGATATTTCTTATATATTCACAAATAAAAAGTCCTTCTATGGCTCTCTACCTTATTAGTTTATGTGATCCTGTGTTCATATTTTCCCATCTGTAAAGTTAGAATATTAGTAATAGTATATTCTGTATTGGGTTGTTGTGATAATTAAATAGAATAACGAATGTAAAATGCTCAAGATAGGCTTAGCACATAAGAAATGCTTAATAAACGTTAGTTACTATTATTATACTATCACATCTTCTTTTGACTGTATTTAAAAAGTGTAGAAGATACATATTTGGTAAAAGAGCCTATAAAACAGAATCTCTCTTTGCTTTTTCACAAAAAATATGGACCATTTTTGTCAAGGACTGAATGTGTATTCCTCTCTCATTCATATCTTAAAACCCTGTTCATCAGTGTGACAGTATTTGAAGGGGGGGGAGGTTTGAGAGGTAAAATAAGTTTAGATGAGGTCATTATGGGATTGATACCCTTCCTTATAAAAAGAGAAAGAGACAGGAAAGTTCTCTCTGCTTATGCACTGAGGAGAGGCCATGTGAAGACACAACGAAGAGGCAGCTGACTAGAAGACAAGAGGGCATACCTCACCCAACACCAAGTCTGCTTGCACTTTAACCTTTGACTTTCCAGCTTCCAGAACTGTGAGAAATAGCATGTTTTTAATAACTCCAGTCTATGGTATTTTGTTACAGCAGCCCAGGTTGACAAAGACAATTTCACTCTCCTACCCACTTACACATGTGCATACCTATATTATGCACAAAAACAGGTATTCGAAAGATTTAGTCTTAAGGGAGACCTTTTGTAAAAATAGCAATGATTCATTTAGGCAAATATGTTCTCCACTGACATTGTAGAGTGATCACAAGAACTGTGCTTCTAAGGCAGCCCTATCCTCAGGCAATATCTTAAAACATTACTTGTCATATAGATGCTCTGAAAAAATAAAAAACAAATAAAAATAAAATTTCAATGTCAAATAAACTTAAGAAACAACACCTGTGTTGTAGACTCTGGGTCTGGAGTTCTCTCTTGTCCAGCAAGAAAGCAGGATGCAGGATTAAAAATGCAAGAGAGGCTAATGTCTGGGAGAAGAAAAGAGCCCCGAGTAAGGGTCCTTGCTCATTTTTATTAGGATCAGAAGGCTTAAAAACATGGTGACGGGCATCTACAAAGAGACAATGAAATCGTGAACATTAATTCATGGGTGTGAGGGAAAGGGAAAGGTTTTGAAGACATGCGGTGTCAGGGGTTTAGGTCAATACAAAACAAAATCCTGGTACAGGGCAGAAGGTTGTTTGTAGCAGACATGAGGCCCCACCTCTGTTTACCTAAACTTGCCTAGGGGACAAGAAATACAGAGCTTACTGCCTCATGTACCTTTCTTTTACTAATTAGTTCTGTTCTCTGGCAACTTCCCCCTGCAGCCCTCTACAGCCCTATTTACCTGTTTACCTAATTTGGTCCTTCCTTCCTGTGAAAGCAGGTTTCTGCTATTATACTAAGTTGGGGGGCATTTCTGCCCCGAATGCCTAATCTTGTTTACCTTGTCTTGGATAATTTCATCCTGAGACCCTACTCCTATACCTTTGTCCTATACTGGGACCTTTGCCCCACTTTACCTGTACTGGGGACCTGTGCTCCATTTACCTAATTTTATTTACCCAATCCTGTTTACCCAAACTAGGGTGTGTACATCCTATGGCTTTCTAATTCTTTATGCTTATTATGGAAAGAGCCTAAATGTCCATCAACTGATGAATGGATAAAGAAATTGTGGTTTATATACACAATGGAGTACTACGTGGCAATGAGAAAGAATGAAACATGGCCCTTTGTAGCAACGTGGATGGAACTGGAGAGTGTTATGCTAAATGAAATAAGTCATACAGAGAAAGACAGATACCATATGTGTTCACTCTTATGTGGATCCTGAGAAACTTAACAGGAACCCATGGGGAGGGGAAGGAAAAAAAAAGAGGTTAGAGTGGGAGAGAGCCAAAGCATAAGAGACTCTTAAAAACTGAGAACAAACTGAGGGCTGATGGGGGGTGGGAGGGAGGGGAGGGTGGGTGATGGGTATTGAGGAGGGCACCTGTAGGGATGAGCACTGGGTGTTATATGGAAACCAATTTGACAATAAATTTCATATATTTAAAAAAATAATTATTATTTATGCTTTATTAACCCATTGGTGCAAACTTAGGAAATTCCTAAACTTATTCTCTACACACCTGTAAAAATATTCTTGGGATTCCTACGCTGTAGTGAGTTTCATTATATTTAAGGTTATCCAGAATTCCCTTCCTTTGGAAAATGGCACGTTCATCTATTTTCCGTAGTTACTTCTCCTCTATTGTGCAATCCTGATGGGATTATAAATAAAAGGAGCCCTTTGTTTATAAAAGGGGTGAATATGTAAGCCAAACTAGCCAATTGAAGCCTATCTCTTCTGAGTCTGAAACTTAACCTGAATGTCTCAAGGACTGAAACAGTCAATCAAAAACAACTGGGGCTCATGCAGTACCTTGGTTTCCTGATAAGACTTTTGATAAATTCTTACCACCCCAATCCTTGCTTCTATATTTTCCAAACTTATTCTCTATCCTTGTCAATTCTGTGAGCTATAAGATCTACTTTCATTATATTCCAGCTCTGCTTAATTTAGGCAATGTGTTTCTCTTGCCTGCAATGAAAATAACCTAATTGATAAACATAAGCAAAACAAACAAACAAACACAAATACACACACAACCTGCCAACCTTCCAGGAAAGAAATGTGTGTGTGTGTGTGTGTGTGTGTGTGTGTGTGTATCTATACTTCTCTATATCTATCTATCTATCTATCTACCGACCTACCTACCTACCTACCTAGATATTTGTCTTTCATCAACCATTTATCTACTCCAGCTTTGTTTTTTGTTTGTTTTTGTCTTTGTTTTATTTTTATTTACTTATTTTTTTTAGTTTCTTTTAATATTCATTTATTTTTGAGAGAGAGGGAGTGAGAGAGAGAATGAGTGGGGTAGGGGCAGAAAGAGAAGGAGATACAGAATCTGAAGCAGGCTCTAGGCTCTGAGCTGTCAGCACAGAGCCCATCATAGGGCTTGAACTCATCAACCATGAGATCATGACCTGTGTTGAAGTCATACACTTAACCAACTGAGCCACCCAGGCACCCCGTGTTTTTGTTTTTTTAGAAGGAGCAACTGTGAGATGGGGAGAGAGGCAAAGGGAGAAAGAGAATCCCAAGCAGGCTCCAAGCTCAACATGGAGCTTAACGCAGGGCACAATCCCATGATCCTGGGATCATGACCTGAGCTGAAATAGAGTCCCATGCTCAACCAACTAAGTCACCCAGGAACTCCTAATCTGTTTATGTTTTACCCAGTATTTCTCTACCTGATTTGATCAAAAAACTCTTCCCATTCGGCCTCCCCTCCTTGTCTCCTGAACATCTATCAGTACCAGTTAGCATGCTTTGAGCAACATGTTCTGATGGATTAACTGTATCCAAGAGCAATCAATGTCTTACATCTGGAGAACTGTCTGACATTCCATAGTGGATTACTGCTTCTATAACATTCATTTCCTCCATTTCTTCATATCATCTCCATTGCATCTAAGTGATTGCACCACATTTCTCAAGTATTGAAAAATTCACACTTACACAAGAAAACTCATTTTAAACTGTAGCATCTGGGCTTTTGCAAAGAAATGTAAAGAAGTGCCATCTTTCATTAGGTTAAAAAATGAGATCAGAAATCTACCTAGGTTACTGTATTTCCCCCCCTCTGCTTTCATCTATATTGGCTTAAGGCAATTAATCAATAAGCAAGGACAAGGGGTGAAAACATATGGTCTTTGATATTTAATAAATGAATTAGTGGTGTCCCTTGCTTAAGCATATAAATTAATAAGCATTAGGTCCTTTACTTAATGAGGAATTTCCCTTTTAAAACCCAAATGAATTATCGAAAAGACCATGGCATAAATTCAAAGGCATTTTCTGACCTTCTTGTATTCTGGCCGGCATGAATTTTTAACAAGTGCTGTATATCTGAAAGTCTATTAGAAATTGTTCATATGAAAACTTTTCTTAAAATAAAAAGCTAAACTAGCAAAGCAAGGAAAGTACCTACGACACCAAGAGAATATTTAACTTGTGGCAGAATGAAATTTTGCTACAAGTGTTTATGATCTCACATTTTGCTGTAAAATATAAAGTGTTCAACAATGTAGGAAATAGTGGGATTACTGTTAGTGTGTACTTTAAAAGGTAAAATCATAAGTAAAATAAAAATTTCTATGTATTTATATCATATGGTGCTTTACAAAAGTTCTATTAAATGTTTTCCAAGATTTTTTTTAAATTTTTTTTCAATGTTTATTTATTTTTGGGACAGAGAGAGACAGAGCATGAACAGGGGAGGGGCAGAGAGAGAGGGAGACACAGAATCGGAAACAGGCTCCAGGCTCTGAGCCATCAGCCCAGAGCCCGACGCGGGGCTCAAACTCACGGACCGCGAGATCGTGACCTGGCTGAAGTCGGACGCTTAATTGACTGCGCCACCCAGGCGCCCCAAGATTTTTAAAATCAAAAGTCAATTGCTACACTAAAATGTGTTATAAAATATAATAATTTTAAATTAAAATATTTTTAATGAGAGTAAAGGTCAAAAGACTTGACATGGTCTCCTAAAACTTATTCTAAACCGGTGGTTTATATCTCAGCAAAGATATTATAGATCTTTTATTAAACCTGTGGGAAGAATAGTCAATAGACAGCCAGCCTTGCTCTGCATTCTGGGACTATGGTTAAGAAAGCAGTCTTAGAATCTATAAAGCTGCTATTTAATTCTGTGGGGACTATTTACTACAACAGTTTCTCAGAAGTCTTTTAGTAGATAAGTGTATAAATTTTCACCAATTCTCTTCAAAAGAGAAAAATAAGAATGATACAGTAAATTGTTCATGAAGCTAAGTTTGCTCACTATAAAGGATTAACCTTTCTTCCCTCATATTTTTGCTTATTACATTTTTAAATTGAATGAGAATGATAGTTGATATTGCTCTGTAGATAAAAATACCTATTCTCCTAATGTTTCTAAATCGGTGGATGAGAAAGTTGGTATCCTTGATATTTTAACTAATTGTGAAGTTTGAAATACATAAAATCATGGATCTAAAATTTTTGTCCTGTAAGATTTAAAAGTGTTTTTTTTAATTTTTTAATGTTTATATTTTTTGAGAGAGAGACAGAATGCAAGCAAGGAGGGACAGAGAGAGAGGGGGACACAGGATCTGAAGCAGGATCCAGGCTCTCAGCTGTCAGCACAGAGCCCTGTGCAAGGCTCGAACTCACAAACCATGAGATCATGACCTGAGCCGAAGTCAGACGCTTAACCAACTGAGCCACCCAGGCACCCCTAAAAGTTTTATAATTTTAAAATTTTAATTAAGTTTCACCAAATATAGGTAACATTTACAATAAGGTGAATTTTTAAATACTTAAAATTAAATACTGAATCATTTCTTTCCAACTCTGTACAGAAAGATACTATTTTAGACAAATAAAATTTATTAATATGAAAGATCCCTAATAAACCAGTTTCCCAATGGCCTATTTTACTGATTTTCAACAAGAAAATACATATGCATTCCTTAATCATTGATCTTTACTTCATTCCAAATGAACATTGTTTATGACAATAAACTTTCCTTTTTTTCTTCTTGTTTAAAAATATGTGAAAGGCACTTTTTAAAATACTTATTTTTATTATTATTATTTTTAACACACTACTATACTTATTGTGCATATATTAAGTGGTTGAGTTTAATGCTATTGAGTGGAAAGCTTTATGAGTGGCATATAGTCTTCACAGAAGCAATTAAGATCATCCCTCCAACCATCATGTATTGCAAAATTCAATTTGGGTCTCCAGTATACTATTGAATGTGGAAGATGAAGTGTCAAGTAGAACGAACATAATGGTTGATTAAAAGAAGTTAAAGAACCACCAAAGTGTTTCTTAGGTACAAGTGCAGATCCATTTGAGAAGGACTTCTTAAGGACTCCCACATTTAACTTAAATCATTTTGTATTAACTTTATTTGAATATGTATAAACCTAAGATGAATTATAAGCTCATACTAACAGTTCAAAGGAATTATAAAAATAAAAATTACAAAATAAATGTAAAATGTCTAATATTCAAATTTGAACTAAAAGTAATAATACTAATCTGCTATGTCAGATGATGTTGTTTAGCTAAAACCAAGTAGTTGATTACACTGCAAATGTGGTGCTAACCTATGGTTCAATTTCTGTTAAAATTACAGGACCTAGCTATGTATTATTATAAAAAACTCAATTTTTCATTCCATACCATTAATTGAACAAGTGAAAACCTGTGTTAGTACAATGAATCATAATCTCCTTTTCCCTTCTCTTGGCATGAAGACATCTTCTATTTATGTATTAAGTCAACCTCAGTTCTTTAGCTACTTATCCTCAAAAGTTAGAGAAGAGCTGCATCTGGTATAAATAAGATCTTAAACCGGATCCAAACTGTGCCTAAAACGCTGTGGGTGTATATGGTTTTTTGTTTTCAAGTTTATGAAGAAATTTCCCTTTTAAAGTTGAATATAGATTAACATAAAAATGAAATAAAATACTTAAATAACAGTCCCAGAGAAAACATTTGTGCAACCACTTTGAAAAGCATGACTAGGGAGTGCCTGGATGGTTCAGTTGGTTGAGTGTCCAACTTTGGCCCAGGACACGATCTCATGGTTCATGGGTTCGAGCCCTGCATTGGGCTCTGTGCTGACAGCTCAGGCTCTGGAGACTGCTTCAGATTCTGTGTCTCCCTCTCTCTCTCTGCTCCTCCCCCATTCATGCTCTGTTTCTCTCTGTCTCTCAAAAATAAATACATGTTTAAAAAAAAGAAAAAGAAAAGAAAAGCATAACTGGGCCATTCATGTCTCCTGTCTTATGTTATCAGAACTGCCTCAGATACAAATGTCTTTGAGCTAGAATTTTTGGGTAGACCTAGACAAAAGTGGGGAACTAAGCAAAAAATGATTTGATAAGTCACAAGATGGAAGTACTGGATGGAATTTTGTAGTACCACCTAAGAAAGGTCATCAAGAAAAAAAAAACAGAATAACTGGGAACATTTAAATGGTTTGAAACCTTATCATCATATTTAAGTACCTATCTATAGATAATATACATATATACATACACACATACATAAATATTCATACACATACACACACATATATATAATATGTGTGAATACACTTAGTTATTTTAACCCTTATGCTTGCCTGTCATGAATGTCAGCAAGTGCTTAAAACCAAAAAAGACCAAGAAATTTATTTTAAGGAACAGCAAAGTAACTGGAAACTGAAGAGATCCAGTACTAACTTGTGGCCAGTTTTGGATGGAAAATATATCATGTGGAGACAATTGCAAGTATGAAAAGTAAAACAACAAAAACAAAAATAAAACAGACTATCAATCTCTGTGGACAAATACACACACACACACACACACACACACACATGCCTTGGCTTCTGTTAATTTATGATCACAGAAGAGAAATTATAGAAAAATATTTACATGATACACAGTGGTAAATTTACCCAAAAACGGATGCATATTCATCATCCTTAAGGGCTGCTGCTTTTCCCTCTCTGAGAACTACCTAACAGCAAATACAATTCTGTGGTAGTATTAAAAAGAAAGGCCCCTTTGTCCTGTCCTTCCCAATCCCAATTACCTCACTACAAGCAACCAATGTTAACAGCTGGTTGATTCTTCCTTTTTTTTTTAAGTGTTTCACTTATTTATTTTTGAGAGAGAGAGAGATTTACAGAGAGAGAGAGAGAGAGAGAGAGAGAGAGAGAATGAACAGGGAAGGAAGGGGCAGAGAGAGGGACAGAATCCCACTCAGGCTTAACATTCTGCTGAGCAGACACAGGGCTCAAACTCACTAACTGCGAGATCACGACCTGAGCAGGTGTCCTACACTTAGCCAACTGAGCCACCAAAGCACCCTGCTGATACTTTTTAGCACTTTTCGGCATTCATTTACGTGTGAGATAATTTCCCACACTATTTTTACTTTTCAATATTTCTTTATTTTGCCTATATACTCTTACTGATATCCCTTAGCAACAACTGAATTTATGAATTTTTCAGGAAAGATCAGACAATTATATTTTGGCTTAACATGTAAGTGACTCTATATTTTCAGAAACTTTTTTAGTTAAATTTTTTTTGGCTTTTAACTATTGTTTTTTGATACTATTTATAGACTCTAGATATACTTTGTCAGGCACTATGAAAAAGTTTTCAATCCTGTCATTTTTCATTTAATATAATTTATGCTGTCTTTTATCATAAAATATATATTGTTATATAGTTTTGGTGTCAAATTCTCCTTTTGTGTTTTAGTCTCCTGTCATTTTTGGAAAATCATTGTAACCTTAATAATTGTAAAAGTCCGATTTTAAAATTCAATCATTCAATATTTTATTTAATACACTTACATACTTTATTGATGTGGATTTACTTTGTATAATCTGAGAGGCAGGACTATAACCTTATTTCCTTTTCAACACTCCATTCTTAATCCTATTTTTTCATTTGTTCTTAGAACAATTGAATAAATAGTATATACTTTCACTTTTGATACTAAATGTCACTTTCATAAATTGTCAATCCCATATTTACATGGAACTATTTCTGGACCTTACTTAAATTTCACTGATCTACTTTCCTTCTTGTGAACTATTATCATACTAACTCAATATCTATAGCTATATGATATACTATGGTATCTAGCAAAGTAAAGTCTTAATTCATTTTTTAAATGTCTTAGCATTTTTCGCACTTATATATTTACTAAGAAACCCAGAATCAGCTGAATTTGTAAATGGGCAAATTTAACTTCCAAAATTTCATAAATAATGGAATCATATAGCACATATGCTTTTTTTTGCCTTTTATTCACTCAACATGTTTTTCATGCTCATACATATATTTGTCAGTAGTTCATTATTTCCATTGTTAAGTACCCCATTGGATGGATATCCTACATTTTGTTTATCCTTTCACCCTTGATGAACATTTCGGTTGTTTCCTTTTTTTTTTCTGGCTATTATGCATAAAGTAATACATATTTATGTATTGTTAGTGGACATATATACAGTTGATTCCTGAACAACCTATATTTGAACTGCATGGGCCCACTTATATATGGATTTTGTACAGTATGATGTTGTAATTATACTTTCCCTTCCTTACGATTTTCTTAATAACATTTTCTTTTCTCTAGCTTACTTTACTGTTAGTATGCAGTATATAATACACATAACATACAAAGTATATGTTAATTGTGTATGTCATCAGTGAGGCTTCTGGTCAGTAGTTATGATTTTGGGGGGTCAAAACTAATAGGTGGATTTTCGACTATGTGGGGAATCAGCACCACTAGCCTCCTGCATTAATCAAGGGTAAACTATATTTTTGTTTCTTTCAGGGAAGTATCTAGAAGTGGAATGGCTGAACTATATAGTGCATGTGTGTTTAACTTTAGTTTTATTTATTTATTTATTTATTTATTTATTTATTTATGTATTTGGTTTTTTGTTTATTTATTTATTTTGAGAGCGGCAGAGAGCTCAAGCAAGGGAGAGGCAGAGAATCCCAAGCAGGTTCTGCACTGTGAGTGCAGAGTCCAACTCCGGGCTCGATCTCACAAACCATGAGATCATGACCTGAGCTGAAAATAAGAGTTGGAAGCTTAACCAACTGAACCACCTAGACACCCCTTTACTTTATATTCTAACCAAGAAGTTTACCAAAATGATTGTACCATCTGACATTCCCCCACTGTGCATGAGAGTTTCAATTGCTATATATCTTCACCTACAGTTCTTATTGTCAGTTAAAAAAAATTTAACTGTCTAGTGAGAACATAGACATTGTGGTTTATGTTTGTATGTTCTTAATAACTAATGGTACTGAGCATCTTTTCAAGTGCTTATTTGTTATCCATATATTTTTTTATAACAGTTTAGATATTCTATTTTTAAATTGGGTTATTTGTGTTATTGCTGCATTTCAAGAGTTTTTAAATTTCTTTTTTACATTTGTTTATTTTTGAGAGTCAGAGCACAAGTGGTGGAGGGACAGAGAGAGAATGAGACACAGAATCCGAAGCAGGCTCCAGGCTCTGAGCTGTCAGCACAGAACCCTACGCGAGGCTCAAACTCAACAAACCGTGAGATCATGACCTGAGCCAAAGTTGGACGCTTAAACCACTGAGCCACCCAGGAGCCCCCAAGAGTTCTTTATATGTTTTGTATACATCTATTTGACAGATATTCATATTGCAATTATTTTTCCCATTATTTTTCTTTATGTTTTGTTAACAAAGTATTTCAAAGAGCAAGTATTTTAATTCTGATAAAGTCCCTTTTGTTAATTTTGTATATGTATGTTTTCAGTCTTATATAATAAATATTTGCCTACCCCAAGATTGCAAAAGTTTTCTTCTATGATTCCTTCTAGAACTGATTCTGTTTTAGTTTTCACAATTAAGTCAATAATCCATCTCCAATTAATTTTCCTGTATGATATGAGGTTAAGAGTCAATTTTTTATTCATATAAAAATATAGTTTTTGTTGCACCAAATATGTCAGAATCTACTTGTGGGTTTCTAATTCTCTTCCACTAATCGAATATGTAACTTTTTGAAAATATCCGGCTCTGTTTTGACTGAAGTTTAGAGCAATTCTTGAAATCAGCTAGCTGAAGTCCTCTAAGTTGGCTCTTTTAAGAAAGTATTTTGGCTATTTTAGATCGTTTACATTTTCAATTGTGGAAGAACTGGTGTCCCAACAATATCGAATCTTTCCAACCTTGAATGTGATATATCTTTCCAGTTATTTAGGTCTTCTTTAATTTTCCTACGTAATGTTTTACAGCTTGTAGCATCCAGCAATCCAGGTATTGCGGATAGTTTGGTATGTTTCCATTTGTTTGTGTTTTGGCTTTTGTTTCTTTCTCTTCTGACAATTTCTACCTTCCTTTTTATTTAAGAGTGTATGTTTTATATTGATAATCTCTTCCTTTAAGAATGTTTTTGTTCCTCGCACGCTGATGAGTTTTGGATTATGTCTCAGATATATTTGTTATGTTATGAAGTCTCTGGTTCCTATTAAAATCTGATAACGGAGAGTCTTTTGTATAGACTGTCTCAGATTCTTAGGCAGTGGTTCTAACGTCAGTCCATGTTTTAGAGCTTTTGTTAGACTACTTTGAGTCTGTCTGTTACATGCACAGCTCAGGGGTGAACTGAACTTCTGTTGGTTCATACACTAATTAGGAGATCCCCCCTCACCCACACCCTGACTCCCAGAGGATGCTTTTCCTGGTCCTTTGGCTTGAAAGCTAGGTTTCTCTCCAAGTTATAGTCCTGTGCCCTTCAGTGCAGTACTGTGCTAGTGGGCACATCCTCTGAACAAGCACCAAGAAAAAACCGGGAATTTATCACATGGGAGTCACAGGACCTCTTTTTTCTGCTCTTCTTCCCTCAGGGTTTCAGGTGCCTGTAATGCCATCAATGTAGTGCAGCTCCACAATGGGGGTCAACCATAGGCTAGGCTAGTTGTTTGTAGTTGACAATTTGCTGGGTCGTATCTTATAGTCTGTTTCTTAATCTATTGATGTCCACTTGCCCGTCTATTAACACTTAAATGCTTCTTTTCTGTATATGGTAGTTTTCATATAAGTGTTTGCAAATCCCACTCTATTGCTTTTGTTTCTTTTTTTGATCATTAATGCTTGTGCTTAATAACAAGCCATATGTTTTGCAATTTAAAAAATCATTATCTAAGAAATTCTTTCATATCTTTGGTATGACTTATGTTTGTTTCTCCCAGGTGCCTGAATTTAGAAACAGTCTAAAATATATTCTCAGATGAAAGATTTGCAGAAGACTTGAATGGTATGAATTTGGATAACAAACTTCTGGGAGGGCAAACTTGTCAAAAACAAAATGTCAAATCTTGTTTGTGGATACAACAACTTTAGGAAAAGTTATTTTTCTATTTTATCCTTTCATTAGGGGGTTGGCTTCCAGAAGCCATAGTTGTTTCTTCATTTGCTTGTTTGTTTGTTATCTCTATTTAGATTTCCCAACTTGTGTGGGGCCCATGAAAATATTAAAAACCAAAGTTTTATGTCATTAGTGATTTCCAAATTACCTCAGGGCTGCTGGTAGTTTCAATCCTCCCATACATTTTTTGGATTTTGTGGTCCTCTGCTTACATTAATTGCCCATACTGACCAAATCATTGAGTACAATATGAGAATTATTACATTCCATAAAATATTGTAGTTTTTAAAAACCTGTAGGCAGGCATAAACCACAGACACTATGAATACTCTACCTGCTCTTAAATGATTTTTCTTAATCTTTCAGCAAATCATCTTGTCTATTAAAAAATTTCAAGGTCACATTCTTTGAGCTGGAAAATAAATACTTCCAAGAACAGCACAGAAGGCTGTGATTCGTATCTTCCTCAGTGTCATTTACAAAATGGCCCTTGTTATATCTATACCTTTCTTAGGGATCTAGAAAGAGAAAAACATGGAGAAATAGAAAAGAGAATATAAAAACAGAATTTTTGTGCCTTTCCATTTGTATAATTTTCTGTGAAGTGTGGTTATAATTTTGTATGGTCATATTTAGGACACTTTCATGTACACAATAAATGTAAGAAAAATATATACACAGTTTAATAAGTATTCCATGATCAAAGGACATAAGATGAGTGCTTTAGGGAACAGAGAATGAAATGAGGTCAGAGCTAAATTTTGATTTAGAGAGAGGTTAAGGAATTCAAAAGTAATGATTTTCAAATGTATTTCAAGGAGTTTCTTGAAAAAAGAACTCAAGGTAGGCATGTCAACTTTATTCTGCCTTTCTTTTCTTTTCTTTTGATATCCTGCTACTGCATCAGAGCTTGCAATTTACCAAAATAAAATAAGGATGCACACACACACACACACACGCACACACTCGTATTTCTCTTGAAAAATATAGGTTAAAGCTCATTGCAGAGAAACTATTTTTTAAATCCTGTGCTTTTTATTTTTTCTCATAAAAGTTTAGAAATTCATAATACTCATATTGAGATAATGCCTTATGCCATAATCTAGTAGTAGGCAGTTAAGTAATTAAGCTATGTAGAGTCTAAGTTATCTGTCACAATTCCACTGCTTCTGAAAATACTTCAATGTCTCCCCAGTATTGTCATATAACATTGCAAATAATCAAAACAGCTTAAAATATCCTTTATAACCTGATGCTTATTTAATTCTCCAACTTAATCTCTGACCAATTGTCAGTATACTCCAGCAATGCTGATTTTTCTCTTTAGTTTCAAGTCTATTGGAATTCTAGTTAGTTAACATAGTGTGTAATATTAGTTACAAGAGTAGAATTTAGTGATTCATCACTGATATATAACACTCACTGCTCATCACAACAATTGCCTTCCTTAATCCTCATCTTCCTATCCCTCCACCTTCCTCCCCTGCACCAGTCTTCAGTATAGTTAAGAGTCTGTTTTATGGTTTGCCTCTCTCTTTTTCCCCCCTATGTTCATTTGTTTCATTTCATAAATTCCACATATGAGTGAAATCATGGTATTTGTCTTTCTATGACTTTTTTCAGTTAGCATAACACAGTCTAGTTCCATCCATTTCATGGCAAATGGCAAAATTTCACTCTTTTTTACAGTTGAGTAATATTCTATCATATATAATATATTCTATCATTCTATCATATATTCATATATATATCATATATATTCTATCATATACACACATATGGTATATATATATGGTGTATATATATATATGGTATATATATATATATCATGTATATATATATATGGTGTATATATATATGGTATATATATATCATGTATATATATATATATGGTGTATATATATATATATCATATATATATATATATCAACTCTTCTTTATTCATTCTTCAGCAGATTTGTTCTTCAGCAGAACATTCGGGTTCTTTCCATAATTTGGCTATTGTTGATAATGCTGCTCTAAACATTGGGCTGCATGTGTCCGTTCAAACTAGTATTTTTGTATCCTTTGGATAAATAACTAGTAGTGCAATTGCTGGGTCATACGGTAGTTCTATTTTAGCTTTTTGAGGAAACTTCATACTGTTTTCCAAAGTGGCTATAACAGTTTGCATTCCCACCAATAGTATAAGAGGATTCTCCTTACACTGTATCTTCACCAACACCTGTTGTTTCCTGTGTTGCTAATTTTAGCCATTCTGACAGATGTGAGATGATATCTCATTTTAGTTGTGATTTGTCTTTCCCTGATGATGAGTAATATTGAACATCTTTTCATGTACCTGTTTGCCACCTGTATGTCTTCTTTGGAAAATGTCTATTCATGTCTTCTGCCCATTTTTAAATTGTATTTTTTTAAAAAAATTTAAACATGACACCCTCTGGGTGCACATGCTGTTTCCTTTTGTCTTATGTGCTTGTTACTATTTTTCATGCTAAATCTTGTCATCTATTATATTAAAAGTCACATGTCTCATGCTTATTAGAATACTGTAATTTATTTGTGATAAGGAACTAAAAATTTAATATGTGGATAGATATGAGTATGAAGATATTTGCTAACAACATTTGAAAAGCTTCCCTAAGTACAGATTATGTGCTCTATAATGTGCTCATGTAACACTGGGTTTCTCTTGGCTTTCCATTTTCTAAAAATTTTCTGTTAATTATATATTACTCTAATAATTTGTTTGCCAGTCTTTTTTTTTCTCCCAACTAGGAGTAAAAGCTACCATTTATTGAACTCATATCATGTTTCAGGCTCTGTGGTAATGCCTCAATATCATGGAATATGGAATACCTTTATTTTGTATAGAAATCACTATCAAATATAATCAAAAAACTTCACTGATTATACATAACATTCAAAGATATTGAAATTTGAGGAGCTTCTAGGAATCAATGGAATATGCTATTTACATGTATTCATTATAGCAACCATATAAGAAAGATGCCATTAAGCCTACTTTATGAGGTAAGAAAGGAAAAACTTAAAGAGACTAAATAACTTTTTCTAAAATAATAACAAGGTTGGAATTTCAACATTTAATGCCAACAGTTTAATGCCAAAGCTCATTCTCTTAACAATTTTATTTACATTATAAAATATGTGAGAATAAGTGTCATATACATCTTGATCAATATTGAAATCTCAGTGCTCAGCACAAAGTAGAAACTCAATGAATATTGAGTTTTAAAAGGTAATTTATTAGCTATGGTACTGCTAAGATAGGAGACCAGGTCAGAACCTTGTACCTTTGGTACTCTATCTTGATGTTCAAAAGCACCCATGTGATTTTCTCTAGACTAAGCATTAATAATCTTCTATACTAAATAATTTTATAAGATTCATGAAGAAATAAGATTAATACCTATGGGATGACACTAACTGATAAGATAAAAGATGACCACTTATGATTAAGACTAAGTTAAACTAGTATAATCTGGGAAGGGAATAATAGAAATTTAGTGTTTGAGAAGAACTAAGTAGGAAATGATATATGACCAGTCAGAGGTTCTAGGAAAGGTATCTATCTCTAGGCTTGGGAGAACTAATAGAGTAGAGATTCAATAGCAGAAAAAAAGAGAAAAAATCTGTTCATTAATCCATTGATTTGAAATTAATATTGGAATCGTGGAATATTAGAGCAAGAATAGCTAATCAGGAAAAGGCCTGACCCCAAAACCTTTATAAAACAAACAAATCAGTTTATATGTGGTAAGATAGAACAAAAATTTTAAATCCTTGAAGGTTTAATTAAAGAAAGAATTTGAAAGATCAATAGGAATTTGCATCATCAGTTGGAAAAGGACAGGTCCTGGAGTCAGAGGGTCAATTTTATGGCTCTTGTAAAAATCCAGGTGTGAACAGCTAAAAATGATAAGGAACTGAACCATGACAATGGTTTCAGCAATACAGTTAAGTCATTTCATTCCAAAAAGTAAAGAATCCAATACCTCTTGGGACTAGTGAATATGGAAGATAAAAGAAGTGAGTAAAAGATGGTTTATATTTTAAAATCAGAGAATAAATGATTCATTGTCAGAAGCGTAGAAGACTGAAAACAAAAAAAGGGGTCAATCTTGAGTTGTTAACATATGTGAAAACTGAATTTTACATTGTAATTTCCTATCTATCACCTATCTAATCCATCTATCATCTACCTAAAGTGTTACTTATTATTTGAAACTTAAAAATCACTATGACATTTTCCACAACAAACTCACTGATACCACCAGAATTATTTCTAACTATATGAATAAAGGAATGTGTCCTTTAGAATGCTGTGATTTATTTGTGATAAAAAAACTGAAAATTCAATATGTGGATGGATATGAGTATACGAATGTTTTCTAAGAACATCTGAGAAACTTACGTGATCATTTTAGAGTCATGAACATTATCTCTGATGTAAATGTCAGTTTTCTCTTGTATGAATTTGACATTCAATGATATCATTGATGGGGACAATCATTGTCCCTCTGTTTCTGTATTGTAATCCTCTTAACCAATGAGCATATTTAATAAATTGGATAAAAATAATATTATATAATGTCTAAAGTAGCTGTATTTGATAGTATTTAATTCTCTAGGGCTAAAGATTTTCTTTGTGCCTCATTCAACTATCATAAGGACACATAATTATAAATGAAATGTTAGAACTTTGAAAATATCCTTTAAGGGAGTTGGCCAATAACTCTCTCATCTTTACTCCTCCTCTTTGACAATCATGTAGTGGTTCACCACACATGGACAAGCTCAATTTTCAGCAGAGGTCTTTGGCTTAGTCTGCACTGCACCCATAAATCGTGAATGACTCTTTTTATGGGCATGCCCTTTATCAGGCACTTTAAAGATGAACAGCAGTAAACTCACATGTTCAGAAAGAAAATTGGAAAAGCAGAGGTTTTTTTTGGAGTACCTATCTTGTTTTCTTTTCCATGTTAAAAATTATTTATATTTTTATATTTTTATTTTGTTCTCAAAATTATTTTTAAATACCCTTTGACCATACTAAGCTGATACAAAAGGAGCACACTTGGCATACAAATAAAATATGAGTGAGAACAGAAAAAATCCATTTTGGCTATTGTCATTATTAATCAGAAAATGCAAATCACATTTAAAAATAACCTTAAAATTTTTCTTGAGGCATAATAGGCATACAACTGCACACATTCAAAGTACACATTTTGATGTTTTGGTATATTTAAAGACCAATGAAACTAACACTCTAATCAAGGTAATGAATGTATTCATCATCCCAAATTTTTCTTCCTTCCCCTCTGTAATCTCTCCTTTCCATTCCCTCCCATGCCCTGCCTTCCCCGAAACTAATGATTTGCTCTTTGTCATCACAGATTAGTTTTTATTTTTGAAAATTTTGTACACATGAACAGTACAGTATGTATTATTTTACCCTTAGATTGTTTCAGTCAGCATAATTATTCTGAGATTCTTTCATATTGTTGTGGATGGATTAGCAAACTATTTTTTCAAAAGGGCCACATAATAAATATATTAGACTTGGTGGATCATGTAAGATTTCAGTTACATATTCCTCAATATTTTTTATTTATAGCCCTTAGAAATGTAAACAATAAGGATTCCTGTGTGGCTGCAACAGTTAAGCATCTGACTCTTGATTTTGGCTCAGGTCATGATCTCATGGGTTCATAAGTTTGAGCCCCGTGTTGGGGTCCAAGCTGACTGCATGGAGCCTGACTGGAATTCTATCTCTGCCTCTCTCTGCCCCTCCACCACCCCTGCTCTCTGTCTCTCTCAAAAATTAACTAGAGAGAAAGAAAGAAAGAAGAAAGAAAGGAAGGAAGGAAGAAAGGAAGAAAGAAAGAAGAAAGAAAGAGAAAGAAAGAAAGAAATTTAAAAAATATTCATAATTTGTGCACCATATAAAAACAGTTCATAGACCAAATTTAGATCAGGGCCAGAGTTTGTCAATCCCTATCAAAGTTCTTTCTTTTTCTTAACTGATCAATAGTCCATTTCATGGAAGAACTAGAGTTTGTTTATCCACTTACCTATTGATGGACATCTGATTTGGTTCCAGTTTTTGGCTATTAAAAATAAAGCTGAGGGATGCCTGGGTGGCCCAGTTGGTGGAGCAAGGGACTCTTGATTTCGGTTCAGGTCATGATCCCAGTGTTGTGGAATCTGCTGAGTGTGGAGCCTGTTTAAGATTCTCTCTCTCTGTCCCTCTCACCAACTCGTTCTTTCTTTCTACAAAATAAAAACAAAAAGTTAAATTAAATAAAACTGATATGGGCATTCATGTGAAAGTCTTTTGGACATTTGTTACCCCCTTCCCTATGATAAAAACTTAATAGTAAAATGCCTGACACGTATATACTTTTCAGAAACTCCAAATTGTTTTTCAAAGAGTGGTATGATTTCTTCTTTGCACCAACAGTGTATGAAAGTTCCAGTAATTTTACATTCTAGTAAACAATTGATAAGATCAAAAATTTTTAATGTAAACATTCTAGTTTTCATGTAGGAATATCTTATTGTGATGCTTACTTTTATTTATCCAGTGGTTGATTGCATTAAAACTTTTCATGTGCTTATTTGCCATTTATATACCTTCTTTGGTGAAGTCGCATGTTAATCTTTTGCTTTTTTTTTTAAAGTTGGGTCATTCATTCTCTTATTGGATTTTAAGAACTCTTTATATATTCTAGGTGAAAAATTTTTATCATCTATATGATTTGTAAGTATTTCCCCAGTTTTCAATTCATCTTTTCATCCTCTTAGTAGTGTCTTTTGTAGAGGAGAAGGAATTAATTTTGGTGACAACAAATTTCTTTTTTTTTCTTTTATACATTGTGGTTTCTAGTGTCTTATTTGTGAAGTAATTTTTCAACCAAGACACAAAGATGTTTCTCCTGTTTTCTTCCAAAAATAGTACATCTAGGTTTTGCATAAAGTCTATAATCAAATGTGAGTTAATATTTTGGTATACAATACAAACTATACATTTGTTGTAGTGCAGGTATACTGTTGATGTATTATATTAGCTTTTACATGACTGAGCACATCTGTCCTTTGTCACTATTTTTGAAATACATTTTTATTGAATATAGAGTTCTAAATTGCCAGATTTTTTTGAGCACTTTGTTATTCTACTGCTTTCAACTTACATTGTTTACAAAGAGAAACCCCCTGTTATTCATATCTTCCTTGCTTTCTTCCTCTTTATAAATAATTTTAAGAAATTTGATTTTGATGTGCTTAGTGTTTAACATTTCTTATATTTTGAATTTGTTGAACTTATGCATGTGGGTTTGTAATTTTCATCAAAGTTAGAACATGTTCAGCCTTATTTCAAAAATAAGTTTTCTGTCTCTCTTTCTTTTGTCTCTTCTTTGGATACTCCAATTGTTTGTATATTTGACCTTTTGAGGCTTTCTTACAGTCCAAGAATGCTATGTTGTTTTTTTTCCCACTGGTTTTGATTTGGAACAATTCATATTGCTTTGTCTTTATGTTTATTAATTTTTGTTTCGCAGTGTCCAGTGTACTGTTACTCACACTCAGTGTTTTATTTAATTATTTTCTGTCTAGGGCACTGTTATTTTCATCTCTGTGAGTTTATTTTATTTATTTTTTTTAATTTTTTTTAACTTTTATTTATTTTTGAGACAGAGAGAGACAGAGCATGAACGGGGGAGGGTCAGAGAGAGGGAGACACAGAATCTGAAACAGGCTCCAGGTTCTGAGCTGTCAGCACAGAGCTAGACGCGGGGTTCGAACTCATGGACCGTGAGATCATGACCTGAGCCGAAGTCAGCCGCTTAACCGACTGAGCCACCCAGGCGCCCCTCATCTCTGTGAATTTAATATCACATTTAAAAAATGCTTCATGTCTCTACTTACCATTCTCAATATTTCTTCCAGCTTCTTAAACAGATGGCATAGAGTTAAAAAGACTGTTTTAATGTACTTGTCTACTAATTATATAATCTGGGTTATTCCTGGGTCTTTTCTGAGTAATCAACTTTACTTATAATTATGGGTTCTATTTTCCAGTTTTTTTACATGCATGGTGATTTTTGATTAAATGTAAAATGTATTTTACCTTCTTATGTGCTGAATACTTTTTATTCCTATAGTATTCTTGACATTTGTTCTGGGATGCAATCAAATTACTTGGAAACATTTTGATTCTTTCAAGTCTTGCTTTTAAAGTCACTTTATGTGAGATCAAAGAAGCATGTAGGCAAGTATTTATTTTGCCCTACTATTGAGGCAATATTCTTCTGAGTATTTCAGGCATGAATTAAGAGTTTTTTCTACTCTGTCTGATGGTAATAAGAACATATGCAGTGATCAGTTCTCAGCTGAAGACTCAAAGAAGTCTCTCTACAAACTCCAGAACTCTTGGTCTGTGCAGGTGTCTTTTCTTCTATATTTTATCCTAAGAACTCTAGCTACCTTAGCTTCTTTAGGATCTCAGCTCTGTCTTTTCTACCCAAGGAAAATGTTGTATTACACCCGTTTCCACCCTCTGTGCCACAGCTTGGAAAATCTCCAGTCACTGATGTCTATCAATTATAGGGTTAATCTCATTTGGTTTTAAAACCTTAAGCTCTTTGTCCTTTGGTCTAATATATAATATCTTGGAAAAACATTTTTATATGTTTTATCCAGTTTTTTTAGTTGTTCAAAGCAAGAGTGTATTTTTGGTGCCTGTTACTCCATCTTGGCTGAATGTAGAAGTCATCATTTTCAAATAATTTCATCAAGGGTAGTACTTATCTCTTTAATTATATATGTAAGGAATTTATCCTTTTACAAGAGATTTGGCCTTTGTCATTGGCTTCTGGGAGATAAGCCCTGAATTTCATCTCTAAGCCCTGAATTTCATGCCTGCTAATATTTTCTTTGTTTTCCTCATGGCCTTGGGTGATCAGAGAGTTTAACAATATGATTTTAGGGAGGAGGGTCTGACCATGCCAGGAAGACCAAATCTATAACTTAGAGAGGGACTTTGGATAGTGTGGTTTCATTTGACCACTGTGGGGACTACAGGCTGCGATTAGACATATAGACAATCAATAATGCAGGGGTAGTAAAATCAATCTTGTGGAGAAATTAGCACAAAGAAATTCATGATATAAAGTAACTAAAGGTTTGCAGTAAAATAATCTCTGAGTTTCTTAAAGGCCAAGGCAAGGAAAGAAGTATGAACCATGACAAGATACAAAATGTCCATGGAATAAAACACACCATTTCTCATAAAAACTGAGATATTAGAACAATATGTACTATAAGCCTTTGGTAGAGTAGTACTCATTATCTATAAAGTTTGCACATTTTTGATATTTACCATGAATAGATTCTGATTTCAAAATTTTGGCAATTACAAAGATAAAACTATAGTAGTTCTAAATAAAATTTGCTAGTACTTTAATTCTTTAAGAAGAAAACATTTATTATAACCCAGGAAGTTTTATAAACATTCACTGATACACAGAAATTGTCCTGAGGGAGAAAGAAAGCAGATTACAGCAAAAAACATAAAGAGACAAAATCTGAGAAGGTTAAATAAAATCTTAAAGAGAACTAATAAAAATGATTAAATGAATATTTTTCTACCTTAAATCTCCAATTTCTTTATTAATGAGACAAGTTTCCTAACATATTTGCAACTCTCAAATAGAAAAAGAACAAAAACTAATGAGCATATGGAGAAAGACTATATAACATAGGGAAAGATCTCGCATATTAAATGTAACTTCTTTGCTTCACAAAATGTAAGTTAGTTTCATACAGAAGACCACAGTGATGGCATAAGTAGTAATACTTTATAAGGAGAAATGCCTGCCATTGCTGTTCATATTTCCATCATGATTAGTATGAATAGATACACGGAAGAGCTGGCACCGGGAATGTAATTAATAAATATTTGTTGAAATGAACACCACTCCTTCCAACTCTTCTCCCATCCTTTCTTCTAGAACAACTCGAGGCTCAGCAAGAATGAGAGTAGAGGTAAGAAAAAACAGACATTCCAAGGATGGAGAGAGAGAGAGAGAGAGAGTTTTAAAAAGAGCAAAAAAAAGGAATAATAGCAACAGACCTTGATTACTCAGGACTGTAAGAAGAAGTATACACATAGATACAAATACCTGCATTCTGACAAGGGAGATAAATTTGCATTCAATCTGAAAAGTTGCAGTTCATTGACATACTAATATATGCAAATTATTTGCCTAAGACATCATGTTGACAGAATAAAGGAAACAGCGTTCCTTCTTGTGGCCATGCAGGGCTGAATGCGCTAATTGTAGGATCACTGTTGCTGATACTACATGACTTGACTTGCATGCTGCTCTTTTTCTGCCCCTACAGGTACTTGAAAATGTACCTCTTGCATCTATTACCATGACACATACCTTTCCTATCTGCCTCATACAGCGAGAGAGAATTCACTTAGCCACATACGGTGAATTTTGAAAAATGAGTTCATGGTTTGGTCAAGTCTGTCAGATAGTAGAAACACAGTTGAATCACTGAGCATTGCAAACATGCCATCTAAAATCACACATATCAAACAAACAAACAAGCCAGAGTCAGTTGACAAGTGGAGGCTAAATCCTTGCAACACAGAGCAATTCAAGCCTATGTTTGGTATCTGAACTTCTTAAAAACTTTCTGGAATATCACCAAGACTGTCTCATCAGAATTCATTTCCCCTGCCAAAGCATTCCATAAGTGTGGAAGAGATAAAACTGCAACACAGAAACATATGGGCAGAAGATAAAAGGAGATCAGTGAGCAGGAAAATATGTTTCTTAAAATCTGTGCTGCAGTCATTTTTCTTCTCAGTTTTGTTGTTTGTTTTGCCACTGAATGCCCATAGCCAACATTAAGAATGTTTCTACACAACAGCAAAAGAATAAATTGATTCTGACCAAAAAGAGCCAATTCAGTTAATAAAATAACAACAAGAACAACATCAGAGACAAATGGAAATAAAGTTGTTCGGTATTTTATAATAAATTGGTTGATTTGTTTGGGTGCTGTGGAAGCACAGCCCAAATGACTAGTAACAAAGGTAAGTTTTCCATTAAGAATTTGCTTGGCCTGCAATCACAAGTCTTTTATTATTTTATTTTATTCATGTGTACATACTTATACATTATGCTATGCTCACCACAAGTGTAGCTACCATTGTCACCATACAATGCTATCACAATATCATTGGCTAAATTCCCTATGCTGTATCCTTTATAACTGTGACTTACTCATTCCGTACTGGAAGCATCTATCTCCCACTCTTCTTCACCCATGTTTCCCATGCCCCACCGCCCTCGCTCTGCCAAACATCCGTTTGTTTCCTGTATTTCAGTCATAAGTACTTTTAATGTTTATGTTCCATTATGCTTTACGCAATGTCTCCTGTGATGAATTCTTTGCTTTCTTCAAAGTATTATATTTGAGAAGTGGGTAAGTTTCCATGAAGGGGCTAAATGCTGTTTGCGAACTGGTCTAATATCCTAACGAGGAATGCTCCCATGGGTTAGTGAGGTAGCTGTAGATGTTTATCTCAGCAAAACATTTCCTAGAAACATTTATTTTCTGCAGTGTATCTAAGGCTAAAATCATTGATTTAAACTGTTTCCACAGCTCAGTTTTACAAAACAAATAAATTTTCAGTTTTGTTTGTCTGAGTTCTTTTATAATGTCACAAATGGTTGGACAAATTCTCCAAGTCACTGATTAGCACTTGGAATGGTACTTACTTGTCTTTAGTCCAGAATTTCTAAGACAAACCCCCTTCAACTATTTTGTCAAATAGTGCCAATACATTCTAAAATATTCTAAACCTTTAAATATAAACGAAATGAAGAATTGAATTAAAGAAGACCTGAGTTAAATAAGCAAAAGTTTTAAGAGAAATGCACACATCAAAAAGTTGCTGGTCATAAAATATGGAGATGCTGGTTGAAAAACTGTATAACTGATCAATAAAAAGCAAATATGTTCACCAATATTAGTTTAATTCTTCCACTAATACATAATTTGCATATTAGTGGTATTTGTCAAATTTTCAAAAGAAAATTGTAAAGAACATAACTGACATCTCCTATGTGAATGGCACTGATTGGATAGGACCTTAAAATAAATTGTCCTTAAAGTCAGTTTCAGCTCTTAGGAATTTAGCCAAAGCATGAGTGATTGGAGAGATTAAAGGAGGGAAAAAAGGAAGGGCACCTGGGTGGCTTAGTTGGTTGGGCATCTGACTTCGGCTCAGGTCGCGAACTCATAGATCGTGATTTCCAGCCCCGTGTCCAGCTCTGTGCTGACAGCTCAGAGCCTGGAGCTTGCTTCAGATTCTGTGTCTCTCTCTCTCTCTCTCTCTGCCCTTCCCCTGCTCGGGCTCTGTTGCTCTCTCCTTCAAAAATAAATAAACATTTAAAAAAAATAAAATAAGGAGCGCCTGGGTGGCTCAGTCAGTTAAGCCTCCGACTTCGGCTCATGATCTCCTGGTTTGTGACTTTGAGCTCTGCGTCAGGCTCTGTGCTGACAGCTCAGAGCCTGGAGTTGCTACAGATTCTGTGTCTCCTCCTCTCTCTGCCCCTCCCATGCTCAAGCTCTGTCTCTCTGTCAATAAAAATAAATAAACATTAAAAAAATTAAAAATAAAATAAAAGAGGGAAAAAAGGAATAAAAAAGAATAACATAGCATTTGAAGACGGGACAAACAAGCAGCAAAAATAATTCTATTTCTTAGCTTTTGGTTTTTAATTTCAAAACCTCAGTTTCAACTAGCAATGTGTAAATTCAGAATGGCCTGTCTTACGGATTGCAAATAGCAGACCTTCAACAAACATCTGTTGAACAAATGAATGGATAAAGAGTGTATATGCTAAAAGCTAAGTATACAATAAATCAACTGAAAAAAAAAAAACCCCAAAACCCAACACTGTCTAATAGACTCTTAGGAATTAGCATTTGAAGTACAATTGTTAACAATAGTTACTAACCAATCTATGAACATCTCCCATTAGTCCTGGAGATACTTTGAAAATGACAGTATAAAACAGAAAATGCATCTCCTTCCCTATCCCCCCAAAGTTAGAAGTACATGAGATGGTATCAGAAAGACATAAAAGCTAAGCAGAGAATTAAACCAGGATCATGTCTTGCAAAATAGGATGGTGTTTCTGACATAGTGACATTTAAGGTGGAATCTCAACAATAAGGAGAAAATAGCTATCGAAAGAATGGAAAAATATAGTGATAAGCAAAAAGAGGTTAGTAAAAAAGCTAATGTCTGATATGTGTCATTGCCAAGCTGAGCAGAAAGTAGGCAAGTTCATTAGAGGTTAGGGGGATAATTTATTAAAGGGAGAAGAAGATGACAGGGTTCAGATCATTTAAGCACTTTTTAAGAAAAGAGATGGGGGGGGTGATTTTCATCAAACAACCGGAGGAGTTTAAGAAAATGAATGTCATTGACATTATATTTTCGAGAATATTATGTTATTTATAATTACTGAATCTGGAGTTATTAGAGAATTCAAGAATGGAAATAAAGACAGTTGAGTCATCGGCATATAAGTGTTTAAACCATTGCGGCGCCTGAGTGGCTCAGTCAATTGAGCTTCCGACATCGGCTCAGGTCATGATCTCACAGTTGGTGCGTTCCAGCCCCACGTCAGACTCTGTGCTGAAGGCTTGCCACAGATTCTGTGTCTCCTTCTCTCTCTTGCCCCTCCATTGCCCACACTTTGTCTCACTCTGTCTTTCAAAAATAAATAAATATATTGAAAAAAATTAAACCATGAGTCTCCAGGATTTATCCTAGAGAATGGAAGGATATAGGAGAAAGGTACCAAGAAAAGGAGTCTTCAGAGAAAGCTGAGAAATTGATTATAACCACAAAGTGCAGGTAATATTTGATGATTTGGGTTTTTTAAATTTCCCACTTATTTAATTTTTAAATAAGAAATTAAATTATTTAATTTTTAAATAAAAATAAAAATTATAAAATAAAACTGCCATAATATTCTTTAACTTATCTATTGTTTCTGTAAAAAGATGGGTCAGTAATCTTGCCATATATGTAAATGTTTAGGAATTTGCAGATTTGCACATTTTTGAGCAGGATATTAAGAATCTCAAGTTTTATTTTATTTATTTAGTTTTAAATTCCTGCTCTGGGGGGAAAAAAAAGTACTGGGATGTCTGGGTGGCTCAGTCAGTCAAGTATCCCACCCCCGATCCTGGCTCACATCATGATCTTGCGGTTTATGGGATCCAGCCCTGCACTGTCAGCACAGAGCCTGCTTGGGTTTCTCTCTCTCCCTCTCCCTCTGCTCCTCTCCTGGCTCCCACAAGTATGTGCATGCTCTCTCTCTCTCAAAATAAATAAATAGATTTTTAAAAAAGAAAATAGAAAAAAGTACTAATGTATCAAAAAGTATTTGTGGAAACTTGAATGTTAATTTATTGCTGATTGATTGATTTTGATGTACATTCAAATAAGTAAAATAAATGTCAGCATATTTTCTGATTTAATTCTGAAATTTAACTGACAGATACGTTGATTATTTAAGGTAACATGGAAGGAGACATATTTAAGATAATATAGAGTGCTTCCAAATGTTTATGTGAATTGTTTATAGATAATTATCTAATTTAGACATACCAAATAGATTTGGCTTAGTAAAAGGATCTCACAATTTAGGCTGATGCTTTTTTTTTTTTAGTCACTTATATGTTCAAATTGTCTGAATAGTAAATTAATATTATGGCCAATTTTATCTAACCTACTGATTTTTAAATAAAATATATTTAGGACTTGTTGAGTATTCTCCACCGATAAAACTTCCAAATCATTTGTGAAGGGAACCATGCAATACAGTAGTCCCCCCCTTAACCATGACTTCACTTTCCAAGGTGTCAGTTACCCAGAGTAAACCGCAGTCTGGAAGCAGATGATTCTCCTGATATGTAGTCAGAACATCAATAGTAGCCTAATACTATGTCAGAACGCCTAGGTCATTCACCTCACTTCATCTCATCACATAGGCATTTTATCATCTCTCATCATCTCACAAAGGAGAAGGGTGAGCAATAAGGACAAGGAGGTATTTTGAGAAAGATCACATTCACATAACTTTTATTACAATACATTGTTATAATTGTTCTATTTTTATTAGATATTGTTGTTGATATCTAACTAATTTATCATAGATATGTACACATAGGAAAAAACCATAATGATGTATAAGGTTTGGTACTACCTGTGGTTTCAGGCATCCATTAGGGGGTCTTGAACCATTCCCTACAAGGATAAGGGGGTAGTGTGTATGCCACATCACCTACAATTTCTCTGTGTCCAGGGTTTTAGGATAATTTAGGAATAACCTTGATATTTTAAGCATATTTTTATTTTATATGATGGAATGGTCTAAATCCATAGTAAAATTAACCATTTGAACAATACCTGGACATGAACTACATGCCAATTTGGGTCATATTTGGTCATATTGGTTAGTGTGTTGGGTATTGTGCAGTTAGGAATGAAATAGAATATGAGAAGGCGGATTAGGCATGTAGTATTGGAATGCATATTCTATGTAAACAAGCTTAATCTTTTGACATTTTAATGTCTGCCATGGAATATGGGGCACCTGGGTGGCTCAGTCAGTTTAGCATCTCTCAGGTCATGATCTCAAGGTTCGTGGGTTCAAGCTCCATGTCAGGCTCTGTGCTAACAGCTCAGAGCCTGGAGCCTGCTTCGGATTCTGTGTCTCCCTCTCTTTCTCCCTCTTCTCTGCTCACACTCTGCTCTCTCCCTCTCAAAAATAAACATTAACTTTTTAAAACTAAAGTCTGCAATGGAATATACAGTTGCAAAAGAACTCTCATCTAAACTTATCTTCAAAGCATATGAAGTTCTCTTTTGCATCACCCTTGTTGCAGGTTCTTGCATCATCAAGTTAAGTATTGGCATTGGCAGAAACATTCTTGGTGGTGTTGTTGTTCAGTAACTGGACACGTAGCAATTTTATCCCTACCTTATTAAATTGATTGTAAGAGATTTTAGCTTGTTTTTAACTTTGTTTATTTTCACACACTTGGGAGTTTTCTTCTGAGGATCTTGAAACATCAACTTTACGTTGTAACTACAGAAACAGTATTTTTTTGTTGTTGTTTATTGAGAGAGAGAGAGAGAGAGAGAGAGAGAGAGAATCCCACTGTCAGTGCAGAGCCCAATGTGGGGCATGAGATCATCACCTGAGCCAAAATCAAGAGGAAGACGCTTATCAACTGAGCCACCAAGGTGCCCCATAAACAGTAACTATTACTCATAATTTTAAAAATGTAAAGGAGGTCACAGGTCTTTTTATATTTTTGCAGTTTTAATTTTGTGTATGGTTTTATTTTCTTTTACTTTCCATATGTGTGAAAGATGAGTACTATGTTGCATATATTCTAAAACATATTTCTATCTTTATATTGGTATCAATGTATATAAAATGACTGGATATCTACTCCAAGGATGTGTAAACTAATTATTTAAATAATTTTTAACTTTTTAAAAATACTAGAATTGCTTTAAATTTACAAAATTTGTTTTTTCAAACGATTCATTTATAGGGTTCCTGGCACTTAAACCTTGCAAATGCCGGGATCATGCTGATATATATTTTTTTAATGAGGAAGCTTTACTTCCTGATTTATTGGCTATATAATTAAAGAATATATGAGCTTGCATGTGGAACAGATTATATTTTATTCTTAATTTTATATTTTTGAGAATAGAGCAGAGTTTTAAGCTCCCAAGGGTTTATGCATTCATACGTCAATAGCCATAAAAGAAACAGCTCTTGCTACTATACATAAATGGGTTTATTTACTTGTTTAGTATTCAGAGAATATGGGGCTATTGTATGCCAAAAAAGCTATAATATTTTCATAGAAAATTTAGTGTTTTTTCTTGCTGACTACTGTAATTGATGTGATAAAAATAGCAGACCTGAATTTCAGCCTGTGTACTCAGAGGGAGTTCTTCCATAGAGTTACTTTCAATGAGGTTTGAACCCAGCATATCATTTATCATGGTAATATGAAGAAATGTTCGTATTTCTGCCCATATCAGATTGCCTAAATGTGAGAATTTTGCTGTATATCCATCTGTCAACCCATCAAGAGGCTCAGAGAAAAAACAAACACATATAACCCAGGTAATGCAACATCTTTTCTTTTTTTTTAAAGTCTTTTTTTTAATTTTTATTTTTTTCAATATATGAAGTTTATTGTCAAATTGGTTTCCATACAACCCCCAGTGCTCATCCCAAAAGATGCCCTCCTCGATACCCATCACCCACCCTCCCCTCCCTCCCACCCCCCATCAACCCTCAGTTTGTTCTCTGTTTTTAATTGTCTCTTATGCTTTGGCTCTCTCCCACTCTAACCTCTTTTTTGTTTCTTCCCCTCCCCCATGGGTTTCTGTTAAGTTTCTCAGGATCCACATAAGAGTGAAAACATATGGTATCTGTCTTTCTCTGTATGGCTTAGTTCACTTAGCATCACATTCTCCAGTTCCATCCATGCAACATCTTTTCTACTGTCCATACTTGATACATCTTTGGGGAAAGGCAGGAAGGAGAAATGAATGGAATAATATCTTTTAAATTGAGAGCATCGTGATTTGTTATCTGTACCATGATCTTGGCATTAAAATTAGTGAGATACATGATTAGAAATGCCAATGTTGGGGCGTCTGGGTGGATTAGTCAGTTAAGCATCTGACTCTTGTTCTCCACTCAGGTCTTGATCTCAGGGTGGTGAGTTCAAGCCCCATCGTAGGCTCTGGGCTGGGTGTAAAGTCTCCTTAAAAAAATTCGCTGACATGGACCTGTTATGTCAAGGAGTACACTGGACACTTTAGTGGTCTCACCTATGATTTTTCCTGAGGACAAATTCAAAAATGTTTTTCTTAAAGTTAGGAGCATCTTAATACATTTTTTTACAGCATATATTTTTTATGCAGATAAAATTCAAGGACCTTTCTGCTCTAGGAACTTTAAAAAATATTTTTATTGCTTTTTTTTAATTTTTTTATTTTTGGGACAGAGAGAGACAGAGCATGAACGGGGGAGGGGCAGAGAGAGAGGGAGACACAGAATCGGAAACAGGCTCCAGGCTCTGAGCCATCAGCCCAGAGCCTGACACGGGGCTCGAACTCCCGGACCGCGAGATCGTGACCTGGCTGAAGTCGGACGCTTATGCTTTTTTTTATACAGAAAGAGAGAGCATGAGTGGGGGACAGAAGCATAGGGAGAGAGAGAAAAAGAGAGAGAGAGATTGAGAGAGGGACAGAAGGAGATTCCCAAACAGACTCCATGCTCAGCCATGCAAGGCTGGATCCCACGATCATGACCTGAACTGAAATCAAGAGACCAACATTCAACTGGCTGAGCCATGCAAGCATCCCCTTTACTGTTTTTTTTTTTTAATTAATTAATTAATTTAGAGAGAGAGCAATGGGAGGGGCAGAGAGAGTCAGCTCTGTGATGTCAGTGCAGTGCCCAACTCAGGACTACATCTCAGGAAACATGAGATCATGACCTGAGCCAAAATTAAGAGTCAGATGCTCAACCAACTTAGCTACCCAGGCGTTCACCTTTTATTGCTTTTTAAAATAATTTTTCACTATCTTATCTTATTCACCAAGTTATTTGTATTTATCAGCATGATATGCATTAAGTCTATTTATTTATTTATGATGTATGCTTGTAACACTTTGAAAAAAATATTGTTTTTTCCATGTTCTTCCAATAGTTAAATAAAATGTGATAAATATAGTTTGTCATAGTAATGAAGAAACATTTAAAGCAATTAGTAGAAAGAACCAATCAAAACATTCCAAGGATGAAAAAAATCTCCAATAATTTTATGATATAAAGATTGTTTCAATAGAATGTCTATCAAGTATTTAATGATTGATGTTTAACTTTTTTTTTTTAATTTTTTTTTTTCAACGTTTATTTATTTTTGGGACAGAGAGAGACAGAGCATGAACGGGGGAGGGGCAGAGAGAGAGGGAGTCACAGAATCGGAAACAGGCTCCAGGCTCTGAGCCATCAGCCCAGAGCCCGACGCGGGGCTCGAACTCACGGACCGCGAGATCGTGACCTGGCTGAAGTCGGACGCTTAACCGACTGCGCCACCCAGGCGCCCCATCTTTTTAAATGTTTATTTACTTTTAAATAAAAAAAAACTTTTTAAATGTTTATTTGTTTTTGAGAGAGAGAGTGAATTTGAGTGGGGGAGGGGCAGAGAGAGAGAGGGAGACACAGAATCTAAAGCAGGCTTCAGGCTCTAAGCTGTCAGCACAGAGCCAAATGCTTATTTACTTTTGAGAGAAAGGAACAGAATGTGAGCAGGAGGAGGCGCATAGATGGAGGGAGACACAGAATCCCAAGCAGGCTCCATGCTGTCAGCACAGAGCCCGATGTGGGGCTCAAACTCACGGACTGCAAGATCATGACCTGAACCAAAGTCAGACGCTTAACCAACTGAGCCACCCATGTATCCCATGATGTTCAACTTTTAATGTTGAACATTTAATGTTCAAACTTTTGTATCTAGTTTGAAGTATGGATAACACTGATTTTGTGTGCTTGCCTTTGACTTTCTAACACCAGGGCTTTACAGCAGGCCAGTTCCCAGGATGAGACTCATCACAGGGCCCATGCCATTAGGAATGAAAAACATTTCTGCAAATTGGTTCTTACCTACCAATCGCAGTAGTACTATTCTGACAACAGAACTGGGAAGAAGCTCTTGTTATCCCTCTTAGGTACTTATGAGGACACTGAATGTGGGTGAGATTTGGTGAATTCCCATGAATTTGCAGCAAAGAAATGATGGACTCATGATTCAATCCAGGCTGCTCTGCCTAGAGGAAGAATTCTCTTTCCATAGGCATGTGGTATTGGTTTCACTCTCAACATGCAGAAGCTAGCTTGTCAGTGGTGGGTGGTTGGAGGTATCTTGACTGGGCTCCTTTAGCTTAAGTTCCTATCATCGCTCACCTTCTGTTTCAATGGTTATTATGCTATAAGAAAGATATTTTTTCCCTTAAAGAGGAAAATAAAGAATGTCAGATTTGGCTATAAAATTATATGAATAGCTTTAAGCAAATAAAGAACATTTAAGGTAGAGCTTTTGTTAATGTCCTTTATTCAAAATACTAGGAACACACCCGTAAGTCAGCAAGTTGGATTTATTACTTGTCATGCTAGACAATTAAATTCACCTAAATTTTGTAGAGACAGATAGATACTATGTATTACGATATGATATGATATGATATGATATGATATGATATTATTATATATCACATAGAAAACATGCACTAACACAGTTCAATGGTTTGAAATCAATCAAGATATCAGTTAATTGAAGACATATTTATTACAGCCTCTGTTCCATATACTGAACTAAGTCCTGACTATCTATCTATCAACTATCATCTATCTACATCTTCCTACCTATTTATCTGTATTTAAAATACTTTAGTTTAACATATGAAAGAACTTCCTGACAACTTTTATGTACAAATTTTGACTGGGTCACTAAAATAATGATAAAAATTTTGTGCATCTTTACAACTCTTTGATTAATGAACACCTTACAATTTTGCCCTCTTGTCCTCTGATTTCTGCAACAGGGAAATCACAGCATTATAATCCTACTTTCACATTAGCAGTAGTTCTCCGAGGTGATGAAATAAAAATAAAGACAAGACATTGAACTTCAAATGGTAACTGACTTAGAATATAATTTAAGAAGACTGGGGCAGATGGGTGGCTCAGTCTGTTAAGCGTCCAACTTCGACTCAGGTCATGATCTCACAGTTCATGAGTTTGAGCTGTGCATTGGTCTCTGTGCTGACAGCTCAGAGACTGCTTGGGATTCTCCCTTTCTCCCTTTCTCTCTTCCCTCTTCCCTCTTGCACTCTCTCTCTCAGAAATAAATAAATATTAAAAAATTAAGAAGCCCAGTTAGGAAAAAAAACACAAAAAAAACAGAAACAAAGATAAAAAGATCCTAAATAACCTGACAAATAAAGTAATAGAAAGTACAGTAGCTGTGGGGTAATAGGTATTTGACATTCTGACTAATCGGAACATTCCTAATTTGCTTCTGTGGGTATGGGTAATTAAAGACAAGCTGGGGGCAAATTTTTTTACCCTCTCATTCTAAATCATCACAAAGCAGGTCTCATTTCTATTGTCCTTGTCTCCTGGTCCACTACACTTATCCTTGCTACTGTAATCTTTGCAAAGTAAACCAAATTATACTTTTAGGTTGATAGATTAAGTTTTAGTTGTTTAAATATGAGGGAATACTTTAAAATATCAACTAGTCTTGAGGTGCCTGGATGACTCAGTCAGTTAAATGGCCAACTCTTGATTTTGTCTCAGGTCACAATATCACGGGTTCATGAGTTCATAGTACAGAGCCTGCTTGGGATTCCGTCTCTCTCTCTGACCCTCTTCCACTCATGCTCTCTCTTTCTCTCTGTCTCTCTCTCAAAGTAAATAAATAAACCTAAAAATATCAACTAGTCTTACAAATAAAAAAATCATTTTTAATGATTTTAGAAACTGAATCAATTAGGAGATTGCTAAAATAAGCAGCATTTCAAGAAGTGGCATCTAATGTTTCTGAAATCCTGGCTTAAATGGTCAAAGGGCTATAAAAGCAGACAAAAAGTAAAGTAGGGGAGGCTATTATCCATGAAAGACAGACCTTGAGAATTCCTTCCACATATAGTGCAGATGGGATCAGATAGAAGAGAACAGCTAGCATCTGCTCACAATTGGCCTTCTTGAGACGATGGTGCTTTAGCCACAGGATGTAAACAGAGCACAATTTGGCCAAAGTGCTCTACACCTAGCATTTTCTTTTTGGCAGGGTGTGTTTGGATGCTGACACTAAAGATAGACTAAAGGAAAGATAAAGGCCACTTTCCTTGCAACATCACAGTAGCATGAATAAGCAGCTGCATTAGGCTTTCCCAAAGCAACCTGACCACCTCTAACACAAAGGATCCCAGGTGCAAAGGGAGCCTTTTGCCTCAAAAGGCTTTATACTGAGTAAAGCTGAAAATGGCCCCATAATCTACCTAGTATACAAGCCAGACCAAAGAGAAGAAGTATCTTAATTACATAAATAAAAGCTCTAATCTGGCACAGAGGTTTCCCTAGACATCAAGAAGACCTTAAAGAGAGAAATTCCGCTCCTGAGATGGGACAGCCCTTGTTCTCAGCATCACTGGTGATGGACCTGGGAACAGACTCTTATAGTAACTAATTAGCTAGCCAAATAGGTCAAGGACAAAAGATCAAAAAACTTTGAAAAGGAATGGAGGTCATCGATACAATGAGAAAGGTAATATATCCACGGTGAATTCTGAGTTACATAAACAGAATACAGAGAATAATTCTTTTTTATTACCCCTGGAACATTACCATATTTTGGTTACATTACTTTCACACATCCCAGAATTCAATAAACTTGAATAATCAACCCAATAAGTCACATATTTTGGCCAAAATGTAATAAAACTGGAAATTAACAGCATAAAATATGAAACATTACAACTCATATATATAAAAAATCACTTTAAGAAATCTTGTAAATGATAACTTATATAGGTAATTGAATTCAATAATAACAGTATATGTAATAATATATGGAATATAGCTAAATCTATAATCAGAATAAATAATCAGCTCTAAACAATTTACTTATTAAACATAAAAAATAAATATTCAACTCAAAAAAGTTTATATATCTTATAAATATGGCTAGATTATAAAGGATAGATTTAATAAATAAATCCAGGGTCTGGATAAACTATAAAGGGTAGAATTAATAAATATATCTAGAAATATTGAAATGGCCAATATAAGACACACCAACAAAAAAATACGCCAAGATTAATCAATAAAAAAGAAAAACACAAGACCGAGAATGAGAAAAAGCTTAAAATCTCAAATAAAAAAGCAATGAAAAATTTCTATCTTTGGTACAATGGCAGAGCAGGTACCTCCAAAGGTCCTTCTGCAAAGTATGCCTAGATTATGGATAAGTTACAACAAATATACATTTTAACAATCTTCTGGAATGTCTGGAAAGTAATGAAACCCTCCTCTCCCTTCCCCACTCTGTAAATGAAACAGGAAGTACTGAGGGTTAATACAGCTCAAAAGATGGGTTTCCCTTTTGGACAAATGTCTACATCTGAACTGTAATGAAACTCTCTGCTTAGCGCTCTTGTGAAGGATTTGGGGTGGAATCCTGGACTTTTTTGTACTTGGAGCTTCATAGGTGGAAGTGGTCAATGGTAGTTCAGGAAAAAACAAACTCCCTGCTGGGAGAAGACCATAGTTAGATTCTCGGGATTCCCACAAATATAGCTCATAAAAACAACAACAACAACAACAACAACAAAGCCAAACAGACAACAAAGATGCCTATGCAGGTAGCTTTTACTCATTCTACTTCTAGCAATATATATCAGAGATACACTAGCAAAAATACATAACAACACATACACAGAATATTAATTGTGGGCTTATTTATAATAACTGAAGACTGAAATTATGCACATTTTATCAACAGGGACTGGTGAAATAAAGCCTAGTTTATGTGTAATTGGATTATTGTGAATATATAGAAAGGAATAAGGAAGGTTTTCATATACTGTCATGGAAAAACTGCTAGAATAATTTTTTACTGAGAAAGAGCACATAAAACAGATCAATGTTTATAGAATTCATCACACAAAAACATCTTTTTGTTTGAAAGGGAAATATATGTGTCTGTGTTCATATGTGTATGTGTATATATTTGGTTTGCATGTGTATGTTTCAATTTGCTCATATTTTCTAAGAAAAAATATGGTAGAATAAGCAAAAACCTAATAAATATATACCAACATGAGGAAAAAGGAAGCAGACACGTAAGTAAGTTTTCTATAAATTTAACTTGCTTTAGGTTTTACATTTAATGTAATTTAAATATTTCACATAATTAAAAATAAATCAAAAAGGAAAACAAAGTGATGCTTAAAAAGTGAAAGTGAATAGAAAAAAATGAGTCCAAATGTATAAGAAATGATTAAAAATTATTTTCTTTCACAACTTTGGCAAAATTTGACTTAATTCCTTCCCACTTTGATTTTCAATCATTTATTACATTGTAAGTACCTTCATCTTTTTCTGTTGGTGACAGTAGTGAATGTGTTTATTTTTGTAAACTTTCATGTATATATATGCCATTCTCTTCCATTGACTTTCTCATTTTTTTTCCTGGAATCCCTGCTATGCAGATGTTAGATTCCTCTAACAAGAAGTCATTGATCAAGAAATGATTGCCAAATCCAATATCATGAAGTTTTCCCCCTGTGTTTCATTCTGAGAGTTGTATAATTTTATCACTTACATTTAGCTCTTTGACCCATTTTTAGTTAGTTCTTATATATGGTGAAAGGAAAGGACTCAACTGCATTCTTTTTGCATGGGGGATACCTACTTTTCCCAGAAAAATAATTCATTTTTAACTAAATATTTTCATAGACAATTTGATGCTCTGTCCAATGCTTCATCTGCTAGAATTCACATGACAAATTCTCAGACAATGAGGATTTTCTAAAATCTTCATTTTATAGGTAAAAAATACATTCAGACAAAATATCTTTCCCACCATTTCATCATTCCTTCCTCCATTCAACAAAATACTGCTGTGAAGCAGTCACATAGAGAGGAGGAAATTGTCCACTTGTTCTGACTCTCAATTTAATGTTCATTCCTTTGCCTGAAACTATATTTCTTGTTATTCTTTCATTGTTTCTGAAATTGAAATATCTGAGCCTTGCTCCTGGGAAGGGAACCAAGGGCAGTGCTAATTTCACAAAAATGGAAATTTCTGGATATGAAGCAAGCAACACTGTATATAGGGTTTAAAAGTTTAATAAGGTTAGATAGAAAGATATTATGAAGCTGTATATTACTAGTATTAATATGCAGCCATTATTGGAAGAAAAGAATTCTCTTCCTATTCAGCATTAAGATTTTAATTAATTTTATTGATGCATGAAAAGATTTTAGTAATAATATACAATCCTCGAAAATTATATTTAGAGATTTTTGCTTTCTTTTGATGTCTTTAAAATCATCACACTGTGTCATTTTTTTTCTAGGTAATAATTTTCTATATTATGGCTCTCTTCTCTACAAAAAATTCTCATTAAAAAACAGATTTAGAAAATTATGGTACTTGGAATTCTATTATCATCTCACTCACTGGAATTCTGTAACACAGTTGCCTAACAGAATTTGGCTGATCGCTTAAACATCAGATCAAGTAAATGGAAAATAAAAGAAATAGAAACAGTTTGATTTTCTCCTCTATGGGCTTTCTAAATGTCATGCCACTAGTGAGACCACTTTGTAAAAGCAGCATAAGAAACTGTGTCTCTAAAATGCAAAACTTATCAAAGAGGAATCATTACTGAAAATTCTCCCCTGGAGGAAAAGGAGTGGGTGAGCTTGAATAAATAAATGTGGGCTGAACCAGGGCATGGGAGACTAAAGAAAATGTTCTCCAAAACCTATACATTAGCAGATAGACAGATCATAGCCTGACTCATAAAGGCCTACAGAGTCTGGAAAAGAAACACTCTTGTGAAGACATCTGTAGGACTGCAGCTATGGGCAGCCAGGCCTCTTATGAGTTCTGCAAATGTAATCTGGACACTGAAATGATTGATGTGTGTATTTTCCTGGCACCTGGACTTGATGGGGGGGGCGGCAGGGGGATCCCAGAGGCAAGAGAGGACTCTCTTCTACCCCGTACTCCAGAATTATATTATTACAGGGAGAAACTGAGACTGTACTATATACATTTTCTATAATCAATAAAGTAATATGTCCACTGTGGGAAACAAGCTTAGAAATTCCCTGGGCTTACACCAATGGGTTAATAAGGCATAAAGAATTACAAAGCCATAGGATGCTCACACCCAAGTTTGGGTAAACAAGATTAGGTAAATAAGTATAGAGAAGGCAGGGCAGAATCCCCAATATAGAGAGGGTGGGGCAAAGTCCCCAACATAGAACATAGGTATATGAAATAAACAAGATTAGGTATTCAGGGAGGAAATGCTCCTCAATTTAGTACTATAGAAGAAGGCTACTTTCATAGGAGGGAAGGACCAAGTTAGGTAAACAGGTAAATAGGGCTTTAGACCTCTGAGCTGCAGGTGAAGCAGCCCAGAGCAGAGAGGATTAACAAAAGAAAGGTGCCTTGTTAACCCTGAGGTCACATGTCCTATCTTTCTTGTCACCTAGGCTAGCTAAGATAAACAGAGGTGGTGCCTCCTGTCCTCTGTAAACAACCTTCCACCCAGTATTTTGTTTTGTATTAACCCAAACCCCTAACCCCGAATATCTTCAAGACCCCTTTCCCTCACCTCCCAAGTTAATGTTCACAGATTCATTGTCTCTTTGTGCACATCCATAGCCATGTTTGTAAGTCTTCTAATCCTAATAAAAACAGGGCAAGGACCCTTATTCGGGGCTCTTGTCTTTTCCCGGACATTAGCCATCTCTCACATTTTAACCCTGTGTCTCTTGTCCCTCTTGCTAGATAAGAAAGAACTTTAGACCCAGAGTCTACGACAGTCCACAAAATTAAAAACCCTAATTTAGACATATTTTTTAAAAGGCCGTATGGAAGGAATTCTCCATGGATAGCATTAGATGTAGCTTTTGGTAATTTTTTAAGATAAATCATTGTTCCCTATTGAGAGCCATGTTGAATAAAGAGAAAGGTGAACAGAACAAACAAACAAAAAAGGAATGATGGGGTTGGAGAAATAAACAGGTGAAATGAAGAATAAAGTCTCCCCTTCACTGAGAAGATATAGACATGTCAAAACAATGAGTCTTAAGGGAGATTTCCTAGTTGATGCTGTTGCCAACACCTTCAGTTGTCTAATTTTCTTGATTGGGATTTGACTACTAAAAGCAGAGGACTGTGTCTCCCAAAACCTCCCAATACCCAGCCTTCATGTGACCAATTAATTGTTAAAGAAAAATGATCTGCAGTAAAGACTGAGGAATAATTACATAATGAAGAAAGACTGAAAGGGCCAGTTTAGGTTTATATGAGTAAAAATAACCGTAATAATAAGAGCTAGCACTTATTTATCATTAAATGTCTGTCAAGCACTTTGCAGATATATAATGAATTCTACATATGTAAGGTGCTTTAATATATAAGACATTTCTTATAAATAAGAAATGTATTTATTATCTTCAGCCTCTACAGATGATGAAGCTGAGGATGAAGGAGGATGTGTAACTTACCTCAATACACAATCGCAAAACATCACAGTGAACCTAATCAGTCTGATTCCAGAGTTTGAAAGCTCAGAGCCAGCCTAGTACATCACCTCTCTCCAAGCTCTTCATTGCCCCTTGCACAGAGCTCTTTATTACTACACACCAGCCCTCACTGATCTCCTCAGTCTAAAGAATTTGTATACCAACACAGAAATAAAATACAATGTACCCAACAATGTTACTCCTCTTTAAGTGCTCAAGAGAAATGCAAACATATGTGTATCCAAAAAATATATGAGTATGTTCATAGCAGCAGTGTTTTCACCAAAGCTAGAAATTACCAAAATTTCATCAACAGTAGAATGGATAAATACATTTTTTATATTTATGCAATTGAATGAGAACGAATGGACTACATACAACTATGCACAACCATATGGATGAATATCACAAACAAAATGCTGAGCAGAAGACAGATAAGTGAAATAAAATAGAAACAGAAAATCAAACACTGCATGGTCTCACTTATATGGAGAGTCTAAAAAGACAAACTCATAGTAACAGAGGGTAGAATGGTGGTAAATGAGGAGATGTTGGTCTAAGTGTAAAAATTTTCAGTTGTGAGTAATTTCTGTAGACTTAATGCACAGCACGGTGACTATACTTAATAATAATATGTCATACTTGAAATTTGATGGTAGGTCTCAGTACAATAAAAAGGTAATCATGTGAGGTGACTGATATGTTCATTAGGTTGACTGTGGTAATCATTTCACAATGTAAACAATATAAAGACATGTTTTTTACCTTAAATACATAGAATTTTTATTTGTCAATCATACCTCAATAAAGCTCAGAAAAAAAACTGTATCTTTATCAGCACTCAATCTAACTCCTTTTTTTTAGAAAAAAAATCCCTCCTTAAAGCAGTACTTTCAATATCAAAAATTGGAAACAAGCTAAATGTTTATTATTGTGGGAATAGACAAAAAAATATTTCTGTACCAAATAGCCATTAGAAAGCAGGCATTTAGCGGTGCCTGGGTGGCTCAATGAGTTGAGGGTCTGATTTCACTGACTTCAGCTCAGGTCATGATCTCATGGTTCTTGAGTTAAAGCCCCGAATCAGCTCTGTGCTGACAGCTCAGAGCCTAGAGCCTTCTTGAGATTCTATGGTCTCCCTTTCTCTCTGCCCCTACCCCACTTACACTGTGTTTCTCTCTCTCAAAAATAAATAAACATTAAAAAAATAAATACTTAAAAAATGTGATACATATGCACATTCACCTGGAAATATATCAGTGATATGTTTTTAATGTAAATTATAAAACAATATGTATACAATTATTTTTTATAAAAGCAAAATATACATATGCATATATACACATGTGTGTAAGTGTGCTATCAAGGCATACAAAATAAATAGCTAAATATGTATCAAACTGTTAGCAGTGTGCAGAAGAAGGCAGGACTGGGGTGGTTTGGGATAAATTTAGGGAACTGAAGTTGGGAGATTGAAAGTCTAAAGATGAGAACTTACTCTCTAAAACTTAAAGAAAGGGGGCTACTTTTAGTTTTCTGTATATTCAGTAGTTTAAAAACTTCAAAAAAGGAAAATAAATATTTGACTTTTTATTTTTTTTAAAAATAGTTTACTTATTTTGAAAGAGAGAGAGAGAAAAGAAGGCACAGGGAGAATACCAAGCAGGCTCCATACTGTCAGCATACAGCCCAATGTGGACTCGATCTCGAGAACAGTGAGATCATGACCTGAGCCTAAATCAAGAGTTGGACGCTTTACCAAGTGAGCCACCCAGGCTCCCCATTGACTTTTTAATAATCTCTTACTTTTCAAGAGAATTTATTTCTTAAGATTTCTTATCCTGTTACCCTCAAATGTTTACTTTTCTTTCCCTCAGCTTACAAAATGAATTCAAGTTTTCTTCTGAATGGAAGAAAAAAAATCATCAATTTCAAATCATCTTTTAACAATCTTGTATCTTACTTCTCCTTTTATAGTCAGGTTAATACATACTACCTTCACTCTTTTTCTTTTCTCCTTATTCTTTGACACACTGAAATTAGACTCATAGTTCTGACTACTCATTAAAACATCTAAAACAAAGTTCATCAATGATTTCTTAATTGATACAGTGGATTATTTCCAACATCACATTATTTATATTTATTTGGTGGCCTCTAGAATTAGTCCCCTTTCTTCCTCTGAAAACTCTCCCTCATCTTTTGAGTTAGAAGTTTCCCCCTATGCTCTTCCTAATTCTCTAATTGTTTCTTCTAAGTCATTTTTGTGAACTCACTTTGTCCAGCTGTTTCTTAAATGGTGGTGGATCCAAGCATCCTGTTCTGGGTGTATTTCACCCCCACTTTGCACAACCTTGGAGGATAGCAACCAACTTTAGAGATTCAATCACTACATGGTGAAAGTACCCAACCAATGAGATCAAGTCTGGAGTGCAGATCCCCTGTGAGGAAATAGTCTCTGGGTATTGATAGCTGATTGTCCTCTAGGCAGGTCAAAAGAGGCATATATCTCAAACTAGCCTACTTCTCTCCTTTACTCCCTACTTTAGTTACTACCACAGGTCCATCATGTTTCTAAGCTAGGAACCTGGGTGTCTGTCTTGAATTTATTCTTTTATCCATTCCACCATTACATTTTATCCATTGCCAAGTCATATTGACTCTAATCACATTTTGTGTAAGAATCTTCCCTCTGCATCTCCAATATTTGTGTGTTGATTCAAACTTGTGTCCTCTCTCACTGAGATTATTGCTCTGACTTCTTAATTCACCTCATTCCTTCCCTTCTATCCTTCATCTGCACAGTGCTGCTGATCTTATCTTCCTGATAATGTAGATCTGTCTATGGCTGCCATGATTGAATACTTGCAAAGTTTTCCATTGTCCATAGACCATCCACCAACAATTCTTACTTTCTATTTTGTGATGACTTTCTCTTCATATACTTGTAGTAAGCCTAGCTAATTATGGCTACTGTAATGTACCATATTGTTTTGTACCTCTGTACATTTGTCCACGAAACCAAAAATGCCCACCCTTTCTACCTGCTTAGTTCCTTGGCATTGTTTAACATGTTTTCAGAGATCTTTTGGGAAAAATTATGTAATTGCTCTGTGTGTCCCTGCTATCCTAAGACTAACTCCAGAATTTTAAATTCCCAAATAAGCAAGTATCAGCATCCAAGTACACCAGTTTGCATTTTATACAATCTGTTTCCAAGGCAACTAAATGCTTAAGATGGCAAATCTCATCTCAGCTATGTGGTTGGCCATCTTCGTTCATTTATATGCTAATCCAAATGGAAAGCAATATGATGTAATGATGATGGTTATTCCAGAAGACTGTGTGCCTAATACCTTTTTAACACATAATTTAATATTGTAATTCAGGGACCAGCAATAAAACTTGATGCCTTCTGTTGTTTTGCAAATCTGTTGATTATTTCCTTAAGGAAATAGTGTCAAACATTTACTTCTCAGTTGAAGGGGCAGTAAGGTCTTAAAATCTGTTCTGGCTCATTGGGCTTCTTAGTTATACACACAAATGTTGGAGTAAGTTAAATGACTGTGTAAAACAACAAGAAAAAAAATGAATGATGGGATATAATGTGGAATTCTGCCCACTAACTATAAAGCATAGTATTCATAAGTAAAAGAAGCTTCTTTAATTATAAGGCTTACTAAAAGACTAATTATTTTGGTTTTAAAGAATGCTTTAATAAAAATCCATGATCAAAACATTTAACTAGTAATTTTTTATAGCACTAATGGGCTAATATTTTTATTAAATTACTTTATAAACATTAAATTGGTTTTAAAACCCTGCCTATGAGATAGTGAATTTCATTATCCCCATTTTACAAATAGAGTCTACATATTAAAATTTTCAAGTTCCTACAAATATCAATTACTCATTTGGATGAAGGACAAATATTTCTTCATGTTTTGAGTTAATCTGTGTTTCATAGAGTAGAGCTAATATAAAGAAATGTGTCTTTATATTTCAACATTTCTGACTTCCATTCTGCCAAAATGTCATATAGTTTAAGTGGGCAGCATTCTAAATTTAAATGATTTCCTGTCCTCTAGTACACACTCAATGTCAACATTACTGGAGAGGTTATTTTTAAAAGTGGCTAGAACATAACCCATATAGACCAGCTATGGCACAATGGTAGGACCACTCAGTCATCCCATTCATGAGGCACCTACTTTATATTACCCTGCTCTTAACTGTAATTTGCCTATGCAACTTAAGTATAAACACCTGAGGTCAAGGACTCATTTATCTCAGTAATCCCAAAACTACCAGCATAAAACCCTGCACATAGCAAGCCAATACTAAACGCTTATTAATTTATTGCCTGAGATACAGAAATAATTGGAATAATATGTCTTTGTTTTGAAAGAGCTGCACTTTAATAATTTAGGGAGAGAAAGAAGATGTTTAAATGCTTGGAAGCTGGAAAGAAAAATTAGCAGTAAGAACTGCAATCTAGTGTACAGGGCATTAATTCAGATTGCTTTTGGAGACCAAAACCTGGCATATGGTTAAAAAAAAGACAAAGTCACAGGATACAAGGGACTCCTGAGTGCAAACTCTTTACTTATGTTTTAAAATTTATATTTTCAAGAAATAGTGCAAAGAGAATAAGCAAGGAATGCCTTTTCGGATGTGGGGTGAAGGTGAAAAGATTCAAAAATTACATCTGGATTTGTTCCTAGAAATATAGTTCTTTGGATCCATGAGTATAGGTCACCTGAGATCATCCTAGTCCAGTGTTCAGAGGTTGCTGTCTGGGATATTGATGAACACAGGACATCACAGAGATTGAGTCCTCTTCCATATGTGAGAATCCTGATATATTAATCAGCTAAGTAATTATAGTCAGAAAAAATCTCAGAGTGTAACGAGCATTTTTTTTATTCCTTATATGTCTTTGGTTCAGCTAAAATGGCTTTAGTTCATATTGCAGGTCTTCTGCTTCAGGCTATAGATATGTGAGTCTGTTGAGATGCCTTTCACTTCTGGGCATACTTCTCCAATATAATAACTTTGAAATTTCAAACAATTTAATTGATAGGCTGGTAATGTTAAGAAAAAAAATTGGTCTGCAAATGTTATCCAAAAAATGATTTTTTTTGCATTATCAATGCAAGCTCAAATATTAATCATACTAATTGTATTCATGCCTGGTAGATGTGTATGTAGTCTATAGATTGAATGTTTTATAGTGTGTGTATTGTACCAAAAATGTTTGCTGATGATGCAAAAGATATAGAAGTCATAGAGATCCATAAGAACAGTAGTAATGTAAGTTGAAGGACTCCTAGAGGGCAAGAACATTTTTGCATATCCAATGTCTATGGGACTTCCCATAATGTAAAAGCAAGTGATGGCTACATCCAGAATGCATGAATAAATTTAGTTTCACTTTTGCAAAAGCAAATTGGATAAAAGCAGTGTAAACAACATAATTTTCTTAAATTTTGTTTGAATGTTTATTTTTGAGAAAAAGAGAATGTGAGTGGGGGAGAGGCAGAGAGAACAGGAGACACAGAATCCGAAGCAGGATCCAGGCTCTGAGCTGTCAGCACAGAGCCCTACACAGGGCTTAACTCACAAGCCATGAGATCATGACCTGAGCCGAAGTCAGATGCTTATTAACCGACTGAGCCACCCAGGCACCTCACAATAATATGATTTTCTATTGGGCCAGCTTCTCCTCAGTTGAGGGCAGAGCTGACATTGCTCAGTTGTCAGTCATTAAAGTCTTTAATTGGAGGCCCATTATAATGTTTTGGGATCCCAGATATAAATATTTTCTTATAACGTAATCTCAGTGTTTTCAGGCATCATTAATGTTGGTTCATTTAAAATATTTTAGGCATTTAATCTGTTCCAGGTACAGTTTAGGTACTTCGAGGAAGTACCTGGTGAGGAAAAATTCAGGACACATCTTTTCTTTTAGGAAGCTCACATTCTCAAGTAGGAGGAAGACAAAGAGTTTTGTTTTTCTTTTTTGTTTGATTTTTTAAGCAATAAAATAAATATCTTAAAAGTATGCATGCTCTAAGGAAAATTAAAATAGGTTAATGTGGTGGCACATGGTTGGGAAGTTCTCTTTTTTTTTTTTTTTCCTTGCATGCAAAAACGTGCATTTATTATAGCATAAGGACAGCACCCTTGGGCAGAAAGAGCTGCACTGTAATTGTGAGGAGCTATTGATTATATACTTTTAAGGTGGGGTGAGGCAGAGATAAAGGAAGTCTCTAAAGGGATTTTCATAAGTTAAAGGAGATTTACAGGATCAGGAGGTCTGGCTATTGTCAAGCTAGGTTGCTTTTGATCTCATGATTACAGAAAATACCTTGAAAAGGTGACATTTGAGACCCAAGAGAAGGAGTCAGCCAGGTAAAAACTAGAGGAAACACATTTCAGGCAAAAAGGCACTTTGTGCAAAAGGCTTGAGATAGAAATGAGGTTAGCAAGTTGAATAGAAAGCCAGAGTGGCTGGAGCATATTGGCAGAGAAAAAGAATGGAATAAGGTGCAATAGGAGACAAAGACAGAATGTTCTGTCACTTAGAGTTTTACACACCAGGATAAGAAGTTTGAATTGTATTGTAAGGGTGATGAGAGGATATTTAAACACGGGAATGATTTGACTTGACTTCTATTTTTAAAGATAATTAAAGCTACTATTTAAGGAATCCATTTTTAAAGGATAGTAGCAGTCTGGAGCAGTGTGGATCATGACTTTGACTTGACTGGTTAGGGATAGGGACAGAGAGAAATATATAGACTCAGAATATTGTCTGTAGGCTGACTCCACAAAATTTTCTGTTACAACTGATATGAGAACTGAATGAAAGAAAAAAATCAAGGTTAACTTTCTGACATATGGCTTTTAACAATGAGGTACATGGTAGTGGGGTTTACTGACACCAAGACAATTTAGCAATGAGTTTTGACAAAATTATAATGTTCATGTTGAGATTCTTATCAGAAACCCATGTGGGAAATCACATGGTAAGTGGTTTAATAAAAGGGCTCTATATAAAGACTTGTGATGGGTATAAGGTACAAGGGATAGAAACTGTAAACTTTGTTTGTTTTTGTTTTGTTTTGTTTTTACCATCTTTATGTTCAAAACAACCAGAGGATTAACTGAACCTGGAAGGGGTTTCCTATAGAAGGTCTACTGTAAGAGAAAAAGTGGAAATGCCTAAGGAACACAATCAACTCACAGATACTTCCAAAGAGGAAGCTGAAGAATTAAATATCCCTACCAAACTCTCATACTGGGCTCTGGTCTTCTGCTGATGTTTTCCATTGGCTAAAGCCAACTGGAGAGAAGAAGTCAAGAAATCTAACTGTAAGCCATACAAGTCAGCCTTCCAGGGCACAGAATAGGGTAGAAAAGGGTGGAGGAATAAGAAAGGACACATGGAAGCTATGTGGCTCAATGACCACTAGATTTGGCAGTATAAACTTTGTGGCTGACTTCCACTGGAAAAATGTTAGTAGATTGCCTGGAACAGAAACTCAGTTGATATGAGTTGAGAGGTTTTGAGGTGAGGGTGTAGAGAAATGAACTCTATAACACACATGACTGTAAATGAAATCTGAGTTATGGGAGGGGTGAGGGGTCCTAGAGTCAGGTGTTGGGTCTATGGAGAATTCTTGTTTTTGTTTTAGTAGAGAATGTATGCTAAGAGGAATGATCTAATAGAAAACAAAAATATAATTGAGAGACAGGGATAATGATGGAAGGAATGATTTTGAGATCAGATGAAGTAAATCAAGAAAAGGAGAAGATTTGGTCCATGATAGGGAACAAAGTAAAGTAAACTTGTACACAGAAAAAAAAAAAAAAGAAAGAAAGAAAGAAAGAAAGAAAGAAAGAAAAGAGAAAAAAGGCAAGTGTGTGAATAAAAATGGATGGGTAAGCTTGTTCTTTTTTTTTTAATTTTTTTTAACGTTTATTTATTTTTGAGACAGAGAGAGACAGAGCATGAACGGGGGAGGGTCAGAGAGAGAGGAAGACACAGAATCTGAAACAGGCTCCAGGCTCTGAGCTGTCAGCACAGAGCCCGACGCAGGGCTCGAACTCACAGACCGCAAGATCATGACCTGAGCCGAAGTCGGACGCCCAACCGACTGAGCCACCCAGGCACCCCTGGGTAAGCTTGTTCTTTGCAGAATGAGAAAATTAGGAATATCCTATCTTACTGAATCTATTTTCTTAGTCATCAGATGAGACTAAAGTTTGCAGAGGAAAAGCAGAGAAGAGGAAGAAGATTGAAACATTTTCTGGATAATGGGAATATGTACATAGTAGGGAAATGCAGTAAGTTTGCTTGGAACTTGTGAGTACTGCCAGATACTTGGTCCTGAATTTATTTTTTTTTTAATTTTTTTTTCAACGTTTATTTATTTTTGGGACAGAGAGAGACAGAGCATGAACGGGGGAAGGGCAGAGAGAGAGGGAGACACAGAATCAGAAACAGGCTCCAGGCTCTGAGCCATCAGCCCAGAACCCGACGTGGGGCTCGAACTCACAGACCGCAAGATCGTGACCTGGCTGAAGTTGGACGCTTAACCGACTGCGCCACCCAGGCACCCCGGTCCTGAATTTAAACTGAGCAGTCAGCAAATGTATATGTTCCCCTTTAGAAACACTCACCATCTTAAACTCAGGTGCAAAGGCAATAGAACGTTATGTTTAACCTTAGCTGGGCATTTAGCATTCATGTTCAATGAAAAGAGAAGCAATGAAAGTAAAGCGTTTTGTGGGAAGACTTAAATAAATCATAGATTCTAAGTTTATAAGGAGTATCATGAGGACATAAACTTGGTAATTGAGCAGGAGAAAATGATATGTAATGCATTTGAGCTCTCCATGAGGTGGAAGGAGGAATACAGAGGGTATTAAAGTGTATAAACTAAAAGCTTAGAAGGTAGCAAGAATGAAGGATAGTTGAAGGTTTTATATCTGAAGGATTTAATAAAAATATCCATGTGACCATGGCTGAAGTGATAGTGGAGGAGAGAAGAAATGAAGGAACAGAAAGACCAAGGTTCTAGAAGTATCTATCATCCATGTGAGTGGTGAAGGTGCCAGAATGTTGACTATAGTGGTAGAAAGGTCAGCAGTGAGCAAGGGGAGACAGTAGATGAGAAACTTAAAAACAATGACTGTCAGGAGCCCAAAAGTTTGGGGGGAAAAAGCAGAAAAGAAATTGTTTAAAAGAAGCAATAGGGAGCAAAGAGGATTTGTATTCCAATGCCAGGAATTAGGGTAAGACTGTGTGAAAGGAAAGAAAAACAGCTTTCACTAGAGAGGGCTTTGCAGGGCTGAGTAGATTTCATGTGGGGCAGGAGGGAAAGCTTCAGAGGTATAGTTAAGGATATAGAGGTATTTGCTGTTAGTAGGGATCATCAGCCATAGGAAGGAAAACACGGTAAAGGAGCAAGGGACTAAAATTTGATCAGCTTCACATATTCACAGAGTGGTATGGAATTGGGAGGAGGAGTCTTCAGGCTAGGGTTTTGGCATCAAGTGAAGGAAATAAGAATGTGAGGCATGAAGGATTTAATCCTGACAATCTCTTGCGGAAAGCTAGATCACCAATTTAAGTTGAATGTAAGGGGTCTCAGACAACATACACAATGTTCTTAAGGATAAACGAGCTAACCTTAAAATCAAGAACTCACTTTGCTGTCTTGTTTAGTGCTATCTCACATAGAATATTGACTAGATCCTAAAGAAAAAATCTCCACAATTAGGTCTAGGTTTCTCCAGGAGCAGTACCATGTGGGTTCAGAAACAAGTACTGGACCTGATGCTCCATACTTTTTGAATGATACTTACACATGCTCTTCTGCTATAGCTTCCTAGTTGAAATTGGCTTCCTCTAAGCCATTTGAAAGAGGCATTTTCCCCAACTCTGTTTCTGATGCTCTCTCAACACTGACCACATACCACCTTGTTACCCAGCCTGCCACCGTCACTCATGGTGGCTCCACAGTCCTGCTCTGAGTTCTGTGCAGGGATGGAGGGGATGACCCTCCCTTCCGTTCTCCTATCTCAGACAGCCCTGCTTCCCTCAGGCTTTATGGTCCTTAAACTTGCACACCCTAACATGTAACTGTAACTATGACCATATAGTAGATGAGTGCTGTATTTTCAGCCATTTCCTTCTGCTCTTCTCCCACCTAGCTTTCTTGCTGGCTTTCCCTCTCAGCATCCACTCTTTCCAGTGGCATCAAAATATGTAAATACATATTTTGGAAGTCAATTGCCCAACACATCTGCTTCTCAGTTAGATTCATCAGAGTTTATCAGGCAACTTATTTGATCAAGATGACTAAAAAGAAAAATGTCTCATTTTCTAATGTTCCTCTTAATTTATTGTACAGATGGTTCACAGAAAGAACTTATTGTTATGCATTTTTTAAACTCAACTGCATGGCAAGGATTTTATTAGGATTTGGGGTATGTAAACCTATTTTCCCCAAAGTTATGATATCTTGCAGTTCTTAATAGTGATGCTACTAATAAGGGTTTATGGGGAAAGAGGACTGATTACATGGGCCCAATATTCTTATCTAACAACCAGATCTAGATGGCCCTGATTGGGTGGGAATTTTTAACTCCTTAGTAATTTAGTTCAACTCTTAAGTAATTCATAGAAGTGAGACATTTATGCAAGATGTTACACAAATTAACATCATTTCTAAATTAAATAAAATAGAATCTGATGAAAACTAATCCTCAGACATCAACAAAATATTTTTATCATATTAAATATGCAGAATTTTTACTAAAAACTGAAAAAACCAGATATACATAATTTATACTATGATCTGAAATAAAAATTTTAATCCTTAATGTTTCAGAATTGTGATCATTCTTAAATCCATGTAAAATATTTCATAATAAACAGAATATAAAAGAAGGTTGGCAGCATCATTTAAATCTAATAATTCATTAAGTCTATGAGGAATATCAAATCTAATATATCTGGGCAAGTCATTTAACTTGTTATGCTTAAGGTTTAAAAAAAACTTTACATTTTAAGTTTACATTAAATTTTTTTTTTACATTTTTATTTATTTTTGAGAGACAGAGAAAAACAGAGTGATAACAGGGGAGGGGAAGAGAGAGAGGGAGACACAGAATCTGAAGCAGGCTCCAGGCTCTGAGCTGTCAGCACAGAGCCTGACACGGGGACACGGGGCTGGAGCTCATGAACCATGAGATCATGACCTGAGCCAAAGTCTAACACTGAGCCAACTAAGCCACACAGGTGCCCCAAGTTTACATTTTTAGTTAACACTATTGACATATTCAGAAGGTTTTTGAAAGGATGGATAATATAAACACTGTGGAGCAGTTTAGAGATATAAAATGCTACATAATGCCTGAAGATGGCTATCCTTCTATAAGAAAGACTGAATTTCTATTTATTTCATCAATATTAAAATGAAACACTCTAATATTACTTGAGTGTTATGAGAGAAAAATCAAATCCAAATTCTCCACACATAATGAAGAAATAGTTGACACAAAATGAATTGTGACACAAAATTTACATATTTCAGCTCTTACCTGACCTTTTCATATTATCTAAAATCTTTGCCTGCAATAAATGGCTACTTAGTCATCTAGAAAATCAAATTTAGTTCGGCCAAATACTTTGTAATAAAGCTGTCCCATAAACTAAACTGCCCTCTGAAGAAACTATTCGTGAAAAGAAATGTAAGTATCAGTTGAAATACCATCCCTGGGGGACTAATTTAAACTTATCCAGAGAATTATTTTATTGATCTATGCTAAAACCCTCAGTCAATTGACCCTGTGTGTGACCCTAGATGTGTTCTCCAACTGCAAGCTTCAGCTGCTGCAATTATAAAAGTGAGGAGGCCAATAATATCTGCCTTACAGCTTCGTGAGGTAATCATAATATGATCAAATGTGTGAGCATTTGTTAAGCATATTTCTTGCATGTTTACATGTAAGGAAGAAAGATGCTGGAAAACTAAAATTGTGACTTTTTAAATTTGTTGATCTAGACTTCCCACTTAAGAAAAGCAAAATATTGGGGCACCTGGGTGACTCAGTCGGTTGAGCATCCGACTTTGGCTCAGGTCGTGGTCTCACAGTTTGTGGGTTCAAACCCTGCATTGGGCCCTGTGCCTCAGACTCTGTCCATGGGGCTCTGTGCTGACAGCTCAGAGCCTGGAGCCTGCTTCCAATTCTGTGTCTCTGGCTCTCTCTTCCCCTCCCCTACTCAAGCTCTCTCTCTCTCTCTCTCTCTCTCTCAAAAAAAAAAAAAAAAATAAGTAAATAAAACATTAAATTTTTTTTTTAGAAGAAAAGGAAAATATCTAGTCATGTACCTGCTTTCCTTGTTCCCTCTTTTCAGGGGCAAAGGTTCATGATAGCAACATTTAATGAAGAAAGATTTGAATTAGTCTTTATTTATGTTTCTTTCAGACAAAAACACAAAGAGTTAGATTGTAGACATATATTTATATAATAAAACACATATGACCCAGTGAAATTATTATAATTTCATTGGCAGTATGTTGTAAAGTATGTAAATAGTATAGTCAGATTTGAACTAGTGCATTGCTGCATGTATCTCTGTTAACGGAACAAGGTAAAGTAACTGTTTGGTATATATTTCAAGCAGCCAACTTAGCCAATAAAAATATTTACTTGAATAAGCCTTGTTTAGAAAGTTTAAATCAATGTAGTCAAACAATATAGAAGTAAAAAAAGTAGAATTATGATTCTGGGACTATACAAGCAGAAGCAATGTCTGTTAAGTATGGTGTATGTATGTACGTGTGTGGGGGGTGGTGGTGGTATATCATAAACACAATAATGTATTATTTTGTTTTTATAAAAATGGGATTATAGAAGCTGGTCTCTAACTTGCTCATCTAACTGCCTCTATCTATCTCTATCTATCTATCTATCTATCTATCATATGTCTGCCATCTTTCTACTTATCTGCAGGACCACCTTTCACAATTACCCTTCCCATTTAAACTTCTACAGAGTGGTGGTATAATGAAACAGTAGAGCAGGGAATCTAGATATGCCAATTCTCAAAGGCATGACAAGAAATGGGAATCAGAAAAGTTTGTCAGCAGACAGCAGGACCCTAACCAGCAAGCTCAAGATCAGTGGAACATTGCAGTCCATTGGAGACAGTATGGTAAAAATATGAGTGAGCCAGCCAGCAGTAGAGGATTTAGAGTTTTTGTTTACTAGAAAACAGAAAATTAAGTGGAAACCCAATTATCCGAATTCATGTATGAGGTTGTATACAGGGCAACATAGGGAAGAAAAATGTTGGGATTCAAGAACAAGGAAGAATCCTGACAAAGAAAATTTTCATTCTTCCATTTGCTCAAATGTGTCTAACTCTTCCTCACTTCAAGGTCTTCACATAGGCTTTTTCCTGTGTCTGAATGTAGTCCTCCTGACTTTCTTTGGGTGGCTCTTTTATAGTCAAGTTTCAGACACCTTTCTCAGAGTAGCCTTCCGGAACTCTACAAGCTAAATTAGGTCCTTTAACATGCTTTTATATCAGTTAGCTTCCACTGCATAACAAAATACTATGAATTTGGTGGCTTAACAAAAATCATTTATTTATCTCATGATTGTATGAATCATTATTTAGGGCTGGGTTCAGTTGTGCTTTTCTTCTGCTGGTATCAATTGAGCTCATTCATGTCTCTGTGGCCAGCCACTGGTTCTGCTGCGAACTGGTGTTTTGTCTTGAAGCGGGCTGTTCCAAACTGATCTCATTCACATATTTGGGGATGGACTTGCTGTGGAACAGGGCATTTCAATTTTCCTTCATCATCTCTCATTCTCCAGTAGGCAAACTAGTGGTCTCATGGTGCTCTCAAATTTCAGGCATAGCAAGAGAAGTCTTTTTTCTTTTCTTTTTTTAAATGTTTATTTTTGAGAGACACAAAAAGAGACAGAGTGTGAGTAGGGGAAGAGCAGAGACAGGGAGACACAGAATCCAAAGCTGTCTCTAGGCTCTGAGCTGTCAGCACAGGGCCCAAAACAGGGCTCGAACCCATGAAGCACACAATCATGACCTCAGCTGAAGTCGGCCACTGCCCAACTGACTGAGTCATCTAGGTGCCCCATTTTTTTTCTTTCTTAATTAATTTTGTTTCAACTTTCGTGAGATATAATTGACATATAACATTGTATAAGTTTAAGGAATACAACATAATGCTTTTATATATGTATATTTTGCAAAATTATCACCACAATAAGATTAGTTGACATATTCATCACTCACAAAGATACAATTCTCTGTGTTTGTGGTATGAAGTTTTAAGCTCTAGGGAGGAGCCAATATGGAAGAACAGCATGGAAGTTTTTTTGTGTGTCTCACGTCCATGAAATACAGCCAAACACTAAACCATCCTTCACACTTAGAAAACTGATCTGAGGATTAACACAACAATCTGCACAACCTGAACCACAGAATTCAGCAGGTAAGCAGCACAGAGAAGTGAACTTGGGGAGCGAGAAGGCACAGCTGGCAGAGAGAGGCACTTTTGTGGGCAGAGAGAGGATGGAGATGGGGGGGGTGCAGAATACAGGAAAAGCACTCCTCCCAAAAAGCAGCTGGAGAGAAAGTAAAAAATTGGAAACAGCCACAGGGACTAAACTAAAAAGGGAGAAAGGAGAAAGGAGAAAGGAGAGGGTTTAAATTCCTTTAAGACTGTAAAGAAGGGGAACACAAAGTCTGCAACTCTGCAGCTCGATACCTGGCAGTGCTCTGGTGGGAAAGGTGAATCCCCAGGAACAGAGTGGGGTCTGGGAAGTTCTCGGCCCCACATGGGGAAAAGTGGTTCCACTGCTGGAAGGACATTTGGTAGAGACTGTTGAAGCCACCTGGTCCCAGCAGACCCCGGAAGGCAGCCACATTTGCTGGTGTTGAGGCAAGGTCATTGAGGGTGAAACCTGGTGCCAGATGTGTGTTGTGATTTTCCATAATTGCTGAAAAGCTGCTGCTGCAATATCTTGCAAACTTTTTCTGGGGCAGGCTGGCACCCAGCCACAGTCTCAGGGTACCGGCAACAGCAGGGTTCACCAAGTCTTCCTGGGTGTAGCCGACATTCGGCCATTGCTCAGTGAGACACTCCCACAGAGGGGCATAGCGGGTCAAAGCCGCAGTCCTTTGGAAGCAAGGGGCCAGAGAAAACAGCCACATCTGAGACAAAACTCAGGAGAGAGGTACTGCCTGGGGTTTGGTCACAGACAGTGAAAATGCGGGGAGTGGAGGAAAGCTGAAGACAGAGGACAGGTGCATGATTGCTGATCTGGGAAAACAAGAGTTCGGATACTACAGACTGGGTAGCTGGTCGACACCATTATCACCGCTCCCACGCATGCGCATAAGCATCTATGAGCTCCACAACACTTCACCCCAGTAGGCTAGCACCTCCATCTAGTGGAGAATGGAGCCATTACACCGAGCCCCACCCAACTGTGCCAACCTCGCTTTTCAAGAACACAAGTCTCACCACCGGCTTACTTTATGTACTATAAAGTGCTTCATAGTCTGACATCTAGGGGAAAAGAAGTAATTTCATTCCTATTTCAATCTGTTAGCAGGTCATCTATCCAAATTTCTTTCTTTCTTTTCTCTTTTTCACTTCTTTTTCTTGAATACAGAAAGAGAAAAAATCCATTTTTATTTTCAATTTTGATTATAAAATATTTTATTTTCTTTACTATATTTTTTGTTTTTGTGTAATTTTTTCAAATTCTATTTTACTTCCATCATTTTATTTTAGTCTACTTCAGTGTATTCACTTTTTCAAATTTTCAAATGATTTCCTTTTTTTTTCTTTTTCTTTTTCTCTTTTTTGTTTTTCTTGAATGTGGAAAGAGAAAAACTTAATTTTTACTTTCAATTTCTATTAAAATTATTTTTCTTTAATTTTTTTCTACTATATTTTTTACATTTGTGTAAACTTTTTCAAATTCTATTTTAATCCCATCATCTCATTTTAGTCTACTTCAGTGTATTCATTTTTTCAAATTCTCAAACAATTTCCTTATTTTCTTTCCCCCCTTTTTTCTCTAATCTGTCAAACCACTTTCAACACCTAGACCAAAACATACCTAGGATCTAGCATCATTTATTCGATTTGTGTATGTGTGTGTTTAATATTTTAATTTTAATATGTTTTTAATTTTATTTTTTTAATTTTAATTTCTCTACCTCATTAATTCCATTTCTCCCTTCAAAATGACAAAATGAACGAATTCACCCCAAAAGAAAGAGCACAAATAAACGACAGCCAGGGATTTAACCCATACACATACAAGCAAGATTGTCTGAACCAGAATTTAGAATCACAATAATGAGAATACTAGCTGGAGTCAAAAATAGATTAGAATCCCTTTCTGCAGAGATAAAAGAAGTGAAAAAGAGTCAGAATGAAATAAAAAATGCTATAACTGAGCTGCAATCATGGATGGATGCCATTGCGGCAAGGATGGATGAGGCAGAACAGAGAATCAGCGATATAGAGGACAAACTTACAGAGAATAATGAAGCAGAAAAAAAGAGGGAGCTTAAGGCAAAAGAGCACGATTTAAGAATTAGAGACATCAGTGACTCATTAAAAAGAACAACATCAGAATCACAGGGGTCCCAAAAGAGGAAGAGACAGAAATAGGGGTAGAGGGTTATGTGAGCAACATAGTGGAAAACTTGCCTAATGTGGGGAAAGACGCAGAGATCAAAATCCAGGAAGCACAGAGGACCCCCAGTAGATTCAATAAAAACCAACCATCAACAAGGCATATCATAGTCAAATTCACAAAATACTCAGGCAAGGAGAGAATCATGAAACAGCAAGGGAAAAAAGTCCCTAACTACAAGGGAAGACAGATCAGATTTACAGCAGACCTATCCACAGAAACGTGGCAGGCCAGAAAGGAGTGGCAGGATATATTCAGCGTGCTGAATCAGAGAAATATGCAGCCAAGAATTCTTTATACAGCAAGGCTGTCATCCAAAATATAAAGAGAGATAAACAAAAATTAAAGTTTCCCAGATAAACAAAAATTAAAGGAGTTCATGACCACTAAACCAGCCCTGCAAGAAATTTTAAGGGGGACACTCTGAGGGGAGAAAAGACCAAAAAACAAACAAACAAACAAACAAACAAACAAACAAACCAAAAGCAACAAAGACTAGAAAGGACCAGAGAACACCACCAGAAACTCCAACTATACAAGCATCATAATGGCAATAAATTCATATCTTTTTGTACTTAGTCTAAACGTCAATGGACTTGGGGCGCCTGGGTGGCGCAGTCGGTTAAGCGTCCGACTTCAGCCAGGTCACGATCTCGCAGTCCGGGAGTTCAAGCCCCGTGTCAGGCTCTGGGCGGATGGCTCAGAGCCTGGAGCCTGTTTCCGATTCTGTGTCTCCCTCTCTCTCTGCCCCTCCCCCGTTCATGCTCTGTCTCTCTCTGTCCCAAAAATAAATAAACGTTGAAAAAAAAAATTAAAAAAAAATAAACGTCAATGGACTCAATGCTCCAATCAAAAGACATAGGGTAACATAATGGATAAGAAAACAAGATCCATTGATATGCTGTTTTACAAGAGACCCACTTTAGACCTAAAGAGACCTTCAGACTGAAAATAAGGGGATGGCGAACCATCTATCATGCTAATGGTCAACAAAAGAAAGCTGGAGTAGCCATACTTATATCAGACAATTCAGACTTTAAAATAAAGACTGAATCAAGAGATGTAGAAGGGCATTATATCATAATCAAGGGGTCTATCCACCAAGAAGACCTAACAATTGTAAACATTTGTGTGCCAAATATGAAAGCACCCAAACATATAAATCAATTAATCACAAACATAAAGATCAATAGTAATACCATAATAGTAGGAGACTTCAACACCCCACTCACAGGAATGGATGGATCATCTAATCAAGAAATCAACAAAGAAATAATGGCTTTGAATGACACACTGAACCAAATGGACTTAACATATATATTCAGAACATTTCATCCTAAAGCAGCAGAATATACATTCTTCTCCAGTGCACATGGAATGTTCTCCACAATAGACCATATACTGGGACACAAATCAGCCTTCAGCAAGTACAAAAAGACTGAGATCATACTGTGCATATTTTCAGACCATAACACTATGAAACTCAAAATCAACCACAAGAAAAAATTTGGAAAGGTAACAAATACTTGGAGACTTGAAGAATATCCTACTAAAGAATGAATGGGCTAACCAAGAAGTTAGAGGAAATTAAACAGTATATGGAAGTCAATGAAAATGATAAAACCAAAACCCCAAACCTCTGGGATGCAGCAAAGGCAGTCATAAGAGGAAAGTATACAGAAATCCAGGCCTTTCTAAAGAAGAAAGAAAGATCTCAGATACACAACCTAACCTTACACCTTAAGGAGATGGAAAAAGAACAGCAAATAAAACCCAAAACCAGCAGAAGACAGGAAATAGTAAAGATTAGAGCAGAAATTAATGCTATGGAAACCAAAAAAAAAACAAAAAAAAAAAAACAAAAAACACAAAAAACAAAAAACAGTAGAAGAGATCAATGAAACCAGAAGCTGGTTCTTTGAAAGAATTAACAAAATTGATAAACCATTAGCCAGTCTGCTCAAAAAGAAAAAGGAAAGGACCCAAATAAATAAAATCAAGAATGAAAGAGGAGAGATCACAACCAACACAGCAGAATTGAAAACAACAGTAAGAGAATATTATGAGCAATCATATGGGTAATCTGGAAGAAGTGGACAAATTCCTGGAAACATATAAACTACCAAAAGTGTAACAGGAAGAAATACAAAATTTGAACAGACCCATAACCAGTAAGGAAATTGAATTAGTAATCAAAAATCTCCCAAAAAACAAGAGTCCACAGCCAGATGGCTTTCCAGGGGAATTCTACCAAACATTTAAGGAAGAGTTAACACCTATTCTCTTGAAGCTGTTCCAAAAAATAGAAATGGAAGGAAAACTTCCAAACTCTTTCTATGAAGCCAGCATTACCTTGATTCCAAAACCAGACAGAGACCCCACTAAAAAGGAGAACTTTAGACCAATTTCCCTGATGAACATGGATGCAAAATTCCTCAAGAATATATTAGCCAACTGGATCCAACAATACATTAAAAAAATTATTCACCACAACAAGTGGGATTTATACCTGGGATGCAGGGCTGGTTCAATATCTGTGAAACAATTAACCTGATTCATCACATCATTAAAAGAAAGGACAAGAACCATGTGATCCTCTCAATAGATGCAGAGAAAGCATTTGACAAAGTACAGCATCCTTTCTTGATAAAAACCCTCAAGAAAGTAGGGATAGAAGGAGCATACCTCGAGATCATAAAAGCCATATATGAACAACCCAATGCTAATATCATCCTCAATGGGGAAAAACTGAGAGCTTTCCCCCTAAGGTCAGGAACGAGACAGGGATGTCCACTCTCACCACTGTTACTCAACACAGTATTAGAAGTCTTAGCCTCTGCAATCAGACAACACAAACGGATAAAAGGCATTCAAATCAGCCAGGAGGAGGTCAAACTTTCCCTCTTCACAGATGACATGATACTCTATATGGAAAACCCAAAAGATTCCACCAAAAACTGCTAGAATTGATTCATGAATTCAGCAAAGTTGCAGGATATAAAATCAACACACAGAAATCGGTTGCATTCCTATACACCAACAGTGAAGTGACAGAAAGAGAAATCAAGGAATTGATCCCATTTACAGTTGCACCAAAACCCATAAAATACCTAGGAATAAATCTAACCAAAGAGGTGAAAAATTTATACACTGAAAACTATAGAAAGCTTATGAAAGAAATTGAAGAAGACACCAAAAAAGGGGAAAAGATTCCATGCTCCTTGATAGGAATAACAAATATTGTTAAAATGTCTATACTGGGGCACCTGGGTGGCTCAGTCAGTTGAGCGACCAACTTCAGCTCAGGTCATGATCTCACAGTTTGTGAGTTCGAGCCCCCCGTTGGGCTCTATGCTACCAGTCAGAGCCTGAAGCCTATTTCGGATTCTGTGTCTCCCTCTCTTTCTGCCCCTTCCCCTCTCATGTTCTATCTCTCTCTGTCTCAGAAATAAACATAAAAAAATTTTTTAATGTCCATACTACCCAAAGCAATGTACATATTCAATGTAATCCCTATCAAAATAACACCAGCATTCTTCACAGACCTAGAATAAATAATCCTAAAATTTGTATGAAACCAGAAAAGGCCCCAAATAGCCAAAGCAATCTTGAAAAAGAAAACCAAAGCTGGAGGCATCACAATCCCAGACTCTAAGCTATACTAAAATGGTGTAATCATCAAGACAGTATGGTACTGGCACAAGAACAGACACTCAGGTCAATGGAACAGAATAGAGAACCCAGAAATGACCCACAAACCTAGGGCCACCTAATCTTTGACAAAACAGGAAAGAATATCCAATGCAATAAAGACAGTCTCTTCAGCAAGTGGTGCTGGGGAAACTGGACAGACACATGCACAAGAATGAACCAGGACCACTTTCTTATACCATACACAAAGATTAACTCAAAATGGATGAAAGACCTCAATGTAAGACAGGAAGCCATCAAAATCCTCAAGGAGAAAGCAGGCAAAAACCTCTTTGATATTGGCCACAGCAACTTCTTACTCAACACGTCTCCCGAGGCAAGGGAAACAAAAGCAAAAATGAACTACTGGGACCTCATCAAAATAAAAGCTTCTACACAGTGAAGGAAACAATCAGCAAAACTAAAAGGCAACCGACAGAATGGGAAAAGATATTTGTGAATGACATATCAGATAAAGGGTTAGTATCCAAAAACTATTAAGAGCTTATCAAACTCAACACTCAAAAAAACTAATTCAGTGAAGAAATGGGCAGAATACACGAATAGACACTTCTCCAAAGAAGACATCCAGATGGCCAACTGACACATGAAAAAATGCTCCACATCACTCATCATCAGAGAAATACAAATCAAAACCACCATGAGATACCACCTTACACCTGTCAGAATGGCTAACATTAACAACTCAGGCAACAACAGATGTTGGTGAGGATGCGGAGAAAGAGGATCTCTTTTGTATTGTTGGTGGGAAAGCAAGCTGGTGCAGCCACTCTGAAAAACAGTATGGAGGTTCCTCCAAAAACTAAAGATAGAACTACCCTATGGCCCAGCAATTGCACTACTAGGCATTTATCGAAGGGACACATGCACCCCCATGTTTATAGCAGCACTATCAACAATAGCCAAAGTATGGAAAGAGCCCAAATGTCCATCAATGGATGAATGGATAAAGAAGATGTGGTATATATATACAATGCAGTATTACTCGGCAATCAAAAAGAATTAAATCCTGCCATTTGCAGCTATGTGGATGGAGCTGGAGGGTTTTATGCTAAGTGAAATTAGTCAGTCAGAGAAAGACAAATATCATATGACTTCACTCATAGGAGGACTTTAGAGACAAAACAGATGAACATAAGGGAAGGGAAACAAAAATAATATAAAAACAGGGAGGGGGACAAAACAGAAGAGACTCATAAATATGGAGAACAAACTGAGGATTACTGGAGGGATTGTGGGAGGGGGGATGGGCTAAATGGGTGAGGGGCACTAAGGAATCTACTCCTGAAATCATTGTTGCACTATATGCTAATTTGGATGTAAATTTTAAAAATTAAAAATAAAATTAAAAAAAATCTGCCCTCTTAGCAATTTTCAAACATGTAATACAGTTTTCTTAAGTATAGTCACCATGCTGTGCATTACATCCCCATAACTTACTCATTTTACAACTTCAAGTTTGCTTCCTTTGATCACCTTCAGCCATTTTCCCTACCCCTGCCTCCTGGCCCTGGCAACCATCAATATGTCTCTTTATATGAGTTTGTTTTTTATTTTGGATTCTACATATAAGTAAATTCATACAGTATTTGTCTTTCTCCATCTGATTTATTTAACTTAGGATAATGTCCTCAAGCTTCATTCATGTTGTAGCAAATGGCAGGATTTCCTTCTTTATTATAGCTGAATAATATTCATATATATTATATCAATTATATATATATTAATATTATACAATTCATATATAAATCATATATATATCGTATATATGTATGGTCTCATTTCCTTAATCCATTGATCTGTTGATGGATACTTAGGTTGTTTCTATATCATGACTGTTATAAATAATGCTGCAATAAACTTAGGGATGAAGAGCAAGCCTTAATGTGCAAATACTTCTCATGTCTCTGCTTGCATCATATTTGCTAAAGTCCTGTTGGCCAAAGTAAGTAATTTTCACTTAGGTGAAAATTAGACTCCATCTCTTGATGGGAAAATCTGCAGTGTTATATTACAAGGGATTAATTCAGGAAGAATAAGTATTTGTGGCTATTTTTACAATCTGCTGAACACTCATAATATCCTAGAATTTTTCTCATAGCATTAATATTTACAAATATATACTTACTATAAAAAACTATTACAAATTACTAATTTTACCTTATATACATTCTATATTACAGATTATAATATTATTTATATATACTAATAATTATTTTAACTCCTCTATACCTACTACTAGTTTAGAAGACTACAAATATCATATGGATAGAGTCCATGTATATATTTTTTTGCCACTCTATTTTAACTGCCAAGCCCAGGGTCTGACTGATAGCAGGCCCTTTGTACTAGTTATTAAATGGATGCATGAATGAATCAGACCTGGTACATAAAATTATGGTTTGAATTGTAGCATGGGTAACTCAGCAAAGAGTCTGAGTGCTACAGATTCATAAGTGGTGCTGCTTTCTTATAGTGCTTTTAATTTGTTCTTGCTTATCCACTATATTTTGATTATAGTGGAATACAAGTCCTATCTGATATAGTCAAGGAAATATTTAGCATTGGTTACAGATAGATCAAAAAATGTATAATGGCATCATCATTTTGGTGATAGGACTATTTAGGTTGTAACACAATTGTATAGGTTAGAAATATTCATACAGTTAAACAATAATAAAATCAGTGTCTTCCCACAAAAAAATTATTTATCTTTGTTTTTAAAAATACTTAATTAAAGGGCACCTGGGTGGCTCAGTCAATTGGGCGTCCAACCTTGGCTCAGGTCATGATCTCACAGTTAGTGGGTTCGAGCCCTGTGTCGGGGCTCTGTGCTGACAGCTCGGAGCCTGCAGCCTGCTTTGGAGTCTGTGTCTTCCTCTCTCTCTGCCCCTCCCCTGCTCGCTCACTCTCTCTCTCAAAAATAAAACATTTAAAAAAATACTTAATTAATCCCTTTTTGGTTCACTATCATCAGACCAAGGACTGAAGTCTTTGCTGCATCAGCAATAATCTCAGTTATTAGGTTACTGAGATTTTCTGACCTGAAATTTCACGTTTTGGGGTATCTGATTTGGTTTAAATAACCAGATTTTTTTTTCATAATGACTTGTTTCTCACCGTAGCATGAACTTCAGTAAGAAACTGCTATATGAATGCTTCTATAATGTTGGTTGTTTTTTTTTTTAATGTTTATTTATTTTTGAGGGAGAGACAGAACGTGAGCAGGGGAGGGACAGAGAGAGAGGGAGACACAGAATCGGAAGCAGGCTCCAGGCTCTGAGCTGTTAGCACAGAGCCTGATGTGGGGCTCAAACCCTTGAACTGAGAGATCATGACCTGAGCTGAAGTCAGATGCTTAACTGACTGAGCCACCCAGGCACCCTTATATTGGTTGTTTCTTTTTAAAAATTAGTAAAGTTAATAGTAAGTTCTACTATGTCTAAGGTGGGTGGCTGCCTCATGTACATTAACAGAGTCCCGTGCTCTCAGCTGTCTCTCAGGACATCTGACACTCAAATTACATCACATTAACCAACGCGCAATTGGAAATTAGCTAAAAATCTCATTTGTCAGCAGTCTTTTCTGTTATCTCATTTCAGAATTTTGTAATTTGTGGAAGAAAAACTACACGATGTCATTGTCATTATTTTCACCAAAGGCCCAATAGTTATAAAATAAGGTTAGCTCTTGATAGTCTTATTAAAAATATTAAAAAGTGTAATAAAATAAAATAAATAAAATAAAATCTCTTGAATACTTGATCTTGGATTCCCTTTTCAGTTTTATTTTGAGAAATAATTACTGTCCAAAGACCAAACGGTTCTACTTGCAGTTTTATAATTATTTCATTCTCACACCTCTGTTTGGATATAAATATGATTAATCAGATTTTTCAAGTATTAAAAAATGTTTTCCAAAAGGTCAAACTGAATTTTAAAGCTTTTCAAAGCAAAACAACATTAAAATACAAATTGCTCTCTTTATCTGTTCAATTAATGTGTTTTTCTCTAGATGACACTTCACAGTTGCAGAATTATTGAAGGCAAAGAGAAGTGATATAAATTTAATTTTGTGCAGCCTATTGCACTTTTTAATACAGTTTACATTGAATGGGAATTATGCAAATTATGAACAATGAAGATAAAAGTTTGCAAAACATATTATATTGGCTTTTCAATTAACCAGATAAACACGAGGATACAGCATGGTATGGATGGATTCCCAATACTCCAGGATCTTAATAATATAAGGGAATCTTTACTCAGTCACCACAGCTGCCAGTCTCTTTACTCTGGATTTTATAAGCCTTTACTTGTTCATAATTCTCTAAGCTTCCTTGAATAAGGAGAACAGATTAAAAGAATATAGCTAAGAATGGAGTTGGGGTTTAATTTTGGTTTGGAATAAAGGAGAGCAGACAAATCCAAGGAAGGAAGGAAGGAAGGAAGGAAGGGCACTGCATTCCTAGAAAGGACAGCAACATTATATATTCTAGTTAAGATGAATTAATTAAGATACCTCAGTATTTTTGCTGAGGGTAAGACAGTTGGTCAGGAAGGGATTAACTGAGCTGCACACAGGAGGGGAGGAAATGAAGGAGGGATACCTTCATTCATCAAAGGGTAAGGAAAGCCAGCCTAGCAGAGGGGTCTGTTTGAGTGGGGCAAAGTGAGCAGGACCAGGAGCTGCAGGGTGTGAGATGAGGGTGAGTGTAGAATGGGAAAGGGAATGAGATCTCTCGTGGCCTCCAGGCTAAGAGGGAGCCAGGCTTCTCTGTGAGCTGGGAAGTCCTGGGAGACTGCTGTAATCTATCTACATTTTAAAAGGAAAATTCTAGCTGCTGGGGTGAGAATATATTGTTTGAAAAATAAAATCAGAGGACCATGATTCAAAAATGAGAATGGGATATAGAATGACACCAGCTGATCTTCTGCCCATTATTTTGTTTTTAATGCTGAGGACCAATTGTTATGAAATATTACTAACAATGTCCTATTTATTCTTATAAGAAAAGCAATTAAAAAACAGGTAAATTTTATTTGTATTCGTATTTTTGGCAGATTGAAGTGTCCAGTATGAGAGAAAAGTATAAAAAGAAAATAGAAATTTAGAAATACATTTATATATTGTTTGAAATAGTTAAAGAAACAATCCATTCAAATCTTATGATGGAATGGCCATACAAAGGCATTTTGAGTTGATTAGTGAATAAATAAATCTCTTCTGAAGAGCAACGATAGAAACAAAAGTGGAAGAATTAAAAGTTTTAGAGAAGCTGAAATATATTACTTCTTGTAACCAGGCATTATTTTTATTAGAAATTACCTTTCTGAAAAGAGAAAGCGGCAAATGGAAAACAAAGTGTGATCATTTAAGACACCTTCAGAGAAGCGCCTCCACAAGTTCAAATAATTATCTCAGAATAATGGGACATCTATGCAGGACTGCCATAGAAATTCTAATTGAGTCGTATCTTTTTTCACTTGTAAGTTGGAAGATGTAAGACATATTCACATTTAATAAATTATGTAGAAGATAAAAAATAATGGATTCAGCTACCACATAAGCAGAACACAAAATTTCTGTATGCTTTCATTGCTTACTGTGGAAAAAACAAAAACAGAACAGATAAACTAAATTCTGAATATTTTAGTCATCAACCTTTCCATTGTGGGAATAACAGACTTTTAAAAAATCAAGTGCTTAGTAATAATGATGACAGTGATGATGATGATGATGGCGATGATAATAAAAATAATAAACATTTAGGTACAAATCCCAACTTTTATTTCTAGCTGTATGGTTTTGGGCAAATCAAGCCCTGGAAGCATCACTATTTGCACAATGAAAATAGTAATGATGAGATCTGCTTCATAGGATTATTATAAGTGATTAAATGAGATGGTGCTTTTAAAGTGCTAGATAATGCATAAACAATAAACACTAATTTTTCTAGGTGTCACTTTTTATTATAAATATTCAAAGGACATCAGGAAAAATGATCATCCAAAAATTACACCATTAATATAGCCTTCAAAAGTTTTCCTTAGGTTTTTGTAAAGGTCTCAGCATTTTATTTTATATTGTCTAACTTAAAAATAATTATCATCAAAATTCTATGACCTTGCCACAATAGTCTACATATTTTGAGGAGCTATGATTAAATATTGTGATAAACCAAAAGGTTATATTATTTAACTATTAAAACAATGGCAAGAATAGAGTATCTTTTATATTTTCCATATTAAAAATACTGTGCTTCTTTTGGTTAGGAATATCATTGAAAACTTTTTCTTATGGAAAAGTAGCTCTTCACATCTATCATTTTCAATATCTTAAAGAAGAAAGCTTGCTAGGAAGAGCAAACAGCTGACACAATTTTCTCCAATCCTTGTCCTTCTGTCTTTAATACTCTTTCCCTAGAGAAAGAACCACCATCAGGCACTATGACTTAGGCATTGATAAAAAGTCTATATTCTCAATTATGGGTCTCTCTCTTTTTTTCTAATTCATTTATATAGCCTATGGACACCCATGTCAGTCTATTAACTGGTTCTTACCAGCTTATAAGAAGAAAGTCCAGACATTAGAAGAAGTGCTTAGAAACAAGATAAAGATATTGTCATGCAAATAAGCATATAGTCAGTGGGTTCCTCTCCCTGGACAGGAGGTAAACCAGTTCGCAACCACTTTGGTAGAGTTGCATTTTTATTAAGTGCAGTAGGACCATGTAAAAGGTATGAGTGTTTTTAATACTTCTTTTTGAAACAAATTGAAGCTTATAGAAGAGTCTCAAGAATCATAAATAACTCCTATAGATTCTTGGTCCAGAAACTCCATTCATGTTCTTCCAACAGCAAAAGGATACAATCCAGGCTCATCTGTTCTACTCAACTGTCTCCTCACCCTAGCCTTTAACCTGGAAGTATTCCACTATCTTTCCTTGAATTTTATGCCCTTGAAAGTTTTATCAAGATTACAGAGCAGTAATACCACATACAGAATGTCATTCAATTTCACTTAGTTTGTCTCATAATTAGACACAGATTATACATTTGTGATAGGTAGATTACAGAAACAACACTTTTTATTTCATCTTATCAGGTGACACTGGATATTTATTTGTTTCATTATTGGTGATAACAAATTTGATAATTAAAAAAAATTATTTTTGAGAGAGAGAGAGAGAGAGAAAGAGAGGGAGAGTGCAAGTGGAAGAGCGGCAGAGAGAGAGGGAGACACAGAATCCAAAGCAGGCTCAGCTGTTAGCACAGAGCCTGACTTGGGGTTTGAACCCACAGACCGTGAGATCATGACCTGAGCCAAAGTCAGATGCTCAACTGCTGAACCACCAGGCGCCCTTGCAAATGTGATAATTTGATTAAACCGATATCCGAAAAGTTTCTTCATTACATAGTTGTCTTTTTGCCTTTGTAATTAAAAAAGTATTTTGTACAGGAATGCTTTGATATTATATAAATTTCTGTTTCTCATTCTATTTTTGCATCCACTGGTGTTTCTTGCCTTGATTATTATTATAAATATTGCCAAAAATTTCTTTTCCAACTCCACATTCTTTCTGCATGTATTAGTTGTCATTCTATGGAAAGAGAGCTTTACTATATATACATGTGTGATATACATATAGTGTGTGTGTATATATATATATGTATATCGAGAGAGAGAGACAGAGACAGAGAGAGAGAGAGAGAATGAGTGTTGTGTTGCAGCAGAGTGACAATGGAAGTTGAGGGGTTATTTATTAGGCCTGTCTTTATCCTTGTTTTGACCTCTGATTATCTGATCCTTGTCCCTCTGGTGTCATTTGGCCTGCCTGAAGTCTGGAACAAGAAGGGCACTTCCCCAGAATTGGCATACTTCCCTAGTGATTGCACCCCATCACCATAATTGTGCCTGGTTTTAATTCCCATCTCACCCCACCTTATCTTTGTTTTAATATATAAGACTTTACTGAATGTTTAAAAATGTTATTGTGGGGGTTCTTGAGTGGCTCACTTGGTTGAGTGTCAGACTCTTGATTTCACTCAGGTCATGATCTCATGGTTGGGTTAGATGGAGCCACTATTGGGCTCTGTGCTGACAGCCTGGGGCCTGTTTGGGATTCTCTCTCTCTGCCCACCCTCCCCCCACGCCCCCATGCTTGTGCTCTCTTCGTCTCTCTCTCAAAATAAATAAATAAATAAATAAATAAATAAATAAATAAACAAGCCATAAAATGTCATTGTGATACAGAATAGAAATTTTACCTCAAAGGTCTTTCACTGGTTTCTAAGGCCACAAGGAAAATAAAAATCATATAAATACATGTTCTATGAACCACATCTGAATGGGGGTGCCAGAAAGATCAGGGCTCGCATCAGTATCAGTAATTTATAATTCCTGGGTACAGAGTAGGCACAAGTGAGGTATCCAATCCCTATTTTTGTAGATGGTTTGAGTCTGAATGAGTCCAGGTTGCTTGCAGTCAGATTTCTACACTTTTGGTCCTGTCTCAGTTCCATCAGTCACCTGTGATTGTCAAGTAGGAAATTATCCTTTATAGACATCAGGAGTCCATGAGTTTCCTCATCAAATTCAGCTTTTTGCATCCCAAGAATCTACAGGGCACACTCTGGGTGTCTCAAGGCCTCACACAGCACAACCACCTCAGTGTGGTACAAAGCATTTCAATTCAGGTGGAGACTTTACAGGACTTTACTGCTGGTGAGAGCAGAATAGAGATCCTTGCAATAAGCACTAGTTAACTTATATATTTGTCTATGTTTAATAGTGTGGATTTATATTTTATTCAATAGATTATGATCTGCTATTATCATTATTCAGTTTAATATGAAACTTGGTCTAGATTTGGTCAGTATAAATACCTTTAGGGCAGGCTGTCCTCTGTGTCTTTGTCACATGCGTCATTTATTGAGCGCTTCCTGATATTCACCCACAGCAAGATTTTGGGGCTTACACTATGCATTCCCTTTCCCAGCCTTGGGATTAGCCATTTCTCCAAGAAGTAATATTTCTTTTTAGAAGTATATTCAGAAATCAACATGTGGGTACTAGATATGCTCACTGTCACAAAGGTATTTCTGCTCTCAGACTGTATCTGTAGAAAAATAAATGTATAGGTTCTCCCTCTGTTTCTCTTTCTATGTATGTTCCTATTTCTCTGTCTCTGCCTGTCTCTCTCTCTCTCCATATATACAGTCTCTCTATGTATGTATGTATATATGTGTATGTATGTGTGTGCGCGTGTTTGTGCATGTGCACACACATACACATGTATATTCTCTATGTATACATAAATGCATGTACATACATATGCATCCTTATTTGTATCTATATTTCTGTATCTGTCTATATGTGTGAACCATCAATTCATGCTGTTGCTTCTGATTCGGATCCAATACCACAAAGTTGATTCTAACTTCACCTATTTCTATATCTGTACCTCCTTTCTCCATCAATAAGAAACCTGCATCCTTTATCCTCAATATCTTTAATTATTACTAAATCTCCTGCATTTAGCCTGGCCATATCAGTCTTCCCTCAACCACTTCTATGAAGCCATTCTCAGGAGGCTGCCATTGTTAGCTTCTATTGTTCTACTTTTCTTACCTTCTGAAGCCTTTCTCATATAGACTGACAACACTGGTTATCACAGTAATGTCCTTACAGCTCTGGTCTATAGCTATTACTTTCTGCTTCAAGCCTGCTCAGTGAAATGTATGTATGTATGATCCCTGTGTGTATGTAAGTATGGTCCCTCATATAATGAGTTGGATTTTGTGGCCATAATTGATGATAAATTGATAAAATCACCATATGTTACTCCTGGAGATGTCCTGCATAATGAATAAATGAATGATCATTTAAGTGGCATTCACAACTTCTTAGGGGATAACTTGGATGGTTAGAAAAAAACTTGGTTCACAATTTCTTAAATTTTTTGCAGGAATGCTGTTTCACTGTGACCTGGCTCTGTATATTGATTCTGAGAAGTCTTGAAAATCTAATTCTCTTGCTCTTGTAAGTTACTTCATCTTTTTGTCTAAAGGATCTATAGATTTTGTCTTTATCTTTAAAAGTCCAGTAGTTTTACCAGGATATGTATTGGAATTGACCTTTTCAATTTCCAAACTAGTTGATGGAATGCTTTGAGGTATACGTTCAGACTCCTTTTTCACTTCTGGAAATTTTTCTTGGGTTATAGGTTTAAATGTTGGTTCTGTACCATTTAATATAGTTCTGTGACTCTAATTGTATAAAATTTTGGATCTTTCTTGCCTGTCTTCCATTTCAGTCACTTTTTCTCTGGCTTTCTTGTTTCATATTTTACCCCATTTTTAGTCTCTTGGTAATTAGCCTGTTTCCTTAAAAGCCCCTTACTAAATTTTCATTTAAATAAATTCTGCATTAGGTACTTTGTATTTTAGGCTTAATTTCTGACATGATTTTGTTGTTTTCTTCTATTTCTTTCCTGATTTCAAACCCTCATTTTATTTCTATTTACTTTAATCCATTTTTATTGTTAGTTTCTGATTGAAAAAAAACACTTCACATCCTTGTTGAAGAATATGCAATTTTGTTTGGAATGTTGTGGTACAGTTAGGTTTTTTTGTTTGCTTCCTTTGTTTTTTTGCACATAATTTTCACTAGAAAAAAATTTCACTACCACATCCTTATTTTAAGAATTTTAAATTCAGTTTGGAGTGATATGTTACACTTCTCCTAAGATTATTTATCTTTTTAAAGTTTAGTTGTTTGTTTATTGACAGAGACAGTGTGAGTGGGGGGAAGGTAAGAGAGATAGAGGAAGAGAGAGAGAGAATCCCAAGCTGACAGCACACAGCCTGATATGGGGCTTGAACCCATGAAACTATGAGATCATGACCTGAGTCAAAACCAAGAGTCAAATGCTTAACTGATTGAACCACCTAGCCACCCCCCCTCAGCTTCTTTGTTTGAAAGTAACTGGTAGAAATCTAATCACCAGAAATGTTTGGAATTGCATTTACGGATTTTTTTTTTACCCTAGTAGTTGTATATAGGCATGACCTATTTTTAACAGGGCTTCTATTAAGGGAGTGTCCTACTCTATCATTTCTAATCTATTCTGTGCAGTTTCCTTTGTGGATATATGATTGGTTGTGGTGGAGAGGGGACTGGAATGTCTTGGTTCATTTCATTTCTATGGGATCCTTATTTTCTCCCATTATTTCCTTCTTTTCTTTTGATTCCACCAATCCAAAAGGATCCCCTCTTTTTCATAAATTTTATTCTATCCCAGATGTAATGCTTTTGTGTGTCTTCCTCTAAGTACTCTGTTTATTTTTAAAACCCTCTTTTGGTGATAAAGTTTTGAATTACCAAGGCTTAGCCTGTTTTAATACACTAACGTTTAATTTTGAATTTCTTCTTTCTTGGGTTAGTTTTGTTCCTACATCATCTAAGTCCTTTGGTCATATGAACTCATTCCACAGGGTCTTTTAGGTTTTTAATTCTTTTACATCTTTAAGCTAGAATTATAGGTAATAGAGGAGGATTTATTAGAATTTGGTTTATTTTTGTACTTACAAGTAACTGGAATATTGTAGTATTTTTCTTTCTCCCATTACTGTTGAGGCATTGTTTTATTTGCTTTCCTTGTTGATTTTATTGTTTTGGTAGAGGATATGTACAGAGATTCAAAATCAGGAGTTATCATTGTCCTTCAAATCCAGACATTCCTTGTAACTAATCTTTTTTTAGTCAAAAATAGTGATGTTAATAAGATTTTTGGTCACCTTCCTCTTTCCTATAGACTTCACAGACATATTATTTATTTATTTATTTTGAGAGAGAGAGAGAGAGAGAGAAACTCAAGCAGTCTCCATGCACAGCAAGGAGCCCAAAGCAGGGCTCCATCCCATTACCTGAGCCTAAATCAAGAGTCAGATGCTCAATCGATTGAGCCACGCAGGTGCCCAGAGATATTTTTTGATGTACTAACTTTGCCCCAGAAAGAAGTATCATTTTTTACATTGTAATATTATCAACAGTCAACATATAATCAATGATATTTACATGGCTAAAAATGTTATAAAGATTAAAAACTACGTGGTATGTACAAATATACTATAACACATTTCCTATCATGATTTTTTTCCATTCAATATTTTCTCGTTCAAGAATAACATGCATACTCAGAAAACATGAGGAATCAAGGAAACAACAATAATCAACATTGCTAATCATTTGGTTTCTAGCCTGATGGAATCAAATATCTTCTAATATATTGAATTTGTAAAAAAAAATTGCTAAAAAGGAAGAGAAATCTAAAAAGACAAGAAAAAGAGAAAGTAAGAAATGTACGTTCTCACTTTATTTGTTGTCACTTCCACTTCTATGTGGTTCTAAAGCAGAGCTTAGAGGATGATCGGCAATGAACACATTAAAATCTAGTACAGAGCAGGGGCGCCTGGGTGGCTCAGTCTGTTGAGTGTCTGACCCTTGATTTAAGCTCAGGTAATGATTCCAGAGTTGTAAGATTGAACCCCACATTGGACTCTGTGCTGAGCGTGGCGCCTGCTTAAGATTCTCTCTCTCGTCCTTTGCCTTTCTCCATTGCTTGCATGCTCTCTCACTCTCTCTAAAAGAAAACAATAAAAATAAAATAAAATGTTTTTTTAATCTAGTACATAGAAGACTATGCCAAACATAAGCAATTGTAAATAATTCATTGCCCATTATCAAAACATGTAAATATTGGAAAACCTTATATTTAAAATGGAAACCAAATTGAATTTATGGTAGCCCAACCCGATTTGCTGTGGCTATGATTTCTTATCTGATTTTACCTACCTAGTTTACTCTTTCAGACTCTAAATATCCTTAAATTTTATGAACTTACCGGCTATATAATATACAGTGACTTCTTATGTCAGTATTTGTTTTCTATATGTACTTAATTTATTTTAATAATGAGAACATAATTTAGGACAAAGGATAGTTACAGATTAACAAGGATCTTCTGTTATGTCTTCTAGGTTCTTTCTCTATCCTAGTTGTTTTCCATGGGGATTTTTCTTTTACTTGTCCTTCTTAAAACATGACACGTAGTAATGCATACCTCTAAATTTTAGTTAAAATGGTGGAGTGCAAATCTAGAAAAGGAGAAAGGAAGAAACAAAAGAAAGAAGAAAGAGAAAAAGGAAAGATAAGGAGAAGAAACTGATAGAAGACAAGAGAATTTGAAGAGAAATCTGAAGAATGATGATAAGTTCTGGTGAGAATGAAATTCATTATTATGACATTTTTTCCTGAAATATTTACATTAACTATGCTATCTATATTTCTTATCCTGCTCCTCAGAGAGAAACTATACAGCTATGCAATGTTTTTGAAAAATCTGTTTAATATATGCAAGACCAGCCAAATTCTAACAACCAATAATTGGTTTAAATGCATTTCTAAAATGTGTAAATATGCATTTGACTCTGTTGGCATTTACCTTAATAAAAGACCTCAGAAACACAAGTGATTAGCCATTAAACTAAATTTGTAGTTCTGGATGAGTTTTTTGGTTTTCTAATATGTGTTCTTCTATTATTCCTAAAACGTTACAATCTTTCCATTGAGTATTTTAGCATTTATCTATCCTATAGAGGTAAAACCATTTTAGGCTAAGAAGTTTTAGGAAACAGCAGAAAAAATACGACCACAGTTCTGTTGCTATTGAGGCAAAACATGAACAGTCTTATTCTTAAAGGTTAAGTTGGAAACCCACAATCACAAACTATTCATTACAAGCAACTAGTGTGTCCTTTGCTGCCACTATACATCATCTGTGCAATCAAAACATTATTTGGTATTAGTAGGCAGAAAAACTACCCATACTTAAGTCGAGAGCAAGAAAAATGAAGTGTTCACTACAATTATCAGAACCAGACAGTATTAAAAAACAAGACAGTGTACAAGTTCACTACAATTATCAGAACAAGACAGTATTTTTCTTTCTGAAAAGAAAAAGTATTGTCTTCATTAAAAATATTTAGATGATAAGGCTGAAATTATAAGTGGGTTTTTGTTTGTTTTGCTTTTGCTCTGAAATATTCAGAATATTGCTAAGTATCCAAGTTCACTTTATTATTGAAGATGTACATTTGTATAAGACTACAGTAGGAAATAAACATTTTGTGTCACTTCTGAGTTTAAAGAAAGCTTAAAATGGCCAAACAGTGGATAACCCTCTATATGTGAGAACATTCTAATAGTAAAGAAAAAGAATACAATTATTATAAAATAAAATAGTCTGTGTTCACTACATCATAGGACAACAATAAGAGGTAAGGGTATTTTCGAAGTTGAAGAAGGGAGACCTGGATTCCCTTCTGGATCTGGTACTTGTTAAATTTATATGATCACTGAAAGGTTGTGGGGTCTCTTTCAGGCTCAGTTTCCACATCTTGAAAATAAGTCTTAGAAAGAACTCTTGCTCTACTTTACACAGTGGTATGAAGGTCACATGGTAAGATGTGGATGAAAGAGGGTTATACATTTTAAAGTTTTTAACACATTATTGCAATTAATCTATGGTAAATTCTAACTAATGTATTTAGACTTATCATTTTCAAACCCTTAATTTGACAACATCTTTATTATCCTTAATAAAATTCATGGAGCAACTAACTTACCTACATACATAGTTTTGAAAGTAAGTATTGTAATTGCCAAACTACATATATAGATGACTATATAAAGATGAGATAAAAAACAAGTTACAATCAAATAGTACGTATTTCAGCATATAAATATTGCTATAACATACCTAGAAAACATAAGGGAGCCATATAGCACAACTATATGTAAGATTATCAAGAAAAATCATAGCTAAATAAACTGATTCAGCTTGGCTGTATCGGCAGTTCTAGGGCACTTGTTGGGATGAGCACCGGGTGTTGTATGGAAACCAATTTGACAACAAATTATATTTTTAAAAATGTGCAAATCCAAAAAAATAAATTAATAAAACCACCAACAGTGCTGTGTTCAGTGATGTGATTTTATGAAATGGTTAACAATTCTTATAAGTTTTTGAAGGAAGAAAATGTATCCCTCTATTTGCAAGTTAGTAGCACTCCTGGGAATTCTATAGCCATTAAATAATACAAAAGTAAGCTATATTTATTTCCAGTTTGAAGTAAAATTCTAGTCTAAAATGGTTTTAAACAGGTTTTTCAGTTACACGAAAAACTGGTGCACACTGACAATTTGTGCTGACCATGAGATCATTCTGCGTACTGTGCAAAACTATTTTAAATATTGTAGATTGTCTAGTGTTTCTGACCGCCACCCGCTGAAGGCCAATGTTTGCTTCTAATCATTTTGATAAATGAAAATATACACATTTTATAAATACCTTTTGTGATAATACCACCACTATTGCAAACCATGAGTCCTTATATAAATAACATCCAAGTCATATTTTCCCCCAAGTCAGCCTAATGTATAGAAATATATCATATTTTAATAATGATGGTTGCTTAATTTGGTTCCTATTTGATTGAAATGTCCGTCAAATGTATGTGGAAACTTTATTTTATCTTACTTTTGTTTTGGTCCATCAGCCTTCATAAGGTCCCCAGTTTTAGTAGAATCATTCAACTGTATAGTACCCCATACCCTTCCCACTCAATCTTTCCTGCACTCAACTTATTATGTGTTTTGCCCAGGACACTGCTAGTTTTATCTTTTACAGACTTGGTCAGGATTATGTTTTCATCCTTATTCTTTTATCATTAAAATAATAGTAATAGGGGAGCCTGAGTGGCGCAATCAGTTGGGCATCCAACTCTTGATTTCAGCTGAGGTCATGATCTCACGTTTGATGTGATCAAGCCCTGCATTGAGCTTTGCACTGACAGTGGCACAGAACCTGCTTGGAATTCTCTCTCCCTCTTTCTGCCCCTCCCGCACTCATGCTTGCTCTTGTGCTCTCTCTCTCTCTCTCTCAAAATAAATAGAAATAAAACATTAAAAAATTTAAAAATATAATAATAATAAATATTTATAGTTCTTTGTACACACTAGGGAAATTTATATCTATGTACCTCTGCTCACAATGCTTATTCTATTTGAAAATACCTATCTTAATCTCATTTCTACTGTGGTCTGAATTTTCCTCCAATGAACAAAAATCATCTTTCGTTGTGTAGCATAATAGTCACCTTCTTTAATTTTTTCAAGTAAATTTATGAATCTCAATAATGCTATTTTAAACAAACTAATATGACAATACTTCTCACAATTAATTTTAGTATTTTCTTATAAGTACCTTTTCCTTCTTAGTTGCTAAAGCCTGGTCAATAATTATTTCTTACCCCTCTGAATCAATTCTTATTTATGTAAACCAAACATAAAGCCTGATATACCAGGCAATTAAAAATATTTATTAAAATAGACAAATAAATTTAAGTTATTATCAGGTAAATTGATAGGCCCTAAAGACTAATGGTATGGCAAAAGTATTTAGCTTTTTTTTCTTTTTAAATAAAAAAATCAAATGAGATTCACCAAGAAGGCAGAGTAATTTGCAAAGGACATGTAATATCTCTAGGGTTCAGAATTTGACTGATGTTAATTTAATAATCTTAACATTTTTAAGAGTGATCTGACAACATTAAAATTTCTAAGGAACAAAAATCAGGTGTCTTTTCAATAATGAAATGAAATTTTCCACTTAGGTATTTTAAGCATAGCTTGTCTCCTCCTTTTTTTCTTAATCAGATTAAGACATGTTTTGGTAGTTTAACCAAAATGCCTTTTGGATTTAAAAAACAAACAAACAAATAATTATGTGTAAAAACAACCTTAGTAAAGACAAACCAATATATTTTTGAGAAGAAAAATGATTTGTATATAATAAGCTACTGGGAGATAGAGTGGACTGTCAGGGTTTGCCAAGAGCATTGTGAAAGGGCAATGAGTGTAAAGTGAAGATTTCCTTAATTCTCTTAAATCAGATTTAATACATCTGTTTAATATGCATGGTGGTACTTTATGAGCTCCAACAAACTATTTTAGCTACAGTTCGTAAGTGGTGTCAGACATGTTATATTTCCACTACAAATATTTGCAATGTAGTATAAATTTAAAATTAACTCACTATACTATCATCACCTAGAATTAGAGAATAATATGATCAGTCATTATAAGCTTAAGAACTTGAATTTCGACTGGTTTTTAAACTCCTCGTTTGGGAATTAAGTCTTCAAAATGGCAAAAAGCATGTCAAAGTCTTACTTTCTTTGATATAAATGTTTAACTTCATCCCAGGCTATTATAAATATAGATATAGTTATTTATATTTATATAATAACATTTGTATTTATTATATAACATATATAGTATTTACATACTGCATACATTTATGTATTATACATTTAAAAAGTTATAAATATACCTATATGACATCTACTTGTTATGTTTGAGAATGTCCTGGAGCTGCCCAGTCAACTGCTTCTGGAAATTGTAGCTATCATAATAAATAGGTTTCCACTTTTGCACATGCTTATATTTAAACCGTTATTGTAGTGTGGGGCGCCTGGGTGGCGCAGTTGGTTAAGCGTCCGACTTCAGCCAGGTCACGATCTCGCAGTCCGTGAGTTTGAGCCCCACGTCAGGCTCTGGGCTGATGGCTCGGAGCCTGGAGCCTGTTTCCGATTCTGTGTCTCCCTCTCTCTCTGCCCCTCCCCCATTCATGCTCTGTCTCTCTCTGTCCCAAAAATAAATAAAACGTTGAAAAAAAAATTAAAAAAAAAATAAACCGTTATTAAGCTGCAGATCTTCTCTGTCTTGTTCACTTCTGAATCATGAGTGCCTAATAAATATGTATTGAATAAAAGATGAATCAGCAATGGATATTTTTTTTGACTCTGGAAGGAAAAATATTTAATTTACTTATTATTTTAGATGATTTGCTATTTTATTTTTAAGTTCGTATATACACTAATTTAATAATAATAATTATGAAAAGGAAGAGGAAGAGATAAAGAAAGAGGAAAAATAAACAAGGGAAGAACAGGACAAATAAAGGAAATGGGTGAAAAAAGAGAGGGTATAGGGATAGGATAGACTTGAAAGGGGGAAAGGAATAGAAAGTATGGAGCAAAAGGGAAGAGAATATGGAATTGGGAAAATCTGTCTGTTCAATAGTGTTATAATAATTAGTTATTCATATGGAAAATTACAATCAAATTGCTGTAATATATCTCATACCAAAAAAAAGTAAATTCCAGATGGATTAAAGATCTAAATGTTTAAAAAACCTTCCAAATTGTTTAAAAGAAACTATACAAGGACATTTTACAGCCTCAGGGTAGGAAATATCTCTTTAAAAATGAACATATACAATCATAAACAAAAAGGAAAAATTTTCATTAAGTTCAAATAAAAAATAAACTTCATATGACAAGGCATTATTAGAAAATTTAAAATACAAATAAAAGATCTAGAAAACATATTTGTAACATATATAACAGACAAAAGCATTAGATCTTTGATTACTCTACTACCTACACATCAATGTGGAAATGACCATTTTTAATAATGTACACAGAAACAAATAAGACACAGAAAAGAAAAAGAGAATGGCAAATAAAGATATGAAAAGATTATGTTACTAGTACTCAGAAAGATGCAAGTGAAGAGAATAAGGAGGTATTATTTTAAACTCCCCAAATTTGAAAAATTAGAAGTCCAATAGTAGTAAGCATTGTGAGAATATAGAATAACTAGGACTCTTTTCCTCTGCAGCTGGAAGTGTTAGTTGGAAAACAGTTTACCACTATCTACAAAGCTCAAAATGCATGTACCCTACAAGAGAGCAACTGAACTTCTATGTAATGTCCCATTGACATTCGTGTGTATGTGTATTGCACAAGTACCGATGTACAAGATCTTTAATAAAGCATTGTTTTTAATAATAAAAAATTGACCTAAATACCTGCCAATTGGGGAATGAATAAATGCAATGTAACACAATTATTTCCCAAATTAAAATAAATGATTTAGACTTGAGGAGAAACCCTAAAAACAATAGTGATAGAAAAAAGTAATTGCAGAAGGGTCTATATATATGTGTGTGTGTGTGTGTGTGTGTCTCTCTCTATATATATGTGTGTGTGTGTGTGTGTGTGTGTGCATAACATATATATATATATGTTATAAATATACACACATACATAAAAAGCACGTACAAGATTATGTATGGAATAAGTATAAAAACATAAACAGGATACAGAAAAATCGCAATAGTATTTATTTTGTGAATGGAAAGGGTAGAAAATAAATTCAGTTTTATATGTAATCATTTTTGATTTGTTCAAAGGGATTTATAAGATCAAATTTAAATAGGACAGGACTGCTATTATTGCTCTTAGTGGAGGGTGTATGAGTGCTTATTATGTGGGTCTCCATATTAAAAAACATATAAAAACAATTAACACTGTCTTGACAAGTAAACATACTTGCTCCAAGATTACACAACTAAGCAGGAATCCCCAAAAAAGAATTTTATGATTCTAAAGCCCATGATCATGATATCATACAATTCTCTTTCCAGCTAGAGTATTTGCAACATTACAATCTAGATCCTTTAAAATCTCCAACAAAGTAGGAAAGAATATCCAGTGGAAAAATGACAGTCTTTTCAACAAATGGTGTTGGGAAAACTGGAGAGCGACATGCAGAAGAATAAAACTGAACTACTTTCTTACACCATACACACAAAAAACTCAAAATTGATGAAATACTTAAGTGTGAGATAACCATCAAAATCCTAGAGGAGACCATAGGCAGTAACCTCTTTGACGTTGGCCATAGCAACATCTTACTAGACAAAGCCAAAGACAAGGGAAACAAAAGCAGACATGAACTATTGGGACTTCATCAAGATAAAAAAATTCTGCACAGTAAAGGTGTATTCTGCATCAATAAAACTAAAAGGCAGCCTATGGAATGGGAGAAGATATTTGCAAATGACATATGAGATAAAGGGTGAGTATCAAAAATCTACAAAGAACGTACCAACTCAACACCCACAAAACAAACAATTCAGTTTAGAAATGGGCAGAAGTGGATAGACATTTTTCCAAAGACACCCAGATGGATAATAGACATATTAAAACATGCTCGACATCACTCATCATCAGGGATATACAAATTAAAACCATGATGAGATCAACCTCACACCTATCAGAAAGACTAAAATTAACAACACAAGAAACAACAGATGTTGGCAAGGATGCAGAGGAAGAGGATTTATTCCTTTTGCAGTGTTGGTGGGAATGCAAATTCCTGCAGCCATTCTGGAAAACGGTGTGGTTTCCTCAAAAAAGCTAAAAATAGAATTGCCCCCATGATCTAGCAATTGCACTACGAGGTATTTACCCAAATGATACAAAAACCACAGATTTGAAAGGAAACCTGCACTGCAATATTCACAGCAGCATTATCAACAATAGCCAAACTATGGAGAGAGCCAAATGTCCATCAACGGATGAATGGATAAAAAAGATGTGGTATACATATACAATGGAATATTATTCAGCCATCAAAAAGCATGAAATCTTGCCATTTGCAATGATGTGGATGGAGCTGGAATGTATTATACTAAGTGAGATAAGCAAATCAGAGAAAGACAAATCCATATGACTTCACTCGCATGTGTAATTTAAGAAACAAAACAGATGAACATATGGGAAGAGGGGAAAATAGGAGAGAGGAAAACAAACCACAAAAGACTCTTAACAACAGAGAACAAACAGGATTGATGGAGGGAGGAGGGTGGAGGATGGGCTAGATGGGTGATGGGTATTAAGGAGGGCATTTGTTGTGATGAGCACTAGGTGTTGTATGTAAGTGATGAATCACTGAATTCTACTCCTGAAATCAATATTGCATGGTATGTTAACTAACTAAAATTGAAATAACAAAATAATCTTCAATATAAATATCTCCTATTCATTGGTTACTTTGTGTTTACCTCTGTCCACTATGAAAGCTAAAGTTGTTCAAGGGCTTCAACTTGGATATATATTTTGGCAGATAAACACACAGCTATATTTTTAAAACCTCAGTGAAGAAACTAAGGCCATTTGTAAGAGCTTTTATTCATAAGAAAAGATTAAATAATTATTTCACTAATTAAAATGCCTGGACATATATCAAATCATTATGATGTGCCTTGTACCCAACCTGTCTTTGGATATTACCTCCTGCAATCTCAGTAACTGCATATTTTTTATGTCAAATAATTTTTCATTGTTTCCCAATATACATTCTCTACTTCTTCGGCTGGGCATATGACCTACCAGCTGCAGATACATTCTCTCAGACTCTACGCATCTGTGTTGACCTTGCAGCCAAGCCCTGGCCAATGGGGAGAAAGCAGGAATGTTGACTGTATATTTTATCAGAACCTCAATATGGAAACTGCTTGCCTGGATTTCACCTTGCATTGGCTGGAAATTATGATTATGAGTCTTGATTCCAGAGGTAGAAGCCATGCATTAGGATTACAAAACCATCTTGTTAACCCTGGACCACTCAACTCTGAATTGTTTTCGTGGGAGAGAAATAAACTTCCTGCTTGTTTAAATCATTGTATTTTTGCATCAGGTTAATTTTAACTTGCTCTCTAACTAAAATGAATTAACACTTATGTATCACAGAAGAGTAATTTGATACTCAAAAATTAAGAACTTTGTCCATGATTATACAAATAAGAAGCATCAAAGTGAAGTGTAAGGAGTGGTATTTCTGACTCCAAAACCTGACCAATATGCACCTTCCTCAGAGTCAGGGAAAGTCTGTCCCAAGTGCATGAACTCTCATATGTAATTGTAAAAGGCTGGCCTCAAAGTGACTGTTGGCAAAAGCCTAGGGCACATGGAAACGCTAATTAGGAAATATTTGGCTCTTTTATGTTTGTTTTAAAGATATAGTGCTAGAAACAACTCTAGGCACAAGTTTCAGGATTTAATCTGGCTCGTAGGTGATGAGGAAATTACAAAAGATACTTCTCAGTCATTCCACCACATCCACCCTGACAGGAAGCATAAAATATTTTGTTACCTAATGGGAAGTTAGTTCTTAGAAGTCACAGTTAAATATCCTTGCTTTCAGCTTCCAGCACATAAAATATCACCAGTGTGTTAGGAGAGACACTGATAGAATCTATTTAATTTTCTCCGTGGCCTAATGAGGAATGTGTCAGTGAAAGAGCTCAGCAGCTAATGTCCCAAACACCGACTACAAAATTTTCCTACACAGAGGTAGGAATATAATAAATCTAGGCAAAGAAGAGCTATTTGGTTACCAAGCAGTGACTTGGAACCAAGGCAACAATTCTTTCTAAATCTAAAAAGAAAAAGCTTTTCGTTCTTGCAGCTAATTCAATTAAAATGAAACACATGAAAACATTAAATTCTCTTTTCTTGGTGCCAGAGTTGCGGGAGGACTAAAGAGATACTTAACATGGGCAATATTTCAGTCATAAAAACTAATCTTCTCAGTTAGTGATGTGTTCTGGGGGAAAATTCAAACCCACCAAGTACATTAGAGTGGCCCAGATGCACAGCAGATTTGAGCAGCACAATACAAACAGGAACTTTCATTAGAGATTTCCTCACTGTCAGAACCACTATCATATAAAGACAACAAATATTTGAGAGGAAACTGGAGAGAAACAAAAGGAAAATTCAGCACTTCTGTTTGCCAATATGTTTACAAGCGAAGATATTGAGCAAAATGAAAACTAAATGAAAATTAATTTTGAAATTCTGGTTCCTTTCTTGAAAATTAGATCTGAATAGTAATATAAATGTGTGTGTATATGTGTGCATGTCTCTGTGTGTGTGTGTGTGTGTACGTGTGTGGGTATAAGCACACGTATTTACACAAGTGTGCATATATAATCCATATGTCTGTGTGTAATTACATCTACACATACACATACACATATAGACACATATACATTTAAGGAAATTGGAGGTTAACTAGGAGTTCTTTTTTGGTTTTTGTCATAATGGTAAATTGAAAGAAAGAGTTTTCTTCAATTGTCATGTTGAGAAGTCATGTTTTTCAGATTCTTATTTAAAATGGAACAATAGGGGTGCCTGGGTGACTTAGTCTGTTAAGTGTCTGACTCTTGATTTCAGCTCAGGTCATGATCTCACTGTTTGTGAGTTCAAGCCCCACATGGGGCTCTGCACTGACAGCGCGGAGGCTGCTTGGGATTCTCTCTGTCCTTCTCTCTCTGCTTCTTGCTCTCTCAAAATAAATCAATAAACTTAAAAAAATACAATAGAACAATAAATTCTGGCTGTTATTTTTTTTAATATTAAGTTTTAAATCCATAGAGCAACCAGTACATAGTTATTTGTTCTCTGATAAAGTATATGAGAGCTCTATACAAGACAGCAAATTCAGTATATGTTTTATTAGATATGCTTTGGTACAATTCTAAATAGTTCTAGAAGATAGAATTTTGAGGTTAAGAACTAATAAGAAATACTGTGAATTCCTTCTTGTTAGCTTTGCAGTCTCTAATCTGCCATTAATTCCATTCAGTGTATTTTTCTTTCTAGGCATTGTGATAGTCATTTCTAGTAGTTCAAATAGGATCTTCTTATAAAGTTTCCATCTATTTGCTTTTTACACATATTGCATATAGTTATAATTTCTTAATATCCTTGTCTTCTAATTTTAACATCTATGTCCGTTCTCAGTCCAACATTATTGATTATTTCCCTCCTTCTGAATTGTGTTTTACTGCTTCTTTACATGTCTGGTAATCTTTCATAGGATGCCCAATATTGTGAATTCTACCTTGTTGGGTTCTGAATGTTTTCATATTTCTATTTTTCTTTAGCTTTTTTCTGACATATGCTTAAGTGACTTGGATATAGGCTGATAACTTTGGATTTTGCTTTTATTTTTCATTTGGCTGATTAGAGGCAGAGTTCAGTATAGAGCTAATTATCTGCACTAGTGAGGCAAGCATTCCTGAGTACTCTATTCAATATTCCATGCTATGAGTTTTTCTAGTCTGGCTGTTTGGAATAGGCTTGTTCTTGGCTTTGTAAGAGCCCAGGCACTACCTCATCTAATATTTTCAGATAATTCTTTTCCTAGCCTTGGGTAGTGTCATCACACATGTGCAGTAACCATTACTCTACTCAATACTTGAAGAAGACCTTCTGTGTATATTGCCTTTTTGGTACTTTGTCCTATAAAATCTAAACTTTTGGTTCTCCCTTTAATTTTGTTTGTTTGACATAGATCTAAGACTTTACATGATTGAGGATATGGTTAAATGGATCTGAATAAAATTACTAACATATAACAAGTAGATCAGATCTGTTTATTTAGTCCTAAATCACTATTTGTTAAGGATATTAATATCAGTCATTGTTTAGCTGATTTTTCCCAATTATCTAAACTCATAATTTATTTTAGCAACATTTTTCTTTTTATGCAACTTTGTTTTTCATTTCCAGTCTCCAAAAATGAATGCTCTGTGATATGTGGAGGAAAGTTATCACGCTTTTTTTGACCTTATAAAATGTATTAATTGCCACCCTAACTGCCAAAACATTTCCACAGGCTTTTACCAGAAACATTACGTTAGATACCACTTCTATGGATTGACAGAAACAGATCCATATAGGGAAGCCTATTTTGTCATTTAATTAAAGACTTCTTTCTATAGAGGAGGACGTCAAATTGGTTTCAATCTTGCTAAAGGCAGGTTGATGTGAGACCGGTCTGCTGTTCTGAACGAGAAAAGAGACATTTCATATTGAAACCATTTGGAGTGTCTTAGCATGGCTTCACTAAACCATTTGGAGTGTCTTAGCATGACTTCAGTAAAATGACCCACATGGAGTGAGGAGAATATGCTCAGAGGATAGTCTCACTAAGCTCTTTGTGCAGCAAATTAATTCTTCCTGGAAAAAGTGGGGACAGAAAAAAAGGAACAACAAAACAACAGCAACAACAAAATGATTGTAACAGGGTTTGTGGATATCCTTGAATTTTTTTTTTGAGGTAAACAAAAATCCAGGAAAGTAGGGAACATTTAAAAAAGATACATAGCAAAGGTCAATTTGTAAGGTGCTGAAAGACAATATGAAGATTAGAAACGTATACGTATTATAAACCAAATATGGACTTTCAACAAACATTTTATGATTCGATAGCAATGTAAAGAAGAATAATTTCAGTTGAGGAGAGCAAATAAAATGAATATAAATGACATTTTTTTCTTGATTGGTAAGTACAGCATTACATAATTCATCATGAGAGCCACTTTTATAAACCACATAAATGAGTTTTATGATGATAGCAAATCAGAGGTATGTGAGAAATATTATAATCTGAGTCAAAATAATTTTAACATTAATGCCTGGTTTAGTTTACTGATAGCTAAAATTTATTGTATGTTAGTTCATAGAGAGGAAGACTGTATGCCATTCAATAAGCATTATGAAGAGTAAAAAAAAAAAAACTAAGTTAGAAGTCATTGGAGAATAGTTCTTTGTTTGCTTGGAATAAGTATAAAACTCAGCGTAATGAATCGTATAAGGGCATAGAGAGAACACAAATGAAAAGAAATCATATATTACCAAATAGCACCTTGATGAGTTGCAACATGATTTTTTTTTGGTAAAAATAAGATTATTATTGCTTTGAAAAGTTATAGTTTAGGACAGATGATACCGCGTTATGAGAAGAAAACTGATGAGAAATAGCTATGGAAATCAGAAGAGTGACAACAGTAATTGGATTGCTCTCATTGGCTATAAAATTAGAAGACACTTTGAAAGCACAATAAACATATGAATTATGTTTTGAGAGATTCAGCCTGGAAGTTATCACACAAACAGACTCAGAAAAAAAAATTTGGGGTTGAAATTAATCAAAATTGATCCAAGTTTTCTGACATGTTTTTCCTTTTCTGTTATCAAAGAATTTCATTTTTTCCTTAATACTAAAGTTGATGCCAGAGTTTTAATCAGGCCAAAGTACATCGATCCTTAGTTCTGGTACTTCCAATTAGTTTCTTGAATAGGAAGGAAAAAAAAATAACACATAGGCAAGCTTCTGCAGGCTTTGCTTTGTGTATTAAACATTTTAATAGCAATAATTACATTTTGAAAACTAAGACAATGTAATCATTAATTATCATGGGTTGGAGCCCAAACTGTTACAATTTACTAATTTGAAATCTTGAATCACATTTTTATAATTAGAGGAGTCTATCTTGATCTTCCATTTTTATTCATTATGGCTCCTTAAATCCAAGATGATAATGATAGGGATGGAAGAATAGCATCGGTTCCTAATTGGGCAATAAATGCTAATTTTTTTCCTTAAGTTCATAAACAGATACATTAGAAGGAGTAGCTATCTCAATAATGTTTTCTAGGGAAAAGGGAAAAACAAAACAATAGCTTCCTGGGAAAGGCATGCATCACCATCCTTGTAAATAAATAGTCCATAGCTTTACGGTAGGAGCCAAGTCTTCCATTAAATAATTCAATAAATAAGCATTCCTCCAAGTGACAGAAATACAGCAACAAAAACATAAAAAAAATCTCTGTACTTATGGAGCTTGCATTCTACTTTTGGAGACTATTATTTAATAAAATAAATGGGAAAACTATGTAAGAATTTAGGTAACAAGTGCTATGGAGAAGAACATAGTTGAAAAGACGGATAGAAATTGATGCTGTCAGAGTGAAAACTCAAATGTATATAATGTAGGCAGGGAAAATCTTACTGAAAATATCACATTTAAATAAAGAAGTAAAATTAGTGAGGGAATAGACCATGGGAGTATCAGGAAGCACATTCCAGAAAGAGAAAACAGAAAATACAAGTCCCAAAGGTAGGACATGCCTAGTGCGTTTTTGGAACAGTGATGGGGCCATTACAGTTGCAACAGAATAAACAAAAGAGAGAGCAGCAAAAGATAAAATAAGGTGGGTAAACAAGTATCAAGCATACAGAGTTTTACAGACCTATGGGCTTAGATTTCCACTATGAGTGATATAAGAAGCCATTAGAGGCTTCCTTTTCAACAAGGTTCCTAGAGTACCTAAATTGAAAATAGATTGTAGAAGGCATAAAAAAGAATCAGGAATGCCATTAAGGATGCTATTGCTGAAAACCAAGCAAGAGATAAAGATAGCTTGGACTCATGTAGCAACACATGAAGCATTGTAAAATTTATTGGATTTTAGCTGTATTTTAAAGACAAGGCAAAATGAATTACTGATGGACTGGGCATGGAGCATGTCTAGTCAATAAACACAGTCAATAAAGGTATCAAGCAATCAAGAATGACATCAAGTCCTTTGGCCTACACATCAAGAAAAATGAAGTTGACATCAACAGAGATGGGAAAGATTGAAAGAGAGGCAGGTTGTGGGGGAGAAGATCAGTCAATATTCACAAGAACAATTTTGTGAGATTGGACCAGGTTCAAGAAAAAAAGAATGAGAGCAATTGTAACAGTGGAATAGACTACTTCTTCAAGGAGAAGTAAGGAGAATATCCAGAATATCCAGCAAAGTTGAAGGTGATAATTCATGAGAAGAACAGAAAAATTTCTGGAACACCATAAATGACTCATTTCTTGGGATAATCCCAAAATTAAAATTGGCAGATGTTACATTTACTACCCTTTTTTATACATACTACATTATAATCGAATGTTTACAAAAATTGGGTAATAATATCAATATGCATATAATGGTTTAATATTAAAATAAAAGTAACAAAGAACTCAGAGGGGCTAGAAAATGTTCAGATACCACTTATTCCCCTATTAGCTTTTGGGAAGCAACTTAAGACCAGATAACTTTGAATGGTCAATTATCTGCCTCAGTTTGTCAAACAAACATGCATCCATATTTGTTCTCATGGAATCAGTTTAACCCCAGGCGCCAATTAGGGTAAACCTAGTTATGTTGCAGTAACAACACATAGTGTCAGTCTTTTATCACAAAATTAGTTTATGTTTTGTTCTCACAATATGTCCATTATGAACTGACAATGGCTGCTGCTCACTTCAGTCACTCAGAGAGCCAGGTTATCAAATACTTCCTCTTCCACATGTTTTCACAATCAGGTTGAAGAGACTGTGACTATGCTTCATACTGACTATTAAGATATTTTTTCCAAAAAGCAATACAGATTTTATTGGTTGAAAATTGAATTGAAACTATAATTTTACCATGAGCCACAATAGCAGGAAAACTGAAATCTTACCAATCGTTATAAAGGATGACTACCAGACCTGGGGAAAATGAAGCAAGTATGCATTCCTCTACCAGATATGTACATTTGGGTTTTGTGAAGTTTAAGAATGAATATTGAAATGAATAAGTTCCACACTCTTGCTGATTACAAGAGCATATATTAATTAATGGATTATAATAATCTATGTAAGCAGCAAGTTGTATCTCTTGATGTTTCTCTCAATTACCTCTGTATCTCCAATCTCGGTGAGGTTAGTGATGATTTTATGATGGAAAGGAATGAACATTTTTGGGTAGAGTCATGAAAATTTAATGTTCGTTTGGAACTCCTAAATTTCACACACACACAAAAAAACCTTCTCTTTTGAATTGGATTTGATTGTAAATATTATCTGACCCTTGTATGGAGTATGATATATGATTGTATTAGTTATTGCTGTGTGACAAAGTGCCACAAGGCTTCACAACTTAAAAGAATGCACATTTATTATGTTATCATCTCTATGATTCAAGAGCTTGACACGGTACCTGAGTTCTCAGTTAAGGGTATTTCACAGGGCTGCAAACGAGGTATTTGCTGAAGACTCAACTGGGGAAGGACCCACTGCTAAACTCTCTCACATGGCTTTGGGTATAATTCTATTCCTCAGGGGATATTGAATTGAAGGCTTCAATTCTCCTCTGGCAATTGGCCAGAGGCCTTCCTTACTTCTTTAATACTTAGGTTTCACCAGATTGCATCTCAGTGCAAGCACACGGAAAGGTCTAGAGAGAAATACGGACAAACAGACAAGCATGAGTACAGAAATCTCAGTCTTTTATAACCTACTCTTAAAAGAGACAATCCATCACTTTTGACATGTTCTTTTTGTTAGAAGTGAATTACTAGGCCCAGCTGACCCTTAAAAGGAAAGGGTTATCCTGTTTTCCGTGGAGAACAGAGATAGAAACCATTGGCTACTAAGACTGTGCTAGTTTGGAGAAGAAAATAGATAACAATTATGATACAATTTAATGAATGCTCTGATATTAGAAATTGTATGCTATGGAAACAAACAGCAGAGTTCCCTCACCACCTCCTCCACCCCCTTCCCCCAGCCTAGTTAAAGGATTAGTATAGCTCAAAGGGCTGGATCAGAAAACACAGTAACAATACTATTGAGGACACTACAAAAATCGACCTAGCCCAGATCACCAGGCCCCTGTAATCTATAATTAGTCGTAATTATGGTATTTGATATCAGAATGAAATACTACCATTCATCATCACCAATATCACAAAGTTATTTCCTTATCCTTAAGTAACTAATATGTAAGAATATTGAATTGTTATTTTGAATAATCTCCATTCCTATGTTTGATGTTAAGTAGCAATAAAAGACATCTGACATTCTTTAAAGATAGGGATACAGTAGAGTTTAGATAAGCATTCAAACATCTGAGCTCTAACATATATCCTAACTCCAAATAACTGTGAATTTATGTTACTGATACTAAAGGTATGTTGTTCTTCTGACCTTTAGTCACTTAGTGATCATTTATACTTTCTTGGAAAAATACCCAGAGAAGCATAATTAGCAGTTGGCAATTAATCCCTTTTGTTCTCAGTAAGAACATAGGTCAACAACTCACTCCATGTGATGTAGAACTATTTTTTGCAAGCAGTAGTCCATAACTGTTTCTGTTTTTTCATTAGCATCAGCATATTGTTTAACCTTGAGGTTGTTTTGAGAGTCTGCATCTAGGTGTAAATGCTCTATTTTGCAATGCAGAGGTGATACTAAAATATCTTGCTCTAAAGATTACATTAATTTTCAGTGAAAATGACAATATTGTTTTGTACCTCTCCCATGAGCACTATAAAGCTCCATACTGGATTCCATAATTTCTTGCTAGAACCAGGCGATCCACAAAGCAGATAGCAAGATTTTTAACCAAAGAGTTTCAAGGAAATACAATTAAAAAATTGTCTAACAAATATGCTCTTCTGTCATCTACAGGTTGGGAGAAGGAGTATCTCTGAAGTGTCTACCACACAGTAAAGGTCAATAATTACTGAGAGAATATTTCACTAAATGATGATGATTAAGTAATTATATCATAGGCACTATTCTTCATTTTGGAGAAGAAGGGCATATATACATTTTATTAATTGTAAAAAGGAATCTTACTTAACAAAAGAGGTAGGTAGGAAAATCCAGTCTCAAGGAAAATATCCCAAATATTACTTTTGCAATTCCTTATTTTTCTTTGTGAAGAACAACAGAGATAAATGCAAACATAGAAGAAATTCTGGGTATATGGAACCAACACTTGATGAGTCAGAGATGTTCTGGACACAGTAAAATAAATCATAGAGAAATAGGATCTGCTGTTAAGTGAGTCGCCTGGGAAAAATCCAGGGGTGCAATCTGCCAAGATCTAAGTGCAAGTTGCTGTAAGCCCTGCTCCCCCTTCTCTGTCTCTATATGATCCTCAGTGGTCCAGTTCTACAGATTCCCCCATTAAACCCCAAGAAAACACACCCAAGAGGCCTTTCCAAGAAGTGTCCTGTAATAATTGGGGACACCTGGGTGGCTTAGTCCATTTAGCTTCCAACTTGAGCTCAGGTCATGATCTCGAGGTTTGTAGGTTAAAGCGGCATACCAGGCTCTGTGCTGACAGCTCAGAGCCTGGAGCCTGCTTTGGATTCTGTGTCTCCCTCTCTCTCTGCCCCTTCCCCGCTCATGCTCTGTTTCTCTCTGTCTCTCAAAAATGAATAAACGTTAAAAAAATAAAAAATAAATAAAAGAATTTGCACACAGGGTGGGGCGCCTGGGTGGCTCAAGCGGTTAAGCAAGCTTCCGACTTCAGCTCAGGTCATGATCTCACAGTTTGTGGGTTGGAGCCTTGCATCGCGCTCTGTGCTGACAGCTCAGAGCCTGGAGCCTGCTTCGGATTCTGTGTCTCCCTCTCTGCCCCTCCCGCATTCTCTCTCTCTCTCTCTCTAAGAAAAAAATAAAACATAAAAAAAAATAATAACGGAGACACCGGATGTCTACCTTGGGTTCTGTTTTTCCCACTAGAGAAACCTTAGGCCTAGGGGAGCTTCCTGGCATAGTGCTGTGCAGGCCTGGGGCAGCAGTGATGTGGTCAAAGTGATATTGCTCTTCCTACCCTTCTCATGTGGTTTCTCTCTCTCTCTGCTCCAAGAGGGTGATTCAGACCTACAACCAGGTTCTGGGATTTTTAAGATGCTATTTGTCTATGGATAATTGTTAATTGGTATTCTTGTGCAGGGGACTGGAGCCAAGAATGACTGATTTTGCCATGCTGATGACATTACTTCTCTTTGGATTTCTCTATTTTCTATCACTTTTCTTCATATTTCACATTCTTTTCATATCTCCTTTTTTCTCTAATTTTAAAAATTCTTTTTCTTTGCTATTTATGCTTCAACTAGATGTTAAATACAAATGTGTTATATTTATTTAATAAAACTTTGTGTTAATGGTTCTCAATTCTAAGAGCAAGTAGTTGCATTTCTTTTATCCAAAAAAACTCTCCCTAAGGTTAATTATATTTTTGTTTTTATTTATATTTGTGGTTTTGCAGCAATTTTCTTCTGAGGGTAAACATCCCCAGATATACATAACAGAGACTGTTCTCCCAGGAGCTAAAAATAAGGCCATAAAATCAAACATTTTAGGGGTGCCTGGGTGGCTCAGTCAGTTAAGCGTCTGCCTTCAGCTCAGGTCATGATTTCACGGTTTGTGGGTTCAAGCCCTGTGTCAGGATCTGCGCTGACAGCTCAGAGCCTGGAGCCTGCTTCAGATTCTGTGTCTTTTTCTCCCTCTGCCCCTCTCCCACTTGTGCTTTCTCTCTCTCACTCTCTCTTTCTCTCTCTCTGTCTCAAAAATAAACAATTTTTTTAATCAAACATTTTAGGTAACCTTTGAATGTCAAACTTAGAAGGTTAATACTGTCTTTAATACACTTAACCTGTCCTCCTGACTTTAGGAAACATAAATAAATATATAGTCAAAGAAAAACAATACAGAATTAAAAAGTTCACATAATTCTTAGCTGACCTATTGGATTATAAGCCTCTCTGTGTTATCTGTACACATAAGACATAGTAGATGTGATTGGAGGATGTGTCTTTTGATATGCACGGGGAGCATGGGCCATTATATGTGCAGTGTTTTGAATTGTGTTTCTCCAAAACTCATGTCAACCCAGAACCAGGCATGTAACCTTATTTGGAAATGGAACTTTATTTCAGTTTAGATGCAATCACACTGAAGTAAGGTGGACCCTACATCCAATGACTGATTTCTTTTTAAAAGAGGAAAGAACACTCCAAGACACAGAGAAGGCTGTGTGAAGATGGAGGCAGAGAACGGAATCGTGCAGCCACAAGCCAAAGAGTGTCAAGGATTGCTGGGAGCAACCCGAAGCAAGAAAAAGGCCATGAAGTATCCTTTCATAGAGGCTTCAGGAGTATGTGCCTGCTGATACCTTGATTTCAGACTTCCAGTTTCTAGAATTGCGAAAGAATATTTCTGTTATTTTAAGCCATGAACTTTGTGGTATTTTGTTATGGCAGCCCTAGGAAACTAATACAATATGTTCTGTAAGCTTTTTTATGTTATGCTTTGCCTGAGACCCACCTATCTAGACAACATAGATTTATGGGTACTTTTTTTTTAACTTCTCAGGTTTAACCAATTAAGTTAACTGAAATTTATTGAGAGTCAATAATATTTATTACATATTCTAGTGAGTTATAAATATTTCTCTACACATTTTTCTGCCAACTAAACTATAATTTCTCCTTGATATGAATTATATTACTCACATATATCCAGAGCCAATCAATAAGCATAAAAAGAAAAATAAGAGGAGATAGGGAGAGCAAAGAAGGGAATAAAGCAAGGAGAGAGATAAGATAGTAAAGGAGAAAAGAGAGGAAGAAGAAAGAATTTTATGATCATGTTAATACTGGCACTATTTGATTTGGTTGTCAGAACCATTTGGAAACCTTAAGGTACATAGGGGGAATTTTTCCTTCAAGGAATGGAATAGAATAGAGGCCATAAGTGAGGAGAAATATTGAATTATATTAACAAGAGTAAATATTATTGACTACTCATATACAAGGCATGGCGTTAAGTAACAGCCATGAATTACCATGCTTAAATTTTGCAAAGATCTTCTGAGGCAGCAACAGATGTTATTGTACTCACAGTGTATCAAAATGTATTTAAAATCTAAAATGTAGAAAATGTCCAGATGGGTATTTAAACTCAAGAAAACTGTAATTCACAGCCATTTTCTTGACATTTCTATTACATCTTCTAATGTAAAAAGGACTCCATCCTTTGTTCTATGGTTCTCTTACACTCTCTTGACTTTGGTCTGTTTGGGTCCTCTCAAGCCTACTTCTGGACAAACTTTTTCACTGTACAACTTTGCTCTGAACTTCTAAACTCATTTGCTTCTCATCCTCCCTACCAGCAAGACTGGACCCTCTTCATTGGCATCAAACGTGGAGAGGGATTTGACGGTTTCCTGAGTCAGCCATGTCCGCAGAGAGAGCATTCCATTTCCTTCCCAATTCTGATGCTTGGAACTGACAGGGACACCAACGTTAAAACATTGTCAGCAGCACCCACCAAGTAACAATGTCAAATAAATTGTCATAAAAATTGGCCTCAATTTTTTTCATCTATCATGAGTCTTCTATAAATAAATATTTATGTTCTTTCTTTTTTACATTTGGCTTTCTTTCCAAAGACTATAGCAAATTTACTACCCCCAAAATATGCTCATTGTTAAATGGCAGACTCAAATCAGAAAGTTAATTTGAAGTATATTTTAAAAAACACTATATTATTCTTTCGATGACACTTAAATTATATATAACCACATTATCCCAGGAAAAATGATTCTGACAATTATATTTAGACTGAAACCATACTGCATTCCAACATGGAATCTTTGAGTGGAAAAACGGCACAGTGTATGCGCCAAAAAGAGGAATATAAAAATGTGCATTTTTAAAAAGAGATTATACCCAACCTCACTCATTTTAGCGAGTTGTTTTTAATATACAGTGTCTTATGCTTCAAGAGTGTGATGAGATACTGGCTTTAATTCACACTATCTCTGAACGTGTTTTTTTAAAAAAAATTCAAATTTTTAATAAATAAGTGTAAGGCCAATTTACATTTTGAAAATGACTGAATACTCTGTTTTGGGTTAGTTGGGATCAAATCAAGCAGTTTCTAGGAAGTTTATGATAATCACCCTTTCTTTTTAAGCAGCTCCTTATGGTTAATCAGTACACCAAGAGAAATTTCATTTCTACTTAAAGTTTAGTTATGTAAATAAGCATAATGGACAGAGATCAGACAATCAAACTACCATATGAAAATTAAAAATAGAAGTAAATTAGAAGAAAATGTTTATTGCTTATTTGCATTTTCAGAGGGCATATACTGTAGTTTCTGATGCATCACTCATTATGAGGCTTAATAATTAGCTCCAGTATAATTAACTGTTAAATCAAGAAAATGTAGCCAGCTTTGCTGATGAGAAGTTTAAATAGTGTTTGATTCTCAAGTATGAAACATATCCTTTCCTTAAGGTAGACCAATATTCTCCTATTCTTCCTTTATAAATATAGTAATGCCTATCCATTTGGGGAGAAGTGTATTTTGTGATTAATTACAAATCCTGAGAGTGTTAATGTTAATAGTAATATTTCTATAGCATAATATATTTTATTGTTAAGGGTTTTTTTTGTAGATAAAGCTTTCTATTGACAAATCTTTAACATTAGATATTTTGCAAGGGCCCTTTCAAAATTGTATATATTGATAAAATTTAAATGTGGGGTGCTTTGTCTTCTAGATATTTTATAAGAAAGTGTCATCTATAATAAATAGCAAGAAATAAAAATTAAAAAAGGGAAAGCTTTATTAAATAATACATGAAAAGAAATAAGTAAGAATATATTAAAATTAAAGATGGCTGCTTATCAAAGGCACTTAATATGTGAAAAATAAAGCTATAGAGTAGGAGATATCTATAAAGTGCACACTAAGATTATGTATGTGAATACAGTAGAAAGTACTTATCTTGAACGTATAGAAGAATCCTTCAAGTCAACAAGAAAGGAAAGATACAAAATTTTTTGAAAAAAGGACAGAAGATTTGAACAGGTACCTGATAAAGGCAGATAGCCAACTGGTCAATAGATATTTAAAAAGATGCCCATTAGCTATTAGGGAAATAAAAATTAAAACCAGAGTGTCATACATATTCATGAGGAAGACAGACAATTCCATGTATTGGTGAGTAACTGGAACATACACAATGCTGGTAGGAATATGAATTGGTGCAACGTTTTAGAGAAGTGATTGTTGCTTTCTGCTAAAAAATACTAAATGACTCAGCAATTCCACTCATGTGACTAAAGGCAATCCATTCACATATGTAAAAAAATAATGTTCAGGAATATAGGGAGTAGTATTCTTCATGATAGCCTCAAATTTCTAGCAACTCAATTATTCATCAAAATTAAAATGGATAAATACATTGGATTTTATTCCAACAATCAAATATACATTTACAAACAAAGCTATTGCTACATATGAAATACAAATGAATTTTATAAACATTGCACTGAGTAGAAGAAGTCAGGCACAAAAGAGAACATACTATACGTGTACCCGTAAAGTTCTATTTCTGATCCGGCGGCTGGTTACATTAGTGTGTTCACATTGTGAAAAGCTATTGAGTTTACAATTTAAACACTTTTCTGTACGTAATATATATTTCAAGAAGAAATTGGGGCACCTGGGTGGCTCAGTTGGTTAAGCATCCGACTTCAGCTCAGGTTCTCATGGTTCATGAGTTCTAGCCCCACGTTGGGCTCTGTACTGATAGCTTGGAGCCTGGAATCTGCTTCGGATTCTCTCTCTCTCTCTCTCTCTCTCTCTCTCTCAAATATATACATATATATATATATATATATATATATATATCAAGAAGAAATTAACATAAAAATAAAAGCAAATGGAAAAAGGAAGTATTTTCTGCTACAAAAATCAAATAGCAAAATGGTATTTTAGGGAAAATAAACACTAAAAAATTCATTTGGGTATATATTAAGACATACTAAAATTATTTATGTTAATGAGGTCAAAGCCACTCCTGTGAAGAAACACATTTGTTTTTAATGTAGTCTTTAGTCTCATAGGCACCAGAGAAGCAGGAGAATTTCATGGAAGGTCATAGCTTGAGAGTTAAACATACCTAGCAAGGAATCCTAATTCCAAAACTTATTATTGGCTGTATGAATTTAAGCAAGGACCCATTTAGATATTAATGAAACGAATATAATAATGAAATGAGGATAATTAGTAATGATGATAATGTCTACCGTGAAAGAGTTTGCTAAGGATTAAAGATGATATAAGTAAGTTTAGTTTATAGTGCTTGCCACATAGTATGTGTTCAATATATTATAGCTTAAAAACAGACACCTTAGGGATATCATCTTATATATATGTAAACTAAAGTCCATATTTAAGAGTAAGAATATACAAATGAAGACACAGGAGCAGGCAGTTTAAAGTAATAAGGTAGTGAAAGGGGGGCGCCTGGGTGGCTCAGTCGGTTAAGCGGCCGACTTCAGCTCAGGTCACGATCTTGCGGTCCGTGAGTTCGAGCCCCGCGTCAGGCTCTGGGCTGATGGCTCAGAGCCTGGAGCCTGTTTCCGGTTCTGTGTCTCCCTCTCTCTCTGCCCCTCCCCCGTTCATGCTCTGTCTCTCTCTGTCCCAAAAATAAATAAACGTTGAAAAAAAAATTAAAAAAAAAATAAGGTAGTGAAAGCACAGTTTATTATTTGACCACAATGTCAGAAAAGTTTGGCTCTCCAAGTGTCTATTAATTATGATAGGGGTACGTAGGTGGCTCAATTGATTAAGCGTCTCACTCGGTTTCTGCTCAGGTCATGATCTTGCAGTTTGTGAGTTCAAGTCCTGTCTCGGGCTCTGTGCTCACAGTGCAGACCCTGCTTGGGATTCTCTCTCTCCCTGTCTCTCTGCCTCTTCCCTGCTCAAGCTCTCCCTCTCTCTCAAAATAAATAAATATACTTAAAAAAAGAATTATGAGAGAAAATTCTATCAATAATATTGTAGTAATTCATTACTTATTTGCCTAGTTTACCACAAATACAAACTTTTTTATTACATATTTTGGACCACAAAAGAAAAGCAACTTAACTATCATTGAATTATTTTTGCTACCTTTTGTAATGTTTATCATTTTATATAACTAGATTTTTTAAACCGAGTACTAAAAATCTATTTATTTATTCACAATTAGGGTAATGTAAATGTTAGTCCTTTTAGGTACTTGCACTATGGCATAAGTAAATCTTGAAAATTCTTGTGTAATATAAATCTTTATAAGCAAGCAAAATTTTATTTTTTATTTTTATTTTTTAAGTTTATTTATTTATTTTGAGAAGGGTTGACGGTAAAGGGAGAATGAGAGAGAGAATCCCAAGCAGGCTTGACGTTGTCAGTGTGGAGTTCTTTGCAGGGCTTAAACTCAGAAATTGTGAGATCATTACCTGAGCCAAAATCAAAAGTCAGAGGCTTGACCAACTAAGCCACCCAGGTGCCCCACAGGAAAATTTTAAATAAGAAAATAAATGAGTGTGCTAGGAAGTGTCACTCAAAATGGTAGGTAGACTTTATCATCTCATAGTCTAAATTGACTGAAACAATTATGAACAGTTTTAAATTTTAAAAAGGAGTAATTATAAAATAAATAGAAATCTTGTATAATAAACAAATTAAAGATAAAACCTAATATGGTGGCATATATATCAATAATGACAGTTCTGCTGTCTTGGTGTAAAAGCAACCATAGATAAACAAATGGATGACCCTGTGTTCCAATAAGACTTTATTTATAAAAACAAGAGATGGAACATATTTGGCCCTTAGGTCATAGTTTACTGACCTCTGCCATAGGGCATTAAGGTCACACAGCTGAAGGTAGGTTCCTACCACTTTTAGATACTGGTCAACTGGAAAGAGAGATAAAGTATGAGAAAGGGGACAATGCCACTGTCTTAAGGACCATTACACTAGGAGTGGTACACATCACTTCTGCTCATATTTCACTGGTGAAAACTAGTCATATCTAATTGCAGTGAAATCTAAAAATTGTAATGTTGGGCAGATTTGTGCCGGCTACAATTCTATTAATGTGGAAAAAGAGTAGAATAAAATTTGATGGAGATCTAATAGACTCTGACACCTAAGGAAAGCCTGATTTTCTCCAACATGCCTGTTTTCCAATGCTAGCTTTGCACCTCACTTAATGTAATATTTATGCAAATTCACCTCTTATTTCTTTGATACTCTCATCCATAAACAATAGAAACAATAGGAAACAATAGAACTCACCTCATATTGATTTACGGTGAACATTAATGTTATCATATTTAAAGCACTTTGAATGCTTTAAGACAATGCCTCAAAATTGCCTTTGTGTCCATGGAGGTAATGCTAATTTACATTTAACAGATTAAGAAACAGAGGTTCAAAGATTCGAGGACCCTATTTAAGATCACATAGTTAATAGGCAGCAGAACAAAACTGAAACCAGGTCTTTGATTTCATACTTTCACTACACCACATACTGAGTACAGAAAAAGGACATCAATGGAATAAGAACGTGTGTAGAATACCAAATGCAATTTTTAACAGATATATATTACAGCATATTTGCATATTGATTGGATTGACCTAATAGAAAGGCAAATATTGATGACAAAGGAATAGAGACAGGTTAATTCCAAAGGAACACATCTTGAATAGACAAGGAAAGTTGGGATTGAGTCCATTAGAAGAGAGCCTGACCATAGATAGAAGCACAAATGTCCATAGCAGCAAGAGGGAGGAGTAAGTACAGGGATGCAAATGCAGGCAGGTTTATACAGTGCGGTGTATGGTGGTGGAAGCATAAGAAACTTCTTTTCCAGGGTCACCTGGGTGGCTCAGTCATTTGAGCAACTGACTTCGGCTCAGGTCACCATCTCACAGTTTATGAGTTCGAGCCCTGCATCAGTTTCTGTTCTGACAGCTCAGAGCATGGAGCCTGCTTTGGATTCTGTGCCTCCCTTTTTGTCTGTGCCTCCCCTGCTTGCTATCTGTCTCTCTTGCTCAAAAATAATAAACATTAAAAAAAAAGTTCACTTCTATTGACTTTTATTTTCTTCCTCCCCCCCAGTTTTATGGAGTTATAATTGACAAAATATTGAGATATTTAAAGTGTATAATTTGATACACCTATACATTATGGAAGGATTTCCCCCATTGAGTTAATTAATATATCTATCACATTACATACTTACCTCTTTTTTCTTTTTTTTCTTCTTTTTTTTTAATGGGTGCCTCTGTTTTGGTGAGGATATTTAAGTTCTACTCTCTTAGGAAATTTCAATTACACAACACAGTGTTATCAACTATAGTCACCATATTATACATTAGCTATTCAGACCTTATTCATATTTGAGCATTTATATCTTTTTTTTTTACCAACCTCTTTCTATTTTCCCCATTCTCAGTCCCCTGGCAATCAGTTTTCTGTTTCTGTGAGCTTGAATTTTTTTTAACATTCTACATATAAATGATAACCCATGCTGTATTTGTCTTTTTTCTGTCTCACTTATTTCACTCAGCATAACGTCTACCAAGTTTATCCATGTTGTCACAAATGACAGTATTTTCTTATTTTTTTACGACTGAATAATATTCCTGTGTGTGTGTGTGTGTGTGTGTGTGACATTTCTTTTATCCATTCACCCATTGATGGGCATTTATGTTGCTCCCATACTGTGACTATTGTAAATAATGTTGCTATGAACATAGGAGTAAAGATATTTCTTCCAGATAATCATTTCATTTCTTTTGTATATATATATATATATATATATATATATATATATATATATATTCAGTAGTGGGATTGCTGAATAATATGATAACGTATTTTTAATTTCTTGAGAAACTTCCATTCTGTTTTCCATAATGGCTATACCAATTTACATTCCCACCAATAATGTACAAGGATTCCCTTTTCTCCATATCCTTGCCAGCATTTCTTACCTCTTGTTCTTTTTTTCTTTTATAATAGACATTTTAACAGGTGTGAAGTAATACCTCATTGTGGTTTTGATTTGCATTTTTAAGATTATTAGTGATATTGAGTACCTTTCATTACCTGTTGGCCCTTTGTGTCTTCTTTGGGAAAGTGTCTAGTTAGGTCCTTTACCCATTTTTTTAGTTAGTTATTTTTTTTATTTTTAATTTTTTCTGTTATTGAGTAATATGAGGTCCTTATATATTTTAGATATTACATATTTATAAGATATGTGGTTTGCAAATATTTTCTACCATTCTATAGGCTGCCTTTTAATATTGTTGATGGTTTCCTTTGCTGGGCAGAAACGGGGCACCCACATGGCTCAGTCAGTTAAGCAACTGACTTTGGCTCAGGTCATGATCCCACAGCTTGTGGGTTTGAGCCCCACATGGGCCTCTGTGCTGACAGTTCAGAGCCTGGAGCCTGCTTCAGCTTCTGTGTGTCTCTCTCTCTTCCCTCCCCCCCTGCACATGTTCTCTCTCTCTCTCTCTCTCTCTCTCAGAAATAAATAAACATTAAAAAAAGAAACTTTTTATGTTGTTGTAGTTCCAGTTATTTTTTCTTTTGTTCTCTCTTTTTTTTTTTTTGGTGTTATATCCAAAAAATTATTGTTAAGACCAAAGTCAAAGAGTTTACTCTCTATATTTTCTTCTAGGAGTTTTATGGTTTTAGTCCTTTCATTCAATCTTTAATACAATTTGAGTTGGTTTTGTGTATGGTATAAGATAGGGGTCTAATATCATTCTTTTGCATATGGATAGCCGTTTTTCCCAACATTGTTTATTGAAGAGATTATCCTTTCCTCAATAAGAGATTATTGGCTCCTTCCTCAAAAATTAATTGACCATATATGCATGAGTTTCTGGGCTCTCTATTCTGTTTCATTGCTCTGTGTGTCTATTTTGAGACCACCACCATCCTGTTAGTTCTGTTTGGTTGGGTTTTTGTTTGTGTCCCTTTTTAACTACCTTCACTTACTTTTTTGATTACTATAGCTTTGTAATATGATTTGAAATCAGGAAGTGTGATGCCTCCAGCTTTGCTCTTTCTCAAGATTGCTTTGGCTATTCAGGGACATTTGCGGTTCTATGCAAATTTTAGGAGTGTTTTTTTTTTCGTTTCCATGAAAAACATCAGAGGAATTTTTAGAAGGATTGTATTGAATCTATATATCACTTTGGGTAGTGTTGACATTTTAACAATATTTATTCTTCTAATCCATGAACACAAGATATTTTCCCTTTATTCATGTCTAAATTTGTTTTGTTAATGTTTTATAGTTTTCAATGTATTGATCTTTCATCTCTCTGGTTAAATTTATTCCTAAGTCTTTTATTCTTTTTAGTGCTATTGTAAACGGGACTATTTTCATTATCAGTGTATAGAAATGCAACTAATTTTTGGATGTTCATTTTGTGTCCTACAATTTTATTGAAATTGTTTATTTGTCCTAGTGGTTTGTTGGTGGAATCTACTACTATGACTAATAAACAATGTCAATACTATGTTGAATAAAAGTGGTGAGAGTGGGCATCCCTGTTTTTGTCCTGAACTAAGAAAAGCTGAAAGCTTTTGAATATGATGTCAACTTTGGGCCTGTCATATATGGCCTTTATTATATGAAAGTATATTCCCTCTATACCCAGTTTGTTGATATTTTTTATCAGGAAAGGATGTTGTTGAATTTCCTCAAATGCTTTTTCTGTACTTTTTGAGATGTCATGAGGTTTTTATCCTTCATTTGTCAATGGGATGCGTCATATTTGTTGATCTACATATGTTGAGCCATGTTTATATCCCTAGAATAAATCTCATTTGATCATCATGTAGGTTTTTATTTTCTTAGTGAACCAGATAGCAGGGTCATAGTGAGGGAAAAGGAGGAATGTTAAGAGTTGTGAGAGAAAGGTATGAGTTTTGTCTGAGAGGGAACATTTTTAGGCAAGAGAAATACAGAAGGAATCTAGGCAGCATTAAGTGCCCTGGTAATTAGTCACAGTTTTAAAGAAGATCAGTACAGTTCTGTGGTTTTCTCCACCTAAATCAGCAGTCAAAATGTAGATGTTTTCGGATAGATAGAATTGTGTTGAACCAGATATAGGGTCTAACTAAAGGGTTATATCAGGAGAAAGGAACAAAAGGAGCTGAAAGTACATGAAAGAAAATCAACCTAGTAATGAACTACAGATACCATGTTGGATAGAAAGGGATTGGAGAATATAGAGGAGTGAGGAACATTTATAAGCAGGTAGAAACAAAGGCAGTTTTCTTTAGGACCCAGTGGAGTCAAACAATTATAGTAATTGTGGAAGAAGAGGGAGTAAACTGGAAAGATAGAGAGTTGCATTCAGATGGTGGAATATTGAAATTCAGCTGATGGAAGAGGTTGATATTGACAGTGTCTGCAGTTTGTCCATAGTAGTGAAGACTGAGGAAACATGACAGAAAAGATCAGGTGAACAGGAGATCAAGAAACCATAAAGTGGTAAAGAACTATTGGAGGAAGATAATCTACATTGCTATTGTAATTACCAGACAAAAATGGTATTAGAAGTAATAGCAGTAAGTATGATGCTAAAATATCCAAGGAATTAGAAGCGATGATCAGGGGATTTCAGATGATTTCAATAAGGAGAAATTGCAACTATAGACTCTTGGCAAGAATGATATTGAAATTTTAATTGTTTCTTCTGAACATATTTATTCCTTTTTAAATTTCTCAAGTACTGTTCAGTGAATAAAAACAATTTAGTATGAATAACGGTGATTTTCATAACGAAATAATGGACAAGAAGCTCTACGGAGTTCATGATTTCTTATACTTCAAAAATAAAGTCACAATACAAGTAATTAAATTTTTCTAATGAGAGAAGATGCATTTGAAATTCAACTAACTCGTTGACCTTCCTTTTGAAATATTTTGATAATTACAATTAAATTGCTTAAAACCTGCACTGGTTTCAACTAAACTTTATTGGTCAGCATCGGCATCCAATCCCTGAAGACACACAGAAATAAAAACAAGTAATTACTTGTAAAGGCGTCACATCACATGCAAACATATTGGCAATTGGGTCTCGCATTGCAAACATCGTTTCTTTCTAACCATAGCTAAGAAATATACCACATTTAACAGTTGTGGAGCTCAATGCAAATCCAACTAGTACAACTACATAAACATTAAACAACATTATACAAAGAATAAATTTTGTGGTCAGCAAAGTCATATGAGTTAGAAAATGCTAAGGTACCATTTGGAGAGAATGATTCTGATTTATAATGCTTATGTTTAGTGTTTCAACAATCTTAGGCTCTGTTTATATATCACTAAAACATTAGGTCATTAAATTGACCAAACAGCTGGACTGACTACATTCTAAACTGAATTGACTGAATTTCTAAATTTACTTAGTCACAGACTTAACAAAACCATAAAATGGAAAAAGGATTATTATTTCCATATCTATGTACTTAAGCAGCAGAAAGGCTTAGGAAATCATGTTAATATAATAAAGCAAGCAGAAGAGGCAAATCTGAGGCTCCCTGACATTTGTAATGTCATGCAAAGATAGAAAAATAAGGAGTATGTCCAGAGGCTCAGGTTAGGACAGTAAAGCCTAAT